>NC_086370.1:3090011-4541261 GCF_036324505.1 Eleginops maclovinus
GTTTAATTCACACCCGTTAACTAAAGTCACCTATAGTTACCTCATTTAGGATTGCATATTGTGAGCGTGGTTAGGCAGCGAGATGATGAATGAAGGGACCATTGAAAACACATGCGCACTTCGTATCTCATAATTTCGACTTTTTTATCTCATAATTATGACTTTTTATCTCATAATTTCGACTTTTTATCTCATAATTATGACTTTTTATCTCATAATTTCGACTTTTTTATCTCATAATTATGACTTTTTATCTCATAATTTCGACTTTTTTACTTTTCTTTTTTCTTTTTTTATGGCGGAAATGGGCTTCCATAATATAGCGATATATATCAAATATATAGATATATATATCCAGGGCCGTCGCACAGGGGGGTAAAACACCACAGCAGTGGGGGGGCCCAAGGCAGAGGGGGGCCCATGGGAAGTTTAGATTATTTTTTTTTCAAAGTATTTTTTGTTGTTGTTCAACTAAATTTCATGATAAATATCAATCTAAATGCAAGCTTAACGTATTCGTTTTAATAAATTGTATGGTATATTATTCCAAAAAAGTAAAATCTGCTGTCACTACACTATTGTAAACACCCCTTGAGAAAAGCGCAAGATGGTTCAGTCCACACGGTCGGAGTTTGGCAATTGCACCTTGATGCTTACGGTGACTCGGTGTCGGTGTCGGTGATATGCAAGATGTCAGAGCGTAAAAAATGTAAGTCTGGTTCTCAAAAGAGAAAGGAGAGAAAAGACAGGGAGAGGAGGCAAATTGAATGAAGTCAAGTTCTGACGAACTTCTTTGCAAAGAAAGGTGAGCACAAACGTTTAAACACACAAGATGAAACGGCATTATTAGGTGCCATACGTCCTCCGTTATCGTTGCTAAAATAAGCAGAGGCTATCCAAGAGCTACACTTTCAATAAGGCCTTGGTTAAGTTGGCATAACGGATAAATAAAGTGAACATTCTATTGCAACAGAAGGCTACTGATTTGAAGCAAGCAAATATTAAATGAATACTAAGCCCTTATTATGCTGGCTACATGATGAATACTAATATATAGCATAAGCTAGTTCCCAGACGTCTTGATATTAGCTTACACAATGGCCAACATCCATCCTAGCTGCCTGCTAAAACATAATTTGTGAAACACATTCCAGAAACTGCCACAGAAAGTGGTCCTGCAGCTGCAACAAGCCCTCCATCATCCACTGATGCAGACTTGAGACAAGGTGAGCTAGTTCAACATGAAAGCAAAAATTAAACTATTTTGACTTGAATGACTGCAGCAACAGGGTGTTAGTGTATTTGGCAATACTTGATAAGAGACTAATGTTGATTATACTTCATGCTCCCACAGAGGAGCCTGATAGAGAAGAAGTGAGAGAAGATGGTGGAAGTGATAGTGAAAGAGAAGACAGCGAACATGAAGGTTGCATTCAGGATAGAGAGGAGGACGGACAGAGGACAGAAAAGGTAACACGTAGTAAGGGTGAAGCCGAACAGTTCTGCCCAGAAGATCCAGGATTATGGCCAGAGATGTTAGATAAACACCAGAGGGAAATAATTGTATGTGCACTGGCAAATAAAGAAAAAATCAACACATTGACACCGACAGATATGGAGGGTAGACCCTTTCCAATATATCTTCAATATGTAAAGTCGCCAAATGGCCGTGAGAAAATCAGAAGAGATTGGCTTATTCACAGTGAGAGTGCCAAGGCTCTTTATTGCATTCCATGCCTACTGTTTTCCCATGAGCTGTCAAAGCCATCCACAAGTGCCCTAAACAGCAAGGATGGATATACATTAGAGCACATTAAATGGAATTACATGTACAAAAAACTTCCAGAGCAAGAGACAGGCATGTCCCATAAACAGTGCTATTTAAAATGGAAGAACCTTCAGCACTCACTTTTGACAGCCAGTGGAGTGGATGGGCATCTTCAAAAACAGATGCAAGGGGAAATAGAAAAGAATAGGCTGCTTCTGGAGAGGCTTTTAGATGTGACCCTTCATTTGGCATCAAGGAACCTGGCTTTTAGAGGCATCACTACAGATTTAGGTGATGTCCATAATGGGAATTTTTTTGGTACGTTGGAGTTGCTGGCCCGTTATGATAACGTTTTACTAGGCCACTTGAAAATGATAAGGCAACACAAAAAGGGAAGATTAACACACTATCTGAGTCCTCAAACACAAAATGAATTCATCGATCTCTGTGGCGAACGAGTGCTAAATAGTATCTTGGAAGAAAGGGAAGCTGCCATCTACTATTCCATAATATGTGACTCAACCCCAGACGTGTCACACACTGAACAGAATGTTTTACTGTTGAGATACACATACAAAGATGGAGACATTTGGAAGATAAAAGAAAGATTCTGCCAATTTAAAGACTTCTTTAAAAAGACAGGCAGTGAAATTTCTGAGATGATTCTTGATGTTCTGCAAGCCAGAGGCATACCATTAGAAGATTGTAGAGGGCAAGGGTATGACAATAGAGCCAACATGTCAGGAAAAGTGAAAGGTGTGCAAGCCAATATTTTGAAAGCCAATCCATTTGCCTTGTACTCTCCGTGTGCCGCTCATACACTCAATTTGGTGGGTGTACATGCAGCTCAGTCGAGCACTGAGGTAGCAGCATTTTTTGGCTTTGTAAATCGTCTCTACAATTTCTTCAGTGCCAGTCCAGAGCGATGGGCAATCCTCAAGAAAGAAACTGGATGCTCACTTCATCGTCCCTCGGACACTATGGAGTGCCAAGACTGTCAAAGCTGTGGCAACTCGTTTGCCCTCTATTCTGGTTGCACTGGAATGTGTTATAAGCACATGCAATCTGACAAGGGATGCCAAATCGAAGGCAAAAAGTTAAAAAACCTATTTCCACACCTTTGATGCAGTGATTTTGCTTACTGTGTGGGTTAAGGTGCTACAGTCAATCGAACATCGCAATCTGATTCTTCAAACAGGTAATATATCCCTGGATATTCAAGTATCAAACATTAGAGCACTACAGGATGAAATGCAGGCTTTGCGGGGTGAATGGGACTTGCTTCTTGCTGAGGCCTCGCTAGTAGCCCTAAGCATGGACATCCCCACTCAGTTTCAAAGTGAAGGGAAGCGGAAACGAAAAAGGAAACGTATGCCTGATGAAGAGGGGGAAGATGAAAATACACATGAAGACAATGCAGCAAACACATTCAGAAACCAGACCTTTTTTGTTGCAATGGATAGCATCATCAGTGCTTTGAGTTCAAGATTTCAGACCACAGCCAACATATGTGAAACTTTTGCACCTATTCTGAAGTTTGCTGACATGCCAGAAGAACAAACAAAAGTATCATGCCGGACTCTGACAAGAACATATCCCAACGATCTCACAGCTGGTTTTGAGAATGAAGTTTTGCACCTAAAAATAATACATGAAGCCACATTTCCTCACAACCTGTCACCTCTTCAGCTCCTCAATGCCATATATAACCTGCAGCTACAGAGCATTTTTGGAGAAATCTGCATTGCATTGAGGATTTTCTGCACCTTACCTGTAAGCGTTGCTGGCGGAGAACGTGCTTTCAGCAAGATGAAACTGGTTAAAAACTACTTGAGGTCCACCATGTGCCAAGATAGACTGAACAGGTCTTGCTCTTCTCTCCATTAAAAGCACATTGGCAAGAGCATTGGACTTTAAGGAACTCATCAGTGATTTTGCCAGCAAGAAGACCCGTCAGTGGGCATTTTCTGCAGAGTAAACCGGAATATTTGTGCAATCCCGATTATATAAAATACGGCTTCGTAAACAGAGGTACCGAGGCAGTGCCGAGAGCCCAGTGTGTGGAGTGTGGGCTAACGCTGTCAAATGAGGCACTAAAGCCCTCAAAACTACAACGGCATCTACAGACCAAGCACCCGACGCTCGTGGGAAAGCCGGTGGAATTTCTCAAAAGAAAAGAAAATGGGCTGCAGATGCAGAAAAGGTCGGTCGTGTCACTGACTGGCAGCTCCAAATGTGCACTGAAAATAAGCTACCTCGTAGCCAGACGTGTGGCACAGAGCAAGAAGGCGTTCACCATAGCGGAGGAGTTGGTTCTGCCAGCCGCTGTTGATATGTGCCGTGAGATGATCGGAGAGGCCGCTGCAAAGAAGCTGCTGACCATCCCACTGTCAAACGACACTGAGTCACCGTATCGCGGACATGGCCTCAGACATACAGCATCAACTTCTTGAAAGAATAAAAAGTAGCCAGTTTTTCTCTTTACAACTAGACGAGTCCACGGATGTCACGAATGCTGCACTGCTGCTGGTTTTTGTTTGCTATCGCTGGGACAGTAGTTTGCACGAAGACATACTGTTTTGTGGAGAGCTAACAACACATACCACGGCTCAGGAATGTTTCCGCTGCATGGATAACTACTTCACTGAGAACGGCCTGGACTGGCAGAACTGTGTCGGGGTGTGCAGTGACGGTGCTGCATCAATGACTGGCAGGCATCAGGGTGTCATCAGACAGATACTCGATCGTGCACCAGAAGCTAAATGGACACACTGTTTTCTCCACCGTGAAAGCCTTGCAGCAAATAAGATGTCACCAGATTTCCACCAGGTGATGGATGTAAGTGCGAAAACCATAAACTTTATTAAAAACAATGCTGCGACTACCTTTTTACTACAATTTCTGGGGTTGCAGGTCACAGGGGTTAGAACACTTCCAGAGGAACATCCCTTGTGTAAAAGTTTCCCTATGTGCAGGCGCAGGTCCTGGATTTTACTATAGCAAAGTTAAGAGTTCTATCCTGCTTTAGAGAGGTGTTCACAGAAATTTTCAATTTCATTTTCTGGTAACTGCTGCAGATTGTAGTCCTGGCATGATTCAGAGGTCAGAATAACAACCCCCTTCTCTATGTTAGCAAAACCAAGGAGCTGATTGTTGATTATAGGAAGCAGCAGAGAGGGACACGCACCCATCGCCAGTCAGCAGCTTCAGGTTCCTCTGTGTCCACATCACTGAGGACCTGACATGGACTCTTCACACAAACACCATCACCAAAACAGCTCCACAGTGGCTCTTCATTCTCCACAGGCTGCAGAGGTTCAACATAGACTCCAGGATACTCTGCAACTTCTACAGGTGCACCATAGAGAGCATCCTGACCTTCTACAGGTGCACCATAGAGAGCATCCTGACCTCTACAGGTGCACCATAGAGAGCATCCTGACCTTCTACAGGTACACCATAGAGAGCATCCTGACCTCTACAGGTGCACCATAGAGAGCATCCTGACCCTCTACAGGTGCACCACAGAGAGCATCCTGACCCTCTACAGGTGCACCATAGAGAGTATCCTGACCGCTACAGGTGCACCATAGAGAGCATCCTGACCCTCTACAGGTGCACCATAGAGAGCATCCTGACTTTCTACAGGTGCACCATAGAGAGCATCCTGACCTCTACAGGTGCACCACAGAGAGCATCCTGACCTCTACAGGTGCACCATAGAGAGCATCCTGACCTCTACAGGTGCATCATAGAGAGCATCCTGATCTCTACAGGTGCACCATAGAGAGCATCCTGACCTCTACAGGTGCACCATAGAGAGCATCCTGACCTCTACAGGTGCACCATAGAGAGCATCCTGACCGCTACAGGTGCACCATAGAGAGCATCCTGACCTTCTACAGGTACACCATAGAGAGCCTCCTGACCTCTACAGGTGCTCCATAGAGAGCATCCTATTCTCTACAGGTGCACCATAGAGAGCATCCTGACCTTCTACAGGTACACCCCAGAGAGCATCCTGACCTCTACAGGTGCACCATAGAGAGCATCCTGATCTCTACAGGTGCACCATAGAGAGCATCCTGACCTCTACAGGTGCACCACAGAGAGCATCCTGACCGCTACAGGTGCACCATAGAGAGCATCCTGACCTTCTACAGGTGCACCATAGAGAGCATCCTGACTTCTACAGGTGCACCATAGAGAGCATCCTGACCGCTACAGGTGCATCATAGAGAGCATCCTGACCTCTACAGGTGCACCATAGAGAGCATCCTGATCTCTACAGGTGCACCACAGAGAGCATCCTGACCGCTACAGGTGCACCACAGAGAGCATCCTGACCTTCTACAGGTGCATCATAGAGAGCATCCTGACCGCTACAGGTGCATCATAGAGAGCATCCTGACCTCTACAGGTGCACCACAGAGAGCATCCTGACCGCTACAGGTACATCATAGAGAGCATCCTGATCGGCTGCATCACGGCCTGGTACGGCAGCTGCACCGCCCTCAGCTGTAAGGCTGTACAGAGGGTGGGGAAAACCGCACAGCACATCACCAGGAAGGAGCTGCCATCCCTGGAGGACCTCTCAGCCCACAGGATTATAAAAGACCCCCATCACCCCAGCAACTGCTCTGTCTGCTGCCGTCTGGCAGGAGCTACCGCAGCATTAGGACTAACACCACCAGACTCAGAGACAGTTTCATCCCACAGACCATAAGACTATTAAACACCTGAGCTTGCACTACTTTTATGTATTTTGGGACTCTTCTATTTTATTTTTCTAAAAATGTATGTGTTGTTATTGCACTGTTGAGGAATCTGTGCCATAAGATTTTCATTCATTGCATTGCTACCGCGTATTTCACTTGACAATAAATCTTTGAATGTTGAATCAGTGCTGCTGCAGGTCACCACGGTAACCTTGTTGCTGGGCAGAGTGGGGCAGAGAGACTGAGTGACATGTTTAATCAGAGCAGACACACCCAAAAACAAACTCAAACATGCACACACAAACACTGGATGTTTTCAAACAGTCCTCTCCGAGGGGAATTTTCTGATCTTCAGTACTGTTGCTTCAAATATTGCCTTAACTAGCAGTTAGAAGCAATTGTGCTTTGAAGCTAGTTACAGAAAGTAATATGGAATAATTAAGGCAATATCTTCCAAAAAGGTCAATAGAAATTACAAACTGACATTGACATAACCTTAAAATAATGCATAAAATTATTTAAGATCAAATGTTTCCTGAGACTTCCCATTGCCTTGATACCAAATGTTTCAAGTTACACAGTTTCTTTCTTTTGAAAAGATTACATTTTTTACTAGTTATCTTTAACGTTATGGACTTATTAAAATGTTATCAGTACCAGAATAACTTTATTCACAAATGTTACAGCAAAGAGCCAACGACAGCTTAATATCTGTAAGAGCCAATTAAGCACACAGTCATATTTGGGGAAAACGTTTATGTTGGCTTGACATATTACATGGTGCTAAATTTCATTTATACTATTATTTTTGTATAGTTTCGTATATAGTGATATAGGTGGATTATGCTAAGGTTATGTTTCTGTTTACTACTTTTTGATGTAAAATGCTAGGTTTCCTATTTCCAACATGGTACTAGGGCCTTGAACGCAGCTTTCAGGACACATGGGAAAAAAGAGTTTTAGGAGCTATGCTAGGTTAGTTGGATGCTGGAAGTCTGCAAGATAGGATCGCAACAAGTTATTGACCGTGTTTACTGTTACGTGTTATATCAAACTTCAAGTCGGTAGGCTATTGGACCGAACGAGATGTATTTGTGGATGAAAATCACCTGCGGTGACGCTGTATTTTATTTTGAATAAACCCTCGTTCAAGTTTACCTGCCTCCCGTGACTACATTAGGTCTTCACAAAAGGTTTGGAATTAATTGGAACACGAGTCAGAACCAAGATACATTGCAGACTAAGTGGCCTACGAACTTTGGACAATATTAAAACGGCCACTACAATAAGTCAAAAACTTCCGATAAGGACGGACTGTGTGGGGATAACGTCGTCGAAGGGAGCCGACTAATTACTGGAATCGTCGGAACGCGCACATGGTAGGGTGGCCAGACGTCCGGCTTTAGGCCGGACAGTCCGGCTTTTCAATGCCCTGTCCGCGCCGGACGCGTATTTGTCCTCCTTCTTGAGGCACTAGGCTTGAAGAGCGGAGTTCTAGAATCTTTGCTGGGACGCAGCACAACGTCCAATGCCGTAACATATCTGTTCTAACAAATGATTGGCTAAGAGCGGTGTCAGATAAATATCTGCTATATCATTGGTTAAAAACGTAAACAAGGCTCCATGTGCTGTCACTTCTTTGACAGAAAGTTTGCATCATGCCAAAACGTAAGACCTCATTCAATCCAGAATCGACGAAAGAGCACGATTTTATATCTAAAACCAGTCGAGACTCCTTTCATGGCTTCTGCACACTTTGTCGTTGTGATTTTGACTTAAGCAGTAAGGGAAAAGCTGCCATTGAACGACATGCGGATACGGAGAAGCATAAAACTAATAGACGTGCGGCAGGTACCTCTTCAATGAGGACATTTTTTCGTGAAGCCTCGTCGCCCCTGGATAATAAAATAACCGCTGCTGAGCTGTGGAAGGTTTACCATGCTGTAAAGCATCACAAGTCGTACAGAAGTGTAGACTGCGGCGTGAAAGTGGACCGGGAGATTTTCAGTGACTCGCCCACAGCTAAAGGGATGACTGAAGCAGCTGCCCCCTTGCCAGTCAAAAAAATGTGAAGCAGATGTTCTGCTTTATTATGAAAGAGCAAAGAAATACATCAGTGAAAGATATGACTTCTCTGACACAAGCTAGCAAAGTGGCCAAGCTTGGCCTCAAAACTTCTGTGCCATTTGAAGACTACAGTGCTGCTGTCCAGGCCTGCAATCTGGACATTGATATGGATGGACTGTATGAGGAATATGCCATGGTGGAAGGTTCCTTCAGCTCACCAGACAAGGTTGCCACAGTGAGGAACGATATTTGAAACTGTTTTCCAAAGCAGATGTACCACTTGTGAATCTCAGGAAGGTCAGCGCCTATATTTTCTCCATCCCATGCAGCAATGCACACACAGAACGTGTCTTTTCAATGATGACAACTGCATGGAGAAACGAGAGGAATCGCCTGGATGTGGACAGTGTCGAGGCTGAGCTGCAAGTGTGTGTCGATTTCACTTATCCCTGCACAGAGGTGTACAAGAAGTTCATTGAAAACAAAAAACTCTTGGATGCAGCCAGGAAAGAACAGAAGTATTGCAGATAGACAATCAACTACTTTGGTGAGTACACTAGTCTTATGATTTCACTGATGGGCTGCATGAAATATTTATATTTATTGGGTTGAAAACAATACAGATTTTTGAAGGTTGATAACAGTATTCTTGCTATATTGTTATTTGTACCAGTCCCTGCAGGATATAAACAGGCCCAGGGGCAGTGGGGGCTTGGAAGCCATGATGTCAGAGGTGCTGTTGTCTCCTGAGCTGCTACAGAGGGTGAATGTGGAGTTTGCCTAAATACAGGTGGACTGCTGTACACACACACACACATATACAGATGAAAACACTGAAGACAAGTCCCCAAAAGACTGAAGCACTTTAGAAATGCTATACTTTTTGAGCTGTTGAATGTAAATGTTTTTGTTTTTTTTACAATCTCCTTTGTTGTTTACATAAAAGGTTATTTATGCTTTTCAAAAAAGCATTTTTGTATTATTATGAATGTTACCTGTTATTTGTTTTTTCCATTTAAGTCCACACATGTTATGCTTTGTGGCACTCTAAAAGATTCATCTCAGTGGTCAGTTTTTGAACACCACAATGTATTGAATAAATACAAATACTGTGAACAAACCCTTTTTGACTTTTCATTAATATTTTTTCCTATTCAGCTACACAAACATCATCTTTAAACCACACAAAATTGTATTGTAAATGAGAGTATACCAGAGTCCTATGTACATCATAGTAATTTATTGATATGCCGCATAATGTCCTCCTTTTCAGTGTTATGGAAATGGTCACCCTAGCACATGGCTGTACAGGAGCTGCCGCAGAAACCAAAGGACAATTTGGATTATTTAATGCTTAAAGGACATTGACTGTAAGCCTCAACCATACCCTTCATGCTCAACTGTTGGAATACTACTTACTGGTCATATCAACCGTCAAAGAGGTAATTCTGCGAGTGAATTGGAGCTGGATACGTCATGTCTGAGGAAAATGACCCCGGCAGCGCAGCTACGGATGACGCCCACAAGAGGGCAGTCAAACCAACAGAAAAGTCCGCGGAGGAGCGGTTGCATCACTTCATCAATGCAAGGAGAGGTCAATTAAGGCAACTAACTGCAAAATCAAACGAAATGGAGCAGTTAATGGACAATGGTTGTAACTTAGAGGAAGTTAAATCAAGGATTAAAGTTTTCAAAACCACCTTTGAGGAGTTTAAAGAATGTAACTGTTCAGTTACACTTCATCTTAAGGAAGATGAAAAGGTTGCAGACCAAGACAGCTGGTTTAAACCTAAAACAGACAAGTTACAGGACTTTATTCGAACAACTGATATGTGGATTAAGGATGCTGAACTTTGCAAAGAAAAGTCTAGAGTATGTGATGATGAGGTCACCATATGGACACTGTATCTGTGGTGACAAGTTCTAGTAGATCTGGCAGTGGATGCACCAGCTCATCATCTGCATCATCTACATCTGCTGCAAGGGAAGAAGCAAAGCGAGCAGCTGTGGAGGTCAAGGCAGCTAAGCAGGCCTTAGCATTAAAGGAGGCACAGCTACAGGCTGAGAAAGAGGACTTGGAAATTAATACTGCCTTAGCGGTGACTAATGCTAAAATTAAAATTTATGACGTATATGATGCCCAAGAAAAGGGTGATGCAATGAACAAGTATGTGGATGCTGCACACACACTAGACACTCCTGTAAAGAAGGAAGACATCCAAGAACGAGTAGGATATGGACATCCACTCAACACACACAGGCATGAAACCCCCCAGATAGGTCATTCACAGCATTTGGCGCTAGACCTAAAATATCAAAGACAGAAGATTCAGGTGCAACAGTCATTGGGGTTCCTCAGCAACAAAGTGACACTGCAAAGGACATCTACAAAGTTATGAAACAGCAGAATGACATCACAGAGATGCTCGTGAAACATCAACAGTTGGCCCGTCTGCCACAGCGAGATATTCCTGTTTTTTGTGGTGACCCACTTGACTTTAGGTCGTTCCTCAAAGCATTTGAGCACACAGTGGACTCCAGAACAGACAATAGTGCAGATAAGCTGTACTTTTTGGAACAATATACAAGAGGGGAGCCACGAGACCTTGTCAAAAGCTGTCAGCATATGCCTCCAAGTCGTGGTTTCCAGAAAGCTATGCACCTTTTGGAAGATCGCTATGGCAACGCACTGAAAATTGCTACTGCACTAATGGACAGAGTTTTCAAGTGGCCGCAGATCAAATCTGAGGACGCACTGGCGCTTTCAAGGTTTCAAGGTTTCAAGGTTTCAAGGTTTTATTTGTCATATGCACAGCAGATACAGCGTATATGTTGGCAATGAAAATCTTATGTCGCGTGCTCCTCCAACAACTCAACATACATGGTGCAAAAGATAAATAAAGTAGTGCAAAAAGAGAGAAGAATATTTACAATATTAACAATAAAGATTTGAGGATGTGAAATATATACATATTTGGAATACATTGAAAGTATTTAAACACTTTACACTGTTGAATGAGGAGGTATGGACAGATGCATATATTATGTATAGCAGATGTATATGGCAGATATGTACAATATATAGATATGTGTACTATAAACAGATATGTATGGCAGATGTGTATAATATATATATATATGTATGTGTGTACTATAAACAGATGTGAGTAGACATTCACACAGCTCAGGAGTTCAGCAGTCTTATAGCCTGTGGTATAAAACTGTCTCTGAGTCTGGTGGTCTTGGTCCGGATGCTGCGGTACCGTCTGCCAGACGGCAGCAGACAGAACAGATTGTTGCTGGGGTGATGGGGGTCCTTTAATATCCTACCGGCCTTCTTCCTACACCGCTGGGTGTAGAGGTCCTCCATGGATGGCAGCTCCGTCCTGGTGATGTGCTGAGCAGTTTTCACCACCCTCTGTAGAGTCTTACGGTTGAGGGCGGTGCAACTGCCATACCAGGCGGTGATGCAGCCAGTCAGGATACTCTCGATGGTAGCCAATCGGACCCAGTGTTTTTACACACAGGCCAGGACACACACAGACACACACACCAAACAGATTCGAGGAAGCAGCAGAAATGGCGAGTCCGGAGCAATCCGATGAAAAGTTGGCATTTTCAAGGTGGAGATATAAGCACAACTCTTCTTTAATCAACTCTGTTGTTGCCATGCTGTGCGCTGGAAGACCCTCTCTTTGATATCATCTTCACCAAACTGTTTTCTGTGTGATCCAGGTGCGTGAGACAGGAGAGCTGGAGCTGGAAGAGGAACTTTACTCCAAACGGATCTTCCTGTATCGATCTCTTGAGACTACGATCAAATGGACCAGGGACATGTACAGTCGAGAGCAGGACAGATACTGACTGACTGACTGAATGATCATGTTGGGTTGTAAAAGAACACAGTGATATCTGAAGCACATTGAGATGTCCAGAGGACGACAAGAGCAGGGCTTCTAGAGAACACTCCGTACCAGCATGGCCTTACAGCCTCGGAGACACATGAAAGGAGACACTAATCAACATCTTCTTCTGCTGGCCTTCTGTTGCTGTAGCAACTTCTCTGCTGCCTGAGCATGTTCATCAAACCACCTCACACTCCAGACTATTGAGAGTGCTGTCCCTCTGTGGGTGAGATGGAGAGCAGCTGGATGTCTGTCCTGCAGGATTTGGACATACTGCCCCTGAAAGGCCAACTTAGCAGTCAAATTGAGCAGAGGTCAAAGGTGAAACAGAACAGAAGTCAGACCTCTGCATTGGAGCCATGCAGGTCCAGAGACTGTGTGCTTGAAACTAATTGTAGGTCACACCGTCTGCAGATACTGTATGAGTTTGTCGATGCTGATTTTAAAATGTACTTTGCTGTCAATCAAACTTACAAATCTCTTTGAAATCATGAGTCCTTGTAAAAGTATTGTATGTGCAAAAGCCAAGTTACTCTGACTTAACATCATGAACCGAGGTTTAACCAAACATGTCCGCCTTTAAGTGCCTTTAAGGTTTCAAGAAGTAGCCATATTCTAAGTTTGGAATATTTATAAGCAGCTCTTTCAGCTCCCGGCCCCCACAGGAAAAAGAATGCAACATATGGCATGAACACTTAACTTCCAGGTTCAGAAACGTCTGTCACGCAGACCTGGTGGTGTGGAACCTTTTGAAGAAATGTATCTTAGTAGCCCTGAGAGCTCAATGCACTGTAAATAAAACATATGCAAATAGACAAAACACAAGCAAATAAGAAACACTATGTTGATAGCTGCATACAGAGAAAGAAAACTGTTTCCAGGGAACACTTAAAAGTGAAGCACATAGCTGGGACATATACTGTATTTGTCCCCATGGTTTGTGTCTTATGAACTTATTGAACTCAGGTATGAAAAGGAGCTAAGATGTAGTTAGATTGTTTTGGCTTATTCGTGATCATATGATTCAGTTGTCGCTGCAAATGTCATTCAGTTCATTCGACAAAATGTCCACAATTCCCTGAAACAGGCTGACGTCATGTTAGCTGGCCACAGTTCTTTTCAGGATTGTCCAAATTCAAGGATGGAAATAAATTGCAAATGGTTCATTCATGGTGCCGTCTCCAAGGGCATCAGAGGAGAAAACACACTTTTTTCAATTAGAACTGAAAATGGAAGAAGTCCAGTTACTAAATGTTCCCCAAAAATCGCACCCTGAAGCCTAACCTTACATCTATTAGAAAACAACGTACATTTGCATATCATTTCAATAAGTTCTATGCTTTGTTTCACTCCTGTTGTTGTTGTTGCTCTGACAGGAAATAATAAGGGTTCATCTTAAAGGGGCAGAAAAAGGAAAGCACCAACATTTGGAGGGTGTCGCTCTATAATTCAGAATTGTCACACACCGGGTCAGGTAGTGGCAAAATAAAGGGAGTCCACACATGAAATAAACAAAAACAAATTTATTAGTAACTCATGTTTACTGGTTAAAGTAAACATAAATGATTATACTTAAACAAAAGAAATTATACTTAAGACCACATGGCGAGTGGAAGACTGAGCCCAAAGCTCAGCCTAGAAGCAGCAAAGAGACAACTGAACACATGGCTACCCAGCCCTTAAAACTCTGGATCCCTATACCCCCACAGGTGTGGCCAATTGGCCTGACGCCCTGTCCCAATCTCCACCCAGGGAAGTCCCACAACCAATGGGCAGAGAGAGGGGCAGGGCGTCACACCCCCCTCCTACAGAAAAGGGGCCCCCCCCACATTATCCCCCCCCACTCCTCCCCATCTACCCCCATCCTCCACTCAGCAACCTGGATCCTAGGAGCACATTAAGAGTAGTGAGAAGGTAGACCTGGAAAAGAGCAGAATAGACAAATCAGTGAGAACACCACCCAACTTTAAGGCAACCGAGAAAGGGCATCCGCTATCACATTTTCTGATCCCTTTATATGACGAATATCCAGATATTCAGCCGCTGATTTGGATTTTGAAGTGACCGCAGGAAAGTCAGTGGGTTGTGATCGGTATAGACCACCAACGGAGTTAGACCAGATCCCAAATAAACATCAAAATGCTGCAATGCCCATATTAATGCTAGTGCCTCCTTCTCGATCACTGAGTAATTGAGCTGGTACTTATTAAACTTCCTAGAGAAGAAGGCCACAGGTTTTTCAACCCCGTGGTCTCCTGCCTGCATAAGTACAGCTCCTGCCCCCACGTTAGATGCATCCACCTGCAGGGAAAAAACCTCATTCAGCCGAGGGGCATCCAACACAGGTGCTGCACACAAAAGTGCCTTGACCTTTTCAAACGCCAGTCTACATCTGTCTGACCACACAAAGTGTGCATCTTTCTTCAAAAGTGCCGTCAGAGGCTCTACAACTGTTGAAAAATTCTGACAAAAGCTTCGGTAGTATCCCACCATCCCTAAAAAGCGCATTAGCCCTTTCTTGGTAGTTGGAGGGGGATATCTTACTATTGTATCCACCTTATCCTGTAATATACGCACCTGGCCCTGACCGACCTCCTTACCCAAATAGGTGACTGTGGCCTTCGCAAATTCGCATTTTGCCAAATTAACAGTCAACCCTGCCCAGACCAATTTGTCCAACAATGCGCGAATGCGCTGAATATGTTCAGACCATGTATCACTGTATAGAGCTCCTGCAGATGATGTCATATATGCTGGTCACGTGACGAGATACGACAGGGGCAGCCATTTTGGCAGTCATCGCGGCAGTAAATTGACAGGCACTGGCAGACTGTCAAGGATGGTGGATAACTGCTGTGCACCAGGTTGCACAAATAGGCGTGGGAAAAAGAAAGGTGTATCGTATTATCGCATTCCTAAAGACGCGGAGAGGAGGGAGAAGTGGATTGGAGCGATTAAAAGAGCCAGGAGCCTTCAGAAAAAGACTGAAAGATGGGACCCCCCGGCCGTTGGCTTTCGCTTATGCAGTGATCACTTCATATCAGGTGGGTGAAGGAATACAGTACAATGCTACAAAAAGTTTCTGGTCAGTTTAATTAAATTTAATTAGTTTAATTTAAGAAGTAGCACCCAGTTATTATAGCTAACGGACACTGTGATGTCCCTTTTTAACTCAACAAGTGTGGCTCTGGCGCAGCCTAGCCAGTTAGCAAGTTAGCTTGTAGCAAGCTAGTGGTAAACAAACCCGTGTTGAAATATTCCTTCTTATTTTGTAGGGAGAAAGAGTGATAATCCGTTGAGTCCGGATTTTATCCCCTCAATTTTCGATTACCTTCCATCTCCAGAGAAGAGGAGACATAAAACGAGACTGGAGGTTTTTAACAGAAGGCAGAAGGCTAAACTGCACAAAGTAGAGCAGGCAAAGATATCTGCAGAAGCCATCCGTCAAAGGTGGGTAGATCAAACTCCTGTCTGATTACATGTTGGGTCTACTTGTGATCGGTGTGTTATTCAGATTATTTTATTTCAAATAGTTAACTGCCGTGATATGGTTATAAACAATAACGTCACACCAGTCATTTAATGAAGGCTAATATCATATGATTTCCATTAAACATGTCAAACTGTAAACATGTAAACATGTCAAACTGCCATCAGTATTGTATGCATGAAAGCTTATTTTGCTGCTTCTGTGTTTTCATCAGGACATCAACTGATGCAGCCCCAGAAGACCATATCACAGAGCCTTTGAAGGAGCCCCCCATCACAGATCCGTTGGAAGACTCAGCCGATGATCCTGTCCAGCCTGAACCAGTAACACCACCATGCACCTCTGAAACCTGCTGTACCCGCATCCAGAGTCTTGAGCAAGAATGCCAAGCTCTAAGGGCTGAAAATGTGTTGTTAAGGGAAAAGATTAATAGGAAGACCCTGACAGAGATTAGTTTAAATAACAATGATAAAAATTTGAGTGACCTATCCACATTTTAAGATCGCTACAGATACTGCTACAGACACAGAAGACATTGGTTTAACAGTTGTTTATTAATTAATAAAATATTTACATTGCATCAGCTCATTCATATTCACACATTTCGTATGAACTTAACATTTGACTTTTTGGTTTTTATTTTGGCATCGACCCAACTACTGTCTCCAGGCACTTCAAAAACTGTTTCGGTACCCTTTTCATCCGAAGGCAGGTTTGGTGGAACCTCTTCACGGCACAGAACCCTGAGGCACAAACAAGCATATTCCCTGCCGCAGGTGCACGGCAGTAGCACCACTGTTGCTGGGGATCGGTGCTTGCAGTTGCTTGTTTTGGTGCAGAAAACCATTTGCCTAACAGCTCTGGGATGATGCATTTTAGGAAGAAGTCACGAGCAAGTTCAAGTTCTTTGAGAAAGAATTCTGGGTCAAATGTAATGCGTTCCACAAAGGGTGAATCACCTTCCTTTTCAGTCCACAGAATGAAATCACAGTATGCCAATTTGGTAACAAATAGCTGCATCTGCACTTGGTAGAAGTATGCATGGTCTCGCTTAAGTCTAATTTTTCCTAGGGAATCTTGTTCAAGGCAAAAGTGTGCAACAGAATTTACAGCTTCATTGACAGAAAGCTCCTTTGCAGAAAATGGGCACTTCATTTCTAAGACACCTGTACCACAGCAGCTACAGGACACATACCCATCAGGTGAGGCCCCGATAAATGGGTGCAGAGGTGAAATTCTAAATCCGGCTGGTCGCACCAGGACGTCTGTGTGTGATAGGCGATGCTGCATTTCGTAGTATTTTCTGGCCAGTTCTTCATTATTGCATCCCCATCTGAAGAAACAATGGAAATATGAGTTTTGGACAATAGTAATGCCACCCCACATTGCTACCTCCCTGCCCTTTACAAATGTTTAATGCTGTACTTGGTTTTACACTTCTTTTTAAAGAATAGCCTAGTACTTACTGCATTTACCCTCTCTGTTCATTCACCTCACACTAATTTTCTTGTACACCATATGTTGTACGTAAGTAAGTTAACACATACATAGAAGAGATTACACACTGCACACCCTATTTTAGTTTACAGGGAAATTCCAGCTGATTTCAACATGCAGTTGTAATGCTCACACACACTACCCTTGACTTGTCAGTACCTTCCTGAAGATGTGGCATATATCATCCCACATGATACAGCTGTATTGTAAGGTGTCTGCTGATGCACATGTCACAATGTTTCATACAATAAGTAATCAAATGCATATGCCCATTACTTTTGGGATGATGAACATCAGCTGACACCTTACAACAAGGCAGAAACTTTTGGGATGCTATTTGGAGTATGTTAGGATGTTCAACTGCATGTTGACATTGGCTGGAATTCTCTGCCCATGAATACCTGGTAGCCTCACTGCTGAAAACATGGGACTTTGGGTCACATATCTGTCTTATGAGAGACACGGCTGGCTTTCTGAGGTCTGTTCTTGTTGCTGCTCTGAAGGTAGATCCTGTCACCCTACCACTCCTTTGATCAAACCAAATTCTGGACTTGGACTGTGCTTGGGTCTCCTCCTCTACAATATCACTCTGAAAACATGGCAATCCAAACAGTTTCTCATTTACATTGCAAGATAGCGCACACACAGTACACGTGCACATAACATGGTAGATCTTAGATTTCAGTCATTAGTAAACAGAATATGTTATGTACCTGTTCTTCAGTGACAGTCAAGTCCTCAAATATTCCTTCTGCACGCTCTTGTAATTCAGCCAGGTTCAGGTCTCTTGCCTTCTTGTCATACAGACTGGTAAGGGGTTCAGGTAAATCTAGCTTGACAGCCTTGGGTACATAGGATGTGGCGTACCCGCGAACAACTGACAGGACTGCAGGTCTGCAGGACTTCCCATCTTGAGTCCGGCACTGTGAGAGATTTTGGTAGAACTGTGTTTGCTCAGCAGCAGTCAGGGGTGGGAAAGATGGGGGCGCAGAGGTACCCTTGGTGGAATTCCCCTTTTTATTTTGTTGAGTATGGTTGAATATGATGTCCTTGCCCTGCAGGTACTCCACATTCTTCGCAGCATCCTCACTGGGAGAGGCCCACTTGCATTTTTTGGATGTGCAGCTGATCTCCTCGTGCCTTGCGTTGTTTTTTCCCCACAGACTGAAGAGAACAGCTGACACATGAGAGCAGCTCTCCCCGAGTCCCGCTGTGCAGTTGCAGTGGGCTCCCAGCACAACACCGTCGTTCCTCACCACCACCCATGGCTTTAGTTGACTTTCATTAAGCCTTTGGGAGTGATTAACCTATATGAAATTCCAAAACAGATAAATAAAGGTAAAAAACGCCAGCCACTTTGGTTGAGTACGATCAAAAATACAAACTAGCAAGTTACAGATGCACTGCAGTAGCTATCCAAGCTAAAAAACATGCTAACGTGACACTTCCGTAGCTAGCCAAGCTAATAAACAAACAATGCTAACGTGACACTGCCTATCAAACTGGAATAATTTAATACTTACCCTTGCAGTGATGATGCCGAAGTTTTTGGATGTAAGACTCCACAGTTGAATGTTGTTTACGAAGCCGGACTGACACCATTTGTAAGCCTCCAAGCTTTTGTACGCTCTGAGGGAGTCTCCTGAGTACACTGATGGAAAGCTTACAAGATAGCTGTGGATGTCTGCGTAGCGCAAGTCGGGTACATCGTCTTCAGAGCAGGAGGTTATGCTCTTGAAAAGCACACCGGGTGAATTATATGGGTCGCTTATATTTAATCTCTCTAATTTTGTACTATAAAGCCGAATTTCACTTGAATTAAAATGAGAAGTATACTCGCTCGGTAAGAAAACACTGGCACCGGTGGTCATGTTGACTGCCAAAATGGTGGCTCCCAACCAAAAGTCACGTGACCGCAGGAGCTCTATATTACCACGTCATCAAGGTACACTGCGCAGCCATCCAGCCCCGCCACAACCTGGTTCATGAGGCGCTGAAATGTTGCAGGTGCATTACGCAGGCCAAATGGCATAACAGTGTACTTATACAGACCAGAAGGTGTAATAAATGCACAAATTTCCTGTGCCCGCTTAGACAGGGGAACCTGCCAATAACCTTTCAAAAGGTCAAACTTAGTCACATAAACGGCAGACCCCACCTGATCTATACAGTCTTCCATGCGGGGAAGAGGAAACACATCTGGCTTCGTAACGTTATTAATTTTACGAAAGTCAGTACATGGCCTAAAAGTTGTGTCCGGCTTACTGACCAACAGACACGGCGATGCCCAACTTGAAACGCACGGCTCAGCAATATGATTGTCCAACATATACTGAACTTCTTTGTCTAAAAGCTTGCGCTTATCTGATGAAACCCGATAAAAACGCTGCTTTATAGGTGCTGCATCACCAATATCCACATCATGCTCAATAAGATGTGTGCGAGAAGGTACATCTGAAAACAGAACAGGATAGCTTTTAATAAGGGCACCCAACTCAGCACGTTGTTTATCATCCAAATTTGTCAACATGTTATCCAAATTTTTCAGTGACTCTGAATTTTTCAATCGCCCTTGCAAAACCACATCAGTGGTCGAACTCTCCTCCATTCTGACTGCCGGAGATGAGCTCAGAACTGCAGATGTACAAACAGAAGCATTAACCATACCACTCCCACTTTCCCCACTGTCTGACGTCCGTAGAAAGGTTTTAACAAATTCACATGACACAGTCTAGTGGCTTTCCTAGAGTTTGGAGTGGCAATGATGTAATTCAAGTCTGAAGCCTGCCGTACTACAGTGTACGGACCGGAGAATTTTGCCTCAAAGGGAGAAGTCACAATAGGTTGCAAAAACAAAACCTGGTCACCAGCCTGAAACCGCTTAGGCTCTGCACGCCTGTCATACAGAGCTTTCATTTTGTGCTGTGACTTTACCAATTTCTCTTTTGCACTTTCAACCGCCAAAACCAACCTATGCCTGAAGCCCTTGACATAGTCAAGCAAATTTTGGGGAGGATTTGTTATTTCCCAGCTATCTCCCAACACAGCCATGGGACCCCGTACCTTGTGACCAAACACCAAATCATTGGGGCTAAAACCTGTGCTCTCCTGAACCACTTCTCTCGCTGCCAACAGGAGCCACGGCAACCCCTCCTCCCAGTCACACCCCAGCTCTGTACAATAAGAGCGCAGTAAAGACTTCAGCGTTTGATGAAAACGCTCTAGGGCGCCCTGTGATTGCGCATGATAAGCCGAAGCTTTATTATGCTTAATGTGAAGCTGCTGCAGTATTTCGGCAAACATTCCGGATGTAAAATTCGAGCCTTGATCGCTCTGAATAATTTTGGGAATCCCAAACACCGAAATGAACTGTGTCAAAGCTTTCACCACTGATTTAGTAGATATATTTCGGAGTGGATACGCCGCTGGATACCTGGTTACCTGGCACATGACAGTCAGCAAATAATTATGATCTAGTTTTGAACAAGGCAACGGCCCGACACAGTCAATAATCAAATGTGCAAATGGCTGCTCAACCACAGGAATTGGACAAAGTGGAGCCGGTCTGATTGACTGGTTTGGCTTGCCGGTTAACTGACATGTATGACACGTTTTGACATATGCTGAGACATCACGCTTCAGACGGGGCCAAAAACAGTACCGCAACACCCGGTCATATGTTTTCTTTACCCCTGGATGCCCAGCTACATTATGACAAGTTTGCAACACCAAGTCCCGAAACCTACTCGGCACTACAAACTGAAAAACAGGTTCCCCAACAAAAGCTTCTCCATGAGGCACCCATTTCCTAAACAATAAGCCTCCCTGAATAAAATAGCCGTGAGCAGAAATAAGTATCTCACCAAGCGAAAGTACTTTGTCAAACAGTTCTTTTAAACTATCATCATTTTCCTGTTCTTCAACCAACTCAGATCGTGACATAGACTTAAACTGATCAGGCAAAGTCACACAAACTTCAGCAGGTTCCAACTCTGACTTTTTGATAGCAAGACTCTGTGCGTCACACGCAGTGGTCATGGCACGCGTCACAGCACAGACTGGATACACAACTGCAACATCTGATACACTGTCTGGTTGACCTTGACCAGGCACACTTTTAGTGACTATATTGGGAGGAGGACCATCAGCCCACACCTGCGCCCCAGCAAGACCGTTCCCCAGAATTATGTCCACCCCATCCACTGGCAACTCAGTGCGCACACCCATCTCAACATCTCCCTTCACCAAACCTGAGTCAAGACACAGCCTATGCACAGGTGCAGGGAACACCACCATCCCCATTCCTCTGACCAGCACAAAGTCTCCTGTGTCAGTCTCCGACGAGAAGGGTAAAACAGACTTGCACACAAATGAGTCAAATGAGCCGGTATCCCGCAGTATCTTTACTGGCACCTGTTCAACACTACCCGGCAAAGAGACCAAACCCTCAGAAATGAATGGTCCAAAATCCTCCATGCTCTTCTGCTGCCTGGCTTCAACCTGCTCCTCAACCACTACCGCTGGGCTGAGTGAACTGGCCAAAGCCGCTGTACTGGTCTTACTTGCGTACCAGAGAATTTATTTTTTGATTTGAGGACTGGACACTCACTCTTCCAATGCCCACTGCCTTTGCAGTAATTACACGTTCTACCTTCTGCCTGCCTTTCTCGCATGCCATGCTCACTCCTAGCATAAGAGTCTGATGCACCTTTTTGATGACCATAACTCTCTCTGCGCACATTATCTGAACTTACCGCATTGAAATTGCTTTTATGAATCAACACGTACTCATCGGCCAACACGGCCGCCTGACCAGGAGTACCTACTTTATTCTCTGTGAGGCAAGTAGCCACATTTTTAGGTACAGAGTTTTTAAACTGTTCTAATATTACCAGGTCGCACAGTTTCTCAAACGTGTCCACCTCAGACGCCGCACACCAACGACCAAAATGGGCTGTCAGATCTCGCACAAACTCCACATGAGACTGTTTATCTCCTCTTTTCCAACCACGGAACCGCTGCCGGTACGCCTCAGGCACCAACTCATATGCTTTAAGCACCGCAGACTTAACTCGCTTGTACACTTTACAATCAGCAGTACTCAAAGTTGAGTACGCCTCCTGGGCTCTACCGGTCAGGACGCATTGTAACATTAACGCCTGATCACCCTCCGGCCATTTCCTCGACTCCGCTATTCGCTCAAATAATGAAAAGAATGAATCAGGGTCTTTTTCATTGAATTTTGGAAGCAAGCCCAAATTATTGAATATATCAAAAGATGCCACTGGTGCACCAGACTGAAACACAGGGTTGTCACTATCCGCCGAACCTATAGTACAGTATACCCTGTTGAATTAAGTTCAGCTTTTTATTCTGTAGCTCTAACCTAACTAACTCAGTTTTTTGCTTCATCTCTTCCAAAGCCAAGTCATTTTGCTGTTTGATATTCTGAAGTTGTACTTGTAGCTGTAATTCATGAGATTGCTGTAACAACAAAAGTTCCTTTTGCTGTTCAAAACTCAAAACAGTACCTGCAGACGCCGAAGACTGAGTCCCCCCAACGGGTTGAATAATTCTCTGTTCCAGCAAACCTGCCATCAAACTTCCCTTAACAGACTCCTTTAACTTTTTATCCAATATCTCAATCTCATATCTCTCAGCAATTAGCAGTAACTGGTCTTTAGTACACTGATCCAGTAGTGCTACTGACGGTGAGTCAACAAATTTATCCACTGTAGATGCCATACCTGGACTAACTACACTCACAGACAAAATAGAATAGGAGAAAGAAAAAAACAAAAACAATATCAGCTGGAACCACTAACAAAGTCTGGGACAGCCAAACCAAAATGGAACCTCCCCAGCCCTGACTAGCTAAGACATTAGCGCCCCCATAACTACCTTAGCTCCATCCCTAGTCTTTGTGCCGCTACTGATGGGGGGTATTTATGCACTTTAGCCCACTGGGAAGAAAAAGGCAACTGTTACCAGCGACCCTCTCTTACACCGTGGATGTGCTCCCGAGACAACCGCTCTACCCACTTTTGCAGCCACACTAAAATTCCCCAAGACCAGTCCCCCTATTGGAAACCAGTCTTCTTAGCCTCACAGGGGATTCATGGTTCCATACCACATTACAAGACTGTCCCCAATAACCAAACTCAAAGTTCCAACCTTTATTTTATTGATTACAACCAAAACATTAACCTTTAAGCAAAAAACAAAACGTAAGGATACAATGCTCTACTACTTCCAAACTTCACCGACCAACTCCCTCCTAAAACTGAAATCCAAATGACAAGTCACATGTGGAACTCCCAACACTGGCAGCTACTGAATTGGCTTCAACAGGTGCTACCAATAAGCCAATCAATCCTTTGAAACCAAACAACTTACTAAAGCAAAACTACAATTCCTAACAGGAACACAAAGCAAATGCCAGCACACAAACCATATTCAGACCAACCAGGCTGAATTTGACCAAATGACCCTTACCAAACTAAAGATACTTACACTTGTCTACGAAATGAACTTAACAATCGGACGAGCCCCCATTTTGTCACACACCGGGTCAGGTAGTGGCAAAATAAAGGGAGTCCACACATGAAATAAACAAAAACTAATTTATTAGTAACTCATGTTTACTGGTTAAAGTAAACATAAATGATTATACTTAAACAAAAGAAATTATACTTAAGACCACATGGCGAGTGGAAGACTGAGCCCAAAGCTCAGCCTAGAAGCAGCAAAGAGACCACTGAACACATGGCTACCCAGCCCTTAAAACTCTGGATCCCTATACCCCCACAGGTGTGGCCAATTGGCCTGACGCCCTGTCCCAATCTCCACCCAGGGAAGTCCCACAACCAATGGGCAGAGAGAGGGGCAGGGCGTCACAGAATAAACACCATTTTACGATGGGATTTCTTATTCCAATTCCTGCTAGAATCTGTGTGTTTAAGTGTATATATTACACAAAAGATAAAAGTTAAGATCAAAGCTTTCCTTTATTGAATGCTTTGCCTCTGTGATCATCTAATCCCAATTTGGTGACCTTCTGATCTCTATTCCATATATTTCATATACATGTGATAAGGCAGACAAGGCCCCCTTTAAATAAGAAAGTAATAACTTAGTAACCATTTACTTTGTCAAATATTTTTAAACAAGACTTCTTAATGTACTGAAAAAGGCCCAGGTGTACTTTGATCTCTGGGAGGGGTTTCTCCACTTAGGGCCTCAGTTCCACGACAGTGTTTGTCTCTGAACATATGAGCTCTCTCTGAATGAACCTGTGGAAATGAGCTGAGGCTCGGCGGTGTATTAAATCTGTTCAGTTAGTTACTCTCTGAGGTCATAGAGAGTGCAGGGAAGATGTTGTTCAGGGTCCATATGGTGGGCAATCGGAGGTTGTTTACGTTAGGGGGCCCCTATGAACGACACATGTCGTTTAGTGAGGCATACATTGTCATTGGTTACCTCCTGTGAGCACACACACTTTGGACACGCACACACACTAGCTTCTATAAATTGTATGCACAACGACAGTTCGGGGGGACTTCCACAATTGGCTCTGGGAACCTCGTATTGCCCGTCTTGGTGCTGTTGTAATACACCTTATTATATACAAGCTGGTGTCTCCGGAGACGTCTTCATCATCTTCACAAACATCGCTACAACATATACCTCAGCTCTTTAGCGCTGACTCTGCTATCTCCATTTCTACTGTCTTTTAAAATCAGTGCTGTAAAGGAAACACAGAACATGTGGAACACCCAGGTACAGGTTCCACAATGTGTGTGTTCCTGCTACACACAGTAAGACGGATTCATTTACTATTGTTCTGTAACTCTTAACATCCAATATGGGTTTAATTCTCACCTGCTGCTCAGTCGTGCTGATGTCACTGAAGCTGAAGGGTGTGTAAACATGTGTGGGATGAACAGGTGTGTGTAGGATGGTGAAAACTCCTCCTGCCTGATTATTTAATATTATGGTATGTGTCAGTTAAACACTCCTGAACCCCTTTACTCTCACTAAACGCTGATGTGGAAGCAAAAACATATATATATTCTTTCCCCACAACAGTTTGTATCCGTTTAAATGTAACTTTATGTATATTTCAAATGTTGGCAAGCAGAGATTAGACTGTGAACACCGGCTAAAATAATGACGTCATTGAAACACGGTCTCTCCTCTGGCGCCACCTTCAGGTCAAACGTGGTCTTTGTTCTCAGTTGTTTCTCCTTCATCCAGGAAGAGCAGCTCTTCCTCCATTCCTCATCCTTCCAATATGTTCTGTTTGATGATCAGTTCCTCCTTACCCTTTATTTTATGTTTTCTAAAGCCCAACTACTTCATGGAATAGTTGAGGATTCTTTCATAGATCGGTGTTGAGCACACGTGTGTGTGTGTGTGTGTGTGTGTGTGTGTGTGTGTGTGTGTGTGTGTGTGTGTGTGCGTGTGTGTGTCAGTGTGAAGACCGACTTCGTCCAACTTCCCTGATCTGTTGTTGGTTCTACAAATAATCCAGATGACTGGGTGTTTGATGAAAGAGGCAGAGATGTTTCCAGCAGCACTTCAGCCCCTAAACACTTCATGACCTGCAGTTAATGCACCTTCCAAAAAGCTTCACATCCCAACATCACTGAAGTAAAAAACCTCTGACAGCAGAAAGATTGACTTTAGAGCGGGAGTTTTATTGAAACATACAACCAAACAGTGACATGGAGAGATGATGGCGACAGAGAGGGCTCATCAGACCGCTCTGATCATGGCTCTGGGTCTGCATCCACTCTCACTCCAGAGAGTCTACTCACACAGACTGAAACCCAGAGGAGGGTCTCTGCAGCTCTCCTGCAGAGGTACGCCTGATGGCAGCAGCAACACTGAGTCTCTGGAGGAGGAAAGAACGAGTCACATTTATCAGCTTTGAAGATTTGAGAAGCCGAAGTAAGACTTGTCTGTGAATGTTGTCACTGATTGTTTCCTCTGTCTGATCTCCAGCTCATCCTCCAGGTCAGAGTCGTCATGGTAACCCTGCATGTGCTGCACTGTATGTCAGTCTGAAGCTCACACTCACCTTCTGCTGCACGGTGAACAGCAGGAGCTCAGGTGGTGGAGGTCAGAGGGAAATATAAATAATGGTTAGTAAAAATAAAGTGACATTACTGAACAGGGAGAGAGCATGAATGATGGAGCATACAGGAGAAAGACCGTTACACAAAAACATATTACATTCATCCTCCTGAGCCAGCTCACTGTTGCTATCCAGTGAGCTGGCTCAGGTGGTGGAGGAAAGAGGAGAGAAATATATTAAATGGTGACTAAGACAAAGAATAACTCAACTTTGAATCAATGATACCAGCTGGAGAACCAGGTCCACAGGAACTTCATTCTCTCTATTCTGAGTCCTGAGCTCGTACTTACCTTGGTGTCCTCAGGGAATGGCAGCAATCTCTGAAGTAAACACACTTCTTACATGTAGAAAGAGAAACTTAAATGAGTGATAATAGAAAGGCAAACAGGAGCAGCAAATGCAGAGTATTTGTTTTACTGTAAGTCACACACTTCTACTGAAGGAGTTGTGAGTAAAACATGGTTTGATTTATTCAAAAGCATGGATATGTAAACTATATGAATTAAAGGAGTCACAATGCAACAACACATATTTCCTACTTTGACTTTGCATTGCAGACTTTGCTGGATCACCTCGATCACGCGTCAGAAGCCCTCACTCACCTTTTGGGTTCACATTGCACAGCAGCGTTTACCTGTGAATTGTGAGCTGAACAGGTGATAGTATATCAACAAATAGATGAAGCATACAGCTTGTAGGCGGGTCACATGTTAATACTGTTTTACATTCTCCACGGGACAGAAGCTCAAACTTATCGGTCTTGTCTTCGGTGAACCTCAGCAGCTCAGTTGGTGGAGGAGGATCAGAGGGAATGAAGGACAGAGATGGTTAGTGACACATATTATCTTTGAATGATTTCATGTTACAATATTATGTATTTCATAGTTACTGTACCTTTTTTGGCCATATTAAAGGGACAGAAAGGATGGTTTGAAGCGGGGTTGTTGGAGGTAATTCTCCATAGTCAGTGCATGTCCTTCAGTTGGAAGAGGTCAGCACGTCCCGGGTTTGTAGGAGCCGGCAGAGTTCCAGCCGGAAGTAAAGCGAGGTACTGTTGTGTACTGGGGCAGCTGCAAGGCTTATTGTTGGTGAATCCAAACTAGCTGGTTTAAATCCCACAACACCAACTAACTTACATCTGGAGGAGTGGCAGACCAGCCGCTCCTGCGGGCTGTGAATGGAGTCTAGTGGCTTTGAATAGAGGATCAATAATTGCTTCAGTTTCCCGTTGGAAAGGGAAGGTAAACTGAGTTAAATGATCTGAGTATAAAGTTGCTTAAACTCAAACCTCGATTTTAGGTGGGCTTTTCTTTTGGGTGGCTAAGAATATTTAGCTGTTACCCCCTCTACAGAAATACTTTGCTGTAACTCATGTGTGCCTCTTCCAACAAGGGGGTGCCGAGCGCAACCTGCTGTAGGTAGAACACTGACTGTGGATACACACCTCCCAACTCCACTTCAAGCCATCCAAACTATCCCTTTAATCTTTTGACCTGTGGAGAAAAATATTCAGGAAGCATCCTTATGAGATGCCTAAAAACAGCGGGGTTCGATCCGATTTTGGGAGGTTTCTTTTGGTTCAATTAAGTTTCCTCATGTTGGAGGTTATGTATTTTGAAGGTGTCCAGTGCATTGCCTGTCAATTGGGGAGTAAAGTGCAATGAGAGTAAAGTGCAATGAGAGTAAGGCGCAATGTCCTGTTGCTTTGTCCTGCTTCTTCTAGCGTCAGTGCAGTGATCTGCAGGGATGTCTTTCGTTTGACCTTGAGAGCTACAGACAGCAGACTGAAGAGAGACTTCCAGGAGCTTCCACAGTGCTGCCAGCTTCACTGTGAGGGCCTGACATGAGGGTGAGTCAAGCAAACCCACCATCAGGGTGAAGGCTCCAAGGAGAAACATCGATCCACCGTGCAGAAAATGAAGAGATGGTACTCCAAAAACCCCCATTCAGGACGCCTCCTGGGGTGTTGGCAGTGACGCAAGAAGTTAAAGCTACCTGACGCTGCCCAGCCAGACGCAAAGGCCAGCCCCGACATGTAGAAAAGTGTCAATCAAATTAGAGCAAGATGCTTCCTGAACCAACGAGAAAAATCATTCAGGAGGCATCCTAGTGAGATGCTGTTCTTTAGCAGGCTTCAATCAAATCCAATTTTTGGGAAGGCATTTTCAGTTCCATTAAGTTTCCTCATGTTGGAGGTTATGTATTTTGAAGGTGTCCAGTGCATTGCCTGTCAATTGGGGAGTAAAGTGCAATGAGAGTAAAGTGCAATGTCCTGTTGCTTTGTCCTGCTTCTTCTAGCGTCAGTGCAGTGGTCTGCAGGGATGTCTTTCATTTGACCTTGAGTGCTACAGACAGCAGACTGAAGAGAGACTTCCAGGAGCTTCCACAGTGCTGTTAGCTTCACTGTGAGGGCCTGACATGAGGGTGAGTAAAGCAAATCACCATCAGGGTGAAGGCTCCAAGGAGAAACATCGATCCACCGTGCAGAAAATGAGGAGACCGTTCAAACTCCCCCAGTGCAAGACGCTTCCTGGGGAGTTGGCAGCCCAGCAAGACGCAAAGGCTACGTGAGGCTGTCTGCCCAGCAAGACGCAAAGGCCAACCCCGACATGTAGAAAAGTGTCAGTTAAATCAGAGCAAGACGCTTCCTGGACCTGCCCCGCCAGACGCAAAGGCTACCTGGGGCAGCGCCTGCCCTCAGAATTAAACAAAGAAAGATTGAGCTGCAAATAATAAGTAGTACACACAAAAAATCCCAAGGCAAGACGCTTCCTGGGATGTTGGCAGCCCCGCAAGACGCTAAGGCTACCAGGTGAATGATGTGGTCCAGCTGTGAAATGGAAGAGATGAAGGGCAGATCTTGCTCTGATGATTCATGGAGGATTTTCAGCCCATCCATCGCAGACTCAATCTGAATCGCTGTCCTCGGACCACCGCGGCCTCTTCGCAAGAGACTCCTCCTCCTCCTCGCTGTCTTCCCTGCATCTTTTTGTGGAGGAGTCTATGGACTCCTCGGAGGAATCTTCAAGGGAGACTGGCCCGATGTCTTCAACATCAAGGACAGGAAAGTCGAGTCCGACGACATCAATCTCTTCATCCTCGTCCTCGGCCAATGGCTCGTTAAAGTACCTGCGAAACAACTCCTCACGAGCATGGTTATTATCATCGTCTGAAGGATAGGCATCATACGGAGGGTCATTGTAAGCAGGAGGAGCCTGAGGGTAAGCAGGAGGATGAGGATCAGCGAAAGGAGAAGGAGAAGCGTAGCGGTAAGCATAAGGGTTAGACCAAGGAGCATAGTAAGGGTAGGGAACAGCGTAGGGAACAGCGTAGAGAACAGCGTAGGGAACAGCGTAGGGAACAGCGTAGGGAACAGCATAGGGAACAGCGTAGGGAACAGGGTAATAAACAGGAGAAGGAGCAGCAGGAGGGGGCTGCTCACTATCTCCATCACCTCCCTGAGGCTCAGCTTGAGCCTCCTGAAGCCCGTCTGCTGCGTCCGCCTCATCAGCGCCGACCATGTCCTCATAGTCAGGCAGGACCAGGTCCTCGGCAGGAGTCGCAGGATCGGGTCGAGCGTTGGTCACAGGCCACAGGGAGCCATCTGAGGAACAAGACATGTATTTGAAAAAAAGTCACATTCTATACTTCTATGAAACAGACTCAATCAGTTCGTCTGAAGGCCTCACTAATCAGTTTGAGCAGAAACATTAAAAGCACTTTGTAGAAGCCTCCAGTTAACAGGGCCCCCTTTGAGAAGTATTATCAAATTGAGTGCAATCCAGCTCCAGTTATTGGACACTATACTGCAGTCATGTGGACTCGAGTCACCCTTCTCTGTCTTTACTTGGGACTTGACTTGGACTTGACTGCTAAGACTTGTGACTGACTTGTGACTTGCCAAACAGTGACTTGGTCCCACCTCTGATGTGATAATGCATGACCAAACACAGGTAAGGTGCCGGTGTTTAACCGTCATGTTTTTCTAAAAGTTTTGTTTTGCAAGTTAGTGTGGCATAGCCTATTTGTCTGCCAAATCATAAATAAAGGTTTTGACAATTATAATTGAAAACAGCAAGGGGCAACTTTATTTAAGTATTTATTATGATATTTAAAAAGTGGAAATGATGAAAATACTATGTGGATTTAGCCAAACCATCTCATTTCTATCTTTCCTTTAATGAGCACAGTAGCAGTGACTGGGACAGTAGAACAAAGGTGATTAAGGTTGGGTTGTATTCAGTTAGATTTGGTTTTATGACCGACTATCTCTACTCAGTGATGCAATAGTAAGTCCATTAAATAACACAATACTCCTGCTCTGCTTCTGAAGACATCTATGCGCGGATAGAGAGCATATGGGACCTGCAGTCACTGCTCCACAAACCACCCTCTTCAGAAAATACCAACTATATATTAACTTTAGGATATTTAAATAACATATCTGAAAGTGTTGTTCCCAAATGTGATGTTGTTAAATTTAAGAGGACCCCAAAACATATCTCCAGATACATTTGAACAGCAAACTCATCTCTCCCTACAGAGAAACGACCTGGACTTGAACGTTCCATTATCACCATGGTGCTGGTCGCCATTTTGTTTTGTCAATTTCAGACACTAAATTCGGAAATTTCGCAGGCCGTTAAACAAAAATAACGGGGTTTTCTAATCGCTACACCTTCGTTTACACATTATACAGCTGTTCTGACAAAGTCTGCCCAGTTCTATCGTATATTTTTCATTTCACAGCGTAAAAACGTTGAGCGACCCCAAATTCAGTTATTTCAGACTTTCAAGCCAACATTCCATAATGTCTCAATCTTAATGTTCAACTATTTCGCGTAATTAAATGCAAATGTCTTACTGATTTTAACTCTAAATGACTAAGGAAACATTTATAAATACATTTGCCATGAAATGAATTTAATATTTACCAGCAAAGCCAGTGAACCATCGTGTGACACGGGTCAGCAGGTGCTCCAGCGCAGGGGGTCCAGACGAAGCCATGTTTTCAGCTGGTAGTGTTTACTGTAGATTTACTGAAGGGGTTTCTGAAGCTCAGTTATCCAACAGTTGGTTTTCAGGAAGTTTTTCGGATCAGAAATCAAAGATTTCAACTCTCCAGGTTTTGCAGGTGAACTTGTGTCAAGTCTGAGTGCAAATGACGGATTGAAGCTCTGCAGCTTTTATACCCTCGGTAGAACGTCCTGCTCGGTTGCCATGACTTTCACTGTGCGTGAGCGAGTGAGGGCGATCATATACAGTACATTTGGGATGCAAATGGGAGATTGTTTGTTTAAAGTAGCTGTTTCCATACGGAAATGTATGCGTATGAAGCCTCATGATGATGAACACACACTCGAGTCTCTACATTTGACCCAGAACAAGATAATACAAGTTAAAGCAAGAATAAACCATGTCAATATTCATTTCTGCTCTTCTTTTTTGTAAAGATAGCCTACAGAATAGAGAATATAAATTAAGTGCGTGCTTTCATTAACACACTGAAAATATTGCTCAGGCTTAATTAACCACAAATGTATATCTTGGATTTTCTTTGCTGCTATAAGGTGAACTTGTTGTTTTTCATCAGTAGCCTAAATGTGTCTCTCCTGATCCTCGTGCACCTTGTGTTGCGTTTACTTACGAATATTCAAGCAATCGTGATGCCTTCAAGTAATAACTGGAAAATTACAGTTAATAATACACATATAAAAACAAATGTTATTTAACTATCACTTATTAGTTTTCTGTGAAAATGAATTTCCCCCAGGGGACAATAAATTTAATCTCAAACATATCTCTCATTTATATCATCTCCAAAAATGAGTTGATACAAACACAATTATTATAGGCCTGAATATATTTAATCATAATCATATTGAACATCCACCAATCTATTATCTGTGACCGCAATATGCACAAAGAAAGGGGGGTGTCATTGGGCAAGAAGCAGGACACACCCTAATATTCAGTCTATAGGTACACCTTTTATAAACACCCTGGTTACATCTCGACACGTGGTCAATGGCAGGGATCGAAGAATACTCAGATCCTTTACTTAAGTAAAAGTTCTGATTTCAAAAGGTTACTGAAGGGAAAGTACAGGAGTAGTATCATCTACTGTACTACATGTTTCTAAGGTTCTTGTTTTGCAGAATGGATCTTTTCAGGGTATTATGTTATTGTGGTTATTATATTATCCTGTATGATGTAAAGCAATTTAGGTACTGGAAATATTGTTTGGATTAGGATAACTGCATTATACCATATCAGCATGTGTCATTATAGGCACAGAGTAACTTGTATCTATGAGTGTTAAAATAAATATAGTGGAGTAATAAAGTATTAAGTACAACGAAAGGGAAAATACTCAAGTAAAGTAAATATATGTCAAAAAAGTAAAATACCTAAGTAAATGTACTTAGTTACTTTCACCTCTGGGAATATTACTGCAACAGCCTCGCGGAATGCCAGCACGCTTCTGTACAGGCATCTATCCTGGTACCAGTTCCTGCTTTTTACTGGCCACCCTCCAGTTCCCAAGCCCTACAGACTGAGACTTTTCCTCTAAGGCGGCAGTACTTTGAATACTACGTCTCATCATTCTGTTAGTCACGATTAGTTGTTATAAGGATGTGAAGGAATGAATAATTGAAGGTAGTTCAGGATCCGTGTGGAGGATCAGCCCCCCCAGCAGACAGGAAGTCATTAAAGAACTGCTTGGAAGTCCAGTGGACCTAACACTACTTCTGGCCTGGACTTTCCAGAGGTGAAGCCTTTGCTCTCTAATAACACACCCCTCTCTCTGGGAGTGTCTTAGTGTGTCTTCCTGTCTCTAAAGGCTGATTTTATTCACCCCTCTTTCTCTCTGAATGTCTCTGGTTCTGACAGGGACCTCGGTAAAGGAGGGACAGTGGAACACACATTTGACAAACACTCTATAGACCTGGAACCTGGGAACCCAGTCAGAGCAGAGTTGGCCTCACTGCTGGTTGGCAACCGCTCTGAGCCTGTGTAGGTTTACTGTCTGACAGGAAGCTCCTGTGCTTTAGTTAATGTTACAGTGGAGATGTTTCTGACGGTGTCTTGCCTCTTCCCCAGGCATGTTCCTAATATGTTCCCTAACTACATCCAAGCCCCCAATGGAGCTGAGGCCAAACCAGTCTCTCAGCTTTATAAAGGTCAGAGGTTATAACACATTACAGTACAGCAAAGTACAATGCAGTAAAGTATACTACATTACAGTACAGCAAAGTACAATGCAGTAAAGTATACTACATTACAGTACAGTGCAGTAAAGTATACTACATTACAGTACAGTACATTCCACTATAGTACAATGCAGTAAAGTATACTACATTACAGTACAGTACAGTACAGTGCAGTAAAGTATACTATTATTACAGTACAGGTTACTATAGTACAATGCAGTAAAGTATACTACATTACAGTACAGCAAAGTACAATGCAGTAAAGTATACTACCATTATAGTACAGTACAGTACAGTGCAGTAAAGTATACTACATTACAGTACAGGTTACTATAGTACAATGCAGTAAAGTATACTACATTACATTACAGTACAGTACAATGCAGTAAAGTATACTACATTACAGTACAATGCAGTAAAGTATACTACAGTACAGTACAGTACAATGCAGTAAAGTATACTACATTGCAGTACAGTACAGTTTACTATAGTACAATGCAGTACAGTATGTGTTATTCACACCCTAAAAATGTCTTTTGTCACTGACATGTTGTCCTGTAGGTAATGAAGACAGTTATCTGTGTGATGGAAACTTCTGGAGCAATGGAGACGAAACTCTCAGAGACACGGGGAAAGCTGTAACTTTGATGGCACACACTGAAGGTTTATTATGAAGTTTACAGCCGGAGAATTGACAAGACATTTGCTGCAGCCACGAGTTGACAGAGCGGTTGCCCGACCAATTCTGAAGATCGCTAGCTGTAGGAAGAGATTTTAACCAGTTTAACCAGTGGGTAATCAACATTCTTCGAGCATCAGACTAAATAAGAGCGGACATTACGTTTAACTAAAACTGCCATCTAGGTCAATAGAATATGCGTACGAGAGTAGCTGGAGCCAGATAAACTGGCACCCTGCTGTCCCAAAACAATAAAATCTATCTTAGGTCAGCATGAGCTTGTACAATATGGTTAACAACAAAGCTCAGGAAGCCAAGGCTGCCCCTGCCGATGCCATGGGAATACAGACAGAGGAAGGAGAAGATGATGAACTAGGTCATAGGTTAAACACCTAAGCAAAATATTCCCCAACACCATTAATACATTTTTTATATGTATATTTATATGTACATTTTTTATATGAACCCACTTTTCATGCTGCGAAAACGTAAGAATGTTTGCTGGAGAATATATACAGCCCGAAAGAAGAGACCACTCCAAATGTTTCTTGAATCTCAATCTTTGCATGTATGGCAGCCATTCCAGTGTCTGTTGAATTCAACACAGAGAAATGTTGTCAGTAATTTATAGACTAAAAAACAAATATTTAACTCAAAGACAAACCTATAAATAGTAAAACCAGAAAAACTGTTTATGCTGAAGTGGTCATCATTTTTTCCAGAGCTGTATATATATATATATATTTTTTATTAACTTCAGAAAGGCTGTGTGATATTATAGTTGCAGAAATACTATGTTGACAGAAAAACCCTTTCCTCCTCAAACACAGGTCCCTCATTGCCTCCACACAGACAGGACTCAGGAAGAGATCTCTGTGAGGAACAAAAGCAGCACTACTGAAGTCTCAACGTAACACAGGCAGCAATTACATTTGCCACTTTAATGTAGTTTCAAAAATACATAAATGTAGGATATCATAAATGCAGCATTACCTAGATAGTGTTTAACTTTCTAGAACGCTATGTCAAGGATTCTGCTATCCTGTCACCTTCTAGCCACTGCGCTGCAAACCCATGAGGCATTCATCAGATCACTTGATTGCAACAGCATTTGACTCATTTAAACGATATGGTAAACACATTTCTTTATTATAAAATGTCAGACTTGTGATCTCGTATTTCAGATAAAAATACGGACAAGTTGGAAGGAGGAACACAACTGCAAAATACACACATCACATTTCTATCACTACAATGCTGTTTGAAAATATGTACACGGTAACTGGTATTAAGAAAGATGAATGCGTAAAGAAAAACAATGCAAACACTGACTTGAAACATGAAACCAGGATGTGACAGGGCGACTAAAAGCTCACTGTACACTTACATCATTATCACCGTCAAATCTGTAGGAAGCCGCGAAGCAAAAGTAGCATGCTGACATTTTACAGCCAACAGATTTTGTCTCACCTGTAAGTCCAGTAGAGCAGAGACTGGGATGTGTTTGGAGGGAGCAGAGCGGGAACATACATCTCCAAGAACTCAAAACTCCAGGCAAGAGACATCTCAGCCAGATGCACAAAAGATAACATTGATATTAATCTTCATTTCTAACCATCGTTTTGTGCACTTCCTAACAGCACATTCTTTTAACACCCCCTCCTGCTGGTCATACCTATAAAAAATATCAACGTGGTTCCCAGCGTAGTGGCAAGCATAATTCAACAGTTAGGACTGATCCTTCTTTTTCTTCTTATCCTTCTTCTTCTTCTTTTTCTTTTTAAGGGATTTGTCTTTCTGTGTTTTACCTTTGTCATCATCACTGCTGTCGCTGCTTCCATCTTTTACTTTGCCTTTTTTTTCTATGCTGCCCTTGGATTTACTTCCCTTGCCGTCAGTGTCTTCCACTTTAATTTTGTTATGACTTCCGATGTTCAGATCTTTGTTTACCTCCTCTTTGGGCCTCCACTTAGGAGGAGGGGTCTGTCCACGGGACACGGTAATGAGGAGACTCTCCTTCCTCATCTCCTCTTTCAAGGACATGTTTCCCTGGGTGTCCCCGTGGCTCCTGCCTTCATTGTGGTTTTTGCTTCTGTGCTCTCTGTCGTCCCTCCAGTCTCGCTGGGGGTCCCTGTGACTCCTGTGCTCTGCTGACTCTCTGTAGTCAGAGCTCCTGTGGTCCCTCCCGTCTGAGGGCTGTGGATGCGCAGAGCTGCCGCTCAAATGGTCTTCAGCATTCCTGTCCTCCCGCACTTTCTGCTGAAAACACATAAATAAAATGATAATCAAGCAAAGAGTTTATGGCCACTGTAAATGTTCATAAAGATATGCCCATTATGAAATAAATTTGTGAGAAGGTAATTATGTCAAAAGGTTTCAGACATATCTACTGAAATAAGCATGCTAACTGGCTAGCCATGATCGTCCTGTCTGTAACAGCATTTGTTCCTATAGAGGCGACAGTGAGTCCCTGCAGTAGCAGTCCGCAGACCAGCGGGACAACAAGACCAGCTACTTTCAGGGTCTGTGTCCGTTTAAGAGTTCACAAAAACTGTCATTTCCACCTGACAGCAGGGAGGCTGTTTCAACAGTTAGCCGTTAGTTAGAGTTCAGCTACAGAAGCTTTAATCCAAACTTCGTTGTTCTGCGAATGCTGCAGTGTATTCTCTGCCAACCTCTCTCCTCAGGCCAGACCAGTTTGTGGGCGGTTTAATCGTTTCCGCCTTTTAAAATGTATTCCACAAGACAAACAAATGTAAAGCGACACTGGACATACAGCCTTCTATGAGGGGCCGTTAGGGACATTATTCAGAAATACCGTTCACATACACATGTGAAATACTCTCAGACACACACACACACACACACACACACACACACACACACACACACAACTGAAACCAAAATCATTTACAAACCTATATAAACATCTCTCAAACACATATGAAACGCTCTCTCACACACACATGAAACGCTCTCATATACACATGTGAAACGCTGTCACACACACACAAACACACACACGAAATGCGATTTCAGTATGTTGTGTGAGAACAAAAAAAAAGCGGAAGGCGTTTTAAAAAAACAGCGAAGAACCGCAAAAACAATATTTTCCATCTGTCTGTTTGCTTGTTCCATCATGTCTGCTCAGCAGCCTGCACAAAGCTTAACGGAGGCAGCAGGGTTGTTAAATAATAAAGCTTCCCTTAGGAGAGAGAGAGACTATGCACCCCGATATCAGACTCTAGTGGGCCGTTGCCCGCAGCGGGACAGGAAGAGGGACAATAGCTGACCGTCCAGGTGTCCCCACTTGCAGTTTCAACAGTCGGTTGTGGCCTGGTTGTGGCCACGTTCGATAGCGTTCTAATAGTCTCACCTATGGCCAGGAAATTATTTAACAACGCTGCTGCCTCCGTTAAGCTTTGTGCAGGCTGCTGAGCAGACATGATGGAACAAGCAAACGGACAGACGGAAAATGTTGTTTTCGCGGTTCTTTGCTGTTTTCTTAAAACGCCTTCCGTCAGACTGAAATCGATTTCACAGAACATATTGAAATCCCTCTCACACAACATACTGAAATCGCATTTCATGTGTGCGTGTGTGTGTGTGAGAGCGTTTCACATGTGTATATGAGAGCATTTCACGTGTGTGTGTGAGAGCGTTTCAAATGTGTTTATGAGAGCGTTTCACATGTGTGTGTGAGAGATTTTTATATACGTTTGTAAATGATTTTGGTTTCAGTTGTGTGTGTGAGAGTGTTTCACATGTGTACGTGAATGGTTTTTCTGAATAATGTCCCTAACGGCCCTCATAGCCTTCAGTGAGAGCATATCACGGCAGAATTATTTAATTGAGCAGTTTGGTCGAGTTTGATCTGCCTTTTCCTCACTAACTGACATACACACTAAATATATATATCAAAACTAGAAGAGAATGATATGTAGCTATTGACTAAATTAGCAGATGGTGAATTAACAATGTATGGAGATAGAAGTAGAGGTGATATACTGCTCCGTTTATTTTAAGACAGAGATGGTCAGGAAAACAGATTTTGCTTTCATAAAATATAATGGAGCTTGAATTAAAAATAGTTTGTTTGGATGCATAAAGTTACATAAGCTTCTTTTTGAAAGTGGACATTCGGGCCTTGCGACTCACTATAACTTGCGGTGTGGGCCCCCTGAAATCGACTATCACTTTGTAAAGATCAAAATGTTTGGAGCGCCATTCTTCCTGGTTTTGATTATTTTTTTCTTTTATGGGATTTGTTGACAGCACACAGAGGCAGACAGGAGTGATACTTACACTGCCTGAGTTTCCATGGCGGTGGATGGCTGCATGGGTTTCAGCACTACTCAAATCTCCAATGAACTCCTCACATTTCTGACAGTAAAACCCAATCACTGGCGACAGGAAACTCAATCCTGCAAAGAGACAAGAGAGACGGTGAAGAACGTTGAGTATTTAATGCTAAAGGATACATTCATCACAGGAGACTGCTTTACCATCCTGTTTCAGCAGTACTTCCAGCTCTTTCACCAAGGATTCAATTTTTTTCATCCGGGTTTGTTTGTCATTCTTCCCTTCATCATTGTCACGTGCCTAAGAAACACATGTAACAATTTCAAAAGGAATTAGGGGTTTTGAGATCCTTAAATGCATCCAATTCAATCACTGTCAGTAGCACAGCTTGAGATTCAGTACCTTGTGATTATCAGAGAACGTCTGCGATGAGCCACTGCCATCTCTTCTTTCACGTTTCTCCTTCGTTGCTTAAAGAAAGAACAACAACAACAATAATATAATCCTCTTAATGACATCGTAAGCATTAGACTATAAAGTCAGAGAAGATAAATCATTAATCCAGAGGACTTCAGTTCGTATACTTCTTAGTTCATCTTATCCTCGGCAACTGTAGAGAAACAGACCAGAAATCAACCGTGATTCCAAATGAGACATTAGAAAAGTAAGATACGGCATTACATTTCTATAGTAACTTAAAAGTCTCCTATTATACCATATTTGAACAATCTATTGTAGGTCAATATCTATACAAAACATGTCTGAAGTGTTTTGCTCAAAATACCAAACAAATCCCCCATTGTAGCATGCCTCATCCCCCTCTATTTCAGCCCTTTTCCTGAAGTGCTGATTCTGTGACTAGCTTTAAATGAACTAGCTGCTGCTGGCCACGCCCCTTTGGAGCTGCTGCTGGCCACGCCCCTTTGGAGCTGCTGCTGGCCAAGGCCCTTTGGAGTGTCATGATCTCTCCTCTGAAGAGAGTTTTCTAATGGAGAAACTCAGCTGAACGCTGCCGTGATTAAACGCCATATTATGTTCCAAAACACATCCAGCATTATTTCTGAAACACTTCTCAGTGTTTACCACTAGAACAGAGACATTATATATACAACAACTCTAAGTCCCTCCTGCAGACATCCTGCCACACACACACACACACACACACACACACACACACACACACACACACACACACACACACACACACACACACACACACACACACACACACACACACACACACACACACACACACACACACACACACACACACACACACACACACACACACACACACACACACACACACACACACACACACACACACACACGCACGCACACACACACACACACACACACTGGAGGGGATTCAGCTTGTGACTGTATATGGGGGACGATAGGTTAGGACTTGTCACGTGGGCGGGACGTTGCCAGGAGTTCAATTTAAAGCCAGCCCACATTTCCGTTATGACGTCATAACCGAAGCAAATCTGGATCAGCTATTTTGTACCCCTGTTTTTAGTGGGTAAGGAGGAAAAGAGAGAGGGGTTTTTTTTCTGACATTTTATGAGTCTCCGTACACACTGGGGACACATATTTATGTAGAAATACAGCAAAAAGTGCATTTTGCATAAAAGGGGACCTTTAAATAGTGCTCAAATCAGAGCCGTATTTATGAGCTGAAACATATCAGAGAAAAAGTATAATAATAATCATACATATTATTTCTATAGAACAACGTGATCTCAAGGTGCTTCACAATGCTATAAGGGAGGGAAAAAAAGTATGGCACTAAACACTGAGGGAATGAGACCGCCTGTACTTATGAAGGTAAAATAATAACATGCTTGCGCCGAACTGTGAACCTAAACAAACTATGCGTTGCTCACCCTGTTAATGGCAGCAGCATCACACTCTTTACACTCTTTAACTTTCACAATAAAAGGCCTACAAATAATAAGCTGTATCCGTTCTTATCATTTCAGCCAAGGCCACTCAACAAGATAGTTTGCAGTCTAGATCGCACTCATCTCCACGAGGATTTAACCAGTTGTAAGCAAACATTTATAGTTATTGCTAAAATGTGATTGGCTAGTTTGCTGTCCTGCCACTAGTCTGCCCTGTCTTTTTTTCAGATGAAAGTATTTAAACCAAAGATAAATATACAATGTGCCTACTGTATGAAAACATTTGGAACTTCACAGAATTAAAGATAAAATTCAGAACTTTTAGATTTTTTCCTAGTGGCACTTTTGTTGGTGCCACCTTTAAAAAGATAAGGAAATAACTTCATTTTTTCCTCTGAACCTACTACTACTGACAACACATTTTGTCTTCCAGTTACATCTGTTGCTCCACTGTACGCCGTTGCTTCTACTGGAGAATATACCTACAAAGATTTAACATTGATACTTTGGTAACTGGGGATAGCTACCGATGGTCACCAGGTGAAACGATAGCGCAATCCTTTTCCTGTTTTGGTTACACAATTGTTAATGCACTTCGTTTTTGCTGGGAAGAAGCTGCAATTGCATTGGGGACAAACAGAATAGCCTACTAAAAGTGAAGCTTATTAGGAACAAATCTAATGGCTGACGGTGTTATTTTAACTGCCATTACATTTGGCAATCAACGTTTACTTTATAATGATGTCAAAGCCACTTTTACTGGATGAATAAAGCTGATTGAAGTGTGATGGCACGGTCAGTTCAATCATTCAGTTTTAACACAGGATTCTCACCTTTGATCAGTGACTGTAGGGACTCCAGAGCTTGCCGTACGTTAGGGTTACCCAGCGCGGGCAGTGCTAAGGCAGCTGCGGTCCGCTCTGAACTGGAAGGTGCAGGAGATGGCTGCTTCTCCACCTTTTGACCCTGCATCTTCCCCTTGATCTTGCTGACTTCTGCTGTGTCTAGACTTTTTAATATGTTTTTGATCTTCTCACACTCACTGCTGTCCAGACTGGCGGAGGCTACGCTTGATGAAGTCCTTTGAAGGGTTTGCTTCAGATCAAGCAGATCCCCAAAGCTACTGTAAAGGGTCTTGTTCTGTTGACTGCCTGAATTATCCATTCCCTGTGGTTTGTATGCTGCAAAAAGTGTGGTAGAGGATGTTTTGGTTGGTCTTCCTCCGGTCTCTTCATTACCGTACAAGAAAGACTCTTCATCTTCAAGCTCCTCAGCCTTCACGACTGTGGAGTCCTCCTGACTCTGCGCCTGCAGCCAAGAGAAGTCGCTCCCTACTCTGTCATGAGGAAGCAGCATACTGTCATTTTCCAGTGACGATGAATTGTCATTGCTGTCATGTCGCTGCTGTCTGAGCTCTGCACAAACACGCTCCACTTTTTTGCTTTCATCTGAACCCTGCACAAAAGAAATGAAAGGACATACAATTAGCTGATAGCAGCTTCTTCCCTTTGTTATCTTGTTTGACTAATAATTCAATGTTTTAGTAAAAAAGGAGGTACGTGTTTTAATACCAGGAGGTATGTCCATGGAGGTGGATGCCCACTGCGCAGACTGTGGTATGAACAGTGTTGGCAATACCTTGCAGCTTGATATTAGTAAAGTCTCTATCAATTTCCAGTGTGGCAGCCAGCACCTTTAGTGCACATTTTTCCCCATGCAGCTTGATTCTAAAACAAAGAACTATATGAAGACTCCTTTAAATTGCCCTTATTTGGTAAAATATGCTAAACTGATTTGGTTAGTCTATAATTGATTAAATAGGTTGCAGTAGTTCAGTCGGTAGGTCTTGGACTGAATAATTGGGCGGTAGGTTCAAGTCCAGATTAAAGCATCAAGCCCTTAACTATTTGGAATGTCTTCCAGGTGGCAGCCCATCATCCTGACATCTCCTCACAACAATACTGACAGCTGCAAAGCATCCCATAACTAAAAGTAAATCCCAGATGTTAATGGTTATGATTTGGCCTGTCTCTGTTTAAATGGAGAGAAGTCAGAATAATTAGCAACACAATAAACCACCACCGGCCTGATTCTGTTTTAAAGTTAATCTATAAGCCATCATTTGATATGAAGCTAAACAAAATGATGAAAAAATTAACCAAGACAAGAGTATAGCCAGGATTCAATTGACTAGCTCACCATCTGCGTCACCACTTCCCGATGTATTTAAAACCCACACAATGGATATAAATGAGGGAATCTGGTTCCACTTTTTTAAAAAATGGTGTATTTTCTCTACACTCCCATGACCTAGTTGACCAGGTCTGTGGCGGATCTTCACCCAACTCACAGCTTCAGCCATCATGTTTTTGGATCAAGTGTTAAAATAAAACAATAGACATATGTCTGTCCATTCTGTCCACGTCTATATAGACCCTAGTAGTCATGAATCACAGTTTTTGTGCTGGTTTGCACTGAGAGCATTTTAGAGAATGAATGAGGAGCCCTACCTGAATAGCGAGGATGGCATCTCTGAGGGTGGGCATCCGCTCCACCAGTTCTTTGCTGTTCATGACCACCTTCAGTCCTTTCAACAGACTATTTCCTGTCAGATTATGACTGATGCCCACACTGCTGCTAAAGTGCGGGCTGGTGCACCTCTTCCTCTTTTGGTCTTTCCCACGCCTCCTTTCAACACTGCTGCTTCGTGACTTGGACCTCCTGACCCGGCTTTTGCTCCGTACATGACTCTTCTTGCTTGGACTCAGACTCCTACTGCGGACCCTGCTCTTGCTCCTGGCTCTGCTCTTGCTCCTGGCCCTGCTCTTGCTCCTGGCCCTGCTCTTGCTCCTGGCCCTGCTCCCTCTCCTGGCCCTGCTCTTGCTCCTGGCCCTGCTTTTGCTTCTTGGCCGACTCTTGCCCCGAGCACAACTTTTGCTCCGTCCTCTGCTTCGGTCTGGCGATCGGCTATTGCTTATTGCACGGCTCTTGGCTCGAGATTTTCCACGGCTTCGACAGCGACTTCGACAGCGACTTTGACTGCGGCTTCTGCTCCTGGATGCATGCTTTTGGATCCCAGGGTTTGATTTCATCGCTTCGTTCAGGACACTTGCCGACATAAAAGCATCAGCCAGGTTGTATGCCATGTTCCCTTTGAGATAGTCTGGCAAAGGCTTGTTTGTTGCGATGCATCTCAGGAATTCCTCACCGGCTTGGTCACTGAAAAGCAGCATGCATGTGTTTCGAATGAGAGAGAACTCAAAATATACATGAAAGCATTAGTTCAACTGTTCATGCTTAGATTTACACAAAGTAGAAAGATATACCTGCTGTCTGGAGGACGTTCAACGGGAGTGGTATTCCACTTTGGGATGGGAATATGCAGTGGTTGTGGGACGATCTGCTGGCCGCCTCCCACAGCAACCACTGTACTATGGTCTATGGAGAAGCTTCTACATTGGGGCTGAGAGTATTCAGAATTCATGTTATAGCGCTATACAAGACATCTGTATTAGCATAGTTGAGATAAATCGTATTTGAAAGGGGACAGTTGTAGATGCTTAACATGTGTTTGACTGAGAAAAAAAGTGTACACTGAACACTTTAGAAACGTGGGTAACCCTTTAGAAAGGTCTGTGGTTACAACAGATTGTACAATACGTTTTGCCATTTCCAAGGAAAATTAGCTTCATCTTTCCGCAAATAAAATGCTGGACAGGCCTAAAATCAGCTGTGTTACTGAAAAGGAATAGGCATTTTCCCTATTACCAGCAATAAGTGGATTCTTGTATAGAAGAAACAATCTGGACATACGTAGGGGTCAATGCTCCTTTGCTGGCATACATAATAAGTAATGCAGTTAAGTCGGATTTATTTCTAAGACAAACTAACTTCAAACATTTCGTAACAAATTGTTGCAGGAAACTAGTTTGCTTTTCATGTTTTGAATGTTGAAAAACTGTTATGTAAAAAACCTTTCCCCACTCTTGCAGGATTATGTTTCACTTTTAGCTGCATGGTACAGCTCATAGCCATACCTCCATCACACACGGTACCGCTTGTTTGTACCATTTTCAGGCCATTTGTAATCCATTCTTGGAAAAGTGTTTGTTTTGTCTAATGAACAAACAATGCATGTCTTTCATGAACGTTAATCCATGATGGAAGTAGATCAAGATGTTTTAGGAGTAAGATCACCTTTCGTAAAGGATAATCAATACACTATTTTACACTTTCTCGCTGCAGTTATTAGTCTCCTTACTGTATAAAAAGGACATATTATTCCCTTTCCATACCCACTTTGATCAGCACTTTTATTTTTGTATGTAGGCAGACCATGCAGCTCAACAAGTAGACCCCCTGGAGGTGTAGGCAGTGTGGTGTTGCCCTCTGTCTTGTACCTGACAGAAACTGCTTTGTATGGCACAACTAACCTTGTCGATATAATAATCTTTGACTTTTTGTAAATATTGTATGTGCATATTGATTTTGGAAGGGTTTAGAAATATTTTATTTTTTCCCCTTGGTCACCAAGACCTTTGACATTATTGCCACGGGTTTAAAAGTATTGAGTGAACTTTTGGTTATTGACAAATACATTATTTTCCACAACATTGAAAATTTTCTTAAAAGCTCCTCTGTCCTCTCCATCGTTACCGTATTAATGAGGTACCTTTGTTGAATACAGGTTTCACTTTTAAAAGACACTTCGCACAATGTCACGTGATAAATAAAATGCCACTATGAAACAAAGGGATGTCAAGGAAGACAAAGCGAACATTGTTAGACTGAAGCGTGAAAATATTTGTAGGTAAGCCCTTATTTGGAAATACTGGTGGGGCAATTATTCAAAAGTTAAGACATAAGTTAGAACCACATGATATTTGTGATTCTGGGACTCAACCAGATACCCTTAATGGCCTTAGAACGTGAAAAAATTCTGAAACACATGTGCAGGGGGAACCAAGTGAAAACCTCAGAGAACTGTGACCAAAGCAACAGGCTACCATCAGTAACACACAACGGCGCATGGACTTCAATCCTGCAGTTCCAGACGTGTCCCCCTGCTTAAGCCAGTACATGTCCAGGCCCGTCTGAAGTTTGCTTAGAGGGCATTTGGATGATCCAGAAGAGGATTGGGAGAATGTCATATGGTCAGATGAAACCAAAATAGAACTTTTTGGTAAAAACTCAACTCGTCGTGTTTGGAGGAGAAAGAATGCAGAGTTGCATCCAAAGAACACCATACCTACTGTGAAGCATGGGGGTGGAAACATCATGCTTTGGGGCTGTTTTTCTGCAAAGGGACCAGGACGACTGATCCGTGTAAAGGAAAGAATGAATGGGGCCATGTATCGTGAGATTTTGAGTGAAAACCTCCTTCCATCAGCAAGGGCACTGAAGATGAAGCGTGGCTGGGTCTTTCAGCATGACAATGATCCCAAACACACCGCCAGGGCAACGAAGGAGTGGCTTCGTAAGAAGCATTTCAAGGTCCTGGAGTGGCCTAGCCAGTCTCCAGATCTCAACCCCATAGAAAATCTTTGGAGGGAGTTGAAAGTCCGTGTTGCCCAGCGACAGCCCCAAAACATCACTGCTTTAGAGGAGATCTGCATGGAGGAATGGGCCAAAATACCAGCAACAGTGTGTGAAAACCTTGTGAAGACTTACAGAAAACGTTTGACCTCTGTCAGTGCCAACAAAGGGTATATAACAAAGTATTGAGATGAACTTTTGTTATTGACCAAATACTTCTTTTCCACAATCATTTGAAAATTAATTCTTTAAAAATCCTACAATGTGATTTTCTGGATTTTCTTTCTCATTCTGTCTCTCATAGTTAAGGTATACCTATGATAAAAATTACAGGCCTCTCTCATCTTTTTAAATGGGAGAACTTGCACAATTGGTGGCTGACTAAACACTTTTTTGCCCCACTGTATTAACAAAGGGCGTTGAGCTCAGAGGGGTAAAACAATACAGAACATTGAATTAAACTGAATGTGAAGATATTTTTAGGTCTTTTTAAATGTCCCTTATTTGGAAATACTGTTGCTAGGCTGGCAAGTATCTTCACACAGTTAATTCAGCCATAATGTTTAGAAAGCCCAAATTATATTTTGTGATTTCTGACTCAAACGTTAACCTTATTGGCTGTTAGAGAGGAAAAACATTCTGGGTAAACAATGTGCAGTGGGAAAACCGAAAGTGATAAAACAATTTCTAAAGAAATTGACCAATAGCAGTCCCGCACCTTAAAGTACAGTAGACTGGCCAATCTGGTTTACTGGATTTGACGTTAAAACCTAGGAGCTAGCACTGTTGCCTATGCAGGCATATAATAAAGCATTAGCACATATATGCTATGCTACCACTGAAGGTATAATGAATGTATGTGCATGCTCCATTGTTTTTTAGATAATAATTGCTAACAGTGAAGTGCTAACCTGCTTTACAGGAACACTGCGGTTTCTTAATTTCATCAGTCAGTCTCAAATGTCCTTTTAACTGCTGAATCAGTTTGACATTTCTCCTATTGCAACAGTTTTATTTATTTATTGCATCTATTTTTGAATACATTTAGTTGACTAATACATTATTTTCCGGTTCATATTATACTGTACTGTAGATATACCTGTTACCTTTTGGGAAGGTTTTTTCAGTGTCCCGTTTGACATGTTCCTGAATTTATGACTAAGAATAGTAAAACAAAGTGGGCAAAACTACATCAGTCCACTGCAAGAGGACGTTTTTTTGCAGGTACTGATGACAAGGTTTCAAGGTTTCAATGACTCCTAATCCTGGATATGATTAAAACTACTTCTGTGTACTGTTGCACACCTGGCAATACCCAAATGTCTGACTGAACATAGCTGGATTTGGGCGCAAGGTCAACATCAATCAAGTTTGGTTATACCATGGTCTGGGTATTCTGATCAGCTGCAGGGTGTAGTTCCAGTCAAACTAATGTAAATAGATTTGAGGCTGCATCTAAAACAAGTAAAAGTTGCAACGGGGATGCAGTCAAAGCCTATGTTTTAAAATGTATTGCAACACAAGACAGCAAGACACAAGAAGCTCATTAAGTGGAAGTTAGAGAGCTCACTAGCTCTGGGATCTTTTCCATGTCTTGAATATGTTTTTATTAAATGTTGTATTATTTCAATGACGTACTGTGAACAAAATGCCACAGGAAATAGGAGTAATCTCAGAGAAGCTGTTTTGATTGACTATCAGAAACAGTTTCATTATTGGCTAGCATGTGAGCTACAGTATTTTACCAACTAGCACTGCTAGCTGTCCTTATGTCAAAGAATTGTGGAACTTTTATAAAGTTTGTGTAAAGTAAAAGAAAGCTACATTTCTCAGCAGCTTTCTGTTACTCCCAGGCATTTGGATTCATGGTACTAGTATAGTTCAAAATAACATGAAAAACACTTTCAACCGGCCTTTGTAAAACATTTATAATTTTAATCACACCATTATTTTCTCATCATTCTTTTGATTTTATCTTAGAAAAAAGGGTGTTGTTTCTTTTGCTGTTAAGAGTCAGTTTTTAACAAGGCAAGATTAATAATTGGTATGTATTTGAGAAAAACTGTAACTCTTATGATTAAACTTTGTGGTTGTAAATAAAAAGTTCCATCAAAAGAAAAAAATACTGAAATATGTGCAACAGAATAAAGCGATTGAAATATGTGTTTTTAGATTCAAGATCCATCAGGATACTATCAGTTGTGTGCATTCTTCTGTGGATCGGCAAGACTCTTTCTCCAGCTGTAGAAGAATGCTGCAAATCTGCCAGGTCCATTGGCTCTTCCAATCCTTGATTCCTTTGTATTTCTTAAACTGCACAAAATGGGAAGCAAAATAAAGAATATACAGATTATTGGACAAATATTAGATTCAGACCTTTTTTTATTACAATACTGTTATGTCTGCTACATACATAATGCAATGTAGAAACGGAAAACTTCATTACAGTATTATAATAAAGGTTATTAATTAATCGTTAAGGTTTAATCTATTTGAAAGGTATATTAAGTGTAATGTGACACGAAAAAAGCACGGCTGGCTAGTCTATTTTTTGTAAACAGTAACAAAACATCTGATTTCACAGACTTACCTATTGTGAATCCGATCCGTTGTATTGCCAAGTCCAATGTAGCCAAGGAAAGTGGGGGATCCAAACACTGTACTTCATCAGCTGAAATGACCTCTGCAGTATGGCTTTGGGGGGAATTGCAGCAGCCAGGATGCATAAATGAAGTTCCACCTTTAGAGGATTTTTAAATAACGCAATATATACTGTGTATCAAGATTATGCCTAAAAATATGGCCATATTATAGAGCCCTAGTCCACGCACAAGAACTGTGTTCTATCAACTCTGCTGAGCAACATGAAGTCAGCTCCTCTGCACTATGTATGCGTATTTCTGCGTTTCCCCAAAGAGAAATATCTCTGGATAAGATGGAGCTGATGTTCTGCTATCTGGCCCCCAGGTCGAATTACTGTGAAGTCGAGAAAGCATGCAAATGAGCAACAAGAGCTAACGTTCAACAATATTTCGAAAGACATCAGCAGAGAATGATGAGTGTGCGATTGACAGGAGCATACTTGTGTCTCTTTTACACCCAACGTGAAGCTAACTTTATGCGCAGCGCGATAAGTCAATGCAAGGACACGAATAGACGCAGGGCGACTGAAGCGAGTCACACAAAAGCAATCCAGCGTAGAGATTCTCCTCATGTCGTAACTGAAGTTCAAAAATCGCACACAGTTTGAGTCATAGGCGCCGATTCCGTGGGTGCTTCCGGGCTCGAGCATCCACGGAAAAACATTCCACTGTTTTGAGCACCCACCGGCAGAAACATAAATCGGACACCAAGGATGCTGCTTTTAAATTTGCAACGCAGGATGAAAGTTTGCCGGCGTCCTGTGTGCACAATGAGCCTGCAATGTAAAATATCTTTAATGTTTTCGATATATCTGCAACAAAAAGTATAACTGTTTGTTGCAGACTATATTAACGTTTTCAGGAAAATTAAATTAATCCTTCTGGAGAAACATAGTAAAACAAAAGTAGGTGTTTCAGCAATATTTAACCAGCTTTGTGGCAGTCATTTTTAACGCATGACCAAATAATAAACGTTAAATAATAAAAAGTGATAACTATAAAAATACTACACAGGAAACCAGCTAGCTGAGATAGATTCACTAGCCTGTTGGATACGTACTCTCATGAAATGACCTCTTGGTGGCCTGTGGAGGAGATAGTAGTTATCCGGCGATGTGGCTGAAAAGGGTCCACAACGTGCAGGTGGTAAGTGTCCAGGGGGGGGGGCACTACAGGGCCCTCCGTGTCTGAAAGGAGGACCATGGGGGGTTCGAGGTCTGAACGGCGGCCGGCCATGTGCAGGTTTACCCCGGTGGTACATGTTGGTGTTCAAGAGGACATTCAAACTCCTCTACCGAAGAGTGAATACACCAACGGGTAGCAGCTTCCAAACAAATGCTGCTTTACGTGTTTCCACAGTCGACTGCACAGCTGCATAAGCCTGCCACCGGAAATATTACAGTGAAAAAGGACAACATCCGGAGCAATTCCTTCAGAATAAAGGTCTACGACAGCACGGAGTTAAAAGTGACTTGTTCTTTTATATTCTACATACATTGTCAATTACACGTTTTAAACATCATTTTAGATTCCCGGAGTTCCTTTATTTATATTGAATGCACAACGTATTAAGAAACCTATTCATTCAAAATAAAAGCTCATCACTGCCTTACCTAAATTACATAATATAATTACCATAGTTATATGCTAAAGTTTGATTGAAACATATATTTATGTTTTTTTTAATTAATTTGGTATATCCTGAAGCCAAATGATACCGATTGCCCCTCCGACCCATGACGTGATGTTACAATATGCATTTACTAATATATAAACTTGTTTGTGAATTACTGTCACCAACTGTAAGACCTTATAAAGCAACATTTGACTACAAAAACACAATGTTCTCATTTCAGATTTTATTGCTCATTCACACACCCATGCAAACCCTCCAACATCCATATTTGTATGCACACAATCTTCCATGAGCAGAACAAGATGACATCTTTAAATAAGTAACAAAGGAGATTCCAGTCAAATCAAGGAAGACTGGAAAGGTGAAGCCGTTTTCAAGTAATCGTCAAATTCAATTAATATATTAAGGATTTGAAGAGTGCACTTCTCATGTCAGATACACAGTAACACTGAAATCTCAGGACCCTTCCCTGTCTTTCAAAAAACATGTCCAATGTAAGGCTAAATTAGTATCAGTGTGAGGTCAAAACAGCAGAGTCCAAATAATCGAATAGCCATTTATAGCACAACTGTTGAATACTTGCATTGAGGCGGCAGAGAAAACATTACACACCAGCATGAAAATAAAAACCTACTTTAGAAGTGCTCTCTGTAGTAAAACAATAACCTCAAACTGCTGAGTGTGTGTTGTCTGTGTGTCTCAGGGTCCTCAATTAACATCTCCATTAACTTTTACCCATGCTGAAAATTCTAAATCTGATCATAAGGCATTTTTAAATCTGTTCACATGACGACGAGTGAATCTCTGAGTGGACTCTGCTTTGATGCCCCCCGACTCTTCTTCAACTGGTGTATTGTCGGCCTTGATTAAAGCCAGCTTGGTTGTAGTGCTGCCCGCCGTGTTGGAAGAACTGTTCAAACTGTCCTCCTTGATTCAAATTCTGCCCCCCTCTCCCTCCCCACCCTCCACCTTGTCCTCCTCCTCCTCCTCCTCCTCCTCCTCCTGCTCCTCCTCGGCCTCCTCTTCCCCTGCCCCCGCGACCTCCTCGACCCGCGCCTCTCTCCTGTTGGTAATTTTCATGGTGACCACCTCCTCCGTGGTAAGCGGAGTCCTGAAAGCCTGCTTGGTTGTTCCCTCCTCCGTAGCCCCCTCTCCCTCCTCCCCCCTGATGACCTCCTCCATCTTGATAGTGGCCCTGGTTGTAGGAGCCTCTCCCTCCTCCACCTCCTTCTCCCCAGCCTCCCTGCACCTTTCCCCCTCTGCCACCTCCTCCTCTACCTCCTCCTCTCTCATATCCTCCACGGCCACCTTGGGAGTAGTTGTCGTAGCCCCCCCTTCCGCCTCCGTGCCCACTCCCACCGTAGTGTCCTCCGCCTTGGGGGGCATCCTGACGCTTCTGCCAGGAGGGCATCTCTGGGGGAGGAGCCTCGATCTCACAGGGGCGGCCCCCCCTGTCTGGAACTCGGCCCATTAGAACCTGAAAGATAGACACATGTTTAGATCTTTGCTTGTTTAAAGGTCTCCTATCATGCTATATGTTAACAATATATTGTAGGGCCATATCTATACAGAACATGTCTGAAGTGTTTTGCTCAAAACACCAAACAGATCCCCCATTGTAGCATGCCTCATCCCGCTCTATTTCAGCCCTGTTCCTGAAGTGCTGATTCTGTGACTGTAGCTTTAAATGAACTAGCTGCTGCTGGCCACGCCCCTTTGGAGCGTCATGATCTCTCCTCTGAAGAGAGAAGTTTCTACCGGAGAAACTCAGCTAAATGCTGCCGTGATTAAACCCCATATTATGTTCAAACCACATCAAGCATTATTTCTGAAACAGTATGGAGCTCAACTGTTTCTCTCTCATGGGGTTTACCACAGGGACAGGACCTTTATATTACACATAGTCTCTCCAGTACAGCATTAGCTCTGAGTGTTAGCGATGCTTGCTAATGTAAACACAGACCATATTACTTCCAGAACAGAGTGGTTTCAAATCGCCAACTGTATATTGGGGACGATAGGTTGGGACGTTGCCAGGAGTTCAATGTAAAGCCATCCCACATTTTCCTTATTACGTCATAAGAAGGGCAAATCTGGATCAGCTGTTTTGTACCCCCGTTTTTAGAGATGTGGGTAAGGAGGAAAAGAGAGAGGGTTGTATTTTCTGACACTTCGTGAGTCTCCTTACACACCGGGGACACATATTTATGTAGAAAAGACAGCAAAAAGTGCATTTTGCATAATAGGGGACGTTTAAGCTCCAGCTTCTGTCACCTTGATGGCACAAAATCTCATAAATCTATAAATCGACCGCACGATGGCTCTTTAGTCAATCAGGGCTTCCTTCGTAAAGTGGATTTAGCATTAGCTCGGAAGGTAGCATCACAAGGGCTCACTTTGACGAAATGCTTAGGATTTTCCATTGGATTTTGGAATATTGACTCAATTCAGATCTTTGGCAATCATGTTTGTGATTCTTACACGTTTGTTGAGCAGGATAATCTCCACGTATTAACACTTATAATTTTCGAAGCGTAAATGCAATGACAGAAGTAAAAAGCTAACGTTAGCCTGAAAAAAACCCAAAGCGGACAAATGATTTCATTTTCTTCCCACTAAAAAGGCAGCTAATGTTTGGCTTGATGACGATTACTAGTTTTATTTAGTCACCTGTAAGCAACACTTTTTATGATATTCACCAGTGGGGTATTTACTGATTTTATGTGGTAGATTATATTGTGAAAATCTCAGACCTTATTTCAGGAATCTAACTAAAACACTTTCTTTTTTCAAACATTGCACTTGCAGTAAAATGTTGACTCATTAGCAGGTTTAAGGAGTCACTCCTGCACCGCTCGATTGGATTGCTGTAGTAAACCTCAGCTCTTATTAGTATGAGCTATAATGAAATACATCCTTGCTCTTCTCTACTGCTTTTATCCAAAACCAAATATTTGTCTAAATTAAAACAATTCCTCACAGTGTGGCCTAAAGTATTCATTTACGTATACATAAAAAATCTTTCAAACATTTTTAAGTGCACCACATGTGTGATCATACAATGTATAAATCACATCCCCAACACATTCCTAATTTACTTTCTCCTGTTGGAAACGTTTCAGCAGCATATACTAAAAGACAGTGTTGAGCACTTTCCGACTGATTTGGAATATGTTGCAAACCGCCACTGCACTGTTAATATCTAATAATTAGCTATTGAACAGCTTTTGCACACATTGAATAGCCTAACGTGTGTAAGGTGACACAGAACAGTCATGAGAACATTTCATCTTTCACTAAACGCAGAAACAGGAATGCACCACATTGGATATTGCATGGAAAACTAATAACAGAGAAAAATGTGTTGTTTGCAACCCACCTTATTAATGGCACACGCTGTCTTCTCCCGGATCCTGCCGCTGCTCGTGCGCAGGATCACTGAGAAGTCTTGTCGAGCGGCGAGGAGGTGAGCCACAGAGATGTTAGATTTGGTGCTGAGAACAGAACGCAGCGGTTGGTAAACACTGGCCAACTTCTCAGCATGCGTCTGTGAAGAGACAAACATAAGGGAGTGATTGTATTTTATGAGACAGTGTATTTAATATCAGTTGTATTTTATATAAATGTACACTGTGTGGTGTGCAGGTTTGATTTGATTTCCTTTGCAATAGGATATAAATGCTATAATATTGTCACTTGGATTGACCATTTTAATGGAATGACACAAAAATAAAATCAACTCGAGCTCTAGAAAATAGTGAAAGCACTTTTTAATTCATAAAATAAACGAGTAATCCAAAAATACTCAAATTTATTGATAATAATCTTTACCTGGCTTCCGGTACGTCAACGAATACATTTCAAAATCCTCTTCCTAACCCACAAAGCTCTCAACAACCAGGCCCCCAGCCACCCACCTCCCCGACCTGCTCCACCACCACCACCACACTCCCTCCTGCAGCCTCCGCTCATCAGAAGCAGCCCCTCATATCTATCCCCACACCAACCAACCACAAAACCTGGGGTGGACAGAGCCTTCTCCATCGCTGCCCCCCATCCTCTGGAACTCACTCCCACAACACTGTACTGAACCAACCACCTTCAACACATTGACCAAAACTCACCTTTTTAGACTAGCTTTTACATGTGATAAATGTAGTTTTATTGCTCTATTTTAATGAAACTTATCTTATTTCTTGTTTCTCACCTCTGTAAAGCGTGTTTGAGCACTTGATAAAGCACTTGATGAATAAAATGTATTATTGCAGAAACACTGATCATTTCAAAATGCGTGTACATGCTTTCAGTGCAACTGTTTGGCATTAACATTGTTGCATTCAGTTCCATTTCCTTGTTAAACTCCTTTTCCATGACTTCTTTCTCCCTTCAGCAGGGCTAAGAACACACAGGTTGACAAGAGAGGTCCAATTTAAATGTTGCTAAACAAACACAAAGTGTACAGACTTCCTCCAGATTGAGGACGCTTCACGTACCTTGGCTCGGCCAGACCAGCCGAAGGACTGCACGGTCACATCGAGACGCTTCAACAACATTTTCCTCCTCATTTCATACTCGTTCACAAGTGCCTGGTTGATAGCTTCAATTTTTTCCTGGAAAAGAGAAAGATAATGAATTGTCATTTGTTTATGCGATGTTCCTAAATATCATTCTCATAGTTCCTGTGTAGTTACCACGTGCACAGGTCCAAGGGCCTTCTTCATCAGAGGCTCTCCTACGTGATGTGGTGGGACTTTACACATGGCTTCTTTCAGCTGGGAAAATATATGGACATTTCAATGTAGATCAAACAGAAAATACAACATATTAAACAACAATAATGATAGCCACAAGTTGCTCTCACACTGTGACTGACATGACAGCTAGTAAAGAATCAAATAAGGCTGTACAATTAATTAGTATTCCAAATCGTAATATGGAATAGAGCAATATCCAAACAAAACAGACAAAACATGGACAAATATCTGAATAAAGTATGGTTTTTAGCAGATGGCTTATCTTTTTCAATGACGATGTAAATAATGTTTAAAATCTGATCATCCCTCTGGTGTTGAAAATCATTTCACAATATTAATCTAATTAATCGTAATAAGTCATTTGTGCAGCCCTCAAATGAACCTGCTGCGTTACAGAGCTACCCCTCTACAGAGATTTGACGGCTGAAGTTACTTTATGGATTCAGATTAGCTAATACAAAATATAACTCAAAGTACAAGTCTAGTATTAAATGAAATGACAAATACAGAAGCAATTTCATAAAAATGATGCATAATGAGTACTTTTACTCTTTGTACTTTTAGTGTATTTGAAGACAATCCTTTTGTTCTTTTCCTTAAGATTCTGAATGCAGGACTGCCATTGTAACAGAACTTTTTAAATGTTGCTGCTTTCACTTAAGTTAAACATCTGAATACTTCTCCACCAGTAGGATGTTATTGCCTCAACATGAAACACTAAAAAAGTCAGTTCTTATGAGGACAGAACGTCTTGTGGAAGGAGATTCAGATAATTGTGACACACAAGTCACAACTAAAACTATTATTATCAGTGTTAGGAGACAAACCCAACAGCACTGTAGAGTTCCTCTGTCCTCAGGGACTCAGAAGGATGGGCAGCTTGAAGTGCACGTTATGCCTGTTCAGGTTTTCTTGTGAGAGCCTATCCTCTCTGAGTGTCGACTGACCTTCTTCTCTATGCCGCTGAAGAACTGGAACATGGTGATGTTTGCTGGAGGCTTGGACATGCCCAGGGCCATGCAGATGCCCTTCAGCTCCTGGAACATGGGGCTGCCCGACTCCTGGGTTTTCTTTTCAGGCTTATTAACCAGGATCATCCTCGACGCCTCCAGCTCAGACACCAGGAAGGCTGTGAAAATAATTACAAACTACTGGCTAGATTTGGTTTCAGAAAGTCATATTTAGAAACTGTTTCAATGCCATGTGAAATTGAATAAAATCAAGATAATAAAATAACAAGAGAAAAGACACCAGAAATGTCGTTAAGAATGATTAAATCCACATCATAGACCAAAGTTCTGTCAGCTGTCAAAAGATCCTTTAAAAATTGTACATATTGTTTGGATATTACCTTTGTTTTTTTGTGGCTAATGTGGCTGACTGAGAAAGCTGTGATATTAAACTGAAGCTTCTTTATAAACAGGCCGTTCAGGTTGTCTGCATCTTTCAAAAAATGTTTGCTCCCCATTTGTTTTGTTTTTGGTTCTGGTTAAAACTGCACAGTTCCACATTTGGTCTCTCTTTGTGTCAGAAATGAGGACATATTTAAGTTGTTTGATAAACTTGGTATTGTGAAGGAGTAAAACCAACCAGGGTTCAGTGCGAGTTTCAGTGTGAGCAGCGCAGGGATTAAAGTAGCTGCAGAGCAACATCAACACTATAAAAGGAAAGATCTGTCCAGCTGTGAGTGGCAGTAAGCCAGTCTGAACAATACAGACACTCCTTAACGACTACCCACTGTTATTAACATCATTGGTTACACCTTTGTTTGACAGGGCAGGATATCTGCTGGTGAAACTGCCTACAGTATGGTGGAAAATCAAGCAGTGGAACATCCCAATCTCCTTGCTGTTCCTCAGACAAAACTGGCCAGCATGGGAGACCGTGCTTTCTCCTCCCTCGGCCCTCGTCTGTGGAATGAGCTACCAGAAGATTTGAGGACCTCTGCATCCCTCTTAGTCTTCAAGAAAAGCCTGAAGACCCACCTGTTCCTCATTGCGTTTCCCTGACTGTGCTTCATTTTATATTTAAACCTTTTATTTAATATTTTTGACACTCAGCTCACTTTAGTTTTAATGTATTTTATTAAATATGATCCTTAAGTAGCTTTTATTTCATTTTAGTTTGTGTCTTTCTCCCCATAGCATTGTGAAGCACCTTGAGAAAACGTTGTTTTTAAAGTGTGCTATACAAATACAATGTATTATTATTATCCCGAGTTGTTGCTCTACACACCATTTAAAAAATGTGTTTTGTTATTTTGTTATTCGAGGCTACCAGATGCTACTTTGTCACTTTGTCACTGTCACACAATGTGTGTTTGGTATTGTATTATAACCAGTTTCGGGGGTAAAGCGCTACAAAGTCACAGTAATCAGATTACATGTTTCTGTAGTGCAGTAATGTAGAGCGTTTTAAGCTACCTGGACCAGAGTTCTGATGGAGACTGAGCTACAGAAAACATGTGTTCAGTACTGTCCTTATTAGATTAAGAATGTGAGCTGATCTGGCATAAATTAAGTTTAACTTTATATTGTTATTTGTCATTTGATTTATGGTACATCTCAGGCGATGTTAAGAGTAATCCAAAAGGTAATCTAGCTAGTAGTGTAACTAATACTTTCAGCAGTGAGTAACTAAGTAAAGCAAGGCATTACTTTTTTTGTTACAGTAAGTAACTTGTGATGTGTAATGCATTAACTTTTTAGAGAAACTATCCCAACACTGATTATAACTTTAGCATTTTAACAGAAAATATTATTAGTGTTGCTAATAAATAAAGAGATGTTGCGTGGTGCTGTATCGTACTGAGGAGCAGCAGGCAGTCGGTGCTGTTCAGGAACCTCTGGGTGATGTCTCCGCTGGTGAGGACAGGGTAAGGACAGGCGAGCTCCGACAGCAGGCCGCTCATCTCCAGCTGGAAGGCATCGGCCTCGCTCGGACCTGGAGGGGGGGGTACAGGGTAGATGAACACACACATTGAACACAATGACATAAGACGGAGAAAATGTCTGGTCCAATCTCTTGCATTCCCAAAGCAATAAAGCCAGTTACAGACAGGGGAGGGGGACTTCTAAATGTAATCAGTTACCTATTCTGAGTATCACAATAAAAAGTAATGTAACCTGATTACTTTCTGTTCATTTTGGATCACTCAATATCAAATGCAATGCAGATAAAAAGAGAATACATAACAATAAGATGTCTTTTCCTTAGGTGTATGTCACAATGTAACCTTAAAAAAGAAGGAATTAAGATATTTCATTTAAAAAATGAAGTAACAGTAATAGTTGTTATAAGTTGCTGTTTAAGCTAAATACCTTAATCACAAGCATAGACTGTATTTTTGTTTAATAAATCAGATGTCCACCTTTATTAAAAATAAAGAAGAGAAAATGATATCAGTGCGTCTACTTAGGTCATCTTTTGTTTCTTCTAAATGTAATCTGGTTACTTTTTTTGTTGATGTAATTATTTATTTTTTGTGACCAATTTTGTATTCTTTTCTTGTCCTCACAGAGGGTCTTTTATACATGGATACAAATTATAAAGACAATAAAACAAAACGAAAAAGAGTCCCTATCCCACTCCACCCCGTCCCTCCCCCTTCCCAATCCTCTTGACATTTTTGTTACTGTAATTGTAATCGAATAGTTACATTTTTTTGTATCCTGATTACGTCACATCTAATCCCTTACTCCCCAAGCATGGTTACAGACGATTCAAAACAGCCCCCCCCCCCCACACCATTGGATAATATCTTAGTAATCAAGAGTAATGACTTCCTTTTGGACAATATCCAAACCTCAGCATGAGTCATCAAAATAAGCAAACATGTTTTGCCAGTCATCAATGCCCAGCTTACAAGAGAAACAAAACTACAACTACTAGTGATAAGTCTCACAGTTCGTGGCGTGGACATTCTCCTCCAGCTGGCAGTAGAGTCTCAGCTCTGAGGTGATCCAGGAACAGAGCTTAGTGAACTCAGGGGAAGCTGCTCCGCTGCTCACTGCACCATCCAGAGCTCCATCCTCCAACAGAGGGCCCTGGTACCTGCACACACACACACACACACACACACACACACACACACACACACACACACACACACACACACACACACACACACACACAGTGAACCACACTCCCCCTGACAGTGATCAGTACACCAGTACAGCATGGCAGCAATGATAAGCTATCCTGAGGGCTGGCTCAAAGAGCAGACTTGACACTCAAGTACGAAGTTCCTTTGCTTTTCAAGACTAAGCACATTTAAAAAACTGATTATTCGTGCTCATTGTGAAATGTAATTGCAGGTAGTTCAGGTGCATCTTTCATACATATGTTGCTCTCTATATTTTTATTGGTTTTTGTACATTGCACAAAGTGAAAGGTAAAGCCACCCCAATACTGGCACAGGACCTTTACTGCATTTTGAGAGGCTACAATATATTTCAGGATAGTAATTAACCAAGACAGAATGAATAGGTGGTGTATTTTTAGAAAGAGGAGCTGGAATGGCAAATGACAGGAATGTGTTGGAGCTCTCTGATAGGAATCATGGGAGCAGCCTGTGCTGACGCAGCTGCTGGCACAACATGTAAAACAGCCTGTACGTCTATTAATACCGGTTTGCACACAAGTAGCTAATGTTCACATGAATTGCAATGAAAAAACATCACCGTCACACTAACTGTTAGCTACAGAGACAAGTTAGCCGTTATGCTAAAGCAAGCTCCCCTCCAAAGCTAAAATAAGAAAGACTGATAAGCTTCAAATGAATGGCAGCATTCGCACAGAATGTCCATACATAGGCACACAAGTAACTTTTCTAACTCACCCTAAATCTTCAAGAGAGACGAGAGTATCATTCTCCATCCCAATATTCTGTGGTTATGCTTTAATTCACGTACTATGGAAGAGTTATCAGCCAGCTCAGCTGATACACGTTGAACCTCTTCTTCTACGCGATTATTGGCGGTTGTTAGACCATCTTAGAGGCGTCTTACCGCCACCGCCTGGACAGTGTGTGTAGCAGGACATCATGTGAGGCGGGAACCCAGCCTGTCACAGGCTGTGGTGGCAAAGGTGTTCAGATTCTTTACTTGAGTAAAACTACACTGTAAGAATATTCATTTTCAAGTAAAAGTACTGCAACAAGAATGGTGCTTAAGTAAACTTTTGTTAGTAGAATTAGAAAAATGTACTTTAAGTATTAGTAAGGTACTCATTGCAGAAAATACTCGAAACATTTAAAAATATTTTAAAGCAAAATCAGCAAATCCGAAGTTTTAAGGAGCTAGAACTGTGAAATATATTTGAAGAAAGAACGTCCTAGCAAAATTGCTCACAATGTATTTTCTGCTAACCAACTCATGGTTTTAGTTACCTGAATACAAGCTTGGATGGTTAAATCTATCCCAAATAATCATATTTGAAACGTTTTTAAAGTATTGTGTGTCACAATTAGCTTTGAAAGTACCTAGTAAATAAATCTATAAAATAAATATAGTGGAGTAAAAATTAGAGTAGAAGTATAAAGTAGCATTAATTGAGAATACTCAGGTTAAGTACAAGAACCTCAAATGTGTACGTAAGTACAGTACTTGAGTAAATGTACATTCCACCACTGGTCACAGGTCTTGTCTGCTGTTTTCCCTTCCTCTTTTGTGTGTTCTCTCATGAGTCTACATGTTTGTGTTTACAGTGTGTGAACTACCCGGTATTAACATCTGAGACGTGATCATATTTTCTTTCCTTCGTTTCCAGCCTACCGTCCTCCCAGCACCAACATATCTTTGCATATACATTTTATTTAGTTATCATCTTTATATTCTGCAATGCTTCCATACAGTCAAATGCAACGTAGAGCTACAAGCTTAACCCCGAGTGTTTATCTATTCAGAATAGCCACTTTATCATTTCCCTTCACACCTACAGTACATGAGCAAGGATCCAGATGTGTGTGGCAACACTGAGCTGTTCCCATCATTTCTCTGTGATGAGACTGAACCATCCAATCAAACATTCAGGTTTGTTGTTTGACTTGTTCTGTCCTGTTAGAAGAATAACTTTGCGGTAACCCTGTTAGATAATTATTTTTGTACATTTTTCTGTGATGGTGCCGAGAGTAGACATAATCCATGTTTTAAATTTAACTTGGAAGTACATGCTATAAAAAAAACCTTATTTTTATTTGTACTACTTTGTAAACACTAAGCTGTCTTAAGCTCTCCGATACAAAATAGACAGATGATAAAGAAGTTATGATAGAGTAAAGGAAAATACATATACACGTTATATTCCCAATTTAGTAAATGATGTGACTGATATGGTATTTCCATCAGATTCATATTTTTACTTGCTTGAGTACAAAAATACTGAAATAGTAATAAACCACAACTCCCAAGAAGAAACATCTGATCAAAGATTTTCAACTGTGCAAGGAGGTATCTTTTTTATATTAATTTAACAGCAGAAATGAGTTCCCTTTTGGATTCAGTAGACACAGAGCATCTATCAATAAGAGGCTGACATTGTGGTATCAGAACATGTGTTTCAGAATAACATTCTAAAAAAGAGAGAGGCTTAAGAATCTTGCATGTTTTTACTGGTTGTAAACAAAGTCTCAGTATCATTTCTGTCCCAAAAAACATGCAAATAAAGCAACACAATTCCGCCAGCTGCAGCACATTTACAATGGATGAGATTAGTAGAATCATCAGATATTATCAGAATCAGTTTGTTTAAAATAACATATTGAAAGACGTTATACAATATCAAATGTCTCGCAACATAGAAGAAGTGTATAACTACAATCCACATTGATGGAGAATAGTTAGGGAGTGAAGGAAATCAGAAGTAAGCTAAATCTCAGACTCTGAACAAACGAAGACAACATAGATGCAGTGATGGTGCTACTCTTCTATTAAGGGTGGAGGAGAGAGCTTCAGTTGGAAACTCTCTGTTCCGGGTTGGGCCGGCATCAGAAGCCCTGTCTTTTCGTTGCTTTGGCATTGTGAGAGTTCTGCAAGGATGGACAACTGGAAGAAAGAGAGAGAGAAAAAGAATAAAAAAGGTGTCTCCATTTTCTTCCTACTAGCACATGTACACACTCACACACTGAAATCATTCCCTCAAGTACATCTGTAAATGTTTAAGGTAGATATCAAGCAAAGGAGAACACTAACAGAAGATCATGGGGTATTGCATTCCTGATTCATTGTTATAACACTTCTATCTGTGTCAGGTTATTCCTGGAGCGTATTGTCGCTATTTTATTTCTTGATTAGGATTGGCCATTCTTCCTGGGTTGCACACACAAACAGTCAAACTCACATTTACACACCAAAATCACAAACAATACAGACAACACGAAATAAATAAAACTTATCTCAAGTAATTAACAATCAAGGATGGAAGTGAAACAAATGATCCTCTTTTCAATCAATAATCATTAAGCCAAATAGAAACAGAAAATGAACAACCAAACAATTCTTAACACATTTCTACTACAAATAAATAATAATTCTGATAACAGTTAATGTTTTATGGTTTTCGATTAATTGCCTATTTATGTGTCCTTCGCTTTCAGATATATTCAATTCTGAGAAAAGAGGAAATAAAAAAAATATATATAAATAAGTTAAATAGTAATGAAACCATAAAACTGAGAAGCCTTTTGCATTTACTAATATCAATGTTCTATTAACAAGGTAAGCATAATGCTGTATGCATGCACAACACTACACTGTATTATATTTGGCTGTATGTAATGCTGCTGTCAACACCTCTGAGTCAAATCTATAATAGCATTATCACAATTTAACCATTTATGTTTGTGTTGAAAATCATAAATAAATATTGAATCTACAGAGATTGATGTGATGTGTGGCTCTTTGTAAACGTTCCTCCTGAGCCTCACCCTGGACGGTCCTCTGTACATAGAGCGCAGCTGATCCCAGGACTGTTCCTGCTGAGAGTCCAGCATGGCTTCAACATACACCTGACGAAGAACAGAAGAAGGTTGTCAAAGAATAAGCACTAATTAAAACTAACTAATGCAGAGAGCAGCTGTAGTACAAGCAGCAGAAATACATGTTTTTATTGTTAAAAATCCCAAGTCTCCCCTCTACCTGAACCACTAGAGCAGGGTGTCCATCTTTTTTCAGTAAGGGCCACACATGAAGGGCTGGGCCCCTCACTAAAGGTAAGGTATATGGCCTCATAAGTTAAGTTTTAAGTTAGCAAAATCTATCAACTGTAGGTAAATCATTTTTTCTGAAAGCATTCAAGTATCAAACTTGAATGCTTTCAGAAAAAAAAGCTCACAGCTCTCGATAGGGTTTCATTTATTTGGTTGGCAGCTCATTCCTTAAAACAGAAGCCTCAGATTGCTTATAATAAGGGAAAATATGGAGGGTATAACTCAAGCTTGTTATGAATACGTTATTGGGCTTTGTCTTATCAGCTTAGATTAGTTAGAAAATGTTTTCAACGTTAATTGACTGAATTTATTTGAGAAGTGTCCTCATTAACACGTGAATACTGTGTAATATATCTAAGAAGTATAATATCACACAAGCAGAAGTTTCATTTGTGGTCCATATGATATTATACTTTTGGAATTTGCTGAGTGCTGATTCAAAATGTACAGCATGCCGTATTTGGCTCTCGGGCTGAAGTTTGCACACCCCTGCACTAGACTGTCAATCTACTGAGGCCACTGCCCTCCCCAAGCTTATAAAACTCCTCCCTCCAGGCCTGTCACTCCCTTCCCCCCTCTAGAGACTGCAGGCAGAACAAAGCACTGTGAGTGGCACAGGGAATTCACCACAGTTTGTATTTAAGCCATGTTGTTCTGTTAGATTCACCTGCTAGATCGCTTTTGATCTGTACCTATGTTAGAGGAGAGTGAGCAGTTTACTCCTGTGGATGCATTATTTGATGAAAATAGTCAACCTTTTTTAGGATTAGTATTCTTTGTGGTATTGTAAGACCTTTAATATGTTGCCAATCTTCTTTTATTCAGAGAAAAATCATCCACACACCACCGGATGGACCAATAAATGATTAAACGTTCTTCTGGATCCAGTGTTTTAGTGCACACCTCCTATGATGTTCAGTGAACCACCACCTCCCCAACTATAGCTTCTTCATATATGTTCACATGTGAAGGAAGAATGATCTCGCTGGGCCTCAAGTCTTTAAGGGTTGTACAACATCGGTAATAGAACACACTGGCACTTACAGAATATCAATTGAATAAGCTTATATGAGTTTCTAGTAAATGCCATGTTGCAACCACAACACCTGTCTCCTCCTCTGCCTCGCTGTCCCTCCTTCAACAGTACTCTCACTCCCTCCAGGCATATCAATCTTTCCGGACTAGATGCCCTCAGACCTTCCTACCTGTCCAGTCACCTGCCCCCACATCCATCTGATCACCTGTTCTTCATTCCACAATTCCCCCCCACCTTATTTTTACTTGCTTATTCCACCACTCTGTGTTAGTTGTTGTTGCTTTATGCATTTGCTTTGAACCCTCATTCATCATTTTCTAATTCAGACTTCCCACCTATGCTTTTGGATGTTTTCTTTTTCAGTAAGTACCGGTACAGCACAGTCTCCGTCAGAATTGATTATCTGTATCTTTCCTTTTCCTCGCTACTTTGTAGTCACATACCTGACAGTAACGTCATCAGAATGCTGCAATGAAACTGTATGCACTGTGTTTATGGCCCTGCTACAAATGAAGTACATTTAAATAAGTCGCAGGAAATGAGGCCCAGGTTGTTATACATGTAAGCAGGAATCACCCTTTGAATATTTTTTGGGGGCTTTTTGCCTTTAATCGGATAGGACAGTGGAGAGCGACAGGAAAGTGGGAGAGAAAGTCTGGGTGGGATCCGGAAAGGACCACGGGTCGGGAATCGAACCTGGGTCGCCGGCACACAGGTGCAGGTGCCCCAGCCAGCCGCGCCACGGCCGGGGCCCACCCTTTGAAATTTAACGACTGGAATTCTGACTGTGAAACATAATGATTTCTATGTCCTGTGTGTGAGCTGTACCTTCTTCCCGTTAGCCTCTGCTCCTCCGTCATGATGCACAGACGTAACACGAGTCTGAGAGCAAGAGAGAAGAACAGGCAGTCAGGATTGTGAGCTACTGGGAGACCTTGTCCAACAGTGGCATCAAATCATTTTGAACAACTGTGGGCTAGAGTAGATTTGTAAGCACATTAGTTGAATACCAGTAAATTACTGATGCTAAAGATACATTCAGCTAAAGAGAAATGCATAAAAACTGCATGTACCCAAGCTCTATGTCGTCCTGTCTATACGATAACCATCGATTTGCGACACCCATACCTAAAGGTTCACAAATCAAAGGTTACCATGTAAAGACATCTAAAACATTCTTTGATTGGAACTTTTTAAAGGACTCGATGCTGTTAAAGTTAAATGTCAAACAGTGTCTGACTCATCCTTAAATCTAAGGTATATTCATTCATTTCTATTCAGGTCTTTCTTTTTCTGTACGCACGCACATGCGCACGCACACGCACACAGACACAGACACACACACACACACACACACACACACACACACACACACCTGTGCCAGGGACGTGGTGCGGCCTCTCTTCAGTTCGGTTGCAGTCCCCCCCCTCCCCCCCTGGCTGGAGGAACACTTGTAGCAGCTCCAGCGCTGGTTCAGCTCCGAGGGGACGCCCCCCCCACAGGCCTTCTGCTGCAGGCACTGGTAGTGGTACAGGTGGCCGCAGCTGACCACACACACACACACACACACACACACACACATATTATTATTAATAATAATAATAATAATAATAATAATAGACATTATTACTTATAGCGCTTTTCAAGGGAAGATGTAAGGACAGACAAAAAAACAAACAAACAAAGTAGGGCAAATAATACAGATACAAAATACAAATAAAAAGCAGGAATGGAAGCAGGGGGTCTGTGATGGGTTAGGGGCCAAAGGGGCCATGCTGAACAGGTGTGTTTATAGTGATGTCCTCATTAAATTATCATGAGGAAAACTTTGCAGAAACTGAAGGCTTTCTTCACAACACTAAAGTTAGGACAAAAACACACTCATTTGGTTTCTCAATTGATGCATTTAAATACAATACAAGCTTCGGTACTAAAATCAATAAATACTCCTGATTATGATTATGCCATAATGTTGTAGTGCTGTATTAATACATCCTTTGACTGGATTTTATCTGATTATATTTACTTTTTCTGCATTAATCCTGTTAGTCTATATAATATTTAGCAATTGAAGTTCTAGAGTAGCTCTGCTTGGATAATGTAACCTCAACATCAGCTCCACCACAGGTTTCTTTGATGTGTCAGAGCAGTTGTATATATTTGCACTAGTTTACATGTTTATCTAATAAAGTGGCAGCCATGTGTTGATGATATGAATAAACAGGAGCAGGAGCCACAGGTCATGTAACTGAGTCCACTGCAGTGTTACCTGAACACGATGATCTCCTCCGCAGAGTCCTGCCTCCTCTTGTACTGCTGCAGGCAGATGTTACAGTGGTCCTGTCGGGGGTGCAGCCCCCTGGTAACGGCGGCGCGAAGGTGAGCGAGGGACCAATGGAGGTCATGGTTCAGCAGACTGGTGGTGGTTTCAAGAAGAGTCTGAAACAGAACAGACAGCTTTATGATTCTCTTGTAGAAACTGTATTGAGATTTCCATCATTACAGATCACTAGTTGTTTATATTATTAGTTATGTTAAATTACTTATACCTAATATTGTCAAAATGGTTGTTTTTTGTATTACTGTGTTTATTGTTGAACCACATTGTACAATCTGCTTTGGTATATCGTCGCGCCAATAAAGCTTCTTTGAATAAAATTGGCCTAACTGTATTTCATGTCAATTGCAGATATATAACACAGGAGTTTTACATCTAGACAAGCAACCGTTCTTCTTAACTCAGCAACAGTCAAACATTAAGGTCTGTTTTATCTCCTTGTTTACAGGCAGAATAACAAAGCAACATTACATAGGATGAGAACATATTAATATCTGAGAGTTGCTGAGTTGAGAGTGTTGTGTTCAGGTGCTGCTCTGCCGTTTACTTATGATACACACACAGTTTACCTGTTCATAGTTAAAGGTGTCCAGCATACCCAGGATGAGGCCCTGGATCTCTGCCAGCTTTCCTCTCCCGTAGACCGGGTCCTGACACACAGAAAACATCAGAAAGGGACATATCATGCTATTATTAAATCACAATTGACAGCCCTTCAGCAACATGTGCTCCCATTGGACTATACAATGCTGCCATTATGGATTTGTGCAAATCAAAAAGTCTTAAAAACTGGGATATTATATCATTTAGGGAATAATTGGACTGTATTAGCCAAAATTGGCATACAGTCCTGTGGAGCTATGAAACAAACATACATTGCCACCATTCCTTTAAAATAAGTAGAAATTAACCATGACTTACTGCCATATCATAAATGTAAGAGCATATCATTATTCACTGTTTGAAAAAGGTTATGTCAAAGGAAAATTATGTATCTGAACCCAGAGGAGTGAATTCTAACAGTTTGTCTGCGCATACTCTTGGGGCATGTACAGATTTAACCAACGATCTGAAATGATTTATGATTGGTGCATGTGGGCGTGGTCTATCACAAAAGGGATCCTGATTTAACTCAGAGGACACTTCCTGCACTCCTGATTATATACACAATGAAAGATTGCAAATAGCAGCATTATGTTTTCACACTGTTATTATCTACTACATTGTATATCAACATCACTTTGGAGAAATCCTTGTTTTGAGTGTTTCAAAACAGATAATTAACAATTCTACTTGCAAGTTACAGTTGTGACATCCATAAAAATATAGATTTTAAACTCTTCTCAAGTAGGGAAGATTGAGAAAGGTGGCAGTAAACACACACACACACACACACACACACACACACACACACACACACACACACACACACACACACACACACACACACACGCACACACACACACACACACACACACACACACACACACACACACACCTGCAGTATCCGCTGGATGATGGCCGGCAGAGGAATAAAGCTGCTCATACAGTTGAGAACCTTCATGGTTAGCTCCTTCAAGACTGAGACACACACATACACACACACACACACACACACACACAGACACACACACACACACACACACACACACACACACACACACACACACACACACACACACACACCTCATTAATATCAAAATGATAATACACAAACATCTGCAAAATTGTCTGAATGACCTGCACCATTATTATCACTGTCCAACTGTTTCAGCTGGTGAATAATAAAACATACTAAACATAATCATAAATATGTTTTTGCATGTGCGATATGTCATAATAGAATGATCAGCATCTAATCTAAATCTTTGATATCTAAATGAAGTGTTTCAATCCACATTAAAATAAAAACATTAACAAAGTGAGGGTTACTGAAGTTAGGCCGTCCTGGCTCTTCCTGTGTGTGTGTGTGTGTGTGTGTGTTTACCCTCAAACGTGTGTTCGTCATTAAGCCCCTTCACTAGTTTTTGAGAGGCCATCATGGTCTCCAGAAGTGGAAACCACAAGACCTGCAGGACAACAAAACAAATGAATGAGGAGACAGCAGGTTTATCCCATGTCCCTGCTCACTCCTCTCTCCTCTAACCAGAAATTGATTGAGGCATGCCATATTGAAGGACGTCCCAATTGCTTAAATGTGCACAGAGGAAGGAGGAGACCATTGATCCACTGATTATTCATATTATATCTTCTGATAACCTTGAAACACAAAGACAGGACTGAGAATAATACATTGAACCCCATGGGTAAAAGCAGCAGTACCTCTCTCTGTTGCTGATCCAGGTTGTCAGAGCTCCGATGGCACAGCTCTATGATGTCGTTCAGGGACCCCTTCACTCTGCTCAGTGTGTGTTCCCTGTCTCTTTGCTCCCCTCTGTCATCCCCTCTCTCACTCTCAGCAGTGAGGACACTGAGTTTCTCCTTCAGAGTCTTCAAAGCAAACACATTTCAAATTGTTAAATACATGTTAGTTTATTAATGAATCTGAAAAATGATTTCTCTGTGGTAGTTTCGGTAGCTACCTCTAACAGGACAGCAAAGGCTCCATGAACATCTCCCTTCATCTCCAGCAGGTAGGCTGTGGCCTCATTGTGGTGGTACTTCTGAGTTGTCTACAGAGGACGAGGTGGACAGAAGGAGGCAGAAGAACAGGGATTGGGTTACACAGCACATTGGAACTATAATTAGTTCTGAGCTTTTCTTTGATGTGCTGGTTCTAACAGTGAAACACAGAGAGACTGAGCAGCATTGGTTAAATCAAAACAGACATTTTAGCAGCTCTTTGAGCTAAATGCTAATCACAACATGATAGCGTGCTCACAAAATGATTGTGTGATCAGGTAGATCTTTTGTTTAACTATAATTTGTACGTCAATAATATTTTTGTTTTCTATTTGACAATGCTTGAGTTTGTACAGTATCATACTTCTCTTGTTTCATTTCATTCTTATAATTTTTTCCAAATAATCAAATCAAATCAAAAAATGTTAAGCAGGTGTAATGAAGTATGTAACCATTTATTTAACTTCTATTCCTATATTTTATATCCCCACTTGATTAAATGTGTATTTTCTTAGCTTTTTAATGACTGTTATTTTATCATGTGTTTCTTTTGCACCATGTCTTAATGGTTCAATTTGTTTTCAAGCATTTTAAAATAACGTGCCTTGCCGTGGAGCAGGTTTGAACCTTGTACACACACACACACACACACACACACACACACACACACACACACACACACACACACACACACACACACACACACACACACACACACACACACACACACACACACACACACACACACACACACACACACACACACACACACACACACACACACACACACACACAGAGGAATATACTGACAGTAGAGTGGACAGTACCTGTATGGCCTCCTCCAGCCTGTAGTGCTGGGAGGTCTGCAGGAAGCCCAGGAGCTGCTGGGGGCCGAAGCGACACAGTAAGTCCAGCAGGAGCTCATGGAGGTCCCTCTGCCGAGGCAGCATGGTCCCTGAGATATGGCCCTCCCTGTGACACAGCAGGTAAAGAAATGTTGAGGAAGAGAAGGAGGAGATGAGGAGAGGAGGCAGAGTGATCACTAGCACAGGAAGCACCCCCTACCGTGGCTCCAGGAGGCAGCTGAGGAACCTGAAGAGTAACTGGTCATCCTGAAGAGAGAGAGGAGAGAGAGAGAGAGAGAGAGAGAGAGAGAGAGAGAGAGAGAGAGAGAGAGAGAGAGAGAGAAGAGTAGAGAGAGAGAGAGAGAGAGAGAGAGTTAGAGAGGGATACATTTGTACAGAAGATGTGTATGTATTGTGTTGCACAGCTATATATATTTAAATCCTTGTTCTCCATAAAGGCTTCCTGTTTTCCTTAAAGAATGTAAATGATTTTCTCAAAGAAAGCAGGAAGACATCTCCCTGGCCCATTGGCCCCGCATTTGTATAAAATGTGTGTGTTTGCCAACTGAAGAGCACCTATATGTCCTCTTATCACACAATGCATGGATTTGCTGTCTGAGTTTAATTGGGATTTTTATTAGATTAGATTAAAACACCGTCATAGTCAGTGACCCAGTAAACACAAAGATGTAAATTAAACTGTTACATATTGAAAAAGTAATTTATTAATAAAGCATATCTTGTTTTTCTAGTTCTATTATAACATAAGCTTCTCATGTTTATCATTTTTAATTCAATTTGTGTTAATCTTTTATTTATTTCCACCCTAAAATGGAACAACTGTAACCCACTTCTTGCAGGATGAATAAAGTATTCTTACTGTGATTAATGGCAGGGCTGCTATAAAGGTGCCAAACTGCTCATGTTTTTTAAGCTCGTACACACACACACACACACATTGATCCTTCGACCTTCTGAATGGTTCGCAACCTACTCTTCATATAGCTGCTGACATACACTGAATGGATAGGTGAAATGCTTCCATATACTTATGTGGAGCAGGTGGCTAAGCTACATCTTGCACCTTAAATAAATATTCAATCAATAAAAAAAAGCAGGAATGTGTTCGGTAATATTTTGCATCTGGTAGTCGGTGTAGCTATCCAGACTGTGAGGAATATCATTAGCAGATAAAGAAGATACAATAACATCCCTATTAATTTAGACCTCACCTGAAGCTCAGAGATGATTTGCTGCACCTCTTCAGTGAAGTTAAACAGCACCAGGTCCGCTGACTTACTGGGGTCAAGGGTCACCAGCTCCTGTGAACACATGTCAGAGGGTTTGTTTGTTAATGCAAACACCAACACTTACAGACATATTGTAAGCCAGAGTCTTCCATTCTATCTGCTCCTGTGTTTTTAAATGTTCTTAAGATCTCTGCACTGAGAAAAATACAAACAGAGGCTGTCGCAAGAATGTTCACTCAACTTGTGACCAACCAGCGCTGCCACTGACTGCCTGCATCTACCGTAACCTTGAGGAGCTGAGACTTTGAGTTGTGCAATACAAGAAAACAATAATAATAATAATAAAGCTTTATTTATATAGCACTTTTCATACAGCACATGCAGCTCAATGTGCTTTACAGAATGGCACACATCACAAATTAAACTCAAACAACAAGAAATTCCCCCCGGGTCAGATGTGGAGACCTTTTCAGATACATGCAGCATAGAAACAAAATATAACATGTTAACATGTTAACAAACACATTGAAGCAAAAGGTCTGGTAATAAAAATGAAATAAATAATGATTCCTCTCGGAAAAATAAGACATGAATAAGAAGTGAATCGATGCAAAGATATAAAACCCTATGAAATAAAAGCAAACATGTTTACAATAAAATGTAAATGTATGATAGTAATAAGACCTTCATGATTATAATAAAGGTCCAAGTGATTAAAAGACCAACTTTAAAGGAAATTATGCTATTAAAACTGTTAAATAAAAAGGTTTAAGACCAGTAAAATAAATAAAACAATATAAAAGAAGGTAAATAATAAGACTAAAAGTCCATTTGAAGGAGGGTGTCGCTAATAAAAGCTAATCTAAAGAAATGTGTCTTAGCTGTTGTTTAAAAATGTCCACTGAGTCGGCCTCTCTGATATTTCCTGGCGGGGTGTTCCAGTTTAGGAGCGTTGTGGATAAAAGCTCCCTCACCCATTTTATTTTGGGGGACTTTGGGAATATTTAAAAAGCCATCGTCTAGGGACATAAAATGATAGTTACTCAATGATAAAATACTTTATTTCTCTTTAAATGCAAAAAGAGTAAGTGCAAAAGCTTATATTCATCACATCACTGGTGTCTCCATGTCTGCTGGGAGGATAGATTTTGCTCTATAACCACAGCTGGTTCATGCAAATGATAACTAAAATATATATACAGTTACATTAGCGTGAAATGAAGGCAGAACCGTATTTGTCTGTCTGAATATGTTCTGACCTGTATGTGTTGCAGCACTTTGACCTTCACCGTCTGTTTCTCCTCAGCGCTGTAGCCGGGCATGGACAGCAGATTGTGGATGTAGCTGAAGATCTCCCCCTGACACACACACACACACACACACACAGACACAGACACAGACACACACACACACACACACTTTGAGAAAAACACAGCTTGCACAACAGAGCCAGGCTGCCCAGTCCATCTTTCTTTTAAAGTTTCCCTGTAATCGTAGCATATATACTTTTTTCCACTGTATAAATATTTCTTAGAATTGTCAGCCATTCAGCATAGGTGGGGGGATCTTTTTTAAGCCCTCTTATTGTAATCGTTTTCTTCGCGGCTGTGAGTAATATTTGTAAGAGCGACATCTTTTTCCTACTCTACCTCTTATCAGGTTATCATTGAATACTTTGTTCACAGTGGTGAAGGTCGATATCCAAAAGTTGTCTAACGATGGGACACATTGTGATTTGACACATATCAACCCCACACATGTATAGTTTGATCAAAGTGAGATGTTACCTTCCTGAGGGGGTCTCTCAGGTAGCAGTCGATGATCCGGTCGTACAGATGTTGTTTCTCGTAGAGAAATTCACAGATTTGGTAGCTGAAAGTAAAGACAGGGATACAAAGATGTCATTGAGGTCCATGACATGTGATAATCACAAATGTAAATTAAGTTCTAATAAGTTATTGTTGACCCTTTTTTTCACAGTTATTTGAACTGAATTTCCTACCGTTCTTGATGAGATGAAGTGCAACTGAGCAGTATAGTGAGGCTGAGCACCTTGAGATGAGACTGTCTAAGTCAGGGGTGTCCAAACTAAGGCCCGGGGGCTAAATGCGGCCCGCGGCCCACTTTGAATTGGCCCTCAGTAAATGCTAAAAGTATAATGGAATATGGCCCTCACCTGAAACTTGTGCTTTTCCTATCTTGTACTTCTTAAATATGTACAAATAACATATTACACAGTATTCCTGTGTTAATAAGACCAATTTTCAAATAAACTGAATCAATTAAAGTTAAGAAATGTTTCAAACAAATCATAGTTGATAAAAAAAAGCCCAATAACTTATTTACATAACAAACTTGAAATAGATCATTCTTATTTCCTGTTATTATCAGCAATCTGGAGCTTCTGTTTTAAGAAATCAGCTGCCAACTAAATAACTACACCCTACGGAGAGCTGAGATGTTTCTTAAAGCATATTCAAGTATAAAGAAAAATGTACCTGCATTTGATTGATTATAATCAATGTTATAATTTAACCTATAAGGCAAAATACCTCACCTCCAGTGAGGGGCCCAGACCTTCCTATGTTTTTCTGTATGTGGCCCCCTGGTCTAAGTGAATGTATTTGGTGGGTCTGTGAAATATCCTCATTTAAAGTCGAAGCTGCACTGTAAAGATGAAATATGGATTAAAGGAATACGTGTCTCTCAGAGTGGCAGAGCCCCAGGAGATCAGGACCAACTGCACACTATGAGCTTTCCCTCTATGGAGCTTTTCATCCCTTTTAAAGTTTTGGTTTGGTTTAATAGAAACAAACATCCAAATGTGCTGTTTAGTTCAGTCTCAGTGCCCCATCATCATCTCTGATACACCTGCCCAGCACAGGTAAAGAGCGGCTGGGGATGAAATGTAATTTGCATAACTTGGACCAAGGTTGTAGGCTCATATTGAAATGCAAAAATGCTATAATTACTTTCTAATTCCACTTTACAGTTATTCAACGTGAATGTCTTTATTTAGAGTGTTTGGTCCGCTACTCACAAATTGGCTTTCTCTGCCAATGTCAGCAGCCTTTCTTCATTAAACTGGACCACCCCCCCGACCTGTAGCAGCTCCAGCAGAACCTGCAAACCAGAATCCAGAGACACAAATCACACACTGCACACATGCAAGTAGAAGTACAACATAATAAAACATATATCCACTGAGAATGAATTTTGTTTATGCATCCCATCATTTCAGGATCTCACGCATCTTTCTGAGAGGTTGACTAAAGAATAAAGTAGCAGGACAATCTGGTAGGACTGTGTTTGCCCAGCAGAGCAAACATGGAGACTCAAATTGACGATGAGAGAGAGAGAGAGAGAGACTTCTCTGTGTTTCTTTCACCAACCTGCTGCCTCTCAGTGTGTCGAGAGTCATCATCAGGGCAACACAGGAACTCCAGCACCTGCAGACACACAGAATAAAGATGAGGAGGAAGAATACAACAATAGGAGGAGTCTGGTGAGACTTGTGAGGGAGGGCAGCATTGAATTAGGGGGTCATTGATACTAAAAGTCCTTTATGTCAGATATAAAATAAAAAAGCCCCACCTCGAGTAGTTAGGTGAAGCTTTTGCCCCCACCATCTAAACATATAACTGCATTATTACTAACCTAATTTTCATTTCCTTTTTCCTGTGAACCCCCGGCGTCTCTGCCTCTGAGAGAAAGCATCAGGGTCGTATGATCAATGATCAAAGACTCAGGCTCTGATTGGTTACCTGATCAAAGAGCTTCCTGTTCACAAACAGCGTGTTGTCTGGTTTGGCCAACTGACGAGCCAAAAACGTGAAGAGCCCGCCCACCTGGGAGGGAGTGAAGTCTGGGTTGTCCACCATCACCTAGGTAACCAGAGAAAGAGAAAAGATGATCCAAGCAAAGACAAAAATAAAGAGAAAAGACAAGGATAATAAAAACTCTAATATGACCAATAAAACCCCTCTTAAACCAAACTAAATGCTGTCCAAATTGTTGTTGGATGTGTAAAATAAATTAAAAGGTAATCATTTAGCTACATAAGACGACCATGACTGTATTTTCGGTTCAGCGCTGGGAGATTGTGTGATTCCTGTGACAGCGCAACATCCAAGAGAAGGTCAGTGGGTGCGGATGCTTCTGTCAGATTGTGAGCCTCTCTTTGCTATCAACAATCATATCAAATACACACACAGAACATGAAGGATCTTTATATATTTTACCTGGAGTAGGATGTCCACTACCCTCTGCTGGTACTCGAGGGCCTGCTTATCATTCTTAAAGTCCTCGAATGTCTAGAATAGAGCAAGAAAACAATCTAAAATTATTCAACAAAAAAATAAAAGATCAAATATTAACTTTTTAAATGTAACAGTTGCATTTTCTATTAAAAAAAACAAACACTTTTTATACACACAATTCAAGAATCATATGTCATGGAATCATACACTAAACCCTGGTGACCCCCCCTCTTGGATCTCCCTAATCACAGTGCTCACATTTTAATCTATCCTAATAGTTATTATTGATAGCATCCTAGGATTTTAGCACAGTGTTAGTGAGTTTGAGTTGCACTGCAGTCTTTGACATTTATCAAATAAACATATCCATATTTAAATCTTGGAACATTTAGTGTGTGTCTTCACACACATTGAACTCAGAGAAACTTTTAGTGATTTTTCTGAAGGCACTTATACCAAGAGTCTTATTTTGGACTATATACTACAACCTTTATGACACGCACGTTACAGCTTCTGATTTCTATATGATCTTAGATCATGTTAAAGAAAAAATATTTTAGAAAATATAGTCAGCTGTGATATGGCTCTACTGCGTACTCTGACAACAGGTCATGAGTGTGTTATTTACTTGATTCAAATAGTGGAAAGGGAACTCTTTTAACCTTGAGACAAAAAGCCAAACAGCGAAGACAAAGGACTAATTACTCAAACATGGGTAACAGTCTAGTAATACATATTCAGACCAATGCATCACAATGGAAACTGCGCTTACAAATGTACTTGTCAATTACATTGAGGGCTGATTAATGGCATACTATAAGATATCAAAGATACAGTGTGAGGTCTTCCAACATACTAAACCCACAGCATGACAAGGGTTAATACGATATGAAGGAACCTCACCATGGCGAGGACATTGAGGAACTCCCGGGTATCAAAGTGGAGGAGAGTACGGATAAATGGAAAGAGCTCCTCCTCTTCTAACAAGTCAGCCGAATGCCGACGGATAAGAAACTCAAACACCTGACAAAGAAAACCCACACACAGACACACAAAACATCATTAACACTCAAGAGTACAAAAGGTGTGTTTGTGTTGACAATAGTAACCTGATCGGCAGTCTACAAACACCAGGATAGCTCATCGACTCATGGAGCAAATAAACGGATAAAAAGTACATTTAAATTGGGCTTTTCTGACGTGGCGATGCCATCCAAAAGTATTTGTGCTCCTCCACTCCAGCAGCACCTGTCACTTCCGGAAAAATCACACACAAACACAAATGACATACCTGGTTCTTGACCTGAACCACCAGGTCTTCAGGGATGTCTCCTAGTGGATACGCCCTGCCTGCAAGACAGCAGCTACAAACACAAACACACACACACTTTTTTTATACAGGGTGTATTAACAGTGTTTAGGATTAAAACAGGTTATCATGAGATGTGTGTGCAGTACACAGACTGTACAGTAGGTATAAAGGTGTAGTACCCTTGTATAGTGTAAAGTACAAAAAAAGTTTGAATTTGCAAGAAAACTCAATCTTTTGACAATCATTTTCATCACCCTGTTTCATTCCCTTTTATGTCTTTCATGTTCACCCTATAATTAGGAGCATTAGCCACCAATTATACACCCAGGGGAGCAGTGATAACGTGTTCAATGTCAGCCCATCAGTGACCAGGAGGCACACTGGCACGTCCCAAAGTCCAAACTCTGTAGTTGGTCAGTGCCGGGACTTGAACTGGCAACCCTCTGGTTCACAAATCCCCACAGTTATAATGCTATAGTGGCTATAATGTTTACCAAAGTCTGTAAAACTTAGGCATAAACCAACATCTGTACCTGATGTACACCAACAGCTTGTTTCCCATCACCACTTCTTCATCTGTGCAAGAAGAAAAAAAAGCAAAGACATTTAAAAACTATAGAGACGCTTCAAATAATTGGTGCTATGAACTCTGGGATGTGTGGTTTACAGCCTTACCTGTGAGGCCTCTCCCCTCTCTAAGTGGTGGGCCAATCACTGCAAAAAGTTTCTGAAACACAAACAGTAATTCAACAACATAAAGGGGTATTTCAAAGATAATCATCCAGAGGTACACTGCCCGGCCAAAACAAAGGTCACAAGCCGGTGGGGGGGGGGGGGGTGGGGGGGGGCGCGGTGCTATGATCAGGGGTTGTTCCAGTTGGTCTGGTCTAGTCTCAGCAACGTTACCAACAATACCAGGATCCATCTGGCTCAAATTGTGAAAGAGTGGTTCAGGAAGCATGAGACATCATCACACATGGATTGGCCCCCACAGAGTCCAGACCTGAACCCAATTGAGAGTCTTTGGGATGTGCTGGAGAAGACTTTGATCAGTGGTCTGAATCTCCCGTCATCAATACAAGATCAAACAAAATTAATGCAAGACAGAAATAAATGTTGTGACGTTGCAGAAGCTTGTGGAGACGATGCCCCGGCGAATGCGGGCAGTAATCAAAGCTAAAGGCGGTCCAACGAATATTAGAGTGTGATCTTTTTTTGGCCAGGCAGTGTACTTAATCAATTATTGCTCAAGACCTGATTCACAGTTCCAATAAAATTATTCATTTGCTGACAAAAAATGTGGAAATCAGATGACTAAAAATGGATTTCTCAACATTTAAATTCTCATTTCCACCAATCAAACAGCAGCAGAGGAGCTGGTATTGTGTCAGTCCATCTGACCTGACCTCTATACTTTTTTTTTTTTTTAAATGACTGCTTTTGAAGAATTCCACAAAAATAGAAGCACAAAAAATGCTGCATATACTAGTTTTGAAATTTCTTGATATGACCAATACTTTACAAATCTAATATTGGAACTTGAACTACAGTAAGGGCCCCAAACAGCTCATCTCAGCAAGAAGAGGTCGAGAAGAGAAAGTAGATTATACTTTGTTTACGAAATCCCATTTGAGTCCAACTGAAATCAAACTCCTCCTATAGATTCAGAGACATCACTTCAAAAAGATTTGTATTAACTGTGACCTGAAGGAACTACCTTTTGGTGGAGCACTTACCTCCATAGGGGTGATGTAGTCATTCATGCCGCTGTTGAAGACGTAGAGCATTGCATCATAGAGCTGGTTCTCCCAACATACTTGAACCACCTACAAACCCAGAAACCAAAATTATGAGTGGAAATAATTAATAAACAAGCTGTTTTTTGCATCTTCTCACAGATTTTGTCTTATTGCAGCTGATAATGTCCTTACTGAACATAAACACACAGACACACACCTGCTGTATGTCCAGGCTGGTCACATCCAGATGGACAATGCATCTCTCCAGGCTGTCCATCATACCGTTGCTATGGTAATGGGCCAGGAGGTCTCTCATGATAGGCGTGGTGAGGTGACCGAGGCGGTCGGCGACAATGTACGACTCTAGCGCCTCCAGGAAGACGCCCTTAGCAACCGAGTTCTCCACCAGCCGGTCGTACAGCTGGTTGAACATCAGGTCTCTGCACACGGGAATATACTTTTACTTTTGCTCCGTCTTAATTCACACCGGCAGGTTGTCTGCAGTCACTGAGAGCTCAAACAGAGCATCCAGTTCTGATATTTAATGTCCAGTTACAACGTTAGACTCAGTTTTATTGAAGAGCTTCATAAATGTGTTCACACCTTAAGGTGCCACTGCTTTAAGGGGGCCATATTATGCTGATGTTCAGGTGTATATCAGTATGTAGTGTCGCTACTTTAAAGAGTCCTCTCCTGCTGATGTTCAGGTGTATATCAGTATGTAGAGTCTCTACTTTAAAGAGTCCTCTCCTGCTGATGTTCAGGTGTATATCAGTATGTAGCGTCTCTACTTTAAAGAGTCCTCTCCTGCTGATGTTCAGGTGTATATCAGTATGTAGCGTCTCTACTTTAAAGAGTCCTCTCCTGCTGATGTTCAGGTGTATATCAGTATGTAGTGTCTCTACTTTAAAGAGTGCTCTCGTGCTGATGTTCAGGTGTATATCAGTATGTAGCGTCTCTACTTTAAAGAGTCCTCTCCTGCTGATGTTCAGGTGTATATCAGTATGTAGCGTCTCTACTTTAAAGAGTCCTCTCCTGCTGATGTTCAGGTGTATATCAGTATGTAGCGTCTCTACTTTAAAGAGTCCTCTCCTGCTGATGTTCAGGTGTATATCAGTATGCAGCGTCTCTACTTTAAAGAGTCCTCTCCTGCTGATGTTCAGGTGTATATCAGTATGTAGCGTCTCTACTTTAAAGAGTCCTCTCCTGCTGACGTTCAGGTGTATATCAGTATGTAGTGTCGCTACTTTAAAGAGTCCTCTCCTGCTGATGTTCAGGTGTATATCAGTATGTAGTGTCTCTACTTTAAAGAGTCCTCTCCTGCTGATGTTCAGGTGTATATCAGTATGTAGTGTCGCTACTTTAAAGAGTCCTCTCCTGCTGATGTTCAGGTGTATATCAGTATGTAGCGTCTCTACTTTAAAGAGTCATCTCCTGCTGATGTTCAGGTGTATATCAGTATGTAGTGTCTCTACTTTAAAGAGTCCTCTCCTGCTGATGTTCAGGTGTATATCAGTATGTAGCGTCTGTACTTTAAAGAGTCCTCTCCTGCTGATGTTCAGGTGTATATCAGTATGTAGTGTCTCTACTTTAAAGAGTCCTCTCCTGCTGATGTTCAGGTGTATATCAGTGTGTAGAGTCTCTACTTTAAAGAGTCCTCTCCTGCTGATGTTGAGGTGTATATCAGTATGTAGAGTCTCTACTTTAAAGAGTCCTCTCCTGCTGATGTTCAGGTGTATATCAGTATGTAGAGTCTCTACTTTAAAGAGTCCTCTCCTGCTGATGTTCAGCTGTATATCAGTATGTAGCGTCTCTACTTTAAAGAGTCCTCTCCTGCTGATGTTCAGCTGTATATCAGTATGTAGCGTCTCTACTTTAAAGAGTCCTCTCCTGCTGATGTTCAGCTGTATATCAGTATGTAGCGTCTCTACTTTAAAGAGTCCTCTCCTGCTGATGTTCAGGTGTATATCAGTATGTAGTGTCTCTACTTTAAAGAATCCTCTCGTGCTGATGTTCAGGTGTATATCAGTATGTAGTGTCTCCATGCTGTAATGTTCAAAAAGCTCTTTATTTTTCTCATTCTGTCTGTGCTGCAGCACCTCTTTTCACCCTCTGTCTGATATCACAGCCCAGTCTGCTCTGATTGGTCAGCTGGCTGGCTCTGTTGTGAGTGGTCAACCGCTTAGAGATGTCCCTCCACTTAGCCTATCACGTACAATGTGTTGGAGCACTAGCCTATAGAAGCATGAGTGGTACATAGTGATGTCACTAAGAAAACAAAAGACTACAATGGAGGCGTTTCAGGCAGGGGGGGAGAGTGTGGGAGGCAAACTCCCTCTGGAGCGAAAACAGGGATTTTAGCCTTTGCAAACCATTTACATGCACACAGACCTATTGAACACACTACAAGAGAGGGAAAACCCAAAAAGCAGAATATGGCCTCTTTAAGTTTTCTTAACTATCAGGGGAAAACTCTTTTTTACAAACCTACATATCACACCCCTGCCAGTTCACAGCCAGAAAATACATGTGGTTGAGCTGGCTCCCACCCCCCATTATTCCTAAAATGAGGTTGAGTTTTAGTCTTCAGTAATAATGCTCTATCAGGTGATGTTTGGTGAGCTCTTTGTGAGACCAGGGAAGACAAACAATCACATCGGTTTCACAAGTGCTGCATGACTTCCTATCAGCAGACATGAATGGATTGTACCATTTGGCACTGACAATGCAGGATAAAATCAACACGACCACCAAATGAAGGAGCAACCACACAGCCTGTTTACTCCTCTTCATTTCTAATGAGTCACTGTGAACTGTAAATGGAATGGAGATGAAATAAACAAAAAGGTGTGGGCTTTATCATCCAAACTACGATACAGGTGCAAAAGTGAGCCTACACTCTAACTGACAGGCTGAACATCTTCAATTTTGAAGAAACTATGTGTACCAGATCCTGCCATTCACTGGGAAACTGTTTAGAAGCCCAGGGAGATATAAAGACAAATATATAATGAGGCCAAAATATCAACCATGAACCATTTAGGCTAAGACCTAGCTTAGCAAATCAGCTTTATTCTTGAATATATTCCATTGAATCTGATTCAATATATACTTCTCATGAGTCTATGATTTTATATGTATTTATAATCCTAAATAGGGTGAGTACTCACGCTCTCTTCAGCAGCAGGCAGTAATCCACCAGGACTGGAACCACATCCTAATCACCACACACACACAGATACACACAAACATAAGAATGATGTGATGTGGGAGCAGAAACACACTTTCTAACAGAATACCAAACTACAGAAATAATAGTGAGGAAGTATTTCCAAAATAATCCCCTGAATTGTAAGTCTGACAGATAAAAATGTAACTTGTTGCCAAAACAAAAGAACAGGTTTTGTATCTCCATTGTTTGCAAAGGGATATTATCATAGTCTCTGTTTTTTTCTGACTTTCTGAATCTGTAAAAGCTGTTCTGCACTGTAATCACTGACCCTGAATTCTATTTTAAGGCCTTCATGACTTCACGTTTCTCTAACAGGCGTACACTTCTGAGGTGCTACTGTGTGTAGTATTGTGTATCTTGTGTCTTACTGTGCGTCTTTACTCTCTTCTGTTTGCTTACTTTTAATCCGACCAGTCTGGAGACCACAGGTATGAATTACTGAAAAACTATAATCTGGAATAGTGCACTGGATTGTGACAATAATGTTTTTAACTGTACGAGGTCCCGCTTCAATGAAGGTAGATAAACACACAAACATGGATATGTTGGGTATATTCCCTCGGTGTATTGGCCTTGCTGTGAGTTTTGCTGTAAGGAGGTTAGCTTACGTGGAAGTGTTGCTCCATCACTTGTATCTTGCCTTGCTCTGGACACTTCTTCAGAGCATGCTCTGCAAACTGGAAGAGGATCTCCACCATCTGCACACACAGGGGGGTTTCAGAGTCAATATGAGCACAGGAGAGTAGTAGTACAATGTCCATGGTAGATTATATTAATACTAATAATGTTAGTGTTCCTGTTCTTACCTTGTCCCCTACCACTCCCTTCTTTTTCATTGGATCTCCGAGACCTGGATTAAACACATCAGAACAACATTTTTTTTAATTGAATCATTTTCTATTGGAAATATCTGATTCATCAAATGTTATCTTCATACAGAAACACGCATATTGACATTTCATAAACATATAGTACTAATAAAGAATTCTCTTACAAGCAATTAAGACTCATTTTTCTCCAAACGGACTACCAACAGAAGTTTTCTGAATTGAAGCAACACATCCAGTTCAGTATCTGTCAGATGCCATTGAGTGCACTGTGTACCCACAATGCACCTCTATCTCTTTAATAGAACTGTACAAACATCATGAACATGGCTGAGTTCTGAGTTAAAATGTGTTAACATCTGTTTTTAGATTGTGATTTCAGTGTTATATGGTGCATTATTCAAACCAAAGCACATTCTCTATTCATAGGACCACAGATTCATCAGTACAAAGTCATGTGTGGGGCAGTTTATGTTGTACCCACCAACCACAGCTTTGGCAGTTCCCTCATGGAAGGACCAGGCCAGAGAGAGAGCCTCCACGAAATGCTCCTGCTTCAGTAGGCAGTCGATGCGCTGCACACACACAGAGACAGAGTTAGAGGGAGAACATGGAACAACTGCAGCGCGAGCAGTGGATGGTCTGTTGATGTAAAGGAAATCATGTGCAGGTAAAAGCAGGTCAAGAGGAAACGTATCGTCTGTCAAAACCTTGCTCTCAGGGATTTTTACCAAAGAAAAGGTATGATTCTAATTGAAGATTTATTAAGAAAACCAGATTTAAAAATGCAGAAACGAAAAGGAATTGATTTTTGGTGAAATATGATTTATTTTACTGTGATACTGTATTCAGCCAAAGATACACATTTACTATTAACTTACTAACTTTGTCAGATATATCTGAGATAAGATATCTGACATCACTATCGAATGTTCATCCGGGGGGTGGCGTTTTTTTAAATAAAACTAGCTATATTTTAACATATCCATTTTACATTTTGAGTGGAACTATAGTTAGACTGAAGTCTTCAGTCATACTTAGTTTAAATAACATCATACATACCTCCCTCCAATTCCTCAGAGCCATGATGTGAGCGGACTGCAACACAACAGAAAATCACCGTTTTTAAGAAAAAGAAAACCAAGCACAGACTCAAACACCATCAGATGCTCAATAAATGCAACATAAGAGATTGTGAACACATTTAACACATTGATCAAGTCTACTCAGATGCAACCTCTAATTTAGTCAAACTGTTTCAACTTAAAATAAAAACTTGGCATATTTGGCTTTGGGGCTTTGGGCCGTACAAAAAACGAGATGTTATCTTAAGAGCCAGAGTTACAGTTATAGGTTCAAAACGTTTTGAAAAAGTTGCCCTTAAATCTGGATTTGTCGGGGGGTTTTTTTTCAAATGAAACGTTGAAGAAGTGGAGTTAACGTTTTTAAAAATCTACAAATTCAAGTGAAGAATTTAAAGTCTGAATTATCTCTTTTTTAAAATTTTTGATGGAAATTTGGTCGTTGTTCAACTGTTGTGCGCACACACACACACACACACACACACACACACACACACACACACACACACACACACACACACACACACACACACACACACACACACACACACACACACACACACACACACACACACACACACACACACACACACACACACACACACACACACACACACACACACACACACACACACAATACCTTGGTACCCAAATAGACAATCTGTCCTGCGTAGCTGGAGACAGACTGGTAGCAGGCCTTCTCTCCCACTAAGGCCTATAAAACACACACACATGTCCAGTCAATATGTGGGTCAAATTAATTTAGTCCAACAAAGCCTCATATGAGCTTCAGCTGAACTTGAGAATGCATTTGTTGATGTTCAGTGGACTCTGGGTTTAGCCTTCCATCATTAACAGGGTAGTGACATGAGGAAGGGAAGGTCAGTGTGAAGATGAAGAACGTATGAGAGTGTTACTTTGAACCTGGCGCTCTAATGAAAGTGGAATGACCATGGTGTGAGAATGTCAGGCGGAGGATTTTAAAATCAGGGCTGGTGATTATGACAGCCAGTGGACAGAGGTCAGGATGAGTGTTATGTAAACAGACTATCCAGAGACTATGTAGGGACTACATGACTATAACTCTCAGCATCTGATCCTGTCCCCCGTCAGCCAACCCCTCACCAGAGCCTGGGAGACATTCCCTCCAGTGGCCAGCGATTTGAAATGTCGGCTGTTATAGACCAGTTGCACCTGCTCCAGGTCCAGAGTCTCCAGAACCTCCTGACTGGGCCGGTCCACGACCTGCAGCTTTTCATGGCTGTCCACAAGGACCAGGGTACGGCTGTTAATCCACTGCAGAGACACGAGAAACAGGGAAACCAGTCAAGCACTGACAGGCTCTATCACACAGGCAGCAGTTAGATCACACCTGTGGTAGGAACCCCATCTGGTACGCATCAAGGTATAATAAATGGCATACAGCTGAGGGACAAGAAACAAAATGCATACATATGTAGAGATCTCAATTCCACCTGTTGCTAAATGAAGACAGCCACAGTTCACCCTCATTTTGTCCCTTCTTAGGTTAAGAGGTAAGTGTTGCATTGTGTGTTTGTTTTTTACCAATAACTATCTGACAAAACTGTGCATTATTGTTCTCAGAGAACATGCAGAAGGACTTTAATTTCCATTATGAATTATTGTGTGTACACTCCCAATGCCCAAGTGCTTTGAAATACTGAATATAACGGGGGCGAGCACATGGGCAAGGTGATGCACTATCACTGTTATTGGTCTTAAAGGGTTCTAATTGGCCGGATGCTGTCCAGATACATGTCATTATGCTAACGCTTAACACTGAGGGCTATTGAAACAGTTGCAGTTAGAGAGAGCTCAAGGGCTTACACTCAGGCTGATGATGTCACAGCTGAGCTGGAGTTGTTTCTGCTTGATGACATGGATGGTCCCTGTGTCCTCCTTCTTTACCTGAACAAACAGAGAGGTACATTCAAACACTACAAACTGTTGCTTGATGATTTTAGCGTAATATAGAACACAATCTGGGACATATTACATTATTATTGGGGGAACACTGGCTAAAACAATGTGCTATAGTTCTGTATCTGTCCAACATGCACAGAGATTGAAAGGTCACCTATTATGCAAAATCCACTTTTCACATCTTTTCTACATAAATATGTGTCCCCTCTGTGTTAAGAGACTCTGAAGGTCTTTGGAAAAAACCTTCCCTCTCTTTTTGTCCTGATCCATCTCTATTAAAACCTGTCTGAAAATGAGCTGATCAGATTTGGCCACTTTGTGATGTCACAATGTTTTTTTGGGGTTGTGCTGCCATTAGCCAATAACCAACCAAGGTAATCCCCCCACACCTTATCACCTGGATCTCCTCCTAGAGCGCCATTGTGTTTTTCTAAACCAATCATCACTCAGAGGGGCGTGGCCAGCTGCAGCTCATTAGCATTTAAAGCTACAGACACAGAATCAGCACTTCTGGAACAGGGCTGAAGCACAGGGGATTATGGGATGGCATTCAGAGACATGTTTTGTATATATCTGAGATCTGTAATATATTCTTGAAAATGAGTATGATAGAGGACCTTTGAGGTAGGACAAGTACAACATTCAATAATATATGACAATGATACTGAGTATTATCAAGCAGGGTTTATCTAACGTGATGTATGATGTATTTAAAGTCATTTCTATTTGGTCCTCTTCAGAACTAATGCTGAAAGAAAATGTCTTTTAATGTGTATTTTGCTTTTTGGAAGTTAAGGGAGTTGAGCAGATACCAGCAGGAAGTGGACTGTGTCTCCTTTACAGAAAGCCAGGATGGGGTTGACCGTCTTCTGAACAGGAACAAACTGCCAGGCCAGCTGAGGAACGCTGGACGGGTCGGACTGGGGAAGGAAAACACATCAATAATTATCCTCTAAAAGCAATGTTCACAAAGCTTATACCTGTACATTTTGCTGAAAGCACATCATCCATGTGAAAATAAAAACTGTTACTATGCTATGGTCGAATTCGTATTTATTATAAGAGATTTGGAAAACCCCTGGCCTAGAGGATGTTCTGTAGAGGTTTAAAATCCAATGGATGTTCACTTATTTTATTTTATGGAAATTTGGCCAAATATATTATCTAATTCACAATGAATTAGTGTGTTCCCTTTATAGACCTGATGCAATTGTTTCAACCCTTCAGTGTCCCTGAGGGATCTCTACTGTCTTCCTTAGACCTCAGCAGGAAGCAGTATCATTTGCCTTTTATGGCCAAACTCAAAGGAGAGTACTGAGTCTACATTACATTTTATTTAGATGACACTTTCATCCTAAGAAACCAACAACTCTGAAGATACAAAGTCAAGAACCTGCAGGAGCATTAGCTTTAAATAAACCAAATCTTTTTAAGTGCAGGTTTTTAATGTGATACTACAACACATTTTATTTTGTGTAACTTATTGTGTCGTGTAGCTAATTCCATCATTTTGGGGCCAGGATAGCAGGTGATTCTGTGGAGCGGTACCTAGGTCCAGCTCACAGTGAGGGAGTATCGTTCCAATTGGCTGATACAGAGCAAAGTACACGTACTGGAGGGAATGGTTTTACCACGTCTGTGGTGTACGAAGGACCAGATCTGTTGTCGTTTTTATTGGACCTTTTCTAGATCACATTTTCTCTGATTACATACGCATTTGAGGTCTGGTGCGACTAGCTTCACTTGTGTGTAATCAACTATTAGAAGAGTTGGCTGATAAGAAAATGTTAGATAATGGAGGCAAACACACATACAGTATGGACAGTGAAGCTTTGAGAAGTTTCAACTGACTTTTTATATTTTTACCTTGTTTTAAAAAAGCTTTTCAGTAAACCTTGTTGTGAAGTTTTGCCTTGGCTGCATTGCTCTTATGTAACAGCACTAGGCACAGTCTTTCATAAGAGGGGAGGATAAGGATAAGTGAGATGGTAACTGATGAATTCTATAATCCACGACCCTTAGCGTGCAGTCAATAACTATTTGATAACTTCAGCACAGAATCAGTTATTTATGAGATGTATTGATGAATATGTGCCAGCACGCACTCCTTAATAACAAAATGAACAAGCACACAGTTAAACAGACCTTGCTGTAGGGGAAAGTCATCCAGACTTTCAGCGAGGGCTTCAGTCCAATGACCAGAATCTGGAGAGAGAAAAACCACGAGGCAAAACTACATGAGGAACTGTACACACAGCTGGGTGGGTAAGCAGACGAAGGAGGATGCAGTGTGTACCTTAGTGAGGGAGGCCATGGCCAACAGAGAGTAGTGTGTGATGGGATGGTCTCTGAAGTCTGGGGGGGCACGCAGCGGCTCAATACAGCACACCTCCCCTTTAGACCCACTGAAGAGACAGCGAGAGTCACAGGAGCGCATCCCCATCACCCTCCTGCAGGTAAATACAGACAGATGACTTATTATAGAAGCATCACTGTCACTGGTCAGGAGCTCGGGGTTATAAGCATTGGTGTTGCGTTCAATAAGCTGCGTGCATTTGTATTTTAAGCATAGGAGAAAGGGTGATTTTCAACCCCGATGGACACACAGTGCCAAAGAAGAGAACAACACCTGTGGACCAACAATTTGACGATTCTTCCGGGAAGAAAACTGCTTATTTTAGTTTCTTTATCTTAAGAAATGTACCTGAAAGCCAGCTCAAACACTGATCCTCCGCTGTCATTGCACACTGCAAGAGTCGGGTCATCTGTGAACTAGAGACACAACAGGGAAATAAGAACAATTCATGTAAGAACCATTTTTGTTGTCTTCTGTAATGGCTGTGTTTGGGAAAAAAGTTCAGACTCAGACATCCAGACTCCCCGAGATATTAGTATATGGTGGAGTTTTTGTGTGTGTGTGTGTGTGTGTGTGTGTGTGTGTGTGTGTGTGTGTGTGTGTGTGTGTGTGTGTGTGTGTGTGTGTGTGTACCTTCACGTGCAGTACTGCTGTTCCTGGAGGGTGGGCATCAGTGATTGTTCTCAGGAGCTTCCCACTGGCTAGATCCCACATTGTGATCTAAACAAACAATCAGACAAATTGATTGTTCAAGAGTTCAACAGAATTCTCCGCTCTTTAAATTACAATAAATCAATCCCACATGAAATAAATACTGCTGATAAGTTGGGACTGATTTTCTGATATGTAGATCATGATGTCTGGCTGACGCTACATGTTCATAATGATGCTCTGTTTGAATCAGAGACACTCCACATGAAGAAAAGGTGTCAGGTTTTTTAATTTAGATCCTGTTTTATTTTGACATTTATTTTCTCCTAGTGTTGTTACTTCCTGTGTTTGCCCTCCTGTGTCTGATTGCTTCATTGTTGCCACCTGCTGCCCTCCTGTTTCTGCCTCCCCTCCACAGCTTTGTCTTGTCTTGTGATTAGTCCCTGTATATTTAGGCTCAATTCCAAACCGCCCCCTACACCCTACCCCTCCGTTTGCGCAGAGGGTACGCCACATTAAGTGCAGTTCCAATCCAACGAGTGTGGAGGGGGAGTGGGTTATCAAGACCTCCAACAGCGAGTCTGCGTATCACCTGACTTCACCCGCTGCTCTACCTGACTGGACTCACCGCTGTGTGTGTCCGTCCTGAAACATGCTGTGTACAAACAGTTCCTGCAAACATTTAGACTGATGAACTGCGTAAAACAAGATACACATTATATATTATACAGATTTTACCTCGTTTGTTTTGTTTTACTCAGGAATAAATTCAGGTCAGGTCTTGAAAACGGTGTGAATTTAATTTAAAAGTTGTGTATACGTAAAGACTAGTGCGAAAACTAAGCAGCTTATCAACATCATATTTTAAAAATGAAAGAGGTTTGCAAATAAAGAAACACCATTAAAGATTTTTGGAGTTTTAATTCAGTTATTATTTTATTTTTGGACCAAGAGATGCTGATTTGAAACCGTTTTTATGAAAAGTTACGACATTTCCTTTTTCTGCCTGAGAGAGGGGAGTTTGTTCCAAAGCTTGCCGCTGTATCAACACCCTCCACCGGGAAGAACGGACCCTCATTAAGCTGCGAGGGAGACTACAGAGAGTTCACTCCACCACGGAGTGGGAGTGGGTAGGGTGTGGTTTGGAATTGAGCCTAAGTCTTGCTTTCCCTTGTGTCCCTTGTCAGTTCTTCATCGCTTTCCTGTGATTTGGTTCCATGTGTCATGTCTTGGATTTCCCTTGTCTGCCCTTTTCCTTTTTGTTTTACTTGGCCCGCTTGCCCTGTGTTTGAGTTTTTTGGAACAGCTTTTTATTCAAATAAAGCTCGCTTTTGGTTACACTTCGTATCCCTCCTCCTTATTTCTGCGTTTGGGTGCTGTTAACCTCCCCCGAAACCTGACAAAAGGGTGCATGTAACTCTGGAGAAGGGTGTGTCTCTACAAACTGCAACTGCAAAGACTGATCAGGATGGAATGGATAGCAGTGTTTACCATTTCTGCTTTAACACAACAGACTGGACAAACACTGGCACCTGACGAGCTTAGAAAATCAAAGCCTGTGACAGTTGTGTGAGTGTCTCTGAATGATATTTTCCTTAAGCAGGTGGTACCTTGCATGCAAGTTAATGAGTGTGTATATTTTCTAACAGAGTGAAAAACTTAATATCCCCATCAATGAAGTTTCTTCTTCTTCTTTGAATATGTGTGAACAGGTGAAACTGACTTGAAATGTAAAAGTGCTTTGAGGGGTCACACATACTGGAAAAGTGCTGAATAAATGCAGTCCATACTATATCACTTACTACTAAACTTCAACTTTACAGTTATATAATATATTGCATTTGTTAGCAGTATTACACTTGTGGTTTGCTGGCTACTGTTGAGCTTTATCAGGCTGTTATTGGATCATTCCTGTGTCTAATGAACACAAGTCAACCTCTGAGGGTGTACCTGTCCTTTGGCAAAGCCGCAGAGAAGTCGTGAGCAGTCGTGGTTGACGCTCAGAGCAGAGACAGCTCCAAACTCTGCCCCCGTTGCCTTGGTACCCAGACACAGCCGCAGAGCCTGATTGGTATCTGCGGAGGAGGAGGAGGAGGAGGAGGAAGAGGAGGAGGAGGAAGAGGAAGAGGAAGAGGAAGAGGAAGAGGAAGAGGAAGAAGAAGAAGAAGAAGAAGAAGAAGAAGAAGAAGAAAAGAAGAAGAAGAAGAAGAAGAATTAACTCCATGAAAAAGGGTACAAACTTAGAGAATTGTACGGTAAACTGAATATTTAAAAGAAAAGACAACGAGACCAAAACACAAAACAATGGCAACAAATAAAGAGAGCGGCAAGTTAAAAAAAAAAAAAAAACACCATTTGCAACCAAACCAAGCAACAGAGCATGCAGCAAAGAAGCTCAGCAGACATGAGCGAGTCAGGCTTAATGCAAAATGAACATTTAGCATGATGTTCGTACCTTTTCCTGCCCAGGCATCATTATGTCCGCAATATAAAGAGACATGGGTCAAACCCCAGTCACAACCCAAACAACATCACAGTATCAACTTAAAGAGTCCTCTCCTGCTGATGTTCAGGTGTATATCAGTATGTAGTGTTGCTACTTTAAAGAGTCCTTTCCTGCTGATGTTCAGGTGTATATGTAGTGTCTCTACTTTAAAGAGTCCTCTCCTGCTGATGTTCAGGTATTTATCAGTATGTAGCGTCTCTACTTTAAAGAGTCCTTTCCTGCTGATGTTCAGGTGTATATCAGTAAGCAGCATCTCTACTTTAAAGAGTCCTCTCCTGCTGATGTTCAGGTGTATATCAGTATGTAGCGTCTCTACTTTAAAGAGTCCTCTCCTGCTGATGTTCAGGTGTATATCAGTAAGCAGCGTCTCTACTTTAAAGAGTCCTCTCCTGCTGATGTTCAGGTATTTATCAGTATGTAGCGTCTCTACTTTAAAGAGTCCTCTCCTGCTGATGTTCAGGTGTATATGTAGTGTCTCTACTTTAAAGAGTCCTCTCCTGCTGATGTTCAGGTGTATATCAGTATGTAGCGTCTCTACTTTAAAAGTCCTCTCCTGCTGATGTTCAGGTATTTATCAGTATGTAGCGTCTCTACTTTAAAGAGTCCTTTCCTGCTGATGTTCAGGTGTATATCAGTAAGCAGCGTCTCTACTTTAAAGAGTCCTCTCCTGCTGATGTTCAGGTGTATATCAGTATGTAGCGTCTCTACTTTAAAGAGTCCTCTCCTGCTGATGTTCAGGTGTATATCAGTAAGCAGCGTCTCTACTTTAAAGAGTCCTCTCCTGCTGATGTTCAGGTATTTATCAGTATGTAGCGTCTCTACTTTAAAGAGTCCTCTCCTGCTGATGTTCAGGTGTATATCAGTATGTAGTGTCTCTACTTTAAAGAGTCCTCTCCTGCTGATGTTCAGGTGTATATCAGTATGTAGCGTCTCTACTTTAAAAAGTCCTCTCCTGCTGATGTTGAGGTGTATATCAGTATGTAGTGTCTCTACTTTAAAGAGTCCTCTCCTGCTGATGTTCAGGTGTATATCAGTATGTAGTGTCTCTACTTTAAAGAGTCCTCTCCTGCTGATGTTCAGGTGTATATCAGTATGTAGCGTCTCTACTTTAAAGAGTTCTCTCCTGCTGATGTTCAGGTGTATATCAGTATGTAGTGTCTCTACTTTAAAGAGTCCTCTCCTGCTGATGTTCAGGTGTATATCAGTATGTAGCGTCTCTACTTTAAAGAGTCCTCTCCTGCTGATGTTCAGGTGTATATGTAGCATCTCTACTTTAAAGAGTCCTCTCCTGCTGACGTTCAGGTGTTTATCAGTATGTAGAGTCTCTACTTTAAAGAGTCCTCTCCTGCTGATGTTCAGGTGTTTATCAGTATGTAGCGTCTCTACTTTAAAGAGTCCTCTCCTGCTGATGTTCAGGTGTTTATCAGTATGTAGCGTCTCTACTTTAAAGAGTTCTCTCCTGCTGATGTTCAGGTGTTATCAGTATGTAGCGTCTCTACTTTAAAGAGTTCTCTCCTGCTGACGTTCAGGTGTTTATCAGTATGTAGTGTCTCTACTTTAAAGAGTCTAACTATCTTTTAAAACATAAAAACATGGCATAAATATTCTCTTTTAAAACCAAACATGATTTCATTTAGATAACTTGACAGGTCAGGGGCATGCTCTGTAGGACCTCTTTCTCCTGAGCATCCATCTTGCTAAGTTACTGAAACACAAGTGCTCAAATAATCAGATCGCCATACATCTCAATAAAACAATGTTTAATGAAAAGCTTTAGTGCAGTTATTGCTCAGATCATTTAGATGTTGTCCACAGTGAGATCATTTTGTATTAGTCCTTTAGGAGGAGGTACCTGGAAAAAGAGCTTGCCTGTAGCTTGGGCTACACTTAAAATGGGTGTGTGTGTTTGTGTGTAAATTAACCTTTTGATTGTGTGTAGAGTAAGTTTGATCAGACAGAGGTCCACTGATGGAGAGATTTCCCTTTCTAAAAGCATGCCTGTTGGTGTGATGAGAGGTCAGGGGTCATTCACTGAGCAGTATTAGTGCCTTGCTAATAAACGTCTCTCTTCTAGCTGCACAGGTTACATGTACACAGTGCAGACTGCTCTGACGCACCCATAACTGCTAGAACAAATACTAGTCATATTTCTGATATGAATGTCAACAGAAACTGTTTCGTAAAGACGCTCGACCTGAGGAACACCCTTTACTATTTATTTTATGTGTATTAATACAGTCATTTGGATTTGTTCATGTCTGTAGTCAGTTGATGGGGATGTGGGATGGAGAGCAGGAAAATGCTCAACAGTTTTTCACTGTACATTAAATGTGATTTGCAAAGTGAAACAAATAATTATATTCTGTGTGTGAACAGCAGGTTTTGATTTGTTTTTGTGTTGACATGTTCTGTTTTCTGAGCCTCTTTGTTGCATCTGTTTAATCTTTTTACTCATTTTTTGTTTTTTGGAAATATTATAATTTTGATTTTAGGCTGACTTGAAACATCTGGCTACCTCTGGCACATTTACAGCTGTTTATTAATGTGCACTGTCCCATTAAATAAACTAATAAATGAATGAAACATGTTGCAAAACCTGCTGCTATAAATACTATAATTATGGTTACCACTACAGTATACTGTACACTAATACCATTAGAGATAATGTTTCACTGAATTAACCCTATACATGTGACATTATTCTGACTGGACTACTGCTGTTATTAGTGCTGCTCCTATTGCCAATTAAACAACAACATTACTGTAAACTGGGACGGCTGGGGCCCAGGAGGTGATCGGAGGTCAGCGTTTGGATCCCCGGTCCTTCAGTCCGCATGTCCAAGTGTTCTTCAGAAGATACTGAACATTACGAAGGTGCAGCCATTGGAGTGAATGAGCATTAGGTCATGTTGAATGGGTGCACCCCCATCAGTGTGTGAATGGGTGAATGTAGAAGACTAGAAAGGCACTAAATTAATACTAATAGTATATTTACCAGTTAGTCATAGATTGGCTCCTACCACTATGACTTACTGCTATCACTATCACTTAATTAATATATATGAACGTTTATCTGTATTCCTTAGACTACAAGAGTTAGAGCCAGTATTTTGATTTTATAAAAAAGGCCACCTAATGGTGACATATGTAGTCCAAACAGTATAAAGGACTAGAATTCCCACACGTAAGCCTACAAATAGAGAGACAGAAAGTCCACCGAAAGTTTATTTTGAGCACACTCATTGCGCAATGTCACCAGCATCTGAGGCCAAAACAAGTTAACAACAATGTAAGTACAACAAATATAAAGAAGAGAAAGCGCGTTAGAAATGTCTGTTGAACACGTCTAGTGGCTTGATGGAAAAATAGAGAAGAAGCCACGACATTAAGCATTGCAACTTAAAATAATAAAATCACAAATTCACCGTGTAAAGTCAGATACCGAGGAATATAATATATATATTCTCAGTTTTCTTGATTTTTGCTTTCCAAAAAATACATTATTTTACATGTTCACCTAGCTGTCCATCCCATGGCCAGACCCTACATCTGTTTCAGGCCTGCAGGTCCTTACCTTCCCTGCTACGCCCAATACAAATAATGGCTACTGATTGTAAAAACGATCAAACAAAAGGAGGTCCAAATAAAAGCAGCATTGATTGAGTCACTGTGATCCAATCCTTCCATGGTGATAAGGTGGTGGCGAAGTCCGGGAACAGAGGGGGGCTGATACTGACCCGCAGAAAAGGAGGGAGTCGACTGGAGCTAAACGTCCTGATTAACCGAGTCAATAAAAGCCTGAGTGTGCCTCCACCACCACATCCGGCCTAAACCTGCACCACCCACCTGAACGCTCCAGCTGCTTTTGGCTATTCCTTTTCTTCAGATCTTAAAAAGGTAAGAACTCTTTTAATCAGATTCATTTCCACATGGATGTGTTTTGTTTCATCACAGGTGTATGGATATTTTCTACACCACTTCTCACCAGTTTTTTGGGAGATTTCGTCATTTATTTTTAGATGAAGTTGTAGTTTTATCCCAGAGATCATGTGTTTTCATCTTCCAACATTTAGTGCTGGTTATATATTCCTTTATTTTCATTTTTAACATACTGTAAGTGGCTCTCCTGTAGCTTCTTCTATAGCGGTTGCTAATCTTACTGATCTAAAAACACCAATTTAATCTGCAAACAAAAACACAACCACATACATCTGATGAAAAGGTTTGCATGTGTTTTCTTAACTTGTGATCACGGCAACTCAAATATGACTTTGACTGAAAGACATATCAAGTCACTTCCTCGTTAACCTCCCTGTTGTCAAAAAGACATTTCAACATTTTTCAAATTAGGGTTGCACTATTAATCAAAATGTTATCATATTCGTAATATGGACTAATGCAAAATTAGAAGAGCAGGAAGCGTAATATTTGGTAAAGGCTAAATATTCTATGTGTGAAACCTTTTTGAAAAGTATTGTTGAGCTTTGTTTGGTACAGATTCTCAAAAACACACCCTAATGATTATAAGATTATTATTAGTATTAGATTATTATTATAAGATTATTATTATTATAAGATTATTATTAGATTATTATCATTAGATTATTATTATAAGATTATTATTAGATTATTATTAGATTATTATTATTATAAGATTATTATTAGATTATTATTAGATTATTATCATTAGATTATTATTATAAGATTATTATTATTAGATTATTATTATTAGATTATTATTATTAGATTATTATTATTAGATTATTATTGATTATTATTATTATTATTATTATTATTAATATTATTATTATTATTATTATTATTAGATTATTATTATTAGATTATTATTATTAGATTATTATTATAAGATTATTATTATTATTATTATTATTAGATTATTATTATTATTATTACATTATTTGATTGTTATTCATTTTTTTGATTTGTACAAAGAGATGAATTTCATGTATTTTTTAAAACAATGCAAATATCACGACCGCTGACGACCATGAACTGAACTCTGTATGACTTTCGGTCAGCAATGTTTGCTAGAGGGGGTGGGACTAGAAAAGCTTTTATGCTTCTTCTTGCCTCTTTTGAACATGAACTTTATAACAAAAATCTTTGATAACATGCTGCATGAATTGATTTGTAAATTGAATGTAATATTATGAATCCCTGCTACTGTAATTTCAACATCCGTCAAAAAGTATCACAATTACTTTCCTTTCCAAATCCTGCAGCCCATTCAAAGACTTAACAAGTCATTTGTAAGTGACAAACATGACTGTAATAAACTTGTTATAAAAGCAAGCTAGTGGCAGTAATAACAGAAAGGCGAGTTAGTTTCCACATGGTAGCAGAGTGAGAACAAAGTAGCAGTAGTGGAGTGGTTTAATGATGGGATTAGAGCTGTAAAAAGGAATTTACCTCATCTACTATTAGTTTATTAAGCATCTTCTGATCACACGTCTTTAACTAAAGACTTTCAACCGTCGCCAAATGACACACTGAACTCTCAGCAAGTCTCACACACAGTTTTACTGAACGCTGAATATCTGAATGAGCTGAGCTGACTCTGTTGTCTCTCTTTCACAGCCAGCCCTGCACCCCTAATCACCATGCCTCACCGCGTCTGCTCTGTTGAGATTAACAACAACTCTGGCAGCTACACGCTCTCAAACCCAAGGTCAGACACTGCTCTCCTACTTTTGTGTTCGCCTTGAGGTATTGAGACGCATTTTACAGTCGACTGTGGCTCTTCCCTGGGTCACAAACACTGCCCCGCACACTCACTATAATGCAAGATTAGCCTTTAATGCATAGCAGTGGTAAAGTGAATTTTGGCATTGCGACAGAATAATGTAAACCTCAGACATTCAAGTTATTTGCTCTTGCTTTCCTATGTTTCAATCACAAGCACTACCTAGTGTCCTTAGCTAGCTAGTCTAACTATAATACACTGTTTATTCCAAATATCCACCTTTTTAAATATCATATGTAATCTATTCTACAGTATTTCAAGCATTCATTCGGTTTGATCTTATTATATCTTGCATGTTCATAGCTTACTTATTCCAGCATTAGCACTAGCACTCGTTTTTTTTACTTCCTTATTTATTTTATGTCTTAAGAATGTATGTTTCACTGTTGAGGGGGGACTTAAAATGCACTGTAGCTTTTGTGTATATTGCAATAAATCCTATGAAATCTGTAGGTAACTGAGAAAGTAACCCTTGAGTAACGCTCAGCTCTCCACATGCTACTGGCCATGTTGTTTTTTGAATGCTCATGTGACATCAGAAACATATTTAAAGGTGCCTTCACATGCTTAGTGACACAAAAATGCCCCCTCACTAAAATGAGATCTACGGTATGATTTGTGAAAAAAAATCTGATTGCTGTGTCTCTGTTTTTCTTTTCAGGGTGTTCACAGAGAGCGGCTGCTGTGAGATCCCTCTGCCCCCAATGGTGGGCCCCTGCTCTGCCGCCAGCGGTTTGTTCAACAAGACCAGCGGCGCTGCGACGGGGTCCGTGGGGGTCTTCACCTACGACCTCTACAACCCCGACCTGAACGACTACAGCCATGTCATGGCCGTCATGTTCTCCGTGCCCTACGACCGCATGATGTACTCCAACTGGTTCGCTGTGGGCATCTTTGAGAGGGGGAACGACTGCGACTACAACCTTTATGATGTTATGTATAATGGAAGTGAAAATTATTTCGTGAGGGCAAAGGCTGACGGCTCGTGCATCTCTTATGAGGGGGATTATGTGATAGTCAGCGCCTCCATGTCAGACTCGGGAGAGGCGGTCCTCAGGCTGGACCTCAGCGACACTGGCATGTATTAGGGAAGGAGAATGGAAGCTATATAAGGTGATCATTTTGGTCAGATATTTTAATGTGTGTGAAATTCAATCAACTGACAGAGTGGTGCTAAGTATTCACTATACTTAACATATGAGTGCACATGATTGTACACCGAATTTTGGATATTTTAGATGATTTCTGTTGATGTCTTACGAATAAAAAGACTTCACTGTCCATCAAACCATCTCCTCTTTGAAAGAAAATGCTAATAGGACATTTAGTGTGTTCTCTGTGACACAGAGGTTTAGGAAATACTACTGGCCTTATATATAAAAGTGAGTCATTTCTGATTTTACATACACAATTCACACACATTCATACAGAGGCAGAGGCTGCCATGCCCTTGTATGGTTTACAATGGCACGTGTTTTACCACTGGTGAGGCTAACAAGCAAGTGGCCGATCAAAAGTAAGGAGGCAGAGGCAGAATGTGTGAGAATTTATGTATGACTTTACAAGGAATGGTAAATTGCCCAGCCTGCTGACATGGACACTCTTCAATTCTAGAACTATTCAACTCTGTAACCAACCAACACCAACATGACAATGACACAAAGAGCGGCTTTTTATAGCCCAAACATTTCGGAGGTAGCATTGAGAGAGGTGCTGCAGTCAGACATGTGATAGGTAATTTAACTTACATTAAATCAACTATATGTAATTAATGTATCAAAGAAAACCTATAATTAACCAGCAAACCCCACAATCTGCTCAGGGAAACTAACATTCACACTCATCATTGGCCATCGGGAGCAATTCAGAGTTAAGTATCTTGCCCAAGGATACATCAGCATGAATGCAGGGGCTGGGGATCAACCATTTAATTGGTGGACTTCTACTCTACTTCCTGAGCCACAACCACCTAGCAGATACTCAACATTGTCCAAATACTAAAGTGTTAAATACATTTATATTGCCACATGATTTGCATGCATTTATGCATGGGCAGCGGAGCACCTGGAGGGGAAGCTTTCCCAGATCTAGGGACCTGTCTAAGGAGGTTTCTTTGGATGTCATGAAGGGACTGTGACACAGTAAGCCTGTTAGGGGATGGATAGAACGGACGGACACTAGAGGGCAGCAGAGCGTTGGGCAGGCTACAGTCAGTAGGAGTGTGTGGATGCTTGTTTGAATTATTTTTGGTTATGTACATAAACCTTTGCCACTTAGACCTAACCATTGTTACGGCAGGTTTCAACCAATCGCAGAACACATTATAAACCAAGAGATACAACTTTACAGGTTTGTCCCAAAATTAATTTACTTTGTTTTGTACCAAAACATAAGTAGATCATTTTAACCATCTACTAGAAGCTCATTGTTTTGAGTTTCTTATGTATTTATAATACATACATTATTATGGGATGAAGGGGATCTTAAAGAAGAACTTTAAATTAGTCAGGCAACTTCTATTTCATAAAACTGTCATTCCTTACACACTTAATGTAACATCCTGCTTTATATATATTTATTTTCTACTTTTTTAATGCTATTTTATTTCTATTGAGATGTTTTGATTTTAATTTCTCTAATGTACAATGCCTTGTCTGTTTATGCTGCTGCAACGCAAACATTTCCCAAATTGGGATTAATAAAGTACTTCTTACCTTAGCTTGTGTTATCTTAAACAAAACAACACTGAGAGGATCTAAATTAAGAAATTGTAGCATCTATCCAAATCCAGTTGTTTAATACTGGGAGTTTGATTTAGCTTTCAAGCTGTAGTCACTGACAGGATCAAATCAGAGTATAAATACATACTGTTTGTAGTCATCTTAGATCTAATATAATAGACTGGCACTAGGACTAACTACCCATCAGCAGCCAAATTCTTAAAATTTGTGAAGCAATAATATGTATTTATACAAATACAACGTGAACATTTTTACTTTAATCCACCGTCTCTGTCACTGCGGGTGCTAAACCTGTGGCTTCTGAACCTTAGTGCACAAACCAAAGGGGGACGCGGGGGCAGTATTAAATAGGACCCAGTTGCAACTCAAGCACAGAACTACAAAACCACTACACATGCAACAGGTACGATCACAGCAAAGACATATTCTAGTGAAATGTATAGTAAAAGTTCAGTTAGTAACTGACAACTACACTTAATTAAATAGATCTACAGTCTTTGTGTTGTACTTGCATGGTAGAAAGTTGTGTGTACAAGGGGCAAAATCAAATTTGGACTCACCGAAGACCAGAGCCAGACCATGAGACGTTCCTACCACAATGACTCCCGCCACTGTCTGAACACAAAACAAGACAAAAAAATATATATATAATCTAACGTCATGCATCCACCAGTGTTGACACAATGAAGACCCACAAACAAGGACCCCTGATGCACACCCACATAATCTTTACGCTTTTCCCTGTCATCTCTCTAACAACTTCCACATTATAGTTCTGTGTAAAGGTTGTGATTGCTTCTGTGGAATTATGTATAAAACCTTCTGAAAGTGTGTGTAGTTTATAGGAATTACCATCGCGATTAAAACTATAATAACGGTGACTGTTGTGCACCACGATATCGTACATGTACAGTGCATAACTGCAATATCTCCATGTGTATTCGGAGGCATTCATTTCATTTCTGTCTGCTTGTCTTATATCATCGTTGTTTCAGGCAAAATGCCCAAAAATAACATATTAAACCTAAATTAATGAACCATGTTTCTAGCAATAGCAACCTCAGAAAGAATGAAATTGCTCACAAAAGTATTTCCCTCTAAACTAAAACCATGTCCCTTTGTTCAGTTGGTTTATGGTTAAATAAAACGAATACTCACTATAGCTGTTGGCAGGCCAGCATCCACTTTGTCCTGAGGGAAATATACACATGTTTTATTGGTTACAAAAAGCATTAGTCCACTGCAACACATGAACAATGCTGTAGCCAGTACTGAGGTACACACTAAAGTAACAAAAGATCACTACAGAATAATGGTTATGTGAGCTTACATTTTTTCACTTTATTTTATCTTTGTAAAGCATCTTCAAGCTCTTAAAACAAGTTTAATAAAACGAGCTACCAAAGTAGTCATTCTTACAACTACAACCACAAAATCATACTATAACTAAAGTAATTCAGGTAAGTATCTTGTTTCTATCCTTTAATTGAGTTAACATTTGGAAAACACTGTACTGTAATTGAAGCACTAAAAACAAGCAGTCCTTTATGAGTGAGTGAGTGAGTGAGTGAGTGAGTGAGTGAGTGAGTGAGTGAGTGAGTGAGTGAGTGAGTGAGTGAGTGAGTGAGTGAGTGAGTGAGTGTGTGTGTGTGTGTGTGTCTTACAGCAGCAGAGACAATCTGTGCGGAGATGCCCTTCAGCAGGCTGTGTCGGAGAACAGACCCGTGTACCGTGGCGTTCAGGTCCACTGTCCTCCTCTTCCTGCACACAGGTGCATGTTCACACACAGAAAAAACAAGTAAACACAAACGCACACAAAGAAGACATTTCCCATAAACATGCAAAGATAGGTATGTATCAAGAACGTGTGTGTGTGTGTGTGTGTGTGTGTGTGTGTGTGTGTGTGTCCATTCTTGCCGTTTGAGGTGTGCTGGGTCTCCACTGTCAGAGCTGGCCAGAGAGGAAGTGTCACAGGAGTGAGCGTCCATGTTGTCTGTGTTGAGCACGCAGGTGTCCTCCAACACAAACGGCTCCTCCTCATCCTCCAGCTGCAGACACCACACAGGACAACACACACATCAGCTAGGTACCCAAAAGAAAACATAAAGACACATAAGGAGGCTTCTCTACATCTATAGTGGCGTGAATAATTTAAGGGGCCCGGTAATGCTTATTGGGTGTTCCCTCTCCTGTAGAGTGTTCTACAGGTTTGTGTGCATGGACATGGTCTGCAAAGGCTAAAATCCCTGTGTTCCCTGCAGAGGGAGTTTCTCTCCCACATGTTTACTGGATGACTCAAGCTGAATCTTGGTTGGTTTCTAACCACTGGAACTGCATAAAGCAGCTATGCGTTTTTATAATAATACTACTACATGTGATTTAAATATTTCCTGGTGCTCAGAGCGCTTTACAAGCAAGTAAAGAATAACTACAACAAAAGTAAAAAGCTAGGTGGAATAGGGGGGAGGGTTTAGAGGGGTTTAGGAGTTGAAGGCAAGAGTGAAAAGGTGAGTTTTGAGGGCTTTTTGAAATGATGTGAGAGTTTTGCTTATCACTTTTACCACATATTCTTTGACTTTGTAAATAAGTAATTTGGAGCACAATTCTTCAACTAATCCTAGGTTTATGGACGGATAAAAGGCAGCAAACATGTTTTATTTAATTCTAAGAATAGCTAGAATGTTCCTTCAGTTTTTTTAATTTCTAATGTAAACAGTCTCAACCAATTTCATGAATATAATATTCATAACAGCTGAACAGCTTTGAGTCTTATTTTGTCATGTATCCCTCTCCCCACTTTCTGTTGTTCATTGAGAGCAGTGAGCGTGTCATGAACTCACCTCATTCAGGATGCTCTCCAGTGTGGGAGGTGTGTCAACTTGGGGAATGTCAAACTCTTTATCATCGATCTGAGGACAGAAGTATTACAAGAAAAGGATTAGAAATGTTTATACTTTGTGCTGTCGTTGTTGTCTACATATATCAGCTATATCAGTCTGACTGGCAGTATTTGCTTTGAGCTGTCGGTCCAAACACCCCAACTGCATTAAGCCTTATACAGCTTTCACAATTTTACACTTTTCATAGTCAGAACTCCATGGTGCTGAAGACAAATACATTTTAAAGGTATCTCAAAAACACATTCAATAAAAATTTAAATAATGATTATACAAACCGAAGAAGGTTACTATGGCAGTAACTCAAATGCTGTATATGTATGATATCCATCCGCTGTAGACACAGCAGGACAAGAGGGCTCATTCACGATAATCAGTTCAGAACATCTGCATTATTGCAGATGTATGTGCCTATAACGTCATATGGATATTGCCAATAACCATATGCTATGACTCATATTCCATGAATACCATAGAATATTATTTGAACGTCTAACAAATAACAACTGTTCAATCAGTCTGGTCCTCTTAGTTGGGCGTGTAAAACACAACGGGAAGTGACGGAGCATGAACGCACCATGGTCAGTAAAGATTGAACCTGCACAAAATCGTGAATATTACTTCAAGAGGAGATTTCTTTTCATTTACTTTATGTGGCACAGCTAGGGCCAATATTTATTGTATTAATACATGTTTTACATAAGAGGCAGCTGCATAGTAAACAATAACGCTAAATGATCACGTGATGGTGTTCAAGGCAGTGTGATTGACACTTTATGTTCAGAAATGTGTTGATACAGAACAACAGCTCAACCTTAAAGAATCAACTTTAGTTGTTTCAACTGAAAACAGGGTAGATAATGTCGGTTAAGCTACTTAATGTGAAAAAAATGTCCTGTTATAAAAGTCCAGCAGCTTTCCTCACAAAAGGCTATCTACAGGAGATTCCCGCGTGCGTAGCTGCACCTCAGTTGTACCTGTCACGAGCTAGGGTCATTTCGTTTTTAACACAAACGTTTTTACTTCAGCCAGAGAGGAGAGGAGAGGACAGGAGAGTGTAAGACCCACAGGTCAGACCCAAGCCCATCATGGTGTCTCTTACGGGACAACAACACTGCTGCAGCCGGTCCTTCTGACTCCATTCCTCCCTCGCCACGACATTACAGTAGTTGGTACAGAAGTATAGGGTGTCTCACCGCGTCTATCTCCATCAGGTTGAGCTGTGAGGAGGCCGACAGGAGGCTGCGGGCGTCCGGAGACTCCGACATTTCAGTGTTTACATGAATAGAGGAGCTCCGCTACCACTGCAGCTGCTCCTCCGTCAGGAAGTAGAATAATTACCATTTCCGGTTTAACTTTTCAGAATAAATTCTGGATAGTCTGTCAGGAAAACATGCAATTTTAATAAACAAATACAATTAATTAATTAATGTGTAGTAATTATGTGATGATGCTAGGTAGTAAAGACTTAAGTAATCCCTTAAGATTCGAGATTCAAAGGTTTTATTGTTACATTCACAGTATGGCAATGAAAATCTTACGACCTGAGCTACTCCAACAATGCAACATATCATATAGTCTAGTTGCCAGCTCATAGAGAACTATGAGTTACATAGAGTCCTGCTGTGAACCCGGAAATGTAGAGTACCCAAAAGAGTTCTCAGCTTCTATTTGCTGGGGAACCGTACTATACATTTCTAACATGAGACTTTGGGGTACTCATCATGTCCGGGTTACCTATGCTGGCCACTAGACTAATCTAAAATACAAAAAAGAAAAAAGGAAAAACAAAAATAGTGCAAAAAGAAACAGAGTAGAATCAAAATAGTGCACAATTATGTTGCAAAACCAGCGTACAAGTAATGCAGAATAAGTGAGCTACTGTATGTCATATAGTGCAAAATAGTAATTATTATATTTTGATAAAAGAGGGTGGTCCAAGACATTTCAATACATATTCATCTCTAAACACTAAGCACTGAAATAAGCCCTGTTATTTCTAACTACCATGAGAACTAGACTTTAAAATGTCACAACACGATTTGATTTATGAATAGAAGATACGAAAAAAACAATATAAGGGATAAGATTTAAAGTAGTTATTTCCAACATGGTCTTTGATGTTATGAGGAAAGACAATTACACCAAACAAGCACAACATCGCTGATACAAACTCAACTAAAGAACAAGAAAATCCTACAAAAGGAAATCAACATCAGGCTGTAATATTATCACTCCTGTCTTCATTGATCTGTATCTGTACGATGTGATACTTTAATAGCACTGTGACAGGGATAAGCAGTATGAGCAGATGGTTACAGAACACTGCTCAGCAACTTGGTGACAGGGTTCAAATCCAAGCAGACCACCACCTATAAAAAAGTTGGTTAATGGTTATGTGACAAACCTTATGAATAGCAGGGGGGGGAAATGGAAAACAATGGGTTAAGGAGGATGTCAGGCGAAAATGGTAAAAAGTTGGTCATAAATCACATGTAATAGAAAAAGATGTTTCATCAGCAGTGTAAAATCATACAAACTGTGTTGTCTATATCATTAAGTGAACATGGGTTCAATAGACAGCAGCTGATAGGAGTTAAACCTCTGCAAGTGGTGCAGGGGGTATCATCGCTCTCCTTTAGTTTCAAATGTGAACCTCTTAGGGAAACACACACATACACCTGCTGTGTATAACAGGTGTTAAAAATCAGAACCCACATGGCATCAATGTGAACATTTACCTAGAGGTCAATCAAGGTCCTTGGTGGTGAAGCAGGGAGTATTGAAATCCTTTACTTCTGCAAAAGTGCAATACCACAGTAATAATCCATTCAAAGTTAAAGTGCATTAGAAATGTAAACTTAAGTTCAAGTATAAAATGAATGCAACAAAGTGATATATAGCATCACAGATCAAATATTTCACAATTGGCCACATGAGACGCTTCTCTCATTGGTAAACTCACATATTACTGGATGGTTTCTGGATCCCTTTGATGTACTGTTATGTAAGCTGTTTTAATGGGGTCGATTCTTCATGCAGATCCCTATTTAAATACTTCATATACTCTTGGTAGTAAAATCTGGGACAAAGATCATATTTCATAAACTACAATAAATGAGTTGTATCTTAACTGAAATCTTAATACAAAAAGTAACTAAACTTCATTAAATGCAGTGTAGAAGTATGTTTTTCTATTGAATGTAGGAAAGGAAATACTTTGGAAATGTACGTACAGTAATACTTTATTAATTGTATCAGTGTTAGGTATTTAAGGGGATTCTATTGGCAGTAAATGGCAACCCGACTCCGGATATGTGGTAGAAGATGGATGTATGTTGGATGGAATAAAATAAGATAATATGTTTTCATTAGTGTCTACTGAAAGTTAGAACAGTTGTGTTTTAGTTACCTTAGAATGGGCCCTTTTTATCTAAGCATATAGGATACCAGGTTATGCATTGAACTGGAAGTACAAAAGTTGGAAAAAATATGGGATTTTATTTATTGATATGATTTACATTGTTTTAGGATTGGTAACAAAATCAATAAAGGTGAAACAATCGGTTGATATATTAGATACATACAGTATAAATACACCTTAGTGAGTTTTTAAGTTTTAAGTTTCCCTTTTCATTCTTTAGGTAATATTTAAGTTTGTATTTGAGAGATTGATTGAATATTTGACTCGTATAAGTATATTTCCTCCACTGCAGACTGCTCCCTCTGACACATAGTTCTGTGACACAGTATCGGAGTTTTATCAAAATATAACGTGCAAATTATAATCCTTTTTGTCTGAAATATCATTTTTTGCTCCGTAACATAATGACTTTTGACTCAAACTTTTCAATTCAAGCAATGACTATTCATCCTTAAGATTACAAATGTCTTCTATTCATATTATGATATTGTGAATAAATTATTATGGCTTGTCTTTATTATGGTAGCCATTAACATTTTTGATTTGGTGCAAAGAACAGCACTCACAACATTGACTGACCACCAAATACAACAGTTTATTGTTGAGGGTTTTTTTTATAATTTCCTCTGAAACACTGGGATTTTATGGCAGGGAGGTCAATGCTACATCAAGCTTTGGATAAAAAGTAAGTAAAGTAATGCTTAGCCTTTTAGCAAGAATTATACACAATTAAAATGATAATACAAGCAGTATGAGTAAACAGCTTTCTGTTAGGGATGATGATTGTCAAAATCATGATATTAAATCTGAAATTGTCATACAAAACATTAATGATAGATAAATACATAGGGTGAATTGATTTTATTGCATTTATCTTTCAGATTTGTTGTCACTTTAACACAAATATCCATGAAATGTTGTGTTCACACATTCGTTTATCACCATGAAGAAGCCCGAGTAGAGAGTAATCAGCGGGAGTGAATTTCTCTAATCAGACCTCTGTGGGTCTGTTAGAAGCAAATAGGAAAGGGAATGTGAAAAGACCAAAGAAGGAAAGGAGACAAGGACGCCCCCCAGACGGTGTTGGTTCGCGGCCTGCTGTGTGTCTTCGACTCCATTCACCTCCATTCACACAGTAAATAAAAGCATGGAGGCTCTGACTCTCGGGATCTAATACCGAACAGCGGGGGGTAAGACACTGCCGCATGCGCTCTCCCTTTCACCAAAACACACAGGAAGGAAGCAGGAAAGCGGCGAGCGCTTTGCCACTTGGATTTAACCCGTTTTCCGTGGAAGAGAGGATTGTAGCCGGACACAGGAGCGGGGCAGCCCGCCGCTCTGAGCATGAAGCGGGCGGCTGTAGTGGCCAGGCACAATGGCCTCGTCTCTCCGCTGGGGAACAACAACTCCGGGGCTTCGAGCATCGTCTCACCCCCTCAGCCGAGAGCCGCTAATATATCCGCGTCTGCCGACAGTTGTGCCGGCGGTGGGATGGACGGCCTGCTGGATTTCTCCAAAGGCCCCACCGTGAAAATGGAGCTGGTGTGTAAATGGATTGACCGAACTTCTTCGAGACAGAGGCTGGGGCGGACGGCGACATCCGTCTGCGAGCAAACTTTCAGCTCCATGCACGAGCTGGTGGACCACGTCACCACCGAGCATGTAGCAGCGGGGCTCGAGACCCTCAGTCATGTCTGCATGTGGGACGAGTGTCTCCGCGGCGGGAAGGCGTTCAAAGCCAAATACAAACTCATCAACCACATTCGCGTGCACACCGGGGAGAAGCCTTTTTCCTGCGCATTTCCCAACTGCGGCAAGATGTTCGCACGCTCAGAGAACCTCAAGATCCACACGCGCACGCACACTGGTAGGGGGTTCATGTTTGTGTGACTGCACACAGAGCTGTGATTCATAAAGTCATTATGGTCTGTACATCCGTGACACCCGTTCAGACAGCAGCCCCCCGACACACACAGAGAACACATAGGCGAATAGAGACTGTTCCCAGTCTGATAGGAATCCCCTCCATGTTTACGTAGGCACAGTTCAGTACCATTTTCACATCCGGCCTTCACTGCTTCCTTGTCTCCTTAAGGAATCACTGCAGCTCAGGAGTCATGCAAGGTGACAGGAAGCAAGACAAAGCAGCTGGATTTAAACCAGGGGGTTGTGCAGAGTGAAATTGATTCCATGCGCACAGCAGAAATGTGGCTATATTTATCATTTTAATTCCAAGTCTGCATAGAAACAGTTTACAGGAGTTTTATTTATTTTTTGCAAATACCCATAATCAGACCCTATTTTTGACAATTTGACCGAATTGTGTAATCTTAGTTGCCAGTTGTTTGAAAAGAGAATCACAGTTTTTGACAGAGCTTGCACACCCTTTGTGTATGGATTATACGCTGCCAGGTTGTGGTTTTAATCAAAATGTTTTATAATGGAGTGTAAGGGAAGAGTGTTAATAAACAGCGTAGACAGTGACACAGTGATCATATTCTCAGGATCTAAAACTCTCAGGCAACCAGGACAACTCAACAAAATTCATCTATTAACAATCTAATAACTACGACTTATTTAATTATTTCACGAACCCAACTTGGCCTGACTAACACATCTAATTGATGAATTTCTCACTGTAGATGTTGGTTTATAAGAACGTGAGAAATCACGCTACAAAGAGAAAGACGGGGCAATGATAGAAGAATAAATGCTAGACATGGTTTTAACCATCTACCCTCATGTTAATAGGGTAAACACAGCATAAGTTAAATCAACACCTCTATGAAACGCCACACATGAACTGATGATTAAAACTGTTATTAGGGTTCATGCAGAGCTGTTGGATTAGAGAGCAATAGTTTTATTAAGGTGGATCTAATAAACAGCCAATAGAGTGTGTTTTTAGGCAAATGTGTTTTAGCTTTTGTCAATGTCAATTGGGTAATGAAACAATTCAGTCTTCAAATTGCTAAAAAAAACAAAACTTTATTATTAAACTATATTTTTCCAAAAACAACCCCATCCATACAAACAAAAAACAATACAATACTAGCAGCGTGTATTTATGCACTACATAACTGTTCATGCACATACATGTGGTGTGAGGGTTTAAATGAGATGTTATCATTACATGGGAAACACTGCCGTTACAGTTCAAATAATAAGTATATTAATAATACAACTTAAACAAGAACAAAATACATCCTGGATATTTAAAGAATTAAACCTACAAATATAAGCTGTAATTATTAAAATATTTGTGAATCTTGGATTTTTTAATGACTGATGTAAACCTTTTAGTTGGCTGATTTAAATATACACACCCTGTTTTTTTTAGTGTTCCAATTGTCGAACTGAATTGAAGAAATCCCATTTGAAAACTGAATTTTCTGGGTTTTGCATATTCTAAAAACACATTGCAAATAATTTCTGTCAACGTGGTTTGTAGGACGATGCTTCAGGGAACAGCACAGTAACAGTGTTTATTTAAAATACTCAAAACCTGTTGAGGTTAAATGCATTCATTACATGGTGTCACTAATTAACAGCAAGTATAATTTTTCTAAATATAATGAAGAAATTACAATAACATTGTTTGCTACTTGATGATGGAACACAGAAAATGACAATCCTCTCTTGTCTATAGAGAAGTCTGTGCACTGTGCAGGTTTTAAACCTGAATATTATTAATATAATTATCATAAGACTATCTGTTGGCTTAAGAAAGCAGAGTTTTAAATATTAATTTATTTGAGGTCCTGATCAAAGCTGCAAAAAACATTGGTGTCACTACTCTACTGTCAATTTATAATAGGCATTGCATCCTCTATTACATAACAACAAACAGCAACATGTGGCCAGGCCGGTTGCATTTTCTCCTGAATAAGCCTGCCTCTCACCTCTTTCACCACCATTGCATTTATATTTGAACATGACCCAGATGTTTATGCATGAGAACATTCTAAATAATATAGTATCTCATAGACACTCAGTTTGGCTCTTAAAGTGTATGGTATTTTATTTAAATCTCAAATGGTAACACCTTATTTTAGGTATAAGATACCAGATACCGATGTTATTGTGTTTATTCCATTTTACGGTATTAACCAACTCTTCTTGTTATAGACATTCTATTTTCCTTTTTTTGGTTGGTTGCCTGAAATAAGGTTTGTTATTTAGTTTAAGAGATGTTTCATATTTTGTTAAACATAACATACATAGTGAATACCCCGTGAGGGAATTTCTGAAGCTTCTTCGTGTCTCAAAAAAAGAGGACGCTAACGAGATCACAAAATAAACTAAACGTCATCACCCGAAACATTAGCCGCCTCTAGCTTAGCGGTTGTGAAACGCAGCCATGTGCTGTAGTGTATATGGCTTGATGCTCGATTTTCACTTCTGACAATAGTATTTAAGCTTAAAAAAATCATAGTTAATATGTGGAGATTATCTTGCTGAACAAAACTTTGAAATATTTCTATCGTGTGTTTGCACAGATCTTATTTTCTGCAATATTCTAAAATCCAATTGAAAATCCAATTGCTTTTTGTACAGGGAGCCCTAACTTCATCACTGCTCTACTCTATGCCATGGGTGCATTCAACAGATAATTTAGAATACATTCAGGGTTATAAACTAGGTGGTGGAGGTGTCGCTTCAGCTGTAAACGAACAGGGGCCCGTCAGTGGTGTGATAATGGTCGATGTGATGTTTGTGTTGCAGGTGAGAAGCCGTTCCAGTGTGAGTTTTGCGAGCGGCGGTTCGCTAACAGCAGCGACAGGAAGAAGCACTCCCAGGTCCACACGGCCTCCAAGCCCTACGACTGCAAGGCCCTTGGCTGCACCAAGTCCTACACCCACCCCAGCTCCCTGCGCAAACACATGAAGGTCCACGTTAAGTCGTCCCCTACCTCTGACCCCCAGGACATGTACGACTCCATCTCTCATCACCTCCAACAACCTCATCAGGCTCTCCTGGAGCCCCTCGACCTTAAAATCAACCGCCACTCTCCATCCCATGGCAATTTACACACTCATTTCCCTCTTGTGTCCAAACACGAGTTGGATCTCAGCCCTGCCAGCGACGTTGACAGTAAACTGCTGCTGCGGAGCTCGTCTCCCATGGCGATGCCTCTGGATCTGTCTCTGTCGGGCCTGAAGAGTCAGCTGGCCCAGAGGCAGCAGAGTGCGAGGACCCCCCGCAGGAGCCAGCGCTCCGTCAACCCCGCCTTACCTCAGCTTTCTAACATTAAGGAGTGGTATGTGTGTACCAGGAGTACAGTACCTCACTTCCCTCTACTCCACCCTGACCACATCAAATCAGAACCTAGTGATGACGAGGAGTATGTCACGTAGGACAGAGGGGCTGAGTTTGGACTTGAAGAACATGTACTGTCAGACCCAGGTCAGGCCAGAGGAAGGTCTGTGGAATCATAGTTGCTGTACATTTCAGGACCAGCAGTGGTATGGTTCAACATGAGGGCCCGGAGTAAGCTGTGATCAGATGGAGAACTTTTTAACTGTCTCTAAAACAAAACTCAGCTCGGCCTTCATCACTTTCTGTGGACCAAAATCTATGGTGACTCTTATGTTGGCAGAAGGGACAAGAGTAAATCCCTCGTTATGGTTATCAAACTAGTGTTTGACGAAAAACTGCGAGTTGTCCGTCAGTGTTAGCTAGCTAACCTGAACTAACAGAATGGGATGACTTTGTACAAATGGACCAGGGGATGCTGGGTACTGCTCTGATGGCTGTTGAAGGATATGGTGTGTACATGTGGAAGGAGACGGATCATTGACTAATTTATCGGAGAGCTCCACCTAGATAAAGAAATGCCAAGGGCTGCATGGACACTGATGCTAACGATAGCTCTGTACACACGGTAACACAGCAGGTCCAAAACAGCAGGCATACAGGGTGGAGCTGAGTGTTATGGCCTCAGTGTGTTTTTGTCAGATAGTTACATAAATTGATGAAAGCAGCTTTTATTTTCTGTCAGAAACAGGTTTCAGATGCTGTTGTGTGATCCAGAAAGCTGTTTGTTTGAAGCAAACAGGCCTTAACTTAACAAAAGTATTTAATGTGATCACCAACTGGACACAGTAGCCAGCTGTGAAGCTGAAGTCAATAGAACTGATCCTTCTGAACATCAGTGGACCTCTCTGTGGGTTAGTCACCTGCCCTGTTTACACTCCATGTACAATTTAGTAAAGACCCCAAGGTTTGAAAAGTTACCATGTACACATATCCTTTAACATGTGTATTAAGTGAAAAAACATGTAGTATTTTCCCTGTGACGCAGTGGTGCAGCCATAAAAGGTGGATATTGGATGTGAGAACAGAGCATCAATGAATCTAGGAAACAAGCAGAATGTAATGTGTGAGATTTTCGATAGCTTGGAGAAAAAAAAAGTTCATCCGTTTGAAGCAACTGCGTTGAGATCACTTTAACTGGTTAATAAGTGACTTTTACTAATGTACATTATCCATCCACCAGTAAGTCATTTCAGGCCGGATTTGGACCTGGGATAGGAAAGCTACCTGACACAGATAGTTTAACAGAATAATGACACAGGATTTAAATGCAGTTAAAACTACAGGGTGTTACAACCCAGGTCTGACAGCCTGGTGAAACTGAAGGTGACCATATCTCTTTACATCCCATATTGCAAGGGAAAACTGGGTGCACAGCTACAGTACTTATAGTTGGTCATCTGAAGCAGGAAGTGGCTCTTTAAACTGTGATGGGTGTTTACAAAGGAGAGTTTGGAAAATGTTTTTAACGTTCATCTTTGTTTTCTATTCCAAGTCAGTTTGGGGTTTGTTTAAATCCTTATAATCACCTCTTTCCCGAGTTATTAACTTGTTGTGTACATTATTATTACTGATAGGACTGATGGACAAAACTACAGATAACACCCAAGTTGAGTAAAAACAGAATTTCCCTTTTAAACAATTTAAATGATTTGAGAATTGAATTTTCAGTTTGACTGCTGACACAGCTATTGAGCCAATCAGAACGTTATGAGAGCAGAGGATACAAGCACGTTTATAAGTGCACAGCAGAATTGTGTCCTTGAAGTCTCAGCAATAATTTGTATGTATGAGCAAACAACTACCCAGTTTATGAAGGTTGGGTTATTCACATGAGCAGCTGAGTGGAGCAGTGGTTTGCAGCGTCACCTCACAGGCAGGACTTCCTGGATCTGAGTGTTCATGTTCTCCCACAGTCCACACATATAAGATTTAGTTGAAAACGAAGGTGAAATGAAATTCCTACTGCCTCTGCCGTTGTGATTATTAACAAGGTTAATCAGATTTGAAGAGAACAAAGGCTAAAGTTACATTTTAGGTCAAGAGATTAGCATGAAATGCCATTTTTAGCCTTGGTTATTTCAGTAGCACATTACGGTCTTTACATCAGTGTCACCCGTTCAGACAGCAGCCCCCTGAATGATAGCAATTCCCTCCATGTTTACATAAGCTCAGTTCAGTGTCATCTGGCCTTCACTGCTTCCTTGTTTCCTTAAGGAATCACTGCAGCTCAGGAGTCATGCAAGGTGACAGGAAGCAGGAAAAAGCAGCTGGATTTTAAACCAGGGTGTCCAGAATGAAATGTATTCCATGTACACAATCAAATTATCATTTTAATTTAAAATAAAACTCCATTTAACCTAATCTGCATGTCAGTACACTGTCGAAGGGAAGAAACCAACACTGATGGGAGAACATGTAAACTCCTCAGTACCTGACGCAGTGAGTGCTAACCACTGCACCTCTGGAAATATTACTTCTGACAATGACACTAAAGCCCTCTTACTGGCTCAGCTTTCATCTATGACCATGAGATGTTCTGAAAAAAAGCTAGTAATGGCCCAGGGAATCAGATTTGTTTACCACTAGCTGAACTGTTGAGGTGATGTTTGTGCTCACCAGACAAATGCTTGCTTGTAACCACAAGCCAACTAAATCAGTCCTGGTGCTAAGTCTGTTATTAATTGACGTCAGGGATGAATCTGAAATCTACTGCCCAACAAGCTGATTGTGAGTTAGGCCGTTACCCATGTAAGGCCCCATCTTCAACCCGCTCTTAACGGTCCTGATGCACGCAGAGAAGAGTCAGGCAGGGAGTTACATAAACTACCAGTCAGTATATGAAAGAAGAGTACCATGGATTTAAGGATTCTGTCACAAACAAACTGAACGTGTAGTATATAAGTTAACAAGTATATTTATTTGTCTGTTTTTTTAAATTATTATTAAACGTAGCCCGCATTACTGGTTGGAGGGACTAGCAAGTTTTCTGGTTACTTACTAACGGTGAGTAAAGTTGCATTTTTCATGCAGGTCCACTGGTTTACAGCAAGAGTCACATGCAGTCCTCACAGAGCAATACAAAAAAAATCTATAATGACTTTCTCATTGAGTTGTTTTTCTCATGCACATGAAAAAATGTAATTTGTTAAATAAACAATTTAAATCTTGATACCTTTGCAATCTTTTTCTTGCAACAAGTAACCTCCACTCAGCTTTTTGAACAGGGGGGCAGGATTTGACATATTATTAATGACTTTGTTCGTTTTTTACAACATTTTTAATTTGACTACACAATGTATTTATCATTTATTTACTAACTAAAAAAGTAACAAAAAACTGCTGTATAATACATTACTCTCAACAATGTTTCGATAACAACACACTGACTCTGTCCAACTGTTTCTGTGTGATTGTAAAGGTAAAACATCACAGAAAAGACTTGTGTGTAACCACAGATGGTGGTGATTTATGTTCTTAGAGTCTGCTTCAATTGCCAGGTTTAGCAGTTTTTTCAGTGACTATCTGTTCATTTTTGTGGCTTACCTTAAGTGTGTATGTAGCAGGTAACACATCACTATAAATGTGTGTGTGAGAGAAACTCCCTCTGGAGGGAACACTGGGATTTTGGCCTTTGCAGACCATTTACATGCCCACAAAACTATATAACACAATACAGGAGAGGGAAACCCCATACAACGTAATAGGGCCCATTTGAAACATGATAGTGAATTATTAAGTGTTAATGGGATTGTATTTTATTAATTTAATACAGCGTATACAACAACATAAAAAGAACACATGACTTTTCTCATGGTGACTGTCTGAAAGAGATCTGTTGTGGCAGCTGTCTCTAACTAATTGTTTTTTATCAAGTAGGCTACAGAGGAAGAATTCATTACACAGAACAGTTGACCTTGATTGTATCTTATCTTATTTCAAAGGTATGTATGTAAGAGATGTTTGTAATGCAATACAAGACTACAGAGACAGAAATTACAGTTTTGCAAACTGCAAAATTGTGTGACCAATAGGTGTTATTACAGTTATGCTATAATTTTGAAGGAAGAACCAATTTCTGGTTCAATACACTTAAAGAACAGCTTCACAGCCCTTCAAAGTCCTGCCAAGTTTTTTTCAGATTGGATAGAAAGATACAGTTTGTCAGGATACACAATCCTCAAAAGCATTGGTTCTCAACCGGGGAGCCAGGAACCCCAGGTTCCTTGAGGGAGTTCAAGGGGTTCCTTGGAAAACTAGGAATAGTTTATTCCCAATGTTTCATTCACTATAGAAGTGAGCCCTAATGTGAGTCATGAGAGTATTTATTTTATCAGGGTTTTCACTTTCTCATCAGGTATCTCCCTAGACTGTAGATGAAACTATACATTTCTGTTGTTAATTATTTTTAACAACTATGTTTCTAATAAGGAATGGCGTTCTGTGACCTCATATATTGAAAAATAGGTCCTTGACATGGTCACGTTCAGAACCACTGCTCTCAAAGATAAGCAGGTTAAATTATTTAGTGGGAAATACAGTGGGAATCAACCAAAGTTACAGATTTTTAGGTACACATAGTTTTGTTTGTGCCACTCCAGTGCATCTTGGTAAGGAACCATTGTGTGGCAAAGGGAATTAGCCCTCTTGATTTGCGATTTCGGACTGAAAATGAAATGCATTTTCTCCCCAAACAAAGAATGTGGAATTTGACCCATATTGGAATTGCATTAACTACAAATAATTTCTAAAGAAGGAACACTTCATCTACCAAAACCTGTTGCAGTGCAGGCCACATTGGACTGTGAGTCTTTCTTATAATGTGGACATGGGTGCAAAACATATTCATATTCATAATGAGTTTTTATTCCAATTAAACATGCTGAAAGTCTCTAAGGTCCATTGTTATTACACTAACGTTATGAGTTTCCAAATCCTTCTAAAATTGCCCATCACTAAATGTAAGAAATGTTGTTTCTTCACCGGAAATGAATTTACCATATGATTAAAGAAACACTGGGATTATGACTGGCATGTCTTATTTCAGACAATTTTCAAGGTAGTTCATCTATTTATTTATTTGCAAATAGGTGTATGATGCTAGGACTATTTAGTTATAACCAGTCATCTTATTGAATGGCTCTGGTTAGAACTATACTTCTCAATAAAGTTAGGTTGAAAAAAATGTTAACGATGTTGACGCCAGAGCTATATAGATACCATAGCTCTGGTTGACGCCTCTCTCTCCACCACTCATGTCGCTTCAAAACTATTACGTCATCACGTCAGTGTGTGGGTCACAGTTTGGCAACATGGCGGCGCACAGGCTCACTCCATCACTGAACAGACTGCTGTTTGCGGTAAAGGTGAGCAGCTCACAGAGACATGCAGAGTGCGAGCTCGATGGACACACAGAGAGCCGTGTGTTCCCTGTCGAGCAAGGCGGCAGCTGTTAGCATAGTTCTTAGCATGCTAATGACAGGTGACGCTAGCACAGTCCTGAAGGTTCTTGAGAGGTAAAACCACCTTGCTTACATTAGAAAAAACGTTTGTTACGAAAGCTCGACAGGTACATAAAGGTGTCCTGCGTTTCTTTAGTCAAAAAGAGAGTCACGTAAAGCAGGTGTGACTTTGACTCAGACAGAGGCTGCGCGTCACACTGGCGTAACGTCTGTTCCGATGCAGCTGAACACAGACACATGATGCTGCCCTGCGTAAACCTCTTAAATGCTTTGTGTTTGCATTTGGCAGACCTCGCCGCATCGCTTACAAGGGTCCAGTTTGTGGCTGCAAAGTGTTTTTATTTAACTGGGTCCTTTTTTAAAGGTCTTGTGCTCGACTGGGTCAGCCCTTTAGGGGGCCCTCAAGTAAAAGGGTGGTTTGGTCCCTGGCGGACAGCTCTTTCTAGTCATTTAGTCTAACAGAATTTCAGAAAAAAATAAACAAACTGTCTTCACCTCAGAATTCTATCACTGAGCCTGCATGCTGAGGTAGTCATAAGTCAGATGGTGTTTGCATGTTAAAGTTACAACTGCACGTAGTTTTTGACCGTTTATCTCTATATTCTCTATAAACCACTCTGCTTCAGTTTGGATTCAAGCTGTACTTTTTAACAAGTGTTGTGCATCACAGTGTTTTTAACTCATGAAAACAACCAGTTTTAGTGCATTACTTATTAAGGAGTGCTGTAAAACTTCAGCTTTTGCATCAACTCTGGCTTCTTCTTCCTCATCAGAAATACTCAAACTGTCAAGAACAGTGGAACAATCATTAATAACATATCCTGTTGAGCAGGAGTAGGTTGCAGTGTTTGAATTAATCATTTATTCCTTAACGCTCATGCACCGTAACTAATGATAAATCTTCAGTTCCTATCCAGAATGGGTTAGACCAAGAGTCTCTAGACTGTCCAACTCCTGTATAATTTTTAGTTGTGAAATGTTTTTTTTTAACCTTTATTTAGAGCTGGGCAATATGAGAATATAAATCTTCATACAAATATAAATTATCATATATGTTTTTCTATATTCTTTTATTTTCTTATTCTTCTTGTAGTTGGTCTCCAGGTTTGCGCACATCTCAGGAGGGATATTGGTCCTCTCCTCTCTGCAGATTCTCTTCAGGTTTGGAGCCTGATGCTTGGCAGCTTGAAGCTTCCTCCTCCATGCTTGATGCTGGGGATGGTCTTCTTCGGATCATAGTCAGCATTTCTCTTCCTCCAAACACGACATGTGGAGTTGATGCCTAAGATCGTGATTTTGGTCTCATCTGACCACATCACCTTCTCATAAGCCTTCTCTGAATCATTCAGAGGATCACTGGCAGACTTCAGACGACCTGTACATGTGCCTTCTTGAGCAGGGGACCTTGCTGGTGCTGCAGGATTTGAATCCATCACGGCGCAGTGTGTTACCAATAGTTTTCTAGGTGGCTGTGGTCCCAGCTGCCTTCAGATCATTAACAAGTCCATCCTGTGTAGTTATTGGCTGACCCCTCACCTTTCTAATGATCATTGATACCCAAGAGGTGAGATCTTAGATCATGGAGCCCCAGATTGAGGGCGATTGATGGTCATGTTGTTCCCAGCTGCTTGCTGGTGGTCTTGTCTTCTATTCCAGCCTTGTGCTGGTCTACAATCTTCTCCCTGATGTCCTTAGACATTCGTTCCACCATGATCACAGACCTGTCTCTGGTCTTGCCCTCGTGGAGAGGTTGTAATCTGATTTATTGACTGTGGACAGGTGTCTTCTATCCAGGTAGAGAGTTGACATCAGGAGTACTTTCTGAAAGCGAGAGGATTTATTTAACCGGTCCGTGGGAGCCAGAATTCTTGTTGGTTGCAAGGGGATCAAATACTTATTTCCTCCACTGTACATACTAATCAAGTTGTAAAATTACCTATATATATGATATTATAATTTGGGAATTCAATTAAATTAACAATTTCAAAAATCCCATTATACCATTTACCAGTGTAATTAAGCTGAGAATAAAGGTGGTTTTTCTCCCACCATGTTTAAATTTGTAAAAAATATTCAAATGGAAAGTAATAGGCAGAATCAGAAATGGTGCTGAGTAAATCATCCACACCCACATGAATATGGTCTATCTTTTATGTTTTGTAGTATTCTTCATTCCAGTCCAGATGCTGTGCAGGACAATGCACCTGCTCACTATTCCACCGTCTCCAGTCCCAGTGAGAAGGTAAGGATCTCTTCTCTGATCAGCAGCTGAAGAGAACGTCCACGTTTGATTATTGAGAGGCAAGATGTGTTGTGTGTGACGTATAAACATTCCTAATTGTTTTCCTTCCTCAGACCTTTGATAAGATCCTCATCGCCAACAGAGGAGAGATTGCTTGCAGGGTAAGACACACAGAGGGGTTCTGCACATCAAACATAACAAAGTCTTACTCAAGCCTCACCTGGCACCCTCCAGATTGAGGATGTCAATAAAATATAATTTAAACATCAAGTCAAGGTAAGAACTTGAAGTAAAATATGAAATTTGATAAAAATATTTTTGTAAACATAAGAAGTAAATGAAAATGTCCAAAAGTAAAATAATGTCCACATATTGTGCACATTGCACTACAACATATCAAATGTATCTCACAACAAATACCTTGGTGTATTATTAAGATTTTAATGCAGAATTGAAGCATTTGAAATGGTTTGACTGCTGATAGTGAATCCTTTTGAATACTTACACACTTTTTGAATATTGAATTTGTAGGTTAACACATGGCAGCCAGTACTATCAGTAACTGCCAGCATTGTACGATTTCACATTCACCATGTAATGAAGCATGAGCGTTAATGTTGTGTGTTGTCTCCTCAGGTGATCAAGACATGTCGCAAAATGGGCATCCAGACTGTAGCCGTTCACAGCGACGTGGACTCCAGTGCTGTGAGTCCCCTCTGTTCATCACTGTTAGACATCAGGGTGGAATATGAGGATATTTGAATACTGTGTCTCCCTGAATTTTTCTTACTGAAAGCTGAAACACATTTAAAACTGTATTCGTCTTCCATGTGCATGTGTATATCCAGGTTCATGTAAAGATGGCTGATGAAGCGGTGTGTGTCGGCCCCGCCCCCACCAACAAGAGCTACCTTAACATGGACGCCATCATGGAGGCCGTCAGAGCGACTGGAGCACAAGCTGTAAGCATTTCCATGACACCTATTACTAAATGATGACACTGTGGTAGAAGGCATGCTTAAGTATTGTGTACATGATGAACAAAATAAACATATTGTTGCATCTACAGCTCCGGAAAAAAATGAAGAGACCACTCCAAATGTTCCTTAAATCTTGATCTCTACATGTATGGCAGCCATTGCAGTGTCTGTTGAATTCCAACACAGAGAAATGTCGTCAGTAGTTTATAGAATACAATAAAAAATCTAAATAAATCATTCAACTCAAAGACACATCTATAAATAATAAAACAAGAACAAGAACGCTGAAGTGGTCTCTTAATTTTTTGAAGCCGTTTTTTCCCATTAGCCTGACTGACAAGTGGTTTTCTTCCAGCTACACAGCTGTTTGTCCCAATCCCTTCGCATTGTGTGTGTGGAAATGCTCTTACTTTCACTATTAAATTAATAATAACTTAAGTCAAAGATGTATCTATAACTAAGAAACCAGAGAAACTGATAATGCTGAAGTGGTCTCTTATTTTTTCCGGAGCTGTATACATATACTCATCTGTCTGCTGAGATGAATCATTGAACACATCCTTGGCTTTATACAGGATGCTCACAGCTGTAGTTCTGTGTTTGAAAGCCTTTAAAGTAAATCAAAGTGTAAATGTTTCCCTCTGTAAAGGTTCACCCTGGCTACGGGTTTCTCTCTGAGAACAAAGAGTTTGCAAAGCGACTGGTGAGTAATTCCTTTCAATTACATCATCAGGTACACATTTCCTTTAACAAGTCCTTTACAACAAGTTCAAAAATAATGAATGACAAACACCGTTATATACACTTTAGTTTATTCAGATTTGTTCAAACTGTCTTTGAGCTCTTTATGTTTTATTTTGGTCTTAACCGTTATAATTGCTATTAAGGAATTGTTGTGGAAAAAAAAGCACAAGTGGTTAAAGTTATGTTAGCATGTATGTAACTACACCTCCAATCAGCCAGCACTTAGATTTTTATTGTATCTAAAATAAAGGTTTATGAATATGTGACCTGTGGCTTTGTTCCACCAGACTCAAATTCAGTAGTGATTAGCTCAATAGGAGTTACTTAAACATGGGCAATAAACCCCAGTATTATATTGAATATGTTTAAAGAAAGGCGGATGATAGATTTGTCTTTGTTCTCTCTGTGGTATTTCTGATATGTTAACTTTCATGGTGTTTGTGTTTCATTGCTAGGCAGCAGAGAACGTGGCATTCATTGGTCCAGACACCCATGCTATCATGGCAATGGGGGATAAAATTGAGAGCAAGCTGATCGCTAAGGCTGCTCAGGTCAACACCATCCCAGGATTCGATGGAGTCGTCAAGGTATGTGCAACATCAACACCCCCTCCTCCCTTTACATCACATCTTTAACATGTGTGGATTGTGTTTATGGACAGGGGAAATTAGTAAACGTTTGTTTAATTGTGTCTGAATGTGCTGCACTGCACTATTTTGGGTTCTCAGTAACACACGAGACTCAAAACTGTGAAGTAGAACACACACACACACACACACACACACACACACACACACACACACACACACACACACACCTGTCATATATATTATGATGAATATCACAGTGCACAAACTCCTTCTACAGCTGTTAAAGCCAATGACCGCTCATCCAGTACTAAAGCAAAGAAATCCAATCCAACAAGGTTTCACAACCACAGTTGAATCCAGAAACAGAACTGCTTCACTCATGACTACAGTATGGTGGCAGTTCAAAGCATTGATGATATATATGAGTTCACCATCTGTAATAATAATAACCCTCCCTCTCTTGGTGTCAGACTGCTGAGGAAGCTGTGACCATCTCACAGGAAATTGGTAAGTAATGAGTGAGAGTATCACAGTATGATAAGAGAAACTATTTCAGTATTATGGTATTAATATATATAATGTTATAAAAACAAATGTATGTGATATAACAACAGTATGTTAGCATAAATGCTAGCAGCAGAAGTAGCAGTAGTAGTAGTTAAATAAACAACATATCACAAGGATATAAACGGAGGCTGTGGCGCAGTGGGATACTGTGCTGATCTTCAGATCAGGGGAGAGTAGGTTCCATCCAACTGCAGTCAGCATGACGTTGTGTCCCTGGGCAAGAAACTTCAGCCCAAACTGCTGCTGTGGGGATTGTCCACAGTATGGAAGTGTAAGATACTTTGGATAAAACCACTGCTATTTTTTAGAGCAATTGCATTATTCTCACATTTACTACACAATGGACACCATTCATAGGGAAGAAGCTCATACTGCATACCAATACTTTTTCACAGATACAAAACTGAAAATAATTATAATCCCATAATGCAATGGCATAAATGTCCCTTGAAACAGGGCCTGGATCTGTATCTGTACTTTACAGAACTATGCTGCATGGAGTACAGCTGCCACTTTAGTAGAGTTGTTTGTCTGATATATTTTAGATGACTGGGAGTGCTCGAATGTTTCTGGCTCTTGTTTTATGTGGTGAAGCGAATAAGTAGTTTTTTTGTATTTGCATCTTATTTTTGTGGTGGTGTTTTATCTTTATCTTGTTGCCAGGCTACCCGGTGATGATCAAAGCATCAGCAGGAGGAGGAGGGAAAGGGATGAGGATTGCTTGGAATGATGATGAGACAAGGTACTGTACTCCTCTGTTTGTCACACCTTTTAAAGTACACTATCCAACCAACTTTTTGTTAGCCGCTTCATTTGTGCTCAGCACTGCTGTCATCACATCATGATACAATTCTACTACCACTGCTACAACAGATGACTGGAAAGACTGATTTTGTATAGACCACCTGTAGTGTATGTATCTGATGCATCTTCTGTGTGTGTTCGGATACAGGGAAGGTTTCCGCTTCTCCTCTCAGGAGGCAGCGTCCAGCTTTGGAGACGACCGGCTGCTTATCGAGAAGTTCATCGACAACCCCAGACACATAGAGATACAGGTAAAACCAGTGGGGAAATATTACTAGGTACATTCACTGAAGTACTGTACTTAGGTACTGAAGGATTTTGTGTTTTCTTTGTGTTGTTTCTTAAGCAAAATAAAGTGTATAAAAGGCCTCTCAGATCAGCTGGAAAATACATTGTCACCATGCTGAAAACAGGGCTTCTGATAAACTCCCTAACTTTCTAGAGATACCTGGTTAAATAAATGCAGCAGAAATGTTAATCCAAATGTGACAAGTAAAAGAAAAAACTCACTTATTAAATTCCTATTTCCTGTCTGTGTTAGGTGCTGGCTGATAAACACGGTAACGCATTGTGGCTGAATGAGAGGGAGTGCTCCATCCAGAGGAGGAACCAGAAGGTGGTGGAAGAAGCTCCCAGGTCAGTGAGAAGCTGCTGTTAGTATGTCAGGCCAATGCAACCTGCCTTTTGTTCAGAAAAGCTAGAATCCGTCACAGCCGTACAGTCCAGTACTCTAAGATTCAAGGTGAAAGGTCAGGCAGTTCATGCTGTAACGCTGCCACATCTGTTGGTTCATTCAACTGTATTGTTGTCTCTCCAGTACCTTCCTGGACCCGGAGACCCGGCGCGCGATGGGGGAGCAGGCGGTGCAGCTGGCCAGAGCGGTGCAGTACTCCTCCGCCGGCACCGTGGAGTTCCTGGTGGATTCCAAAAAGAACTTCTACTTCCTGGAGATGAACACACGACTGCAGGTCAGTGAAAGGCTGTGTGTGTACTCTCCATTTTTTCTCTGATGAATATTATCTCTAGTTTTTATTTTCACAAGAACAAGAAGCTCTTTTTCTTTTTGTGAGTGTGGGATAAGAAGATACATCCATAAAAGAAACACAAATAAACTATCATATAGAAAGAATACACCAACACAAAAGAAGATGTACATTTACATATTGGAAAAATCATGCTCATAATAAAACTACCAAGTCAGCAGAATTATAAGCTGTATCAGTAATAATTCCAGGAGTGTCATGTGTGTGTTAACTGAAGGAAGCAGCAGCTGAAGCCAGTGTGGTAAGCTCTACTGCCCCCTCCAGTGGTAAAGGAGGTCAGATAAAATGCAGGTTTGTTCATCAGGCAGCCGGTGATGCCCTCGGTTTCAAGGTTTCAAGGTTTCAAGGTTTTATTGGTCATATGCACAGCATATACAACGTATATGTTGGCAATGAAAATCTTATGTCGCGTGCTCCTCCAACAACTCAACATACATGGTGCAAATAAGATAAATAAAGTAGTGCAAAAAGAGAGAAGATTATTTACAATAACAATAAAGATTTGAGGATGTGAAATATATACATATGTGGAATACATTGAGAGTATTTAAATACTTTACTCTGTTGAATGAGGAGGTATGGACAGATGCATCTATTACGTATAACAGATGTATATGGCAGATGTGTATAATATATATATATATATATGTATGTGTGTACTATAAACAGATGTGAGTAGACATTCACAGAGCTCAGGAGTTCAGCAGTCTTATAGCCTGTGGTATAAAACTGTCCCTGAGAATGTTCCCTTGTGTCTCTGACTCTATCAATGTGTGTGTGGGTTAATGCTGACACGTGTGTAAAAGTGTATTCAATTTAACATTTAAACTAGTTTCTTAAATATTAAAAACATTTGGAACAAATATTGTTCCTGTCATTGTGGGCACATTTCAAACTGGCTTTCATTAGCCCCGCCCACCTGGAATTGACCCTTTGGATGGGTTTGCTTTTATTCTTTGCTAACTGTTAAAACATCCAGCCAGAAAGTGGATCTCAAAAGTTCAAATGTTTGAGGAAATAATCAGCTGTGAAAGAGACAATACTGCAAGCCAGTATATTCCACAACACTAATGTTATAACACATGTGCATTAATAGGGACATGTATGTATGTATGTTCTTTCGGAGTTTATAGACTGTACAGAGGTGACACGAATTGAGATTAGAGAGCTGGCTTTCCTGCTGGACAGGAGATGTAGAGGGTTGTGGTGTAACAGAGAAAAATAGTCTTCAAACAAAGTCTCCTTTAGGCATTCTCCAGAGCTTCAGCCACACCTCACTGTCTTCATCAGTGCGTTTTTCATGTGCATGACAACTGGGCAAACGTCTGAAATACGTGGGGGGCCAGTAAGGGCTCCTTCAGTTACCCACTCAATCAGCATACCAAATCTCCTCCAGAAAATGTATCTCCTCTGTTTGACCTTTGACCCCAGGTGGAGCATCCAATCACAGAGTGCATCACTGGCCTGGACCTGGTGGAGCAGATGATCAGGGTTGCCAAGGGTTACACACTGAAGTACAAACAGGAAGACATCCCAATCAATGGCTGGGCCATCGAGAGCCGCGTCTACGCCGAGGTGAGTGAGACGTCATGATCCTGGTGTAAGGGCGGACCCTGAAGAGAAGTGTCTATATGACATAATGTTTCAACAGATTTGAAAACATGTGACAATGTGTTCAATCTAAAATTAGGATTAGGAGGATTAAAGAATATGAATGATTCAGTTTCTTTTTACGTCACATTCTGCTAACGTTGCTGTTGTGAGTGAAACCTGAAGATTCAGTCTTTCCGTTCGTTCATCTGTCTCTCCATCATTTGTTCTCTCAGGATCCCTACAAGTCTTTTGGTCTTCCCTCCATTGGACGGCTGTCTCAGTACCAAGAGCCCCTCAACCTCAGCAATGTAAGAAGACGCAACCATAACCAACGTACACAGAAGAGCTGAACAGAGGAGAGCATCAAACCCTCCCTCAGATACTCACACGCCATCCCCTCTAAACGTGTTCTGCTCCTCGCTCTCAGGTCCGGGTCGACAGCGGCATCCAGGAGGGAAGTGACATCAGCATCTACTATGATCCCATGATCTCTAAGGTCAGTGACTTTTCTATATAACATGTGAATTTCCCTGCAGGGATTATTAAAGGTGCATATTATTTTATCTTAAATTAAAATCCTCAAGGGACCCCCAGGGAACAATGTGAGTGGATTGGTGTGTATGGAGATGTAGGAATGATTCCCTGTATGGATCTGTGTGTGTTGCAGTTGGTCACATATGGAGCTACACGAGCTGAAGCCCTGGCAAAGATGGAGGACGCTCTGGATAACTACGTGATCAGAGGTACACAAACACACTTCCACAGAGATCACCAGCTGAGACACAAAGCCATTTTAAATGAGCTTTGTGTGTACTGAGGTTTGGTCATTTTCTCCAGGTGTCACCCACAACATCCCCCTACTGCGGGAGATCATCACCCACCCCCGCTTCATCTCTGGTGACATCACTACCAACTTCCTGCCAGAGGTTTACCCTGAAGGCTTTAAGGGTCTGCAGCTTGGGGCCGACACTCGCAGAGAGCTGCTGGCGTCGGCCGCAGCGCTCCACATCACCGCTCAGCTGCGCTCTCAGAGGTTGCTGGGGAACCTCCGGTGAGGCCCACAGAAAATGTTCTTAAAGTAGAGACAGTAAAAGTAGTCATTGTTTGATTGGTCCATTTCAGAATAATATCTCTGATATGTTTTATAATGATTGATCATTAAAGTGTTCTCAGAGCTGGTAAAGGTGCAGCTAGTTTGAATGACTCTGTATACTGCAGGGTAGCTGCTGAATTTACTCCAGGTGAACTAAAGTCTGATTTAAGGGCTGATTATATTTACCATCATTAATCCAGATCTGTAAAGTAACTAAAGGGATTAAATACATGTAGTGGAGTAAAAGTACACCATTCACCTCTGAATTGCAGTGCAGTAGAAGTACGAAGTAGCACATTTGAAATACTCAAGCAAAGTACAAGTATCTCAAAACTGTACTTAAGAACAGAACTTGAGTAAATGTACTTGGTTACTTTCCACCCCTGTCTGATACACAGAGTCCGTATTTCCTATAGATTCTCATCACATTATGAAATTGAAAGCACTGACTGTCACTGATCCTGTTTCAATCTGTAGACCTTTTTTTTTTTACTGAATGTTCTTTTGTGTTGTAGGGTGTCCAACGCCCCTGTGGAGCTGAGCCGCTGGGAGCTGGTTGTGGAGCTGGAGGAGGGAAGCCATTCTGTAGTAGTCACCAAGTCAGGAAATGTGTATACTGTGAGTATTTAATAAGCATCTAGGAACAAATTAAATACTTTTTAATATCTATGGGCAACAAACAAGTGTCCCTGAAGCATGAGGATAAGAGAGTCACCATCAGAGCAGGGATGCTCAGACAGTCGTATAAAACATGATCATGTTATCAACTGGGGCAAAACCTGAGCTCACAGCCCAGAGGATAACATGAGTCAGCAGAGAGGGATGTTACAGTAGTTTCTAGGGGTGGGGGAAATAATCGATACAGCATAGTATTGCGATATTGTATCGATACACGGACGCCAAGATATTTTATTATATAAACTATGTTATTGTAAATCCAAATTAAAGTTTTTGGTAACAATTACTTTTCCAATCCACTAGATGCTGCTGAGCTTTGTGTTGTAAAGTCAGTGGGATTGGCAGGAAGGTAGTCCAAACAGCAGAGAGAGAAATCACAAATGCCCAATATCGCAATATATGGTATCACAATACTTAGCATATCGTGGCTTCAGTATGGCAATAGTATCGTATCGTTGGGACCCTGGTGATTAAGACCCCTAGTAGTCTCCATCTCTGAGCCACTAGGACACCTCCTGTGTTTGTCTCTGTAGGTGGAGGCGGACGGAGGACAGGTGGAAGTCAGTGGAGAGTGGAACCTGGCCTCCCCCCTGCTGCCACTCAGCATCAACGGCACACAGCGGATGCTCCAGGTAACACACACACACACACACACACACACACACACACACACACACACACACACACACACACACACACACACACACACACACACACACAATTGCATTATAAACATACATAAGTTTGTGAAATTTGATCTTAATCTGTGTCAGCAGAAAACTAGAAGTTATTATTATAATATGAATGTATAGTGCTTATAACTAGTGCTTTGAGCAGATTATAACACTGTATATGTTTATAATGCATTTTAGAAAGAATAAAGTGTAACCTTAAATTGTGTATTTATATCAAATCTTTTTTCAGTGTCTGTCCAGAGATGCTTCAGGAAAGATTGTGCTACAGTACCTGGGCACCTCGGTAAGCTGGCATGCCGACACACACCTGTAATTACATATCAACACTTCATCACGCTGTCCCACTGTGTAGTTATGTTTGAAAATGTGTTTAAACAGATGCCTCTTTTGTAAACAAAGTCCCAGCTGTTTGTACATGTGCAAATCCAGCTAGATTGTACTTGGTTTAATATCATTTCTACAAAGGAAAGAAGAGTACGTTACAGTGCCAGACGCACAGGTGTAACCCCGCTCTCCCTCCCAGTCATGTTTCTTATCAAGGGGGTGTGTCCCTGTCCCCGGCCCGTGGCACACACACTCTGCCTGTGTGAGGCTGTGTGTGTATTGCCATTAACTTTTTCGGACTGCATATTTATTTATTTTGTTGACGATCTGACTTTCTGAGGCAGCAGCGTTCAGAGTGCTCCACATGGTGCAACTTGTTGTTAACTTCAAACTGCGTCCACCAAACAACATGATTAACTTGTCTGCCCCCCAACAAGAACCAAAATCTAACTCGGTGTGAAGTGTTTTGTCAGCATTTCCTGCGATCGTCATCAGGCAGTCAGCCTAAATGAATTTTCATACGGGGCGTTTCTTTGACTATTTATAGACAAATATGGGCGTTACGTAAAGTCTGCAAAAGCTGCGCCGCATTCCGAGTTGATAGTGATTTATAAAGGGGAACCGGCGTAGGACGTGCGTGCGCAGTGTTTTAGAAATCTGAATATTTTTGTGCGTATTTACTTGCTTTGTGCTACCTACGCCACCTTCCCAAGTGAATCCTACGCAAAGCTTTATAAATGAGGCCCCTGAGGAGCACTTACAACAAATGCATCTACTTTGCTTTGAGTATTTTTTAAAAAGCATTGCTGCTGGGTGAGGCTGTGGCTCAGGGGGAGAATTGGAGTCTACCAATCAGAGGGGCAGGGGTTCAATCAAAGGTTCCTTTGGCATCGTACTGAGCCCAAGAACCGTAAGATAAATGCTCCAGTTAGCAGATAAAGATGTTTGATGTGGTAAAACATGGAAACATAAACACTGAAACAGTAGCCTGTTGACTTTTTGGCACCACTCATCTAAATGATAGTCATTTCATTTTAAAAAGTAAACTATTAAACATGTACAAACTCTCCAGAGACCGTGGTTGTTGATGCTTATTAATTCTACCTGGTATCTGCAAAGACCTGCAAACAAACAAACGTGTGCAGTGTTTCTCATCCTCTGTTTTTCTATGTCCAGTTTAAGGTCCGTGTTCTGTCTAAGCTGGCTGCAGAGTTGAACTCCTACATGCCAGAGAAGGTTCCAGAGGACACCAGCAGTATCCTGCGCTCACCCATGCCAGGCACAGTGGTGGCTGTGTCCGTCAAGCCTGGAGACGAGGTAACACATGCTGATATGAGAGCGTTACACACCTGTCAGTCTACAGGTCTTATTGGTCGCCTGGATCGACTGAACTCCATGTTCCAGGCTGTTCAGCAAACTGCCATACTGTGACCTCTGTCTGTCTCTCTTAGTTTGCTCTAGGCCTCTGAGTTCCAGTGGAAGGAAGACCTTGATGTTGAAGCCTACAGTGATGTGTTACACAAGTGTGCTTCATTTCTGACTTGCCCTTTTCCTGTTCCAACATGCACAGATCCAGCTCCAGCTCCAGCTCCATGAAGACATGTTTTTTCCCCAGTTTGGGAACATTGAAAACATTGAAACCCTCACTGCACACTAGAGCTTTCAGAGTGGAGCAGTGATGAAGTATTTTAGTAGGCCACCTGGAAGTTAGCTGCCTCATCAAAAATCAGTGGGATGTTTCCACGGCAGACGCACGTTTTATGATACTTACACAATTTGTTCACAGGATAATCTCCACATATTAACACCACTTTATGATTTCTGGAGAGTAAAGGCAATCACCAGGAGTAAAAAGCTAACGTTAGGCTATTAACTAGCTACGTCATAGCTGCTTGGATGCATCACCAATGCTAAGCTAAGGCGGCTAATGTTGGGCTTGATGAGGTTAATTGTTCACATTTGTTCCACGACATAATGAGACTTTCTCTTCAGCCTAAGGACTGTTTCAGGCATCCAACCAAAGACAAAAACCTTGACTTCTAGACGAGGGAACTGGAAGTATTTTTTGTAAGATTTATATACGATACATTCATACAAGATATCGTTTGGAGAAATCCCTTTTACTCCAGGATGCCTTGCAATTCTAGCGTCTAGGTTGGCCTTCAAATATGTCAGCACTGCACCGCTCTGTTCACACTAGGAGCAACATTAGTACTAGAACTAATGTCGAGATCATGTCACAGTTAGAGTGTACGAGGGGCTCACCCCTGCACACTCACAGGGTGGACTGCAGAACTACTCTGCAGTTGTTCTTGTTGACTGAAACGGTGTGTGTCTGTGTGTGTGTTTGCAGGTGGCAGAGGGTCAGGAGATCTGTGTGATTGAAGCCATGAAGATGCAGAACAGTCTGACTGCTGCCAGGCAAGCAAAGGTAACGACATGAAGCGCTGACAGGGGCCTACTGTTATCATCATCATCATCATCATTCCTAACTAATGAGATGTACTCCAAAAAAAATCAAAAATATTCTGCCGCAACCTTCTGAATGAATGAAATGGTAACAATTATTATTCTTGGGTTTAAGTGTTTTTGAGGATATCATGAAGCCTTGTTCCAGTAAAAGGAAACTAAATGATATTTGTCTAATGTTAAGGATCTTAGTTTACTTGAAGCGGGTGGCCATTTCTGAGGGTTTAATAGAATCACACAATGATGGAATCATATTATTGCAGTCCAATGGATTTCTAGGACCCCAAAACTTAAGTTTAGACAATAAAATGACTTGTATGGAATAAATTATGAAGGAGTTGGGGTGTTTTGAGGAATTTTTGGCCATCTTGAAAATTACACATTTCTAGGTGTCAGATTTTGGTTTATTTTTTAGTATGTTATTTGGAACACCTAATTCTACACAACTGTTAAGAAACCTTTTGTTGAAATTTTCTTTGGGTTATTTGTTTTTTCCCCATATATGCAGCCGCCTGTAATGCGTGTTGCTAACTCAGTGAATAGAAGGTCCACCTAATGTTCACCAAAGTGATAACTGATCAGATGATCAGACATCGTTTATTTTAATGAAACGTGTAGAATAATAACAATCTGTATTGGCTTTTAAAGTTTTCATGTTTTAATTTTTTCACTTTGCGTGTGTCCTGTCCACCAGGTGAAGAGCGTGCACTGTAAGGCGGGGGAGACGGTGGGAGAGGGAGACCTGCTGGTAGAGCTAGAATAAAACTTGACCTTTGACGTGTAACATCATCACCAGGAAGAGCCTTATCCCCCCTCTGAGTCCTCAGAGGAGGATCCACACTGAAGCACACTGGACAATAACAGAAGCTTCCTCATGTTGCCAGAGGTTACTCTCCGGGAGTCGCCTCCCCCCCTCACCACCATGACTCAGCGTATCAGCAGTCTGCTCCATATGTAACACTAACCCTGCAGCTGTGGACCTCCTGTACATCTTTCCATGCTTCTGTTGAGTGTGTTTCTAGACCTGTTTTTTTGTGTTGTTGTTTTGGAGTCAGTTTAACCGCGTTATGAATTGTTGTCCCGCTCCTCCTTCATGCTGTTAGCCCTGCAGATAGTTCTGGTTAATTTTCCAAGGCTTTGAGATGCATAGGAGACGTCTGCTGCCACTTCCAACACTATGGACTTGTCCTTTGGTGTGTAAGCAGCTCTGACTCTTCCCAATGTCATTTTTCTGTGATTTGAGAAACAAAAATAAATTGATTTAAGAGACAGGTATCTCAATTATGGTTAAAATACAGCCAACATACGATCAATAAAGAGCTCCTTCTTCTAACGTACTGTAACTGAATGAACTTTGGTTATCAGTTAAATTAATTAGTCCATCCTGTGCTCTGGAGTTAGGGTTTCCATGGTTGGGGGTGGGGGTTCATTTGTCTCCATGGTGCAGGTCCAGCCTTGATAAGACCTCACTGATACCGGTGTATTTATATTTTACATCTCTGTCTAACAGTGATGTGACTTCAAGAAGCAATATGCTGACCGGGATGATTTAGGTTAGGTTAGACACTATTAGAGACAGGATACTTTTGCAAACATCTTAATTTGTAATTAATGTAGAGAGGAATTTTTTAGTGTAATAAAACTTTGGTGGGATGAATATTTTCTATAAATCATGTAGTGTTCTGTGTTAATCTGGCATAAAATGTGTGCCTTAAGAAGCATATAGGAAATAAAGACTCCAATAAAAACATTTGTTTCACCAATTTCTTTTAAACTGCTCATAATAAAACTAAAAGAACTATTCAACAGCGCTGTGGATATCCTTCTGGAGGGCTCTGGTGCAGGGGCGGCAGCCTTCTCCCTGAATCTGGAACCTTTTACTTTATCACTTTCACTTGTTTAATACTGTAAAACAACCAACACATCTGTTCCATCTGTCTCCATTGAGACCTTTAAAAAGCAAATAAAGGTCAAATGGTCAACTCATACACTCCAGCACTTCGCTCTGCATCAGCCAATCAGGGTGCTACTCCCTCGCTGCGAAGGTACCAGGTACACCCCAACAAAAACTGGCCTGTTTGCGATCCTGGCTCCCAAATGGTTGAAAGAGCTTCCCCCTGATATCAGGACAGCAGAGAGTATACATATATTCCGTCGCAAACTGAAGACCCACCTGTTTCGCTTGGACTGTTGCGAATAATAAAAAAAAAACGAGTTTAATTTAAGCAGCAGCACTCACAATGATGTTGCTCATTGAATGAATGTCAGCACGGTTCTTGTTGTCCTTAGTTTGAATCTTGATGGTTTATCGCACTTATCGTAAGTCGCTTTGGATAAAAGTGTCAGCTCAATGTAACGTCATTTTATCCTGTGTAGATAAAGCCTTCCTCTTTGGGACTCACTAATACACTTCTATTTTTTGGGCTGCTGGTTTGTCCTCTTACCAGTTCTCTCCACTGGCGTCCACCCTGTTTGGTTTGCTCTATTTGGTTTATCTCGTCTTTGTAATCATTTTTCATTTAGTTGCATAAACAAACCATTTTTTTGTAACTTCTCCTATGTTGTAAATGTGTCAGGCTACGAGCTGGATTGGGACAAAAGCGTCTGCACTGTGGCATAAACACTTCATATGCACAAACTGATTAGTGTGTTTTTCAATTAAGAATGAAGATTAAAATGGACTCACTGCAGTTATGATTGATATATTGGTTTATGAAGCTTACATTATAAACACATTTTCTCTCAACATTCAGAACTGACTGGTCTTTTAGAGGGGCGGCACAAGAGTCAGGTGTTCAAATTGCGCGTTGTTGACAGTCACTTTCATATTAATGTATAAACCTGGCATTTCTGCTGAGCCCCTGGTGTCATGATCCCGCTATAACTCCATATTGTCATATCGTCCATACATTAAATGTGGTTATTAAGTCAGAAACAGAATGGGTGTCGTCACTGCCTCACTTAGCACAAGTTCGCACTTAGCACTACGTTTTTTGTAATGACCTTTTTATAGGAATATGAATGTATGTTTAGTACAAATCAGAGCAGGTATTCAATGCATATATAATTATGTTTTAAAGTTATAATGTTCAATAACGAGCAACTATAGGAATGTATTATAAATGTATCACACATATTATAAACATGTGTAATCAGTTTTTAACTTAACATTTCTACATTTTTAGAAGTGTTTATGTTTCCAGACGTCATTTTGTATTATTTATACACTTAAAGTCTTAAATCTGGTTACACTGCTCTCAAATGACTCTCACTTTTCTGAACTCTAGAGCTTAAGCTTGGAGAGTATTTAACCCCTGGATGAGGTAACATTTGTAACCCTTAACCAAAGATGTAGAGACCCTCTGACTGAGCTTGGGAAACTCACACTGACAGATTTCTTCTGGTCATCATTTCCTGCTCAAAACACACTGAAGACATCCTGAGGATAAAACAAGACGCTGAGCAGGACCTCGATGGGGAGCAGATGAAACTGCTGCTTCGCTGAGGCAACAAAAAGTAGATTTTGGGGAACAGGACAGGGGTGTGTCCTCAAGTTAGTTTCCCAAACTGGCTTTCTGTCTGATCAGGAGTATAATACTTGGATTGTTTTTGTCTTTTCCTGCACTATGGGAGCTTTCAAACTGACTCTGTTTCACCTTCAAGGCCTTTACTGAAGACATCCTCCACAAATCCAGCAGATGAGTCACCCTTATCAACACCTCAGAAAGAAAATCCATTCCATAAAATGCTGATGAGCACAAAGCACCCATTGTGAATCTCAAAATGAAATAAAGTAGGCTAAACTCAGACTGCTGAACTGTCCTGACCTATTTTGTCTTGCTTTTAGCACATGTTGGGACACACTGTGGAGACATTTGACACATGGACATGTTTGTTAAGAAGCAGCCCCCCGCAGCTTTATTTTTCTCTACCATTTCCTACATTTTGAACTCAGAGTGCATGGAGGATGGGACAGACGTAGACCTGATGTGGCTCCCTCTGTCGATGAGTAAGACTCCAGGCTCGTAGAGTTGTGATTAGTTTCAGATTATAGGCAGATACATGATGCATGTTCAAAATGACAACCCAGAGTACACATGCTCACACAAAAAACAGCTTAGGCACACAGAGAGAAGGCGGCAGCAGTCGTCTCCGGTTGAAGAAAGGGGGGGGGGGGGGGGGGGGGTGGAAAGATGGAAATGTTCAATGTTCCAGAGGTTCATGGGGAAAAAGCAACCTCCAGACATGTACAGTCTCTGTGTGTGTGTGTGTGTGTGTGTGTGTGTGTGTGTGTGTGTGTGTGTGTGTGTGTGTGTGTGTGTGTGTGCGTGCATATGGGCTTTTATGTGTGTGTGTGTGTGTGTGTGTGTGTGTGTGTGTGTGTGTGTGTGTGTGTGTGTGTGTATGTGTGTGTATGTGTGTGTGCATATGTGTGTGTGTGTGTGTGTGTGTGTGTGTGTGTGTGTGAGTCGTTCAGTCCACTTTGACCACACTGTAGATCTTGGTGACAAACCAGAAGCAGGCGAAGAAGCCGATGGAGCCTGAGGACAGAAGACACACACTTAATTATGTGGGATATTTCATTATTATTTGGTTTTATAACCCACAGCACAAAATCATGTAACATAATGTGTAAGAGCAATACATCTAATTATTTAAATAAGTAATTCAACATTTATTTTTTCCTACATTAAATGAATCAGAATTTATTGTAATTATTTTGGTTGTTTTCAAGGCGGTTTCGACCTGCTGATTATGAGATATTGGAGACTGGTGGTGGGGGGTTGGCGCATCAGATTGGCAAAGGTTTTTTTTACCAGAAGAACCAAAGGACAATCCACAGCGGGACCATTGCTCTTTATGTATTGTGTTATTGGAATAAAATAATATAATTATTATTATTATTTCATATCCTTGTGAATCCGTACTGTTTATTCTCTTCTCAATCTTACCTTAAAATAAAATAAAGCAACACGGGGCACTCTTGCCTGGACAAAAAAAAAACCTTTCCGGCTGATTCACAGTTTTATTTAGAGTTTCTTTTGCTGTTTTATTTCTTTATTTAGCAGCTACATTCTGCTGTGATGGCAGTGACATGTAACTCTATAGATGAATTGCTACTTATTTTATTCAGATGGGCACGTTTATTTTATTACCCTCCAGTCAAATCACTGCTCTTTAGTTCTGGAGTTGAATCCAGCACCAACACACACATTACACTTGATATCCTCTGCCTCAGATACTGTTTCATTAATCAAGACATGATGGTCTAAACATTCCATCAGTAATAAAACTAAGAAATCGCTCCTTTCTGAAGGTTCCCCCCCCTCAGAACTCTTTAACCCCTCAAAATACTCATGTTTGTTGCGTGAAAAACATCGACCCCGAGATTCCCTTGTTGTTATTCCACGCACCAGTGAAGAGGAAAAAGATGAGGGCCATGATCATGGTGTATCCGAAGTACAGGATGGTGCTGGCCAGGCCGGTGATCTGCAGCTTGGAGAAGAAGTAATGGATGGCGTAGATCAGGAAGTAGACAGCCGTGAAGCCGCTGGTCAGGAAGGAGCGCCACTGCCAGTGATAGTCCTGAGGGGAGACACAGCAGAGGGGAGGGGGGAGGGACTGTTATTTAAATTAAGACCCTAACGGAATGAGTGAGTGGCCCCGCCATACAGAGCCTGCTCAAAGCTGCCGAGTTAAAATACATCTGCTTATTCATATTGTTTATTTGATTTGAGATTCCCTATAGATATCTATCTTTCTACTGATGATATTTATATAAATAATAATAATAATACACAAGATTTTTATAGCGCTTTTCCTAATGCTCAAAGACGCTTGATATAGTGACTGAATATTTATTTATATAAGCTGCTGTAACAAAACATCTTTGGATCAATAATAATAATAATCAATCTCAGCCCATTCCATTACAGTCCAACCTGAAATAAAACCCTGTTGAAATCTAAAATGAACAGCTGATGATACCAGACAAATATCAGTATTATTTGAGTCCCTGAAACCTGATGATGTCACTGTGTCATTGATCTGCAGCTCACCTCGGCACAGAGATGGAAGTAGCAGAGCAGGATGGTGGCCTCAGAGCAGGTGATGACCAGGATGATGAAGACGAGGAATAGGAATCCGAACATGTAGTACATCTGATGGGACCTGCAGTACGGCACACAGCGCTACAGTCAGGACACACCAGTCAACACATCACTGTGCTGCCGTTGCTGATCCAGACTCTTCTCTTTAGGCCCGCTCCACTGGGTGGAGTTCCAGCAAGTCCAGAGTCGAACTGGTGGCAGTCGATAAAATCTCTAGTTCTGCCCACTAGGATCATTTATCTAGCATTAAGATGGACTGTCAAAGTGATGTGAAAAGTCATTATTTCTGTTAATGTAGGACTTTTGAGTAATACCCAATAATTAACTAGGATAATCATCCCTTTTACACAGTTTGTGTAAACCATATCTGACCAAATATTTATAAAAATGTGTCCTACTACATTCTATTAAACATGGACAATGTGCAATGTTTTTTTTTAAATATTCAAGATGAGAAATATTCCTTGCCGAACTTTGCTTCCATTTTTTAATATGTAGAAGTTTTAATACTCGCTTTGGGACATATAAAGGACTCTGATTCTGACTTCAGGTTTCAGAGTGTGACTGACATCACCTTTTAAACGTAGGGACTCCCCACAGCTCTGACTGAAAAAAGGATCAGATGCTCAGCTTTTCAAACCTACATTTAGTAGCACAAACTGCATTCTCACCATATGGAGTTTAGAATGAAGAAGAGCTGAATAAATATACATCCAAAAGGCAGGATCCCTCCCATGATGATACCGGGGAAAGGCTTCGTGTAGAAGGACTGCTCTGGGACCTGGCGAGGAATCTGATTGGTCCGCACAGGGTGTTCAATACCCTGAGAACAGCAGTCACAGCAGAGAGAGAATCAAACCGTCAGACACTGACACTACAAAAACATACATTTAGATTGTTGGAAGGTGGTGGACAAGGAAATCATCATGACACTGAACAACATGTTTGCTTGTTTGTTTGTTTGTTTGTTTGTTTTCATAATGACTTGCTGTCTGTTAACCTCCATGACATGAATACAACAGTGCAACAGGAATAAATGGACGTTCACTTACTGTTTTCTTGAAGCCAAAGTATGCGCCTAGAAATGTGAGTGGCACTGAGATACAGAACCAAAGAGCCAATATGGCTACCAGGGTCCCAAAGGGCATGGCTGCTGAAGACCCTTCCCCCCACAGGATCAGGTTCATCACAAAGAAATCTGCAAACACCACCCTGCAGAGACGGGAGGGTGATATGATTAATGAAGCACAGGATCAAGTGCTGGGTCTAAATATTTTCTCATGTTAGCTGTCTTACCCAGGGCAGAGGAAGGCTGTCAGCAGGACATTGGTCTTCCACTTCTCTCCTCCGAAAGCTGACATGGCAAATTAAAAAAGCACGTCAACCAAATGTAAAGAAAACAATTCAAACCAACTGTATAATGAGATGATCAATAACTGCAGCTCTACCTGGGATTTCTTTCTCCCTTTCCCCTCAACATGAATACCTCTCTCACTTACATTTGTAGAGGCGGGCAGCCACATATCCAGCAGGAGTTCCCAGGAGAACCCAGAGAACCACAGCACAGGTCATCAGAGCGCCACGGTTCGCCGGGGAGAGGAACCCGAGACAGGCGAAGACTACAGAGGGGACAGGCAGCATTAATACACCTTACAGATGTAACGTTAGGACACAGTGGGTCAGTCTTAGAGTCCAGCTGCTGCTCATATTTCAGCTGAACACTCTACCTTTTGAACAAAATAATTGTGTGAGTAGAACTTTTATCAGTCAAGAAATAAACTTCATAGTGCTCATTCACTGTTTCTAAAGGATGTCAAACATATCTTAGACCTTCCTTTACTGACATTTATTGTTATCTATCAAAACTAAACAGCAATTCTGAGATATCTGGGGTAGAATAATATTGGTCGCTATATTTTTAGTTTAAAACGGCGCTATAATGTTCATTTCCATGTGTATACCAGTATTTTGTACCTATACTGTGACATGTCTCCATGCTTTAATGTTCAAAAAGCTCTTTATTTTTCTCATACTTTCTGCAGCACCTCTTCTCACCCTCTGTCTGAAACCACAACCCAGTCTGCTCTGATTGGTTAGCTGGCTGGCTCTGTTGTGATTGGTCAATCTTACAGATGTCCCGCCCTTAAGCCTATCACGTATAATGTGTTGGAGCGCTAATCAATAGAAGCATGAGTGTTACGTAGAGATGTCACTTTGTCACGGAAGTAAACAAAGGCATCCAATGAAGGCAGGGGGGGGGGGGGAGTGTGTGGGAGAGAAACTCCCTCTGAAGGGAACACAGGGATTTTAGCCTTTGCAGACCATTTACATGCACACAAACCTAAAGAACACGCTACAGGAAAGGGAAAACCCCATAAAGCATAAAAGGGCCTCTTTAATTCAAGAGACATACACAAGGTTATGAAGGTCATGATGGAGAGCTGGGTTCCAGAGCCGAGGAAAACGGACAGCAGCATCCCCTTCCTCGGAGGTCGGAAAACATCTCCATGGACCAACTTCCATCCGAACTCCTCCTGAGCATCCTCCTGCAGAACAACACAAGAGAAGAGGAGATGAACTTTCATTGATCCCAGCAGGGAAATTCAGGAGTTACAGCAGCCGCAGGATAAGAGAGGACCACATGGTAGTACACATGGAAATAACACAAGGATATTAAGAATTAAAAAACCCAGTGTGAATCTAAATAACAAAAATGACAGTTCAACTCTGACCATGGGAATTTACGTACAGCTCCGGAAAAAAGAGACCACTCCACATGTTTCTTAAATCTTTATCTCTACATGTATGGCAGCCATTCCACTGTCTGTTGACTTCCAACAGAATGTTGTCAATAGTTTATAGAATACAATAAAATCATTTAACTCAAAGACAAACCTATACATAATTAAACAAGAGAAAATGATAATGCTGAAGGGGTAGCTTCATTTTTTCTGGGGCTGTAGATACAGATATGTGAGCAAGGTTAAATATAAACATTTAAAGGTGCAGGTATCAGAGCTTCTTTGAGTATGTTTCATGCTACCACCCCCCCCCAGAGGTACTCACCACAGAGTCCATCTGATTGTATCTGGCAATATCTTTATGCAGAGTCCTCAGCATGATCATGGCTACCATCCCAGAGAGGAACAACACGATCACCAAGGAGTTCATGATGCTGGGGACGAACAGAGAGAATCCCAGTGAGTTATTGCTGTTAGACCCACTGGTATCATGACTAAGCTAATAGAGTGGTGCAGTGCTAATGTGTTTTTGTAGACCGACCCAGAAGTTAGCATCACAGAGGGACAAAAAGAGATGGTATTTTTTAATATTGCAGTACGAGGATCTCCACATATAAATACTACTTAACAATGGTTGAAACATAAATTCAATTATGTTGTGTTAGGCTATAAATAAACTGCATCACAGTCCCACTTCCCTTAGCAAATGCCTTTTTTAACACACTGTTATACGACTGGCGTTTGTATAGCTCAGTTGGTAGAGCTTGAGGCCATATACTTGTGGTTTGATTCCCATGCGGACGACCCAGGTTCAAATCCTGCATGAGACCATTTGCCGCGTGTCATCCCCTCTGTCTCCCCATTTCATAGCTGTCACTTCATTAAAAGCACTGGTTGCCCCAAAAAAAGGACACTGTTTGACACACTCAACAGTGGGTGACAACGTTAAAATCTCTTCTCAGCTCTTTGTGTTAACCACAGATCTTTTTACAGACAAAATAAAAAAACATCAGGTGACTAAATATTCTAATAATAATAATTCTGCTATAGCTGTAAGCCTGCTGGACAGGACTCCTGCTGGATGGTGGGACTGTCGTCTATAGAGGAGGAAGACAGGCGGAACCCCCTTCACCCTGCTGTTGTTGAAATAGTTTCAGAGTCTGCTTTGCTCTGATTTAAAGTGTGAATGCAAGATAAAGAAACTCCTCAAACTGAGAGCGTATATAAAGCAGATCATCTGGAATCTTGCTTTCTCACCAAGCTTGGGTCAGCAGTTCCCACCTGTCCCTGCAGGATCCCATAACGTATTACAGCTCTATGTGGTTGTTAATGAAATTCCAAACAGTACTGATAGAAGAAATACAACAAGGGCTCAAAACCACAACTAACTATTGGGAAAAGGATTATATACAAGCTGCAGATTGTGGAACTAAATGATTGTCAGTGTGTGTTAAGAGTCTTACCTGAACCACTGGATGTTGGTGTGAGGCATTGACTCCAGGATGTAGTCCCATCTAGATGCCCAACGAATGGTCTTGTCCTCCTACACACAAGTGCACAAAATGTTAAAAAAGCGATATTATCTTGAGTGTTCGGTTTTTGTGCATGTCAATGCTCTGCAAAACCTAGAATTCCTAATAAAAGGGGGAAATTCCATCTGCTTCTAATTGGAATTCCAGTGTCCCTCACCTGCAACAGTTACCCAGGTATATGTGCTTTTTGACACATTCATAATTTCCCTCTGAAGCTGTGATGGTTTATCTATTCATGCCTGGTGCACAATATACGGTGTGTGTATGTGTGTGTGTGTGTGTGTGTGTGTGTGTGTGTGTGTGTGTGTGTGTGTGTGTGTGTGTGTGCTCGCTGCTTGTTCACACACATTAAGAATCCTTACCGGAGCTTCTGCTGTTTACGTCGCTGACGGGCGGACCGCTCCGTCTGTGCGCTGTGACTCTCGTGCGCTTTCTACGTGTACAGTTTAATTTATATTTCAACGGTTCATTATAAATGTAATATATTTACAACTGAGCCTTCTTCCTCAATAGCTCCCACCTTAGTTTGTATGCTGGTGTGTCAGGATTACTCATGAAGAGAAATACTGTATCGTTCAGTTCCAGGTACCGGAGAATAAAGGGTTTTGTAGACACACTGATCAGTCAGTTGTGATGCACATGTGTCAACTATAAAATGAGGCATGAAATCATCAGGTTGTTTATAATGTTTTGTAAAAAGATAGGTAAATAAATGTGAACATTTTCATAATTTACTTTATTACACTAAAACCAAGGGAAGGACTTGTGGTTATCTATAGGATTTATTCTCTGATTTTACTGCTCCGGCCCACTGTCAGGAGTTTGGTAGAAGGCCAAGCTCTCAAAGTGGAGTAAGAGTATATTAGTGTGGAACATATGAATAAACATGAGACAGGAAGGATTCAGGTGTTCAGTCTTTAACCAACTTAAAGCTAGATCTGTTTTTCCACTTTTCTAAAACTCAGCATGCAGCATTAAACACATAAAGGGGATTCTGTTGTACTGACCTTAAACTTGATGGAGTAGGTGTATTTGATGTCAAACAGTCCTGTTTGTTTGTTTTTCAGGAACTTCGGCCCCCCAGAACAATCAGAGCTCTGAAAGCTGCAAGAGACAAGATACACAGACATTTAAGCATTAGAGTCCTGTGTGGTGGCTTTTTTATTGGTCAAACGTGGATACAGACTCAAAGCATTCAGCTGTCTTTGTCCTATTCATACACAGAGCAAACTGTCTGCAGAGGGAAACACATAGACTGGAGTTGGTGGTGCAGATTGAAACACAGAGAGAAGAAAGGGGTGGGGGGGTCCAGCCTGGAGATAATGAAAGGAGCATTCTGGCAGAATCAGGATGTTCTCAGTTGAACAGAAGGTGAAGGTGAAAATGTTGGTTAACTAACTGAGAAGAACTACCAAAATATTAATGCACACTACTAAACGCCAGTGGTTTATAGTAACTAAGTAGATTTACTGTGCTGTACTTAAGTACAATTCAGGGACTCCATCTTTTGTTACTTTTAACTTCTACCCCACCACAGTTCAGAGGTTAATCGTGTAGATTTACTCCACTACATTTATTTAATACCTTTAGTTACTTTACAGATTTGGATTAGTGATGTGAAATATAAAGAGCACACCTGGAGTAAATTCAACAGCATACATTTATATTAGTCATATTCAAATCATATCATATTTTGAGAAAATAATGACGGTATTTTTGTGGACCAGAGAGCCTTTATTAGAGATGAGTAGAGTTGAAAGGCCGAGACAGAGGGGAGGACATTGCCTGAATATTCGGCCACCTCGGGATTTTAACCAGCTTACTAGGCAGATAGAAGAAGCCAGTTCAAAACAGTGAGTTATCCAGCGGCCCATATGATATTTATTATTTTGAAATGGGCCAATCTGCATAATGAGTATTTGTTCTTTTGGTTCTTTAAGTACATTTTGATGCTAATACTTAAGTAATTTTACTTTTGACATTTTGATTGCAGGACTTTTACTGTAACAGAGAATTCCTACACTCTGATACAAGATGTGTGTACTTCTCCAAACTCTGCTTTACGCATACTCATCGCAACAAAGCTAACATTTCCATATTCGATCAATTTAATTAAAAAAATTACATTCAAATTGAAATATCAGATACTCAATTATCCACAGTACAATACGATGACCCCAAAACACATGGACAAATAGATTAAAAATGAAACAGTGAAACGGTATAATCAGTGGGGAGTTTCTGGCAAATTCAGTAAAAGAACCAGAAGATAATAATATATGCAATATAGGTTTATGAAAATGACAACAGTACCACAAGTATGAGGTCTTATAATCTATATTGTGCCACATTATTTAAAACTGCCTTACCTTTTGGGTTCAACCTTGGCAGCAACCAGCCGAGCTCCCAGCTGTTCATGCTCCACGATGTGGAAATGGATGGTGATGTCCACGTGGTTAAAGATGTAAAACGAGTCCTTTTCATTAAAGTTAGACTGGAAAACAAAACCAAGACACAGAGCATGTTAAAAGCAAAGATGGGGTGGCAGTGAGTTATTTCAGTTAATCTGTGTAGGATATGAACCATTGAGACTGAAATGCTATTCACTATAGTCAGACTGAAGCCCTCCTTTGTGCCCCGGTCAATCCTCACAGTAAACACAGAGCTAAATCTCAGATCAAATGCACGCTAAAGGGTTTTTGAGCATGATTCTCTCAGTGATTGTGATGTGTGTGAAAGGTTTCTTTTGTTCATGCATTGTGTCTTGATATTTGTCCATGTTTGATGTTACAAATGGAGCTGCTGTGACCCAAGTCAAATTTCAGTTTTGATCTGACCATTCAAGTATTATAGTATCGTAATATCAAAAAAGACACTTCGAAACCGAATCAAAAACTGACTCACATTGACCACGCAGGCGTCTTTGGCTCGTCCCGCCTCTGTGACGTAACAGCCAATCGGGAAACCAGGATTGCAGAACTTCTGCTCGTCTTCCACATCGTAGCACCAGGTCACAGGCATGTTATCCACAATCCTGCACACACAAACACACGTGAGCATAGACAATATAAAATGACAACAAGGGACCTAACAAACTATATTTATTCACAAATGGTTTAAACAGTACACTCAGGAGGCAGAATGGACACCAAACAGAAAGTATCTGCAATATAAATAACTGACACATCTAGAAGTGAGAGCGTTCATGTATTATACAGAAGTATTACAAGCTAAAAACACCTAACACTAACCAAATACCCTAAAAAACTACGCTGACCTCCCCTTATCTACTGAACGGTCACAAAACATTTGTCATCAGTTAACAATAAAAAAAACGAGACTTTGATTAAATGCATTTTGTCATAAGTACACATCATTGTACTACGTATGTTAGTTGAACGCAATAGTATTACGTTTAAATAAAAAGGTAAACTAAGGTAAGAGAAAAAGGTTAACGCTGAAGTTGTCTCTTCATTTTTTCCGCGGCCGTATATATATACATATAAGCAGCTTCTAACGTCTGAACGTCTACAGGATGTTTAACAGAGGTGGGAGAAGTACTCAGATCTTGTACTTGAGTAAAGTAGAAGTACCAGACTGTAGGAATACTCTGTTACAAGTAAAAGTGATGCATTCAAAATGTTCCTCAAGTAAAAGTACTGAATAAACACATCCTTAAATTGTCTTTTAACAGGAATGTCACTTTTACCACCTCAAATCAGACCCTCAATAACTTTCCACCCACAGCTACTTCTTTTATCGGCATCTATTCTAGTTTATTTTTTTTACTACCCGTCATTGTCAAAAGCACTGATTTTAAACCCCTATAATCTCTATCATAAGCGGCTCAGGGTAGAGATGGATAATATTTGCTAAGCACATCTGTTTTAAACACAACAGAAGCTGTCATTATATCTATAACAGCAACACTCTGCACCTACTGACCAACAATGGCTGTGAACCCAGAAGCTGCAGGGGCTGGATTGTTTATACTATGAAGGGATTAATGTTGACGCAACAAACAACTACAGAGAAATGAGATTCAGAGATGACAGGCAAATACGCTTCCATAAGAAAATATAGACCAAGGAAAATTCCTCATATGTGTAAACCTACTTGTCAATAACCTGATTCGGATCCTTATGTTTTTGCTGACTATGAAACCGTGCTCTCATCTTGAGGCTGATATTTGGAGTTGCTGGACAAAATATATCTTAGCATCAGCCTGTATATGAGACATTTAGGGAACATCGATGTGCAGGGGCCAAAAATGTAGGGAGGCTTGAGACTTACCTAGTCTTCATCACACTGTTGGTTTTTTAGATTTGAATTTGTCATTTGACTTTACAAACATACTGGAATTGCTCAACATAAAGTGACTTTGAAACCACGGTGTCAGAGGGAGAGATACCGTAGGTCCTTCCTTCCTGCAACGGTCAGACTGTAATATCTCTGATGTGCAATAAAACTGCCTTTAAATATAAAACGTGCTTACGTGCAATTTACTCTTTATTTTCTTTTGTTGCATTTATTTACACTTATTTTAAATCACCAGCTCCATCTCTATTTATTTGATGGTAATGCTGTTGTTTCTTTACCATGGTGTACCTTTCTGGAGTGTTTTAGAACTAAATGTGTTTTTATAATTCATAACGTGCGCCTACTTTTTTATATAATATCAGTCAACTCTTTTTACTTTCCTCTGCACTGGACCTCTCCTGCTGGAATGCGGAACATTTCCCATTGTGGGACAAATCAAGGATTTCTGATTCAGTTTAGCTTCCCCCTGTTGGCATGATTGTACATGATTCATTATGACTTAAGACGTGGCATAAAGCTAACACTGTTATATTCATTTCAGGTGTTTAAACACACATGCAAGATCCTCTCAGATGTTGTGTTTGAACACAGGCGCACTGATTATTGATAGAAGTGACGCTGACCAGAATTACAGCTTTTCCAAACAAACAATAATGAGGTTTTGATTGCAGTGTGTGTGTGTGTGTGTGTGTGTGTGTGTGTGTGTGTGTGTGTGTGTGTGTGTGTGTGTGTGTGTGTGTGTGTGTGTGTTTCCTTCACTTGAAATGATTATGACAGTGGATTCTACGTACCAGTGATGCTGGTAGTTGAGTAGCATGCCCTTCTTCAGGAATTCCAGTTTGCTCTTGTCTGATGGTTTGCTGGTGTCGTAGGTTCTGTTACACACCGACTGACACACTGCATCCTTCTTAAACTCAAACTGACACACAGGACACGGTCAGTGCTCAGATAAGTTTGCCATCATGATATACACAATGCATCATTCCCCAACGTTTACAAAACAAAAAACAAGTTACATTTGATATAAAAAATACACAGGATTAACAATGTCACATTTTCATTGCACTCCTTTGACATTAGTCTTTGTCTGGGTTAATATGTCCTGTTATGACTTATAAAAGGGGTGCAATAGCTTATGTCTCCCTAAAGGTACCCACAAGAACGCAGGAACACTACTTGGCTTCACACCAGGTCAAATTTAAAGATCAGTATCAAATCTGTGTGTCCTGCATGAGAGCTGTTCCTCACAAAGATGCAGGTGTCACGCTTTATCAATAAAAGAAAAGCTTCCATGGAAATGATGACAAATGCTTACAAAGCTAATGAGTAGTAGTGTCTATCATGTGAGTGCATATTAAATATCCATCCTCCAATGTCTGTAGAGCTTCTGGAAATACTTGCTCTTAAAGTCAGTGGTGGAAACTCACAACATTTACTCAAGTACTGTACTTAAGTTCAAAAAAGGAGGTAATTTACTTGAGTACTTTTATTTTATGCTACTTTACACTTTTACTCCACTACATTTATTTTGTAGATTAGTTACTTTGCAGTATTAGGTTCTAAATACAAAATATAAATTAAGCAATATGTTGTCATACTGTATCTTATTATACGTTATACTTTCTAGTTAAAGTCATTTAAATAAACCCAACTTGTATCAAATATTTCGTTCTCTCTGTCTGTACACACAAACTGAAAGATTGACAATAAAGCTGACTTTGAGGTAATGAACACCTTAATCCACCTATTGTTTTAATACAAAAATATCAAATATATTGTGCTTAAATGGATCTTAATGCATAACGAGTACTTTAACTTTTGGTACTAACACTAGACACTGAAGTATTTCTACTTTTTCTCGGTAAATCATTTGAGTACTTCTTCCAGCTCTGCTTAAAGTGGACTGAAGCAGCGTAACACATCAGTGTTAAGTGTACTGCTAACTGTGAACACCTCCTGAGGACCAAATGGGGGACTGTCCATGCAGAGAAAATGCATTTATGAGGCAAAGTATCCTTAAATCTTTGAGATGGATGTGACATTTTCCTTATTAGACTGTGTAATAACTGCCTTGTGTCTTAATAACCCAAATAAAAGGTTACTAAAAAGGGAGCCTTTTTTTTCTTCCTGCTACCAAAAGCTGATGCCTTGTTACCAGATTGGCATCCACTTTTGGAAGTTAGTGTTCCTCTCTGTTCAGTCCCCTCCAGCGGTTCCTCAGTAACGAAGCTAGGATTTTGTGATATATAAAAAAGATTTGCCTGTCGACCCGGGAGCACAGAAACGTGGCTCATCCTAACCCTTACCTAAATATAGGACTGCATACATACCTTCTGTATCTATTTGTTTAAGAGTGTAGCCAATGAAAGCTCTTCATTCATGGAATTCAATTGCAGTGTTGCAGAGAGTGTGTGTGTGTGTGTGTCTGTGTGTGTGTGTTTCTGAAGATGTGTATTACCTTGTATGGTGAGGGTTCAATCCTCTCCCCAAAAAGAACCTGGCCCAGATTCTCTGATGGACGTTTCATTTTTTCCTCTGAGCAGAAGTCGAACCTGCATAAACAGTGTTCAATGTCAACGTTTTCAGGGGAGGACACATTAAACCGCGTAGCGTGCACACACACTCCAGGTAACACAGCTGCAGCCGCCGAGAGAGCAGCGACTGAGCTGTCCCCAGCATCTGAAGGTGAAGTCCGTTACCCTGCGGAACATTCTGTCCTTGTATTGATTTAAGTAAAGACACAAAGAGTTTAATACTCAATATTAAAAACGGCCAACAACACACAACACAGTGACAGTGCTAGGAGATCGATCATTTTGATTTTGTTAGCTAAGCAGTTAAAACACTCAGGTTACCCTTACATGTCACAGCAAAGAAGGAATAAATTAGAACAGGTTACATCGTATATGTTTACTGCATAGACGGTAAATAGAGATGTACCGTCAAACTGAGGAAATACAATTTGAGTAAATAGTGTGAACACAAAGGGTTTAATGTTTTTTCTTTTCTGGTTTTATTTAAGTTTATTTAACTTCTACATTGCCCTACAGTGTAATGTATTACAAGGATTTTAACCAGTGCTTTACATCTGGACTCTTGCTGGACAGAGTAGCTGGAGTAATTCAACAATACATGAAAAGAAAAGGGGATATTGATTATTGTTTAAGCACAAAAAGTCAGAGAACTGAAAAGGAGGACAAGAGAGAGGGAAATGAAAAGGGAGAGGAGAGAACACCGGAGGGCCCAGGAGGGTCAGAACAGGAGAAGGCCACAGCAGGAGATGAAGATAAGAAGACAGAAGAAGAGGGTGTGAGAAATGAAGAAGAGGGTTCAGACTCAGAAAGAGGGACAGAAGCAGGAAGTCAGAGGGAGGCTGAGGAAGATGGCAGGGAGGCAGTTGCCATTCTAGCTGGACCACATGGTATGTGTTTACACCCCCTCCATTACAGTAACATAGCATAGCATGTCACTCACATGAAATAACATGTTAATTCCTGCTTTCTGATTTATGTGTTATACAGGATTACTTGCACAAAGATTTACAAATGCCTCTTATTGTATTATTGATTATGATCACACTAAAGATATAAAACAAATGCCGTGCCCCCCTGCAAAAACTTCTTGCCACCCCTTTGCCACCTCATGTAAAATGTTCTAGATCCGCTACTTCGCACAAGACCTTTATCCTCTGTTCACACTGCTTACAGTCACTCCTCTGAACCAAGTGCTTCCAACGGTAGAAAACTCCAAACAGAGAAGTAAGCTCTCAGCTTTAGGAACAGATCCCCTAAGTGGTGCAGTGATCACCTATTTGTGTAGGGAAACCCAGTTAGCATCACAAGGGCTGCTTAAACTAAACGCAATGGTATTTTCCATTGGCTTTAAGTATTGAAGAAAATGTGCTCTTTGGCAAAGACAGGTTGAAACTATAATTACACATTTTATGTCTTCATAAGCTTGTATTAACCACAGACCTTCTTTTGGGCATCTAACCAAAAACTCCTTCAAATAACTGTTCACTTTGAGACCACTTTTGACCATGGACTCATTCAGATCCAATCTTACTGTAATGCAAAGTAAGGATTTTCATAACTGGAATTATTATTATAATTTAAGTCAAAGTCCACTTTATTGTCAAAGTTTCCACATGTGTTATACATACAGAAAACTGAAATACCGTTTCTGGCAGTCCCACAGTGCGGATACAAACAAATATAAAAATAAATTCTTTAGAAAAAGACAAACTTGGTCAGGGTTCCTTGCATAATAAAGAGAGAAGGGTTCATTATATAGATAGGAAGATGAGAAGGGTTCATTATATAGATAGGAAGATGAGAATGGATGGAATGCAAAAGTCACACAAAGAAACCACACATTGGTCAATTGTTTCACACTTACGCAGTATATTCATAAGGCAGAACCGACTCCACTGAATCCAGCCTGTTCACGAACAGCTCGATGGTGGGCTGGAACAACACAAAGCAGACAGACACATATTAGGCTGGTACTCTTTTTGGACATTTCAGAAGAAGAAATTGGACATTCATTTATTTGAATGCAACTTTTTAAAATAAATCATTAAAAAGTTCAAGCGGATACATGCGTAGACCTTATACATGCCACTGTTCCTCTTATTGTTCGCTGGTTCTCTGTGGGTGTCATATTGCATAGTAATTCAAGCCCCTTCATCACCGAGCCGGCAGTGGATGCAAAGGAAAAATAAGTCATAAAGAATTGGAAAAGACCTCATACCAAAGTATTTGTTCTGTTAATATAGTGCCACTATTAGTAAAGGGGCCCTATTCTGCTCATTTTCAGGTTTAAATTGATTTTTTCTTCAACTGTGACATGTCTCCATGCTTTAATGTTCAAAAAGCTCTTTATTTTTCTCATACTGCCTGTTCTGCAGCAACTCCTTTTACCCTCCGTCTGAAACCAGAGCCCAGTCTAATGTGATGGGTCAACTGCTAACGATGTCCCTCCCTTAGCCTATCACGTACAATGTGTTGGAGTGCTAGCCAATAGAAGTGTGAGTGTTACATAGTGATGTTAGCCTTTGCAGAACACTTAAAGTCACAAAAACCCTATAGAAACACTGCAGGAAAGGAAAACCCCCCAGGATCATAAAATGGCCCCTTTAATAAAATGACAGGGAGGTTTGTTGCCGAGAAGAAAAACAATTTGACCCCCAAAAAGTATTTATAATGTATAACTGCTATTTTCAATTACTCATCCAAAGTGTTACTGCCTTATTTTACTCTCTGTGGGTGTAATGTTCCAGACAAATCAGATTTGAAGGTAACCTACAAGTGACACAAGAAAGTAAAAGCTACATTTGAAGCATGAATGGGAACCATGCAAGTGCCTGAATCTCCCACAGGGTTCGGCAAAGGCTTCATAATAAAAGCTTTGTTCAGAATGAGGGAATCCATTCAAACCATGTACGTATGAGGAGAACTGGTTACAGCGCTCATACCTTTGCTCAGTGGCTCAAGGAGCTAAAATGGCTCTACTTTCTATCAGGCCCGTAGAGTTTTCATTAAACCTCCCCTCCTAGCTGCTGCGTCTTGGCTAAGTCATATGAATGGGGGAAAATAACTCATTTTGGCTTTGGGCACATTTAACAACTTATGATTCAAATAAAGGCCATTCAAGTGTTGAGTGGACAGTTAATCAATGTAAAATTGTTATTGGTTTTATTTTCAAGTTCAAAATTTGGTCACAGGACATTGTAGAAAATGTCAGGGGTTCAAAACATTCTGAATATAAGCAGCAATTGGCTGTCTGAAAAATGACTTCTGCATTAGTATGTGTAACTCTGATAGAAGCAAAGGGATCTGAGATGTGTGCTCCTTCATGTGATTATCCTAAAAAGATTGTCTCAAATGAGCAGAAACAAAATAGGCTGCAAAAAAAAATCCCAGTGTGGGATGGATAAAGTAATTCTGAAAAGAGACACACCTTTGAGTCAGCCATGATCTTTTGAACCACATTTCCTGACATTGAAACCTTGTGCTTAGATCAGAGGTTGCGCTAGACTTTTTCATTGTCCGTCATTTTGACGGGCAGGGTCGTAAAAAATCCGTCATTGTCCATTATTATCTGTCATTGTATTTTAACTTTTAAATGGTTATATTAGGCCTAAGCCATAATGCTTATATTTAATAGCCTCAATTGTTTTTTATTGACTTATTGTCATAAAAAAAATAATTCACAGAACAAGCGTGTTTTAATAATAATTATTTATTATGCATTTCTTTTCTGACGATCAGAACTTTTTCAGCTGTGAAAACATAGCGGCTGTGCCTTAGAACGATGGGCTATTTTAGCCGAACGAAGTCAATTATAGTGAAAATACAAACAGCTCAAGCAGCTCAAACTTTCCTTCTTGGCCGCATGGATTTGAACAGTGCGCTTGCCTGCGTGTAATCAAAAGTGTCAATGGATTCTGCTGCCGAGGCGATTGACATTAAATGCTGCGCCTTTGCCTCCGACAGACGACTTCTCGTGGCGGTTTTTATTTTATTTTGAAGGCTGAACCCCCGCTCAGCTGCAACACTAGACACTGGGATAACCAGCGCCACCTCAGCCAACGCTCTAAAATCGGGAAACATTTCCCCTAGCGAAGTGATGAGCAGCCGACAGGAGCCCCTGAACGAGGGATTTCCCGACCCTGCCAGCACTCTCTTCATCGGGAGAAAATCCCTCTGCATGCGGTACAGGAGACAGCGAAGTGACACAAACGACTCAATGCATCTCTTTTAAATAGCAAAATTACGCCCACATGCTTTCTGCAGATGATTGAGAAGGGGAAACAGCCCACTGAAACAGGTAGATAGCCTACACTACTGCAGCCATAGGCTACATCTCAGACTGTGCTAATGGCACAGACCGCTAATGGTTTTAAATCGGAGCATGGCTTTGAGTGCGATGGAGCTGAATTTGCGCAGCTGGCTACAATGTATCGACCCACTGAACACCAGAACAGCCGTAACGTCGGCTCAGATTGAAAGTTGGTGTCGGCAATGAAGCTTATGCAGAGTAAGAAAACTGTCACAACTTGCCTGGTATTTCAACTGTGATTTTTATTGTTGTGTTTATTATTGGTAATGATCATTGTAAAAATCTGTCAAAATGACGGACGGCCTTCAGATTTTTCCGTCATAGCTAAAAAATATCCGTCAATGACGGACATTTGTCGGTTAACGCGACCTCTGGCTTAGATGGAACTATAACTCACATATCTAACAGTGACCTTAGGTTGGGGATGGGGATCAGTTCCCAGTATATGTGACCATGTAGAAATTGCTACAGGCCTACCTGACTCATGGAAAATGAAGTCCAAACCCTACTGCACAAATGTTCACAGAGCATGGTCTGACAAGCTGCCTATCATGGGATCATTAGGGAGGTTATTATGTTAACTGAAAAAGATTCCGATCAAACCCATCTTTCCATATTTTTGCAAAGAAGGCACATTTACATTTTTGTAAAATATACATTTTTAACTGTGTATGTTGTGTTATTCAAAAGTAAAGCATGATCTACTCGTACATGATGTGCCTCTGGTTTAACAAAAGGGTCTCAGCTAAACAGGACAGTTGGTGGTTTGTCATTCAAAGTTTGGTATAAGCAAAACGTTGCAAATGATATATAGTATGTTCTAAATATGTGTTTTCAAGTCTGTTTGAATGATTAAATTAAAGACTATTAAATGAACATTTGAGCTTTGTGCAAGTTTAGAGGCCACTGACTATCACAACTGATACTGGACACATCAGTGCGGTCTGTCAGTGATGTGGGTAAACAACCGACTTTAGAGTCTGACATAACATAGTGAATTTAAATATCAAACTTCCCTTATATTTAGCAACAAGCAAATGGGTCCAGCTGACAAAATGTAAAGAGGACTTTTTCATATGCTTCTATATGGGAATTATTTTGTGTCCCACCCACTGCAGGACACCCTGTCTGCACTCTGCAGCTCCTTCAGTGGTCCTTCCTTCCTGCAGCGGTCAGGGTGTAAAACCACCATGGCCTCTGGTAGACCACCACACATATAACATCAAAGATTAACCATTCTGCTGTGCCATTTTCCTTATGTGCAATATAAACAGGATTGGGGGGGTAACAGAATACATGTAATAAGATAACGTAATCATGATACACAAAAAAGGTAACGGTATTCCATTACAACTACATTAACAAAACAAGTAACCGTTTTTTTTAATCGGGATTACGGCAGGATTACAATTTTACAAAGCATTTTGAAATTAATTGTTTTCTTTATGGTTTATATTTAGGCTACTTTAATTGTTCTTTATTCTAAATTCAAAAATAATAATTCATTGCAGTAGGTGGACACCTGATAATTAAGGCTACATTAGTATACAGTTAAGTAGAAAACTCTTATTGTTATGTATATTCTCTTATTTTTATTTATTGCATTGGATATTGAGTAATCCGAAAGTAACAGAAAGAAATCGGTGTAATTACTTTTATATTTGTGTACTCAGATTAGGTTACTGATCACATTTTTAAAGTAACCATCCCCACCCTGAATATAGATAAATATACTGCTTTATAATTATGATTATTACTGGCTCTATCTCTTAGTTAGACAATTCAACTACTGTAACAGATCTGTAAATAACTGCGCAATATATACTTTCACTTACTGTTATCTGTTCACACTACGTTATAAATGCTACTCTCATTTATTTATTTTAAATACTGCTACTGGTACTTATTGTTGTTTACCTGGATGTTTATTTTTGTAACTTGTATTTTGTGTAATTTTATCTTTTTATCTTCTATTTAATTTAATGCATGCCTCTTAATTCATTTTTCATTAAGTCATATTACTTTTTCTGTAACAATGTGAACGTCCCCTCTGTGGGACGAATAATGGGCTTCTGATTGTACTCTCTCACAATACAATCATAGAATTCAGGCAAATAAATATCAGAGTATTACTTATTCTGACATTCTAGCTAAACTGTCTAGCAATATTACGTTTGACGTTTTGTCCAGAAAAACGAAGTTACTTGGAGGTATTTAGCTAACCAGCAGCTAGCATGCTCTGTTTTTTATTACAGTATCCGTTAGCTTTGTTTGTTTTGGCTAAGGTTAGCTGCCAGATACATTAGAGCTGCTTATAAAAAACGAGTTCACCTTCTGCATTTACATGTTCTTCTCTATGCATTTGGTGAGTGTATCCTGTGTTGGTTGTTCAGTTTAGTTGTAGCCCCTGCAGCTGCTCAGGTGATGTTCGACATGTTTACCTTGCAGTCTGGGACCTGCTCGTTCCCCGACTCGCAGAAGCTGACGGGAGCCAGACCCGGGAGGTAGAAGCCGGCCGCCCGAGCCAGCAGCGCGGCTCCAAGCAGCCACCGCAACATCCTCACCCGGCGTGTCTTCACTCAGGAATTACACAGTTAACTTGCTCCTCTTCACAGTCTACAATGCATCAGACATCCACACCGGACAGCCACCAGCATCCGGTTCTGCAGCGGGCAGACACGTCACTTTCCGGAAGTCCTGCTTCGTGAAGCAGAGCATTGTGGGATCAGGCATTCCGCGATGTTGCTGCAGTAATATTCCCAGAGGTGGAATGTAACTAAGTATATATCTAATTACAGTACATAAGTACAATTATGAGGTATTTCACTTCAGTATTATCATGTTATGCTACTTTATATTTTTACTTAATTTTTACTCCATTACATTTTTTCCAAACAAAAGTAGTTTTTTAAACTTTCCAGGTATGGTTTATAATACAGGATTTAAATAAACAAATCATTATGTATTAGTAATGGGGTAGGCGACCCATCAGTATATCAAGTAATAAATGATCCCCCCTTTACCAAGTGCAACATTGACATCAATTCATTAATAATGAAAATACTTTTGTACTTTTATTTGAGTACAATTAAGAATACAGGACTTTTACTTGTTTCAGAGTATGTTCACAACGTAGTATTGCTACTTGTACTTAGGTAAAAGATATGAGTAGCTACCTCTTACACCTCTGAAAATTCTTATCTCCAGCATCCTTGTCCATAGCTGTGAATGTAAGCGTGAATGATGTAACCATAAACCAGTTCTGAAAAGTAATTAAGGACATTTACTCAGGTATTGTACTCTACCTTTTTGATATATATATTTACTTTACTTGAGTATTTCCCTTGCGTTGTACTTAATACTTTATTACTCCACTATATTTATTTTAACACTCATAGATACAAGTTACTCTGTGCCTATACACATGCTGATATGGTATAATGCAGTTATCCTAATCCAAACAATATTTCCAGTATCTAAATTGCTTTACATCATACAGGATAATATAATAACCACAATAACATAATACCCTGAAAAGATCCATTCTGCAAAACAAGAACCTTAGAAACATGTAGTACAGTAGATGATACTACTCCTGTACTTTCCCTTCAGTAATAATTGAAAATAAAAATAATAATTACGTCAAGTACAAATACCTCAATGTTTTACTTTAGTACTTGAGTAAATGTACTTAGTGACATCACACCACTGTTCATTACAGTAGCTATGGGAACTTGAGAGAGGTAAACTGAGGGAGTTCAGTGTCCTGCTGTAGGAGAGAAGTGATCTGTGTGATGGATCTGTAGGGCCATCAAGAGGGGGGAAGTTTAATGTTAGGGTTTGGACAGTGGGTCGATAAATGGTTTTAGAGGATCACTGGTGCTTTTTATTTGACAGGTTAAAGGTGTTCAATGAGTGAACAATCATGGAGGCTTTATCTATTGATCTTCTTCGTTTGACTGTTTCATGCTACTGTGGAATAACAATTAAAATATATATCAAATGTTAATTGAAATTGAAGTATGTGGGTATAATGTTGACCTTTGCAGCACATTGAAGGACATGGGTAAGATAAATGTTCTTTGAATGAACTTTTAGATCAAATACCGACATGCATCTCCAAAACTAATAATTGATAGTTAAATAACATTTGTTTTTATATGTGTATTATTAACTGTAATTTTCCAGTTATTACTTGAAGGCATCATGATTGCTTGAATATTCGTAAGTAAACGCAACACAAGGTGCACGAGGATCAGGAGAGACACATTTAGGCTACTGATGAAAAACAACAAGTTCACCTTATAGCAGCAAAGAAAATCCAAGATACATTTGTGGTTAATTAAGCCTGAGCAATATTTTCAGTGTGTTAATGAAAGCACGCACTTATTACCATTAACTGACATTTATATTCTCTATTCTGTAGGCTATCTTTACAAAAAAGAAGAGCAGAAATGAATATTGACATGGTTTATTCTTGCTTTAACTTGTATTATCTTGTTCTGGGTCAAATGTAGAGACTCGAGTGTGTGTTCATCATCATGAGGCTTCATACGCATACATTCCGTATGGAAACAGCTACTTTAAACAAACAATCTCCCATTATCATCCCAAATGTACTGTATAGAGCTCCTGCGGTCACGTGACTTTTGGTTGGGAGCCACCATTTTGGCAGTCAACATGACCACCGGTGCCAGTGTTTTCTTACCGAGCGAGTATACTTCTCATTTTAATTCAAGTGAAATTCGGCTTTATAGTACAAAATTAGAGAGATTAAATATAAGCGACCCATATAATTCACCCGGTGTGCTTTTCAAGAGCATAACCTCCTGCTCTGAAGACGATGTACCCGACTTGCGCTACGCAGACATCCACAGCTATCTTGTAAGCTTTCCATCAGTGTACTCAGGAGACTCCCTCAGAGCGTACAAAAGCTTGGAGGCTTACAAATGGTGTCAGTCCGGCTTCGTAAACAACATTCAACTGTGGAGTCTTACATCCAAAAACTTCGGCATCATCACTGCAAGGGTAAGTATTAAATTATTCCAGTTTGATAGGCAGTGTCACGTTAGCATTGTTTGTTTATTAGCTTGGCTAGCTACGGAAGTGTCACGTTAGCATGTTTTTTAGCTTGGATAGCTACTGCAGTGCATCTGTAACTTGCTAGTTTGTATTTTTGATCGTACTCAACCAAAGTGGCTGGCGTTTTTTACCTTTATTTATCTGTTTTGGAATTTCATATAGGTTAATCACTCCCAAAGGCTTAATGAAAGTCAACTAAAGCCATGGGTGGTGGTGAGGAACGACGGTGTTGTGCTGGGAGCCCACTGCAACTGCACAGCGGGACTCGGGGAGAGCTGCTCTCATGTGTCAGCTGTTCTCTTCAGTCTGTGGGGAAAAAACAACGCAAGGCACGAGGAGATCAGCTGCACATCCAAAAAATGCAAGTGGGCCTCTCCCAGTGAGGATGCTGCGAAGAATGTGGAGTACCTGCAGGGCAAGGACATCATATTCAACCATACTCAACAAAATAAAAAGGGGAATTCCACCAAGGGTACCTCTGCGCCCCCATCTTTCCCACCCCTGACTGCTGCTGAGCAAACACAGTTCTACCAAAATCTCTCACAGTGCCGGACTCAAGATGGGAAGTCCTGCAGACCTGCAGTCCTGTCAGTTGTTCGCGGGTACGCCACATCCTATGTACCCAAGGCTGTCAAGCTAGATTTACCTGAACCCCTTACCAGTCTGTATGACAAGAAGGCAAGAGACCTGAACCTGGCTGAATTACAAGAGCGTGCAGAAGGAATATTTGAGGACTTGACTGTCACTGAAGAACAGGTACATAACATATTCTGTTTACTAATGACTGAAATCTAAGATCTACCATGTTATGTGCACGTGTACTGTGTGTGCGCTATCTTGCAATGTAAATGAGAAACTGTTTGGATTGCCATGTTTTCAGAGTGATATTGTAGAGGAGGAGACCCAAGCACAGTCCAAGTCCAGAATTTGGTTTGATCAAAGGAGTGGTAGGGTGACAGGATCTACCTTCAGAGCAGCAACAAGAACAGACCTCAGAAAGCCAGCCGTGTCTCTCATAAGACAGATATGTGACCCAAAGTCCCATGTTTTCAGCAGTGAGGCTACCAGGTATTCATGGGCAGAGAATTCCAGCCAATGTCAACATGCAGTTGAACATCCTAACATACTCCAAATAGCATCCCAAAAGTTTCTGCCTTGTTGTAAGGTGTCAGCTGATGTTCATCATCCCAAAAGTAATGGGCATATGCATTTGATTACTTATTGTATGAAACATTGTGACATGTGCATCAGCAGACACCTTACAATACAGCTGTATCATGTGGGATGATATATGCCACATCTTCAGGAAGGTACTGACAAGTCAAGGGTAGTGTGTGTGAGCATTACAACTGCATGTTGAAATCAGCTGGAATTTCCCTGTAAACTAAAATAGGGTGTGCAGTGTGTAATCTCTTCTATGTATGTGTTAACTTACTTACGTACAACATATGGTGTACAAGAAAATTAGTGTGAGGTGAATGAACAGAGAGGGTAAATGCAGTAAGTACTAGGCTATTCTTTAAAAAGAAGTGTAAAACCAAGTACAGCATTAAACATTTGTAAAGGGCAGGGAGGTAGCAATGTGGGGTGGCATTACTATTGTCCAAAACTCATATTTCCATTGTTTCTTCAGATGGGGATGCAATAATGAAGAACTGGCCAGAAAATACTACGAAATGCAGCATCGCCTATCACACACAGACGTCCTGGTGCGACCAGCCGGATTTAGAATTTCACCTCTGCACCCATTTATCGGGGCCTCACCTGATGGGTATGTGTCCTGTAGCTGCTGTGGTACAGGTGTCTTAGAAATGAAGTGCCCATTTTCTGCAAAGGAGCTTTCTGTCAATGAAGCTGTAAATTCTGTTGCACACTTTTGCCTTGAACAAGATTCCCTAGGAAAAATTAGACTTAAGCGAGACCATGCATACTTCTACCAAGTGCAGATGCAGCTATTTGTTACCAAATTGGCATACTGTGATTTCATTCTGTGGACTGAAAAGGAAGGTGATTCACCCTTTGTGGAACGCATTACATTTGACCCAGAATTCTTTCTCAAAGAACTTGAACTTGCTCGTGACTTCTTCCTAAAATGCATCATCCCAGAGCTGTTAGGCAAATGGTTTTCTGCACCAAAACAAGCAACTGCAAGCACCGATCCCCAGCAACAGTGGTGCTACTGCCGTGCACCTGCGGCAGGGAATATGCTTGTTTGTGCCTCAGGGTTCTGTGCCGTGAAGAGGTTCCACCAAACCTGCCTTCGGATGAAAAGGGTACCGAAACAGTGGGTGTGTCCTAGTTGTAGGAAACTAATCAATGCTCAAAAAAAAAAAACATAATTACTTAGTCTTACTTACTTACGAAATGTGTGAATATGAATGAGCTGATGCAATGTAAATATTTTATTAATTAATAAACAACTGTTAAACCAATGTCTTCTGTGTCTGTAGCAGTATCTGTAGCGATCTTAAAATGTGGATAGGTCACTCAAATCTAGTGAGTGAGAAAAGAAGTCACAAGAAACAAGTGAGAAGCGAATCAAAAAGGTTTATTTTCTGTTGACGCACAAATTCATCACTCAAAGGGCACCACAGAATCAGGTACATTTGTTAGTCCACAACATACACTCACAATTTTATCAAGATAAGTAACATCATTTTCTTTCTCTATGTCTGTGAAAGTTATTGGCACAGTGCTTTGTAAGATAGTATATTTCTGACGAAGTACTCCTATGACTCTTTCGATGTGAATCCTTAAAGAGGCTAGAGATCTTGTATTCTCTATGTCAGCAGGATCTAACTGTGTTTTTCCACGAGTAAATGCTGGAATTTTTAATTCAGCCTGACACCTTTCAACAGACTCTTTCACCAGAAACCCCCTGTCTGCCAAAACAACATCCCCTGGGAGAATATTAGGTAAAAAAGTACTGTGTTCTGTAATGAACTTATCACTGGTGCGACCTCCCCATCCAGTAGAAATGAAACAAATTGAACCTTGAGGGCAAATGGCAATTAAATATTTCATGGTGTGATGTGATTTGTATCTTGAGTAACACTGCGCACTGGGTCGCAATCTACTTGGTTTCTCTAGAAATATTTCAAAGCAATCAATGATACAAACAGTCTTCTCGTAGTCACCATTTCTAAATACATATGGAAGAGATGTTCTTAAAGATTCTCTTTCAGGCCACACCACTAGGCTTGGCACCAGTCTACAATACATCAAATTAACACAGTTTTTGAAGTGCCTGGAGACAGTAGTTGGGTCGATGCCAAAATAAAAACCCAAAAAGTCAAATGTTAAGTTCATTCGAAGCTTCATCAAAGTCAACATGTATTGTTGAAAACATGTTATTGATGATTTAACTTTGAGAAATGGAGCCAGATATTGAAAAATGGTCATGAGACATGCATAGGTTGCCAGCCCAGTGAGGACATTCACCTTTTTATCATTGTTATTTAAACTAATCTCTGTCAGGGTCTTCCTATTAATCTTTTCCCTTAACAACACATTTTCAGCCCTTAGAGCTTGGCATTCTTGCTCAAGACTCTGGATGCGGGTACAGCAGGTTTCAGAGGTGCATGGTGGTGTTACTGGTTCAGGCTGGACAGGATCATCGGCTGAGTCTTCCAACGGATCTGTGATGGGGGGCTCCTTCAAAGGCTCTGTGATATGGTCTTCTGGGGCTGCATCAGTTGATGTCCTGATGAAAACACAGAAGCAGCAAAATAAGCTTTCATGCATACAATACTGATGGCAGTTTGACATGTTTACATGTTTACAGTTTGACATGTTTAATGGAAATCATATGATATTAGCCTTCATTAAATGACTGGTGTGACGTTATTGTTTATAACCATATCACGGCAGTTAACTATTTGAAATAAAATAATCTGAATAACACACCGATCACAAGTAGACCCAACATGTAATCAGACAGGAGTTTGATCTACCCACCTTTGACGGATGGCTTCTGCAGATATCTTTGCCTGCTCTACTTTGTGCAGTTTAGCCTTCTGCCTTCTGTTAAAAACCTCCAGTCTCGTTTTATGTCTCCTCTTCTCTGGAGATGGAAGGTAATCGAAAATTGAGGGGATAAAATCCGGACTCAACGGATTATCACTCTTTCTCCCTACAAAATAAGAAGGAATATTTCAACACGGGTTTGTTTACCACTAGCTTGCTACAAGCTAACTTGCTAACTGGCTAGGCTGCGCCAGAGCCACACTTGTTGAGTTAAAAAGGGACATCACAGTGTCCGTTAGCTATAATAACTGGGTGCTACTTCTTAAATTAAACTAATTAAATTTAATTAAACTGACCAGAAACTTTTTGTAGCATTGTACTGTATTCCTTCACCCACCTGATATGAAGTGATCACTGCATAAGCGAAAGCCAACGGCCGGGGGGTCCCATCTTTCAGTCTTTTTCTGAAGGCTCCTGGCTCTTTTAATCGCTCCAATCCACTTCTCCCTCCTCTCCGCGTCTTTAGGAATGCGATAATACGATACACCTTTCTTTTTCCCACGCCTATTTGTGCAACCTGGTGCACAGCAGTTATCCACCATCCTTGACAGTCTGCCAGTGCCTGTCAATTTACTGCCGCGATGACTGCCAAAATGGCTGCCCCTGTCGTATCTCGTCACGTGACCAGCATATATGACATCATCTGCAGGAGCTCTATATGATCGCCCTCACTCGCTCACGCACAGTGAAAGTCATGGCAACCGAGCGGGACGTTCTACCGAGGGTATAAAAGCTGCAGAGCTTCAATCCGTCATTTGCACTCAGACTTGACACAAGTTCACCTGCAAAACCTGGAGAGTTGAAATCTTTGATTTCTGATCCGAAAAACTTCCTGAAAACCTACTGTTGGATAACTGAGCTTCAGAAACCCCTTCAGTAAATCTACAGTAAACACTACCAGCTGAAAACATGGCTTCGTCTGGACCCCCTGCGCTGGAGCACCTGCTGACCCGTGTCACACGATGGTTCACTGGCTTTGCTGGTAAATATTAAATTCATTTCATGGCAAATGTATTTATAAATGTTTCTTTAGTCATTTAGAGTTAAAATCAGTAAGACATTTGCATTTAATTACGTGAAATAGTTGAAAATTAACATTGAGACATTATGGAATGTTGGCTTGAAAGTTGGAAATAACTGAATTTGGGGTCGCTCAACGTTTTTACGCTGTGAAATGAAAAATATACGATAGAACTGGGCAGACTTTGTCAGAACAGCTGTATAATGTGTAAACGAAGGTGTAGCGATTGGAAAACCCCGTTATTTTTGTTTAACGGCCTCCGAAATTTCCGAATTTAGTGTCTGAAATTGACAAAACAAAATGGCGACCAGCACCATGGTGATAATGGAACGTTCAAGTCCAGGTCGTTTCTCTGTAGGGAGAGATGAGTTTGCTGTTCAAATGTATCTGGAGATATGTTTTGGGGTCCTCTTAAATTTAACAACATCACATTTGGGAACAACACTTTCAGATATGTTATTTAAATATCCTAAAGTTAATATATAGTTGGTATTTTCTGAAGAGGGTGGTTTGTGGAGCAGTGACTGCAGGTCCCATATGCTCTCTATCCGCGCATGTCAGTGTTTTCGAACAAGATGTTTTCTCAGATGTCTTCAGAAGCAGAGCAGGAGTATTGTGTTATTTAATGGACTTATTATTGCATCACTGAGAAGAGATAGTCGGTCATAAAACCAAATCTAACTGAATACAACCCAACCTTAATCACCTTTGTTCTACTGTCCCAGTCACTGCTACTGTGCTCATTAAAGGAAAGATAGAAATGAGATGGTTTGGCTAAATCCACATAGTATTTTCATCATTTCCACTTTTTAAATATCATAATAAATACTTAAATAAAGTTGCCCCTTGCTGTTTTCAATTATAATTGTCAAAACCTTTATTTATGATTTGGCAGACAAATATGCCACACTAACTTGCAAAACAAAACTTTTAGAAAAACATGACGGTTAAACACCGGCACCTTACCTGTGTTTGGTCATGCATTATCACATCTCTCTACTATACTGTCATTGTGTGTCCAATAACTGGAGCTGGATTGCACTCAATTTGATAATACTTCTCAAAGGGGGCCCTGTTAACTGGTGGCTTCTACAAAGTGCTTTTAATGTTTCTGCTCAAACTGATTAGTGAGGCCTTCAGACCAACTGATTGAGTCTGTTTCATAGAAGTGTAGAATGTGACTTTTTTTCAAATACATGTCTTGTTCCTCAGGTGGCTCCCTGTGGCCTGTGACCAACCTTCGCCCTGATGCTGCGACTCCTGCCGAGGACCTGTTCCTGCCTGACTATGAGGACATGGTTGGTGCTGATGAGGCAGATGCTGCAGACGGGCTTCAGGAGGCTCAAGATGAGCCTCAGGGAGGTGATGGAGATAGTGAGCAGCCCCCTCCTGCTGCTCCGTCTCCTGTTTATTACCCTGTTCCCTACGCTGTTCCCTACGCTGTTCTCTATGCTGTTCCTTACTCTGTTCCCTATGCTGTTCCCTACCCTTACTATGCTCCTTGGTCTAACCCTTATGCTTACCCCTACGCTTCTCCTTTCGCCGATCCTCATGCTTACCCTCAGGCTGCTCCTGCTTACCCTCAGGCTCCTCCTGCTTACAATGACCCTCCGTATGATGCCTATCCTTCAGACGATGATAATAACCATGCTCGTGAGGAGTTGTTTCGCAGGTACTTTGACGAGCCATTGGCCGAGGACGAGGATGAAGAGATTGATGTCGTCGGACTCGACTTCCCTGTCCTTGATGTTGAAGACATCGGGCCAATCTCCCTTGAAGATTCCTCCGAGGTGTCCATAGACTCCTCCACAAAAAGATGCAGGGAAGACAGCGAGGAGGAGGAGGAGTCTCCTGCGAAGAGGCCGCGGTGGTCCGAGGACAGCGATTCAGATTGAGTCTGCGATGGATGGGCTGAAAATCCTCCTTGAATCATCAGAGCAAGATCTGCCCTTCATCTCTTCCATTTCACAGCTGGACCACATCATTCACCTGGTAGCCTTAGCGTCTTGCGGGGCTGCCAACATCCCAGGAAGCGTCTTGCCTTGGGATTTTTTGTGTACTACTTATTATTTGCAGCTCAGTCTTTCTTTGTTTAATTCTGATGGCAGGCGCTGCCCCAGGTAGCCTTTGCGTCTGGCGGGGCAGGTCCAGGAAGCGTCTTGCTCTGATTTAACTGACACTTTTTTACATGTCGGGGCTGGCCTTTGCGTCTTGCTGGGCAGAGAGCCTCACGTAGCCTTTGCGTCTGGCTGGGCTGCCAACTCCCCAGGAAGCGTCTTGCACTGGGGGAGTTTGAACCGTCTCCTCATTTTCTGCACAGTGGGTCGATGTTTCTCCTTGGAGCCTTCACCCTGATGGTGGGTTTGCTTGACTCACCCTCATGTCAGGCCCTCACAGTGAAGCTGGCAGCACTGTGGAAGCTCCTGGAAGTCTCTCTTCAGTCTGCTGTCTGTAGCTCTCAAGGTCAAACGAAAGACATCCCTGCAGACCACTGCACTGACGCTAGAAGAAGCAGGACAAAAGCAACAGAACATGGCACTTTACTCTCATTGCACTTTACTCCCCAATTGACAGGTAATGCACTGGACACCTTCAAAATACATAACCTCCAACATGAGGAAACTTAATTGAACCAAAAGAAACCTCCCAAAATCGGATCGAACCCCGCTGTTTTTAGGCATCTCATAAGGATGCTTCCTGAATATTTTTCTCCACAGGTCAAAAGATTAAAGGGATAGTTTGGATGGCTTGAAGTGGAGTTGGGAGGTGTGTATCCACAGTCAGTGTTCTACCTACAGCAGGTTGCGCTCGGCACCCCCTTGTTGGAAGAGGCACACATGAGTTACAGCAAAGTATTTCTGTAGAGGGGGTAACAGCTAAATATTCTTAGCCACCCAAAAGAAAAGCCCACCTAAAAACGAGGTTTGAGTTTAAGCAACTTTATACTCAGATCATTTAACTCAGTTTACCTTCCCTTTCCAACGGGAAACTGAAGCAATTATTGATCCTCTATTCAAAGCCACTTGACTCCATTCACAGCCCGCAGGAGTGGGTGCTCTTCCACTCCTCCAGATGTAAGTTAGTTTGTGTTGTGGGACTTAAACCAGCTAGTTTGGATTCACCAACAATAAGCCTTGCAGCTGCCCCGGTACACAACAGTACCTCGCTTTACTTCCGGCTGGAACTCTGCCGGCTCCTACAAACCCGGGACGTGCTGACCTCTTCCAATTGAAGGACATGCACTGACTATAGAGAATTACCTCCAACAACCCCGCTTCAAACCATCCTTTCTGTCCCTTTAATATGGCCAAAAAAGGTACAGTAACTATGAAATACATAATATTGTAACATGAAATCATTCAAAGATAATATGTGTCACTAACCATCTCTGTCCTTCATTCCCTCTGATCCTCCTCCACCAACTGAGCTGCTGAGGTTCACCGAAGACAAGACCGATAAGTTTGAGCTTCTGTCCCGTAGAGAATGTAAAACAGTATTAACATGTGACCCGCCTACAAGCTGTATGCTTCATCTATTTGTTGATATACTATCACCTGTTTAGCTCACAATTCACAGGTAAACGCTGCTGTGCAATGTGAACCCAAAAGGTGAGTGAGGGCTTCTGACGTGTGATCGAGGTGATCCAGCAAAGTCTGCAATGCAAAGTCAAAGTAGGAAATATGTGTTGTTGCATTGTGACTCCTTTAATTCATATAGTTTACATATCCATGCTTTTGAATAAATCAAACCATGTTTTACTCACAACTCCTTCAGTAGAAGTGTGTGACTTACAGTAAAACATATACTCTGCATTTGCTGCTTCTGTTTGCCTATTATCACTCATTTAAGTTTCTCTTTCTACATGTAAGAAGTGTGTTTACTTCAGAGATTGCTGCCATTCCCTGAGGACACCAAGGTAAGTATGAGCTCAGGACTCAGAATAGAGAGAATGAAGTTCCTGTGGACCTGGTTCTCCAGCTGGTATCATTGATTCAAAGTTGAGTTATTCTTTGTCTTAGTCACCATTTAATATATTTCTGTCCTCTTTCCTCCACCACCTGAGCCAGCTCACTGGATAGCAACAGTGAGCTGGCTCGGAAATAAGGAGGATGAATGTAATATGTTTTTGTGTAACGGTCTTTCTCCTGTATGCTCCATCATTCATGCTCTCTCCCTGTTCAGTAATGCCACTTTATTTTTACTAACCATTATTTATATTTCCCTCTGACCTCCACCACCTGAGCTCCTGCTGTTCACCGTGCAGCAGAAGGTGAGTGTGACCTTCAGACTGACATACAGTGCAGCACATGCAGGGTTACCATGACGACTCTGACCTGGAGGATGAGCTGGAGATCACAGAGGAAACAATCAGTGACAACATTCACAGACAAGTCTTACTTCGGCTTCTCAAATCTTCAAAGCTGATAAATGTGACTCGTTCTTTCCTCCTCCAGAGACTCAGGCTACGTGCCCACGACAACGCTCTGAAGCAAAAACGCAGATGTCCGTTTTTCCCCTCCACAATTTATCTGCGTTTATCTGCGTTCTCACGAGCGTTTTGGGGGTGGATATCTGTCTATCCATGGGAACAGGGAAAACGTATAAAACTCATAATACTCGCAGTTTGCCGATGAAGTAAGCACGCCCCGGACGTAGGTGGCAGTAGCAACAATACCAAATGCCTGTTTTGTGGCTACTTCCTCCGCGTCAGTTAGAAGAAAATGGCGAAGCGCGGCGGCAATAACAGTACGCCTAGTTCAAACTTTGTTTGGACAGATGAGGAGGTCCAGTTGCTGCTAAACACAACTTTAAACTACAAAGCCAGGAAGGCAGTGGATAATGTTGATTGGGAGAGTGTCCAAAACAAATATACTGAAATATGGGAGTCGTTCATGGAGAACTACCCACTAAACGACCCAAAGTACCCTCATGCTAAGGACCAGGTTAGCAAAGGTCATGTTGCAACCAAAATTAAAGCCGTGCGCATAAAATATAGGCATGCTGTGGACACCCAGAGCCGTAGTGGGCACGGGAGGGTGGTGTCTTTGTTTTTCGAGCTATGTGATGAAATTTGGGGTACCACCCCTGCCTCCACAACAGTAGAGCATGGCCTCGAAACGGCAGACGTAAATGATGGGGCAGCAGAGCTGGGCGGTGTAGAACTAGCAGAAGCAGAAGAATCGGTGCAGGAGGACAGCTCATCTTCGGAGCCGGGCGGAGAAACTCTTTCGAGGAGGAGACACTTACTTCAGGTAAAACTATGTGTTTGACGCTAGTGTTAGCCCCAAACATCATGGCAATGTAAGGGGCACCTGTCCTGTTCCGGGTGTGTGTGTGTGTGTTTTTTTTTTATAATGACTGAGTAAAAAATATTGTTTACACGAATTACAAAGGACAGTTGTGCTTGCCAGATGCACAATTACACTCGTTATTGTTTGGATGTTGAAATGGTTTGGATGTCACAATGTTCCAGTCCTACCGTTTTGACACAATTCAAGTGAAGTGTAGCCCACTGAAGTTGGTATCCCTATTGGTCTGTAACTGACAATGGCACAATATTTGAAATCGCGTTAACACACACACACACACACACACACACACACACACATAGCCCACACACACACACACACACACACACACACACACACACACACACACACACACACACACACACACACACACACACACACACACACACACACACACACACACACACACACACACAGAGAGAGAGCGCGCAAACGCCTACAGCATTGCTGCAGTGGGCCTAAAGACAATCTTTTGCACACAACCGAAATTGCATACAAGACCTACAACAAGACCTGCATACAAGACCTATACAAGACCTGTAATATTGTCACGAAGGTGGATTGTGCATGCATGTTGTACAGGACAAGGACAGATGCACTATTATAAGTCCACTAATGTTTGCTTTGGTCTGTTATTTTGTAGGCCAAACTCAACAGCTACAAGACAAGCAGGCTTCAGAAGAAAGTGCGGAGCGATGAACACCATGAAGCCCTCCAAATTAAAAAGAGGATTGCCGACATCATGGAGAATTCGGAAAGGGAACACAGTTCCAGAATGGATGCATTAGTGACTGCCCAAACCAGGATGAGCCAGTCTTTTGAAACTCTTGTGAGACATTTCACCTCACCCTCATACAGACCAAACATGGCTTTCTCACACAACGCGCCCACATACCTACAGCCCATGGCCTCCTCAAGCTACTTACCACCTGCCATGCCCTCCTCCCACCAATACATACCACAAGAACCACACATGCCCTCCTATAACCCATACATGCCACCACCAGAACCAGCTAGAGCCTCATGCCAGTCAGACACGGCACCACCAGCACCATGTACACAGACACGATACATGGCCACCTCGCACACCTCACCTCACTCGCACACCTCACCTCACTCGCACACCTCACCTCACTCGCACACCTCACCTCACTCGCACACCTCACCTCACTCGCACACCTCACCTCACTCGCACACCTCACCCATGGCCTCCTTAAGCACATATGTGCCCCCCTCCCACCCATTCATGACACCAGAATCACCCATGCCCTCCTCTCACCAATACTTACCACAACCACCCAGGGCCGCCTCCTACACAGACCAGCTGCTTTCAGAAAGCACTGATGAAGAAGACCAGGTTGATCTTCTTTCATTGTAAGTAGCCTAGCCGTGCTTACATACTGTCAAATGACTTGTTCAACGTTGTTGCCGTTGATGCTACCTCATGTGGCTATGCAGGCCGATTTTCGAGTGTACTTTATATTTCTATTTTTGTACAGTGTTACTGTATATTTGGTTTATGGCTGTCTTTGCATGATGTTCACATGCACTTTGTCCTGAATATTTGACATAAAAGGGTTTTTTATGTTGCGTTGCACCTTAGTAAAACTGTCATTTGCACTATATACATTTTTTGGGGGATTTATGTTTTCTGTATTTATGTTTCAACAAGATAAAATACTTGATTTCCCCCCTGATTTGCATGTGTTATTGAGAAAAGTCTTACACACCTCATTTTGACAGGTCACGAACATCTACTGGACAATCAGTTACCAACAGAATGCTCCCCCTTGTTGTCCTCATTTGTCATCATGTCTGCTAATTCTATGTAGTTACACAGAAAGTGTTACAACTGAAATCATAGGAGATATGACGTTTAAACAGTTGTCATATTGCAGAACCACTAAACATAGTAATCATAATCTTAGTAAATTAATGCAGGTTATTTTGACAAAAAAGGGTTTTATTCATTACCTGTTGTAATTACTGAGAACGAGTACATAAAGTCATGAACACAACACATCACAAGTTCTGGTAGACTGATCACAAAACAATATCAACACCAAAAAAATAATGTGCATAAACATAAACACAGGTGTCACCAGTAACTGTTTTACTGGCAAACAAGCTGATTTTAAAAGAACATATTATGGGTCCAGATACTTGGTGAGGACTCTCCTCACCCGCTTTCCACCTGCCTCGTTGCAGTCTGTGGTATAATTGTTCCTCTGTGTGGGAGGTTGCTGGTCCCGATCCATTTGCACGGCTTCCTCTTGTGCATGGTGATTCACGGTCTCGTGGCAAGCCTCACAGTAGTTGTTGAGGACAAAACAGGCATAAATCACAGTAGGCAGGTCACTGAGATTTATGTCCATTTGTCGCTTCAGGCAGGCGAACCTGGCCTTGAGGCGACCGAATGCACACTCTATGACCATACGAGCCTTGCATAGGGAGAGGCCAAAGTACTGCTCAGAAGGGGTTGCGCCTCCATTTGCATATTCCTTCATCAGGTATGGCAGGAGGGGATAGGCCGGGTCTCCCAACAGGAAGATGGGGATGGCTTCCTCATCCTCCACTATCTGCTTCTCCAGTGAGGGAATCTTCCCAGTCTTCAAAAAACTGTTGACTTTCGAGTTGGCGAACATCCGGGCATCATGCACACTACCTGGCCATTTCACCACCACATCCATGAATCTGCAACACAAATGAAGCATCATGACTTTAAGGTTTTTTTAAAAGAGAAAACCCCCACAACATGTACATTTCTAACAAAAATAGATTAATGAATGGGTGTGTAAATATAGCTAAATGTTGTGTCAATATGGTACTGTAGGCTTATTAATATAGACTACATGTATATTGGGCTATATTGGCTACATTCTGTTAATTTTTTTTGTTACAAGGCTATTGGATGGGACAGACTGCTCTGTGCCCAATTGAGTGATGGTGGTGTATAGCTGATGTCTTTGGAGTGATAAACTGCCTGTAGCCTTACCTGTACGTATGGTCACATACAGCTTGGACGTTCAGCGAGTATCTTCTCTTCCTGTTTATGTAGTCAGTGGCGTTCACAGGCGGCTGTTTGATATCGATGTGTGTCCCGTCTACTGCTCCTAGACACTGGGGCATCCCATGGTCTTCTAGGAACCCAGCCACTAGCTCCTCAGTATCCGGGACAGTGAATGGCAGCTTTATATATTTGGGTCCGAGATGAACCGTAATTGCACGGCACGTGTCTCGTACGATCCTCGACACCGTAGATCTCCCCAGACCAAATGAATTTGCTGTTTTGCGGAGGCGCCCCTCATCGCTAAGATAGTACAGTGTACATGCCACCTTCTTCAGAGGCAGCACTGGCTGTCGCATATTAGTCGATTGACCCTCGATGTGAGGACGAAGTAGGTCAGTCAGGGCATAAAGGGAGTCTTTGGTCATGCGGAAATTTTCGTACCACGCTTGCTCGTCCACCACATCATTAACGAAGTTCTCCCACCACTCGGAGCTTCTCCCTGGCCTCGTCCACACTCGTCTCTCACTTCGTCGTGTCTCCTCCTCCGGTGCGTCAATAATGTCCAATATCCGTTGGTATCGTCTCCTATGGTCTAAATGACTCTCGGTAAAGAGTCTCGCCATTTGTTGGCCTGCATGCATACCATTCAACGCGGCTACTGCTACACGTTCATCCATGTTTATCAAAGGGCAGGCTCAAATTTGGCGCTAGAACGTCACTTCCAGATGCCTGTGCAAAAAAAAAAACCTGTGCAAAAAACGCACTTCTGCGTTTTGAACTGTTCCTACGGCGACGAGAGACTGGAACGTTTTCAAGATCTCCACTTTGAGGGGCGTTTGCGTTTTCTCCGTTTTCAACTCCTAAAAACGCCGTCGCCGTGTGCACGATAGGCACATCTGTCGAAATGTTCTACGTTTATCTGTCGTTACCGTTGTCGTGGGCACGGTAGCCGCCATCAATTCCGACATACCCCCATTCCGACATTGACGTCTAATTGTCGAAGTGGAAGCAGTTCCATTGTTTTCAAAGCTCCCACCACTCCGACAAAAAAAAACGTCCCGTCATTCCGACATTAGGGCCATTAATGTAATAAGGGAAATGGGTCCTATCTTGCAGTAGCCTATTTGCTTGCGTGCTTTCTGTAGTCCGTGTGTAAAAAAAACATGAAATCTTATGAAAGCATTCTACACTATTAATGTATGGGGTGATGCAATCCGTGCAGCCAGGGTTCGGGTGAGTGAAATTAGGGGGAAACTTGGCTTGGTGTCAATTCCTCTAATGCTGACGTTTTAAATAAATCTGCTCCAATACCTTGATACCTTGACACACACTCGGAGACAGTAAAAAAAAGTCCTAGCTGCAAAGCGTGTTTTGATGTGCTCTCGTTGCTCTCCTGCACACAATTGCGTGCGTGCCAAGCAGTCGGCCTAATACACGAGTCCTGTTTTACAGAACAAATAGCCACCTGGCACCTGCGTTGCAGTTTAGCTCGTAATAGCCTACTGTATGTAGAAAATAGAATTATCACTAGGCCAAAACTGTGTACTGATTCAAAGGATGTTTTCTCCTCCAGTAAACTGCATAAGTATGTAGTTGTAAGCGGGTGGTTTGAGCGCAAGACGATGGGGGGCGGGGTCCCGCCCGCCTGCCGGCCTAGACGTTGCAACACACCTGTGTTGCATCTGTTGATTGGGAATGGTGGATGGGTGGGTGCTGGGAATATAATGGGTATGTTTGTGGTGAGACAGCAGGGCAGGGAAAGGAGATACGATTGAGCTCCACGCCAGAGCTGCCGTGCCAGGACGTGGGTGAGTTTTGTATTGTATCCGTCGTAAGTTGAGATCAGCCTAAGAGATAAAGATTGTTGCGTGTTGCGATTACTGGTCTTTTGACTCCGTTATGCCCCACTTTCGGCGGCCGAGGCGAGGAGGCCAGCGTATCAGGTAGTATTGTGGTGTCTTTCTGTTTTCCGGGGAATTGGCTTCCCCGGCGGGTTTCTCTGTGTATGTGTGCATGTGTGCGCGAATGAGCGGGGAGAAGAGCAAGCTCATTTGACGTGCGAGATCTGTACAGAGGAATAGGAGGGGATAGCCTTGGCTTGCTGTGCTATTGGGTTGCTGTGGATGCCTTCTGACTTTTGATGTCTTTTAACACTGGATTTGAGATTATGATTAATTTAACGTGTTTTATCTGATTGTACTTTGCACATTTGAAACGGCTATGAATTTATTGTATTTATTGCTAACTTATCCATCGTCATTCCCTGTGTTTATTTCCTGCCTGTTATTTATACAACTATTTATAGCACGTAGCACTTAACATTTGTGTGATGTCATGTTTGGGCCATTGCTCTCTTCCCCATGTGCCTTGAAAATAATGAGAAATAAAAGTCTTTGCCTTTTCATAAGAAATTGTGCGTGTGATTGATTCAGTGCCCAGATAACTCTGTCCTGATGAGGTAACCTGCAGGGGGCAGCATTTAGGCTGCATTATAGCCCCTTTACATAGTGGCTAGGCTCTGGGTTATGTGTCATTGTTTCTATTCTCACGTCGTAGCCTATCAAACATTTCATGTTTATCAAGACAAAAAATGCCCCTTATGAGGAGGAAACTTATCATAGGCTATATCAGACAATGAATGGAGTGTCTATCTTTCTGCTGCCTCTTCAGAACCATGGACAGCTGTCTGAATAATACGCACAAAAATCGAAATACTGTTTGAAAAAGAGAACAAGTATTTACTTTATTTAACCAGCCGTTACACACAACAGCTCAACATGAAACATCACAGCAAACATGAACCAAAACAAAACCAAAACCATAGCCTACAAAAACCGGCTAATCCACTTTAGGCCTACTCGAACTGAACCATGCAGTACTGGACAGCCTCCCAGTACGCGTCCAGTGTACGAACTCCTCTGCGGTACTGTCGCCGCAGCCGCTGAAGCCTTTCGTCCAGCCTCCTCCACTTCCTCCGCTGCTGAGGTGCAGGATCGCCACGCTCGGCTATCCCACACTGGGTCTCCAGGCGCCGCTGCTCATCCTTGAGCCGGCGGATGAATACCCAGAGTGACGGATGGCGCCGCTCAACACCTGTGTTCCATCTGTGATGGAAAGCTGAAATAATAACAGATGTAACTGCATGCGGCAAACATGGCACATGGAAAACATTTCGGAGGTTTTCAACGGGTTTGGGCCGGGCTCCGGCCTCCTGACCAATAGGCCTAAGTGAATGAGCGCGAATGAACATGCATATGACGCATTCTTGACAATATGCATAGCCTACACTATAATATTGAATGATGAAGAGAAAAACAAAGTTAATTTAGAACGTCAGGCTTGGGCTCGGTTTGGGCTTGGAAAAAATGGTCACTATTAGAATAAATGCAAACCTTCCACGCGGTTGTTGGTCCGATTATCGGACCCACGGCCAAAAACATTCCAGACAGCTGGGGGGAAGAGGGCGTTGTCTCCCACATACGTCTGCTCAATGTACTGGATAAAATCATCCAGTGCTGGGTGCGCACGTAACAGCCGCGTCGTATGTCGCGACGTGATCATTATGCGGAAATTTTGCCGCATCAAGGCTAGTGGAAGGAAGCTAGCCATGGCCTTCCTGATCCACTTTTTGAGCTGCCTGTTATGCCGGTATGGAGCTGCAAAAGTTGAGGAAACGTAAAATTACTCCCTTAAAATCATTATGCATGTATTTATTTATCCATCTATTTACCACACCAAATGACCCTTTGTCCTGTTCATAAATTATCACTTACCTGACAGGCCAAGCTCCTGGATCTTGCGCCACAAACTCTGGCAGAAGTGGAAATAACAGCCCGAGGTGTGGACTGTTGGCACCTCTGCCCGAAATGCCTCCATTATTGCAATCTCAAAGTCTGTGACCACTCTATCTGGCATCCATCTGGACAGACAGACAGACAGACAGACTGTGACTGACTGACTCAATAGGCCTCCACACACAGACACACACACACACACACACACACACGCGCGAACACACACACACACACACACACACACACACACACACACACATATATAGGCTACACACCGTTGTCCCGTGAGACGCAGAATCCTTCTTTTTATGTGCCTCAACAAAGCACGGTACATGGCCTCAGTCTTCCCAGACATGAGCACCATGACAAAGGGGATGCACCTTTCCATGTAAAGGCCGTGGATGGTTACAAATTGGTAAAACGGCCTAGGGCACGTTTTAAAGGTTCCATCCATATAGATCTAAAACATAATAAAAATCAAAATGTTTCGGTAAATGATAAATAAGGCTATTTCATTGGACTGAAAAAAGGTATCGGGGGGGATGGGTTCTAACCTGGCGACACTGGGACAACTTGTTTAAGTTGCCCTCCGTGGTGAACACCAGAAAGCCATGGACTTCATGGTGTTTAGTGAGGAAGTCCTCGCCATCCCACGTCTCGGCCCATTCCCCCTCCACGGCCACGTCCTGCAGGTTAATGGGGATGGGGGGCATGAGGCTGGCCCTCTTCCTCTCCAGTCTTGTCCTGACCGCATCGAATGGAGGCATAGCCGCCACATCCGCGGCCTGGGCCAGGACCTGGTTTAATAAAGGTTTGTGTGTTGTTCATATGAAACGACTTGGAGCTGTATGAAAAGCACTAAATAAATGTTATGTATTGCCAGTGTAACAGGTTAGATAAAACTGTTTAAATAATTGTGTAACACTTTATTTTAATGTGTCGCTGTTACAGTGTACCTACCTAATTAGGTACAGTTGTACGACCTGTGTAACAACATGTACTATCAGATATATCATTGCACTTGCATTATGTATTTGTGGGTACCTACATATAGTTGTTACATTGTAATACTGAGTGCTGGTAATGTACACTGAAGACAATGAGGCCTTGACTGGAGCTAAGAATGGTTTGTATATCAAATCTATCAGGACCAGATTTACCCCATCCAGCAGGTCTCAGGTCAGTTCTTTGACTCTGATGTAAATGTAGGCAAATTTGCAAAGTTTTGTAAAAGCACTCAGTATTACATTGTAACAACTATATGTAGGTACCCACAAATACATAATGCAAGTACAATGATAGTACCTGATAGTACATGTTGTTACACCGGTTGTACCGGGAGCGGGTCGATTCGTTCACTGGACGTTTCGTCGGGGACATTTCGTTCAACCCATGCAGACGTTTCGTTCAACCCGCAGTCGTTTCGTTCAGGCTCTTCGTTCACCATAAAGACGTTTCGTTCAACCCATGCAGACGTCTCGTTCAACCCGCAGTCGTTTCGTTCAGGCTACATATTCTGCTATGACCCACAAAATATTCTATTAGTTCTTTAAGTCATTTAACACAGACGAATAATAGCCTAATACAAATAATATAAATGCGCAGGAGCGTTGGCCAGTAGAGCTGATTTCTACTTTATAATAACGAATAATAGGCCTAATACAAATAATAGCAACGCTCAGGAGCGTTGTGTTTAAAGTTGAAAATAGCCTAAATGCCATGCGTTAACGTCTGTGTTAAATTACTGAAAGAACTAATAGAATATTGTGTGGATCATAGCATAATAGGTAGCCTGAACGAAACGACTGAGGGTTGAACGAAACGTCTGCATGGGTTGAACGAAACGTCGCAGACGAAACATCCAGTGAACGAATCGACCTGTACCCGTTGTACCACTGTACCTAATTAGATAGGTACACTGTAACAGCGACACATTAAAATAAAGTGTTACCCCCCCCCCCCCCCCCTCCTCTTTCCTGTTAACTTTATGCTTGGAATGAGGTAGGTGGAGGAAAATTCAGTTGGATACATAATCCAATAAATAATGCCTTTAAAATAGTCATCCATAATACTATATATCCCCTTATAACTGATTATTAGTATGTGTATTATAACTAAACTATTTTTGAGTAATATCCCTCTGATATATTATTTATATGTGTTTCCCTTTTGCTACATGTGGGGGGCTAGCATTATGAGTGGAGCTAGAAATATCACTCTGGCATGTATAGGCTACTGTTTGTTTTCTTCCTTTTGCTACATGTGCGGGCTAACTTTACAGAGTGGAGCTAGTTAGCTGGAGACTCACCAAACTGTGTTGGAAGTGGTGTGCTATAGCAGAAATAAATACCACGTCTCAGCAACAATTGTCAACGGGTCACAAATTATTACACAACGCAGAAGTTACACGGTTACACCAGTTATTAGCCTACCTGGTCATACACTCGCTTGGATGGGCGGGATGGATCTGCGGCCACTAACTCAAGCATCTGCTGTATAAGAGCAGTGGTTGCCACCAAATCTGCCTCCGCTGCATGTCCATGCTGGCCAGGTTGGGTGATGACATTGATGTCGGGATCGTCCCCGTTGACATCAAATGTATTGGTTTTCATATAAATATTGCACCCGGTTTGGGCGCAACGCCAGTACATTACATCATTACGGCATTTGTTCCGCAAGTAGCGGTATTCATCCAATATAAGACATTTCCCCCCCGTCTATTGGCTATTTGAATGTATGCCATCCTATATGCATGTGACTAAGCTAGGCTAATCAGTTAGACTAGCTCAGTTAATTGAGGGCCATGCATCCGTCACGTGAATATTTGAAGAGTATGATTCCAAAACGGATATCCGTTTTTAAAAACATTAAAAAATCATGTTATTTAATTGTGTAGGCCTATTCCAGGAAATATCTGTCAAATTGCGTTTTTGTTGTTTTGATTGAGTAAAGATATAGCCTATCAAATAACAATATCCAAAAACGTTTCTACTGAAATCAGGCCTAGGCCTACTTGGAAAACAAATTGTAAAACATATTTATGAAAATTCATTAAAATGGTGGATATAGTGTTTTGGAACCAAACTCTTAATGTTCTGTCTAATGAAGATATAGAATAGAATATAGCCTAACTTAAATTGTCATTGCAAGGATAAAGGACACAAGAATGTATTTGTCACATACTTAGGCTACATGCGCTAGATAAAATGTAGTGAAATTGCATAGAAAAAAAGAAAATTGAAAATAATAATAGGCTACATAGTTTGTGGTAGATTTGTTTCAAGCATCTTGAGGAAGCTGGTGGAGATATAGGCCTAGCTATGGAGATGAGACGGGGCTCTTCTCAACGTCTCTCCTCAGTCCTCTAGCTCGTTCCCACTGATCTATAAAGAATGATGGGGCGGTAACAATGTTATTTCTAGATCAGTGGGAACGAGCCGGAGGACCGAGAAGAGACATTGAGAAGAGCCTACTAAACAAGTCCGTCAGTTAGGCATTATCCATTCGGTAGATTTCCCTTCGTTTTGTAGCCTATTGTTCTGTATCTTCCTTAATGCCAGTTTGCCGACAGTAATTGCGTTATCACAGCTATAACATAAACAAATTCCGGCACACAAGAAGAAGGCTGTTATTAAGAGTGATTTATTGTATTCTCAAAAACGACTTTACACGGGACTTCTTTGTGAATTGATATTGGCCGGGTTTCCCAGATTTTTTAAGAAGCTCTTAGCGCTAAGAGCCTCTTTAGGGGAGCTCTCAACGAATCACAGCTCTCGTAGAGCGCTCCTAAGACGCTTATAGCGCTAAGAGCTTCTTAACGAAATCTGGGAAACCCGGCCATTACTGTCGTGGATAACTGAGGAGGCTGTAAGATTTAACACAATAGCCTAGACAAAACACACAGCCTAAAGTATTTTAAAGAGTAGGGTAATCAGCCGGACCCGCTGTTAATCTTGGCTCCACCCGAAGTGGAAGCAATCGGAGTGGTAGGCCTAGTCCCCCTGTGGATGTCTTTGGCACTCATGGACGCTTCCAATAGCCCTCTCGTATCCACCGCCACGTCTCTCATTCGTCATCCCATCAGCTCTGGTTCACAGCTCCATAGAATTGGGAGCAGCCTCTGAAGAACGCTCGCATAGCATTTTATTGCCCTTGAGCGACTCTTTTGCAGATCGGATGCAGGGAGATCGAAATTGGGTAACGAAAATTGAGTGCTAACCAGTCAGTGCATCCATTACAACAATAGCCTATATTATATAACACAACAAATAAACGGAATTATAGGTAAAAAAGACAAGTAATAGGCTAACAAACAACCATAGGCTTCATGACGTAGGCCTATAGGTATCAGGGTATCATTTAAAAATACGTGTGTTTCTTAACAGGTAGCGTCTTGAAACTTTCTTCTGTCAACTTAAAGTCCAATCAAACTTCATTCAAAGGAAGTCCATAATTCAAATGAAATTGTTTTCTAACGAAAAAGACCAAACTTAGGCTTCTAGAGCTCTACTGAAGCACTTCTTAATTTAAAAAAAATGTAGGCTATTAAATGTAGGCCGCAATTTAGGACAGGCCGGCTCGTTTTGGTCACAGTGCATTTGCCTGAAGCTCTATGGGCTGCACACAGTTTTTTAGTGCAAACTAGACGACCATTGTATAGCAGTGCCTAATGATTCTGGAATTCACTTTGCTGCTGCTGTAGCTCATACTTTGCGGCAGTTCGCTATTGCTTTCGGTTTGAGATCCAGTGAGGGCCACCCAACAAATTATGCCACACAACTTTTGTTGAGTTGTAGTAACAAAAACAAATGATTTAAAAAAATATATTAGATAGGCCTATGTTAGCAAATTGGACCAGACAGAGTTTGCTATGTTGCGCCGGTTTAACTTTGCTGGTGAGAAAGCATCACACAATCAAGATAACCAACGTAAAACACAACTGATGGACTTTGAGGGCAAGCGACTGGTAGCGACGTGTCGGCATATAGGCTAGGCTACTATAATACTACTACTAATAATAATAATAATAATAAACTTTATTTATACAGCGCTTTTCTTGAACAGAATCACAAAGTGCTTTACAGATAAAATAAACAAAATAGCAACAACAACAACAACAAAAAGGGTTAATACAAAATAAACAATGACAAAATTAAACTTATTTAAACCCTTCAAAAGCTTTGCGGTATAAATGAGTCTTAAGGAGAGACTTAAAATGTGTGACAGAATCTGCCAACCTTAGTTCCTCAGGCAATTCATTCCATAATTTTGGAGCTAAGACGGAAAAAGACCGGTCTCCTTTACTTGCAAGGCGGGACTCAGGGATGGTTAATAAGCCTGCCTGCAGACCTCAATGTACGGGTAGGACGATAGGGCACTAACAAGTCTGAAATGTAATTGGGGGAAAGGTCATGAAGAGCTTTAAAAGTTAAAAGAAGAATTTTAAAATTAATTCTCCAGATTGGGAGCCAGTGAAGTGCTGCTAGGATATGTGTTCACACCTTTTAGTCCTAATGAATGATGATGGGTAGCGGGCGGGTGTGGATATCAATTGTTGAAAAAAAAAAGCATTGCCTCGGGTGGATGGCGGGTGGATTATTGATAGCTGCGGGTGCAGATGACATTAGGCTCATCCGTGGTTCTCAGGATGTTGGAATTTGATACAGGAACCGTGAAGATAAATTGAATAAAAAAAATAAAAATAATAATAGGACTGTCGGAATGGCGGTACTAAAATATGTCTGATATCGGATGTTCCATGTCGGAATAGCAGCATGTCTGACAAATAGCATGTCGAAGTGGCAGGATGTCGGACTGGGGGCATGTAACCCGTGGGCACGGGGCCTCAGTGTTGCTGCTGCCATCAGGCTGTCGCTGCAGACCCAGAGCCATGATAAGAGCGGTCTGATGAGCCCTCTCTGTCGCCATCATCTCTCCATGTCACTGTTTGGTTGTTTGTTTCAATAAAACTCCAGGACCCGCTCTAAAGTCAATCTTTCTGCTGTCAGAGGTTTTTTACTTCAGTGATGTTGGGATGTGAAGCTTTTTGGAAGGTGCATTAACTGCAGGTCATGAAGTGTTTAGGGGCTGAAGTGCTGCTGGAAACATCTCTGCCTCTTTCATCAAACACCCAGTCATCTGGATTATTTGTAGAACCAACAACAGATCAGGGAAGTTGGACGAAGTCGGTCTACACACTGACACACACACACACACACACACACACACACACACACACACACACACACACACACGTGTGCTCAACACCGATCTATGAAAGAATCCTCAACTATTCCATGAAGTAGTTGGGCTTTAGAAAACATAAAATAAAGGGTAAGGAGGAACTGATCATCAAACAGAACATATTGGAAGGATGAGGAATGGAGGAAGAGCTGCTCTTCCTGGATGAAGGAGAAACAACTGAGAACAAAGACCACGTTTGACCTGAAGGTGGCGCCAGAGGAGAGACCGTGTTTCATGACTTCTCTTTAACGTCATTATTTTAGCCGGTGTTCACAGTCTAATCTCTGCTTGCCAACATTTGAAATATACATAAAGTTACATTTAAACGGATACAAACTGTTGTGGGGAAAGAATATATATATGTTTTTGCTTCCACATCAGCGTTTAGTGAGAGTAAAGGGGTTCAGGAGTGTTTAACTGACACATACCATAATATTAAAGAATCAGGCAGGAGGAGTTTTCACCATCCTACACACACCTGTTCATCCCACACATGTTTACACACCCTTCAGCTTCAGTGACAGCAGCACGACTGAGCAGCAGGTGAGAATTAAACCCATATTGGATGTTAAGAGTTACAGAACAATAGTAAATGAATCCGTCTTACTGTGTGTAGCAGGAACACACACATTGTGGAACCTGTACCTGGGTGTTCCACATGTTCTGTGTTTCCTTTACAGCACTGATTTTAAAAGACAGAGTAGAAATGGAGATAGCAGAGTCAGCGCTAAAGAGCTGAGGTATATGTTGTAGCGATGTTTGTGAAGATGATGAAGACGTCTCCGGAGACACCAGCTTGTATATAATAAGGTGTATTACAACAGCACCAAGACGGGCAATACGAGGTTCCCAGAGCCAATTGTGGAAGTCCCCCCGAACTGTCGTTGTGCATACAATTTATAGAAGCAAGTGTGTGTGCGTGTCCAAAGTGTGTGTGCTCACAGGAGGTAACCAATGACAATGTATGCCTCACTAAACGACATGTGTCGTTCATAGGGGCCCCCTAACGTAAACAACCTCAGATTGCCCACCATATGGACCCTGAACAACATCTTCCCTGCACTCTCTATGACCTCAGAGAGTAACTAACTGATCAGATTTAATACACCACCGAGCCTCAGCTCATTTCCACAGGTTCATTCAGAGAGAGCTCATATGTTCAGAGACAAACACTGTCGTGGAACTGAGGCCCTAGAAGTGGAGAAACCCCTCCCAGAGATCAAAGTACACCTGGGTCTTTTTCAGTACATTAAGAAGTCTTGTTTAAAAATATTTGACAAAGTAAATAGTTACTAAGTTATTACTTTCTTATTTAAAGGGGGCCTTGTCTGCCTTATCACATGTATATGAAATGGAATAGAGATCAGAAGGTCACCAAATTGGGATTAGATGATCACAGAGGCAAAGCATTCAATAAAGGAAAGCTTTGATCTTAACTTTTACCTTTTGTGTAATATATACACTTAAACACACAGATTCTAGCAGGAATTGGAAAAAGAAATCCCATCGTAAAATGGTGTTTATTCTGAATTATAGAGCGACACCCTCCAAGTGTTGGTGCTTTCCTTTTTCTGCCCCTTTAAGATGAACCCTTATTATTTCCTGTCAGAGCAACAACAACAACAGGAGTGAAACAAAGCATAGAACTTATTGAAATGATTTGTGGACATTTTGTCGAATGAACTGAATGACATTTGCAGCGACAACTGAATCATATGATCACGAATAAGCCAAAACAATCTAACTACATCTTAGCTCCTTTTCATACCTGAGTTCAATAAGTTCATAAGACACAAACCATGGGGACAAATACAGTATATGTCCCAGCTATGTGCTTCACTTTTAAGTGTTCCCTGGAAACAGTTTTCTTTCTCTGTATGCAGCTATCAACATAGTGTTTCTTATTTGCTTGTGTTTTGTCTATTTGCATATGTTTTATTTACAGTGCATTGAGCTCTCAGGGCTACTAAGATACATTTCTTCAAAAGGTTCCACACCACCAGGTCTGCGTGACAGACGTTTCTGAACCTGGAAGTTAAGTGTTCATGCCATATGTTGCATTATTTTTCCTGTAGGGGCCGGGAGCTGAAAGAGCTGCTTATAAATATTCCAAACTTAGAATATGGCTACTTCTTGAAACCTTAAAGGCACTTAAAGGCGGACATGTTTGGTTAAACCTCGGTTCATGATGTTAAGTCAGAGTAACTTGGCTTTTGCACACACAATACTTTTACAAGGACTCATGATTTCAAAGAGATTTGTAAGTTTGATTGACAGCAAAGTACATTTTCAAATCAGCATCGACAAACTCATACAGTATCTGCAGACGGTGTGACCTACAATTAGTTTCAAGCACACAGTCTCTGGACCTGCATGGCTCCAATGCAGAGGTCTGACTTCTGTTCTGTTTGACCTTTGACCTCTGCCCATTGACACAGCCCAATTTGACTGCTAAGTTGGCCTTTCAGGGGCGGTATGTCCAAATCCTGCAGGACAGACATCCAGCTGCTCTCCATCTCACCCACAGAGGGACAGCACTCTCAATAGTCTGGAGTGTGAGGTGGTTTGATGAACATGCTCAGGCAGCAGAGAAGTTGCTACAGCAACAGAAGGCCAGCAGAAGAAGATGTTGATTAGGGTCTCCTTTCATGTGTCTCCGAGGCTGTAAGGCCATGCTGGTACGGAGTGTTCTCTAGAAGCCCTGCTCTTGTCGTCCTCTGGACATCTCAATGTGCTTCAGATATCACTGTGTTCTTTTACAACCCAACATGATCATTCAGTCAGTCATTCAGTCAGTCAGTATCTGTCCTGCTCTCGACTGTACATGTCCCTGGTCCATTTGATCATAGTCTCTGGAGATCGATACAGGAAGATCAGTTTGGAGTAAAGTTCCTCTTCCAGCTCCAGCTCTCCTGTCTCACGCACCTGGATCACACAGAAAACAGTTTGGTGAAGATGATATCAAAGAGAGGATCTTCCAGCGCACAGCATGGCAACAACAGAGTTGATTAAAGAAGAGTTTGAAAGTGTGTCCCGAATGTGTGTGTTAATGTGCATACACTGACCAGGAAGATGTCTGTGCAGAGTTTCAGGATGCGGTCCACACAGGGCAGCTCCTCAAACATGATGGAGTGTGAGATCTCGCTGAAGAAGCCTCGCACAAATTTCCCAATGACTAAAACCACGGACACATACAGACCCATGATCCTGGAGGGAGGGGGAGAAAAAAAGGACATTTCATCCAAAGTGAAGACAGTGATTGTCAGATTACATATTTGTTCTCCGTTTACATCACAAGCAGATACAAATATCCAAGACTATGGAAGATACTAAAAAGGTTATTTCAAACCCATGTTTCTATTTGTGATTGTGGATTCCTTACCCATATCCAGCCAGGAAACCCAGGCTGGGGGGGCTGACTTTGTCATTGAAAATGACCATGGGTAGAACTCCACATGGGGAGGGGGCACAGTCTGCAATGGCAATGTCCCACCACTCCATGTTCCCATTAAGGGACCTGTCACTCTTCAGGGACAGTGTGATGTTCAGGAAACCGTCTTCAGTACCTACAGGACAACATGTCAGTGACAGAAGAAGAGTGTGAATAACACGTACTGTACTGCATTGTACTATAGTAACCTGTACTGTAATGTAGTATATTTTACTGCATTGTACTGTACTGTGCTGTAATGTAGTATACTTTACTGCATTGTACTGTACTGTACTGTAATGTAGAATACTGTACTGCATTGTACTATAGTAAACTGTACTATAATGTAGTATACTTTACTGCATTGTACTATAGTAAACTGTACTGTAATGTAGTATACTTTACTGCATTGTACTGTAATGTAGTATACTTTACTGCATTGTACTGTAATGTAGTATACTTTACTGCACTGTACTATAGTAAACTGTACTGTAATGTAGTATACTTTACTGCATTGTTCTATAGTAAACTGTACTGTAATGTAGTATACTTTACTGCATTGTACTGTACTGTACTGTAATGTAGTATACTTTACTGCATTGTACTGTACTGTACTGTAATGTAGCATACTTTACTGCACTGTACTATAGTGGAATGTACTGTACTGTAATGTAGTATACTTTACTGCATTGTACTGTGCTGTACTGTACTGTACTCTACTGTACTGTAATGTAGTATACTTTACTGCATTGTACTATAGTGGAATGTACTGTACTGTAATGTAGTATACTTTACTGCATTGTACTTTGCTGTACTGTAATGTAGTATACTTTACTGCATTGTACTGTACTGTACTGTAATGTAGCATACTTTACTGCACTGTACTGTACTGTACTGTACTGTACTGTACTGTACTGTAATGTAGTATACTCTACTGCACTGTACTACTGTACTGTACTGTACTCTACTGTACTGTAATGTAGTATACTTTACTGCACTGTACTGTACTGTACTGTACTGTACTGTACTGTACTGTACTGTACTCTACTGTACTGTAATGTAGTGTACTTTACTGCATTGTACTTTGCTGTACTGTAATGTAGTATACTTTACTGTACTGTACTCTACTGTACTGTAATGTAGTGTACTTTACTGCATTGTACTTTGCTGTACTATAATGTAGTATACTTTACTGCACTGTACTCTACTGTACTGTAATGTAGTATACTTTACTGCATTGTACTTTGCTGTACTGTAATGTGTTATAACCTCTGACCTTTATAAAGCTGAGAGACTGGTTTGGCCTCAGCTCCATTGGGGGCTCGGATGTAGTTAGGGAACATATTAGGAACATGCCTGGGGAAGAGGCAAGATACCGTCAGAAACATCTCCACTGTAACATTAACTAAAGCACAGGAGCTTCCTGTCAGACAGTAAACCTACACAGGCTCAGAGCGGTTGCCAACCAGCAGTGAGGCCAACTCTGCTCTGACTGGGTTCCCAGGTTCCAGGTCTATAGAGTGTTTGTCAAATGTGTGTTCCACTGTCCCTCCTTTACCGAGGTCCCTGTCAGAACCAGAGACATTCAGAGAGAAAGAGGGGTGAATAAAATCAGCCTTTAGAGACAGGAAGACACACTAAGACACTCCCAGAGAGAGGGGTGTGTTATTAGAGAGCAAAGGCTTCACCTCTGGAAAGTCCAGGCCAGACGTAGTGTTAGGTCCACTGGACTTCCAAGAAGTTCTTTAATGACTTCCTGTCTGCTGGGGGGGCTGATCCTCCACACGGATCCTGAACTACCTTCAATCATGGCCGTCACAATATCGTCATAACTGTAGAGCGTGATGAACTGCATGGCCACCTACAAGCACACACACAAGATGATTCATTAAAAACAGGTATACAGAAAAGCAGGACAAACACACACACGCCCGCCCGCCCGCCCACCCACCCACTGATCTGATAATTGTTTGTATTTACATAAATGCTCAAACATCAGGAAAAACAGACAATAACAGTGCATACAGAAATGTCAATGAACGGAAATCTGTACGCACCGCATTGCCTCCAAATTTCTGGGTCAGCTGGTCATATTCAGCCTCTGTGAAGGGCTGGATGGACTGCTGCTGCACACTCATGGTGAACAGGGACTAGACATACATAGAGGAAAATAGAGGATTATGCAAATTGTATACAATGTCAAGCTGTGTCATTTGCATTTCACATTCGCAACTTTATTCCATGTGCCTGTCTGTAGACTATAAAGAGTCATTGTAACTGGATTGATTTCCACCTGTGAATCTTTGCACACTGTAACCCTACTTCTATGAGCACTATGAGTGTTGACAGTATAGGATCTATTGGATTTCCCGCCTTCCTGGCAATTGTGCATGCCTATTGATCAAAACAAGTACAGCCTAAAACATACGAACAGAATTAAATAACTGTGTCTACTTTAAACGCCAAGGTCTTCTCAAGGCCTCCAGCTTTAACACTGACTTTTTTATTTTCCTAATTATGTATGGAAATGCATCACATGCCAGTTTAAATCGCTTAGTAGAAGTAAATTCACTTATTGTGATGCTCACCAAGATAAATTATAAAAGCATCAAAAAGTCTTGTCAAAAATAATCCCTGTATGCTGTCCATTGAACACACTGCAGACTATTTTATCAAATATAGAATGTATATGCAGCTGCTCTGCCACAGCTATAGCTTTAAAATAGTCATGTTTCTGCTGCAAAAAAAAAGAGACAGCAAAAAAATCTGCTATAAAAGTCCATTACCTCGTATCCTCCCAGCTTGACGGTCACTGTGACATCGATGGGGTGGTTGACCACACCCACCACTGATCTGACCAATGAAATGAAGAGTAGAGGAAACCAAATGATGCAGATCAGAAAGAAGATGATGAGTCCACCCATGCCATATTTCACCATCTTCTTCTTCTTCTGTCCTTTGGGCTGTGGGTATTTCTGAGGGCAGAACATGTTGTATAACGATCAGGCATTCTGTTAAATGACTAAGTGCCCTGCTTTCAGCTTCAAAAAAGAAAGTGATGTGGGAAATAAATTCATATTAATCAGTGATCACAGACAGGTGTGACATAGTATGAAACAAGGTGGTTATTCCTAGAATAATGTGCTCATTATTTATTCCTTTTCTGGCTAGGTGAACAAATCCACATTTTGAAAAGCTGAACATCAAAAGTCCCGCCCTTCTACTTCCGACCCGTGGGACCTTATTTCGGAAAAAATATGTATGGTAGGCAAATCCCATTTGAATTGTGCCATGAATTACACATATGATGTTTGTCAATTTAAAAGATAATTTTGCAAGTCAAGAAAAAAAGAATTGTCGTAAAACTGTGAAGTAACACTTATTTTTGTGAGAAACCGCTCAATGAACTACATCTCTGGTCTCGCCCAATACACGTCACCAACACCAAAAGCGAAAGAACGAGCAAGACCCATTGTTGGTACGCCTACAACTTGGTGCAAAGCACACAGGCATCTTGTTAAAGTTATCTTCATATCTCTTATGTTTAGTGGAGGGAAAAAATGATGACATCAGTTCTGACATCACTTACGCGACTCTTGGATATGTAGTATTTCTAGTTGCGTGTTTTCATAGTCTTATATTTCAACAGTTTTACGACAAACTGTGATTTTCTTGGAAATTATTTTTAACACTGACAAACATCAAATGTGTAATTCATGGCACAATTCAAAAGGGATCAAAAAACTACACTACATATTTTTTTCAGAAATAAGGTCCCATGCTGGTCCACCGGAAAGGGAGGGACTTAGGCTCTCTATTGGCCTGGTGCCATTTGATTCCATTAGAACAGGACACCCATGTTAATGTGATCAGTCATAGGAGCTTCAGTTGAAGTGAATGAGTCTTTATGTTGACAGCAGCTAGCGTGGCCAGTGTACTCCTGATAAACTACGGAATTATTGTTTGTGTACACTACTCATGCAAAAAGCATGTAAACCCATGTTACGTTTTTAGCAATGAAAAATAATGTTGCACATATACTGTATACCACTTTAGTTTGGTGGGAGCTTTTGCCCTTTAATTTAGTTTCATTTATGCAATCCTGAAAGTCATTTGATCTGCTCTCATATCACTTTCCTCATCTCTTCATACCTTCTCTGTCTCACGGCTGCATTTGATGATGAAGATGTTGGCATAAATGTCCTCTACACACATCCAGTTTGACAGAGACAGAGTGGTGTCGGTCCAAACCCAGTCCATCACTGCTCGCAGCTCCACCAGAAACGGCACCAGACGAAACCTACACACACAAACACAACATCCATATCAGACTGTAAATACACTTCATGCTGATCCCTTATAACCCCCTCCCTTTCCATTGGGTCATCGTGTGTGTCAGGCAGCAGGTGGCTTTGTGTCCGTACCCTTGGAAGAGGAACAGGTTGAGGTGGTTGTATTTCTTGGTGAGGAAGTTGCCTAGGATACGAGTGGGGTATCCGCAGCGGATCTGATACGCTGACAGGCCGAAGTAAATACACTTGACAAAGTACCAGAGCTGGGCCACAAAGTTCTGATTGAACTTCCTAAACAGAAACAAGGAGAAACAAAGAAAAAGAGAGCTTGTTAAATCCACTTGAACTCTGTGATTTAGTGACAAAGGAATACCATGAAGATCCAATAATACAATAAACACGTGAGTAATTTTCCTTCACCTTTCAGTGACAGCAGGCAGGATGAAGAACATCCACAGGTGGATCCCAAACACAAGGATCACCTGAAGGAAGGGAGAATGGAGAATAGGAAGGGGATTAGGAAGAAGAAGAGGATATACTTTATTAATCCCCAACAGGTAAATTACTTCTCACTCAAATTACACACATTGGTTGATATACTTGAGCACCATGTGCAGGATAGGAGAGGGAGAGTGAAGGGGAAGCCAGTTCGCAAGTGCCAAGAGCAGCAGGGGTCTCAGTCAAGGGCACCGTAGCAGTGGCCCAGGAGGTGAACTGGCCCCTCTCCAGGTACCAGTCCACACACTGTATTTGGTCAGATCCCAAACCTAGTTAAATGTATATGCCAAGTTTTGATGAAATATAGGAATCATCAGCAGTTATGTAAGGGCATGGACAGGTGTGTTACTCTATGAGATGTGATACTGGCTGGTAGCGGACATGGCAGGATTTCAATGCAAATCTATTCGCACGTTTACAGGTCAGAGCAGGCGCTTAACCAAATTAGGGCCAGGCTGAGAGCATTTCCACAGAACTGCTGGTCCAAATAACTTCATACACAGCACTGCACTGCCTCGGGTCCTCAGCAACACACACACCAAGTGTGAAGTAGATCAGTGAAAGGGCGGAGGAGATAATCGAATCTCAGATACACACGTAAACACACAGAGATGTCTATTATAATAGAGTGATGTTTTTACAAAGAGGAGCAAGGTAACTCTAGACATCTTGACAAATACTGCAGGCCTCGCTGGGCGTCCTTAAAAGTAACTGTCTTTCTAAGAAGTAATTGAACGACATGAATTTACAGATCAAAACTTTCAGGAACTAGATTTACAAAGGTTGGGGTAAATAATTGATACAGCATAGTATGGCGATACTTAGCGTGGCGATATTGTATTGAAACACGGACGCCAAGTATCGATATTTTATTTTATAAACGATATTATTGTAAATCCAAATTAAAGTTTTTGGTAACATTTGCTTTTTCAATCCAGTAGATGGCCATGGATAAAGTCAGCTGAGAGGGAAATCAGAAATGCTCCATATCGCAATATATGGTATGGCAGTACTTAGCATATCGTAGAATCGCAATACTATCGCATCGCGGCTTCAGTATCGCGATAGTATCGTATCATTGGGACCCTGGGGATTCAGACCCCTACTATTTACAAATAACGCTTAAATACAGGAATTAAAACCCACAATCCACCTCCTGATTCCTCAATGGAAGAACTTGGAACACAGAGATAAAAGCATGAATTGTAATATTCTGAAAAGCATGAAGTGAACCTGGAAGATGAGTTTTCCTAACACAGCCTTGCGCAGGTACAGCGCTCTGTCGATGATCATGGTGCTGAACTGGATGAGCAGCATCACCAGGAAGGCCTCAGGAACCTGGTCCTCTGACAGGGTGGAGGCTATGTCGGCTGCTGCACTGTGTTTCTGAAGAGGGGGGACACAGATATTTGTTGATACAAATATGGAATTTCACATAGTATTTTTTATATATAATATACAGTATGTATAGACTTTATGTTAACATGACTCCCCTGAAAGGGAAGCCTAACATCTCCATCCCTGCCCACCCATTTCTCACCCCAAAGGCCCAAAAGCCAAAGACGATGATGATGAAGTCGATGACATCAGTAAGGAACATGAGCGCATAGACATCTGTGGCAGCCCGGTACTCAGCATGAAGGATCCCCCCGAAGAAGATCTGCGCCGGCCTGTACACACTCTGAATCCTGCCGAAGGAACACCATGGCATCATTAAACACTGCACTACCGTCTTCATTCTTCATAGGAATGCAATTAAAATATTTGAATAAATCTGAACCAACATTAAAAACAATGAACTAGTTCATATGAGTCGTTATCGGTTAAACTATGTTCTTAGATGGTGAGTGTGGTGACTCCTGTTATGGTGACATCTTATCCCCCGCTCACCCAGAGATGCAGACATGTTTTATCTTGTGTCCCATAGCCAGCAGTTTCTGACTGGCTTCCTCTCTCCTCCTGCCTTTCTGCTTCCTCTTCTTCACTGGTTCCTCAGAGGGATCTGCACTCTCAGCTGTGGCCTCCTCTGAAACACAAAGAACCACAACCAAACAGAATTAGCACAAACAAAAAATAAAGTCCACATTTTTGAAACCCTTTTCAGGAACCTTTGGCCCCTACATGCTATGGGACACAGCAGTAAAAGTGAAGAGATAAATACCCATTGAGTGGAGCCCCCAAACTGGCACATATACTGTCAAACTTTAAGGATGACCTTTCTTATTTGTGACAGCAGAAAAACCTGTGAATTTAAATAATACTTTTCCCTTCCCTCTCTTCATAGAGTATAAATTAAATGCATATTCCATGCGTTTTGGGTGGCTGTAAAGTGTTGTGTCTTGGAAAGTGCTTAGTGTTGTAGCACAGTTGTGACACGTTGAGGTGTGTTCTATTTCCATCTCTACAATCAGTTGTGAAAATTCTTGCAGCCAACAATGACAACATGCATGTTAGCTGTCAGTGTTAGCTCCAGGAACCGATGAACGTGGCTTACATACATTTACAACCAGAGGTGGGAAGTAGTGGAGTACAAATAATTCGTAACAGTTCTTAACTACATTTTTCTGGTATCAGTACTTTACTCCACTACTTATTTTTACTTTTACTTCTTACATTTTTAATGTAAATACCTGTACTTTCTACTTCTTACAGGCTCATCACTTTAGTTTTAATCTGTGGTTGGGGGGTGATCATTATTATTTAGAGTCATTGTGTGCCTAATGATTTTAACATGGTCCATTTATCCATCATTTCCTGGTCTTCTCTAAAGAAGAGGGAGCAATGAGAACTCAAGTCTATTCCCATCATCCTCTGAACTGGAAGCAACCGCACCATTTCGCAGCTAGCAGAATAATGGCGGACGTAAGGGTAGAAGGGCAAGAGCCATAGAATGGGGAGGAACTTAGTGAAAATACAGAGAGCAGCGGAGATATTAATCCCCCCACCCATGGCCATACATGAGGGAGATGTTCGCTATTATCGGCGCACAAAACCATTCATGGCGAATGCGATGCAAATTGTGTCGACCCAAAACCCAGGAACTTTAAGCTTTCATCCCTTTCCCCATGTTGGTTTTCTTTGCTTGTGTTCTAAATGACGGTTGTTCACCGTTGAAACATTCATTAGCTAACAATGACATGATTACAATTTGTTATAGAAGGTCTTTGATGTTGTATTAAGGCAGGTCCATTTACCAGGTACTCTATAAAACAGGTGGTAGTTATCTGTACTTTTTACTTGAGTACATTTCAAAGCCAATACTTCTTTACTTTTACTTGAGTAAAGAAGTTTAGTCAGTACTTCTAATTTTACCAGTGTATTTTTAAACACGAGTATGTGTACTTTTACTTGAGTAAAGGATGTTTGTACTTTTGCCATCTTCATTTACAAAATAGCCACACATTTAGCAATCCGTGCAAAGGCCTGTCCTGGTAGAGACTTGTAGAACATCAAACAAGCAACGACATCGCAGGTTATGCAATCATGATCATTTTCATCATAGATGATTTTCTGCAGGTTAACACTGATGTGCATCTACCAATGTCAGATGTAAGAGTTAATCAGTAAATAAATGAAATATGATATGTACATTTTTACGTGTTTATTTAGATTTGGTTGACATGTTAATGAAACAGGACTATTGTTGTTGATCGGCTATTATGTATTTATTGAGAGCTTGCACCTGGCAGGCCATTACTGTAGCTGTGTCCCAATTCATGGGCTGCCAGAGACCCATGGTTCCCTCAAGTGCTCTTTATGAACAGAGGTGTAAAGTAACTAAGTAGATTTACTCAAGTACTGGACTTAAGTACAATTTTGAGTGACTTATACTTTACTTGAGTATTTCCATTTTATACCACTTTGTTCTTCTACTTCACTACAATTCAGAGGTGAACGGTGTACTTTTACTTTTTACCTTCAGTTACTTTACAGATTTGGATTACACTCTGGTACTTAAGTTCACAATCTGCGTACTTCTCCCACCTCTGTTTATGAAGAAGGAACTTCCAAAGAGACTATGACCATATAAACAGTCCTGGGTAGAGACAAAAGGCTTTTCCAGAAATATTAAGTTATAAACTTATTTTCATGGCTATTGAGGATCTAAATGTTCAGCTTGTTACATTTAATCCAGTTTGTACAAAAAGTCATCTGAACACGTCTCAAGGCGAAACTGTTCCTATCTGCTTGAAGAAGAAGATCCTTTATTAATCCCCAAAGGGAATCTCAGTTTTTCACTAAAAAGCCACACAAGGCGCAGTGAATAGCTGGTCATCACGTAGAAGGGCAAATCATGATGAACATTACAAATTCACCCAACTGGCAGTGATGTCCGATTGACTTTTATAAAGGACCTGATTCCAAATTCCAACATTGGAGAGAAGGTTTCCATCCCTGTTAGATGGTCCAACGAGCATTTAGGTTGACACATACTGGACCTTATCTTAGGGAGGATGTATTTTGATCAAACAGGCAGAATGATTGTGAGATTAGAATTGACTACAAACATCCATCTTTGATTGTGTTACACCTACATGGCATCATTAACATCACGAGTCACAGATCTACCCTCTCATCCACACATGATGGAGCCGCTCACCTGTGCTGCGCTGGTTCTTGGGTTGTTTAGCTTTCCTTCTGAAGCGGAGACCGCTGCTTTTCTTTGGGACTTCCTCTATAACCTGCTCACTGTCTGCCTCCATCTTATCCTCCCTTGGCCTGCTGGGAAGATTCACAATGTCCTGGGGCCCAGACGGAGGCTCCTCTCCGTCTTTGGAGCCACTGGGAGCTGCTTCAGCTGCAGGAGGCTGAGAGGGAGCAGCAGAGCTGGTACTGGGCTCAACAAAGTCCCCAGAATCCTAAAGGGAAAACAATTGATCTTTAAAAAACTAAGAAAAGCTCTCTAATGCCTTTAAAAAAATGTGTTTGCACCAACCTTTTCACTTTGATCACGTTGAGTGATTTCCAGATTCTCCAGTGTGGATGTAGAGCTCACTCTGCCCTCCTCCTCCTCCTCTACTCTCCCCTCCTTCCTCCTTCCATCTTCCTCTCCTTCTTTCATTTTTCCTTCTTCCTTACAGCTCTCTGGTGAGGGGCTCTGCTCCTCCAGGGGGCCTTCGTGGTCCCAAAGGCCGTAACGCTGTACACATAAACACACATAAACACACACACACACACACACACACACACACACACACACACACACACACACACACACACACACACACACACACACACACACACACACACACACACACACACACACACACACACACAATGGAATTATATTGAGCAGGAAAATTCCTGAACATTAGAAACATCAGTCTGAGCACAATTTTCCAGATTATACTAAACTAAAAATGAGGGCTAACTAGATCTACCTACAAGAATAACGATCATCAGTAATTGGTGAGTAAATGCTCACACACTTTTTTTACCATGAACAGGGTGCTTTAATCTCAAGTCTCTGCATTCTTAGCAGTGTGGAAAAGATCATTAAGGTAATAATAATAATAAAAAATACATGTCATTTACAAAACGCTTCACACAGTGCTAAAAGACGCTTAAAGGCGCTAATAAAATAATGAACTGCAGGATTTGCCCTTAGCCAGCCATCTCAGCTACTGATATCAGTTCATAGTATCACTTAAATAATCATTTGAAGTCCTCTTTAACGTTCTTTTACAGTCATTATTATGCTTGCAAAACATTTTATTTCACGCTATCATTGTATTTCGGCTGTGTTTCAAAAGAAACGTATATGTCACATGCGTGTTTTATTGGTTAAACAGAGTAAGCAAATTCAAATCACATTCACACTTCAGTCGTGATATTGATAGATAAGCTACTTACATAAAATGAAAATAAAATGAAAACACAAAAGTTAAATGACAAGCCTGCTTTGATTAATTCTGTCAGAAGTCGTGAGAACTGAACTGTATCTGTAACCGCTGTGAGCTCTGTCCGTTGGCTGTCTCTAGAGTCAGGGCATTCTGTCACCTATAAGGGTGGATTAGTAGGAAGAAGTCTTATTTTTTTTACTGTGAAATGTACAAGTGGGTATATTTTGAAAGGTGGAAGGTGGCTAACCCCTGTTGTTGTTACCATGTACCACAACTTTAACCACGCTGCGATGACTCTGAACTGACCATGAGCAGGGACCTGTGGAAGAACAGCGCCAGCAGCTGCAGCAGGTCATATTTGATGTAGTTGTCCGTCTTCTCCAGGCCCAGGATGCAAGGAGGGAAGAACGGCTTGTCTTCATTCAGATTCATCTCATAAACACTGTTCCACGGGAAGAATCCAAACTGGAACAGGTACTTCACCACCACCATCACCTGGAGACAGAATGGCAGTCAGAGCATCAGTAACCATGGTGACCCCGTCACAGCTGCGAGCAAATGTCATACTACTCTTTCAGATCATTACTGTGATCAGATATTGAGTGGTGGGAGTTCTCCCAGTAACTTATCACCAGTAATATGACACACTGCACTGTGAGGAACAAACAAGAAGAGATGCTGGAAAATAATGACAGTGAGGTCGAGAGTATGGTTGGGTGCAAGTATCAGAGCAGGCTAGCCTAAAAGCAATCTTCAATCTTTATAAAATAAGATAAGATAAGATAAGATAAGATAAGATAAGATAAGATAAGATAAGATAAGATAAGACGTACTTTATTAATCCCAAACCGGGACATGTTTTTTTTTTTTGCAGCATAAAACAAAACAATGCATTGCATATAATTAGAAATGAAAGAAATTAGAATACAATACAAATAGAAACAAACCGGCATTAGAGAAAAAAATATATATATACAGTCGACTATGAAGGTAAAGAACCTATAAACTGTCTGACAAATAAACACTATTGAAGTTAACACAATAAAAAGCAAGATATTATATACATAAGAGGGAAATCTCACTTCCTATGGTTATTATTTCATTGCCAATATTGTTAAAATGTATTATAAATCAAATATATCTATTAGCTATTTTTTGGGTTACCTCCTAAATCTGTCTGATTTTAGCTTCTATATGTACTATGATGTTGAATGATACTCATTAAGTTTCTCTGCATGTTTTTAATGTGAAGCAGGTAGTGTAAAGTGCATCTGCCAGAGCTTCTTCATTGAAAACAGCCGTCTGCTGCTTCAAGAAACGATCCAAGCGAGACCGAAGAATAACAGTAGATTTGTGCTGCCAGATAGCTCAGCGGTTGGAGCTGGCAGCCCGTATGAGAAGTCCACTGCCAACATGTCAAAACACTGCGGTTTGGAACCACACTGCTGCATTGCTGCTGTTGCAGCACATGACTCACTCACTCAGAATTATGTGTCCTCTAAAACCAAAATATGAACTAAAAGACAATCAATATCTCAGTGGAGCTGAGGAATTTGAATGGTTAGTTAGATTTTATGTGATTGGTGGATCTTGGGTGACTCCAAAAGTGTCACAGAGACCAAAAGTAAAAGTACTAAAACCACATTGTAAACTTCTCCATTACAAGCAAAAGTCCGGAGTTGAAAAGTGAAGTACAGAAGTATTATCAGCTAAATGTACTCAAGCATCAAAAGTAAGTCATTAAGTAGTCATTGTGCAGAATGCCTTATAACGGTGCTGTATTAATATATGACTCTGCTTTCATCATTAGAATATACATTTAAGAGTTTTTAAATTATGTAATTCGTCCATGTGGAGCACATTTTGGAAAATACTGAGTAAATGAGTAATACAAATATATAATTTAAACACATGTATTAAGTAACTTCAAGTGTCAAATAAATCTAGTGCAGTGAAAGTACAATATTTCCCTCTGAAAATGTAGTGAAGTAGAAATGCAAAGTAGAAGAAAAGTACACCAAAATTACACTTATGTACATTACTAAATGTACTCAGTTACAGGCACCTTAAATGTACATATATTGAACATACATGTTGCACTCACATATCTGTTCACACGTATGTACATTCACCTGGTCTTAGTTTATTTCTATTAATACTGTAAATACATGTTTATCTTCATTTAATTTGTTTTACTTTTATTCTTATTATTCCCGTGTATTTTCCATGTGTACTATCTGTGTTTCTTTCTAATTCTGCTTGTTGACACATGGATTTCCCTACGGGCAATACATCTGAATAAAGATCCATCTTATCTTTTCTTGTCTTATTCCACCACTGATTCTCTGCTTTCAGGTACTGAAACATTTAACACTATTCCCCAGTTTCTTTTCAAGTGTTCAAAATAATGAACTTTATTTTCTGGAGTGTGTCGGTGATTCCTGACCTCTGTGTAGACTATGGCAGTCATCCAGAACCTCTTGGTCGGTCTCGGAACAGACAGCATGGCCCACAGGAACACCATGATGGGGAGCACCAGTGAGATGACGGAGGCGCTGACGCCGTTGTTCAACACGATGATCAGGTAGCAGACCAGCTCTGAGTTGGCGGCCAGCAGGTTGTACAGGGCGAACAGCAGCTGCAGCACGCGGCTCTGAGTGCGGTAGAACTCCCTGCTCTGCTCAAGCTCCTCAATGAAGAACTGCCTGCAGACAAAAGGGAACCAGGAGTATGCATTATTAATCATTTCACTCATCACCAGTCTTCCAGAATCATATATATGTGCAGTGTTGGTATGACAGGTGGAAAGCCGGGCCGGGCTTTATGTTCAATGTCCAAAATTCCAATAACTGATTAACCAAAATCCAGAATTATCATCTAAAACAAGTAAAAAAACTTACATCATTTTCTATCAAGACATTCACTAAACAAATATGTGTTATTACTGCTGCGAGACAAAACACCTAAGAAACCTCTGAAACCAGATGTTCCTTTGGACCACAGTCCACTTCTTTTGAGCTCTATATATAAGTATACAGTATATTAACATAATTAAACATTAGACCTTATACCTATTTCTATTAGGGCTGTTACTGTTAATGCTTGCAATTATTCTAGAGTCTAGACGATTAAAAAAACTAGTAATGTAAAAATAGCACATTATGAAGTTTGACGCTAACTACCTCCTGTAACTGCAGTGTGGATTTTTTCAATAAATTGCATGGCAGCGAAAAGAGAAAGGACGTGGAGAAATTGGCAACAGCCACATGTATTTGTTTTATTCCCCACCAAAATGCAAGTAAATACTAGGATTTTAGACTTGTGATCGATCGATACCACACATTTTCAAGTCCTTTTTCATACGAATCCTTTAAGTAGGCCTTAAGTCACACCAGGCAGATGTAAACAGCTGTGAGGTCCATCTTAATCTTGAGGTGCCATCGTTTCTGGAGTGTAAGCATGTTTTGACTAGAGGCAGATATATTTATGTCCAAAATTCTGTTAAATATGCAGACCTGAGGAGAGTTTATCAGATGATATTGTGATAGACAGTTTGACTGCATACTTGTATTCGCTTCTATCGTTAAGCTTCTGTTGCCCTTGGACACGCTTTCATTTAACTTTCCGTATTGTCAGAATTCAGTTCCAGCTTCCAGCAGTCTCTTTGTTTTTCCAATACTATTGCTCAAAAATAATTTCCATCCCTGAGATCCTACCTGTCTCCCAGCAGCTCACTGGCTGTTCTCGAGTGTCTGTTCTGTTGTTTGCTCGGCACTGGTATCAGCTCCATGCTGCTGGAGGGGGGGTCTGGACTCAACAGGTTCCCAGAGCTGTTCAGCCTGGGCCTGGGGGTGGAGCGGCCCATCACATCTCTGCTGTCCACCTCCAGGCAGCTGATTCAACACACACACATACACAACACATTATGGATAGAGAAAACTGAGAAACCGAGGATCCAAAGCCCACCTAGCTAGTGGTGTAAGAAGTATTCAGATCCTTTACTTGAGAGAAAAATACTAAGATATTAGTGTCAAAATACTCCATTACAAGTGAAAATACTACATTCAAACAACTTCAGTCAAAGTACAACATTTTCTGAAAAAAATTACTTAAAGCATCAAAAGGTAAAGCACTCATTCAAAAGATAAACAGCATCCATATCTGATATATTATTATATTTATAACATTATTTATTGAGTAATATGGCTGTTTCCAGTAGCATTTAACTGTTTTAGAAGTTCTGTTCAAGTTTACAACTTTCTTTCCTCGCATTTTGCAATATATTGAATCAATTGACCTCTATGTACCTCAAACAGTTATTCCAAAGGGTTTAATCTTTGGAGATTCAAATATAAAAAAGCTTATCACATGTTTTTTAATACAAAATCTTCATTTAAAAAGTAACTTTGCTTGAAAATAGTAGACACACAGTGGGGCAAAAAAGTATTTAGTCAGCCACCAATTGTGCAAGTTCTCCCATTTAAAAAGATGAGAGAGCCTGTAATTTTTATCATAGGTACACTTCAACTATGAGAGACAAAATGAGAAAAAAAATCCAGGAAATCACATTGTAGGATTTTTAATGAATTAATTGGTAAATTCCTCGGTAAAATAAGTATTTGGTCACCTACAAACAAGCAAGATTTCTGGCTCTCACAGACCTGTAACTTCTTCTTTAAGAGGCTCCTCTGTCCTCCACTCGTTACCTGTATTAATGGCACCTTTTTGAACTCGTTATCAGTATAAAAGACACCTGTCCACAACCTCAAACAGTCATACTCCAAACTCCACTATGGCCAAGACTAAAGAGCTGTCAAAGGAGACCAGAGACAAAATTGTAGACCTGCACCAGGCTGGGAAAACTGAATCTGCAATAGGTAAGCAGCTTGGTGTGAAGAAATCAACTGTGGGAGCAATTATTAGAAAATGGAAGACATACAAGACCACTGCTAATCTCCCTCGATCTGGGGCTCCACGCAAGATCTCACCCCGTGGAGTCAAAATGATCACAAGCACGGTGAGCAAAAATCCCAGAACCACACGGGGGGACCTAGTGAATGACCTGCAGAGAGCTGGGACCAAAGTACACACTGAGAAGTGTTTCACAACATAATACTGCGTTTAATCACGGCAGCGTTTAGCTGAGTATCTCCGTTAGAAACTTCTCACTTCACAGAGGAGAGAGAGCTGCATGACGCTCCAAAGGGGCGTGGCCAGCAACAGAATCAGCACTTCAGGAACAGGGCTGAAATAGAGGGGGATGAGGCATGCTACAATGGGGGATCTGTTTGGTATTTTGAGCAAAACACTTCAGACATGTTTTGTATAGATATGGCCCTACAATATATTGTTAACATATATATAATAGGAGACCTTTAAATGTGGTGAAATTAACCTTAAAGTGGCATTATAGAAGTACTCAGGTGAGTTAAAAATTAGTACAGCACTTGGGAAAATGTACTTAGGAACTTTCCAGCACTGAGTGTCAACTTCACTAAGACCGACAAACTATTATAAGACCAGTAGTGACACTGAACATGTTAATAGAATAAAGACCGGTTCTCATTACATCCCCTGAAGCTGTGTACGTCTGCCAGGTCATATTTACATGATGTGCTTAAGGTGTGGTGTCTCTCACCCATTTGTGGATGGTAAATAAAAGACACACTCTTTCTCCAACACTCACCTGTATCTGGGGAAGTCTGCATCAGTGTCATCCAAACAGGTCTCCAGAGTGGGGCTCTCTTCGTCCTGAGAGAGCTGCTCCTCTGTGGAGTCTGCTGTGGTGTTCTGCTGTGGAGGTAGACACACCTGAGTCAGAGTGTGTGTGCTGAATGTGTAACTCTAAATTTTTGTGTTTGCTCGACTGTTGTGTGTACCTGCTGTATCTTGTGTATGACGAAGTAGCGTTCATTGCACAGGACAGTGGAAGTCTCTCTGTACTGTTTGGTCAGCAGGTTCAGCCACTCAGTCAGTCCATCCACCATGGCCAGAACGATAGCCAACAGGAAGCGCAGGATGTCCAGGATCCTCTGAACCATCTCCCCGTGACCTGCAGCGACCGGACAGAGACAGGGACCAACTGTGATTGACTGTGGATTATCATCTCTAAAGTCAGACTGTGCTGGCTTTATGGTGCCTTATAGAATTATACTACATTTATCTGGCTTTTAAGTGTCCCATCCAACACACAACCATCCCACTTAAAGTATTTGTTAGTTTATCTCATGATCACAATACCTAACTACACACAGGAAGCCATTCATTTAATACACACTGTAAAAACAGGTTGTGAGGGTGACAGGTTCAGGAAGCAAAAACAATGTGAACCTACCAGACTCCTGTTCCTCTGGCTCCTCCTCCTGAAGGCAAGGGTCCTCAAACACATCACTGTCCCCACAACCTACACACACACACACACACACACACACACACACACACACACAAAAACAAATGTGGGAGGGTGAAGTTGTGCTGCCTGTAGTGGAATTATTCCCCAGTATATCTTAAGGGAAATTCCATTCCTCTCACAGTTTCTGTCCTGCACAGTACACTCAAAGTAAATATTAATATACTATATCTTTCTCCTGTCTTCTTCTTTTTGCAAGTTTTTGTGAGCCTATGATTTGTAAAGCGTATATGCATATAGGTTGGATTTATTTATTGTCATTTAACCATTTGTTGTCTCAGTATAAATACTGAGTTGCCGTTGCAGTAGCATCTAACTATAGGTGCATGAACTGTGGTGCCTAGTGAGCTTTCTTGACCTGGTTTGACATGTTGATACAGGAGAGGTCCTTCATGATCTGGCCCCAAATCTTTTTCTTTTCTTTTAGATATTATTTTGAGCCTGAGGGTGCCTGAAAGTTCAGCAAGCCAGATTCAAACCTGCATACTTGGCCGCAAGCTCTTAACACAAAGCTATCGGCAACCCAGAAATGTCTAACTAGCGACACGATCATGCCTTTGGTCTTTATTAAATCTCATTGGGCTCTTGCTCTTCTTGTTGTTAAGAGTGCAGTAAAAAGTAACAGAGGTGGTCTTCAAACAGAAGTCTCTAAGCTGGGTGATCAGTTTGGAGGGGATGATGGTGTTGAAGGCTAAACTAAAGTTGATAAACAGCATTTTAACATGCATGTTGCTGTCCAGTTGTCATTGACTGAAAGTATCAATAATTGTCTGTCCCAATCCTTTTTTCCCAGGTTATCAAACAATTATCAGTTGTAAAAGTTTGAATAATTTTACTTAGTGACCTTAACTATGTAGCTAAAATGATGACATTATAGTAAAGGTCAGTCTTTGGGGACTTGGCTTGGGAGCCAAAGGGAATATTCAATACTTCCTCACATTAACATCTTACTACTCATTGCCCCTCAAGCTACACAATAATGTAGACTTTCTAGATGTGTTTGTTGTCCATCCACATAACAGGGTTAACAAATGATTGAAAGTTGTAGTCCTTTTATACTGGACAACAAACAAAATAAATCTTACCACAGGGCAGTAATTAACGAAACCCTGGAGGTAAAGGGACGATGATGTGTGTCTGGATCAGATAGGAACCGTCTCCTGTGATAGTGAAACGGTATACTGTTTGGCACATGTTCTTTGTAAATATCCAGAGATGTCCTCAGGCCCAGCAGCTTTACTAATTTTAAGGGATTTTTCTCACAACCACTGTAGATACTGACAGTGGAGGGGGAGACTTTACAGCTGACTCACAGGTTGAGGGCGCTCTTGCATTTGAGTCAGCGATCTCTACATCAGCAGAGATGCACAATGGGTAACACTTTATATAAAGGCATATAAATTCACCATCAACTAGTTGTTAATTAAGATGCATATTAGCAGTATATTGGCTCGTTATTAGTCATCATAAAACACTTATTAAAGCCTTACTGTGTATGACAATATTCTACAAGTAATAGGCCATTAGTTAAGAGTTTTTCCTCGATAACCCTCTAATTAGTGCTTATTTTTTGCAAGTAAGGAAGTTGTACATGAGTTTTGGTCTTATTATGGTCTGCTCAATATGGGCCTAAAAAGGCCGTAGTACCACAAGAATAGTCATTCTCCCATAATAACACCAAACAAATATGGTCTATCCTTATGTAACAAGACATGAAACTAAAAGTGTTAATTGTGTCAAATAACTCAACATTTGGTATTTCTAATTTAGAATATGCTCCCTCTTTTAAAGCTTTGCATGACCTTAGGAACAAATATAAAGTCTGAAGCCTGTGAAAGGTAATTGCAGATAGCAAGTTAATAATTACACTCAGTCAAAGCTTTGACAGTATTATTTATCTAGAAAGCTCAGTCTGCTAGAAACACTGATAGAGAACGAGTAAGCGGTGAAAAGTAGGTCTTTGTACATGTAACCCAGTGACAAAAAGAGGGTTACAATAGGTATTAATATAGATTAATAATGATTCTGCCTCATTTAAAACAAGCAGAGGGATCAGCCACTCAGAAAAGGTGGTTTGGTTAAGTCCCGCCTCTAGCAGTGATTGATTGACAGGTCATGGTGCACTTGCATCAGTGTGTGTGACAGACGGAGAGGAGACATGCGTCTCCTTTGATGAGGATTGGAGTAAAAACATTGAATGAGCAATAAAAGTTAAGTTAGCTAAGACTAATGTATCTACAAGCTACTAACACATTAAAGGAGACCAAAAGATGAAGCAACCAGGAGCTTTTAAAGTCCCTCTTCTCTTCAACTATCTTAGCTAGCAGAATGATGCTAATGCTGCTAACGCTAGCCTGAGTCTCGCGGCATACTGCGTGCTTTGTTGTCTGTACTTTCATTTGTGGTTATCACTGTCTATTTTCCATAGCTCCTTACGAACCTGGAGTAGATGTAAATTCCTAAGAAGTGTGTTAAATACAGTTTAATGCTAATTGGTATATTTGTTCTGAGTCTTGATGGTTGAGCTACCAAGAGCAAGGTGATATCGATCTGTATGTTTCATATTTGCACATTTATATTTTTGTAAAATGTGTATTCAACATTTTATTGACCCTTTTCAAATGTATGGCATGTTCATACCATGTTAATCTTGTCAGAAACACAATAATCACCTTTCACCTATTGTGTAAGTATATAAGGTCACACAGAATGATCACCAACACATAAACATTGTGTATTTTATTAAAAAGTACTGACTGCATATGTGTTCTCAGCCTTGGAAAACTTGACAAGTTTTGGGATGTGATTGACCATCTCTTTAGTGGTTCATAAATAAAAGATATTTTAATGTGTGCCTACTCTGTTCATGTACTGTTGAGGTTCATTTCCGTAGTTGTGTGCTATAATGTATTTACAAAGTGTGAAGAGGAAGCAACTTTAGAATAGGGAACCTGTGCAGGCCAATTAGAGTCAAACTAATAGCTTATTGGTTGTAAACAAGACTTCACTTTAAAAGAGGGAACATATTCTTCGTTAGAAAATACCTAATTTTGAGTTATTTGACACAATTAACACTTTTAGTTTCATGTCTTGTTACATAAGGATAGACCATATTTGTTTGGTGTTATGGGAGAATGACTATTCTTGTGGTACTACTGCCTTATTAGGCCCATATTGAGCAGACCATAATATGACCAAAAACCCATGTACAACAACTTCCTTACTTGCAAAAAATAAGCATTAATTAGAGGGTTATTGAGGAAAAACTCTTAACTAATGGCCTATTACTTGTAGAATATGGTCATGTAGAGTAAGGCATTAATAAGTGTTTTATAATGACTAATAAAGAGCCAATATACTGCTAATATGCATCTTAATCAACAACTAGTTGATGGTGATTTGTGTACCTTAATATAAAGTGTTACCGAACAATGTCACTGTTGATGTATTCTTCTAAATATATGCTTGTGGTTCTGGTTGTGGTTTGGTTGGAAGAATCTCTGAACAACTGCAATTTTGAGCGTTTACAACTGTCCTGTAAAGCGGCTGTAGTTTAATTTTTTCAAATGTATTTCAACCCTTCCAATCAGCTGGTAGTGAGTAGGCTAGTGGGCAGCAGGAGCAGAGAGATCTGTTTTGACGTGTGGATGGGGCAGGGCTTTGTAGCTGCCAGGAGAATTAGTTGTAACATGTTCAGCTGATGATATCTTCATCTGGTAGGGGTGTGGAATGGCTGCTGGAATTAAGGAAAGTCTGATTTGAGGTCAGCTGCACTAAAAAGAACATCCGGTTGCTTTGTCATTTTAATGGTAAATCCCTGCAGTGGATTTTTTAAATTCTCGTCAGGAAGAATGTAAAGGCGAAAAGACAACAAATTAAAACAAAAATGTATCAAAGGATCATGGGACCCACTGCTTGCTGCATCATCATGCACTGCAAACACCATGGTATCGACAAGTGTGTAAATATCTCACCTATGGCAGAGAAAGCCTCCTGTTGTGGATCCGCTCTCCCTTCTCTCTCCTTCCCCTTCCTCTCGATCCTCTTCATCTGTCTCTGTTGTTTCTGGCGTTCCTTCAGAGCGGTCTTCACACTGCTCACCCACGCCTTGTACGCCAACTGAACAAAAACATCCAACAAAATTAGACTCTTAACTGCTGGAATTTGGCATGCATGATGACAAACATGTACCCGTTAAGGATTTATTTTCCACAAAACCTTTGTAAATCACTTGTATCTGACCTGAGAGGCAGTCTGTTTTTGAGGCTTCTGTTCTTCAGACTCCTCTTCATCCTCACTGTCTGACTCAAACAGGTAGTACTCCCCTGAGTGGAGCACTGTGAGCAGAACACATTACAGTCACTCTCAGTACACTATATTTTATAGTTCATTTTGGTTATCAGTAGCGTATCCTGTTTGTAATCAAAGATAAAAAGTGTTTTTGCATCACCTGAAGCATGGTCCAACCACGGCTGGTGCCACTTCTTCTTCCTGGAACTCCTCTTGTCTCTCTTGCTCTCTGGAGGAAAACAAGAGAAGGTTACGATGGGGGGAAGAGGATTCATCACCGGACAAACCTGATAATGGTTGGTAGAGTTTTAAAAACATTAATGTAACAGTTGGGTGGTGCTAGGTGAGCTTTGGAGTTCTTCTGCAGTCTGGTAGTTTAATATTGATTCATGCAGTTTTACGTAAAAGCAGAAATGTATTATCATTAAAATATACTCGTAAGAACAAGTGGTATGTGTAGTATGTGTATATATCAATTTGAAAGCAGTCCACTGTCACAGTAGTGTTGTATCTGCAGGTTTTGCTGGGTTATGTGTTTCAAAGCTACACTGACAAAACCTGAGGGGTACATACTCTGCTGATAGAAACAAGTTGATAAACGGACAGGCCCAGAGATCTGTTGGGTTTCCTAACAACTTTTAGTCAACCTGTTAACCTACCAGCAGTAGGTTTACTGGTAGAGCCTTCACTTGTTTTGTGTCCATCTCTGTACTTCTGCTGCTTGGAGCGGATCCTCTGCATCCTGAGGGGAGAGGACAGAATCAATTATATAATGGGAGGCTGTGGTGCAGTGGACTAGTGCGCTGATCTTCAGTTCGAACCCCAAAATCGCTCCTCTGGGAATTGTCCACAGTATTGAGTGTATGTAGTTCGCTTTAGATAAAAGCGTAAGGTACATCATAATTATTTCTTTGGCCTGATGTAAAGCTACATCTTCCTGGTGTCAACTATGGTTCATCAGGTCAAGTGCTACATCAAATCCACTTACTGACAATTGTGGGGGGGTTTTGGTGCGCAGGGCTTTATTTTTTTTTCTATAATATATTTTGAAGTTGACCTTTTATTTAATTGGGCGCTATAAATAATTGTGCTCAAAATAGAGCCAACCTGATTGTCACATCCTTATTTATGAATGAACTTATAAACCCTTGGATTTTAGTAGCTCGTATGTTTTGAATATTTCTGCTAAACTTTCTACACATTCCCCAGGTACTGTATCTGTAATCTCTGAGATTAAAGACATAATTTTTCAAGAAAAATCCACCAGACCGATTACTCTGTTGTTTTTGTATTATCCCGTCCGACTGTCTGACAGACACAACGGTTTGGGGTCAAAACACTTCTGACCAGACTTAATCTCCCAACTGTTTTGCTTATTGTCTTCATACTGTACATTTTAACTTCACCATTTCCAATAAAGTGAAGCTCACAGCCTCTTTCGTGATCTCTTCAGTTAGAAGAATCCTGAAGTAGAAACAGTCCCAAACAGATCAAATCTGTATAAGCGCGCAGGAGCCAGGACAGATGACCCAATGCTGTCCAAACCTTTTTAAAATGTAGATAACTGCAGGTTACAGTTTGATTAGGTTTCAGTAGTCTATGAACTGTAAGGAAACACTGAGGAAATCACATCTTTAACGATCACAAATCAGAACAAAAATAAGGTGTCCATAAGCTTTAAGCCAGACAACATAACAGTCAGAACCCATACAGCCTACAGTCATGCTAGCAAGTATGTGAGCCTGCACTAGTGAGATGCTATTTTATAAGGAGATACTTCAATCAACACCTAAAACCTCAGCTGCACAGTAACACAGGGAACAATCAGAGGATCACCGAAGTCAGAGCACCACAAATGTCTGTACAAAAATACAAAACAAATGTATTAAAAAGAGGTGGACTGACCAAAAATGCTAACAGAGCGTTAGCCTGTAACCAGCCTGTGTTGAAGGCAACTCAAGTTACTGCTCTTTATTTCAAAAAAGGTCATCATCCAGCTTTCCATTTCTACTTTCCCTTGGTCCACTATTACTATGCGTCTCCTGAAACAATGTTCATCAGCTGCCCCTACTGTACTGTACTGGAACACTTACGATCTCTTGAGTTGCGACAGGGACTTCCTCTCCACCTGTTGGTGGAACTTGATGTTCTTCACGATGCTGGCTCTGAAGAGCTCGAACCCCCTGAAGAGAGAAACAGAGGTCACAGCATTTGGTGATGCTCATGTTGTATTGTCTCATTGTCATTAGCCAATGAGGTGACATCTACAACATTATTTGAATGGTTAATGAATCTTTGCAACTTATTAAAATCGGACTAATTTAGATCTGACTCTTCTAAAGTGTATTTCTTATTTTTAGCAGAGTCAATGAAGCCACTTTGAGTCTACTTTGATACAATGTTGTTAACAATTAAAACCAAATACTTCAGAGTGGAGTGAATATTTTCTGTCACCTTCTTCTGCGTTATGCAATAAAATGTCCTGTAATTATCTGGGGACCCTTTCTAACCCCCTCACCAGTCACTTCCTGTGTGTTACCTGAAGGCCTGTTTGGCAGAGGCCTGCAGCTCTGCGATCACATGCAGGAAGTAGAAGCTGAGGAAGACCCTCCTCTGCAGCAGCAGGCAAAGGAAGCAGATGCTGTCCCAGATGATCCCCGCCTCCTCTACAGGGAGGCTGCACGTCTTATCGCTCACTGCTTTCGCTGTCAGAGAAAAAACAAACGATTACACATTTGGCATTTTCTGATAAAAAAGGATGTGGACGCAATATTGTACCATGCATCAGTAATCTGACACACAGTCAGAGCCTTAGATGAACAAAAAACATCTCAATTTGAAAGAATACATCACCTTTGTTAACTTACCTGGATAATAGTCTTAATGTATTCATATTAATAAAGCACTTACGATCATAGTATCCTTTGACTGTGCACACTAGGCTGAAGAGTTGAATCACCCAGCAGAAGCTCTTCTGCATCTCAAACACAAACACACACGCCAGGATCTGGAACACACACACACACACACACACACACACACACACACACACACACACACACACACACACACACACACACACACACACACACACACACACACACACACACACACAGAACAAAAATGAATATGACATCTATGAAGCTTTAATTTGAGCAACACTTCCTGGCTGAGTGTGTTCAAAGTATTTCAATATGTGTGAGGGATGTGTGAGCCAGAGCTGATGGTTGCACATTCTTCAAGAGGAATCATCCACAGCGGGCACATTTCTAGTCACCGGATGACTTCTCAAGGTTCATCAAAAGACCTCAAGGTGTTTTTAGATCCTCTTCCTTTCTGACAAAGGTCTTTTTTAAATCTTATTTGTACTGTAAGTTTGTGTTAACTGTCGATTACAATGTCCACACCATTAGCACACATATTTGTGATGCTGTGTGTGTTCACATCGTGCCGCTGACAAAAGCAAGTCTTCCAGGAAAAACATCTGTTCATTTGTATCGCAAATGTGGCTCTGCTTCCTGTGATTGGCAGGTGGGAAGTAACTAGGTACATTTACTCAAGTACTGTACTTAATTACATTTATGAGGTACTATAAGTGAGTGCTTCCATTTTATGCTACTTTATACTTCTACTCCACTACAATTATTGAAAAGCTTCAACTACTTTTAACACAATACATCTTAAAAAATTAAACTAGTGGACTCACACAAAAGAGCAAAATTATTTAAATATTTCACAAAAAATAGTTAATCAGAACTTGTTTTTCCACAACAGTAAAACGCTACTTGATCCAACAATATTATCAAGTAATGTCACATACTGTATATACATAATTATATATACACAGAAAGGCACGATGAGTACTTATACTTCAGTAAGACTTTGAATGCAGGACTTTATGACTTGTAATGAAATATTTTGTCAATAATGTATTGATACTTTTACTCAATTAAAGCATCTGACTACTACTGCCAATACATTTGCTCAGCTCTTTCAAAGCTTTGAGACCAGTGATGTGACTGGCTGAGAGTGTATTTATTAATCACAAAACTCAGATTTATTTTCCTCCAACAGCCCTTTGCACTGCTGCACGTACTGTAAATGAATCAGAACAGCAAGGTTGCTAAAAGACGACCACAAAGCCCCCATGCTTTGTGCTAGTCATTAGAGAGGTAGCTGTTAATATAATCACCTCTGAATATTTGATTTGTTCGAACACATGCTGATAGCTGAGGTTTCTGTTTGCTGTAAACGTGGCATATATCTTTTTAATACAAAAAAAAAAATTCAGAGGAATCGATGTAAACACCAAAAGCTGCCAACTAATAAGACAGGGTGAGCTTTATACTTACTGATAGCATGTTTTTAGAAATGATAACGGCCACGTTGTACATGATGAGACAGTCCCACAGGGCGAGGCGGGTCCTGGAGGATTTGACCAGCAGCCGGGTCCCGAACAGCAGGAAGAAGAAGCAGGCCAGCAGGTAGCCCAGCCCAAACACAGAGATCCTGGTCGCCCCGGTGATGAAGACCACAGACAACACGAACCAGAAGAGATGGCGGAACACCAACACCTTAGCCATGTCCAGGTAACTCCTGGGGGGGTGGGGGACAGGTAGAGAAAGACTGCATGTTCAAACATTTCATCTTTAACGTGCAGTTCTACAACTTCCTTATTATTTCATATTATTATAAAGATTAAAGTTGCTCCTCTTCATCACAAGTCCATAGTGATTTCAGACAGACAGACAGACAGACGGACGGACGGACGGACAGACAGACAGACGGACGGACGGACGGACGGACAGTGTACCTGCAGTTGATGAAGTTGGGTGCGGGGTTGAACAGTCGACCCTCCATGGGGTTGGGTTCGTCGGTGTTCTCCCCGGCCAGAACCATCCAGTCCTCCGTGGTCTCACACTCAAACACCTTCCACTGCTGAGACGCACACACCAGCAGCACGAAGTCCGCTGTGACACACACGCATGGAATCAGTGCTGTGTAAACATTCACTGTACTGAATTACACACACACACACACACACACACACACACACACACACACACACACACACACACACACACACACACACACACACACACACACACACACACACACACACTGACCTATGAGGTTCTTGGAGTTGGGCACGGTGTAGAAGTCGGGCAGATGGATCCATTTGATGAGAGCTGAGTTAATCAGCACTGGAGTGTCCCACCTCCACGGGTAGTCTGCAGGAAAAAACCCAGGGAGACAGATAAGAAGATGGAGAACATGCACTATTTAAAACTATTTAACTTCAACAGTTCTTCCCCTTCAGCAGACTTTGATAGGATGATGATATTTATTACCTGAAGGCTGTAGATTTTGTAGATCACCTGATATTCATTTTTGACTTCATTAGACATTTGCATCTTTTTGCCCAGAAACTGAAACAATGCCTCGCCGGAAAGCCAGTATTTGATTCTATACCTACACAAAAAACAAATATACTATGTGCTCTGTCAACCAATCAATATTTGTGACCTGCTTGACTCAGAGACATCATTTTCTCTTCGATTCAGTAACTATATGACAGCATTTGACTAATTATGGGCCATGATCAGGTGAGGACATTTTTAGGCTGCAGGACGCGCTGATAGTCATTTTTTCATTTATTTCTTTAATAAAAGACAAATAATTGCAATCTTAATGTAGATCCAACTACAAAAAAGACCTGCCAGAACTTTGAAAATCATTTTTAATCTCCCTGTTGATTGCAAGTTTGTGATTATTTTTATCATGTAGATGTACACAATTTAGAGACAGTAATAACATATGTATCAAATCTCTTTACTGAACTAAGTACAACCCAGTGTAAGTGAAATAACACCAAACCAACAAGAGCAGGACCCTGTGTGTGTGTGTGAAGTTATGGCCCCATACACTTTTGGGGGATTATGTCATTTGAATGGCGGTAAATACAGATTTTCAAGTTTGCGCCAATCACATCAATGGCGGGGCTGTTATTTCCCCCGGAAGTGTCGCATGTGTCATCATTATGTACAGAAAGTATATTTCTATTTGACAGATGAAAGAAACAACTCTGAAGAAAAGCATTGAGAAAATCTAGTTGACCCGATTTGATCAGGTCTTCAACTCTTAAAAAACTTGAAAGAGAAACACATTTTAAGTGGCTCCTGTACTAGTTACAACTGGGAGATGGGCATATTATAATATAAACAATATTGATGTTATGCCCTGACAGGTCCTCTAGAGCTACACCAGCAATATCAGAACACCCTGTTGTTGTGTATTGCAGTAGTTCTTGTCTGCCAATCAGCACTCACCTATACAGATAGCAGGGGGGATGCCCACACACAGCAGGTACTGGTAGATCATGAAGATGGACAGGAAGAGACAGTATTTGGGCCAGATCTTGGCCATGGCTGCCCGCCGCCGCCTCACCAAGATGGCTACCAACCAGCAGCCGTGGATTATCACCAGGAAGTTCATCCGCTGGCCAATCACGTTCACCGTCATCAGGAAGCAGATCTTTGAAAGGACGGTTTGAGTTTTAAATAAAACTGAAATAACTGCTATTTTCCAGCTTCATTATCATTTTGCAGTTAAAAATGTGATGTTTTGGAAGACTTTAATTATGTTTTCCTTCATTTTCTTTTTTTTTTACTTATATATCTTGAACAAAATAGTGATCTCTTCCAACTACCTCTAATCCGAACTTGTAGAAGGTGTAGTTGAGCAGGTACTTGAGGCAGGGAATGATGCCCTGGTCCAGAGTGTCCCTGGTGGCGGAGGGGAACAGAGCGGGGATGGTAGGGGGGGAGCGTTGGAGCTGCCGGTAGTGATGGGCCTGGTGACGGTACACTGTCGCCTCAAACACCAGCAACATCAGCACTATCAAATGGTTCTGCAAAAGAAAAGAAAATCAGTTGGGACCCTCAGTCACTTCAATACAGTGGTGAAGGGAAACAGTAATTGAGTTAGCACATTAAATCTACGGGTTCTCATGTCTCAAAGTCAGTGGCCTGAAACAACGTCAGTGGAAACATGAGAAGATGAAAAGTTTCCCTGTTTTGACTAACATATAAAATACATCAGTGAATACCCTGCTGGTGAATGTCTGAAGCTTCTATGTGTCATAAAAACAACGGTTGCTAACAAGTGCCTTAATGAGACTGCTGAACGCCGAACATTAGCCTCCTTTAGCCTCCTTTAGCTTAGCAGTGTCAGGTTACTGTGACATGGTTAAACTAGTGCCAATAAGGGGAGAATTTCCTGCTGAACAAAAGGGAGGGAACATAATTATATTTATAGTTTTACAAATCTTTCCTCTCGTGGTATCTAGTTTTGGTTTTATTCAGCAAAGTTGTATAAAAATAAAACACATTTCTGCCTCTACCCCAATACAATGGAGGTAAATAGAATTTCAAGTTTCCAGCTTACAGCACTGAAAAACAGCACATTTAAAGCAACATCCGTGTCCAAAAATCTCAGAGACAGATATCACAAAATGATATACAGTATATAAACTGGAACTGGAGCGTTGGGACTCCTGAACATACCTTGCTGTATCCCAGTACAGTTGCATCTTTCCTGATTCCAAACCATTTGGCTGGATCCACTGGGTCTTTATACAGGGAGGAGTTCATCATCTCTTCTGGAAGCAGGTTGGTCTCATTTGATAGAGGCTGAGAGAGAGAACAGGAAAGAAACACATTTATATCAACACCGTACAACCCCAGCTTCCGATGGATAACATTTTTACCCTACAATGTTGAGTTCCTCTCCGACGCCGGCAGCTCAGCCTTGTTGGAGAAAAATCTTTACTATTTTTTGTATTTTACACATCTAGTGCAGAGCGGCCTATTGAATAAGAAGCAGGGTGTGACATTCCCCTTTTGAAAAGCTGAACAATGCTACAGTCCTCTCAGTGTTTGTCTTTTAATATAATAATTAAATATATATCATATATAATTAACTGTAATTATACAAGATAATCACATATCTGTGTGAGGCCTATAGATAGCTTATGACTGATGTTGATTAGAAACAATGACACAAACACTTCAAGGGTAAGATGCTGACTGTTCCGGTTCAGCTACAGAGGTAAAAAAAAAATAATAGTAATAATAATAATAATAATAACACATACTGATGTCAAATATGGTCACTGTAGCTGAAGGGGTTGTGTTTGGACAACTCCGCTTAGAGTTTTGGAATTTCATATTCAAATAAAATACATTCAATGTTTAAATAACCATAAGCCAGGAAAGTGTTCCTTAACAGAGAATGTATCAGTCCCATTGTCTTTTTATTTAATTTACCCTGTCTTTTTGGTGGAATTAAAATATCTCACTGGTGTCTGTGAAGTTAAATCACGCCTTGTGTTGGACCTGGTATTCAGCCCTAACCTGAACTAATTTCCAAGAATCTGAAGCATCTAGAGTTTGTTTTTTTCATGATAGAAACATGATAAGAGGTGTTGTCTTTACATTTGAGTCCCATCCTTTCTTGTCTTTTGAATTCCATGCATTCTCTCTTCTGTGCAACCAAACTGGCCTTTAGTTGTTCAGATGTCTTACTGTGCATTCTATATTTACTGTATCGACATTTTGAATAGAATAGCACCTCATAACAATTACAAAAATATACTTTAGACTCAGAATTTGAAATATTACTCTATGCCACTGCAATAACATTTCAACAGCTAGCCAGCCTCCTCAGCCGGCATGTGTGTGTATTTAACAGCCAACAGTTTTGATCCTCCAGGACTGTTATAAGTATGAATGAATTACTGAAATATAATACTGTATATAATATAACATCACGACTGTTGGAACAGATGCTGTGTATGCAGAAAGTGTTTGTGTGTGTGTGTGTGTGTGTGTGTGTGTGTGTGTGTGTGTGTGTGTGTGTGTGTGTGTGTGTGTGTGTGTGTGTGTGTGTGTGTCCAGGTCCAATGTGGACACTTCAAATTATAGCAGCAGTTTTTCATTATGACATACAACAGCTTTATTTGGATGATTTAGGTTTCTGTTCTGGTGTGTGTGTGTGTGTGTGTGTGTGTGTGTGTGTGTGTGTGTGTGTGTGTGTGTGTGTGTGTGTGTGTGTGTGTGTGTGTGTGTGTGTGTGTGTGTGTGTGTGTGTGTGTGTTTGTGATTTTCACCAGGCTGCAGTTACTGGAGTACTCAGCAGGGTTGACCACACTGAGCTGGTACAGCATCTTGCACATGATGATGACACACACCCAGGCCGTGGACAGACAGGAAGCCATGGGCCCGAAGCGAGAGAAGGGCATGGCCAGAGACCAGAGCACCACCAGCACCAGGTTCATCACCGAGGGCTGCCCAAGGAGGAATCACAAACACTTAGGTTATAATAAATCCATTATGGAAAACATATAGATATATATGCAGATCATTGATCTCTTAGGCTCTGTGTTCTCAGGTACAGTGCTTTAAAAAAGAGCCTCGTTCACCTTCTTTACAAGTTGCTCATCCAAAGGAAAGATTCAAGCTGTAGCCAGAGTTATGACTTTCATTTTTCTTGGGTACCTTACTTAATTACAATTTTAAAACAATTGGACTTTACTTCAGTATTACCACGTTTTGCTACTTTATACTTCTACTCTAAAATTGTAATTTTCACCGTGCTACATTTATCTGAAAGTTAATTAAAGATTCAGGTTATTTGCTAATAAAAAATACAAATTAACTAATAAATAAACACTGATATATAATTATGGTTAACATATAAAGCAGCTGTGATGAACACATTAATGCATCAATAATTTAGTATACATAAATCAGATATGAGCAGAAAATAGTTTTACTTTTGGAATGTTAGGTACATTTTGTTGCCACAGTTTTGTATTCTTACTCAAGTAAGATTTTGAATGCAGGAATTGTACTTTTATCAGAGTACTTTTACAAGTTTGTATTGCTACTTTTTTGCTCAGGACATTTTCCACTGCAGGTTGTACGATATGCTGACTGGATGACTTGTATATAGAAAAACGTATAAGTATGCATGTTAAGAAGATTAAGAGGTATCTGATTTTCTGCACAGTGTTTGATTATTACTCTGTCAAGCTCCTCCACAAACACTCAGACTCCCCCTGTCTTTACCTCTTCCAGTGACACCCACACAGAGAAGAAGGCCACCATCTTGAAGATGTGGAGCTCCAGCAGCCTCCAGATAAACACCTGAACTTTGGTGAGGTTGTCAGAGAACCTCCTGGACAGAACCAGTAACCGGTCCATCACCAGACCCCACTTACTGGGGGTCAACTCCACTGATAGGGGGGAGAGAGAGGAGGAGCAGAGGCAGGGAGCAGAGGAAAGGAGACAGGAGGAACATAAACACATAAATCAATGGAGGAGAAAGTCAATAAAAAAGAAATATTTTCACAAGAAAAATACAACTCAGTTCACTTCTTACTTAAAATTCCTATGTCAAATCCACACTATCTCCACAACAACCAGCTGCCTTTTTTGTTTATCACTTGTTTTATTTTCTTCATAGCTTTATTTGACGAATACAAATCTGAAGTGGCTGGAGGCCATTCCTTATTGTTTTAGATAAACACCAAGTCTACAATATAAAGGGTTATCAGTGAGCTGATGGATAGAATTAATGTTCAGATATTCAGGCTGTGTTTATGTCCACACTCTGTAGTAAATATAATTACTGATTTGTGTCAAAAAGGGGCTTTGTTTTTTTTTTTAAAGTTTCTCTGAATTCACCTCCGTCTTCAGATTCCTCCTCCATGTTGGTCACAAGCTCCTCCTCCTCAATGTTCCCCGGGTCAGTCTGCTCAGACCTCTCACTGCTCTTCTTCCTGGAGGAACATGCGGTCATTAGTTTCTTTTAAGAGTAAACATTTGAATTCCTATGGAATACATGATGATGGGAATCGTGAGCACACAAAGCAGAGGATCTGAGTATAGATCTCCATCTGTGGCTGTTAGCGGGAACATGGTGACCACGTTCAGTCTGTCATATCGGCCATGAAAGGAAATCATGATGTTTGAAATACGGGACTATGCTATTCAAATTCCTTGACTTTCATTCAGAAAAAATGTAAATCAACAAGAACAAAATTCAGCTCAGATCAGATATTAACACGTTTTTTGAACACATGCAGCATAACATAAAATAGTGTTTCAATGTCTTAATAGTTAAAACATTTGATATAAAAACGATAAAACAGATAATCATCCCTCTCAAAGTTATAATAGAAATAAAGGAAGACAAAATAAACATGTATACACAATAAAATAATAACAATGTAAACGTATTGATAATTATAATAAAGGACAAACCATTAACAGATTAAAAGACCCATTTAAAAAGAAATGTCGCTGATAAAACGAATAAATAATATAAGTTAAAACATATAAATCTTTTAAAATGAACAGTATACAACTGTATTACACAAAGTAAATAATAGATACTAAATAAGTACATTTTAAGGAGAAGTGTGTCGCTAATAAAAAGATAATGTGTTTTTAGCTGTCATTTAAAAATAAGAAGGAAAATTCTGTTTCTGCTTTTAGCTGGCAAAAATAAATTCCCCAAAATATGGTTGAGGTCTCATTTCTCTGTCCTCCTCCTAATGTGATACTGCTTCAAATCTCATTTACATCTCACACACATCATCAGTTATACAGAAGTTATTGGCAGAAGAACAAACATGCTGAAAAGACACAGTGTGAGGAGTGTTATGGGGTGTTACTTGTGTAGGGGTAGTACGTGCTCCAGGTCGGTGATCCTCATGAAGGGCTTGTGGAAGTAGTGCAGCTGCAGGATGCAGGCCAGCAGGAAGAACCCGGGGATCAGAATACTGCTGAAGAGCTCAGAGAGAGCGAACGTCTCCAGACCAATCGCTGCCAGCCTGAGGAGAACGGGGAGAGATTTCAATTGGACATTTGTATCCATCTTTTTCCTAAATGACTGTGTTTAGACAGCCTTAATTTACTTTGTGGGGATGTCTGGGATGTTATAGGGCATTTAGTCTAAAAGCAGCTAAAGCAGAGGTGATGTTAACACTTAAAATAAATATCTGTCTGCTTTCTATTAAATCATAAACTATAAATGAATGACAGCAGGACAGGGAAGCAGCAGCAGTGTAGAGGACGGTCTCTTTTTTTAGACAGAGTCAATATACAAATGAACATAATGCATATACATTTTTAATAGTGTTTTATTAGAATAAACATCAATTGATTGAATCTGAGTAGATGTACATTCAGTAATATCTCAATAATTGAAGTCTGATGAGTGTTCAGCTGTTTTGAGGCCCTGGTTCTGGTGCATTCAGAGAGAAAACACATTAAAGGGTGGTTATCACTCTGGCTGGTGTGTTTGTTTTGTAACACCACAGGGGACAGGATGAGTGTGAAGCCTCAGAGAAGCTTTGGTTTGTAGACTTTCTTTATCACCCTCTGTTGCGGTGGTAACGCTAGAGATACAACGTTTGATAATTGTGGTGGTGTGCGTTTAGTGTTATATTTGACGGGCCGATTGATTTGTTTATACAGGATTTTAATGCCGCTTAAAGCAGGTTATTTAGCAGTTCCATTTGGGTTATCTGAGCGCCCAGTATGAGTTAAAGTGTAGCATCATTTATTTAATAAGTTCAACTTCAGGCAGACATTGAGAAAGAGACAGAAAACCCAAAGACCCTGACACGTACTGTTCCTCTGTGAAACCGGTGAAGTTCCTCCAGTATCCGGGGAAGTCTTCAAACTGGTAGGTGTAGATGGAGATCAGCACCAGCATGGTGTAGGCAACCACCAGCCACCAGAAGATCTTCAGCAGACGCCTCCACAGGGAGTAATACACCTATGAAACAGGAGCAAGTCACTCAGAGAAAAGTCACACAAAGTAGCTGCCAGTAATTACAATAATACATTGGACTATTATTGTAAGAAAGTACATATTGTGAGTAAGTAATACTACAGTGTAATTGAAAAACAGTGGGGTTACAGTCTCTTTCTCTGTGTGTGTGTGTGTGTGTGTGTGTGTGTGTGTGTGTGTGTGTGTGTGTGTGTGTGTGTGTGTGTGTGTGTGTGTGTGTGTGTGTGTGTGTGTGTGTGTGTGTGATCCTACCTGGTAGAGGCAGAGGCAGAGCAGGAACAGCAGCATGTAGATGATTTTATATCCAACTAGTTTTCCAGCGAAGGAGACCATGATGAACATGCCTCCACACACGTAGATCCAGTATTTGGCATAGCAGCTCATCACCATCCCCCCCAGAACCTTCAGAACCGACTCATTAGAGGAACCCTCCTCTGAAGGAGATCAGGAGAGAAGGGGATGTTATACTCTGTCCTGCATTCAAAATCGTACTTAAGTAAAAGCACAAAGGAACTGGTGTTATGGCCCATTTCAGAATATACAAGTTTATATTTTTACCTACAATTATTTGACAATGCTTATTCATTAATTAAAGGTCCCCTATTATACTTACAATATATATACAGTGGTATGCAAAAGTTTGGGCACCCCTTAGGAAAACCACTGCATCAGTTTGTCACTTGCTGAGCTTTTGAAGCAGCAACTTCATTTTAACATATGTTATACCTTATGGTAACAGAAACATCTCAGTAGTGAAATAACTTTTATTGGTCAAACAGAAACATGTTTATGTGCATTCAAACAAAAATAGGCATGTGCATAAATTTGGGCACCCCTAAGAAATAATTCCATTAATATTTAGTATTGCCTCCTTTTGCTGCAATAACGGCCTGTAGACGCCTCCTGTAGCCACAGACAAGTCCCTTAAGCCTGGCAGGTGGTATTTTGGCCCATTCTTCCACACAAAACGTCTCCAGTTCAGTCAGGTTTCTTGGCCTCCGTGCATGGACAGCCTTCTTCAAATAAATCCATACATTTTCAATGATGTTAAGGTCTGGGGACTGGGATGGCCATTCCAGAACATTGTACCTGTGCTTCTGCATGAATTCCTTGGTGGATTTTGATCGGTGCTTAGGATCATTGTCCTGCTGAAAAATCCAACCCCGGCGTAGCTTCAACTTTGTGACTGACTCTAGAACATTCTTGTCAAGAATCTCCTGGTACTGTAAGGAATTCATGTGGCCCTCAACTTTAACAAGTTTTCCAGTACCTGTGCTAGCCACACAGCCCCATAACATGATAGATCCTCCACCAAATTTTACAGTGGGCAACAAGTTCTTTTCATTGAATGCAGTGTGTTTTTTTCGCCATGCATACCTGTTCATGTTATGACCAAATAACTCAATCTTGGTCTCATCTGACCACAGTATTTTGTTCCAAAATGCTTCTGGCTTGTCCAGATGTGCTTTTGCATACCTCATGCGACTCTTCTTGTGATTAACACTCAGGAAAGGCTTTTTGCACATCACCCTTCCAATGAGCTCTTCCTGGTGCAAAGTACGCTGGATTGTGGAACGGTGAACAACTACACCATCAGCAGCCAGATGTTGTTGTAGTTCTCTGGAGGTGGTCTGTGGCTTCTCTGTGACCATTTTCACCATCCTTCGTCTGTGCCTTTCCCCTATTTTTGTCGGCCTACCACATCTTTCCTTCACACGGACTGTTCCTGTGGCCTTCCATTTCACAACTACGTTTCTGACTGTGGAGACAGACAGTTTAAACCTGTCAGATAATTTTTTGTACCCTTCTCCTAATTTATAATGTTGGATTATCTTAGCTTTCAGGTCAGTGGAGAGTTGTTTTGAGGTCCCCATCTTGCCACTCCCTAAGAAAGAACCTAGGCCAGGCACAGCCAGCTATTACCTATGTTAAATAGCCTTTTTCATGATTGGTTCCACCTGTCTTTGTAATTGAAGGTCTAATGAGCTAATCAAAGCAATTTTGTGCAGCAACCTGTCAGCTATAAATCCGTACAGGTGTTGAAATGAATGCTATTTATAAGGGTGCCCAAACTTTTGCACATCCCATTTTTTGCATTTTATTTTATTATAATAAAACTATGTAATGCTACCCTAAGAATTTTGGTCTGGAAAACACTAAAACGTCTACATCTTTGTAGGAAAACAAATGTTGTTGCTGTGATCTTCTATTATAAAGGAAAAGCAAATTGTCATGAAATCTCAGAGGGGTGCCCAAACTTTTGCATACCACTGTATATACACAATATATTACAGGTCTCAGATATACACAGAACATGTCTCTGATTGGCTGAAACACCAAACAGACGATTGCAGCATCCCATAATCCCCTGTGCTTCAGCCCTGTTCCAAAAGTGCTGATTCTGTGTCTGTAGCTTTAAATGCTAATGAGCTGCAGCTGGCCACGCCCCTCAGAGAGATGATTGGTTTAGGAAAACACAATGGTGCTCTAGGAGGAGATCCAGGTGATAAGGTGTGGGGGGAGGGGGGGGGGGGCTACCTTGGTTGGTTATTGGCTAATGGTTGCACAACCCAATAAACATTGTGACATCACCAAGTTAAAATCAGCTCATTTTCAGACAGGTTTTTATGTAGATGGATCATGACAAAAAGAGAGAGGGTCTTTGTTCCTGAAGCTTTCTGAATCTCTTAACGCAGAGGGGACACGTATATGTAGAAAAGACGTGAAAAGTGGATTTTGCATAATAGGTGACTTTAAAATATATTTTGTACAAATTACTAATCTGAATCTGTAACTAGCGTCTGTCAGATATATAAAGCAAAAGCATTAAACGAAAATACTCTGATTACACTTTATTTAGGTTAATATATTTGATTATTTCTACCACTGGTAAGAGTGACAGGAAACAGGGATTCACAAACATGCCACTGCAGAATGGGAACATATTTCATGTGTAGAACGTCTACAGTCTATACTACAGAGTTTTTGAAAGGGCTTAGTCCTCTGGGGTGGATATAAGGAGGCTAGACGTTTATCTTGAAGCCCTCTCTGACCTTCTGAGCGACTTTTATTCTTATTTCCTTTATTTAAATACCACATTTGATTTTTGTTATATTTTCAAGAATAATTACTTTACTTAAATTATAGTAAATACAATTAATGTTATTTATATAGTTCAAGTTATAACAAAGGGGCACACTGTAACTGGTTTCAGTGTGTTTTTTTCAGTTTGAAAATGTAGTTGTTCCAATCAAACGGCGTGTTCTCTGGAATATCAACAGGGGATTATTATTAGATTGTTGTTGCGTGTGAACTTTGTGCAAACTGTCCCTTCATGATCGTGTAAACCCCAGACTGAGTCCACTCTCTGGGTTTGACCTTTCCCTGCGTTGTTTTGTACTGAAATTCTTCAATGACATCCAACTTCTGTGCAGCTAAAATCTAAAGCTTTTCATCAGGAAAACATTCTTTTGGCACAAGTTTAAAATGAATTATTAAAAAATGTGAAAACACTATTTGGTCCTTTTTATGTTACTAATGATATGATGCAGTTTGAGATTGCAGTCACAGTTTATTATTATTATACAGACCACCCCTTGTTATGGGTGGGGGCTTGTGTGTATAAGGTGGGCGGGGCTTGATGTCGGTGTTGGGGGCCATGCCTCACCCCTTCCATAAATTACAATCAGCACACAAAAGTGTTAACAGGATTTATCATGACGATGCAGGCCTCCAGTTAATGTTAGTTAGTGTTGGTCCATGTTCGTGATGGAAGAGTGTGTGTGTGTGTGTGTGTGTGTGTGTGTGTGTGTGTGTGTGTGTGTGTGTGTGTGTGTGTGTGTGTGTGTGTGTGTGTGTGTGTGTGTGTGTGTGTGTGTGTGTGATTTATAGATATCTGACCTCCTGTCATGACCTCCTGTAGTGGCGTGGTCATTTTCCTCTTCCTGCTGAAGTTTTCCTTCACTGACTGACGCACCAGCAGCCAGAAGGTTAGAGTAAACAGGAGCTGGAGAGAGCCAGAAAAAAAGAGAGGGATGGAAAAACACAGAAAAAACTCAGAGAGCAAGAATCCAGTTCACTGTGTTTCTGAAAGGTGGAGCATTAAATGAACCCTCCCTGCACTCAGCTGTTCAGAGCAGTACAATATCATAGAGTAGATGAATTTCATCTCGAGCAAATTAACACGAGGGAGATCAAAACGCTGCATTACTGTCCTTTTCCTTTTGTTGTATAGGAGTTGAACTAAATGTACTGCCATTGTATAAAACCAGGGTTGGGAGGGTTACTATCAAAAAGTATTCCATTAAAATAACTATAGGTACCTGAAAAAATACTGTAATCAGTAACGTTATGTAAGTAACACAATATAAAAGTAATGTAACCTGATTACTTTCTGTTACTTTTGGATTACCTCAATATAAAATGCTAAACAAATCAAAAAAAGAGAAAATAAATATCAATAAAATGTGTTTTACTTCGTGTGTTATGGAAGACAACAGAACAATGTGTCATCTTTAATTAAAGTAAACACAGTTGTTTTTGTTTAATAAATCTGGTATCCATCTACTGCTAAAAAAACAAAATATAAAAATGAATGAAGTATCCAAAATGAAAACCCATAAGAAAATTCAGGCAGTACGTCTACCTAGAGGTGGGATTTAAATGTTATGATTTTGTCAGATTGTTGTTTTTTTGTTTTTATAAATTAGGTGCTCATCTTCTGCATTTAAAAACATAATATAAAAAAGAATAAAAGTATCCTAAATGACAACCAAAAAGAAAATTCAGGCCCTACCTTCAAGTCTACCAATAATATATACAGTATATCTTTATTTTGAAATGTATTGCAACATTATCATCCTGCTAGTAATCCACAGGTTAAAGCATTTACCAGTAATCTGATTACATCTGTTTTTATGTAACTCTAAGGGAATACAGTTACCTTTATTTTTATCCTGATTACAGTATAACACCTGAAGACATAGTGTGTGCATGTGAATGTTTTATGTTGTTTAATTTGGAAAAGAAAGCATACTTTTGGAATTGCATTCTCTCTGCAAGCATGAATGATATTTGTAAGACAATATTACTTTAATAACCAAATACCAGCACAACTAAAGTACCAGTGATTTATTTCTTTGTTTCTATTATATGATTTTGACCTTTAAAGAAAGGTTTATCAGCTCCAGTGCTGTAAGAAACATGTACTGAATGTGCTGTAATACTGTACGCAATCTGACACTGAATGTTACTTGGCACAGCTGGGGGTGTAACCTATGATATATATAGTCAACAAGACACGTGCTGCAACTGAGCTCAGGACCCAGGGCTGCGGAGAGCGGAGCCCTTTACTAAGTGGCCGACGGGGACCAACACGCTACAAAGGCCCAAACCACATCAGGGGAAGAACTTAAAAAATGATGCAAATATAAAAACACATATGAACCAACAGACATGCAAATGAAGAAACATCTTGAACAACTTCACAACAACTGCGCAGCGTTTAATTAAAGCGCTGCATAAATAAAATGCTGCAAATAAAATAACGCTGCAAAGAATCCGCAAATAAATAGAAAACGGCAGTGTTTTTTTGCTTTCGACTTCATTCATGCAGCGCTTTATTTTAACACTGCACATGTGTTGTCAAGTTAGTAAAGACGTTTCTTCATTTGCTTGTTTTTTGGCACTTTTGTGTTTTTATATTTGCAGCTGCAGCGCATTTCTCCTGATGGAATTGTTTTGCACTGTTGTAGCGCGTTGGCACCTGTCGGCCACCGTACATTCAGCCAGTGATAAAAATATCATACATAATCACTAGGCATGGCACGGTTTTGGTGAAAAAACCGAACCGTACGGTTTGCTTGCCACGGTGCGGTGCGTCTGTGCACCGTACGGAGTCCACGGTTTTTTTTTTGTTTTTTTTTCTCCAGACGTTCGACGTTGCATTGTAGCCTAATGCCCGTATGTTACCACGTGGTTTTCATTCGCGCGAAAGAAGCGAAAGCTAAGAGGTCGAGGTGTGTCAGCTGTACAAACATGGCAAGTGGGAGTGGAGAAGGCGGGCCGCCCAGGCCGGAGATAGAGGATGCTCCGGGAGCCGCGGTACGTCATGCCCTTTGGCATGCCACGTAGCTCTGACGACGGATGGATGGACTTCTAGGTCCACGGAAAGTTACCAGACAGTGACTGCCCACCACATTAATCCCCAATGGGAGTTACGAAGCTGCGTATTACAAACGCGCCCAATATACGACAGCCACACAAGCGAATTTCTTTCCAAAAAGCTACGATTTTTTTACAACACAGGCAAGAAGCACAAAGCCTTTCCAAGATATAATTCGTGAAGAGGTCACTTCATACAAGGAAACAGGCTGCATCTCTGTGGATGAAAATCCCCTCGCATGGTGGAAGACCAACGCACGTATCCCCATGTAGCAAAGTTGGCACAACGTGACCTGGCTGTCCCAGGTACATCTGTGCCAAGTGAGCGTGTTTTTTCCACAGCAGGGGACATTGTAACTGCAAGTAGGTCTCGTCTCTTGCCAGAAAATGTTGACAAACTCATTTTCATGCAGAAGAATATGAGAATTAAGTGAAAGGGGGAAGGCTGTTTTAAACAGTGCAGTGTTTGGTTCTATTGCAATATTTTATACTGATTGTGTCTGTGTGTATTTTGTTCGAAATTTTGTTAATATAACAGTGGCACTGGCACTTTAAGTTTAGATACCAAATCCAGCCATATGTTTCAAAGCACTGCACTTTAATTTCAAGTGAAAAAAATACATCCTCACTCTCAGGGATTAGAAGAGTTGTTGATTTTGTTTTCTGTTAGGCTGGTTGGATGGTGGGCTCATATTATGTTTACGGCCTCATGTTCTCATAGGCAATTGTGTTTGCCTGTTCAAAGGACAGCAAACATTCCTGACACTTATTTTGAGTAATAAAGTAAAACATGTTGAAATCATACATGTCTTCCCTCTTGCTCTATCAAAATACTACCTTTCTGAGATTGTTAAAACAGTGTGCTTAGAGTCAATTGAAATTCAAGTTTGTGCATTATTGTTACATTATAACTATAATTTTATACCCTTTTAAATGCTGTATCCTAAACTATGGTTAGTAATAGCATCTGCCTAAGAATATTCTCAGAGACAGGGCTCCTGTTATAAACTGGCTGTTACCAGAATGGCAAGGACCAAGTTGTAATGCATTGCTAAAGGCACTGTGTAATGTCATAGAAGTGTTGTGCTGTGGTAGTAAAATCTTTTCAGTGACTATTACAGTGTTCCACTGGTGTAACGGCGTGTATTATGGGGCTACGATAAAAAAGTAAAAAAAACACCAAGAACCGTACAAAACCGTAAACCGTGGACCTCAAACCGTGATACACCGTGAACCGTGAGTTTTGTGATCCGTGCCACCCCTAATAATCACACAATAGATCACAACCTTATACTTCATCAAGACACCCAGAATCTCTCCTCTCCTCTTACCATGGCTCCCAGCCTCAGACAGGGGTACTGGGCTCGGTCCAGCCCCAGCTGACGGAGGCTCATGGTGCCCACAGTGGTGGGCAGCTCGGGCTGCAGCTCCATGGCCCAGACGTACTGCAGACAGCACAGAGCCAGGCCGTACAGCAGGATGAAGGGAGAGCACAGCGTGGCCGCATGCCTCCTGCAAACACACACAGCTCAATGAACACACAGTGGGGGCTCAGAATGTAACCTGGGAAATCTACACAAATAGGAAACTATACCATAAGATGTGCATTGTTTAGTTTATAATATCTGTTAATAATAATAAATAATACATTTTATTTAGTGCGTTTTTCAGGACAGCCAAGGACGCCTTACAATGCATCAAATAAATACTTGAAACATGAAAAATACACCAGCAGGGCGAGAATAAAACAAGATACAGAAGGGTTTACACTACAGTAAGTAGGCTAGTCTGGACAGGTAGGATTTAAATGTTGTGATTGTTGGAATCACTGAATGCATTCACAAAGAACCAATTGTACATTTGGAGGAGTATGTCTGAGAATGGGGATTTTTTATGTTTTGGCATTGGTCTTTGTAAATGAATGTTATTACTTATTATTTCTGGATCAATCATGGGTTGGATTAGTTGGGTTACATGGGTATGGGAGGCACTGGTAGTAAATATAATCAGCTGTTCACCTGTCTGAGATGTGTGTGGAAGAGAGGATCACTGTGTTTTTTGTTTGTCAAATGTCTTCATAGCTGGATTATTCAAATGATATGTTATAATAAATTGATCCTCAGCCCCTCAGCAACTTTTGTTAGTTCCTGAAGTCGCTACAACAGTTATTATAACATTTAAAGATAATCAAGTTTATCAGAGTCTTGAATAATACTGTCGGCGCGGGTACCTGGCACGCAGGATCCAGATGAGGCAGGCCCACAGCAGCAGCACGAAGGTCAGCCAGCTGTGGTACGTGATGCTCCACACCTGAACAGCATGGAAACAGCTCATCACTATGTGGACTCCATATTGTTACAGGCTCACGGACACATGTAGAAACTCAGTGTGTTCATTGAGAGGACAGCAAAGGCACTGGTCACACGTTCATTTATGTATAAAATCATGATTCATTTGTTACCATCATGGCTATGAGAGCACAGACATAGCTCTGCTGCATGACCACCTTCCCCAGCAGGAAGAAAGGGCTTTCACTCTGTCGGGGGCCACTATGGGGGCCACTTTCACCTGCCAAAAAAACAATCATGTCAGATTGCAGATCATAACAAGAACAAACCAAATGAGGAGGGTCATCAGGACATATCATCATAGACTGTTTAAATACAGTATATGGTTAAATCTCAGAAGTGTAGTTTTCTGTGGAAATGAACTTTAAAGAACAATTTCAGTGAATTGCAGCTTGGCCAATTTTGATATAATTCCCAAGGCTATTTATATTATTAAGTTACTGAAACCTTAAATAGCTTAACTCTAGTAGCCTGATGACATCAACACCAGGTTTGGGGAGTAACAGATCAAATATACAGGGGTACGTGATCAGGATACAAATAAAAGGTACCTGTATTCCTTTGCAGTTGCATACAAAAGGAGACATAGAGAGACGTAATCAGATTACTGTTACATTTCTAAAGAAAATGGGGATTACTATCAGGATTGCAATATTAGTAAAAACCAAAAGAGATCATATAGTGTGTGTTGTAAAGGATCACATGTTCTCTCTCCTCTGTCAGCTGTTCTGATCTGTAGGCTAATACTTTAAGAGTGAATCTATACGTCTACTGCCTGATCTGCTTTATGGTTTCTCTTTCTTTGGTTCATTTGTTCTGTTTTAATCCAGCAGGTAAACCTATATGTTCATAAAATAGTGTGTGTGAGCTTAACTGTGTATGTACACAAACAGAACCTGTTACTTTCGGAGAGCGCAATTTTAAAATGATGCCAAAAAATAATATTTCTGTTCGTCAGAAACTCTAAAATATGAAAATTGTGTACAACAGATCAGAGATGGCAGAGACAGCTTTGTTTTTAATTTATCATCCGTATATTCCCGGACAATAAAAAACCCTGATAGATTCAGATGAAAGCATTGATACCCAGATCTGCCGGACTCTCTTCAGCCATGGTTCCTCCTCTGCTGCTCTCTGAGCCCATCGACAGGAGCATGAGCTGCAACAGAACAACAAACACATAATACTTTCAGATACGCAGCTGTTCAATATGCTGGACATGTGGAAACTGTTTTGTTAAAATCAATATTTAATTCAATTTGATATCACTCCTGATATGATGAATATGAGGCCTTTGTTGTACCTCCATTGCAGTCTGTTTAAACGGTCGAATGGATTACTGAGACATAGAGAAATCATATTTACCTGTGTCTCATCTTCAGGGTTTTCTTTCTGTTGGTTCCACGGCCTTAACTCAACCATCTCCTCCTCTTCTGCTTTCTCCTGCTGCTGCTCCTCCTTAACCTGCAGAACATACAAACAGCATCTCATAAAATAACGCATAAACAGCATCTGATAACATAACGCATAAACAGCATCTGATAACATAACGCATAAACAGCATCTGTTTTAAAGACAAAAATCCAACTATCAAAGTGTAGATTTCCTGCAGAGTCATCATAGAACAGGGGTTTCCAAAGTACGGCCCGGGGGCCAACTGCAGCCTGTTGTCCATTTTGAATTGGCCCTCAGCTAATTCTAAAAGTGGAATGGAATATGGCGCACACATGAAACGTGTGCTTTCCTTATATTGTACTTCTTTAATATTTGTGTAAACATATATTACATAGTAGGATTTGTGTGTGTTGTGTGCACAGTTTTCAGTCAATTATAAAATCATAAAGTTCAAATCATTTTCTAACAAATCTTAGTTGATAAAACAAGTCCAATAACTTATTTGCACATCACGCTTTATATATTCTTCATATTTCACTTTGTTATAAGCAATCTGAGGCTTCTGTTTCAAAGAATGAGCTGACAACACTTTCTGTAACAAACCAAAACGAAAAAAGTGTGAGCACACTCAAAACTACTGTTTAACCAATACTGGATAATATTAGTTATTATTAATATTATTAGTCTCAAGATCAAAACAGTACTTCTTTCAATCAGAAAAATCCTCAGATATACACGTAGATAATTCAATTTACTGAAATATTTGACAATTTCCCTTAAATCAGGAACTGTGATCAAACAACAATGAAACAGTTAGTATTCTGGCTGTTACACTGATTTACAATAGCGCACCAAACCACCCAGGATAGAGATTTAGGGGTTACCAATCCATCCAAACATTAAAGTCAAACTTAGTATTTATTTTAAATATCATGGAATTTAATTGACGTTTTCCAGAGTCGACTAACATACATTTCAATACGGCTGGCCTACGAATCTAATTTGTATTTCCCGAGGACACTTAGAGATTGAGACTTCAGGGGCGGGGCCCCTATGATTCTACCCCCTCAGCCCCAGCCTCCCCTGTGCTTGGATTCTCTCTGCTCCGGACACATTTCAGTCTGGAACAAAGGAGGAGAAGAAGAAGTTTCAGACCTGGTTAGATGTCCCGTGATATCCTGTCTTGAGAACGGTTGCTACGGTGATGTAGAGTAAGAGCAGTATCCCTGGGTTGACGTAAACGGGCCAGTCATGATCAGCGTTGAGGTTCAGGTCGTAGGGAGAGGAGCAGTTCCCGGGTATGATGATGTCCTTCAGACCGAACAGTCTACACAGGAGTAGAGATAGAGACTAAAATGAACGGCATGATGAATAAATGCTTACTAATGCTGTGGTGACCAGATGTTTGTGGGTCTAGGGGGGACTAATCACAATAATGCCACTCATATACTATCAGTTAAGACACGTGAAAGCCCTGTGGAGCTATTAGAAGACCAATCTTTAAGCCAAGAAACACACAGTTCCCTTCCAAAATAAATAAACTAAAATAATAAGACCCCACCTTCCCAGGACCCCCAAGGATTGGATCATGTGGCAACAGGCAGCAAATGGTGTCAAATCACATATGCACACACAAAAAAGGGAGAGAAAAAGTAATCAGGGGCGACTTTTCAATGACTCAGTCGCTGCAAGCCTCACACTAACATCATCCTGTTCGCCCCATTGATACGGGCTGTTGACAGTTCCAAATTGACAACATCGAGAAAAGTTAAATCCCATCGCTTAATTGATAAATTATGTGGAGGCTTCCAGCACAACACAATCACTTTCTTCTCAAAAACTCATAGTTCTTGCGTTTTTGAGAAGAAAGTGATTGTGTATATTATTTAAGAATGTGAAGGGAAGAAATGTCGTTCATATCAGAGTTGATATGGTCGCACTCGCAGGCACTGTCACTGACACCAACATCGTAAGCTCTGAGGCAACACTCTGCCAGAAACTTGAAACTGGGGGTCATTCCCAGAACATGTGCATAAACGTTCCCAGGGCCTTTAATGGGCACAAGGAACATGAGCCATCATGTCATTTACCTTCATAAAATACAGTTTGCGAGGGGTCAGGTAAGCTCTGTGCACAAAATTAAAATGAATCTGTTGATGATCAGGATTCCTTGAAGCCAATTTAGCCTTTCATTCTTTTTGCTTCTGAGCGAAAGCAACAAGCCTATTGTCTTCTTCCTCATGCTGATCTGATCTGTGATCTCTCTGTTGCTTTTAGACCGTAGACATATTTAACCAACTTGTAAATCTAACACCATTCAAAATCAATAATCCTCTGAGAAATCTGATTTAAAAATTGCTCCATGTGTTCTTTTTTCATTCTTTCTTTATTCATGTATTCATTTATTAAGGTGCTAGTTTTTAATCCACATTTTAGCTCTTTGTGTACTGTTTATTGTACATGAATATACAGTCTGTTACCGTGTTTCTCTGTGTTCAAGTTGATTGTGACTTATTGCCCTTTGAGGGATTAAAAAAGCTATTTTGAATTTGAACAGCCACAACATCCAAAAGGTCAATACAGCGAGTTAAAACATGACGGGGAAGCAGAAGAGGACATATTGAATCAGCTCAGCATCATCCATGACCTTAACCCTCACTATTGATCAATGAAACCGCAGCTACCACACAGATCTAGCTGCGGTTAAACCATTACAGGTCGCTGTCAGCAGATCGTGCTGGAACTACTTTCACAAAGCCAGCATGGACTGAAGTCATGGAAGCTTTAAAACTGGTTTGAAAATTAGGACATTTAAGCAGACCAATTCGTCAACCGCATTCCTACTATGAGTAACTAACATCTTTTTTCTTCCAAAACTGCACAAAGACACATCCCTCAGGTACGGATACAACGAACACCTCACACCTTTTAATCTGACACTTTTTCCCATGTAAATCCACACACAGCAGCGAAAATAAGGCAGTACCTGCACAATACTACTATTCAGAACAAAAGAAAGATCACAACAAACATGTGTTTTAATTATTACTTTGTTCTCACTACTTTAAAAAATGTTACGTTGTTTTGTTTCGCCTTGATTGGTTCCCCTGTTTAAATAAAAACCTTGCTTTATTTATACCTGCCTCCCTCTTTCAAGGTTCAAGGGTTTTTAGTGTCAGATGCACAATAGCTAAAGTGCAGTTACGGCAATAAAAATCTTGAGGCCCTGCAGACTGAACAATGTGTTGCTGGGGTGATGGGGGTCTTTTATAATCCTGTGTGCTTTCACTGCTTTTGGTTCCAACTTCTTGCTAAAGACTTGACAGTTTTACTCTACCTGTGCGTCACAAATACAAGGATGGGTTACGTAAGTATGGAAATATAAACTTTCTCACACACACACACACACACACACACACACACACACACACACACACACACACACACACACACACACACACACACACACACACACACACACACACACACACACACACTCAGGGACACACTGACAGAGACCTGGCGGAGCCTTGTGGTGATGACAGATGAGAGAGAAACTGAGAGAGCGATCGTACTAATGGAGGAATGCTGCAGCGCTTGCTCATCTTACTGCGACTCAGCTGCTGGGGTGAGCGGCTGAGATGATGAAGCATCAGCTGAGAGCTTCTAGAAAGTCATTCCACACATACCTGAGCAGGAAACACACTCTGCTCACATTCCCCTGCTCTGACACACATTCACCTTCTCCTCTTTGTCTCTAATCTCACACATTCTCTTAGGCACCTTCTGTTTTCCCCCCACATAGGTGTCACATTGCAGGCACTCTATTAATAGATATTTATGGTTTCCTGGGAGGAATATTAGCTTCGAACCCTCTGCCTAATGAATCTGTCATCTACTTAACTGTGAGGCAGTAGGTGCATTTTTTTGCGATGGTGGTAATGAAGAGAACATTCTAGGTCACTGAGGAAGAGAACATGTAGTGAAGCACCTACTAAGGGTTTTTGGAGATATGGAGGTTACTTAAAGTTCAACCGTTATTGCATTGATAATATAATGTTTTATTTGGCGAGTTCCCTTCATACTACAAGGTGAACATGCCTGCAAAAAGGATCTGCACCTGGAGGATCAACAGCTGTTTTTCCCTCAGGCCTTATGAGCCACAAAAACGGAGCTACATGTTTAGGTCTATAGGTCTAACTGCCAGTAGCCGAACAGACATGCGTGGGGTTGAGTCACAGATGAGTTGACAACAAAAAATATACAATAATCTACACACAACGTGATCAATAAGGAAGCAAATATGAAAAGGATATATATATATAAATATAAATCCTGTAACCACACCAACCAATGAAGCTTGCAATGCTGTTTTTTAGCAGCAAAGTCCCAGCAAAATCCAAATGTACACTCATGAGTTCAAATAAAAAGCCTTCTGTACTATGTCCCCCTATATTTATATATTTTGTATTTAAGTTGTAGTGGTATGGCATATTTATGGTGTATTTTGATCTTTCTTTATATTGTATCCGATATATATTTATTAGCTATATAAAACTTTTCTAGTGTTGATATGTGTGTTTGTATTGTTGTGCAATGGCTAGATAACATCCTAATTTGGTACAGTGCAAACATACAGCTCTGGAAAAAAAAGAGACCACTCCACATGTTTCTTAAATCTTTATCTCTACATGTCTGGCAGCCATTCAAGTGTCTGTTGAATTCCAACACAGAGAAATGATACAAGAAAAAAAACTAAATTGAACTCAAAGAAATACCTATAAATAGTAAAGGCGGGAAAAATGATAATGCTGAAGTGGTCTCTTAATTTAATTTCTTCCGGGGCTGTATCTAACAATCTGTCTATCTATCCGAGTGAGGGATGTGTGCTGCAGTCTCACCTGGCCCACAGGCTGTGGGGGGGGAACATGCCCTGGGCCAGCAGGCTCTGGTAAAGGTACAGACACACCATGTGACCGGCGGTGAAGAAGCCCACCATCACACACAGAGCGTTGAAACCCAGGTGACTGATGGGAAGGTGGCACGCCCACCACGTGCACACGCCGATGAAAAGCAGGAAGTAGATGGCAGAGAAGGCAGAGGGCAGGGTGATGCCTTGCGGGGGGGGAGGGGGAAAGGGAGAAACATCAATATAGACAGACACTTAATCGTCTTTGATCAAAAGTACTTAGTGTTTGACTGTTATGGACAAAATGGTTGTTTAAAAAGTGTTAGTCATGTTTTGCATATTTTAATAAACAGTCCAACAATTTGGGAATAATGCTTATTTCCTCTTTCCCAAAATACAAAGTGGAGATCCAAGATGGCGGAGCATGCACTAAGTGAGCCTCTATGTTTTCTCTAGTTTCTACGAATCAGTAGTTGCCTGAGTTCTCTGTGTCCATTCAACTCCTCTAACAACGTTCAAGTACGGCCGCAGATAGCCAGGATCTGGTTGGATGCAACCTGCATTTAGTTGTACTGTGCAATGATAATAAAGTGTAAACTAATCTAATCCAAAACAAATATAAACGTAATATTTGCGCATCCAGCACAGCCATACCTTGTGTTTGTTTTCCTAAGGCAGGAATCTTGGGGAAAGATGTCTTCTGACAAATAAAAACCTGTCTTTTACACAGTGCGGTTTGCAGGCAGTGCCCATTTTCCCTACCAAAGAGTCAGTATTATGCCTTTGGGGGGTTTCCTTCCCTGTAGTGTGTTTTATAGGTTTCTGTGCATGTAAATCGACTGCAAAGGCACAAGGTACAAATATGAACCTGAAAAAGAGCATAATAAAATGCAACCTTGTCACCAACACAACTTTGTCATGTTTTTTTGTGCAGGTCTGGTATAAATGATGGTGCCAATCTAAGCATTGTCAGAGGCCTTAACCCAAACTAAGTGAAGGTAAAGTCTCCTCAGCTACATCCAGCCTGCTGTGGAAATCAAACCAGTGATGTCAAGCTGTCACAGATCCTACCAGCCAGAGCCAGCAGGCTGATGGCTAAGATCCTCCCCAGGTCCCGCAGGATTTTCCGGGCCTTGGCCTTCAGACGCTCAGCCAGCTGCTTGGCTCTCGTTGCTGTGGAAACCTCCTCGTCAGGGTCACCAGGTAATGACCTTTCCTCTTCGTCCTCATCTCCTGATGCCTCCTCTTCTTCGTCCTCCTTCTTATCCTGCTCCTCTTCCTCCTCCTCCTCCTCTCCTCCTCATCATCATCAGTGTTTTTTTCTGTTGTATCGTCTTCAAGCTGATGTGGGAAAGTAAGGTTAGAGTTATTTTAAGGTAAAATACAGTCAAACATCAAATCCACATTATATTTGTCTTTGTTTGGTTACAGTTTCAGTTGCAGTGATTGAACCAGTGCATATCCATGTAGATGAATCTTAAAGGGGCCATATTTCCCTGTGTTCCCTCTGATGGAGACATGTTCCAGTAGAGACACTTTATACAAATATGAAACTGAAAATGAGCAGAATAGGGCCCCTTTAAGTTCCTTTATGTCAGGTTCCTGCCTCCTGTGCAACATGCTTACATTTATCTTCGCTGTTGTTTAACTTCAGTTGGATGTCTTGTTAACTGCTTATGGAAATGCTTACTATGTTGAAGTCCAGGTTTTATAGGGCCCCTGCTTCTAAACACACTGCTTATACTGCAGTATATGTGCTGTTTACGGGCGAGCGCAGCAGCCCCGGGGTGGGATGCTGCATTTAACACAAACACAAATTGTACCACTTTTCTTTACTGCAAGTTGTCTCTCCTCAACGTTAAAGACTATAGAAGCTAAATCCAGGCCTTCAGGTTTCATCACCTGATTACAACATGGGCTGACTAAGAATGAAACTGAAACCCCTCCTGAAATACACACAGGGTGGTCTTAAATCCCTGTCCTCAGGATATAAATAAGTAGCAGCAAAACTATTAGTCGTGATTTACAGTAACAGGTGGCAAAGATCTCATGTGTCTTATTACTGGGTCAGGAATACAGAAACTCCTCCTCCTCATACTGTACAGAATGTGACTTGGGGAGGTCAGCCAGGGAACCCTATGAATTATGAAATATGATATATGACTCCAGAGAGAACCCCAACACATCCAAGCATTGATTATACCTGTCACACATGATAGTTTACAGAAATACTGATACAACTACTGACAGGAAAGATTTTAGCACCATGGGAGCCAAATATGTTTCTGTAGTTAAAGGAGAAAGAATATTGGACAGTTAATTATCAGGTTGACACAAACCAAATTCCAATGAGATGATCATGGTGCTTTGTGTCTGACAGATGTCCAAAATGTAAGGTAAAAAGCTCAGAGATAGAGCTGAGGGGAATATATTTCACTTCCCACACAGCTATTAAGTCCCGTCTTCAAATACAACTATTCATCATCTGATAGTAACGGCACAACGGTAGAGTGTAATACTCCACCAGTGGTATTTATACTTCTACTACACTACATTTTAGAAGCCAATGATGTACTTTTTACTACATTACATTTTCCAGACAAAATAAACCACCTCACAGATTCAGATTATAAGCTGGTATATATCCTTTATTTAAGCAGGTTAAAGTCTCATTGAGATTCAAATCTGTTCTTACAAGCGACCTGAGTTTCAAATAAAAGAAACTGTTATAAGACATTAAAAACTGGCACTTCATTTAGGGGATATAGGAGCAGTCACATCGACCAATGGTTTTTTGTTCCCTGTCCTTTAAGATGGACTTCCAAATAGTGGTGAAATCTGAACATTTGAGCTCCTTCTGTACATTATTCCAGGCAGACGGTTGTCCAAAATCTAAACCTACTCATTCATGAACTATGACATACAGTATAATTATGGGGTAAGATATAGAGCAGCAGCATATAAAGTGATTAAAATAGTGGCACCTTTACCAGCTGCGATGAACACATTAATGCAACAATAATATAATGCAGTAATTTAATATATATGATTCTAAAATGGGACATTACACACAGTAAGTACTTTGACTCTTGCTACTTTAAGTATATTTTGATGCAAATACTTTTCTACTTTTACTTAAGTAAGATTTTGTATGCAAGTCTTTTGCTTATAACAGAGTATTTTTACACTGAAGTACTACTACTTTTACTCTGCTTGTTATGCTTTGACAATATTTGACAATTTAACAGCATAACTGTGTGGGATGAAACAGTGGTTCTGAGGGCGTCGGCTAACCGAAGGTTCAGCCACAGTAGACCATGAATATTTGGTCTATTTTGAGACATTATCAATAATTAAAAGGGTAATGTTGATTTGACAATGGGTCAAGAGGTCACCAAAATTCAGACAAAGCTTCCTCTGGGGGACATAATTATCTAACAATACAGCCACAAGTACTCAGATATCTGTCTCAGGACCAGTGATGGGCAAGTTACTTCCAAAATGTAATACAGTACATATTACTTATTACTGTCTTTTAAAAGTAATAAGTTACATTATATTATTACTGTCTCTGAACTGTAATGCGTTACACTACCTTTGCGTTACTTTGAGTTACTAAAATGTAGTTTATGTCAGCTCATTAATTAAAGCTATCTATGGCAGTATGCTGAAATTAAACGTATGCTCCCTTTAAGCGGGCTGAATAATATTTGATACCGGTAACATGTCGTCTCTGTGTGTTATTAATAACATGTTAGTGGAGCCTCTGCACGGCCCTGTAACCTGCTGTATATGAACGGGTCTCTATTCAACGTTAGCTCACCTTGTCATTGGTGTGTTAACGGGGATTTTGCTGACAAGCTTTCTAAAAGCCGGCGACTCCACAGAGGACAGAGGCTGCAGATCTTCAACACTCTGCCACGAGTCTCTTTACTTCTCGCGGTTCAAGAGGCATGCAACCCGATAGAGAAAGTTACCTTCTGTTGTTTTGGCCTGCACGCACTTGTGTGTTTTTCTTTTCTGTTCTCTGAGCCTGCAGCTCTGCATTGTGAGCCTGCAGCTCTGCATTGCGAATCTGTTTCTGCAGCCCTCTTAACCAATAGTAAACAGGCTTACTGAGTTACTATTCCACCTGCACAATTATTCTTCTGGTGTCAGAATGTCTCGCGATGTTTGTGATGTCATGAAACTAACACCACATCATTTGGGTTAAAATGTGTTGTAACTGCATTACTGAAAATTGTAACGGGTATTATATTACCCAAATTTCAGAAGTAATGCGTTATATCACTGCTTTACAGCATAAAGTAATACATTACTGTAACTCCGTTACTTTTGTAACGCGTTACACACAACTCTGCACAATACACACCAAAAGTGACACCGAATGACAAACCAAGAGCCATAATGAGACACTGCTTGCAGGGTTAAAACAAAAAACTATTTTTTTCATGTATCTAATTTGAATGTTTATCAAATCGTCATGGAAATCCAATAAACAGAAGTCAATAAATAAAATCTGATACATCTCCCTTCCCTAATGACTAACCATGTCACGCAGAGCAAGTTCACAGAGCTGTTAAATAACTGCAGTTTTGAGTTAAAGGTGCATTAAATTAATATTTCTACTTTTCCACCAACTAAACACATCAGGCAAACAATCATCATCTCTGAAAGGGAGGAACATTGTTCACATAAAAGTGATAACCTTTTCCCTATATTAAATAAATGATGTCAGAGGTCAGATATTTAAAGAAACTTTTCCAGTAAGACGGAGTCCTACATTTTTTATCTGCTCTTTTAGACACAGAGGGGACATAAAGAGTATCTGATCAGAGTGTCTTGTGAGAAAAGGATGAATAGTTTGATATTTAAAGTGAATGCATTTAAAATTGGTACCATTGAAATTCATTTCTTATATCAAAATGCAGTTTTAGATAGAATCGGAGGATGAAACCCTCTTTATTAGTCACATACATGCACACAGCAGAGCACACACAGTGAAATTGGTCCTCTGCATTTAACCCATCCTAGTACTAGGAGCAGTGGGCAGCTATCGTGCAGCGCTCGGGGAGCAATGGGGAGGGGGGATTGGAGGTGTCCGGTGCCTTGCTCAAGGGCACCACAGCCTAGGAGGTGAACTGGGACCTCTCCAAGTAGCAGTCCACCATATTTTGTGTCTGTTTGGGGACTTGAACCGGCGACCCTACGATTCCCAGTCCAAGCCCCTACTGACTGAGCCACTGCTGGACATTAAATAAATGATTGGTGCTTAAACCAGGTCCTGTAACTGCAAACGTATCTGATTATCCTGTTAACTCACTTCATCAGTGACAGTGACCCTTCACTCATCCCATCCCGACACACTGACTCACCGACGTGATGTTGGCAGCAGCCACCATTTCTCTGTTGCTGACCAATCTACTGCACAGGATCATTGTCACCAAGGCAACCACACACACACCCAGGTCAGGACACAGAAGACGTATCATACTCCAAGGATCCTCCAACGGAAGCCTACAAATCACACATAAAAGAAGAAAGGTCGACGGAGGTCAATCATTTTTCCATCTACAAACACATGCATGGGCAGATAAAATGAATCTGGTTTGGTCTTACTTCCAATGTGTGGGTGTATCAAATCCTCTAAAATCACTGACGTTGGCATGGATACCTGGTGCCTACACCTGTTACATACCTGGACAGTCCTATGTGTCTGGTTATGATGTCCCATTGTGAGCAGTTATCCCCTATGGCGATGTTGAGAGGGGGATATGTGTATAGAACTGTGTGGAAGCAGATGTGAGCCAGAACAAACAGCAGACTGGTGCAGAACACCGCCCTGATGAACCGACCCGTGGGACCTGGAGGACGAAGCAACAGAGACAGAGGGAAGGAAGGTCAAACCTGAGGTACCATGAACAGTCAGAAATAACATAAGACATGATTCCATTTTAATTCATATAGAGTGAAAAACATTTAAGGAGAGCATTCTGGCATTCTGATACATCCTCCTGTTTACCATCTAACCCAGAGTCAGATGAGAAGGCACAAAGTGTTTAGCCTAGCTCAGCACGAAGAAAGGAAGCAGCTGGAAACTGCTAGCACAGCTCCATCAGAACTGCAACAACAAACTTAAGAACCAGAACACCTTTATTCCCACAGAGGGACATTTACAATAAGCCTATGTTTATACATGCATGCTCAATAACAACAATGAATGTTTCCTACTAACGAATATATGTGTGTGCGTCCAAACTATGCTATATATATTTCCTCTGACAAATAGAGCTTCCTTGTTCCATCACACGGCCCCAAACACTCAGAGCTCCATATGTGGATTAAGCGCCTGAAAACAGTTTCCTCCTGGGAAAGATTTGCAAAAAAACACTAGTGTGAGGCTATGGAAATGACTTAGGTTTAAAAAAAGGAAACTTCTTATACACAAGATGTTGTTAAAGATGTAAATGTTCAGTAGGAACCACTGGTTGTTAAACTACATACAAATCAGGGAGACGGTTGTTTGGGTCTTTTCAGATTTGTTCATAGCAATACAAACTGAATTACAACAGCTTTATTTTCATTTATTTTTCAAACAGAGCAATGACAAATCATCATGGGATAGAAGGTCCATGAACTTTAACCTCTTTTAGGTACCTGTACAACAAATAGAAGTGGTGTGATCCTCTGAAGGCTAGTAGGAACGTGAACATTGGTCTGAGAGGCAGCTCTGCACTGTGTCAAAATTTTCTAAGCATATAACTGTAATAACAAGTTTAGAGTGAATCAGGGCTTACCACATGAAGATAGGTAAGTATTTGATCTCAATCCCCATGCTCTATCAAATATGTTGTCAAAGCAATATTTGGTTGTTACCATTTGTTACAAGAAATTGCTGCTAAATGTAACTATTTCTTTCAAATCAAGAATGTATATAAAAACATAACCCTTCCAAAATACCACATTAAGACACCAAGACTAAGAAGAACAACTGATTGAACAAAACTAATGCTCTGAATTGAAGATTTATCTTTTCTGTAAGAACTGCATTTTTTGGCTGATTGGATGGCTAGCAACTCTGTTCTGGTATCTGCTCAGAAACCCCCTGACTGTTCTAGGTAAGCCCAACATCTTCTGAATGCCTTCAGTCTGTAGATTGTTCTAGTTAAGTTTAATGAAGTCACAACCATTCAGTAACCCTAACCCAAGCGTTCAGAACTTTGTAAATTGGGATTAAAATCACTCCATTATTCCCAGAGGGCAAATTCAGTTCTTAACTCTGGTCTAATTTACAATTACATACATGCACAAACAGGACCTTTACACACGCACTAATAGAGAGGTGTCAGATGTGGCACCTCTCCAGCTACCAGTCCACATCTCTACTTTTGGTCCAATACGGACATGAACCAGCCCTCCAGTTACCAAGTTACCAAGTCCCTACACCCTAAATAAGCAAAAGATTCCTAAAACAACAGCCTCAGCAACTCAGTGTGTGTGTGTGTGTGTGTGTGTGTGTGTGTGTGTGTGTGTGTGTGGGCTTCATAAAGCACACATAAAGAAGATCCCTGGAAATGCTTCATGACTACATTGTGCTAGGGCTTGTCGTATCTACCTTCCCTACGTCAGACGACATGTCTCTGTGAGGTCTGATGGACAGGTGGCAGCGTCAATACTGAGCTGCTTCCCTGTGGTGGAGTCACTACAGCCTCAGCTCAGAGCTGCATATCTCTGACCATGATAAATTAGGGAATCAGATATTAATAAGTCCACTGGGAATAGTAACTGTCATGTCATCCTCAGCGGTTGGGAGATATGCAGTGTTAGGTTTAGTGGGGCGAGGTGTTGGGAGTACTGTGATCTACTATCAGCTGTGATGAAACCTGTTGATGCTGCCATCAGATCCACAGTGAGGAGGCTCTCGTAAATAAAGCGTGCCCACAGTCAGTCCTGACACATTTGTTGCATGTCGGCCTCACCGTGGCAGCTGCATGGCTATAAACACTGCATGCTCAACAATTAACATCTAAAAGCTGTCAGAGGAATACTTTCACAACACAGACACAAAATAGTAATGGATGTCTTCAAATGTCCTCCAACAATAAATCAGTTTACTATCACATAACACATCTTTTTGTTCAGAAGCTGCATTTAGAGCAATATTCTCCTTGGCCTGAGGACAGTGTGTAGGGTCACAGTGCACCAGACGCAGCAGGAGCTGACACCGCGTGTGCTTGTGCGTGTGTGTTTCCACTTTCCAGCAGCTTTAATAGTTGGCTGCATGGATTTCCTGATTTTTTCAGGAGGCAACATCTGTGCCTTTGGGCTTTTTTTGCACTTTCTTTGCAACTGGTCAAATATACATTTTTCAATCAATCAATCAATCAATCAATCAATCAATCAATCAATCAATCAACGTTTATTTATATAGCCCAGTATCACACTTTTTTATTTTTCGAAGGTGTCTTTACAGTTTATGCAGAATCGGAGTACAAATCTTTTTTTTTTATTTTAGAATTGAGGTTTGCAGGATTTACTGAAGTAAGCTTAGACATTGTTTTAAGTCACAGAACCAATTTCCCCATAAAATGACGTATTCTGAGCCTGATTCTCATTATATTGAATCTCATTATTGACAACACTTATTTGAACATACGCTAACGTGATAAAAAAACCTCCCAAAACAACAGAAACCATTTTTGGAGAAAAAATATTTGGTGAACTGTGACTTTTTTTGTGTTACCCAGTGACGTGCGGTGAAGTTCATGGCTGGTGAGGCACTGACGTCATCACAATCAGATTTGAACCTTAGAGCATCTTATTCATTATTTGAATGGCAGCAGTTAATGGTGTTATGTTTAAAATCCCAAATCAGCAGTCTTCACATATAAAAAACTGTATCACTCAATAAAGCACATGTAATTAAAAACGTTATTGCGATATTACCTTTATTTATAAATGAAGTCCATCTTAGAAAATTGTTTTAGTTTGGATATGCAATCCTCCATTCTAAAAGTAGGGTCAGGCGAGACGAAAAAATAAGCAAACGACTGCACTTGACTTAACTGTAAATTTTAGCTCGCTGTCACTTATTCTGCACGCACGAAGAATCACTGGACTCACTAGCACCCCCTGCCATGAGGCAGGAGAACTGCGTGCCTCACCTAGTCTCTCTTCGCAGCGGTTTTGCTCAGCACAAGAGACACGTTACAGACATACAGTTGACAAAAAACACTGTATATTATATACACCAGCTAAAGTATGGAAATTAGTTAATATAGCCAGAGTGTTTGAACATTTTAATAGCGACATACAGACAGACAGCAGTTACAGTCTCACTGTATAGCATGTTTGAACGTGAATATGAAAATTCAGCGATTTTGGATCAAAATAATGTAAAACTGGTGAAATTACCAGCCTCACCTGCCTCCCCTCACTGCACGTCACTGGTGTTACCTATGTTCCTTTCAGTGGTGGCAAAAGTATTCAGATTCTTCACTGAAGTAAAAGTACTAACATCACACTGTAAAGATACTCAATTTCAAGTAACAGTACTGCATTGAGAATGGTTATACTTATTAAAGTATTACTTGTTAAAGTATTTAAGTATGATAAGGAAAATGCACTTGAAGTATAAGGAGTAAAAGAACTCTTCTATTGCAGAACAAACATTTAAATATAATAAAATACTTTAAAGGAAATGTTCACATTTAAAAAACCTAGAACAGAAAAATATTTTGAAAGAAAGCACTTCTTGGTAATTAGCAAATAAAGCCAGCCAGCCTCAAGGGGGCGATTGGGATGTTTTGGCCTCACTAGCTGTCATGTTGTCAATCGTTTTTTGTTTTGTTTTTTTTGAAGAAGAATTTTTTGGGCAAGCAGTGCCTTTAATATAGTGCAGATGAGAAGTAGGGAGAAACACGCCCGGCAAAGGTACTCAGGCCGGATTCGAACCTGGGTCCACCGTATATGGCCGCCTGCTCTACCCACTGAGCTATACGACGGCCATGTGGTCAATCTTTAAATACAGTCAAATACTAATTTGCATAATGTGTTAGGTATAGTAACAGGTAATGCAAATAACACATAATGCAAATGAGTACTGTTATCCAGCGTGGTCCTGACTTGGTATTGACTTGGACTCAACTGGACCTGGTCTTGGTTTTGACTGGGAGTCCTGGCCAGAGAAACTCAAGAAGATCCCAGGAAATGTGGTTGTCATTGAAACGTTCACTAATCACTGCTGAACCAATATTCCTTGTGTTGGCAAGAGGTGCTATGCATTCAATGTGATGGAAACTGGAAACAAGCCCCGAAAAAACACCCACAAAATCCCTGATCAGAAGCCCTATTCAAACATGGAATCTGGACATTAAAAGAGTGGCTTTTTGGGATTGAAATGTATGAGAAAATGACAGGACTGCTGCAGACCTAATCAGTGAAGCAACAGCAGTTCATGGATAGAGGAGGAAGTTGTTCAAAGTATCACGAGATCACAATATATGTTCAAAGATCGCAGAACAATACACGATTTACATTTAATTTATTATTCATCATAAATAACAACCTGTTTGCTATCATGGTAGCAACAAGTACCTCAAACTTTATGGTGAATAATGAATATATTGCCTTGCTCCGTTACAGGTTTCATGTAATGTATTACCTATTCTTCAATTAAACATGTCCAAAATAATACAGGTACTATTTAATTTGTTGGCTTTAAATCTTGTTGACCAGTCAGACTGTCGTTGGTGGCTATGCTAACATCACCCATGTTCAAACAGACTCTCTCTTGTTTTTAACCAACCACAAAGAGCTCTGTAGTGAAACTTTTTGTCCGTATCCCAATTAAACAAGGAACACTAAGACTCTAACCTACACGGTATGTATATTCCATCAACCTATAAATCGTTAATGAGTGAAGTTTAGTGCCTTCTCCACCCAGCAGACTGAGCAGCAGAGCCTCCCTCCTCTGCACTGAGGACTCGACCCTCCTTCAGACGTGTGAACACATGCAGTGCAAACAGCCTTCATCTTTTATTCATAACATAACCATGTCATCTAAACACTGTCTGGTAATGTGTCAGTGTGTTTATCTGAGCGAGCGTCTGCAGCTCCAGTTAACGTCACAGAACTATTGAGACTACAGTATATAGTTATCATAAATACTGGTGCTCACACCCCTTTTCATTAACAAGCTTTGGATGTTTAACACAGAGGAATGTGTGTGTGTGTGTGTGTGTGTGTGTGTGTGTGTGTGTGTGTGTGTGTGTGTGTGTGTGTGTGTGTGTGTGTGTGTGGGTGTGTGTGTGTGGGTGGGAGTTGGCTGTGGTTGATAATTATAATGTAATTGCACATCTTCACATTAATCAAAGTAACGGATTAGGGCATTTTATGGGTATATTCATGTCCCACAAATGTGGTCTAAATGCTGCTATGAAGTATATTCAAATATTTATTTTGTCGCTTAAATGAATTAAACTCTTTTGTCACATTTAAAAAAAAACAAATGAAGGAATCTGCCCACATTAGTCATCTCTGACTTTAAAGACATAATTGGAGCAGGATCTTAACACTGAGAGCAAACAGATCAAGTTAGAGCATTACAATAAGGGGCAGGAGTTTGTGTTTTAACATGAAGCAAGTCTTCAACAGAGTAAAGAGATTCACTCTGACTGTAAAGTACAACATACTCAAATTCAGCAAATGGGAACAAATGTTGCTGTTTCACCACTATAGTTGCACTCAACTATACAAAATAAAACAAATACAACTAAATACTAGTAGAGGGAACTGCTCCCAAATCTAAACGTTTCTTATTTATATCTTTGTTTAAGAATCCAATCTGATCAGCTGTTGATAGTAGCGGGTCAGCAGTCAATGACAGTATGAAACAGTGCATACAATGTTTTGGGTCTTTTTTATTGAGAAATTGTCAATCAGTGCAACCACAAGAAGTCCTAAATTCCTACAAACAAATGTATGCTTATGGGTCTTGTCAAATGCTTAATTGTCAGTGGACAGACAGATCCACACAAGCATTCACATACATGCACAAATCGAACCAAAAGCATGATCAAAAAAGATAAACTAAGAAAAAAAGACACTGGTGGAAGTGATATTAAGTTGAGTAAAAAACGGACTTTTGCTGTGACACTTGTAAATTGATTGATTGATATGTGTTGTTTCATAACAGAAAAATGGTTTCTACAATATTTAAGGATTGAAAGATAGTGGTCAATATACAATAAGTAATGTCTGACAACAATCATGCATTTTATTCTCCTGATTTCAAAGATACAATCCTTGTTTTTTTCCCAGTGCCCCATCACTGTGAACGGTGTAACATTAAACGTCAAAGCATTACTGAGTTTATAGAGAACTCTCCTCTGAGGGCCGTAAAATCCATTTAAGAACTTCCTGACATAACCGTCCTCAGACTGAGAGAATCTCACTTCCCTAAAAGTATAAATAAGTTGAGCAGTTTATTAGGAACTATACAAGGATGATTGAATATTTGAACATGAGCCAGTTGTTGAGTAATCTCCAGCTCTGACTGACTTCAACTGTCTCCTGATTCTCCTCAAAGCCAAACACTGCTGCTTCCTATTAGTCGCATGGATGTGTTCCATTGAATGTGTGTGTGTGTGTGTGTGTGTGTGTGTGTGTGTGTGTGTGTGTGTGTGTGTGTGTGTGTGTGTGTGTGTGTGTGTGTGTGTGTGTGTGTGTGTGTGTGTGTGTGTGTGTGTGTGTGTGAGGGTCTTGGCAGGTCACCAGGTTTTCCTTTAGGGAAAGTCCCCATTTCTCTCTGTACCCCCCTCTCTCCCTCTTTACTATTCTCCCACCAAAATAAAAGCCTCTCTTTGCTTTTGGATCACCAGATCAGAATGACTACAGGGGCAAACCCCCCCCCACTCCCACCTGGTGGGAGCTGGTACATCACTGCATTAGATTAGCGGAAAGCAATACTATTAAGTTCAAATAAAACATTTGGTTCCACTTAATATCATTAATTTCAACTAACCTCATACAGTTATGTGAAATCCGTTTACACAGTACATTTATTGAAGCCAACGTTTCAGTTTTTTCAGAGCAGAAGAGGGGACTGGAAAATACGGCAAACATCTTTAACTTTAGCCCCACTTGTAACTGTGTCCAATAAAGAAAATGTCAGTTGGCAAGCTCACACTTTCATTTCAACATTGTCTGTTACTTTCCCAGTGCATGATGGGTATGTTCACCAAGGATGGAGCCAGCTAGGCCAGGCGTTTTCATTTTCAATCACATTGTGTGAGCCATGTTTGTGCACTAAGAGTGTTTGAGGGGAAACAACTGGAGTATTGAATTACTGTAGTCTACTCAGTCTGACAGACTCACACACACACACACACACACACACACACACACACACACACACACACACACACACACACACACACACACACACACACACACACACACACACACACACACACACACACACACACACACTCCCCACACATTGTGAGCCAATGAACAATTCCATTGGCTGTTTGTGCCCAACAGACAGACTAAAAACATATTCCAGCAACCCAAATTCTGTATATAAGTAAGGAAAAATGACTGTGTGAGTAATATAAAATAACGGCTCCACTTTTCTGTCGGAGATTGGCTACTCATCTCACATTCTCTAAGACTCTGTCATCAGAGGCTTAACTCGTTGATGTAAACTTGAACTTGTCTCTGTGTTGGAAGTATTGGCTGGAAAACGTTGTTTCCACTACACTGTAATGAGGGAACAAACCCCCCCATTGTTGAATGACTTGTGTGAGCATAATGTATTTTGACCAGACTATAAGTCCTACAGATGATGTCATAACTCCTACCAGCTGTAATGCAGGCAGGCAGAAAATAAGATACTTCTTAGTACCATTAGCTTGTTTATTCAACAATATACTTAAGTAAGAAAGACACATTTCCTCGCTTTGCTTACAATATATATAATTGATATGGTTTGGTTATTAGCAAACGAAAGGTCAGTGGTGCTGGAATGTTACATGAAAGAGGTGTTATTTTGGTTAGACTTTCTTCACAGTGTACAGAGCTCAGAGGGCTCTGCAGAGGCGGGTTCATAAATCAACTTTGACATCTTTAAAGGGCTCTCTGTATGGGATGAACCTGAACTGGACACAGTCCCCTCTTCTCATAGCATCCATTCAGTGTTTAGTTTGTAGGTGCACCCGCCGATAGCTTCCATTAACTACATTATTGTCTTAATTGTTGTCTTGTTGTCTATGACTGGAACATGTATGGCTTATGACATGGTGATTTTGAATATTTGAAACAGATACTACTCATACTTATTTTGCAGAATCAATACTTGGGTACCAGCTGAACTTTCTGCTCTCCCTTGTCTCTGACAGCATTTTGACATACAAACTGTTAAGCCCTAAATTTTCAATCAAAGTTAGAAACTCAAGTATCGCAACAACAGAGTATCTTGCAAAGATCAAATATAACCTGTACTGAAGGGAGGCTGATGTCGAGAACAATTACTGGTCTGGGCAAAATCAGGCCTCCACTGCTCAATGTCCTGACAAACCTAAATATATACACCACCTTATCTCCAGACAAACACAAGAAAATCAAGTTGATTACTGAAAGCAAAGACAAGCAGGAGTGACAGTGACTGGAATCACATTACATTTGACAAACTTTGAGTTAAAGCCATAAGAGATGGGACACAGATGGTCTTACCTCTGATGGTGTGCTTGTTGGGACACAGGAACCATGGCAGCAGCAGCAGGTAGAGGAAGTGAACCAGGGACAGCGCGTTGTAGCGAAAAAGACAAGCTGCAAGCACAGAAACACCAGAGTCAAAGAACAGCAAAGAGAAACATTTACACATGACATTCTAACCCTTGACCAGATACATGAAAGGCATTTATTATACCATGCAACATGATTAGGTCTGACAAATCACCCAGCATGTATAAAAATAAGAAATAATACAGTATGATACCTGAGATAAATACACAGGGGAGCACATTTCTAAAACCGAATTTGTTTCACATTGCACATTCACGCAAATATGTGTAAACCCAATCAAGTAGAGCCTTAGTGAACATCAGTTAAAACAAGTATGTCAAAATATGAGACATTTGCTTTCAAATATGGCCATTACAAAAATTTTTCTCCTTACTTAAATCATGTTGTTTATATGCCTGAACCAAACAACACCTCACTAGAAAATGGCAAATCAGAAAAACATTTATGAGATGTCATATTGGAGGTGACAAAGACTTTGTTGTCTGGGAACAAGGACTTTGTGAATTAATGTATTCATAGGATTTGTGTAAAGAATAGTCTGAGAGTATGTGAAGAACTTTGTGGCGCTGTTTCTCTATTTTTAACATATCTATAAAATGTATTTTCTGAATCGGACTCTCATCTTCCTGAGACAAACATTTATAGTTCAATTGGTCTCTCCAATGCTCTGCAGCTCAGTCAGCTTTCATAATTATCATTTGAGGGACAAGTGTATTTTATAACATTATTAAAATCCACTACAGAGCCCAGATGCCGTCGCTTACACAATGTGTTTTTGAGAGTCCACAGAGAGGCCTTATTGTCTGGCTGAGAAAGCTTGGTTAGCTTCTGCTGCACTTGTGGTACAAAGAGAGGGAATTTATGAGGTGTTGATGGCTTAAAGGAACTAAGAGGATATGCCAGTATTAAAACCTGGAAATAAAGGAAATTTGCACACTTATTTGTCCGTGTTAGGCTCATGCAGTGATAATTAGTAGCTCAACTAGGGTTAGTGTCTGGACTAATCTCAGCCTGTTGAGATCACAGTATACTCAGGGAGGTGAGAGCTTTACTGTGGCTGTCTGGCCATAGTGAATCTAACACAGGCACACCACTAAAGGGCTTCATGTAACAGTTAGGGCTGTCAGTGTTAACGCTCACAGTTAATCTGGAAACCTTAGTGGGTGGGAAAATAATGCAAATTAATCACATGACCAAGTTTGACGCCCACTTCCTCCTGCATTTCCAGTGTGAATTTTAACTTTGAATTGCACAGCATTGAAAAAGAAAAGGACGCGGAGGAAAAGCTGAATGTGTTTCACTGACTGGAGACCACTGACACGGCTTTGAAAAAACGGAAACATTGACTTTAATGAAACGTTTTATGAAAGCAATACTATTAAGTATTTCTAAAAAATTCGAAAATACTTAATAACAAAACAGTTTTTTCAGTGTAGCTTGCTGTAACAGCACAGCTGATACATGACAGATGTTCTGCACTACTCCTTGAAAACGGATGAAAGGCATTTTGCACAGCAGTGTGAGATAGTGGACATGTTCACCGCTGCAGGAACAGATAGTGCTTGCAGCATACAGACCATAGTGTATATCATAACTTGTGTAGCGCACATTGTACAGGGGGATCACAGTGGCTTTGCCTGACGTGAATATCTTTATTACCACACCCCCTATAATCCCCTCCCAAAATACAAGTAAATACTAGAATTTTAATCTTGTGATTCATTATAAATGAGAGATTATTATTGATGCTAACCACAATTACATGTTTTAATTGATAGACAGCACTTGATAGGATTTCACAGACTGCATTGCCTCCTGATCAAATGTGGTCCAGGGCCAGATATCTGAACAACTTTTTGTTCAACCAGTTTGTTTAGTTATTTCCCATGAAGTTCAATCTCCCCAGAGGATGACTCACAGAGCATTGGGATTCCCTGACAAACATTTCTTTAGTTTTTGAAGATTTGAGAATTATTTTTGGATTCTTAAAGAGAGGTAGAAGTCAAGGTGAGATCCCGACTTTTCCTTGTGCCTTCATTCGGCACAAATATTCACCTGTACACAAGAAATATCAGCATCTGTTACGTACACTTTTAAATCTGTAAGCTTTTAGTATATTTACACCTGTTAGATTGAGTTTAACTGGTGTTGGTTCTATAGTAACACTAAATATGTTCAATGTGGTATTAAGGGGATCTGAAGGTTAAATTACTTTTCGTAATATATACTGAAATGTACTGTCATAGCATTCATTTCAAAATCCTGACAGCAAGCTTAACTGTCCATCGGCTGGAACTATTTGAAGCTAACATTCTTTTTGCCTGGCGCTAGCTAGCTTGATATGCTTTGACTCTCTAGTATTCAGCATAGACTGGAGCGTTTATGCATTTATTTGGACATTAGCACAGCAGCTAACACATTGCTAAGTTGTTTTGACAGTACGTTTTTTTTTAATATTAGCACAGCAGCTAATGCACTGATCCTCTCAGTAGCACTCAGCTAACTAGGATGGACCCTAACTTCCCCCACACTTAAGGAGGTGGAAGGCTCCAGGGCTCGACTCTGCATTTGCGGTAATAAAATATTGAGTGGAGACACAAAGCAGGTCCATCGTGCTGCCTGGGGCTGAAACATCACACACTTTTGTGGGCTGTGTAGACATTACAGCCTCTAGGGGCAGTAGCATGGCTTTAAACTTTAACTTTTGCATTTATTTCTATTATCCTATTCGATTACTCAGTAGGCTACGGTTTCGAAAGAAGGTCAATATCATTTACAAGCTCATTCTCTCATTTTTATATCTCCTGTCCTTCTCCCTTCCTGAATCCCTTTATGATGGAGTTATTCTATGACTCGTACACTAACTGGAACACAGACAAAGAGTCAAACACACAAGCACTTTGTTATTTCCTCCCGTTACTAAAGCATGAAACATCTTGCAGGATAGACCGCACCAGAGGGAGTTAACGTCATGAGCAGACTGCCTTTTTAATATTTCCATCTCTTTAGCTTTGTCTCTCTCCTTTGGACCGTAAATCAAAGGGAGAAAATCAATGACACAAGTTTGTTTTGTAAGGTGGTCAGGACTGTAAAACAGGTATGTGGGTATGAGTTCCTATTGAACTTTTATTACATTTCCCGCACAAAGTAGCACCATGGATAAGAAACAATGGACAGACAGGGGATTGTTTGGTGTCCACCGAAGCAGTCTTTTGATGACATGATTTCACAGAAGGCCAAAGGTTGTTCTGGCATGTGGTGCAATCTGTTTGACAACACTGACCAAACAAACCCAGCCCTGAAAAACCACAACTGAAACTCCCGGAGAGCTACTGCAGTCTGACTGTGTGTGTGTGTGTGTGTGTGTGTGTGTGTGTGTGTGTGTGTGTGTGTGTGTGTGTGTGTGTGTGTGTGTGTGTGTGTGTGTGTGTGTGTGTGTGTGTGCGTGTATTCCTGTCCATACCCTGGAAGTGATGTCACTGACACATGCCTTTCTCTTTGTCTCTCTTTAAGGGTTTCCTCTTCCTTATATTCACACTATTTCATGCGAATTCTGGCCATGGCACACATGGAACCACACAACAAAGCTAAGAAAAGTCTAACCAAATGTTTTCTTTGCACGCCTCCTTTCAGCCTGTTTATAGCTCCACCAATCTAAATCTCAGCTAAACCTTTTTTACCTAGTACATAAACTCAAACTAAACCTCTGCTTTATTCCACCAGCTCTTATCTTGTTTAAATTAAGACATATTAGGAACGTTAAAAATAGAAGCATCAAAAACATTTAAGCATGAAATGATTTTTAATTTCATTGTTGTATATCCTGCTGATCCACATTCAATGTATGTGCTGAAACTGATTGAGAATTATTTTTAAACATGATTTTTTCTTTTAATGTCACAGTTTTATTGAAACTTTGTGGAAGGGTAAAGCATATGACAATCATTTCAGCATTTTTAAACAGTGGATACAAAACTAATTGACCACAAACATAATAGATCAAACTAAGAACATTAAGCATTTTTTGAAAGGAAGTGATTAAATCCCCATCATTGCAACACATTTTCTAAATGCAACCTCTTCAGTTGAAAAATCGTATTTTGTTTTTGTTAGTTATTATTCTAGATCATTTACATGTTGCTTATCCGCCATTGAGAAGTTTTTTTTCAGTTCCTCTCTGAGCGGAGGGGCAGAATCTCAGGATCTGATCCAAACACAGACTGAAACACCCCTACAACATTGGAATATGCCTTCAGCAGCACTTTTTGTTATTTATTCTTTTAAGTTTTCTTTCCAAGCTATTCCAGCTGACAGCAAAGATCATCTTACAAATTCTAACAGCATTACGTAACAACTTCTCACTCATCCACCGAATGCTATCTGAAACGTTGCAATTATAGACGGTGTCTTAAGTTGCAATCACTACTTTAATCCTACTAGGCTGTATAAACATGCCAGCTCTATATAGCAATATCACCACCCCGTTTGTAACTTTAGCTTTATGTTGTACATTTCTCCAGGCCTAAACAAAAAGCGATATCACTTGAGTGTGAATTTAATTTATGTATTTATCTTTTGGCTGAGTGCGACTTCATAAGGTATATATACTGATCTTCTTATGTAAAATCTTGGAGGGCTCACAATGTATCCAACAATACAGCATCAGCTGTTCGTTAAATTACGTCTTTACTTCCCCTTGAGTGCCAGAGATATTTTAAAGGGGCCCTATTTTGCTAATTTTCAGTTTTTTATAAGAATGTTGTCCGTCTACAAAAAGCTCTTTATTTTTCTCATACTACCTCTTTTCACCCTCTGTCTGAAACCAGAGCCCAGTCTGCTCTGATTGGTTAGCTGGCCGGCTCTGTTGTGATTTGTCAATCTCTTAGAGATTGTGTTGGGGCGCTAGCCAATAGGAGCACGAGTTTTACATAGTGTGTCACTATAATCCAGATGCAAACACAGCTGTCCAATGGAGGCGTTTCAGGCAGGGGGGGAGTGTGTGTACAGAAAATCCCCTCTGGAGGGAACACAGGGATTTTAGCCTTTGCACACTATTTACATGCACAGAAACCTATAGAGCACACCACAGGAAAGGGAAACCCTGAAAAAGCTGAATAGGGCCCCTTTTAAAGAAACACTGTAACCTAATTCCAGTCATTTGTGTGTAAAAATAAAACTAAAAAGTGAAATGTTTTCAGTAGAAGTACTTCAAATAAAGAAACAGTGTAGGAAAACAGCACCAAAGCTGCTGACAGTGGATTCTGTAGTTATACAGGGGCATTCGGACTTTTTAAACATTAGACTTTGCTTAGAGCACATTTTTGGATACCTGGACAAACAAATCACAAAAGTATCTGGATGAAGAGATACTTTAAGGCAGCGGTTCCCGACCTGTGGTCCGTAGACCCCAGTGGGCCGCGAAGGCATTGCAAGTGGGCCGCCAAATAATTAGCAAAACATTATAATTTTGAGTTTTTTTATAAACGTAATGGGGTTTTTTCAGAACTTAAATTGAAAGTTGTGGTCACACTTTCCCGCAGGACCACATTGATAATGCACCTGATTGGTCGGTTTTGGTAAAAAAAAAAAAACATCCAAAGATAAAACTATCCAAGTGTATATGTAAGGGATAATGTGCAGCGAGGCAGTCATTATGGGGAAAAGAACACCAGACAGGCTGATCAGGGAGCCCGACGCCAAGCGATCTCTTGCTCCTGGCTGAGCCTACATGCTACATTTACAGCATTTTCGGCCTATTCATTTAATGCACTTGTTTTGATGTTTGGGTTCTTTCTGCACCATTGTATATGTGATTTACCTTACTACATCTGATGCATGTAACGTGCAATTGTTATGTATAAGAATGCATTTCTCAATTCCTGAATGAAATCGTTATTAATCTGCCTTGTGCAGACAGCCCCTCACTTTTTAGTTTCTTGTTTCTGTTTGTAACTGATGGGCAGCTCCTTTTATAAATGAAATAAAGAGTAATTTGAGAACTTTATTCATTGTTTATGGTTGAATGTGGGCCGCGGAGAATTTTGGGATTCTTAACTAGGCCCTGAGTCGAAAAAGGTTGGGAACCGCTGCTTTAGGGAAGATGGAAAGTTAACGTGCTCAAATGTAATTTCATTTGGCTTTGTTTTTTTGTTTGGGCTTTGTTGTTCAGCTCCTTATTTCCTCTTCCTGGTGTTGACAGGAGAAGCCTTGACACTCATCCCATTGTGACCCACTGCAGCTCAAACAAACACTGCACATTGTTGGCCTGGAGACGGAGAAAGCGTTTCCTCTCCTCCATAATGTGACTCATATGGTTGGTCATCTGACGTGGAAATGCCAAGTCACTGACCATTCACACTGTGGTGTTATTGTAGCATGCGAGCTCTGCCGCTAACACTCTCACACAGCCCATTGTTCTCCAACAGGTGGAGAAGTAATCTATCACGTTTAGACTCTTACATCAGCACTAGAATCTTAGCCTGTTTGAATACAAGACATAACCAAATGCTTTTTGAAAAAATAGGCTTTTGGTGGAGAAAAAAATAAAGAAGGGAGTACAACGATACTAAAGTTAAACACATTTTAAAGCTGGCATCTTTTTACATGTTTATTGACCTTTATACAGTCTGTTTGACCACAGTATAAAAGTAGACCTAGAACACATAACAAGCTTAAAACTGTAAATGATGATGGCAGGAGAGTCATAGTTTGGAGCAGACAAAAGGGGATTTTTATTATTATTAAGAAATGGCCCGAAAACACAAAGAATAGTCATTCTGTTTTTAGCGATTTCTGAAAAGACAGAAGCCGGTTTATGTGTAAAGGTTAGGACTATTACCGGACTGAGCAAAGTCATCATCTTCAGATACACAAAACTTTAAGGAAGTTCAAACACTCAGCACCGGTCCTCCCCTCAATACGTCTCTTTGTAATAATGAGTGACAGGCTGAAAGTAACACATCAGGGTTATCCGACCTCAACTAAATATAAAGTGTTTGCTATCATAATATTAAAATATGATCACCGACAGCAGAGGCATTACAACAGGCGATGTGTGTGTGTGTGTGTGTGTGTGTGTGTGTGTGTGTGTGTGTGTGTGTGTGTGTGTGTGTGTGTGTGTGTGTGTGTGTGTGTGTGTGGGTGTGTGTGTGTGCGCGTTTCTTGGAAATAAAGACCTACACTCAACAACTTTCCTCGCACTTTCCCTGAAAAAACCCTCCCTGTGCTCGATGCTACTGGCTTAAAATGAGTTATGATATTCAAAATGACAAACAAAGATGTCAGAATCACCGTTAATCTAGTTGTAGTCTTAATATTAAGCCTTTAGGACTAACTATTGCTGGTTAGTCCTTTTTCTCAAAAATCATGTTTTGGTTTGAGAACAAAAACAACAATGGAGAGCTGAGAATCTCCTCCTTCCAAGACTGTATAACTCGAAATGTGTTTCGGGTCGATGTGACTGACTTTGATAGAGCAGGTCAAATATTTTACCAATGTCTTTATGAACCATCTTTAATTAATGTCCCACACATCCCTGTACTGCTGCCTCTGCTCCCGAGATGCAAACACTATAAAGACCAGCGGGACAAAGCTCTGGACCAGGCGGGACAGGGCCTTTCTCACTCCCTCTGGAATGACCTCCCAAACAATATCAGACAATACACCACCTTTCAATCCTTCAAACAAGCTGTAAAAACCCTCCCTTTCAAGTTTGCTTTCTCCTTGTGTTTTTTTGTTTTTAAATGTCTTTATTTTATTTGTATTGAGCGTTCTTACATTCATTTCTTATATCTATATGAATGTTCTTACATTTGTGTAAAATATATCTTTTATTTATTTTTATTTGTAAAATAGAGCATGTGTCACTAACTAGATACCTGATTTAAGTACTTAGAAGAGCGTTATACCCTGCCTGGCCAAAAAAAAGGTCACACTCTAATATTCGTTGGACCGCCTTTAGCTTTGATTATGGCACGCATTCGCTGTGGCATCGTTTCCACAAGCTTCTGCAATGTCACAATATTTATTTCTGTCTTGCATTCATTTTTTTTAATCTTGTATTGATGACGGGAGATTCAGACCACTGTGCAAAGTCTTCTCCAGCACATCCCACAGACTCTCAATCGGGTTCAGGTCTGGACTCTGTGGGGGCCAATCCATGTGTGAAAATGACGTCTCATGCTCCCTGAAGCACTCTTTCACAATTTGAGCCCGATGGATCCTGGCATTGTCCTCTTGGAACATGCCCGTGCCATCAGGGAAGAAAAAATCCATTGATGGAATAACCTGGTCCTTCAGTATATTCAGGTAGTCAGCTGACCTCATTCTTTGGGCACGTTGCTGAACCTAGACCAGACCAACTGCAGCAACCCCAGATCATAGCACTGCCCCCACAGGCTTGTGACCTTTCTTTTGGCCGGGCAGTGTATTTACACACACTGATCGTAAACTGCCATATCATTCACTGCTGGTTTCCATAAAGTCATTTATCTGCCACTCCAAAGTTTATGCTTGGGACATACTGTAAACATTTTGGAACACGGATATTGGTTAGGGTTTTATATAGTGTTTACACAGTCATCAAACATGCCGGGTCAGCCCTGATCCAGGTCCTACTTCCTTGATAAAACTATAATTCTCAGCACTTTATATTTTAAACTACAGAATCAGCTCCCACAGAACAAGTTGTTGTAGAGGAGCTCCACCCTGCTGCCCGGTTAATCATCAAACCCACCCAGAATGCAGTGTGTGGACAGTGGTGATAGCGCTGTTCAGGCAGCGCAGCACCTATCTGTCTGCAGCACCCCGTTCTGTTCTTCTGCAGGTGTCATATTCAGCATCTGAAGCCGCAGCTGGTACGGTTGCATTTGTTTTTCACATCTCTCTTTATTGGCAGGCGACGTTAGGAAATGTGGAAACACTTCATTCCAGTGCTCTCTGTTTCTCTTCCTCTCAGAGCTTTCACTCTGCTGAGGTCTTTCTCTATAAAATGCTCCTGAAAAATAGTTGCCCACAGCGTCTTAACCACGAAGTGTTTTATACAATGTCCTGAGGTGTCATTGTGCTGTACTTTTAACAAAGTTGGCAAACCTTACCAAAACTATTGACCCCACCTTTTTAGTTCGTCTGTTATCTGTTTTAGGATCTCAGGCCTTGTCAAAGTGTAGGGCTCAAAGAAAATGCAAGTCAGGACAGTTTCATGACATCATCATTCCAGCAAAAGTTGGTGTTCTTCATTACCTTAATGTGCCCTAAAGTCCTTGTATAATTAAATGATCATTAAAACTTGTATCTCGTCAGTTCCATGCAGGACGCTGAGCTCCTCTAGAGGACCCCCAGCGGCCTCTCTAGAGGACCCCCAGCTGCCGTCATACAGAGAGTTTAAGAGAGAGCTGCAACGTCCCTACAGGTGCATATAACCGGTCTATGAGATATTCAATATTGACGTATGATGTAATTTGGAACCAGGTAGGAATGTGAAAATGTTAGCTTGCAGAGAACTACCAGCTCTTTAGTTTCTTTATATTTTCAACAACTCTGAACTATTTGCATATTATCATGCATTCATCACTGCATTTATATTAAGTACTTTACACACTTTGCATATAGTGTCCTATGTTTATACACTTTTGTTTTAGTAGTAGATTCATCTCATATTCTAACTTATTCTGTATATTTGAAATTGTGTACTTTTACAGCCTCAAAAGAAATTAAGAGACCACTCCAAATGTTTCTTAAATCTTTCTCTGCATGTATGGCAGCCATTCCAGTGTCTGTTGAATTCCAACACAGAGAAATGTTGTCAGTAGTTTATAGAATACAATAAATTAATTAATTAATCATTTAACTCAAAGACATGTCTATAAATAGTAAAACCGGAGAAACTGATAATGCCGAAGTGGTCTCGTTTTTTTTTCCGGAGCTGTATATATTTAATGTTTTTCAGATATTATCTTATCATATTTTTTACTTGTGTAATACTTGTTAACGCGCTGCTGTGACAAAAAAGAAAATCCCAATTTGGGATGAAGAGCGTCTATCTTATCTACCCTAACTTGTCTGCTTAATGAAAACATCACTGAAGTTGGCATCAACCTTTGTAATGTTGTTATTCACTGCTGGTGGTTATGAGTTGACCTACCTGTCCATAAACCCAAATGCACCTTATTGACACTGATGTTCTACTCTACTTTATATTTGACCAAAACTAAAATGAATGCTATAAAATTGGAAATGCCTGTTAAAAAGATTTCTGTTTGGGAGTTACTACAAACTGTACACACTGCACCTAGTACTAGGATGGGTTAAATACAGAGGACTAATTTCACTTTGTGTGCTCTGCTGTGTGCATGTATGTGACTAATAAAGAGGGTTTCATCCTCCGATTCTATCTATCTACAGGTGAGGACGACATCTGGAGGAGCAGAAACACCCTGACCTTAGAGCTCTGACAGAGCAGCTGAGTTCAGGCAGAGTTACAGTCAGGAAGATTTCATATGTATGTTAACACAACAGACCACATCCAAAAATACTTGGAGAAGCCCTAAGGAATGAGAGGGTGTCTCCAACAAAGCCCAGCGTTTATATAAACGAAAGAAACTGCCACCAATAAAAGCAAACAAAAAGAAAGCAGTCTAAAAGCATTTGTGTGCACAGACGTAATATCTATGACGTGTGATGAGAAACAATGTGGTTCACTGTCTTCTGCTGTTTTTATTGGTGGGTTAGGCCAATAGTCATGCCATGAAACAGGTGTCATCTCATTCCTTACACACACACACACACACACACACACACACACACACACACACACACACACACACACACACACACACACACACACACACACACACACACACACACACACACACACACACATACACACACACAGACAGCAGAGTCATACACAGACAAATTGACATCTATAGTGACTCACAAGTCGAATGGTGACTGAATGCATTATTCTAATTATTCAGAGGTGTTTAATCACTTAAGCAAGTGCGTTAGTATTTAATATGCTCATTCATTGTCATTACTTCAACTGTAATATCATATGTTTACTTCCAGTTTTCTGTGGGGCTCACCTTAAAGATATAGATTTTGTGAATGAAATGCTGAAAAGACAATCTACAGAAAGTGGTGACAGATATTGAAACTTGGCCTTGTAACACCGCATTATGTAATAAAACCGCATTATGTAATAATGTAATAAATGTGCACGCCATTATGTAATAACTGCCACATTATGTAATAATCTGCCGCATTATGTAATACAATTCTTAAACGCAATATGTAATAAATTATGCCGCATTATGTAGTAAGTTATTACATATTGCGGTTGTTACTACATAATGCGGGTGTTGCGATTTTTTTTATAGTAAAATGTAACAATTGGTGTATTATGTAATAACCAACCGAAATTGACATTTTCATTGACTAAAAACAGCATGATAATGTGTATTTTACTCAAAAATAATAATTAAGAGGACAGTATGACAACTATTGCTCAGCTTACATTGTAACAATCCACCTTTTAACTTTGGTTGTGCTCATTTAAACGCACAAGGGGTTATTTTCGATTCATATTTGCAGTTAGATTAGTCATGAGACCAAGTTTGGAGGTAAGTGCTTCTGATAGTTAACCAATTTAGAAAAACTAAATCTCTGTCTATGGTCAAGCAGCAGTAAAGAAAAGACATACAGCACCAAATAATTAAACATGGGCTTTGCACAACAGCACCATGTAGTCTAGCCTATTCAATAAATGTCATGTTCCATGTAACCTTAACATTCCTTCATGATGCATATTTCCAATAACACAGTAATAGTACCTGCATTAATGTAGCACTGGCAGTGTCACAAAATTATACTAAGTATTATTCTGACACAAAAATGTAGGATAGCCTATATTAGGCAAACCCAGAGTAAGAGACAAAAAATAGTCGCAGAACAAATGACGTCGAACAGTTAATTATTTCAAATTATTTATTCTCTAAATGCCCAATAATGCCTTGTTTAGACAAAGAACAGATACCATCCTGTAGAGGTACAGACATCATGGATGAACAATGTGTAATGAACAGCAAATATTATGGCAATCTTTGATAATAGGCCGAATATCTCAATCAACTAAATGAAAAACAATCCAGCCACAGCATACAGCCTAACACACACACAATGGAATTGTAGTGGATAATAAAGTGGAAACGTAAAATTTAACAATGTTCTAGACATATTACAGTCCATGGCACACATATAACCACACAACTAACCCATCTAAAAATCTGCATTTGAACTAGGGAGACTCAAGAAAATCTACCTACAATGCAAAACAAAATGTAGCCCTAAGGTTTCCAAAAAATGTCCTTGATATTAAAATGACCATGGCCAATGTGCTTAATCAGAAGCCAGGCCCTCATCCACCTGCTATTTTGGCTGAATAGCTCCCTCAGTCTAATAGCAAGACCACTACTGCGTCCAGTGGATTTATAGAGCCTCATTATGCTTATGGAATTGTCATGATCATAATCCAACTTTAGGGTGTCAGCTACAGTTTCTCTGATGTAGATTTGCGGATGGAACGGATTTGCAAGATCTCGAAAAAGTTTAGAAACTCTATTGAATGCCCAGAGCATTGAGGAGTCTGCATTAAGGGTCAACTGGATGATAAATGACAGCAATTCTGTAGGCAAGATGGGTGTGCCATGCATTCTGTTTTCCGCATCATTATCACACAACTGGACATCATCTTGGTCTCGTTGAGCATCATCGTTGGACTGATCATCTAGAAGATGGACATCATTTTGGGGTTCATCTAGTTGGGAATCATTGTGAGGTTCATTCAGTGTGGCATCATCATGTGGTCCATCAGTAAGAGTTTCATTGTCTGTGTTGTCGTTTGATGTGAGTTCTTCATTTTCACTCTCTTGGTCTGATTCATTTTTATGTTGAATTATCCTTTCTCTCTCTGCTTCTAAGATGTTTTCAATAAATGAAGAGACTGATCCTTCCAGACTTAAGTATTGTTCTCCATGTCCCTCAGCAATGTGTCCAAGGACTAACAAAGGACAACTGTCACAATATCTATTAGACTGAGATATTATGGAAGATGCATCAACACCTAGTGAGGAAACAATGAGAAACTGAACATTGAAAATCTCAGCAGCCCTTTGTAGAGTTATGTGGTCGCCATAGGTCCCACATTGTGACATACTATCCAAGTAGCCATCCAAGTCATTCCCATCAACAAAATCTAACAAAGGTGTTCCGTTTGCAGAAATCGGATTAGATCTGAGATCTTGAACAATTTCATCTCTTAAATTTTCTGCTGATCTGAATATTCCGTGTGTGGCTAGCTGATCAGATATGGCTGAGAACTGGCAATTTCCGTCTGGTGCTGGGTCAAACCGTATCCTCAATTGCATTGACACAAATTCCTCCAGTCTGTCTCCATGTGTGTACGGTATCAAACATGGATGTAAAGGTTTTGCGGACTTTAAAGATTTAGAGCGTTTTCTTTCTTGTAATCGTGTTGTACTTGTCACATCAGACACAAAGAACCATTTCACTTGTATTTTGGGGTCACCAGGGATCTGAAACTGAACTTTGTATTTTGGAAACTTTAAATTTCGTTTCACAACTGTGCCAGTCAATACCCGAAACCTCTTTGAAACTCGATGGGCACCATCTTTCACCCTGACCAAAACAGCATCACCAACATAATAAATAGATGGTGGATTTTGTTTAGATGCATTTCTGATCATCCGATTATGACAGTGCTCAGTGGCTTTCTTTGCCTTTTTTCTCAGTCTCCTCCGCTTAGCCTCAAAGTTGCCTCGCTGTTTCAGGGAGGGTACATTTGGTTGTGGATTGTTTGTAGATTCCTTTCTGACAGTGGATAGAGACCCTGCTAAGGGATGCACTACTCTATTGCTTTTTCTCCCATAATAAACATCAAATGGAGACATCCAACCTAACACTTCCTTAGGGTCCTCATTCATCACTCTTGAATATTCTGGTAGATGCTTAACCCAGTTAACCCCACCTTTCTGAAAATTCACCAGATCATACATAATCTTTTTTCTTAGTATTCTGTGTGACCTCTCTACCTTGCCTTGGCTTTGGGGATGGTATGGTGAACTCTCTATTATTCTGACTTGCATGGATTCCATCAGCCTTCGAACTGCTCCTTTAAATTCTGCCCCTCGGCCGTGTTGCAAAACTTTGGGAGGGCCATGTTCCAAGTAAATATCATGAAGATGTTTTGCAATCTCTGCACTCTCTTTGCCCTTTAGTGGTCTCAGGCCCGTCGCGTTCAGGTAGGCATGGTAGGCAATTGCCTAGGGCCCCCCGAGTAGGAGGAGGCCCCCCAAAGACGACAGGTTAAGATTTTTTTTTTTTTTTTTTTTTTTTTCACAAAATTCAAAAAAAGTCTGATCCCCAAAAGCAACCCCCTGATAAACAACATGCATCCAATAAAGTCCAATGTAATTTCCAACACAAAATGACATTTAAAATTTTGCTTAAAAATTTTTTAATAATTCAGTTCCATTCTGGGAATATGGAAAGCTCTGCTGCCGGGACTGCACCGGCAAGCAACCCGAGTCTAAGAGCAGCGATGGTCCGAAAGCCAACAAACGACACATTGTGTCCAAAACCCCGTAGGGGGCCGCGCCCTTCCCAATGGCAAATTAGCGCGGACAGCGTCCATGCAATTTTTTAAAAGTTAAAAAATAAAAAGAGTCCAATTAAATCTCTTGCTAAAAATCCAAAAAAAGATAAAGAAAAGGAAGAGGAAAAGGAACGAACAGGAAAACAAGAACCGTGTAGATATTAAACCCAAAATTTGCATGATTTGTTTCAAAAACCCCCGGGTAACCAATTTTGCTAAAAGCCAGTTTTAACACGACTAGCTAAACCAGTTTTTGCATCCTTTTTCATGCTAAAAACTTAAACTGTCCTTTCCATCACTATAAGTATAAACCGTTAAACAGACTTTTGGAAATTATCCAAGATTTTAATTCCTCTTAAATCCTAAATAAAATTCCCCCCATAATTTTTTTAAAAATGTTAGGCCTTTTGAGGTAAAAACCCGTGAAAATTTCCTTTATTTTTCTAGCTTATTTTAAACAGGAACGATTTAACAGGGATTTACTTAATATTTTTGCCTTAAATACCATTTTTGGTTATTTTAAAAATTCTTTTTATTTAATTTTTTTGGTTAACAAGGCCAGTCAGCCCAAAAAAAACAGCCCTTTGTGTCCCCAAATTTAAACTTTTCTAAAATTGGGAAGGGTTTATTTGGCGTTCGTGTTTATTCTAGCGGCAGTTATTAAAAATAGCTGTTAATACCATTTGGAAAGTATTAAAACTTAGCGGTTTAACTTTTTCAGGGAAAAAAAGACAGCCCAACCAAACACAGAACACACCCGGGGCGGGGTGGGCTTTGATCACAAATTTATTTTAAAACAGCTCGTTTGGTGGACTGTATTACTGTTTTTCAAACCAGTGGAAAAGATTAGTAAATTTTATTAAATATATTTTTTTTACTTTTTTTTGGGAAGGCCCTTTCCCCTTTAGTTATAAAAAAACCCCACTAAAACCCCTAACCCAAACTTCCCCAACCCCTCCCAATATCCCATTTACACACAATACAACCTGAAAAACTGAAAAGATTCCCCAAAAATTGAAAAATATTTTCAATCTAAATCAACAACCCCCCAAACACCAAACCACCACCCCACACCACTCCCTTCTTGTTCCGGTTTCCTTACGAAAGGGAAAAATTTTTTTCCTTTTTTGCTTAACAAAAACCTTTGTTTATCAAATGAATTTACCTTTTTTTAATTAAGTATAAAATTGGGGTATTATTAATTCCACTCAATTTTTCTACATATTCAAATAAATAATTCACTATCTTTATATTGAGGGGAAGGCCACCCAGAATAGATCACTGAATTAAATTAGAATTAAATCACTACATAATCCTTACGCATGAGGAGGACTGAGCTTCCCGCTTTAAAGGGATCCTATTCTGCTCGTCTTCAGGTTTCATATTTATATTTAATGTCTCTCTCCTGGGACATGTCTCCATGCTTTAATGTTCAAAGCTCTTTATTTTCCTCATACTGCCTGTGCTGCAGCACCTTTTTCCCCCTCTGTCTGAAACCAGAGCCCAGTCTGCTCTGACTGGTTAGCTGGTCGGCTCTGTTGTGATTGGTCAAGTGCTTCAAGATGTCCCGCCCCCTTAGCCTATCACTTACAATGTGTTGAAGCGCTATCTGATCAGAGCAAGAGTGTTACATAGTGATAGTGTTATTTGTTCAAATTTCAGTTTACCTTATGATACTTTTTGCTGGATCATAATGACTTGTGACCAAATTAATGAAGTGTTACATTTGTTTTACTATATTTGAGAGCAGTGGGTAAATATTTAGTGGCATGATATCAACTCGGGTGCATTTACTCTTTAAAAATCATCAAGGTGTTGTTCATTTGTGGAGAAAATCCAGCTGAACAAAATGTTTAAACGTGTTTGCCACAGACCTAATTTTGCAATATTCCCAAAATTCAGTATTTTATTTAATTTCACTGTACAATATTTAATTGTACATTCTGTTCTTGTATATATCATATTCCATTTACATGTATATTGACTCTTCTTGCACTATTTTATTTCTATTGTTGTTTCTTTCACTATTTTTATTGGTTTTACCAATTTTTACCATAAAGTCTTTGAATCTTGATTCTTAAATTGATGGAAAATTCCCATTCCCAATTTTCAATCACTATTTTGTAGATTATCTATTTGTTTGTCAAGCAGCCCTGTGATATTATTGTGAAATGAACCCTGACCAGAAGCTATTCATTATCTTTCACATGTATACACTCCAAGGAACCAGTAATGTGAAACCAGTCAGTCATAAAATACAAATCCACACACCTTCCACTTCTCTCTATTGCTATTCTTAACTGGAATGCTGACATGGCAAACAACTACCGTATATTTACGCTTTGTTTGTGTGTGTGTGTGTGTGTGTTTGTGTGTGTGTGTGTGTGTGTGTGTGTGTGTGTGTGTGTGTGTGTGTGTGTGTGTGTGTGTGTGTGTGTGTGTGTGTGTGTGTGTGTGTGTGTGTGTATGTGTGTATGTGTGAGTGTGTGTGTGTGTGTGTGTGTGTGTGTGTGTGTGTGTGTGTGTGTGTGTGTGTGTTCTCCTTTAATCATAGTGCAGAAGCAGTCCTCTCTACCAGCCTGTTTAAGTGTGTACTGGTTGTTTACAGAGCTATTTAACCAGTGTAAAAAAAGGACTAGGCAATTAACAAATTACCCTTTGAAACCACAAAACTTCACTTTCCCTTTCCCTACAATCAGTGCAACTGTGCACATAAGAAATACAGCTTTTCTGCTCTTTATTAATAGTACAACATGAATAACTATCAAACTCTCTATAATTACCTAAAATGTATCCATGTAACTGAGGGAAGCCAGTTGTGTTTACAATGCAGCACAGTTTGATGAAGGGTCACAGCTAAGGAGACAGTAGTTTCAGATGTATTAAAATTCTCAAGGCCTAATGGCATATAGCATAGATGACTCCAAATGTAGGAGAGTGCATTTACAATTACAAAGTTTGATGCACTCGACTATAATCCAGAGTCTCTGCCCTGCTAACACAGACTGACTCATGGTTAAGTGCAGACCTTACATCTGCCCAGAGAGATGCAATTACTGTTGTTACCACATCACAAATGACGCCAAGCACAGCAGCAAGCTAGGGATTGAGGAGTACTTCAGCAACACAACTGTCCCAGGTCGCAGGTCGGAAGGCCTCCAGGCCATCACGCACTTAAACCAAAAAACACCACCCGAACCACCAGTGACGCCTCCTCCTCTGACAGCTGATCAACTTTTGTGAACCCTTGAGAAGAAGCCATGAGGCATGCACACTGAAAAAAATGAAAAGTTGACTTTATTTAAATGTATTGTATCAACACATTTCACATAACTGTATTGGGTTAGTTGAAAGCATAATATTAAGTTGAACCAAATCCTTTTTCTTTTTAATTCAACTTAATATTATTGCTTTCAACTAACCTAATACAGTTATGCGAAATGTGTTGATACAATACATTTAAAGAAAGTAAACTTTCAGATTGTTTAGTGCATCAAGGCTGTGCTACATGAAAACCCCCCCACTCCTCACTGGCATGTTTGCTGCACTGAGCAGGATTGATGCATGTAAGGGTGCTGACACGCTCAGGGAGGGTGCTGCATAGCTGACTGAGCACTTGACCGACTTCTTCAACCTGTCAGTCGCCCAAGCACCTGTCCTCATGTTCTTCAAAACATACTTCCTCTTGAACTCTTCCTCTGAACATAACATTGGACTCGCTAAATCTTGAACCGACCGAACAGGTGTTTGGAAGACGCCATCTCCATGTTGCTGGCCAACAATAACAACACCAACATAAGGCTGTCAGTGAGGTGACATTTGCCACTCATTATCACAGAGGGATTGCTAAACTTGGATTAACAAGTTGGACGTGTGCGTTCTCCAATAACAAAAAACTGATTTTTTGATATATCCATTTATTTTACAAACAAAAACAGCATGTGTATGGAGAAACGGTTTGCTCATCACAGCCCCAATCGCGCACACCTGTACTGGTGACGTCACTGAAATACCCCATTGCACCATTTACATTATCCAGTGTTAAAAATAACAGAAACATACTGTTTATTTGGCTGCAACAATCAGTTCAGCAATCAAAACTGTCATCCTCTCCAAACTCATTGACTTGCGCATCAACACCTCCCTCTCTAACTGGATCCTGGACTTCCGAACCAACAGACCCCACTCTGTGAGGTTTGACAGCCGCATCTCCTCAACCCCTCCCCCTAAACTGAGTGCTGAGTACTCTCTCCTCTCCTACTCTCAGCCCAGCCACAGACAGTTTGTCCTGGTTTTCTGGGAGGAAAAACAGGACTCTCCGTGACAGGACCAGGAGACTCAGGAACACACTGAAGACACTGAAACGTTGACTTTAATTTAATGTGTTATGCCAACATAATATCTCAATGTTGAAAGCAATAACATTAACTTAAAAACAATATTAGTTTCACCTTAATATTATTATTATGTTGATTCTGTTCATTTAATTCAAGTAAATATTTCAGTATTTTCAGTGCAGCTTCTTCCCAAGCAACTCTTAAAACTCTTAAATGTGTCTCCGTGAATCCTGCAGAAGCGATTAGGCTTTAACAGATGAAACCATGATATGCTGTGAACTGCAGGGAAATGTGGATTTCACATTCCCCTTGTCTATTCCTCTTAAGATGAGGGAATCCATAAAATCGTATCCGTACCAATTTACCACTTGCAAAGTAGTCCTGTCAGAGAATCTATCATAGCCAAACTTTACATCCACTTATAACGCAGTCAGTTATTTTGTATTCCACAGGAAATACCAAAAGCTGCTGTGCAAATCATCAAAAAAGACTGAATGTGATGAAGGTGTGTGTGTGTGTGTGTGTGTGTGTGTGTGTGTGTGTGTGTGTGTGTGTGTGTGTGTGTGTGTGTGTGTGTGTGTGTGTGTGTGTGTGTGTGTGTGTGTGTGTGTGTGTGTGTGTGTGTGTGTGTGTGTGTGTGTGTGTGTGTGAGTGTGTGCCTATTTGAATCCATGAGGCCCAGTTTTCCTGTTTTTGTGGAAAGAAATAGCCAAACAGACATTTATTATTACATTCATTCTCTCTCTTTTTCTCTCCCTTACACAAACAAACAAACAAACAGACACACACACACACACACACACACACACACACACACACACACACACACACACACACACACACACACACACACACACACACACACACACTGTCTAATTACACAGTGTGTTACAGAGGTGGTGCTGTAGGTAATTTATGGGTAGTTGATGTTAAAATCATTGGTCCCCTGCGTGCACAATGCACAGTTCCCACCATGCCCCTGTGTTCATATCCACTGCTTCCATGACAGTGAAAACAAACACACCAGCCATGGACATGATGATTACAGGAGCCTGTAATTACTGCCAGTGATCAGACAGCATTCTGACAGCAGCTGCAGGAGCAACTGAACACTCAAGATGTTGAAGGGAAGATGTTTCAATTCACTGTCACTGAAGGACCAAATGCATGCAGAAAACTGCCAGTTAGACTTTAACATTTAAAGAGCCTAAGCTGAAATATGAGCTGATTATCAAACCTAATGGAAAGCTCACAAAAAACTCAAACATGGTATTAGTTGTAAGGATATTCAAATGTATAGTATTGTTCATGTGTTCTTTCTTTGAAAATGTGCTAATTTGTAAATGTCTTTGTGGGCATTTACATTCACTAATTAATACACTCATTACAACAATGACTCAACACATTTTGAAATCTATGTTGTACACAGATTTTAGATTAAGAAATTAAAGCGGACATACACATATTCTGCTGGACATACACATATTCTGCTCACTTTCAGGTTCATATTTGTATTTTGAGCCTGTAATGGGACATGTCTCCATGCTTTAATGTTCAAAAAGCTCTTTATTTTTCTCATACTGCCTGTGCTGCAGCACCTCTTTTCACCCTCTGTCTGATACCAGAGCCCAGTCTGCTCTGACTAGTTAGCTGGCAGGCTCTGTTGCTTAGAGATGTCCCGCCTCTTAGCCTATCACGTACAATGTGTTGGAGCACTAGCCAAAACAAGCGCCACACAGTGATAAGAATATAATACTTTGGGATTTAGCCTTTGGAGACCATTGACATGCACAAAAAATGTTATAACACACTTCAGGACAAAAGCCCATTAAGGGCTCGTTTAATGCTTACATTAGTGCACACAGAACTAAAATTAGGTAGTAAAGAGTAAGAAACAAAACACATCAACCACCCGTTTGTTCTGGAGCTTTGAGCTGTATCAAGCAGTTCACACCATCTACAGTTTCTGAGAGAAAAGAGTGGAATGCTTAACAACAAGCGAGTAAGAGCCAACTTTATTTGATGTGTTTGCATATTGGCTGAGGAAATGTACAGATAAAGTTCTGTCTTGATAAGGGACATTGAATCACTAGCTGAGAAAGCTGGAAAAGTGACGCCCACTGTTTCAGTCTCACTGTAGCCTGTGGAAACACCACTGTCAAATAAGAAGCCAGTGTGTCATTTATTTAGATAAATAAACCAAAACTTGCTTAAAGGGGCCCTATCATGCTCATTTTCAGGTTCATATTTGTGTTTTGTGCCTTTTTACATGCTTTAATATCCAGGGCCCCTGTAAGTACAAAAGCACACCACCGAGCTACTTATACTGCCAAATATTTGTTTTCCTGTAAGTACAAAAGATGCTTTCCATGCATTTCACATTCTCTCTTATAGCAACAAAAGGACAACAATCCCCTCATTTCATATACTGTGGAAATGTGTTAGTTATTGGTTTGCCCCACATCTTGACTTTTGTTAAATGTATGACGTCAACACATTTCACATAAAGGTATTAGGTTAGTTGAAAGCAATACTACTAAGTTGAACCTATTCAAACTTAATATTTAATATTTAATATGTGAACGTTTTTTCAGTGTGCCAGTAAGTATTTATTAGGAGAGCGCAGTACAGTAGATGACAATCGTTGGCCCTCATTGTTCCCTACAGACCTGGTGTTACGCACAATACACTAAATGACGAGTGAGATGAACTGGCCAACATCTGATAACTGTTCACCTATCCCCTGTCCAGTGTTATTCTAACTTTTGTCCTGTTTCACATATGTATAACCTCTACATTTCCCATAAAATCCCTTTGTGGTCACATATTCCATGAGTTAATGCTCCATTACAGACTGGCAGTGAGCGCAGAGGAGCAGATACTGTCCTGGCTTTGAACTCTCCAAATGTGCCACGCTCTCAGCAGGTTGGCTCAAACATGCAACAGCACGTCTTTACCATTAAATCTGAGGCGGAAAAAGAAGGCAGCATTTAGGAAAATCTGACTTCGCTCTGCAAAGTCAAGAAAAGGTTGAGGAGTTTTACAGTCGGCAGTGGCTCCTTCTCCTGACACTGCCGAGATAAAAGCCCAAACTCTGCCCCTGATTTTCTGATCTCTGCCTTTCCCTTTTTCTAAAGAGAGAAAAATTCCAGACCATCTGCACTCCTCGCTCTGGATCACTCCCACACACCCCACAGCTCACACACACTCTGAGTATTTCTCAGTGAGCCATGAAGGCTTGTTGAAAAGCTATGATGTGCAATGACTCACTGGCTTAGCAACACTCTTACACAATACACACAGCACTCCCTCAAATAGGAGAATTTTGTTTTTTATTTAGTATTTCAGGGAAGCAGATACCAATTAATGTTATCATTGAGCGCTGTGTGTACCATGCAATGTCATGACAAATTGACAGCTGTGAAAAGGTTCTATAGTGGTGCAGTAATGATGTTCTTTTGTAGGCTGACCAAGAGGTTAGCATCACAACGGCTCCCCCGACAAAAACAGGGGGATTTTTTCGTTAGGTTTCGAAATGTTGCATTAGCACAAATGTTATTGGACTTTTAGAGCGTAAATGCACTCTCCAGAAGTAAAAAGCTAATGTGAGGCTATGAAGGAAGTACATCATGATCACCACCGCTAAGCTAACGGAGGCTAATGTTCAGTGATGATGTTTAGCAGACTTTTTTTAGCCACTTGTTAGTGACCACCATTTTTACCACACATAGAAGCTTCAGACGTTCAACAGTGGGGTATTTACTCAAATATTATATTTAGTAGAATGAATGAAAATCTATGTTCGGCTTTTGTTAGTCAGACGTTATTTCAGCCATCTAACCAGAGCTGGATAAAGTACTCAGATCCTGTACTTGAGTAAAAGTAGAATGGTCTTAAAATACTCCATTACAAGTGAAAGTCCTGAATTCAAATTGTTACTTAAGTAAAAGTACAACAGTACTCATTCTGCACAGTGAATTTCGGTACTATCAGCCCATTGTTCTTAAAGTATTAAAAGTAAAAGTATGCAGAATGGCTCTTTTAAAGTGTTTATAAAAAATATGATATTGTTTTTATCACATGTAGCCTATATGTCTTTGAATCTAGTTTGTCAATGTGGACAAAATGTGTAAAATACATGATTGGTAAGAAGTGAAGTGCTGCATCATATCACATGTGCCTATCATGTGCGTTTATATATGTAAATATATACATATATATGTATATATATATATATATAGGTTTATATACACTGCCCGTCCAAAAAAAAGGTCACGAGCCTGTGGGGGGCAGTGCTATGATCTGGGGTTGCTGCAGTTGGTCTGGTCTAGGTTCAGCAACGTGCCCAAAGAATGAGGTCAGCTGACTCCCTGAATATACTGAAGGACCAGGTTATTCCATCAATGGATCTTTTCTTCCCTGATGGCACGGGCGTGTTCCAAGATGACAATGCCAGGATCCATCGGGCTCAAATTGTGAAAGAGTGCTTCAGGGAGCATGAGACATCATTTTCACACATGGATTGGCCCCCACAGAGTCCAGACCTGAACCCAATTGAGAATCTTTGGGATGTGCTGGAGAAGACTTTGCGCAGTGGTCCGAATCTCCCGTCATCAATACAAGATTAAAAAAAATGAATGCAAGACAGAAATAAATGTTGTGACATTGCAGAAGCTTGTGGAGACGATGCCCCAGCGAATGCGTGCCGTAATCAAAGCTAAAGCCGGTCCAACGAATATTAGAGTGTGTGACCTTTTGGCCGGGTAGTGTATAAAAAGTAACTGTGAGTTATAATTAATTGTAGTGAAGTAAAAAGTACAATAGTGCCTCTGAAAGGTATAGGAGTTGAAGTACAAAGTAGCATAAAAAGGAAATACTGAAGTAACGTACAATTATATCGACAAAAAAACTGAAGTATGGTACTTGAGTAAATGTAAATGAGTTGCTTTCCACCACGGAAACCCATCAGCCAATAATAAATCTGTATTTTGTTATCCATCGTTGAATTTAAGATGAGGGAAGCAGACGTGGTTTAATGCGACTCATTCCTGCACCTCTCTATTGAGGCTGTAACACCCCTTCTTAACTATGAGTGATCCTGACCAGGATATATTGCTTTATGCTACTCTGGGTTGTAAATGGAGGTCAACAGGCCACCATCACAAGTGTAAAGCCACAGGAATGTATGCTTTTTAACATCTTTTGCCAAAATATATGTCCAGGAAATCCTGTGAAACCCACGTTACATGTTAAGGACATAGTTGACAAAAGAACCAGCTAGGGACTGCTAAACACAGGCTACATTCTTGGGACAATCCAAACCTCTCTGCTTTTCCTGTCAGTAAATATCTGTCAGTTCCACTCTGCCTCCACAGGATGACAGTGTCACTACAGAGCACAGCACATGCATCAACCGGCTTTGTATACAGAAATCTAGTGGAAGAGTCCTCCTTTTATGGCTTCAGCTTGGTTTGTTAATCCCTCCAATCAGTTTTTATAACATTTAGTTTTTAGACTTTAACTGTTAACATCTGGGTCATGGGGACAGGACTGTGCATACAAATGAAAGAGAACCCAACAGAAAAATCAACCAATGGCGTAACTTTTTCACTCAGGGGGCGTGTTTATAGGGCTGTCCCCGCTTCACTTGGGACCAGCCACAAATAAAACAAATACCACACTGCAGTGTATAACAGGAAAAGTCTATTGGACGATCTATTTATTTACATTACTTGACCACTTTACCAGCTGCAGACAGATGTGTGTGTGTGTGTGTGTGTGTGTGTGTATGTGTGTGTGTGTGTGTGTGTGTGTGTGTGTGTGTGTGTGTGTGTGTGTGTGTGTGTGTGTGTGTGTGTGTGTGTGTGATTAATGAGATTTGAGGCCTGTATCAGAGTGTGTGGGTTAGCAAGCTGTCTTGGTCTTAGCAAAGGCATGATTTGATGTTTGACAGGCATGTGCAAGCAGGTTCCCTTTTGCAAGGCATATTAAATTAAAAGGATAAAAATCCTCTAATTTGGCTTTCAAAATATTTGGACCCAAAGTAGCTATCCGTTGTTGCTTAGCTTTCAGATGATCTATCTGTACGCTTATGTTTCTTTTTTCATTACATATTTATTATGTAAGACTGTCTACAACAGGTCCACTTTGAGGGCCCATGTCTCTTGAATGGTCGGACACTCTGGTTAATCAAACATGTAAGAACAAATGTGTCTGAATAGAAAGGGATGACGTCAGCAAGTGATTCATTTTTGATGGAAAGCCCCTGCATGCATCAATACACATCAGATGGGTCAGTTTACAGCTTAACTACTCAACAGTCAAATCACAACGAAAAATAAAGTCATGATTTCTGCAAAACCCTGTGGTGTTAGTAAGTCAAAGACCAGGTATAAGAACCATTCAATCACTTCAAATGTTTCTTTTTAACATGGCGAAGCATGTTGACCATGCTTATAATGAGTTGGATCAACTTTTGCATAATCTAATTATTTTGCTAAATTACTTTTATTCCTGAAAAGGACTCATACAATATACACAGCCGTTATTCTGGAGAAGGAACATCAAATACAATGCTAATGAAATGCCTGCCATAATGAGATTGACATATATAATAATACAGCATGTCATCTCCTCACACCTCACAAGTTCCTGTAGATTGCACAAATTTACAAACATTGCATTTAACAAAGAATTATGGTCATATACAACCCACTATTTCACTGGTGTTTGCAGTTATATTGGTGGGAAAAGTAACACAAAAGAGGAATGCCAGAAAGATATGTTCTTATAAATATTTTAAAAACTGGTACATTTCCTTAACCATCACTACTTTTTCTTTGTTTTTCGACAAATCGGTAGCAAACTTACAGAGTTTGCAATTAATTTGTAATAGTGCAACTTTCAGCCACTGATTTTTAAACATCTCAGTTCAATGCTGCTTTCCTACAATGCTTCCAAATTAATTCCCTCATCCACAACATCCAAGCCATTTAGTCGAAAGCAGATTTAAGACTAAAACTGAGTGGGAAAATGTTCCAAAACTGTGGCAAAAAGCATTAAGGATAGGAAATAGCAGTCACACCTTGTTGGCTTTGCTGAGATTAGTTTTACTACTGCTATTCGCTGCCATTTTCATAGGAATTCTATGTGTCATGCAATCTGGTTAGAGCTGGAAATGTTGGATCTAAATGCTGAATATGCCAATTAAAAAAGCTGCTTAGTAGCCACATGGATAAATGGAAAGTAGAAATTGTTGTGGACATGAGCAAGTCACACACTTGCCTTGGCCCTTTTACATTCAATGGAATAGGGAGAAAAAATAAATAGGATGGCACCTTTAAATCTGCATTGGGAATTCATTATTATATCAGAATCAGAATACCTTTAATAGTCCCACAGAGGGGAAATATGCATTGTTACAGCAGAAAGAGCCAAAGACAGCTTAATGTTACACCCAAGATACTAAATATATATATATACAAGACTCACACAATTCCAAAATACATCTATAATATGTATTATATGCAATGTATGACCAAATTCAACCCGAACTGAATGAAAGAGAGTCACTGTAAAGGGGAAAATCAAAGGATGGAGGATCCTGTTACTTCTTCGACCTAGATAATTGTTTGAGCTGAAACCATTTGAAGTCAAGGCTTAGAATAACATAAAAGAAGACTGAGGTAATAACAGCAACACTGACAGGATGACAGGTCAGATGTTGTGAGTAATCTAAATACCAGACTTACACAAGACAATGGGCCTATTCTGTGAACAAGACCCACACCCCTGCAAAACTGTCACAGTTTTTATGAAAATTGAGAAAATCCATGCACTGCATAGCCTATTATATTGTTAAGTTTCATTAGCATCAGGGTTCACACGCGCTTATAGGCAGAGCACAGAGTTTCCCTCTCCAACCCTCACTGAAATATCCCACACTTTAGGATTTCTGTGCAACACTGGCAGAAGCTACCCTGTGACCAGCGAGTGGAAGAAGTACTCACCTGTTAACCTCACTGAAAAGACTGAAACATTGCCTTTAACTAAATGTATTATGTCAACAAATGTTCCATAATTGTATTAGGTTAGTAGAAAGCAATTATATTACGATGAATGTAATATTATTTACTGAAACTTAATATTATAAGTTTTAACATACAGTTATATGACATTTGTTGACATAATACTTTTAATTAAAGTAAACGTTTCAGTTTTTTCAGTGCTTAAGTAAAAGTAATGATAGCGCAGTGTAGAAATACACTGTTACAAGAAAAGTCCTACATTGAAAATGTTCAAAAGTGGCAGCATGTACTTAAAAGTACTCATTCTGCACAATGGCCCAATTCAGAATAATATCAAATACAGAAGTATTATCAGCTAAATGTACTTAAAAAACGTTTAGTATTGAAGTTGGTCCATGTGGATCAAATTCAAAGTGACCCTTTAGAATAATGTATATCATATGACAGGGTTACAGTACTGTGCTCATCAAATGAATCCCACAGCTGGCAAAGGTGGAGATACCTTTAATAACTCCTTAAACTGCCAAGCATTTCAACCCATTATAGTATTTTGTAAAGTATTAGATCATTTATTTTGTTTGATCATATTATACATTTAAAATACTTTAATGACTTTACAGATTTGGATTAATGATGAAATATAATCAGCCCTTAAATCAGACTTTAGTTCACCTGGAGTAAATTCAGCAGCTACCCTGCAGTATACAAAGCCATTAAAACTAGCTGCACCTTTACCAGCTCTGAGAACACTTTAATGATCAATAATTATAAAACATATCAGAGATATTATTCTGAAATGGACCAATCAAACAATGACTACTTTTACTGTCGCTACTTTAAGTACATTTAGATGAGAGCACTTTCTACTTTCACTGGAGGAACATTTTGAATGCAGGACTTTTACTGTGACAGAGTATTCCTACACTCTGGTACTTCTACTTTTACTAAAGTACAAGATCTGAGTACTTCTCCCAACTCTCAGTACAAGAACCTCGAATATGTACAGTACATGACTTACTTGAGTAAATGTACTTAGTTACTTCCATCACTTCTTGTGACCATGTAAATACATTTGGAGTCATGTTTCATTGGGCTTAAACTCCAACCCAAAAGAAGTGATCACTTAAACACTGAATCTTTTGTCCAGCTGAACTCTTCTCAATATCGCGTTTCACAACAACGTAACACCACGGGAGGCGACACTAACACTATTCCAATCACACTGTGATTGTATTTAACTTGAACTGAAATCCCTTAATGTGGCTGAAGTGTTAGCATGTGAGATCCTGTTTGCAGTAACGTCGAGCCTCCAGTAATCAGACACCACAGAGATCCTGGCACAGTGTGGCCAACTCTTTACAGTTTTCCCTCCAGCTGCTGCAGCAGTTACCACCCGGTAGGCTACGAGTTCAGGGCTTTGACACATGCTGATCCTTCCTTTAATTCAAGCCAAATGATAGTTAGTTACCTGTCAGCAGCACTGTGGGCATCAGAAGGCAGTAGAACAGCCACACGATCACCTGTAGATCCATCCGCGCAGATCAATAGGTCCCCGATAATCAGCAATCAATAAGGCTCAGAAAAACTTAACGCGTACGGCTCCATCGCGGTAGATTGGTCAATGTGACAGAGGAGTGAATACACCATCCGACACTCGCTCGTGATCTTCCATTAAAGAAAACAAAACTTTTGTGGAAAGTTCCAACAAAAGTTTCCGATCAGTCGAGAGTCCTGTGTGTAATCTCCGAGCGGCAGCAGCAGCAGCAGAGATCCAGTGGCTTCAGGGCAGTAATCGGGGAGGGAGAAGGGTTTGTGCATGTGCTCCTCCGGAGGGGCCCTGTCTGCTGTTACAGTTGTAGGTGGAAAATGTGATTCACAGGCAGTCTGAAGGGCGTTCATAGAGGAGCTATTCTCCAGAAGCTGCTGCCGGTCACCTCCCTGCACACTGCCACACTGCACACTGCACTGCTTATGACTGCTGCTTACTGCTAACCTAAGCTAATTACACAGATGTGGTATAAAGTGTGAGTACATGCTTAATAAAGACGATTGAAATACAAATACAGATGTATTATTGGCTGATGGTGTGTTGGCATGGGTTTCAAAATGTTTGGCATGTTTCAGTGGTGGAAAGTCATAGCTTGTGAAAAGTAGCAAATGCTGTTTAATAAAGGTAGCGGAGTAAAATTGCATGATTTCCCTTTTAATTGTAGTGGAGTTTAAGCATAACTAGCATTAAATACAAATACTCAAGTAAAGTACAAGTACGTGAGTAAACATACTTACTTACTTTACACCATTGAGTGTAAGCATATGCTTAATAAAGATTATTTTCATATTAAATACAGCTGTATGATTGGCTGATGGCATGGGTTTAACAAATGTTTGACGTGTTTATAGATTGGCATTTCTGTCATGACCATGTCAATCAATACTAGAGCTGGAAATAGGCGTCCCTAAAAAGCCACGAGACAGTATCTGAAAAATAAACACGGGCAGTTTGTGGGTCGTTGGCGCCCCCCAGCGTACAAACACACACTGTAAAAACATGGAACAAGTGAAGGCAACACTAGCACCACTTGTGAGTGTGGAATTATCCCAACCCCAGCAGTAAGGCTCCGGCTTGTGGTTAGGTGTGTTCAAGGGCTGTGAGAAAGTTAGTGGAAAGTCTGTAATAATATCCAAACACGAGGAACAGAGCTGCACACTTTTCCTGCGTATTCATTTGGTGACCCAACCGATTTGTTATGAGAACCTGGGTCATGACCAACATGTGGGTACCACTGTCTTAATTAAAACCATCAGGCTTCTTAACCTGTGATACTATAGTGGAAACATACTCAACCATGAGTTGTATTGAACAAGTAAAGAGTTAAATCACTTATTTATATCTCTTTAAACCTTTCATTTTAGTGATCAGCAGAGTAAGGTAGTTAATTTAACTGTTAAAGACTTAATCCTGTTACTCACTCTTGCTAATGGTGCATTTAAGAGCCCTTTGTGAAGCACAGAGAAGGCTGCATGATTTAAGGTACCCTGAGTTTATGTAAAAAGTATATGCATGTAGATTAAGAGATGATCAATACAGAGTAATGTAAAAGCCGCATTAGAACGAGGATATTGGTGTGTAAATGGGTGTTAGGGTTAATGGCAATCTGGTTAAATCAAACTAAATGTTCTGACTGGGAAGTTAAACTATATTGAAGTATCCTAATCTAGGTTTATTCTTCTATAATGTGTTAAAGTAAAATATTTGATGTAAGCTTAAATAAGTCAAATAATTGTTAATATTTTCTGCTTGGTTGCAATGGACATTATTATTTGCAAATAACTCACCAGACATGTGTCACTCAGAACTCAACAGTTGAAAACACTGGAGTGTTGTAATGGAATGAATATAATAAAGGGAAAACAACAAACTGAAATAGCTTGTTGATGCCTCTGTGTCTGCCATTGATCATTAAATGTGATGACTGTGATGATTGTCAAAAATGATTAATCAGGTTCTTAAACGTTTGAGAACAACATTTTGGGATACTTAAAATAAAATGACCTCAAATGTAAATCTTGAAGTAACATTTTGAGGATTTAAAAAACATTCACTGAATCTGGTGTGAAGTGGAAACGTCGATGTCCCTATTTTTCCAAATTAAGTCAAATTACTTTATATTCCATTTATGTGGGCTTTGTGACACTTGGATAAGATGATCAGTCAAAGTCGTCATACATACACATGTTATACAAAAATATACACATTATATATACATAAAAATATGTTGAATCATAACATTATGTGGTAGAAACAAAAAAAGAACACGTTTAAATGTAATGTGTGTGACTTTAAAAGGATCCCTCCTTTATTTTCCTAGGACGTGGACCGGAAGAGGCGTGGCTTAGTACATTTCGCGCGAATTTTCTTTCTTCTTCCTGCGAAGTTAAGCGTTTCCGGATATCTATTGTGGATGCTCGGTATTTATACCGTGTCGACTTCAGGTTATTGTAGCGACCTGCAGTGTTTACTACTTTGCAGTTCCGGTGACCGCCCGAGCAGCAGCAACATGTCTCAGGCTAGAGTAACCGACTTCTTCTCCCAGAGAAAGAAAGGGATCGCCGCGACTGCGAAAGCAGCCAAGCCGAGCAGGAGCACTCATGTCGGCCGTGACTCTACTGGGATCACTTCCAATGTTCCCAGGACTCGGTCACTACAAAACAAAGGCGCTTTATGTCTGTCCTCCTCAGTCCATGAAGAGTTTGTCCGAATGATCGACGAGGCAGCAGAACTAGACCATGGACCCTGTGTCGGTAACCCTGCAAAAGATTCCCCCTCCAGCCCCCGGACACCGAAGCGGACCTCGGCCGACACAGGATTTGATCTCGGGTCTGCGGTGTTCTCATCCACCTCCAACCACAGCACCGCTAAGAAGAGACGGCAGGCGGAGGTTGATAGAGAGGCTAAAGCTACCGTTCAGAAAGCTCCGAAGAGGAAGGCCAGGAAGAAACTAGTCCTCCCTCAAGACTCCCCTCAGGTAATGTTGGGCTTCTGACTCCGTCTTTGGGACAAATGCATGTAAGCCACACGCCTGAGTGTCTTTTTAAAAAGACAAACAAAAACCCAGATTGTAACGCGTGATGGAAAGTAACATTTGAGGTACTTGTACTTTACCTGAGTATTTCCCTTTTTATAATACTACTAATTTATACTTGTACTCCACTATATTTATTTTACAGAACTGGGTTATTTAAACATTCATTTGATAAACAATACTAAAACCAGGAGTATCTTAAAAAAACAGGTTTGCTGTCAATTGATTATTTTTTTCCAAGATGTTTCACAATTCCTAAATTCCTAAATGGGTTTTTTGTTTGTTTTTTTGCAATGAGTACTACTTAAGTACATATAGCTATTCTTGATGCAGTAATTTTACTTGAAATGGAGTGTTTTACAGTGTGATATCAGTACTTTTACTCGAGTATAGATTCTGAACAATTTCTCCATCACTGACTGTAATGAATGGCACATATTGAGTGTTTGGTGTCTCTTTGTCCAGGCTGCAGCCCAGCCCAGTGAGGAGACCCAGCAGCTCTCAGCCCGACCAGCCCCTGTGTCAGGACGCAACGCAGAGAAACACCTTATCCTCCAGGCCCCTCCACAGAGGAGTCCAGTCCACAGCAGGAGCACTGGAGGACAGGCTTCCAAGGTAATGCACTGTGCCTGGATAGTCTGACAGCTTCACCAGTGTGCAGCCAACACACTGTTATCTGTGCAGTTTGTTTACTTCTCCCTAATTATTGAATATGTTTAAGCATACTAAATAAATAGACATTTCGAAGTTCAACCCAACCCTGTGTGGGGAATGAAGAAACCTACCCTCTATCAGCCGACAAAAGATATTTTTGTGTTGGCCATGGCTGTGTAAAGTCAACATTTTGATTACAGCCGACAGAAAAACAACTAGCAAACGCTTTGTTGATAGAAACGCAGTTAGTGTTTTTTTTCTAGCAGTGGTAGTGAAACAATTCCAATATTCCCTGATTCTGACCCTGAATAAGAGGTTTTCCTGTTTTCCTACATAATGTTTCATTATTAACCAAATATATTTTGGGGTTTCGGTTTTTGGTTTAAAAAAACCCAAGCTATTTGAAGATGTCAAGTTGGGCCCTGGAGCAATGTTGGATTTTTTTGGGGGGGAATTGATGAACTAAAATTTCAAAAATCATGCGACGCCCTCATTTTGATACTGACCTAGTGTACTTAATTCAAATGATAGTTATGGTGTTGTTCTATTTTGGGCAGCATGGCAGTATTTCTTGGAATTATTCTAAATTATTTTTAGACTGTGCTTTCATGTTGTTAAAGGAAGTCATCCAGTGCAACACAGTGGGTCATTGGGTTTTTTTAATGTAGTTTTTGGCCAAAAATGTAGCTCTAATACACAGCGGACTAGAAACACTCTGTAGGATACACACATTCGATGTTGGTTTGGCTCTGTATGTAGGATTAGTTCAAAACAGGAACAACGTTATTGTCACATTTCCATTGTGAAAGTCGGAAGTAAGAAATTGATCCCCATGGTAATCCCTCTCTGTCAGGCTCTGGGTAAAGAGGACCTTGCCGCCCTCAAGTTTCGTCTTCAGAGGATCACGAAACACGCAGAGAAAATCAGCAGCCCTGCTTCAGCCTCCACACCACCCTCTCCAGCTGCTGCCGCTGCTCCCACCAGCACCCCCACACCTGCCACCTCTGATGCCAAGACCCTCAACTCAACTATAGCACAGGCTAAAGAGCTAGCCTCTAAAGCTCAGCGTAGGAAAGCTGAGAGAGAGGCCAAGGAGAGCAACCTGAGTGAGACACAAACCCAGGACAGGTGAGCAACATGAAGCATATCTAATGTGGCTTTCAAAAGTATTCACCCCCTTGGCATTTTTCATGTTTTGTTGCCTCACAACCTGGAAGTAAAATGGTTTGCTTGAGGGTTTGCATAATTTCATTTACAGAACATGCCTACAACTTTGAAGATGTGTTTTGATTTATTTATTGTGAAGCAAACAACAAAAAGGACAATAACAGAAAACTTCAGCGTGCTGAACTATTCACCCCCCTAATGTCAGTACTTTGTAGAGCCACCTTTTGCGGCAATTACAGCTGCAAGTCGCTTTTGATAAGTCTCTATGAGCTTGCCACATCTTGCCACTGGGATTTCTGCCCATTCCTCATGGCAAAACTTCAAGTCAAATCAGAGATTCTCAATTGGATTGAGGTCTGAGCTTTGACTAGTCCATTCCAACACATTTAAATTCTTCCGGTTAAACCATTCGAGTGTTGCTTTAGCAGTATGCTTTGGGTCATTGTCCTGCTGGAAGGTGAACCTCCATCCCAGTCTCAAATCACAGGCAGACTGAAACAGGTTTTGCTGTAGAATATCTCTATTTGGCACCATCCATCTTTCCCTCGACTTGGACCAGTTTCCCAATCCCTGCTGCTGAAAAACATCCCCACAGCATGATGCTGCCACCACCATGTTTCACTGTGGGGATGGTGTTCTTGGGGTGATGGGATGTGTTGGGTTTCCGCCAGACATAGCGTTTCACTTGGTGGCTGAAAAGTTCAATTTTAGTCTCATCTGAGCATAGCACCTTCCGCCATACATTTAGGGAGTCAGCCACATGCCTTTTTAGCAAACTCAAAACGTGCCTTCTTATTTTTAACACTAAGTAATGTTTTTTCTGGCCACTCTTCCATAAAGCCCAGCTCTATGGAGTGTACGGCTTATTGTGGTCCTATGCACAGGCACTCCAGTCTCTGCTGTGGAACTCTGCAGCTCCTTCAGGGTTACCTTTGTTCTCTCTGTTGCCTCTCTGATTAATGCCCTCCTTGCCCGCTCTTGGTGGGTCGCCCTGTCTTGGCAGGTTTGTTGTGGTCCCATGTTCTTTCCAGTTGAAGATTATGGATTTGATGGCGCTCTGGGGGATCATCAAAGATGTGGATATTTTTTTATAACCAAACCCTGACTTGTATTCCTCAATAACTTTGTCCCTGACTTGTTTGGAGAGCTGCTTGTTCTTCATGGTGTGATGCCTCTTGCTTAGTGGTGTTGCAGCCTATGGGGCCTTTCAGAAAAGGTGTGTTTATACTGAAAGATCATGTGACTTAGATTGCACACAGGTGGACTTCATTTCACTAATTATGGGGCGTCTGAACGTAATTGGTGGCACCAGAACTTTTTAAGGGCTTCATAGCAAAGGGGGTGAATACATGTGCACATGCCAATGTTCAGTTTTTGTTTTTTATTTTCTGTTTTTATATATATTTTTCTCATTTCAATTCACCAACGTAGACTATTTTGTGCAGATCCATCACATACAACTCAGATTAAAAAACATTTAAATTACAGGTTGTAATGCAACAACATAGATAAAAAGCCAAGGGGGTGAATACTTTTGCAAGGCACTGTACCTCCAGACAAATGTGTGCATTTTGAGAACATTTCCACTAATTATTCTCCCCTATCCTCTTGTCCTTCAGTGCTGAGCAGCCAGCCTACCAGCGGTACCACAACCTCGCCCAGACTGCCCTCCCGGGGTTATCACTGCCATACCAGTACAAGGTGCTGGCTGATATGTTCAGGAGCATGGACACTGTGGTCGCAATGCTGTACAACCGCTGTGAGACAACCACCTTCGCCAAGATCAAACATGGAGTTCAGGACATGGTGCACAAGTAGGTGGACGGATGGAGGAATGGCTGTACTTTCAGATTTAAATGTGGATGAGTGATTTAATCAATTAATCCACATACGTTGGGATTGGACAGCATACTGGAGGTAGGAGCCGGCTGTCAGGCTGCAGAAGCTAATGCTTGCATTTCTATTCCTCCCCTGCAGGCGCTTTGAGGAGAGCCACGTTGGTCAGATCAAGACGGTGTTTCCTGAGGCCTACACGTTCAGACAGGAGAACAACATCCCAACCTTCACCAGCGGCATTAAGAAGGGCAGCTACCAGCTCACCGTGGAGCCCGTCGTCCCCTCCGGTAAATCACTTTCCACAAAGCATTCTAGCTATTACAACTTGGATCAGTACACCATTCAATGGTGTTGGGATATTTAAACTGTGGGCCTGATTGCATGTTCCTGTGTCCTCTACCTTGTGTTTCTGTACCAACCTGTGTGCCGCTGTCCTCCTCAGACCTGAATGAAGCGCGCCCTGTCCTCTCAGCCACTCGCCTCCTGGAGAGGAGACGCATCTTCCACCACAACCTGGTCTCCATCGTCAAACGGCACCACAAGGTCAGCAGCTGCTTTTGTACTGCTTTTAATAGTACGTGTCGCAATAGTGGTGCAGGAATGAGTCCTACAACCTGGAAATGAGTCAGCATTTTTGCACGGTCCGCTTGTCAATTTAACATGTTTTTTGCTAAGATGCCTGAAATAAAGTGTTTTAATATTTAAGCTTTGTTCTAAAACATAAACTAAATCAGTAAATACCCAACTGGTGAGAGTCTGGAGCTTTTACGTATCTTTAAAATGTCATCACGCCCAACATTAGCCGCCCTTAGCATGTTGACTTTAACTGTGTCTGTGCTGTAGTTCCCTTATAGCGTAACATTAGCAGTTTAATTCTGCTGATTGCATTTATGCTTCCTCAGTTTAAAACGTGCTGTTAATGTGGAGATTATCCTGTGTATCATGAACGTGTCTGTCTCAAATCTTATTCTTTTCATAATTCAAAAATGTAAAAAATATTTTTCAATTGGAACTTTTTTTTAAAGGGAGCTCCTGTGAACTCTTTAATACATAAATACATCATCCCTGCGCCACTCGTTTTGCCTAATCTGGAGGAGTCTCAACCATGGCCATGTCCCACTTTTTCGAGTAGACTGTGTGGGATGAGCTGGGATTGTTCTCTACACTAACAATCAGAAATGACACTTTGGACTCTGAATGACAGATTTCCGTTTACCTCTCTTTCTGCAGGACTTTCTTTCCTCGTTGGTTCCTGTGGTGATGGTTCCAGAGGACAAACTGACCCGCTGGCACCCCCGCTTCAATGTGGACACTGTTCCCATCATCTCCACCAGCTCGCTGCCTCAGCCCCCCCACACCGAGAGACTGTCCACCGCTCAGGAGGTGCTGGACAAGGCCCGCGCCCTCATCACACCCAAGGTACTGCATTTGTGCTAAAAGGATCAATTAAAGTATACTCATTGGGTTATATTGTTGAAATACTTGACGTAATTGAATAGAGCTGGCTATATTTCACTATCGGTGTTTTGATTGCAAGCATTGTTCCGTCAAAGTCAAATGGAATTTTCCTCTCTTCCTGCGTTCAGATGGAGAAGGCTCTGGTCTCTCTGGCTCTGAAGACTGAAGAGAATAAAGAGCCAACACCCCCAGAGAACCAAACAACCCCCCCAACCCCAGCTCCATCAGAAGCTCAAGCCCCAACTGCCCTGAAAGGAGTGTCCCAGTCCCTGCTCGAGAGGGTAGGTGCACCAGGAGGGGAATATTGGTGCTGGGGTGGGCATTATGAACCGGACAGTGCTTGATGGGGACATGCCACGTCAGAAAACCATGTTGTAATGTGTCTTGTTATCATCGTATTGATTTGGGTGCTCTGTTGGTGTTTCAGATTCGGGCGAAGGAGGCCCAGAAGCTCCAGGCAGCCATGACAAGAAACCCCGTCCAGGAGGAGCGCCTGCTAATGATGTCACGGCTTCCCGAGCTGGCCAGGATTCTCCGGAACGTCTTTGTCGCGGAGAAGAAACCAGCTTTGATAATGGAGGTGGCCTGTAACAAGATGGTGGCCAGCTTCAGATCTGCCCTCAGCTCAGGTCTGTAGTAATTCAAAATGCACTTCTACTGGAGAGCTCTTGTTTTGTCATTGACTACATTTCATACATCCTCAGTGCCAGGTTTAGACAGGAAGTGCCCCTCTGGTTTTAAAATGACCTACTTATTCTACATTTTCTGTGTGTGTGTGTGTGTGTGTGAAGCAACACAGTAGACACACACAGACCTATTCAAAGAGGGAAAGCTACAGGTTGTGCCTAATTGCATGACATAACAAAAAAAATGATGAGCCATCCTTTTGAATGGCTTGGTAAGGAGCCACTAAAGAGTAATCCACATCACTACTTGTGGGTATAGCTGAGAATTAGGGCTGCTCCCAATTAGTCGACTAAACGGTAGTCTGCAAAAAAAACCATTTGTCTACTGATTTTTCATTAGTCGAAAGAGAATAAATAAAATATGTGCTTTGCTTTGTCAGCTGGAAACCCCCTCAGACTTCATTCAGATGTGCCTGGTCATTTAGCTAATGCAGGAAATCCAAGTGTGGATCTTCCTAGACATAAAGGGGTGACATGCAAACCCTGCAGGCAAAAGGTTGCCTGCATATCCCAGCCATCGGCGCACAGCTTCTTTGAAGCCAGCATCATAACAAAACACGGAGCTTAATTATTCCAGACAACGTGTGTTCCTTTCTCAGTCTCGAAAGAAAACAGCAGCAGTGAGTCAGGCAGCAGTGTAGCATGTAGCAACATAAATAAACCTATAATATAAAATCATTTTGAGCTCAGAAAACGATAAATTCAAGCTCTCACACATATTTGTCGGTGTTTCATGTGTAGTATTTGTTGGGTTTTTATATTCAGATATGAATTATAGAAACTAAAACTCAATGCTCAGTGTGTGTACTCGCTGCTAAGAATCTTTACCGGAGCTTCTGCTGTTTGTAGCGCTGACGGGCGGTCCGTTCTGTGCGCTGTGACTCGTGCGCTTTCTACATCCACAATTTAATTTATATTTCAAAGGTTAATTTTTCCAGTTTTATTTTATGTGCAGCCAACGTCCCATGTGTTTATAATACCCTTCTTTATCAGCCTTTGAAACTGAAATCATATTTGGGGAAAACAATATGAAGTAAAAAATATATATTAACTCGCCTGAATTGACGAATATTGGTCGACTAGAAAAAGCTTTATTTGAAGGCAGTACTGATGAGAACCAACCTGCAAGTATTGTTTATGTATTATTCTTAACTGTAAGGAATCTAATTGAGCACGTTTGAAGTGACTAAGCTGCATTTCCTGTAGCCCTCCCCATTTTGTTGTCTTGTATCGATGATAAAAGAAATGTTACTGATCGGCTGTCCCTGTCTCGTGAACAGGTGAGATGGAGAAGCACATCCGTCTGCTGGCAGAAGTGGCCAGTGATTGGCTGAAAGTTCATCCTATCAGGAAGGACTCTTACCTGAAGTTGAACAAGAACATGGAGATCAACATCGTCCTGGACAAACTGAGCAGCCGACTGCGAGAGGAGGAGAGGACCTGAGACACAGAGGACAGAATAATGACTGATTAAACGAGTGATGTGGTGACCTCTGGGACCCCGCTCAGGTCGCTACTAAAGGACCTGTAAACTGAAGACTAGCTCCCTTCTGAAGGACTTCTCTGAATAACACTGGTTTGTGAACGGACGGAACATGTCTGATGTTCTGTGGAGTCATCGTCTCTCAGCTCCAGGAGATCCTGGATCTCCGGTCCTGGTATTCCCACCTTCCCCGTGTGTTTTAAAAGAAAAGGTTGTTTTAACCCATATGACGATTTGCTTTGTTTTGTTTCAACCATGAACCTGTTGTGTTGCTGTTCCAGTCTTTTTCTAGCTCTATTTTCTACAATGTAGAACTGATGAAAGTTTACATTTAAAAAAAGTCACTAAATACAAGATGTGTCAGAATATCGTGCCTTTTTCTGTGAACTCAGTTAATTAAACATGACAATGGTAAAGCAAAGGTGACTTTTTACTTCTTTTTTTTTTAAATAGTTCCACTTGTATAAAATGCTCATGCTACCTCTAATTTTATTCCCAATCATTAGGGACATCCAGAAAGACGTACTGCGTTCAGACATGATTTCTCTGTTCTCTATGATACATGACCTATGTGCACATAAGCTGACCTAAACTTGAAAAGAATAAACGAGGACTTCCTGCGGTTGTATTTGTGTCTCCTGACCTTTTGTTTTTGATGTTTCTCTAACAATATATTTCCCTAGTAGTAAAGAGGCAACTGAATTAAACAGCTTGCTAAATGGTCAAAGCACTAATCCATGACGACCTTTTTTCACACCAAGCTTTACACCTCATAGTTAGTATAAATATAGATGCTCAATTATTCAAAATGGTGCATTACCTCTTTCGGAATTGGCGTAATGAGATGATGCTTCCGAGGAATATGCAGGGAGGGGCATCCCATAGTGAAACATTTCAATCATGCTACTCTGAGAACCAGAGTTACACAAGTGACTTAACGTGGTTAAAGTAGGGAACGTTTACTTTTGTTCTGTATATCATAGTGAATCTAACCTCACAGTTCAATTGTTATATTAAATGTTCAGTGCTTGTTATAGTTAGGTTATAAAGTGTTTGGTTATTAAAGTTTTTAATTAATTAATAAATCGTTTTTATTGAGATAGAAACTAAAGACCCAGGACTGCGTTCTCACAATTTATTCAAAACAACACAGGACACACCAGAGACGGGTTGATGTACCTGACTAACATCCTAAATAACTTTTGGAATTTGTGTGAAACGTTGTACATGTTCACGTTCCCCAGATGATGTTCCTAATGACCCCTGACCTTTGCGCTATTTCCATAATGTGGTTGGCATGGTATGTCTTATGTTATAGTGAATAATCGATAACCCTAAACTATATTTCCATAACCTCTAGTATCTATATTAATGGGTATTTTTTCAAAAAAGAAAAAAGCCCACTTACAATAAAACATACAATAATAATCTCTGAAATGTAGAGAAGTATAATTATGAGTATTAGAAAATATTGAAAATAATTTAAGACCACAACTTAGGAGTTATTTCAGTTACTATAGCTACAGAAGCAGAAACACATGGATCATTGCTCACATTAGCTTATGGAAAAACTTAAAGACTAGCAGGAGAATCCCTGTTTGTATTGAACAGAGCAAGGATATATCTGATTGATGAGCAAGGCTTATTCTTTCAGACACATTTGAAAAATGAAATACACAAATGTGGCAGTTGATCAATTAGTTCAGTCTGTAATGTATAAATACATATGGTGAACAGCTTTCATAAGTGCAATAACATCAGTCAGATGATTATTATCCTTACAGATATCTTATATCAACATGTGTGTGACAAAGGTTATGCAGTAAGAACAAAGGCTTTGGAAATTAAAATGACACAATCACAGAACAGTGGTCCCAGTCAGACTGCAGTACGACAGAAAGGCTAGAAACAAATCCACATTAGCACTTTGGTCTCAATACAAACAAACTTAAGCAATAAATGTGATTATAAGTGGCCTTTGCTAAGCTCTAGTATGGCTTTATTGCATAGACAATGTGTGACAGGTAGTTGGAAAAGAGTATAATGATTTAAAACAGTCCAACAAGGCCATGTTTGGATATCTTGTAAAAACACATCTCAAAACCCTTTGAATCCCGTCAAAGAAATATAAAAAGCAAAGTTACAACAATAATTTGCGGATGTATGAATAAATGACCATTCAAAATATATATATTTTAGTGCTTAATGGAATTGCAAACAGTATGTGATTGAAATGGACTATTGTGAGAAGGAGAGATGTCCTGCTAGTACCTGTCTTTGAGTAAAAACCAATGTTAGACACAAACAACATGTTGTCTCGTGCAGCCGTGTCGTACACTGACAGTAAGTGACCCTGGCTCTAGGGCCGCAGCGATCCTCAGTACTGGAGCAGGGAGAACAGCTTGTGTGGTTTCAGTTTGTCGACGCCGTTCAGCTCTTTGAGCTCGATGACCACCATGCAGCCCAGAATGTCAGCCTGCTGCTTCTTCATCAGCTCACAGGCTGCATACAGGGTCCCTAATACACACAAAATAAATATCACTTTAACATACAAGATGGTTCCCACAGTGGGGGCTAACAATCAGTAACAAGTTGGAAACCATTCAGATTTGAGTTTAAAAATTGCACATTTATTTAAAATATAAATAATATTCATATCTTAAAGACTGAGGACTAAAACTGAATTGTAAATGGAAAATGAGGAGAAATATATTCCAAATTAATAATTGTATTATTGGTTTATTACATTTTTATTTTAAATGTATGCTGCTATAAAAACAACCCAGAGACTAAGTCCAAGTCAAAGAGGCTTATTGGAATAAACTGTCACACATGACTTCTGGTTGTACAGTTACCAGAAATATTATATACAGCCATGGAAAAAATTAAGAGACCACTTCAGCATGATCAGTTTCTCTTGTTTTTATAGGTACGTCTTTTAAGTTTTTGGTTTTTTTCCTATTCTATAAACTACTGGCAATTTTTCTCTGTGTTGGAATACAACAGACACCAGAATGGCTGCCAAAAAATTCGAGTGGTCACTTAATTTTGGCCGCGGCTCTATATACACTATATAATTAAATAACTAATTGCTTTTAACTGTTGCATGAATTACTCTGTTTTAGGAAGGAGGGTTGCTCGGCATCAATAACTAGTGGCTTTTCATTTAGCTGTGATACCTGCGCTGAGAGAGAGCTGATTTCCTGCTGCAAACACGGCCCAATTGTTTTCCATGAAACAATACAACTGCTATCTGTTACACTGATCACATGCTCTCAGAGTAGTGGAGGACGGAGGAGCTTTAAGCAGAGGCTGCACAGAAACCCATGTGCAGCCTTATTATCCCTACACGTTTGTTGATGCTCTACCCCCAGCTCCCCAGCCCACAAAGCACTGGTCACCAGGAGCTGGCTATTGATGCTGAATTGTTTGCTGATGACCGTCAAAGTAAACCTATAATGTAACTAAGTGTCAGTTGGAAGGAATTTGTGACATTTTTACCATTTCTGGTAGTTATAATGTGCTTTTGTAGTGAATCCTGTGATTAACACGATGCATATAAAGCTGATGGGATGTCTCACCTCCAGTAGCCAAAAGGTCATCAATCAGTAGAACCTTCTGTCCTGGGGCCACGGCATCCTCCTGCACCTCTACCTCTGCCTGCAGGAGAGGAATAAGACTTTTAGAAATATTGTTCATAACATTACTGCCTGAGGTCATGACCTTTTCCAAATAGACCCTGACACAGATCAGTACAGTGTAGAGGAGGAATCCTGTTTCTGTGGGGGTCCTTTCTGATTGCAGTCTTGCTAATCAGTCCTCCACGGTAGTTTTGTATGATACTATATTATACCGTATGTTAACTGTTTTGTGGCCAGTGAAAGATAGAAGCACGAGGAAGCTATTTGTAGCTCTTAAATGTATTATGTCATTTGAAGCAAAGGAATCTTGAATGGCTGAGTTGTAGCTGGGGAAGAGAAAATGTGATGATGCAGCAGTCATGAGTGGGCCCACTGGGGGGGACAGCACCCAGAATTTCCTATAAACCTTGTGTTATGTCACATTTTTAAAAAGAAAACTGTGTGGAGGCTGCAGGAAGTGACAACTGATCAGCATTTTCATTTCTCTGTGGATCAGCATAATTCTTTTATAATAATATCTTGAAAAAAAAGCTGACAAGCATTTTAACCGTCAAGTCTAACCTTTTAGTGGACAAGTTTACCCTTAGATAAGAGAACATCTGCTTTATCAGTTCTGTTTTGCTAACATGCTGTCCAACAACATCCTTGTACTTTATTTGTACACAGTGTACAGTGGGGCAAAAAAGTATTTAGTCAGCCACCAATTGTGCAAGTTCTCCCATTTAAAAAGATGAGAGAGGCCTGTAATTTTTATCATAGGTATACCTCAACTATGAGAGACAAAATGAGAAAATAAAATCCAGAAAATCACATTGTAGGATTTTTAATGAATTAATTTTCAAATGATTGTGGAAAATAAGTATTTGGTCAATAACAAAAGTTCATCTCAATACTTTGTTATATACCCTTTGTTGGCAATGACAGAGGTCAAACGTTTTCTGTAAGTCTTCACAAGGTTTCCACACACTGTTGCTGGTATTTTGGCCCATTCCTCCATGCAGATCTCCTCTAAAGCAGTGATGTTTTGGGGCTGTCGCTGGGCAACACGGACTTTCAACTCCCTCCAAAGATTTTCTATGGGGTTGAGATCTGGAGACTGGCTAGGCCACTCCAGGACCTTGAAATGCTTCTTACGAAGCCACTCCTTCGTTGCCCTGGCGGTGTGTTTGGGATCATTGTCATGCTGAAAGACCCAGCCACGCTTCATCTTCAGTGCCCTTGTTGATGGAAGGAGGTTTTCACTCAAAATCTCCCGATACATGGCCCCATTCATTCTTTCCTTTACACGGATCAGTCGTCCTGGTCCCTTTGCAGAAAAACAGCCCCAAAGCATGATGTTTCCACCCCCATGCTTCACAGTAGGTATGGTGTTCTTTGGATGCAACTCTGCATTCTTTCTCCTCCAAACACGACGAGTTGAGTTTTTACCAAAAAGTTCTATTTTGGTTTCATCTGACCATATGACATTCTCCCAATCCTCTTCTGGATCATCCAAATGCCCTCTAGCAAACTTCAGACGGGCCTGGACATGTACTGGCTTAAGCAGGGGGACACGTCTGGAACTGCAGGATTTAAGTCCCTGGCGGCGTAGTGTGTTACTGATGGTAGCCTCTGTTACTTTGGTCCCAGCTCTCTGCAGGTCATTCACTAGGTCCCCCCGTGTGGTTCTGGGATTTTTGCTCACCGTTCTTGTGATCATTTTGACCCCACGGGGTGAGATCTTGCGTGGAGCCCCAGATCGAGGGAGATTAGCAGTGGTCTTGTATGTCTTCCATTTTCTAATAATTGCTCCCACAGTTGATTTCTTCACACCAAGCTGCTTACCTATTGCAGATTCAGTTTTCCCAGCCTGGTGCAGGTCTACAATGTTGTCTCTGGTCTCCTTTGACAGCTCTTTGGTCTTGGCCATAGTGGAGTTTGGAGTATGACTGTTTGAGGTTGTGGACAGGTGTCTTTTATACTGATAATGAGTTCAAAAAGGTGCCATTAATACAGGTAACGAGTGGAGGACAGAGGAGCCTCTTAAAGAAGAAGTTACAGGTCTGTGAGAGCCAGAAATCTTGCTTGTTTGTAGGTGACCAAATACTTATTTTACCGAGGAATTTACCAATTAATTCATTAAAAATCCTACAATGTGATTTCCTGGATTTTTTTTCTCATTCTGTCTCTCATAGTTGAGGTATACCTATGATAACAATTACAGGCCTCTCTCATCTTTTTAAATGGGAGAACTTGCACAATTGGTGGCTGACTAAATACTTTTTTCCCCCACTGTATATACTGTGAGTTGTTTAATGAACATGTGTAGAAAAAGAAAGGGATATACAATCATTTCTGGCTTTAGGGGCACTTTGAGTTAAGATATATATCAATGAATACATTAATCTCTACATGTCTGTATTCCCCAATTGACATTTTATTCACAATATAAAAACTGCATAACCAACATTACAGAGTAAAGCTTTTAACAGTATCCTCAGTGTGTGTGTGTGTGTGTGTGTGTGTGTGTGTGTGTGTGTGTGTGTGTGTGTGTGTGTGTGTGTGTGTGTGTGTTCTTCACCTTGCCATACTCCAGATCATACGCCACAGACACAGTGCTTCCGGGCAGTTTGCCGATCTTTCTGATCAGGACAAAGCCAACACCTAGCCTCTGGGCGAGCAGAGGACCAAACAGGAAACCACGAGCATCCAAACCTGCACACAGACACAGAAGGACAACTTAGGGCAGGATATACTGTATGAAAAATGAAAACACCCCCCATCAAAAGTGTTTACATCTTAACAATGTCAGATGTTGGAATGGAAGTCTTAACCTGAACCACAGTACAACCAAATGTTTTTATGAAATATTGAACATTTTTAAAACAACAAGTCTGCCTTGTATGAACCCAGGTTGGTCTGCTCACAAAAAAAAGGCAGTTCCTTGAAGGCTCGTCAGCTAAATCATACTGGTATACACTAAAAAGGGGATTGCTTTGGTTCCTCACCTACGATCAGATCCACCTGCGGGTGGTTCTTCCTCACATGTTCTTCAAACAGGTCGGTCACAGCTGTCAGAGCCGCTGGATCCTTCAGGATCGGACAGATATCCCTGCAGCAAATACACATTACATAAGCAAGTGTTCAGGACTCATTTATGAATGATAATCAATAATAATTTCAGCACTTAAAACAGAGGCCTACAATTAAAATTTCAGCAATGTAAAAGTTACATAAGGCTTCTGCTGAGGGCTGATAAAGTCACTGCCTGCATGAAAAGCACAATAGCTTTTCTAATTTATCTCATAGACATTTGTTCTGTATTGGTGTGTAAGATGAAAATGGGGAGGGGGCAAAGAGGTAGAGTTATTTATTTGACTTCAGGCAGAACTGACAGAGTATCTGACTTACAGATAGAGCAGCAACAGGTAAACAGTGTACTGACTAAATCCCTACTAACACGGTTTATTATGTGGCTGCCTGAACAACGTGTAGGTGAGGGGTGAGAGGAGAGGTGTAGAGCAAGCAAAGCTGTCAGACACCATCTCAGAATGTGACAATAAACTTTTCCCTAGACCTAAGTCTTAAATATATATCTTACATATCCTCTGTAGTGTGTGTGTGTGTGTGTGTGTGTGTGTGTGTGTGTGTGTGTGTGTGTGTGTGTGTGTGTGTGTGTGTGTGTGTGTGTGTGTGTGTGTGTGTGTGTGTGTGTGTGTGTGTGTTTGTGTGACTGCATAACTAACATGTGAGTAGCCATAGATCAGAAGAGTCTGGAGCTCTGAAAGCAGGTGAAGGGTTAAACACACTCTTACCTGAACAGGATGCCTTTCTTCGGGAAGTCCGGGAAGGCTCGGATATGTTTGTGGACCAGCTGTAGCTTGGACTCTGAGCTGGCTGCCATCCTACCTCTTTGAATCAATCTTCTCCTTGCCTTCTTTTTCTTCTTCTTCCTCTTCTATGGTTTTAATGGCGGATCTGAATTCGCATGCTGACACCTACTGTACCGGGGTGTGTTGCACTTTATGACATATTTCTTATTTAAATTGGTGTCATTTAATTGAATACTTTTTGAATAAAACATACTACGAAAATCATTCAAACTATATCAATGATAACTTTTAAAAATAAATTATATTCTGGATATCAAAGCTTCGTTTCCACCAGTACATTAACCCTACTGACGGTGTACACAACATTACGCATTAGCGCCCTCTCCTGGGCTGGAGTGAGCAGCTACACCAGAAAACCCCGATTTACACATTTGACCAAATGTGTATTTCCCTCTCAACATTAATGGAAAGACAATGCACGTGTATTCATTAAGCTCATTTTATAACATATTAAATATCAACAAGGGAATTCAAATTGCTTTACAAAAAACTTGTAACATTACATTCAAATTTAATAGGAAGGGACAAAAGTTGTCAGTTTTGTTTTAAAGGAATAAATAGTTGCAACGGTCCTGCTGTTTTGTGGGATTCCCCCCCAAATATGTAACATAAAAATTAAACACTGCTTCTCCGTGTTTGACTGCAGACCTGAACCAGAAGCCCGGAAAGCTCTGGATGGTTCAGAAAAATAATACACTATAAATTAATTTGGCCATAGTCAAGGTGCTTTTATAAAAATAAAAACAATCATCAACAGAGAAAAGTATTTTACCTTCCAGATCAACTCTTTACAGTTAGGCTAGGTTGGGTTGTTTATTGTTCACACTCAATGATTAACATTTAATGTTGTCTCATTTGTGATAAAGTTATATACTTGTATTCCCTCTTTATAGTTTTACAGCCATGCTATCAGCGTGCTAAACAGATCAATATGTGTGTTTGCGCTGGTGACGCTGGTGACACGTCCCCACCACTTTGAAATGGCCAACTTTGTCCCCATCACATAACCTATAAATGCACAAAGAAATATAATAAACAAGAACACTGTTTTGGTGTCAAGATGTGCAATTTGGCATGTTAATACACTTTTAATAGAAACTGTATTGTACGTATTCCTCCTGCTTTGCAGCAGCAGGCCACACAACATCAACTACAAATAATTCCTCCTTACTCTACCCAAAAAGAGAAATTTAGTTTGGCCTGTTTTCCTGAAGCAAATGTTGTCTTCTTGGTTTATTTTCTTGTCAGAGAGTTCCAGAATATCAATTGAATTATATTGTCACCCAGGGACAACTTTCCCCGAGGACACCAATGAAACAATCAAACCATTTTGTGGTCACGTAGTGCTTGTGTGGCCTGGACTTCATTGCATTTAAAGGTGTTTCTGACATTTCTTGTTTAGTTGTTCATCAACAAAGGTATTGCTTTACAGGTGCGCCTAACAAAATGTCTTCTCTATACTCTTTACTAGACTTGGTGCGTATTTGTGATTTACTTTTTTGCGTAATACATTTATAATAATACATGTTGGTGATAAGGAGAACGGTGGGCTGGATACGAAGGTAAGAAAACACCTTTATGCAGGTCTCATGAATGTGTCATATATTTATTTATATAGTAGACTATATTTTTCATCCTTTATTTTCTATCTTTGCAATTAATATTGAGATAATATAACACTACACACTCCGATACAGTAGTACGCGGTATGCACTGCAAAGTTGGTTTGAGATCCGAAAATAAAACCACAGAAGAAGAAGGCGTTTCTTCCTGTTTACGATCTATTCGCTGTTGCGTGCTGCGTCCGTGGTCACAGAGGTCTGTTCAGAGGTGTCTGTGCTGCGAGATGTTGGCAGCTGCAGGTCTTAGTGGAAGGTTATTGGTAAGGGGTGTGCGAACATTACCTCCGTATGCGGTTTCTCCTCCGTCCCTCTGTGGGGTCGCTTATTACAGAGGAAAACAAACACCGGCTAACAGCGGCACTTTGATCCCGAGCCGAGCACTAAGCGGCAGGCAGCAGGCGACAGGTGAGTGCGCTGCCTGCGGGTTCCTGATAATAACTGGAGGATAACACTTTAATGTTTAATACCGAGGGAGAGAAGTCAGCAGCATACTTTTGACAGTGTTTCAGTCAACCAATTGCTATTAAAAGAATACGCAAGGGCTATTTCTCAGGTATGTCACGTTTTTTAAAATCTCTACTGGGTTGGAAAACGATATACGCTTCCCGGAATAGCATCCTTTTTATGTTAGACATTTAATGGTTTTGACGACCCCTAATAATACACCCAGCTGTAGCTTTTTATGTATGTCCATTTCAACTTGATTTTGTATTTACATAAACCGGTTTCTCTTCCTCATAGCTTCAGTGGTTTAATTTTCTCACTTCCTTAGTTGTGTGGCTTCAAAGTAAATGAAGCTATCCCTGCTCTAATACTAGAACATAACCCCGTAAGTGACATACTACAATGTGAAGATTTCTTTTACCTAAGGTTAGAACTTCATTTTCAAACCTTGTTATTAGATACTATTACATTACATCTCATTTAGCTGACACTATTATCCAAAGCTTCTTAGCATAAAAAAACCGTATAAATTATATTACACTTATAATTGCTTAAAAGAAGACAAAACATTGGCATCAGTTTCAAATCTGGCAAACTTTTGTTTTTCAATTCAGTGGCCAGGTACATTCGGTTTCATTTTACAACGAAGGATATGTAGACTTTCAGCTGTGCTGATGTCAATATCTTTGTACAGAAAAGCTAGTAATTAATAAACATAACCCCTAAAGCATGCTAAACAACTTGCTGAACAAGTGTAATTGGTTGTGGTGATCTCAACTTTTATTTTCCTGCTTTCTGGCTTTGGTGCCACCCAAACTGGCTTGTTTGCTGCCTTTTAATGTTCGGGAAACCCTGGGAGCACTTCAACCTCATATTTGCATTTCCAATTCAATGCCCTGGAATGCAGACCCAGAACTACTAACTAACACCCTCTTATACTAACACCCTGCCTGTTGTGCATGTTTCTTTCTGTCTGACCTCGCTGTAGCCTTCTGACCTGAGAGAGGCCAGCGCTGGGACTTGTGGGAGGTAAAGTCTTGTCTCACTATGTTGCCTTTCTCCCAAGGGAAGCTGGTGCGGAATGGCGAGGATAAGAATGCAGTGGTGAGCCCCCATTCATACCTCACAGTAAAGAACACACTTGATCAACACTCCTAATTTTGGATGCAGAGTCTACTGTGCCTTCCAAGTATTACATTTTTGTGGAGTAAATGCTAATCGTAAAGCTAAAATACGAGACCCTACCTCATGTATTCTCCTTTTTCTTCTCCATTGGTGTGGACCGGCCTGTCATCATCTGTCCCTCTGTCGCTGTTTTCAGATCTGCATTGAGGGGAACATTGCCAGTGGGAAGACGACATGTCTGGAATATTTCAGCAATACAAGCAATATAGAGGTACGAGTAAACAAAGTTCTACACCAAAGCTGTGCACGTTGTTGTTTTCTGTGCATGTGCTCCCTCCAGGACGTACCACTGTAGGTGTTACACAAACAGAGTTTTAATAAAGTTGACATTTGTGAGTTTCTTTTGCCTTTTAAAAAAAATGTTTACTACCACTTCTACTATTCTACCATTCTTTACTTTCGATTAAAACATTAGGTTTCTTTTGCCTTCATACACATATGAAATTAAGGCAACTAAGGAAAGATGAGAAGGCAAATAAAAGAAGCAACTGTGCACTCAGTTTTACATTCAGATGACAATTCAATTACTATACTGAAGCACGGGACGCTGCCAGCAACAGTGCTGTTCGTTTATGAAGTTTGCCTTTCTGTTTTGATCCAGGTCCTGACAGAACCAGTCTGTAAATGGAGGAATCTCCGTGGACACAACCCTCTGGTATTGTAAACGACATAATTGCTATCATTTTGTAATTTTGTGATTACAGCATTACAGAATGGCCTTTACACACCAATCATCGTCAGTGAGCTGTTTGTATCCTACTTCATAGGCTACACAGTCTGACTACCTACATGACACTAGAGAGCAGTAGAGGAAGGAAAAACGAGTGTTTATCTAAACTTTGTGTGAACTTACCCTGTAAATTCATAGCAATCTATCCAGTTGATTTTTCATATTTTTCGTGTACTCTATGTAGGAGTGTTTTTTTAGCATTAAGGTGGCTCTAGGTTTTGAAAAATCACTTTGAATGATCAGGCTCCATCCTTGGGGGACCATGAATATCCAGCTCAATCCCCATGAAGATGCAGTGTGTCTGTGCAGTAGTTGGATACATGTTCTGTATGCCTGCCATGCTGGCTGTGTCAGCAGTTTGTTTCTGTCCCTTCAGGGTCTGATGTACCAGGACCCTGAGCGCTGGGGCCTCACCCTGCAGACATATGTTCAGCTCACCATGCTGGACAGACACCTGTCAACCATAGTAGGTCTACTGTTGGCTAAAACTGTTATGGTGCGTTTACACTGCATGGTACAAGACATCCTGCACGTTGTGGCAGCTGGCCAAATTATGCAACACAGCTCTCCCTACAGTAGGCAAAGACCTTCTCTGTTTGGTTCTTGAAGAGAGGATTCAGGGTATGTCCTGTTTACACATGAGTCTCAAGCATTGCTATGGTGAACAGCTGATCTCCTCGCCTTCACTAAGGAGCTGCCCCCTAGAGTGGAGACAGACAAGTAAAGCCGTACCATGCAATGGAAACATGGCTTTATTTGAAACCAATTCATATTTACTGTGTCAACACAAGGTAGCTGTGCTGATGCACACATTAACAGGTAATCAGCAGTTTGTGCTTATTCCTTTTGTTCCAGTCAGCCCCTATCAGGATGATCGAGCGCTCCATCTTCAGTGCCAAGTACATCTTTGTGGAGAGTCTGTTCAAGAGGTATCTGTGTTAGAATTTCCACTCATGTCCAAAAGACTAGAAGAATAGATCCTCACAGATTATCATTCTAGCTTTAATAGTGCTGGTTTCAATTCTTTATGTCTACATTTCTCTGTAAGAATGAGACGAAGTAAGAATGTTTATGCTAGGAAACAAGTGGGGGTGGGCAATATGAATTCTCTTTCTGTCATGGTTTACAAATGTTATCACGATATATTACATTTCATACTGTATAGATACATAACCAGGCTGAATGCATGTTGTTTTGGCGAAAAAAATAATACCAGCAACATGAATAATACAGAAATATATCAAATTAAATCTGTGATTTTATAATGTGTTTTCAGCGGTAAAATGCCAGAAGTGGACTTTGCTGTCCTCAGCGAGTGGTTTGATTGGATCACTGCTAACATTTTCATTCCTGTTGATCTGATTGGTGAGAATACAAACACCCAGAAACTAAAAGAAACATGGAGAATACATTTACATTATTATATGAAGATTGATTGGAAACTAAACATATATCCTCATCAATTACTAAAGATAATACAGATTTGTATCTTTATGTTAGGTGTGGTGGTGTTTTATACTTAGGGAATGTAGATTGGGGGTTTGTCTTGTTTTAGCTTTCCCGGTGGACAAACCCTCTGACTGAGGATAAACATCACATCACACACTCTGTTCAAAAGAACATCTTTAACATTAAACAATGAATTCTCTTCGATATGTTGCAGTAACTGGCAGATGAAAGTCCTAATGTTGCTTTATTCCATGTAGAGGAGGATTCCTACCCTGATTTCAAATGAAAAAAAGGAGTGCTCATATCTAAACAGGATAGATCTCAGGCCTCTCTGAATGCACAATATGCAAATAGGTAACATGTGATAAAATATATGTTTATATTCTTTTTGTAAGCAACCATAAACTAAATTCCTAATAATACCCATTTCCAGAACAATGTTTGGGTGTCTAGGTGTGCCCTCCGCTGTTCAAAAAGGCTACATTGATATTCTTTGAATATATTGCAGTCACATAAATCGCAACAATCTTTTAGCAATCAAAGCATTGAAAAACCTGTCATTTCCCATGATGCCACAAATGAGTAGTCCCAACATTCAGTCCTGAAGCATGATAAACTCTCCCTCCCTCTGTGAATTTGAATTTGTTGGACCTTCTCCTGTGGCTGCAGTGTACCTGCAGACGTCTCCTCAGACCTGCCACAAGAGGTTAAAGCAGAGGAGCAGAGAGGAGGAGAAAGTCATTCCACTGGTGAGGATGTTAACAGTCACAATATATGGTTTACAGTACAGACAAGCTGCCCACCAACTGTGAGTGTGTGAGGATTATCATTTTTTAAATGGCTCACCCTGTCCTCCAGGAGTATCTGGAGTCCATCCACCAGCTGCACGAGGACTGGCTCATCAGGAAAAGCTCCTTCCCTCTTCCTGCTCCTGTTCTGGTGAGGGAGCGCAGATCTGTGTTTGTGTGTGTGAACAGTCGGCTTCCTGAGCTGTGATCAAATACACTTCCCCTTTGTCCCTCCTTAGATGTGATGTTATAGGATCGAGAAGTGATGACATATTTTTGTAAAATGACATGGTTAACATCGCAAGGCTCCCTAAAAAAAACCTCAATAGGATTTTTCCTTTGGGTTTCGGAATATTGGAAAAAATAAGCTGTCTGGGAAACCCAGAGGATAATCTCCACATAATAACACTACTTCTTTGAAGCATAAATGCTATATTTATGCTAGGCTGTAAAGGAGCCAAATCACTTCACCACCGCTAAGCTAAGGTAGCTTATTTTCACAAAGGTGACGTTTAGACTCAATTAGACATTCACCAGTGGGGTATTCACTGACATATTTTATCTTGTAGAACAAAACTCAAAAATCCCTTCATCTTGGGTTAACCACAGACCTTATATCATCATTTAACCAAAAACTAGTTAAAAAAAACCAAAGGGCGTCAGGAAAGTGCTAAAAGGCTAAATAATTTCCAGGTTTTGGGACTTGTTCCTGAATCACTCTATATCATGTCCTGGTGTCTCAGCAAATATTAAAGGTCTGCTATCATGCTATATTTCAACAATCTATTGTAGGTCAGTATCTATACAGAACATGTCTGAAGTGTTTTGCTCAAAACACCAAACAGATCCCCCATTGTAGCATGCCTCATCCCCCTCTATTTCAGCCCTGTTCCTGAAGTGCTGATTCTGTGACTGTAGCTTTAAATGAACTAGCTGCTGCTGGCCACGCCCCTTTGGAGCTGCTGCTGGCCACGCCCCTTTGGAGCGTCATTATCGCTCCTCTGAAGAGAGTTTTCTACCGGGAGAAACTCAGCTGAACACTGCCGTGATTAATATTATGTTCCAAACCACATCCAGCATTATTTGTGAAACACTTGTCAGTGTTTACCACTAGAACAGAGACATTATATGTATTATATAAACAACAACTCTAAGTCCCTCTTGCAGACATCCTGCTGAATACACAGACACACAGAGGTGCTGCGGAGGGGATTCGACTGTTTATGGGGGACGATAGGTTGGGACGTGTCACGTGGGTGGGATGTTGCCAGGAGTTCAATTTAAAGCCAGCCCACATTTCGGTTATGACGTCATAACCGAAACTTCCGGATCAGCTCGTTTGTACCCCCGTTTTTAGAGATGTGGGTAAAGAGCAAAAGAGAGAGGGTTGTATTTTCTGACACTTTGTGAGTCTCTTTACACACCGGGGACACATATTTATGTAGAAAAGACATCAAAAAGTGCATTTTGTAATAATAGGGGACCTTTAAATGTGTCTCTCTTGTCCCCTGCAGCAGCTGCTGACCTGAAGTTATATATATTTATATTTTACAGGATGTTTTGTGTTTGTGTGCAGGTGATTCCTGCTGACCATGACCTCCAGGAGATGCTACACCAGTTTGAAGAGAACCGTGACAAGATCCTTGCAGCTAGCTCTCTCTGATTCCAAATTCACACTCTTCACTTTTTAATAACTTGACAGCAAATTTCTCTTCAATGGACAACTTAATTTCCAGTTACTCTTTATTCAGTATGTGTGCCTAGGGGCTATCGCTTATTTTTAGGAGCTATTGTTACAAAGTTTACTCTCCAACAATTCATATCAAAGTTATTCTCATCTAAAGGGTGTAAATGCTTCAGAGGATTTTAAAATGTTACAATAACAGAGCACTTAAACCTTACTTAACAGAACCTGAAAGCACTCAATTGAACTGATTCATTCCTTGTGTGTGTGAAAATTTATGGTCATATATATTTATTTATTTATTTATTAGTATGCTCTATATTTCGCCAAATAGAAATGCACTTAGACGTTGCTGTTTGCAGATATTATGTGTAATGATTGGATTGTTTACCTCTACACAAGCACCATCCCACCTCCACAGATATGACATGTGAGTCATCTGTATAAATATTGAATTCATTGCTGGGACAGGCTTTCAAATGTTTTTCTATAACTCCTTTTAACAGAGGGACCTTTGCTCACTTTTACAGATTGTATTAAGTATGTTATGTATCTGCTCTTCTGTTGTCAATGTTCATTGAAGGATTTGTAAGGAATAAAGATGTTTACACATTGTGGTCTACTGTAACACATGATTTCTGATTATTTAAATGTATAAACTGATAAAAAATTGTACAACTAAAAGTATTATTTATTTATTTTACATGGAGTTGTTTGTTTTTTTGTCCTTGTGAGAAAAAGTTATTTTACTATCAATCAATACCAAAAAATTAAGTCTGTGTCCACTTGAGCACAGGCCACACAAAAACCCAAAATAAAAATAACAAAGGCGCATTGATTTTAATATATATATATATATAAATTATAGAGTTATAATATAATGTGGAGGAGAGGAGGTGGCAAATGAACTGGTTGTAAATGTCACTTAAAGTTCACCTTTATTTCAGCCTTTAATTCCTCATTGCATAATGGGTTATAGAGTTAACAAAATATACCAGGCACAGAGTAGGTGTACATTCATTTGAAATACATTACAAAATGTTTGGGGAGGACAAAGATCAGTGTTGAGGAGTTGAGAGGAAGCTCTCAGTTCCAGCTGTATGATTATTAAAGAATAATACTTGTAAACAAAAAGATGAACCTGCTGTTGACATGTAAATCACAGCATGCATCAGCTATTACTCTCAGACTGCCTCACAGACTAGTCATACACATTTTCATCATCAGCAACTCTTCAGTGACACACAGCAAGTAAATATACCTGCAATCCTATACTAAAAGCTAAAATGTGACAGAAAAATAAACTAGCCTCATGTTCATGTCCTTATTACCATCAGCTGAGTGGAGGGGGTCAGTTTTGTTAGCCTACTGGATGAGGTTTGGAAAAATCCTATAGCTACGATATTTACCACGTGAAAAAAAGTGTGACCACAAACTGGCAGTAACACTTGAATAAAATGCAATATTATTCATATTTTGTAAACAATTTAACCGTATTTATTTATATTTCTACATGGTTTCACAGAATATTAATCTGGAGACTCAACACACACACACACACACACACACACACACGCTTGTTGACTGCAGGCAGAGCAACTGCAGACATTCTTGAGTAACAGAACAGATTTCATGCAAATAAAATAGAGATTTTGCATTTTTATTCAATCTCATTCTGCTCTTTTAAAGTGACAACAGGCAAACAAATCTAACTTCCTCCAGAGGAAACTTTGCTCTCCTTTACAGATTTTACTATATTAAGAAGTGTATTATGTATCTGCTCTTCTGTGGTTTGGAGATGTTCATTGAACGATTTGTTAATAACATATCAGATGTTTACACATTGTGGGGTGTTAATGCACATTATTTCTGATCATTTAAATGAGTGAACTAAATCCACTCGGCAACATTGTTCAAACCACACTGTACATGCAGTGTAAAGCTTCTCCACAGTCCTCTTTACTTTGACCCAGATTATTTGAATCCCCGCGGTCATATCTTATGTCTTGGTTAGTGAGAACAATAATAATTGTTTGACAAAAAGATAACGCTGCATTTAAATACCAAAGATAGGGCTTACGTTTTGCCTATACTAAAGGTACAACATAATAACAGGTTCTGTAAGGCAAACTCTTGCATTGTAAACAACATTTTTACCTTTCACAATAAAAGCCCTCAAAATTCACTCATTGCTTATATTGTGTTCATGTATAGTGCTGTGAAAATGAATTTCCCCCAGGGGACAATCAATCTAATCTCAAACATACCTCTCATTTATATCATCTCCAAAAATGAGTTGATACAAACACAATTATTATAGGCCTGAATATACTTAATCATAATCATACTGAACGTCCACCAATCTATTATCTGTGACCGCAATATGCACAAAGAAAGGGGGGTGTCATTGGGCAAGAAGCAGGACACACCCTAATATTCAGTCTATGGGTACACCTTTTATAAACACCCTGGTTACATCTCGACACGTGCTCAATGGCGGGGATCGAAGAAATTTGAGCTGCAAATAATAAGTAGTACACAAAAAAATCCCAAGGTAAGACGCTTCCTGGGATGTTGGCAGCCCCGCAAGACGCTAAGGCTACCAGGTGAATGATGTGGTCCAGCTGTGAAATGGAAGAGATGAAGGGCAGATCTTGCTCTGATGATTCAAGGAGGATTTTCAGCCCATCCATCGCAGACTCAATCTGAATCGCTGTCCTCGGACCACCGCGGCCTCTTCGCAGGAGACTCCTCCTCCTCCTCGCTGTCTTCCCTGCATCTTTTTGTGGAGGAGTCTATGGACTCCTCAGAGGAATCTTCAAGGGGGACTGGCCCGATGTGTTCAACATCAAGGACAGGGAAATCGAGTCCGACGACATCAATCTCTTCATCCTCGTCCTCGGCCAATGGCTCGTCAAAGTACCTGCGAAAGAACTCCTCACGAGCATGGTTATTATCATCGTCTGAAGGATAGGCATCATAGGGAGGGTCATCGTAAGCAGGAGCAGCCTGAGGGTAAGCAGGAGCAGCCTGAGGGTAAGCATGAGGATCAGTGGAAGGAGAAGCATAGCAGTAAGCATAAGGGTTAGACCAAGGAGCATAGTAAGGGTAGGGAACAGCGTAGGGAACAGCATAGGGAACAGCGTAGGGAACAGGGTAATAAACAGGAGAAGGAGCAGCAGGAGGGGGCTGCTCACTATCTCCATCACCTCCCTGAGGCTCAGCTTGAGCCTCCTGAAGCCCGTCTGCTGCGTCCGCCTCATCAGCGCCGACCATGTCCTCATAGTCAGGCAGGACCAGGTCCTCGGCAGGAGCCGCAGGATCGGGTCGAGCGTTGGTCACAGGCCACAGGGAGCCACCTGAGGAACAAGACATGTATTTGAAAAAAAGTCACATTCTACACTTCTATGAAACAGACTCAATCAGTTGGTCTGAAGGCCTCACTAATCAGTTTGAGCAGAAACATTAAAAGCACTTTGTAGAAGCCACCAGTTAACAGGGCCCCCTTTGAGAAGTATTATCAAATTGAGTGCAATCCAGCTCCAGTTATTGGACACTATACTGCAGTCATGTGGACTCGAGTCACCCTTCTCTGTCTTTACTTGGGACTTGACTGCTAAGACTTGTGACTGACTTGTGACTTGCCAAACAGTGACTTGGTCCCACCTCTGCTATACTGTCATAATGACAGTATAGTAGAGAGATGTGATAATGCATGACCAAACACAGGTAAGGTGCCGGTGTTTAACCATCATGTTTTTCTAAAAGTTTTGTTTTGCAAGTTAGTGTGGCATATTTGTCTGCCAAATCATAAATAAAGGTTTTGAATTATAATTGAAAACAGCAAGGGGCAACTTTATTTAAGTATTTATTATGATATTTAAAAAGTGGAAATGATGAAAATACTATGTAGATTTAGCCAAACCATCTCATTTCTATCTTTCCTTTAATGAGCACAGTAGCAGTGACTGGGACAGTAGAACAAAGGTGATTAAGGTTGGGTTGTATTCAGTTAGATTTGGTTTTATGACCGACTATCTCTACTCAGTGATGCAATAGTAAGTCCATTAAATAACACAATAGTCCTGCTCTGCTTCTGAAGACATCTGAGAAAACATCTTGTTCGAAAACACTGACATGCGCGGATAGAGAGCATATGGGACCTGCAGTCACTGCTCCACAAACCTCTTCAGAAAATACCAACTATATATTAACTTTAGGATATTTAAATAACATATCTGAAAGTGTTGTTCCCAAATGTGATGTTGTTAAATTTAAGAGGACCCCAAAACATATCTCCAGATACATTTGAACAGCAAACTCATCTCTCCCTACAGAGAAACGACCTGGACTTGAACGTTCCATTATCACCATGGTGCTGGTCGCCATTTTCTTTTGTCAATTTCAGACACTAAATTCGGAAATTTCGCAGGCCGTTAAACAAAAATAACGGGGTTTTCCAATCGCTACACCTTCGTTTACACATTAAACAGCTGTCCTGACAAAGTCTGCCCAGTTCTATCGTATATTTTTCATTTCACAGCGTAAAAACGTTGAGCGACCCCAAATTCAGTTATTTCCAACTTTCAAGCCAACATTCCATAATGTCTAAATCTTTTCAACAATTTCCGTAATTAAATGCAAATGTCTTACTGATTTTAACTCTAATTTACTAACGGAGTATTTTTACACTATAGTATTGCTACTTTTCCTTAAGTAAATAATCTGAGTACTTCTTCCACCTCTTGCAATGAAGCATGGTGTTGTGGTGAGCGGTATTTGGTTTCTGGACTGGAACCGAGCTACCATGTCAATAATAACCAGCTGCGCTGTTGCATGGAAATAAAAAAACGATCTAGGCTACCTATAATAGTCTCTTGTGTATGATGCCATCCAACATTACATAAAGGGGGTGATTTGTACGAGTACAGGAATTCCAGGTGTGCACTCCGGAGAGCTATTAGCAGTGCGAAAAGACAATACAGGGACAAGGTGGAGTCGAACTACAAGGGCTCCAACGCTAGAAGCATGTGGTCTGGACTAAAAACAATAACAGACTACAAAAGGACAATGAGTGGTTCTGAGGAAGTGTCTGCATCTCTCAAGATGAACTGAACACATTTTATGCATGCTTTGAGAAGCCCCCAGCTGTGGAGGCACAGAAGGCTCAGGATCCCTGCTCACTGGTTTTAACCAGTGCAGATGTGTGTAGATCTCTGAAAAGGATCAACGCACACAGGGCTCCTGGACCTGATGGCATCCCTGGCCGTGCTCTCAAGTTGTGTGCAGTTCAGCTGGCAGATGTGTTCACAGACATTTCCAATAGGTCACTGCTCCAGTCTGTAGTCCCCACATGCTTTAAAGAGTCCATCATTGTCCCTGTCCCCAAAAAGACAAAACCCATCTGCCTCAATGACTACAGTTGCACTCACCTCCATCATCATGAAGTGCTTTGAGCGGTTAGTCAAAACTTTTATCACCTCCTCCCTCCCTGACTCACTGGACCCCCTGCAGTTTACCTACAGGGCAAACAGGTCCACAGATGATGCCATCTCCCTCACCCTCAACACTGCCCTTTCCCACCTGGACCAGAGGAACACTTATGTGAGAATGCTGTTCATTGACTACAGTTCAGCATTCAACACCATTGTGCCCTCCAAGCTCATCATTAAGCTCAGGGACCTCGGGCTCAACATCGCCCTCTGTGACTGGATCATGAGCTTCCTAACGGGCAGATCCCAGGCAGTGCGGATGGGGAACATCACATCCTCCACCTTGACCCTCAACACCGGAGCCCCTCAGGGTTGTGTGCTCAGCCCTCTCCTCTACTCCCTGTTCACGCACGACTGCGTGGCCACACACAGCTCCAACACCATCATCAAGTTTGCTGACGACACGACCGTCATCGGCCTGATCACAGACGGCAAAGAGACGGCGTACAGAGAGGAGGTCAGAGCCCTGACATCTTGGTGCCAGGACAACAACCTCCATCTCAACGTCAGCAAAACAAAGGAGCTGATTGTGGACTACAGGAAGAGGCAGAGAGAGGCACACACACCCATCACCATCGACGGGACTCCTGTGGAGAGAGTCAGCAGCTTCAGGTTCCTCGGGGTTAACATCAGTGAGGACCTGACATGGACACGTCACACCAGGGTCATATCCAAGACAGCTCGACAGCAGCTCTTCTTCCTCCGCAGGCTGCGGAAGTTCAACATGGACTCCAGGGTACTCTGCAACTTCTACAGGTGCACCATCGAGAGTATCCTGACTGGCTGCATCACCGCCTGGTATGGCAGTTCCACCGCCCTCAACCCTAAGACAGAGGGTTGTGAAAAATGCTCAGCACATCACCAGGACGGAGCGGCCATCCATGGAGGACCTCTACACCCAGCGGTGTAGGAAGAAGGCCGGTAGGATAATAAAGGACCCCCATCACCCCAGCAACAATCTGTTCTGTCTGCTGCCGTCTGGCAGACGGTACCGCAGCATCTGGACCAAGACCACCAGACTCAGAGACAGTTTTATACCACAGGCTATAAGACTGCTGAACTCCTGAGCTCTGTGAATGTCTACTCACATCTGTTTATAGTACACACATACTGTATATTATACACATCTGCCATACATATCTGTTTATAGTACACATATCTATATATTATACATATCTGCCATATACATCTGCTATACGTAATATATGCATCTGTCCATACCTCCTCATTCAACAGTGTAAAGTATTTAAATACTCTCAATGTATTCCAAATATGTATATATTTCACATCCTCAAATCTTTATTGTTGTTATTGTAAATATTCTTCTCTCTTTTTGCACTATTTTATTTATCTTATTTGCACCATGTATGTTGAGTTGTTGGAGGAGCATGGGACATAAGATTTTCATTGCCAACATATACGTTGTATATGCTGTGCATATGACCAATAAAACCTTGAAACCTTGAATAAGATTTCATTATAACAAAAGTCACCACATTCACCACTTAAGAAAACAGCTCACATGTTAACAACAAAAATATTCATCATTTGTTATGTTAGTTCAGATTCATACTAATATAGTTGCAATCATAGGAGGAGTATAATACAAAGTGTACTGTATTCTGAAATGTCATTACTCTTTCCCAAAGTGCAGTGTTTAATGATGCCATGGCTCCCTGCAGCCAGCCTCCAGTGGGCGGAGGCGACAGTGCTGTACAGTGTTGAGCTTGCTCTTGGCACTTCAGTGAACTGGCATCCCTCCTGGTACCAGTTCCTGCTTTTTACTGACCACCCTCCAGTTCCCAAGCCCTACAGACCGAGTTTATTCCTCTAAGGCGGCAGTACTTTGAATTTGCTGTCTCATCATTCTTTTAGTAACAATTAGTTGTGATATATTTGGATTGATCTTTTTAAGGAAATGGTCCACACCAAGTAGCATCAGAGGCAGAGGACAAAGAAGAAGGGTGATGAAAAATGTTCTTTCTACTAAGCCCCTATAGATCTTTTAAAGTACAAAAATGCTCTGTTTCCATTTTAAATATGTCCAGTTAAATCTTGGCCTATAGACTGAGTATTATTGTTATTAATCATTTTAATACATGTAAATCAACCTGAAGAGGATGTTCATTCTTGTGAAGCTAGAACAGGGATGTCAACTTCGCAAAGTATAAAACAAGATTAGACATTGAATGCAATTTTTCAACTTTTAGATATTTTGTATTTATACATTTACAAGGCAGAGGGATAACTTCTAACTCAAAGGTTCCCTCTTTAGTGTGTATGCATGGGTGTCAGGATTACTACACAGATGTGGAAATGAATGTACAATCACGAAGTATAACACTATACCGTTCAGTTTCAGATACCATAGATTAAATGTTTTTGTAAACACACTGTAATCTGTACGTTGTGATGCACATGTAAACGAGGCATAGCATTATTCAAATTGCAATTGAGTTTTCTTAAGAAATGCCAAGTTGTTTTTTAAAAAGATAGTTCAATCAAAAGGGAAGGAGTTGCGGTTATTTACAGGTTTTCACACTATGATGAGCTGTATGTCGGCCCCTGAACTAAAGTTTGACGGCTCTGTGCTAGAGTATAACAAAGCTCTGAGCCAGCTGCTCCTCCTCCCCTTGGCCCGTCTCTCCTGCACAGATCTGGCAGTTGGCTTTTCTGGCGCTCAGCGGGGAGTGGGGACACTCGGCGGGCTGCTTCTGCTCTTTCATCTCTGTGGGATGAGACTGAGAGGATCTACAGGCAGCGTGGCTCGGTGCTGGACCGGTCTCGATCAGAGGCTTCCCAAGGTTCTGCTCCTCGGCCTCCCCCTCTGCGCTTGCCTTTTTCTCTCTCCTCCTCCTCCTCCTCTCTTTGGTCGTATTCTCCTCTTCTCTTTTGTAATCCTTTCCCTTCCCTTCCTCTTTGGTGTCCTGCACACAGAGCTGGCCCATCCTCTCTTCAAGCTCTTTGAGCATCTTAACTTCGTCCAGGGAGCTCAGGGAGGAGAGCTTCTGGGGATCCGCTGTCTTATTCTGCAGCTCTGTGGAAATCAAAGTTTCTCGTTTATACTGCAGGTGTACTTCAGCGAGAAACAATACCACAGATTTTTGAGGCAAATGAAACTTGAAAAAAGGAGTCAGTAATGTAACAACATATTGAAAAAGATGGTCAGCCTTTATGATAATAAAATGACATTTTATATCCTGTGGTAACAACTCCTCAGTCCCGGTTCAATGCGGGTGAAAGAGCATGCAGTGCACTCTTAGTTCAGTATTTAGAAAATGTAGATTAATCTGTGTGGGCTTCTGTTTGTGCATTTACAAGTTTGGTTCATGTCTGAGCTCTGGTGAAAAATATTCAAGTACATTCACACAGGTACTGTACTAAGGTATACTTTTGATTTACTTATCCATTACCTGATTAGTTTCACTCTATGCTAAGATTATTAGCTAATACTAAATATAAATAAACCTTGACACACAATTACAGATTAAAGGGAGATATTCTGCTCATGTTCAGGTTCATATTTGTATTGTGTCCCTCTACTGTGACATGGTTCCCTGCTTTAATGTTCAAAAAGCTCTTTATTTTTCTCATACTGTCTGCAGCACCTCTTTACACCCTCTGTCTGAAACCAGAGCCCAGTCTGCTCTGACTGGTTAGCTGGTCGGCTCTGTAGTGATTGGCCACCCGCTTAGAGATGTCCCGCCCCTTAGCCTATCACTTACATGTGTTGGAGTGCTAGCCGATAGAAGTACAAGTGTTAAGTAGTGATGTCACTATGTTCTGGATTCTGAAAGGAGCCATTAAGCAGCAAGACTACCTTAACTTAAATTCTCAAGTACAACTTTTTGTACTTTTACTCAAGCAAGATTTGAATGCTGGACTTTTACTTGTAACAGTATACAATTTAGTATTGGTAATTTGACTATTTAGTAATACTTCCATCTCTGTGTAAGTTGAGCAGCACGACTTTAAAGGGGCTGGTGTAGGTGCAGATGGATCAGCTGGTGTGGTGAATATTTAATAAAACCTGTTATGAATTGTCATCCTACTCTTTAAATGGTGATTTACCTGCTGCAGTGTGCTCTGCTGGGGGCTCTGCTGGAGGCTGAGTGTCTCCGGGCTCCGGGCTCTGCCCTGCTGCAGATCCCGCTCTCAGTGAGTGAGTGAGGTGAAGGGAAAGAGGACCGCTGAGCTCATCATCCAATCTGCCTCCATCAGTGGTACTGCTGCTGGCGCTCCCACTGCTCCGGTCGGTACAGCCAGCGACTCCTCTCTGGTCTCCCGTTACGTCCTCAGCAGTAAGGCCATCATCTCTCCTGCGGACAGTGGTAGCAGCAGCAGCTGTGGGGCCTTTAACTGCTTCAGCCACATCAGAGTAGCTGGTGCTGCCAGTAGGAGCCTCTCTGCTGCCGCTCCAGCTGCTGTCTGCTCGGAGAGCTCTGTGCGGCACCAGACGGCGGCCCTTGATGGACAGGTCAGGGTAGGATATGTGCATCTCCATGATGGACTGATCCACACTGTTGAGATGGTTGCGGCGAGGCTTAGGCTGAGGCCTAAACTCCAGCCTGTTGTCTGAACTCAGAGGGGCCTGGAAAAATACACAGAGGTTTGTTAGCAGGTTCTGCAGCCTGTCAGCCTGGCTCTGCTGTGATATATTTGGTCACACACTATACACCTTCTCATTTCGCTCCAGTGGCATAAATACAAGCAGTGGGAGAAGATGTACTCATATTTCTTATTTAAATAAAAGTAGCAATACTACATTTTCAGTGTACTGTGTTACAAGTAAAAGTCTTCTTACTACAGTAAAAGTACAAACGTTTCGGGATCAAATATACTTAAAGTACCAAAAGTAAAAGTACTCGTTATGCGTGATGGCACACTTCAGAATCACATATATATATATATATATATATATATATATATATATATATATATATATATATAGAGTTACCGTTATGATTATTCATGTGTTTTTACCACAACTGGATCTAATTTGAATAACTTTATATATTGCTGCTTGATATCTTAACCAATAAATATATGTATATATGTACGTTTAATGAATAATTTATTGTTATTATGTATTAGCTAATAATCTAAACCTAAAAAGCATTTAGTAGCAAAAGATGTCGGATAAATGTAGTGGAATAAAAAGTGCAATACTGGCTTCTAAAATGTTATGAGTAAAAGTATAAAATAGCATTAACTGAGAATACTCAGGTAAAGTACAAGTACCTCAAAATTGCACATAAGTCCCGTACTTAGTTACTATCCACCGCTGAATACAGCTGCACTTCTAGAGTTGGGGACCCTTACAGAGTGCTCACAGTGCTAAATGGGTGAAAAAACGTACCTGGACCAAAGCATAATAACTAAACGGTTTCTGTTTTTCAAGAGATGTTGTAAGAGAGAAGAAACTCTGTACAGCTCAGTTATCCACACACGTGAAGAGGTTTGAAACTTTCTCTTTAAAAGAGCTGATTCCGACGAGGCTCTGTGGAACACGGAGGAGAGTAGACATGTCTCACGCCGCTCCGAGATAATGTGATTTGGATATACTTTTTGTTGCGCAATTTTGAGAAAAATTGTCTGGGACCATTTATAAAGAATTAAGACACATGTCCAGCTTAGTTAATTTGATTCCTGACCGACCAAAATGTATACTCGGCTAAAGCAAGATATGGCGAAAGCGGGCCGCAAAGCCTCATGTGCACACGCACTTGAGCAACCTACAACGGGGGATGCTATGGTTAGCGTTGCTAGCAGAACCCTAGATGCATCGCTGCTACAGTCCATGATGGACACTCTCAAGAGTGACATATTCGCAAAAATCGATGCTTTGTCAGTAAATCTGCGCTCCAAAATATCGTCTGTGAGACATGAATTAAAGGGTTTGATTGAACCACTGCGCGATCTTGAGCAGGCGGCCACCAGCAATAGCACTCGGATAGACTAGCTGGAAGCTACAGTTAGCATGCTAACTTCGCAAGTGAAACGCCTATGATAAGTGTGAGGATCTCGAGGGCAGGTCCAGGAGGAATAATATACGTGTGATGGGTGTACCAGAGGGACTGGAGGGACCCCGTGCCACTGATTTCGTCGCAGAGCTACTGCTTGACCTGCTGGGACTGGAGGAGAAGCCCCTACTTGATCGTGCCCACCGGACCCGGCGAGAGAAGCCCAAGGACGGGACCCCACCTCGGCCCTTTATTGTAAGGGTGCACTTCTTTCATATCCGGAGCCTGATCATGCGGTGGACTGGAGAAGCCTCTCCTCTGCTCTACAAAGACAAGAGGATTTCCATTTTCCCGGACTTTACGTCCTCCGTTGCCAAGAAGCGAGAGAAGTTCATCGCAATCAAGCGAATTCTTCATTCCCACCCAAACGTGAAGTTCCGCCTCCTCTTCCCGGCCACTCTCCAAATTACCGTGCCGAGTGGAACGTCACACGGGTTTGAGGATTCTACCAAGGCCACTGACTTTGTCAATAACAACTGTAAATAGAGTGCAGGAATGCAGGAATGAATTTTTCTTTTTTAAACATATTTAATAGCTAGTGACTGCTTACATTGAGGTGGACTACATTTCCCAGGTGCCTTGGCGGTCCACGTGATCTTTGCATTGTTTCGGCTAGGGGTAATCTATACAAAGTGGATTGTACAATGTTCATTTGTTAATATATATCACATTATCTCCGATAGCACTACTGAGCTTTTGCTAGAGCTATCTTGGAGCATTTAGGTTAAATTGTGTTTAAGAAGAGTTTTGCACGAGGCATTTCAATTGGGGAGATAGCTGTGCTGGGGTGGGGCTGGGGTCTGGGTTCTGTGTGTTTAATGTGCTCGCCTTATGTGTTTTTTGTGCTTTTGTTTTTATTATATTCATCACTGTACTTTGTTCTGTTGGTTGTACTGCTGGTCCTTTATTCTCCCTCTTTAACTTTAAATGGTCAAGCCCGGGTTAATTTAACACCCTGATGGGAGTGCGCTCAAGTTTGTTAGCTGGAATTGCAAAGGTCTTAACTCTCCAGTGAAACGCACCAGGGTCTTACGCCATCTTCACCATTTGGGGGCTCAGGTGATTTTTCTTCAAGAAACACACTTTAAACCATCCGCTCTTTCCAGAGTGAGGAGTGGATGGATTGGTCATGCCTACTATTCATCATTCCACAGCAAATCTAGAGGGGTTGCTATTTTGTTACATAAATCGGTTCCTTTTACTTGCTCTGAAGTAATCTCTGATCCCAAAATCCAAACAGCCTCGGACACCACAATCGACCCCAAAAAAATTAATGATGAGTTTAGAAACTACTATGCCTCTTTATACTCATCTGAAACTGATTCGGACGCAAAGGATTTTGACAATTTTTTCGGCACGCTAAAGGTTCCTTTAGTACATCCTGATATGATTGAAGAATTGGAGAAACCAATAACTGTCACTGAACTTTCCCCTGCTATTAAATCTATGCAGGGTGGTAAATGTCAGGGGCCAGAGGGCTACCCAATAGAATTCTACAGGAGATTTCAACATAAACTAGCCCCTGTTGTGATAGATATGTTTAATGATTCATTTCACTCCCTTAGTTTGCCCCCAACACTCAATCAGGCTTCTATCTCACTCATCTTAAAAAAAGAATAAGGATCCCCTTGCATGCTCCTCTTACAGACCAATCAGTTTGTTATGTGTCGATTTTAAATTGTTGTCTAAAATGCTCGCTCTACGTTTGGAAACTGTATTACCGACCATTATCTCCCCTGACCAAACCGGATTCATTCATTCTTTTTTTAACTCGAGGCGATTATTTAACACAATCTACCAACCTTCCACAAACTCTGTGCCTGAAGCTGTGATATCCTTGGACGCAGAAATATCTTTTTTATATGTTGCAGAAATTTGGCTTTGGTAATAAATTGAACTCATGGGTGAAGTTGTTGTATTCCTCCCCCCTAGCCTCAGTGAGGACAAACAATACCCAATTCCAATTTCTCTGTGTCTATCCCTGCAGCTCTCTCTATTCTTAATTCATTTGGTGCTATATCTGGTTACAAACTAAATTTAAGTTAAAGTGAACTATTCCTTTTAAATAAAGCAGCACGTGACCCCCTACATAATTTGCCATTTAAAACTGTGCCAAGCAACTTGACTTACTTAGGGATTCAGGTAACTAATAGGTTCAAAGACCTTTATAAAGCTAATTTCGCCCCTCTTCTGACCCCGTATACAGGAGGACCTTGACCGGTGGTCCGTGCTGAATCTGTCTCTAGCTGCCCGAATCAATTCTATCAAAACGAATACCCTCCCCAAATTTCTATATTTATTTCAATGTATACCCATTTTCCTCCCCCAAACATTTTTCCGGAAAATTGACACTATTATTTCAGACTTTATTTGGAACAAGAAAACCCTTAGGATACGCAAAGAACTTTTACAGAGACCAAAGGCGCTGGGTGAAAGGGCTCTGCCGAACTTGAGGTTTTATTATTGGGCTGCCAATCTGAGAATTATACAATCCTGGCTACACTCTGATGCGCTTCACTCCCGGCCTGTTTTGCTTGAAATGGAGGCTGCTTCCTGTAGGCCAGCATCTCTCTCAGCATTGGCTCACTTTCCCATTAAGAGCCTCCCCCGCTGTTTACACTAAAAATGTAATTGTCAAATCCTCCTTGAGAATCTGGAGTCAGTTCAAACGCTGCTTTGGTCTCCAAACATACTCTACGTTAGCCCCTATAACTGCAAACCCTGTTTTCCATCCTTAGTAGACGGTTCATTTACTATCTGGTCCAACCAAGGCATCAACTCATTCAAAGACCTGTATATTGACAACACATTTGTGTCCTTCCAGCAGCTATCTGAGAAGCTTGCTCTACCTAGGCAGCATTTCTTTAGGTATCTACAGATCCGCAGTTTTGTCAGCAATAGATTTCCTCAGTTTCTTAACCTCCCCACTGATTCGTCATTAGACACATTCCTTAAACCAGTACCCGCTCTGAAGGGATTGATGTCTAATATCTTTATGCTCAGATTTATTCCCTTCGTCTAGTCACCTTAAACTCCATTAAAGCTCTCTGGGAAGTAGATGTTGGTGAGGAGATCCTTGAGGATCTTTGGGGTAAGGTCCTTGCTAAAGTACACCAATCTTCTATCTGTGCGAAACATGGACTGATCCAGTGCAAAATTGTGCATCGCACACACTTAACAAAGGTCAGGCTCTCGTGACCCAACTTGTGACAGGTGTCGCCAAGCACCAGCAAGCCATGCACACATCTTCTGGTCTTGTCCGGCTTTACATTCTTATTGGATCAAAATCTTTAGATCACTGTCGGAAGTCATTGGAAAACCAATTGATCCTAATGCTATGGCTGCACTGTTTGGTGTTGCTCCACCCACACTGCCGCTCTCTTCCCTGGAGACAACCTATATAGCCTTTGTTACTTTATTAGCCAGACGCTTGATATTACTCAGGTGGAAATCTTCAATTCCTCCCTAGCATACCTTGTGGATAAAAGAAGTGTTACATTTTGCTAAACTGGAGAGGATCAGATGCTTAATGAGGGGCTCCCTGAGGACATTTTATAAAATTTGGGACCCATTCGTTGAATATGTACGGGGGCTGGACATGCCAGATATCTGCCAGGCAACTGACTGACCAACAGTGATTTATGATTTATGTATTCACAATGTTTATTTGTATTTATTTAATTTTTTTGTTGTTGTTTATTTTATTGTATTTTTATTATTTTATTATTTTTATTTGTATTTATTTATTATTTCTCGATTTATCTATTGACTGATTTCATGTCTTTAGTCTTAGTCCGGGATTATATTCTCTGTCTGCTGTGTTTGTCCTGTCCTGTCCTGTTTTGGTTCATTTAACTTGCACTGTTACTTTGTCACTTAGATTTACCAAATGTTATCGTATTGTATATTTGTTCTAATTGAAAGATCTCAATAAACAGATTGTTAACAGCATGAAACTGCACTGTTTGATATGCATGTATGTATCATCTGACTGATCTCCTCTCATTTCTTCTTCTAATTCTCATCACAGCCATCTCTCTCTCACCTCTTTTCTATCAGCCTGTTCTTCCTTCTTTACCTCCCCCTCCTCTTCCTCTTTTTCCTTTTGAGCTTTTGTTGTGTTCTCTTCTGGGGCGTCTTCCAGTTTCTGAGGCCCTGCTTTCCTCCGTAGAACACCCAGCCACTCCTGCAGTGAAATCACAATGGTCACATGAAAGCCCTAAAACTAGACTGGATTACTTTGAGCATGGCTGCCATTCAAACACATTGAACTGTTGGGTGGGGGCGAGGGAGTCACTTAGTATCACCATCAGTATGGTGAGCTGCCTGCGCTGTTTAATCATTGATCATGCAAAATATAATTCAACATTATGAACCACATGTATGATAGAAGTGTTTCCTTTTGGTTCTTTATGGCACTCTGGATTTGTCTCCTCATAAAGCAACTTACTGTCTGTTTTTATCTCATTTAAAACTTGGGAGTTTTTCCTTATGCGCGTAAGGGTTTATGGACAGAGGGTGTTGTACACGGTTCAGAATAAAAAACCCTTAGGCTAGTGTATCATTTGTGATATTGCGCTTTATGAATTATTCCCCTGGCGCCGTACATATTGCAGCCCACTGCTCCTAACGCTAGGATGGGTCAAATGCAGAATGTAGATCTCCCCTCAATGGGGTTCCTTCATGTGATCATCTTGTGATTTAATATGATTTTGATTTCAAAGCCACTTCGTCTGGGATTTGGTTTCAGTTTCTCTTTTTTCTTTAATTTTTTACAAACAAAACGTAACAAATCAGAATAATTTCAAAGGTTTTTCATTCAAATAGAAATCCCCAGAAGGACTTTATTATTTGATTGTATTAAAATTTGGCAAATAAGAAACATGCTGTGGATCCTTCCTGGTTGTACCTGTGGTCCCAGCTTCTCCAGGAGCTCGAGCAGGTTGTAACATTCCACCCTGGCTAGCAGCAGCTCGAAGCCCAGCAGCATGGCTCTCTGAGGGTCAGCATCCTCACTCAGTCTGTACTCACTGAAAAATATCCAACTGTGAGACAGACAAGAGACGAGGAGAGCAGACCAAGTTCTGAAGCTGGGCCTGAATCCAACAGTGGCTCTCTCCATTTGCTTCCAGATTCACTCCACTCCCATTCAACCCCAACCTGTACTCCACCTCAGCAATGACCCTTGCACAACTGACAGTGAGGTTTCCAGTTTTGAGATTTTGTGTTAATATGGGGAGACAACATTTGTCCACTTGTAAATAAGACTTATTAAGTGATGTGCCATTTTCTGGCAATGTTTGGCATGGACATTTTAAAAGAGGCTATATATGACATTGACACATTAACAATATCTGCATTGATGCTAATCAGTGCGAGTGTGTGAGTTATGTGTGTGCGTGTGTATCCTACCTCAGAGGAGTGTCAGTGTGGGGCAGGTAGCCAATAGAGGCCAGGACAGACTGAATGGTGGAGCTGCTGAGCACTGGCAGGAGGTAGTAGACAAACGGTCCTGTATAAGTCTGAAAGAGACACAGAAATACATTTAATCTATAAATAAAAGTAAAATAAAAGGTGTATTCATTAAGGATCTTTTAGTGTGATCAACAGATTTTGACCGAATTATATAGGTGTATGTTGTGTCTTATTCTCAGTGTCTCTTTGTTAAATCACTGCTTTCAGGTGTTTCCTCTTTCAACAACATCCTGCACATAAACAGGAAGTGGCACAACCCTATCAAACTATCTGGAACCTTTACAGTAGATTCCGTTTAAAATAAAAATAGCCGTGTACACAAAATGTTGCAAAATTCAAGGAGTAGCTCAAGGGATGGATTTCACAAGTAATTGTCTCTAAATCACAGTGAGTCCAATTTGTTTGTACAGAGTGAAACACACACACACACACACACACACACACACACACACACACACACACACACACACACACACACACACACACACACACACACACACACACACACACACACTACAGACCAGTTTAAGAATGTGCAAAGGGTTTTAAGATGTTTGAATGCTGGCTGATTTTATGGCTTCACTCCTTTACTGAACTTTGTAAAGTGCTTCTCTTTGTTCTTTGTCTCCTGAGATTGTTCCATAGTCTACATGCTTCCTCAATGCATTTGTCTGTGATGACATCATTCGTCAACGAACCTGGAGCCAGGTAGCATATGTGTGAAAAATCGTTATACTATAAGAAAGGATGGAGGCCCAACAGCTAATTTTTGCTCCAGGTCAACCTAGCAAAAATAATCCAGCTTCCTCTGTTTAGAAATCAAGAAGTGTGGCAGTGTTTGTTACAACTGTCTTTCTTCAAAGGAAACTTTCTTGTAATGCAAAGCAGAACATATGTGCCTCTGTCAGATGCATAATACCCTTAATTGTAAACTAATGTAATATATTTAAAAACGCAATTCAATCTGTGGCAATAGTGTTCCACTACGGAAATAAAGGGAACTCTGAACTTTGACACAGAGCAGAACACGCGAGTAATTACAGTTCCGTGAAAGGGAGCGGCTAGAAACGAAAGAAAGAGGAAAGAGAAATGAAGAGGAAGAAAGAGAATGAGAAAGAGATGAAGCCACCTTTAGAGTCCTGATTTCTTTCTTCCAGGGCTGCAGGAACAGATTGACACAGAGGGTTTCCAGCAGCTCGGCCGCCTTGATGACAGCGGACAGGTGTTTCCTGCAGTCAGTACTCAGGGCACGACAGCCCTGAAGCGCGGTCTGGTAGAACGGCAGCAGCAGGAACGTCTCTGCCGGTTCTCCTGTCTGCAGGTACCGGGCCGCCTTCTGCAGCAGCGGGGGGTCCCGGCACGGCCCCACCTCCTGACACAAATGGAGGAGGAAGTTCTCATAGTCCTCAAACACCCCGTGCCGGGAAACCTGCTCCTCTCTGCTCCCGTCCTTCATGACTGTCACACCGACACACAGCACTCTAATGAGGAAGTAGAGCTGTCCAACCACCTGATAAGGAAGTGAAGGCAGCGCTCCATTCCTCCTCACTAAACCTTTACTGACCGAGGTTAAAGAAGTACTCAGATCTTGTACTTGAGTAAAAGTTGAAGTACCAGAGTGTAGGAATACTCTTTTACAGTAAAAGTCCTGCATTCAAAATGTTACTCAAGTAAAAGTAGAAAAGCATTAGCATCAAAATGTACTTAAAGTACCAAAAGTAAAAGTACTCATTATGCAGATTGGTCCATTTCAGAATAATATGATATGTTTTGATTATAATGATTGAGGCATTAAAGTGTTATCAACGCTAAAATGGAAATACTCAAGTAAAATACAAGTATCTCAAAACTGTATTTAAGTACAGTAGTTGGGTAAATGTACGTAGTTACTTCCCAGCTCTGTTTACATAACAGTTTATTGTTGGTAAGATAAGATATGATGGACCTTTATTGATCACTGCAGGGAAATTCAGGTGTTATAGCAGCAACAGAATCGAAAAAAACGCAGAAAGTTCACATGGAATTTACATGTGGAAATTTAGAATAAAATACAGATAGAAAATAGAATAAACATGAATCAATGGTGTTAATAGAAACACAAAAATGATATGACTTAAACTCTGATCCGGTGAATGTACATATAAACAAATATGTGACCAGGGTTAAATATATACATTTAAATGTGCAGGTATCAGAGCGGCTGTAAGTTGTATGTGCATAGAGTAAATATTTACCTTTTAAAGTAGGCTTATTACTCAAACTAGAAAACGAATTAGCCTTGGCCTGCATACAAATATTGGGAAATATTGGAAGGATGCGCAAATACAGAGCTATTCTTCTTATTAACACAAGGAAATAAACAACTGAGAACTCAGAGAGCGTTTGGCCTGAGGGAGGCGCCAGAGGAACAGACATAATGATACATGACTAACAGGACTATCTGTAGTTCAATCTCAGTATGCCAACATTTCAAATATGCATACAATATTTAAACAGAAACAGACTGTTGTAGAACACATTATATTGTTGCTTCCATTCATCCAAATGACATTTTAACCATCAGCATTATGTAAGGGTGTGATCAGCAGTGTGAAACTGACAAATGCCTATTACAGAAACAAGCAGGAATCATTTGTATCATCATAGACACGCCTGTCTGTTCCAAAAACCCTCTGGAGAGTTTAAAAATAAACAATAATTTAGATTATTTTGCACAACTTTCCTAAATCCACACATCAGTACATCCGTCAGCTTCCAGCTGATCTACCTGAAACACCAAGTGCAACACATGTAGCCTTCAGGGACGGACTACCCGAAGCTCTATAATGTTAAAAATCCAATTCAACAGTTGCAATCCATTTTCTGTCATACATTTTTATATGAACAAGAGATATATTACACAACCCGACCCAGTGTTCCTGAGGACTGCTGAACACACAGTGTGATGAAAGCATAACATCAGTACAGGTGTTTCATTGTAATGACCTCTAGCAGCGGCTTTTGATGGAACATGATGGGGGATCAGGATCAATGCATTGCATCCTCATGGCTCACACTCTGATAAAACCAAACATTAAGGCAAAAAGCAAAACACTAACCTAAAAGAGTCTCCATTGGCGGAATATTACACACAGACACCCCAACCACTCTGATAGGATCAGAACACAGTTTTTAAGCCTCTTTTGTATATTTTGGTGGTCATTTAGAGTCTGTGAGACCACCCTATCCTTTCCACTAGCTATCTCTAAACTCTGTGCTTGCTGTTTGTGTTCAGCTCAGCCTGACGAGCCACACGGGCAGTTCAGATATTAAGGCTCCAACAGTCTGCCCCTCACTCTTGCTTTGGACACAGCTGCTCTTTGGTTTTATTTGTTGCACATGTTCACACTCAACAGTACGTGAATACTTGACTTGTTACTGACTTTTATGTTATATTTGGTTCGTTCAGTTTTTAACTTGTTCAGTAATTTATATATTGTAACTGATTATGCTTTCTGATACACGTAAACTAATCACCGTTGAGCCGTTGAGCCGGGCTGAAACGTTATTATTACTCATCTCTTTTCACAGTCATGGTGGATCTCTTTCATAGTGTCTCTGTTTGATCATTTTGTTTCTCCTTGTTCTCATTTTGTGCATCTCTGATGTTGTATTTCAATTAGTAATTATTTGGTATTTCTTAATTTGTTGTCTGTGTTTGTTTGTTTTAAAGCCATTTTGTTGCTCTTTGTTGTCACTTTGAGCATCCTGTAGCTTTGTGTCTCTTTGTATATGCTTTGGTTGTCTTTGTTGTCATATTTGGTCTCCTGTGGTCATTTTGTGGCTTCTTGTAGTTGTTTTATGTTTATTTGAGGTTGTTTCTGGGTCCACCTGACTCTTTATGCCCTGTTATTAAGGCCTGTTTTGTAATCCATCCATATCTATCGCTCTCCCTTTCACCGAAACCTAAAATCAATCTGCACAGTTTACCATAACGACCTGTGAAACTCTCAGTATTGAACTCTCGCTTTTAGGAACTCAGACTTATAACTCAACATCACATCCGCTGACTGCATTCTTCCTCTCCATAACAGCATCCATCAGGAGCGTCAGCACACTGTTGCAGCGTTTCCATCCACACACTGATCACACACACCAACACACACTGACACTCAGACAGCTGTGGTTGGATTTGTTTGTGCTGATGTGTAAACCAGCAGAACATTCTGCTACAGCGGAAAAATGGGGTTGTTTTGAAATGCAACAACAAACACCGGCTCTTTAATATCTTCTACCTCCACACGCTGCAGGAAAGTCTTCGGTGCACAGCTGATCATGCATCTGTTCAACCAAAGCATACATCTCCAGAGAATATTCCAACCAGATCTCCCTCAGTGAGGACGCATCAGGGCAGACATCTGACAGGAAATGGACTTACTGTACCCTCCATCCATCTCGGCCTGCTCCCTGCATGTAGGGAAATTGGCCCCGCTCCCATCAGTGTAATGGAGCTCTAAAATGTTTCTGCTGGAGATCTGTGTGAAATCACTGCAGCCTGATGCTCCGGCACGGCTGACCATGGGAGACAATGTGCAGAATGACATGTGGGAATTATTTTTGGCCCGCTCAGCTGGCAGAGCAGTTATAGCTTAAAGAAAGACACATTTTAGGGTCGATGTTGGAGTAAATGACTTGTTAGGGAGGATAAAGTTTACAGTGTGAGATCAGCAGCAATGAAAATTCTCTATCAATCTTAAATCGGCACAAGATGAGGAAATGAGTCCTGTGCTTTATTAGGATCCACATTAGCACTAGCACTATCATCAGCTGTTCTTCCTGGGTTCACACACATACAATCAAACACACATTTTCACACTATAACCACATTAACACAACACACACAACAGCTGATCTCATGTAATTAACACCTAAATATGGAAGTGAAATTAAAATGATTATCCGTCGAAACGTTTTTAAGCCAAACTAAAAAATGAACATTAAAACAAATACATAATAATAACACTTCTAGTACAAATAAAGAGGCCAAATAAAGTCCCTGTCCATAATGAGTTTTGTTTATCTATCCTGACAAACTAAATACCAATACAAATATAAATTATAAAACAAAAATACACTTACAAAATATAATTAATATATAAGATACATATTACATTCATATATTCAAAAATATAGATCAATTCAAATCCTCATGTCCACTCAAACACATTTTGACTTCTCCTTTGGTTCATGCTGGAGGACATTTGGTGAAATCGCTGCTGAAGAGCTGAGGAGACAGAAACCTGAACAGACAGTCTGTGTTTATTTACTGCACACATTTTGCTTAAAAAAGATAAATATATTTCCAAGTGTGCACACATAAAGCTCTCCTGGTTTTAAATGACACGGTGAAACAGAGAGGACCCCATGAGTAAAATGAAGGTGTGAAGTGGGGGGAATAACTATTTATTTAGGTTTTATTTGCACCTTAGTTGATCTGGCAGTTTTTTTACAATGAGAAACTTTTTATTTAATTAATTAATTTTTATTTTTCTCTCTCCTGTTTTATCCTCTTTTTACTCGACTGTGCTGCATGTCCTTTGTAGGTTGAAAGCAAGATATCCCCACCACAGAAATTTGTATGACATACCCCAGTATGGGGGGTTGAGTTTTTGGAGAGAGACCAGGGAATGTTGGCTCTTTAAGGGTAACCAGCTCATTGCTTTTTGGTAATAAAAGAAAACGTAAAGACAGGGAATGAGCTCCAAAATATATTCTTCCAGGAGAAATTGTGAAAGCTTTGCCAGAGAGGAATCATTTTGACAGCGTCGCTCAGAGGCATCCTAACCCCACCTCACTATCATTATTGTTCAATAACACTCTCCGGCTCTGGCTGACGCACAACTGTTTCATCCAAATATCAGCAGCGCTGCCAGCCTGCCCCGACTGAATGAGAACTTCACTCACTTATAAAACATAAACTCCATCAATGGGAGCTCGGCCGCAGCCTCTCAAGGTGCTGCCAGTGAAGGCAAGCTTATCCACAAACCTGTCGGCTCCAAAGAGGAACAGATGATTGCAAACATAACTCTGTGTGTGTGTGTGTGTGTGTGTGTGTGTGTGTGTGTGTGTGTGTGTGTGTGTGTGTGTGTGTGTGTGTGTGTGTGTGTGTGTGTGTGTGTGTGTGACAAGGGGGATTGAACAATGAATGTAACCCTACCTACCCTGCTGAAGTGTAGTCACTCCAAGAGCATTATGAGAAAGACTCAGGCAGAACACTCTCCTGATATTTGAGAGCAAAAGATATTTTGAATAAAATGTGACACATGAAATTATTATTGGAGTTGGAAACAAGCAGAAAAGAAAGGCATCATATATATATATATATATATATATATATATATATATATATATATCTTTATAGTGAAGAGCTGTCTGCTGCTGTATTATTGTTCTGAATGGTATTAACAGAACATTTAAAGAGGCCATATTCTGCTAATTGGGCTTTCCCTGTCCTGTAGTGTGTTCTATAGGTTTCTTGTGCATGTAAATGGTCTTCAAATCCCTGTGTTCCCTCCATAGGGAGTTTCTCTCTGACATACCCCCTCCCTGCCTGAAACGCCTCCATTGGACTCCTTTGTTTACTTCAGTGACATGGTGACATCACTATGTAACACTTGTGCTTCTATTGGCTAGTGCTCCAACACATTGTACGTAATTGGCTAAGGGGCGAGACATCTCTAAGCGGTTGACCAATCACAACAGAGCTGGCCAGCCAACCAATCAGAGCAGACTGGGCTCTGGTTTCAGACAGAGGGTGAAAAGAGGTGCTGCAACACAGGCAGTATGAGAAAAATGAAGAGCTTTATGAACATTAAAGCATGGAGACACTACATACTGATATACACCTGCTTTTTCTTTGCTTAGCACTTTATACTTTCTATTCTACCATTATCTTTACATGCTACGCTCTTAAAGCGGCATGGTTAGCTATTTCACTTTAATTTTTGGTATACTGCACATTTTTCACAATAATCTGCCACATTCTTGTTGTAGTTACTTCTTTGAATATTTCATATAGCATTTATTTTTATTTTTAAAATTGTTTTTTTTCACAATAGTTATATATTTGTTTCTTTTTTCACAACTTAAATCCTCTTATAGTGTTTGTGAATGTTCCTTGCATGTTTAAACTTGGCAATAATGCTGATTCTGGTTCTTTGAGAAAGGTTTGTTGCCTTTTACATAAAATTACATTTCATTTGACAGATAAGTGCAAAAACCATAAAGACTCAAACTCTGAACAATAAATAAAGTGCAGATATATTCACTTCAAGAGAGTGATGTTGAAGTAGTTTCAAGGTCTAAATTAACTTTTTAAAGTGCTTCAGAATTTGGAAGCTCGACTTCAGTATCTCCTGTTAAGAAAAGGTCTTGTTCCTACTACATGTTTAAATGTGGGGTTTTATATGGTCATAATGTGCTTGTTTGCTTTTAGAATCTCTGACACAGCCCTCTGACAAGCATCTCTCCTGTTTTCAGGACCTAAGCTGTTGCATTGAGCGGTGCGTTCAAGTGCCGGTCAAGAAAACAAGAGACTACACAACCAGCTGGATAAGGTGGAGATGGTCTTTTTCCAAACCCAAGTAAATTCAGCTGGTCTAAAGTATCATGATTCCAGAAGTTTCTTTGACCCCTTTCAGCTTTTTCATTACACTTTTTGCTTTTTCTCTATCTTGGGCTACCAAAAAAAAAAACCCTCAGCATTTGCTTTCCGTGATTTCTCAACTTTCATCTTCCAAAAGCGCTGACCTCGCTAACTTTGAGCTCACCTTACCAGCTGTTTTGGGCAGCTGTATAATTAATATGAATAAGTTAGTGCATGTATGTATTATTCAGATACACACACAACTTTGTGAAGATGGAGGTTGAGCTGGCCGCTTCTGGAAGGCATTGAAGCCCTGAAGTGGAGCACCCTGCTGGACGACACAGGCAACAGCGCTGGTGGTTCTGCAAGACCCGGAGCAGTGGTCCCTTTAAACAAATTCATACCTGTTTTCCCTATGGTCTAAGACAGTCCAAAAAATATAAAAGAACAGTTCTAAAACTTTAATGTGTGAAGAGTATAAAGTCTGGAACAGCTTTATTCACAATGAATTGGGATTTATGTAATAGATTACTTTGAGAGTGTTCTGAGTATATGATGATATTTTCTGTTTTCAGGGGTGGTAGAAGTACTCAGAATCTTCACTTGAGTAGAAGTACTATTATATAGATAACAAACTTCAAGTGAAAGACCTGCATTAAAAGTGTTACTAAGGTAAAAGTACAAAAGTATTGGCATCATAAAATACTTAAAGCCCAATAAGTAAAAGTACTTGTTAAGAATAACAGCCCATTTCAGAATCCTATATTTAAATACGGAATTTTGATTATTGATGCCTTAATGTTTTCATCACAGCTGGAGCTAATTTGAATAACTTAATATTCTGCTGCTGGATATCTTCACCTATACATATATGTCAGGGCTTATTTGTAAGTTAATTTATGTTTTGTTTTAGCTAATAATCTGAAAAGTAACTAAAGCTGTCCAATAAATGTAGTTGCGTAAAAGGTTGAAGTAGCATAAAATGAAAAAGTCAGGTACTTCTAAAACTAAATCGTACTTAAGCACTTTAGTAAATGTACTTTTCTACATTACACCACTGTCTATAAAATAGCTTATGTTCACAAGTTAGGTTCCAAAATGATGGAAATAAAATATCAGAATTTAATTTCTGTGGTTTTCCGCTTAAAACCAACCCAACATGAATGTAGGAGGAACACAAGACCACGTCCTGAACTTTAAAGTATTCAATCTTTTCCCCTTAAATGCAAACACAATTCTCAAATGCATATACCGTATCTGTGTCAAAAGGATGTTTTGATCCTAAACATAAGAGGGGAAAAGGTGAAGCTTGTCTAGATTATTTACTTGAACTAATTCTTAGAGAGTAAACAGATCATGTTTACAATGCTATTCAAAGAGCCTCTGCTCTACACCCCCCTCTGCTGTCAGCCTTCAGCGCTGTATGGAAATGACAAACACACAGAGACACCAAATTACAGGAAGGAGATTTATTTCTTTATCAAAGCAGTTAAAGCAGCATTTTTTAAACACGGAGCGATTTCAGTTGGTACAGTAACAAGGCTTTTCACGGATCCCCCGTTAAAATCCTGCGGCACAAGAACATTATGCAAAATAGGATCAAGAGGAGGACAAGAGTGGCATGAATCATATTTTATTCCCCTCGATTATTTGTTGTTCTCAGCAGGGCACTGAGTTTCAAACTGTATCCACAGAGTTAAGACGTCTACAGGATGGCACGCCTCGGGGGGATCCACCAGAAAACGGCTGAATAGGAGACATGCTGTTGCTGGTCAAACACTAGCACAAGGGCATTCAGAACATTAACACATAAACGAACAGGTCGGAAGGCTTTGCAAGCATGGTACAATCAGGAATGATCACCGATATCAAGGAACAAATACTGTAGAAGAGTATTGTAACTTAGAAAAAAGCTACACTTAAATGATCTTCAGTTATTATCCATTTACAAATGATTAAGCACACATCCACTTCAGGCCTGTATCGATTTCAGTGGTGAGTACACTGATTTATGAGAAATTACTCAGCTTTCTTTTCCACAAATGGAAACCTTCAGTGTCTTAATAATGTAGCTTATTCTGTGTTGGGGTGAAGTTAAAACCTGCCCCAGTTCCAAATGTGCTTCCTTTGCTGCACAGTCAATAACACTTAATCCACAACGGAGCATCACACACCACTGCTGACCTCATTCCACTCATCCAGCAAGGGTACGAGCCTGTATACTTGACAAAGCATTAAGACTACTTACAGGCTGCCGGAAGGTACTGCATATCACCTAAAAGTATCATGCCGTCCATGTAACACTGGGATTATACGATTTCTTACAGTTTAAAGTTCACAAAGTTCACTGTCCAGAAACAGCTATACTCTGATGTGGACTGCGTCCATAATCAGGTGAGCCGATACCAAAAGCTTGTGCATGCACAAATCAGCCAGTAAGGCTCAAGCTCCAGGCTTTGGCAAAAACAGGCTTATACTGTAGCTACATGCAAAAAAAGCGCAGGGCTTGACTTTATTAGATTCATCATATATTTGGCAGACTTTGAAGATGTCGCTTTATATCCCTTTAAAGAAGCTACTTAATCTAATCACAATATAGTGTTTTAAGAAATACTTCAACATTTTGGGAAATACAAATATTTGCTTTCTTTGCTATTTTTCCGTCAACCCATTTCATCCGAAAAATGTCAAGTGTGTTATCCCCAAAACAATATCCATTGCTCCAAAGGCCTATTGCTCTGAAGATACACACTCTCACTGTTTTCCTACTGTGGCAAAGGCGTTCCCTAGTCTGCCTCTTGTTGGCTTACCTTATTATTTTTACCATAACCAAACAACAAAGACCACAAGTACAGGTCCAATGGAGTCATTGACCTCAGTTTGTTGCATGGAGAGGGTGTTATTGTAGCATTTGGCCTCCAGAACAATGGCCTTCGGAATAAGAGGCTTTCGGCCATTTTGTATAGGTATCAGAATAATGAGCCTTTAGAAAAATTGGCAGTCACTAAGACGGATGTCACTCCAATGTCTGCAAGCTGCAAGACAACAGAGGAAGCCAAGCTAGCATTGATGTTAGCATGCTAATCTTTTTAGCTCCATCAGCCATAGTTATTATTATTAACAGTGTTGGATAAGTTACTTGCTCATTGTAATAGTAGTTACATTACTTTATTATTTACTCACCAGGTGAAGTTATTAACTTACTAAACTTAGCTATCAAGTCACAACAAACATCAACAGCTAGCTTAAAGTCAGCCCTGGGGACTGTGTTTTCTGAAAGTGGATTTATCAGTGGCTCACATTAGCAAGCCAGATCAACATTGTAATCATATTAATGTGTTTTCACTCTTTTGGTAGAAACTAACTTAACAACGCAACTCCACGGTATCAAGCTAACGTAATGGTCTGTTGACTGAGTGTAGAGACACCAAACTGATATAAAACCTAGACCATACCGATGTTAAGACAGGGAGCAAGCCCAATACTACATTGATAAATGAATGTTACAATGCCACAGGTTGCAGATCACACATCACTGTGTTTTTCTTGGCTGAATTAACTCCAATAATACTTTTTTTCCTGATTTTTGGCCAGTCTTTAGCTGGGCACCCCTCATATTTAGGGAAGAAATATAGATATTAGAAAGTACAGTTACTTATGAAGGTTACCAAAGGCATTTTAAAGTGAAGTTCAACAAATGAGGATAAGGGTTGTACAATTCTAGCCAAGCTTTCATTAATGTGACCATCCCCTTGTGTTTCTTCTCTCCTGAGTCCTGAAACAGCTAGCCTTGCTTTCTACAAAGATTAGTCTCCGGCTACTGTTTACAAAAACCCACTGCACCACATTTGTTAGCCAAAAAGAGCATGAAGTTCTTTTGAGATGTTTTAAAATGAAAGTCTTTTTTAAGTTAATGTTGATACACTAATACGTTGTTATTTTTTAACTTGAGCTAGCTGTTTCCCCTGCTGCTAATCTTTGTTTAGCCAGGCTAATCTCCAGTTAGCTCCAGACATGAGAGTGGGATCTTCTCCTGTATTCTTGTAAAGACAGCCAATAAGTGTATATCCCAGAATTGAAAACTTTTGCTTTAAGGTCTTCCTCTTATCTGAAATAGATACTTTATTCACAATATAAATGATAGTATTTTCACTTGAAGAAGGAACATTGACTTCACACTGGGGTAAGAGAGACACACAATCACACATTCAAAGTTCCTTAGAAATGGTTATGCAAATGGTAGAAAAGCTTTGGCATATTTTGCCTACAAGTTGTGCCTGCACACTTGGAAAGAAGAGCAGAACAAAACCTCACACGGCTCTTCCTTTAGTTTATATGTCGAGTTTGCAATCCCACATAAAACTGTGGTGAGTTTATTTACCTACACTGTATGCTATTTACACGTTTTTACTCTATTTTATTAGGCCTTAGGGTTTAAGGTGAACCTTTGCTACATGTCCCAGGTGTTCAGACTGGGATTAATGGTGCCACCTTAAATGTACCGCTATCACTATGACAGCAATAGCTCATCTATATGATTTGAAGTACCAACAGGGCACAGCTACACATTTAAGTACAGCCCCGGAACAAGCTCAACAAGATCTTTATAACCAAGCACTTAAAGAGATGATGATGAAGAAAGCAGAATTCTCTAATAGATTCTTAAAAATGGGATTGTTAGTGATGGGCATTTACAGTTCCCCCCCCAAGAACAGGTTCTGATGATGAGTCAGAGAATGGAGCAGGGCTAAAATACATCTTGGTAACCATTACAGACAAGCAACACTTTCTTTCTGATTGCTGTGCGGATTTCCCATAAATTAAAGTAGCTTATCATCCTAAAAAAAGATTGGAAAAAGAAGTTATCTAACAGTTAGAGAGGAAAATCAAACTAGCATTCTGACCTATAATGCATCCATGGCTACGATGAGATTAACGAATACTGATTATCATCGACAGGCACAACTTGAAACGGGTTTACGACATGAAACCAGCCGCTCTTTCTGGGCCTGTCTGAACCGAGCCACTTACTGTACATGTGTGTGGGAGAAGTGTTGCAGGAGAAGTCGCTCCAGGATAAACCATTGTTCTGAATTGGGGCACACATTACATGAAAGAGACTGGGGGAGAGGAAGAGTGAACTGAAGACTCAGGCAATAACGTAAACTGAGTGGCTGCCTGCGTACGCTGAATAATTCAGTCGCCCCGATCAGATTTTGAACAGGAAGTCTGAGAGGGGAGGCGTCTTCACCCTAAACCACAATCGCCCAAAGAGCGTGGACTGCTATTGCTAGGGATGTCATCATGCTCGTGGAGCGTCCTGCTCGTGAACAACACCTCCTAGTAAGTAATGCTTTATTTGTCATGCTATACTGTAAGATTGCATAGAAGTTAGAGCTTACTCTAGGGCCTATGGGTGCAGGAGGTGGGGACTCTCTGGAAATCTGCTTCATTCATGCCCTACCTGAAGGATGCTACAGGGGGAAAATGGAGGGATAATGGGGGGTCCTGCTGTGCGTTCCCTCCGCTCCTGGCTACGACAGAGGAGAGAGGTGAGAATGTATCTATTGGCATGGCACAAACACTGCAGCCGCCAGAGAGGCCTGTGATCGTCACTGAGAGGCGATGTGGCGCTAGCAGCTGCCGGGGGAGGAGCACACCGAGCCGCACATGCTCCGTTTGGAGGAGGACTCAGGCTCCGGCTCGGGATCCGGTTCTGGCTCCGGTGCATCATCGTCAGTAGCGCCGCCCTCGGCTTCCCCGTCCCCGTCTCCACTGGCATCATCGCCCCCGGCCTCGGGCTGACCCTCCTCCTGACGCCTTTTCAACCTGAGGCAGAGGAACAAGAGTAAGCCCCTTTGACACATAAACTTAAATTATCCAGACAGTTACAAGAATGATACAAAAATCTGATATAAAGCTTTACAAAGGTTCCACAGTCCTGGAAGTTCTTAAAAGTAAGTGAATTTCAGAGAAAATAATAAAAGGCCTTAACAATTTGGGACAACATTTTTTTATTTTTCCAACTTAATGTTAGTAAATAGGCCACGTCTTTCTGTGGAGCGTCTCAGGTTAAACATATGATAATATAAACGTTCTTTTATCGGGAGCGTGATCTATGTCTCAAACTATGACTTGTTGGCGTTGGAAGAAAGTAACTTTTCACCTTCACTTATTTTTATTTCAGCTACTTCTACTCCACTTCATTTTATAAACAACATTAGTTACTACGAAGGTTCATATAACTAATCAAAGGTCATCTAATTAATTATGACATACTATGGATAACCTGGAAAAAGGGAGGAAATTAGCTCTACCTTTAAGAGCTGCAAATTAAAATGACGTACACACTTAAGGATTACTTATTATAATCCAGTAATGTTATATAAATTATTGGAAAATGGAGTACTTCTTCCTCGACTCCGTGTTGCTCCCTTCAATTTGTGAGAATTGGGCCTGGAAAGTCATTGAATTTGATTTCATGACTTATATTGCTACTGCCTTTAAAACTGCAAGAAACCAAAAATCCAAAAGGTAAAGAAGAAGGAGATTTAATTAAAAGATGGCAACTAAAATGTCTAACTGGGGGATGACAGGATTCAGTAATTCTGTCTGTGAAGGCCACAACAAAATTGTCAGGCAAGTTCAAGGAATGTCAACAGACTTGTTTATGACACAATTAAGGAATCAGTTCCAAAAACAGAACATATGATCTGCATTCATACACATTAAGTAGACCTCTTAATCTGATTTGAATTCTAAGCCCTTCTGGAAGTTCAGGCCCCCTCATTTATTCCTCAGAAAAGTAGTAAAAAGAAACACAGACAGAAATAAATAGCTAGTCGTAATGAGAGGCTTTGAGTTTATTATATAGTACTCATCTCTGCCGTGCATAATTCTAGATATTATGCCCTCCATTATAAATAGAAGTAGATTGCCATTAATTAGAGCAAAGGGCTATAAAAAGACATTTTCCAAACAGGAGGATTCCAGTAACAGAGCAATGGCAGGACCCCGTCAATAATAAATGAAGCAATCATTTAGAGCCGTGCTGAACCAATATCCCTCCATTAACAGTGCAGAGATATGGAGCTCTATATTTATGATATACTGTGTATATTTTACTGACATCTACACAAAGGTTAGATGCATAATATTATAGCCGCAGCAGGAGGGGGGAGGGGGCTTTTATAACCTTCTGTTATTTACAATTTACTGAACCAGTCATTTCCTCACAGAGGCTTGGCTAGGTTTGGACTAATATGCAATCCTCTCCTGTAGACTAAATAACACCCTGCACCAGAAACTTTATCCAGATGTTCTGCACATTTTATATTTTGTCTACATAAATGCTCCTGCTCTCCTGACGCCGCTCTCGCTTCAGTGCGCCTTCACTTTTAGCTCCATGTTCATCCATGCTTAAGAGCAAGTCATGGTTCAAATGCAGCTGGTGGGGAGGGAGACTTTACACTCTTTATTATAATAACAGCGTTATTTGTGAATAAGGGTAAATGTTGTTTTTTCAAAGCATTAAATTGATTCTTTTAAAAGAGATCTGCCCATTCTTTTTAGCACTTATAATTCACCATTTAGTAAAAGCATGACATCGGTTTTGTAGGTGTAACCCTTAGCTGTCACAACTTTTTCTATTTATTTTTATTTTGACATTTATGTTCTTACGTCCTGCCCGGTTTGTTTCTAGTTTTGTCTTTTTATTTTTGTGTTTTGTTAGTAACAGCTTTCATTTAATAAAATGTGCTTTTTGTTATACCCCCATACCTGCCCCCCCTGTTTATGCTGCTCTAGGGTCCTTCACTTTACCCCAACTGTGACATTCGCAAGTTGTAGATCACACCAATGAATGTCTAAAAAGTCCTCACTCATCATGTTAATGTGTGAGGCATTTAAGGGAAACTGTCAGAACTTTGTTTTTGAATAACGGCCTAAAACATCCTTGTTGAGTTTGTCTGTAACATATGACTACCACCTCAGCTGTTGTATGATATGATAAATAAATGTCCAAATGATTTTAATAACATCTCATATAATAGAGTTGTACGCCTGTAAAAAATCAATTGAGCTCATAAAGTGCCCACAGTTTTATAACAATGAAGTACAAACTGTACAGTATGAAGGGTTTGAAAACTAAACTGGGTCTATCTACCTTTCAGATACAGATTCAGTAAAGCTAGACAATTTGAATAAAAATGATTATTCAGATCGAAAAACTTTTAGTTTTATTACTTCCCCAAACCTAGGACTGGGGACACAGAACGTGTGTCTGTGCAAGGGGCATGAATAGTGTCCTCTCTCTTCTAACTAAACTCAAGAGTGAACAAATCCGCGAAAAAACAGTTGGATTTTTATGTTGTTTTTTTTTGCTCTGTTTGATATATTAGAGAAGTTGGGATCTTTGGAGAGTACAATGTCAGCACAATGGAGAGAACCAATGGCCACTGGCCTTTATGAAGAATTATCCTGCTTTTTTTTTTAATTAAGGAGAAGGTTAGCAAAGTTAAAAAAGCTGTGTTATCCTCAGAATATTTTGCCCTTTGCATTTCTCTGTGCTGATGCATCCCTCAGCTCGTGTTATCGATGGTCTGCTGCTCGTGCGCTCTTACTTCTCCCGGTTGAAGATCATGAACTCCTGCTGCACCACTTCAAGGCAATCCTGTAGGTAGTCATTCTCCTGTAGGCAGAAACATCATCAGCATCAATCACGGTCTGAGCATTAGGAGGAAAACTCTACGTCATCTTGAATCATTTGAGGTCGAAATGTCTTTTCGGCTTTTTATCCTCCGTTGCTCTTTTTGAGCGAGTCATGAATTGTTTGTGCTCCTCAAATTGGATGTTTGGACCTGAGACAAAAATAGAAGCTCATATTTCCGAAAGCACTTGAGGCCATGACAACAGCAGTGAAGGCTTCATAATTTAATAATCTTGGTAATAACGGAGTGCACACAAGAAGACACACACACGTGCTACACACTCACACACAGAGTCTCATAACCCTGCTATTGTTAGAGGTGTGCTCTCCTTGCAGAGGCTGATCAGCACTGATAAGACACACACACACACACACACACACACACACACACACACACACACACACACACACACACACACACACACACACACACACACACACACACACACACACACACACGTTAATAACACTGATGCCATGATGACAGTCTGTTGGGAGACGGCTGTTTCTCATAAATAAAGAGGATATCTCTGTGGTAAATAATACATCAAACAAACATACCATGACAGTGAAGGCTCCGAGACTGTATAGAAATCTCCTCTCAGTATACAAAGAGCACATTAGGAAGGGCCCAGGATTTATTATGTAATTTATTTATACGCAAAAAAGGGACATTTTGTTGTGTGGTGAAGACATTGTAGCTGGTATGATATCCCATAGTTCTGCAGAAGCAACAAGCACCAAAACCAGTTTCCAACCACAAAATGTACTTCGAGTACCAAGTAATCTCGCCTCCACAATGAAAACAATTCCTCCTGAAGGAAATGTAAATGAAGGGGTGTTCAAGAAAGATAAATCAATTCAGAAAGTGGTTATCGATTAACCTAAGGCAAGTATGTTCGAACAACTTTAGGGTCAGAAAGTTTTAGAACAATAAAAATCAACATTATTCAGAAAGTTTCTGTCTGACAATAGTGCTGAAATCTGTCACTCTGATTGGCCAGCTGGGAAATGCTCCAAGCTACTCTGAAGTTCTAATTTAGGGGCCAGCAGGTGATTTGAATAACTCTAAATCGAATCAGGACACATGAGTAATGACAGAGGGAAATCACAACTCAGACTGAGAGGTCATTACTTTGTTTTAGAACATTCACTCTGGTCTACCCAAGTGTAATGTTCTCCTCCCAAACTTCACTATGGAGTCTAAAACAAAAGAGCAGTAAACCAGCATTTGTCCCTTTGCTATTTATTATATACTAGCTTTAAAGGATCACCTACGGAAGGATTTTCACTCTCGGATTTCTCTGGAGGAGCTTGTTACTGCTCAATCTGACAGCTGTACAGCGAGGAGGATGTGGGTGCATGCTACCATCCATCGGAGACAACAATACGTTGAACATCATCGCCTATTTTAGTGGGTACTGTAAAATGGAGCCCTGGACCTATTTAGGGCTAACCAACGGGAAATTTGAGAGGGCTGTAAACAGCTTCTTTTTTAACTACAAGAGCGGTGCTTGGAAAAAGAAAACGCCACAGGGACACTCAGGCCAAACTTTGCTTTCTGTAAGAGACGTCTTTTTACGCTAAGCTAAGGGGCTGCTGGCTCAGAATCAAACCGACAGGCGTTAAAAAGGTTTTAACTTCTCATTCAACTCCAGGCAAGAACAAGATTGGTATAGTCATTTTGACTTGTATAATAAACAGTAATCGTATCCCCCGCAGTTCAGGAGAAGAGAATGTTTTTAGGGAGCCAAATAAAAAAGTATGAAAGTAAAAAAGAGACCTTTCAGAAAAATCTATAATCTCTAAAGACGCAACTAATCTGCAGACTGACAAGACGCCTGCAGCTAGCATGCTTGTACATTAAGCTTATTTTGATATAAAGTAATGCAGGAATGAGTCCTTATACCTAGAGACAGCATTTTACCATGTCCCTGATCTTTAAGTCAACATTTTCTGAACATGTGTTTGGTTTGATGCACAAAATATGGTTAACTTTAGTGTTTTACTCTGGTAACTGCATTTATGATTCAAAAATAAAAAAGTGCGAGGTTGATCCTGCCGAGCAAAAACATGTAACTATCCTGTGTGTATTTGTCCAGGATCTTATTTGCTTCAATATTCTAAAATCCAATGGAAAAATCCCATTGATCGATGAGGAGGGAGCACATGCGACCCTAACCTCGGGGTCGGCCTACACAAATACATCATCACTGCCACACTCTGTTCCCTCGCACTAATAGCCATTGATTCTACTTCTGAGCTGAGGTAATCCACAACAGCTGAGGGACACAAGGGATTTGGCTCACCTCAGTCTAAAAATATGCAGTTTTGACAGGAACTGACAGAGCGGAGACTAAGGTAAACCTGAGCAGCATTGTTATCCAAGACTGCCCCCCCCGTCATCTGCACGGTATCTATGAGAAACACTCCTATACAGCAGGCTATCATTTCCTCAGACACATGTGGGTGTGCTGGTGTCCTCTTCATCTGCTTCTACCGCCTACACCGACAGTAGCACGACCTGGATCTGCACAGCTACAAAGATCAAATTAACCGGGGAACAGCAAATAATAGCATTCTATAGAAGCAAATAACCATTTTAAATGTGACAAAAGCTAAGAATAGCACTTTCTTTCATCAGTGGGAATAAAGGCATTTAAACAGATGCAGTGACATCTTGAATCCCAGCTTCATCCTCACAGCTCATAAATCCTCCTCCTCATCAACTTGATGCTTTAAACCCCGGGGTTATGCAGCACTATCTTATCTCTTGTATCTAAATATGAAAGATGGTGCAGATCTGTAGTTAATCTCCGAGAAATGGGACCTCTCTTTTAAACACACAAATTGCTCCTTTCCAGTTGGCACATGTTATATGATTTCCGTCTGATTTAAATTGACTTAAAACTAAATAACATTTCTGTTGTTTCTTTACGCTGTCGGTAAAATCGGAAAAGTAGAGAAAACAAAAAGGATTAACGATGTCACAATGCACTTGATAGCCATAATATTACATTTAAAAAGTCTAATATTCACAACATTTAAATAATAATAATAATAATAATAATAATAATAATAATAATAATAATAATCTAGCACCTCTTAAATTATATCTATTGCTATTACAGCTAATGAAAAGTTTCATTAATTTGCAAAACAAGAGGAATCAATTACATTTGCTCTTATTCACAAATTAATTGAAAACAATGTCAATAATCGAATTTTCTAATATTATATCGTGGGGAAATCAACAAGGACAATATGTTGTAAATTAGATTTTCTTTCCAAATCAGGTCTGATATGATGTGTGTTGATAATTTGATAAAGAAAACCAAATGTAAATGTGTTTAGCTCAGGGGAATAACAGGGAGGCACTCTTATTTTATCCATCCCACTCCAGTATAACCAGCAGCTTTGTCACTCACAGACTGAGAATCCTTGCTGTTATCTCGAGATCTGTTCTTGGCCAGCCTCTTCTTCTTCTTGTGAAGAGGGCGCGACTCCAGGATCATCTCCTCCAGCTCAAAGGTGGGGTCGCAGTGGAGGCGCCCTTTCTGTGGCAGGGAGATGCACAGGAGATAATCAGAAACACCCACACAGGGTCATAAATCACCTATACTATACACAGAGTGCACAAATGTGTAGTGAGCTTAAAATACTGAATAATACACATTAATGTACATGATCTGACATACCAAGAAGAAGCTGCAATCACTTTCTCATGCATTATTTAGTTGGTAAACACACTTATTACGACCTGAAAACATGATGGATACCAGGGTTTGCCTGAAGTGTTTATTGTATGTGTGTGTGTGTGTGTGTGTGTGTGTGTGTGTGTGTGTGTGTGTGTGTGCGTGTGCGTGTGTTTTAGTGCAAGTGCGTGTGTATGAGTCTGATTGCTTCAAACTGACATTAGGAACAAATCCGGCCTCGGTCGTCTTCTCGTACACGGCGTCCCAGTTGACGTCAGTGAGGTAGGCAGATGCCTGCATGGCAGACAGACTGGAGTAACGATGCTCTGGATTTACTGTCAGTAGCTGTGGACACACACACACACACACACACACACACACACACACACACACACACACACACACACACACACACACACACACACACACACACACACACTTTGTAAGACTTTAATTAAAACTATCATTTCAAATTCACCTCTTAGAATGTTGCTGTTTTTGTCTATTTGTTTTACAGGCATGCACACAAGAATATGGAGCCCAAAGGGTTAAATATAAATAGGAAATTATGAATAACTCAACTGTGGTAAAGCATCTATTTTAATTCAACACAAATAAAGTATTTTTCTTTATAACTTCTAGCTACCTGCTTAGCCAGCTAACTAGCTACGAAGGGTACTTGGGAGATGGGTTGTAACTCTGCAAAAAAGAGAAGCACCAGTGTTAGCCGTGAGCCTTCCTGTTGACTGAAAAGACCAAAAAGACTTCACATAATTGTGGGTCTTTTTCCAAGAAACATCTCTAGGATAAAGACTCTTCAGATTAGCTGCTTCTACAAAAACACTGACTCTTCTCTTTAGTATGGCGTTATAAATGCTCACAACTTAGCTAGCTAGTTAGCCGGCAAAGTAGGTAGCATGTAAAGCCTTGTTAAGCTAACTCTATGAAGTATTATTTAACATAGTTAGTTGTTATTTGTGTGTACTGTGTTTATTTACTGCAGCAGCTAGTTCGTCGATCGATAATTGCTTTGACAACATTGCCCCTTAAGCTAAAGGAGTGTACTGGCTACATTTTGTAGCATTGTTGAGCTTGCTAGCTTGAGAGGCAGGAGCATGGCTGTATTACAAGTAAGGGACACTCATAAAAAGAAACATTTTGACAAAGTAAGAAATGCTTTTGTGAAATCACAGTCAAATAAAAACATGTAGGCTAGTAAAAGCATAAGGACATCTTCAAGGTTCAAGGATTTTTATTATCAAATGTGCAGTAGCTACAGTGCAGTTATGGAAATGCAAATCTTAGGTCCTGAACTCCTCAAACAATGTAACATATTATAAAATGTCCCAGTTTGGGATAAATAAAGTACTTCTGAAGAAAAAATAAGAAAACAAAAGAAACCAAACACAACTAAAACAATAGTGCAAAATGAAACAGAGTAGTTTAAATTAGAGTGAAATAGTGTTAGGTTAGCTATGTTGTTAGACCAGTCTATAAGTAGTGCAGATGAAGTATATACATGTCAGAATAATAAATAAACACAATAAGCTAAATTATGCATGGATATGCAGGATTCTACATGTAAATAGAATAGAATATTAAATAACAGAATTTAGTCTCCTCAGGAGTAAATCTAATGTGTTGCAGCTGATCGAGACAGGTGAAAGCCACACATGAGTGGAGTCACGTTCTCCAGAGAGGAAATAAAAACTGGTTGTGTTTTTAATGGAATACCATCTGTTTCATTTTTCTCCTCAGGGTAAACACTAGAAACAATAATAGGATGTGGCTTTTGTTGTCATGTTAGCTCTCTGCCTGTGCTTTATTTTCCTCCTTTGGTCACAGGATGATTCAGTTTTCTCCTGCAGGGCCTGCTACGTCTGGCTCGGTGGAGTCCAGACACGGTAATAATCGATCAGCAGCAGAGCGGAAGGGACCACCGCTCCGTCCAGGACACTCACTCACTCAGACACAGAACACATGCGCGCACTCATGCTTAGATATACACCCTGCCAAAAAATATCCTTTTTAACTAGTCACTCTAAAATCTTATCTAAAAATGACTAAGGAAATACTGCCAGAGGGGATGAGATCATTTTGTGCTCTTCATTCAGATTAATCCATGTAGGGCAGAAGCACGACAGGGTTAGCTATTGTTTTATGTAAAAAAAGTTAGATTCAAAAAACTATTTGAGACTAAATATGAGGAGAAATCACTTGTTTCGATCACTATGAATATCATCGTCAGCACTACACTGGTTCATACAAAGACACACTGTCCCCTCTCTTACCCTCATGCTTTTTTCTGTGCTTCCATCCCTCAGATTCCCATCTGTCGTTTTTCTTCTCCTTTGCCCAGAGGGTCTCGGCTCATCCTCCCTCCCTCCAGCTCTGGTGCCCCTACAGTACCTTTATCCTGTCTTTCTTTGGCTTCAGTGCTTTTTTTCTCCTTCAATATGTACCCCAAACTCTGCTTTATATCTTTGCTCCCCTTTCCGTCTGCTCCTCTTTCCAGGGAAACCCATCTGTGTCCTGGCAAAGGGCTACAGATTATTTAAGTAAACAGATTATGTTAACAAAAACCTACTTCAACCTGAATCTCATGAATGTAGGATATACAGCATTTTCATCGGCATTCTTTTACAAATGTATTTCTTCTTATATTTGACCATATTTTCAGGTTTTACCAAGTCACATTATTGACTCAGAACATTATTTTCATCATCAATTCATGTTGATAAATGATTTATCGTCTTGTAAATGAAATATAACAAAATGGCTAACCACAACTTCCTAAAGTCCACTAATGTCTACAAATGGCCTTATTTTTCAATCTTTCAATTAATGAAATAGTGATAATGATATTCCTTACTAAAATTATGTCATCATGACTAATGAAAAACAAACTGATGAGTTAAATGTTCAGAGCTATCTTATGTGGTGTCCTTTATATCCAAGCAGTTGTCCCTAAAAAAAGATTACCACTTGTATCTTGCAATTTAAAACAGCATCATAATCACTAACCTCTCCTATTGCTCTAATTTCATGATATTTATCTCTGAGTGGGAACATTTTTAAGCTCTAGTGTGTTGGATTTAGGGAAAAACACTAACAGGAATGGAAAATAACATTGTATTGCAGCGCTGTGTTTCTACATTACCCAGGAGCTGCTTAACGTACCTAACGTACCTTAGTACTGAAGTATTTAACAGAAAAGATGGTGAAGCTGTTCTTCCTCCCACTGGATCTTAGACAACACACTCCCTTCTTAATTAAAGACTAATTTTTTTTATTTGGCTTTTCGTTTGGGTTCTTTTTAGTGGTATCACTGTCAATGTTTTATGGTTTTATGGTTTTGTAATCTAACTCTTTCTGTTCTGTTTTTATACTAGTTTTAATTATGTTTCTTTTTTCTATTTGTACTCTTTTTATTCGATCTTGTCTTGCTCTGTGATCTTGCATAATAGGTGTTTTTATTATTATTATTATTTACTATTATACATGTATTGCTTCTTTAGAAAGAGCCTTTAGGTTTGTATGTTTTCTCTGTTGGTTCTCTGATGCGCTTTGAAAGGGAGTGATGAACGCAGAGGTTTTCAGTTGGTTGCAATGTGCACGGTCACCAATAGATGCCACTCAAATCTTGGCCCTGCTCCTTTTGAAGAAAGACCTGAAAGTTAATGATACCCCATTATGTCACGCTCACCTTTCTCATCAGGGAAACCAGGTCCTTGGGCCAGGCTGCGCTGTACTGGACACTGACTGTACTGAAGAGCTGCATCAGGGACTCCACCGAGTTACTTGCATGGATGTCATAGGGCCTCTGGTAAGGAAATATGAACATAAAGGAAGAAATGAAGGGAAAAGCAGTGTGTTAATAAAGGCAAGTTCAGTTCTAGAACCTATACAGTTTAGATTGTCCATGATGTCTTACCCATCCACGAAGCACTTCAAAGATTGTCACCCCTAGTGACCACCAGTCTACTTCAAAGGCATATCCTGTACCCCCACTCACAAAAGACTGGAAGATCTCCGGGGCTGAAAGCACAAACAGAAAACACTTCAGGAGCAGAAAAGCTTTTTAAAATGCTGCATACATGTCGTCACAGAGCGTTGTGTGTTACTTTGCAGAATGTAAAAAGAACATTTTTCCTCAGCTGTGCAGGGTAATCACAAGACAAGAAGGGACATTTTTGCCTGAGCTTTTCACAAATAAACACAAGATCTGTAATTTCTATCACTTAATTCACACAAGTGCCTCTTTAGTGATGATGAGCGAGTAAAAATATGCTGAGAAATCAGCCGTCTAGCACCTTCGAGCAGCAGTGATGAACTAAAAACTCTCATAAATACAGACTTCAGTTTCCTCAGTAGTAAGTACCCTCATTTAGAGATCATTCTTTCTTATCTGCCAATCCATTCAAAATCTAAATGTAAATGTATCACCATTTTCAGTACAGATATGTATTTCCCAAAGCAAAAGACATGATAACAATAACACGGTGGTAAAGATGGTTATCTTACCCATGTAGGGCTTGGTTCCAGCTAAGGCAGTGGCTCTCTCTCCGTCCTTTATTATCGTTGCTATGTTGAAGTCCGTCAGATGAGCGTGACCTGAGAAGAGGAAACACAAAGTCACAACTAAATCCATCACAGCTCTGGTATCTTTTAAAGAAATGTCTGCAAATTAAAAATATTAATGTGTCAAAGGAAATTAAATGAAGTACAAAAATAATGGGCCATTCTGTGTGGAGCACATCCCTGACACCTCTGACCCTGTTCCTCTTGGGACATATTAGCCTTCATAGTCATTTCGGTGTCCTACTTGTCAAGATGGACTGCATCTCACTTCTCTGTTTATATTGTGCACCATTTTTTGCCTCAGAGAGACACATGACTCTATACTTACAGCTAAAAAAAAATCACGGATATCTACAGTATAAATCTAAGCTTTACTAAATCTTATTGAGATGAATATCTCTTTTAGAAGAAAACCCGATAACAGCAGAATAAATGAGAACAGCGATATGGCACACAACCAGTCACACAAAAACACATCCTAACAGTGTTAGAAACAGATAGTCATCTCTTAAGAGTTCTACAAGTAAAAGTTCTAATTCAACAACTGATGAAGTTTTAAAGTCCTTTGTGATTGGAAAAAGTGCAAGGGAGACTTCCCACGTATTAAGTGATGAGGTATCAGGAGTAAAGAAGATGTTAACAAGACGGTATAATGTTAATGAATATGGATAAAATAAATATGTGTTAAGAAGTAATGTGTTTCATGAAGATCGCAAATGATGATGGACCGAGCACAGAACCTTGTGGAACTCCTTTAATGATTAAAAGTTGTTCAAGATGTTCAAGAGAGGTTGATGTGAGACAATCAGCACTGTAAAGATCGGCTGTGTTCTGTCAGACGTCATCATATAATCAGTTTTGAGAAATATATTTGAATGTTTGTTTTCCCTTCCTTAACAAGGAGTGTTAAATAAATGCATTTTATTAAGCCCGTGTCTGCTGCCAACGGACATCGGCATATAAACGAACAGACAGACACACATGAACTAACACAAAGAAAACAGTTAACATCCTTACCTTGCTCATCCAACAGGATATTGTCTGGCTTGACATCTCTAAAGGAGACAATAACAGACACATCAAAAACATAAATCATGTTTCCATCCAAATGAAGCTCTCATTTAAAATAGATGAATATGCACTACTGCAGTGAGAATATTATTACCTGCATCAAGATAAAGCAGCTTGTGCTAATTCCTTAAAGAGCTAATTCACCACTGCACATGACAGAAAGCTGACAAAACACACTTAATAACTTTAATAAAAGTGTAAAACCCAATGTTTAGGTATAACTCTAATCACAAACACATACTTTACGAGTGCTTTCAGTCATTTAGTTTGTTGTCAGCTAGGAAAGACTGAGTTTAGACGTGTACAGTATGTGTGGACGTGAAAGTCTGTAGGAGGTGTTTGTAGGCTGATGAATGTGTGAATTCTGTACATGTTGGTGCAACATGTTGTGAATGTGTGTGTGTGTGTGTGTGTGTGTGTGTGTGTGTGTGTGTGTGTGTGTGTGTGTGTGTGTGTGTGTGTGTGTGTGTGTGTGTCTCAGGATGAGAACAATTTCCTGCATTTCAAACACTGCGCATGAGAACGGAACCATCGCCATGCCCCTGGAGGTTCCTGCAGGATGCATTTTACACCGGGCACCTCTATGCAACAGAGGAAAACATCCAGGCACACACTCAGAGCCTAACACACACACACACACACACACACACACACACACACACACACACACACACACACACACACACACACATACACACACCATTTCCCAATCCCTACAAGCCCTCCGTGGGCAATTAACAGAGCGCGCAGGGCTTATTTAATTATGCCGCACGTCATGCTTGTGTGGAGAATACACATGGTCCGCAGAGAGCATGTACACTTCCCATAGGATGCGCTGTGCCAATGCAACGCTAAACTGATGCTAAAAGCATCTGCCAGAATGGTTGGAGGAGAGGGGAGTGGTGGAGGAGGTGGGGGGGAGTCTGATCCAGCAGTACAAGGCTGAAGGGAAATGCCTACATGTTCACAGGAGGGATTTTGATACGAGTGCCAGCTTCAGCAGCATGCATTTTGTTTGATGTTCAAAAATTCACTTAACGTTTTATTCATTTTGCAGCGAGCACAGAAACACCAATCCAACATGAAATGGCAGGGAAAGTGATTTGCTATTCTGTACAGGAACAAACTGTTTAAACGTGTTGAGTGTAAGATGAAGACCGAAAGGAAAAAGAGGAGAGAAAAAAAAGGAAAGGCACTCTACACTTTTACTTCCCGTCTTCTCATAGGACCAAATTTACCTCTTTGGGCATGGTGGCAGCCGACTGTTGCTAGGAGACCAGAGACCCTTTTTCATTCAGTTGGTGCAACAAAATAATTGTATAGTATTCTCTTGTCAAAAATGGAACAAAATTGTAGAGCTGGGGACGGCTATGGATACAGAGGGATTGGATTATGGCTCCGAGATCAGACATAACTGTGTCAAAGGCAAACAGCTGATGTCAAGTAGAGGGTGAAAAAAAGAAGGAATAAAAAGCACAGACAAGCAGCTTCTGTATCCTTGTACTATAAGCAGTACTGATGTCTGACGTCTTTGCCAACTAGACCAGAAAATAAAATAAAAGACAATAACTTCCTCTCGTGAAGTGAAATGTGGGAAAGTGTCAGACACTTTGAAATGAGCATCACACACGCTGGTGATGTTACACCGTACTGCATAATGCATGAGAATTTGTATAAATGTGTGAGGCTGTATAGTAACGCAAGCAGGTACACACACAAACAGCTTGTAAATACACCTATGTTTGAATACATTTGCAAGGTGAAATACACTCAAACATATATATCCTTATACACAGTAGCTATATAGTGGTGATGATGCCTGTATATGTGCTTTCAATTAGAGGAATAATCTGAATAGATAAACCCAGAGGCTTTCCTGTATTTCCAATCCGTCAATCAATTTCTATTTTTCAATCCAGATCTGTGTAACTTTTTCAGACAAACAGAAGCTTCACTTCACGTAAGTCACATGGTATTTGTCGTCATTTATTTGTTTACGTAATTACAGCACAGTTTGTCTCATTTTGAATTTTATTGCAAAAACTTATTTTCAAAATCCTTGTGTGCAAATTGAAAACGGAAATCATCACAGGTGAATGGAAACTCCACTAAATTGGTCTGGATGAAGTTTTGTGGCAATGATGTTTCCTGGGCAACATAAAGAGACGCCAGGGAGATACACGTTCATAGACAAAAATATTTAAGGAACAAGTTTAAGGTTTTCTTCTCGTTTGTTCCTGATTTTATACAGAATCAAACAAAGAAGACATGGCATGCTTATTAGGTAGCTTTTAAGGGGGGATTGGGTGAATTCTTCTAACTTTGGTTAGTGCCTAGCAAGTCTTTAACATCGGGTTATTCAGGTTCTGCTAAGCTAAGCTAATTGTGTTCTAGCTCCAAATGTATTCAACTGGGTTTATTTTCTTTGGCATGAGAGACAGGGAAGGAAGATAGAGATGGGACCATATACAGCAAAAGACTGTGGCTTGAGTCAGCATAATTAATAAGGCTTTATAGCTAACTCATAGACAAATAAGCCTCCTCAAACATTGGCATCAAGAGAATACGTTTATTTTCCCGAATAAACTTACCTTACCATTATTCTATGCTCTATTCTATTCCAGACTCTCTATTTATTTGAATTCTGTGAAACACTTGAAGAACACATTTGCAGGCTGAGTGCTTCATCATTATTTTATTAATTGTTACTTTGCTAAATGTGAAACAAAAGGTATGCCACACACACACACACACACACACACACACACACACACACACACACACACACACACACACACACACACACACACACACACACACACACACACACACACACACACAGAGTTGTTTGAAGGAGGAAATGTAATCAGAATGAGGTTTTGAACCGGGTTCAAACTGTTTTTTCAGCCATCTGTGGCACTTGAGTCTGCAGTCTGCAGGGATGCGTCTCTTTCACTTACTGGATTGCACACACACATACTGCCACACTCAGCATATCTGGACAAAAAGCTGCAGAGAGCTAGCCCCTCCCTGGTTTAGGATGATGGATGATATCAATTACCAGAACAAACATTAGGGCTATCTTTGTAAATGGAAAGTAACACTAAATAAAAACAGGGAGACCCAAAAGGACTTGATGCAGCCCGCACCCAGACCCAATGAAAAAACCCTTCAGATGTTCTGATGCGTAAGGCTTATTATGCTTGTGTAGTATTAATCAGGCTTATACTTCTTTCCCCCATTATGTTGCACTCTTAAAAACACATTTTGGGTATTTACTCAAGGGAAAAAAAACACACTCTTACTAACATTATTCCGTATCTGTCACGGACTTAAACTCACACTCTACATTTTACATTCATATTCAATTTGATATTCCATTCCTTACACACTTAATGTATATATAACATCCTGCTTTATATTTTGTGTACATTTTTATTCTGAGATTTATATTATTTTCTACTTTTTTAATGCTATTTTTTTGTTTCTATTGAGATGTTTACATTTTGAGTTTTAAAGTTTATTTCTAGTATTTTAATTTGACTTTGTAAAATGCCTTGTGTTGTTATGCTGCTGCAATGCAAACATTTCCCTAATTGGGATCAATAAAGTACTTCTTATCTCTTCTCTTATTTAATTATAACTACTTCAATAAACAGTATATTATTTGACTGTACAGGATTTAATGTTACATACTTTTCTTGTTTATCTTGTTCTATTTGAATGTATATACACTCCTGCCTCTACTTGGTCACTTAGAACATTCTCTGCAACATTTACTGTAGCTTACTGTATCTTATTTTTACATGTATATAGTTCACGTATGTGCTCTACTTGCACACTGGTCTTTCAACATAATATGCACAATTTTATTCTACTCTGTTTCTTCTACTGACAATAAAGCCTTTGGATCTTTATGACATGATCATGAATGCAAGGATACAATGTTAGGTTGAAAATGGTGCAAACCAGAGAACATGTAGAGGGCGGGGGGAGCTGTAGGGCATCATGCACTTCTCTGGAAGAATAATGTTCTGTCATCCAAGAGGAGGTGTTCTTAACTGGTGAGGTTAAAGTGGAAGCAGCTACAGGATATGATGGGTGGGTGCGAATATATAAATGTATGTCTTCACTGAGACACCCGAGTCATGTTTACAGCCTAAAGAACTGCATATATAGCTTGGTATAAAGACACGGTGACTTTGTGTTTCTGATACACTAAGTGCTTACACAAAGGAAAATGAAGCACTGCCTCCGGGAGCGAGAGCATGCACTCGCAACGGTCAGGATGTAAAGCATTTGTTTTGGTGTTCCAGCCTGAAGAGTAAATCATTACATTCATAAATCACCAATAATTATGCCTCAAGCCGGAGGACAGAGCACAATGAGAAAAAGCTCATGAAAACTAAAAGTCATAGATACAACCCTGAGGTAATCTTGAGAGTTCATTCAAAGCAGAAAATAGGGGTTACACTCTGAAGTGAAACTGGTGTAAAGTAGGTTTGATGAAACTAAATATAATGATGTAATGGCCTGACACTGGTGCTTAGGTGCTGTGGAAACAGCTCTAGGTGTTGTGGATGAAAAACATTTTAATGGGTGTTTTTGGGAAGTCGATGTGTCTGGCTCTCTCTCAATTGTTGTTTTGGAGACTGAATCTAAACCCAGAAAACAACATCTAGTCCAACATTGGGAGGGTCATTTATAGAGTAAAACTTGAAAACAATTCATGCTACCATCACTATTGTGTCTACTAAAGAGATCAATGTGACAAAATAGCTAGTATTCCTGGTTAATTGAAACATTTTAAAGCAGCTCTACAACATTTGGATTTAAAGGGGCCATATTCTGCTCATGTTCTGGTTCATTTTTGTATTTAGTGTGTCTACTGTGACATGTCTCCATGCTTTAATGCTCTTTCATTTTCTCCTCTTTTCACCCTTTTGTCTGAAACCAGAGCCCAGTCGGCTCTGATTGGTTAGCTTGCCGGCCCTGTTGTGATTGGTCAACCACCTAGAGATGACCCGCCCCTTAGCCTATCACGTAGATCTGTTGGGGCGCTTGCCAAAACAAGCATAGTGAAAAGTAGTGATGTCACAATGCAGACCAATGGAGGCGTTTCAGGGAGGGAGGGGATTGTGTGGGAGAGAAACTCCCCCTGGAGGGAACACAGGGATTTTAGCCTTTGCAGACCATTTACATGCAAACAAACCTATGGAACAAATTACAGGAAAGAGAAAAAAAGCATGATAGGTCGATTACTTGTGAGATCGTGCCTATGCTTTTATGTGTGTCAGGTCACAGCTGTAGACAATGTGCGATGTTTGCTACAAATGAAGGCTGTATTAACAAAATATCATTATCACTCTTCAGGTTTCCCTCAGCACTTTAACAAATGTCCACTTGTTGTTTTGGTTTTGGGCCAAAAACTGGTTTGGTTCAGTCTCACCGCTCTCATCAGTGCTTCTCCCTGAAGCCGCGCTAAATGTGTTGTGTTATTCTTGCATAGTTTTAATGATATTTTGTTATTCGTTTTTCACTCTACTCAAAACAAACACCAAAAGACCACTTTGAGTAACTTATAATCAAATTATAATGCAATATAACAGTAATTGTAATGCTTTATCAAACCAGCGTTCCTTTATAAGTTCACACAAATGGCACAGATCAGTTGAATACATTGAATTAAAGGGAGCTGATGAAGATGTACCTATGGATGATGTGCTGATTCTGCAGGTAGTCGAGTGCCAGTGTCATCTCACAGAGGTAGAGTTTGACAGCATCCTCACTGAACTGGACGTTCTGCTGCAGATGGTACCGCAGATCTCCTCCCAGCAGGAGGTCAACCACCATGAACATGTCCTCCTCATCCTGAAACGAGTACCTGGAAGAAGGGGGGGTGGAGAACACCGTGCTCACTCTATGCCCAATGTCAAATAACACACAGGCAATACAAGCACAGGCTGAGCAGGGTTTGTGTGCCCTGGCAAGCAGTACACAAAGTAGATGACATGAGCAAAGGTTACACATCTGCAGACACACATGCATGTTAAAAGAAACGTGCACAAGGACATCTGTATGAGCAACCACCGGAAAACATGCTATATTCATGCATCCATCTCTGTCTTGCACCTGAAGAAATACCTTTGAATAAAAAACCTTTATGCATAATGCATATTCATAGACGTCAATGCATGCTTGAGTTGGTTTCTGTGTGAGTATGCGCTCTCTGGCAAGCTCTGAGCATGCTGGACAGTAACAGAACACACATCATTATCCTAATAACATGCCACTACTGTGGGGGAAATGCAAGAAGAGAGGGATTGCTTGTTGAATTAAAGCTTGAAACCACCCATCTTTGCATGATGTGACTTAATTGAAGGCTGCTCGTGGTCTGCTAGACAATTTTTGTCAGTCAGTCTTACTAATCATGCACATCAAATTAAAACACAGCCTCTCAGTGATCTGGCAGGGGATTTGTAGCACTGCACTCCACAATTTCTGCCCCAGACTTTCAACAAACCATTAAGCCACACGTGAACAAATTGTTCTGTGCATCAAAACCAAATTATCTAAGAAAAAGCAGAATAATATCTTAATAGGCCCTTCCTTGTCAATGTGCAGAGGAGGAGGAAAAACAAATGGAGCCTCTGTGGTTTCTTCTATCAAACTCGGTTTAATGAGGTTTGCTATCGAGCCAATTCTTTATTTTACCATTAAAAGCTCTGATACTTTGCCGATATTAGTTCTTTTTATAGCTGCAGGTTCCCTCTGTTTCTCCAGGCTCGGTCCTGAACAAGGGAATATTCTGATTGGTCCTATTCAGGTGCAATTTCCTACCTCTCTATAAGTGAGAAATGGGGCCCATGTTTGCTGCAGAGCAAAATCAATCAATCTCTTCCACAGACTGGTGGAAAAACCCATTTGCAGTACTGTTGGGTCTTTTTCTTCTCCAAAAACAAAGCGTAGATTAATTGATGAAAGGAATTCGACTTTCATGTGATGGAATAGATAATGGGCGGAAAGTACACTCTATTGACCCTAGTGAACACAAACATAACACATAAAGCTTTGTGTCACCATCAGAAAAGTATATTTTACCCCACACATTTCCTCTTTCTCAGACGCCCTGACACCACTGTGGCGAGATAGGCATGCACTCAATAGGAAATGACAGCAGAGCCACCTACATCAGACACAGTGCACCAACCTGGCCTGACCCTTCAAAGATCAACCTCACTATTAAAACACAGCCCGGCCCCAGCAGATGGCCGGCTACAGGATGTTGGCAGTGATTCTTCACTGTCACCTTTTTATCACCTAATTGTCACGGTCTGATTCCCAGCATCCAGTTGACGGATCATTGTTGTGTGAGGCGGCAGGCGCTATCTCAGTGTCCTGCAAAACGCTCTTTCCAATCCCCCTGCTGAAATCTCTACACCTTTTAAGAGAAAGGCAGCAGCGGCTCTGACTGGCTGTCAATTCCTTCCACACTTTCGCTGAGGTGACAAGGAGATGTCAGATAGGGGCCGACAACTGCAGCATAAAAAAATCTCTTGGAATGACGAGGCTAGTCACCTTAAAGAATTCCGAAGAAGGAAGGGAGAGGAAGGAATCACAAACAGTTTGATCTCTTTTTCAGGGAACTCTTTGATCCAAACTCCCACCAATGTAAAGTCCAAATATTTGAGAGTGCTTAAAATCAGACTGTAAAAAAAGGGAGGAACATTGAAAGCACAGCATAAATCTATGTTCACGATATACTCTATGCTGAAAATGCTGTTGTGTTCTATGGAGATATCACCAGACGCCCGAATCGCTAACCTCAGCGCCGAGCACCGCTTGAAATTGACCACGATCGCTGCGCTCAAGTTCAAATTATTGTTAATTGTTACTAATTATGTTGTTTACTGCAGACCTTGATGGTCCCCTATTATTACAAAATGCACTTTTTGCTCTCTTTCATACGTAAATATGTGTCCCCGCTGTGTAAAGAGACTCACAAAGTGTCAGAAAATACAACCCTCTCTCTTTTCCTCTTTACCCACATCTGTAAAAATGGGGGTACAAACGAGCTAATCCAGATTTGCTTCGGTTATGACGTCATAACCGAAATGTGGGCTGGCTTTAAATTGAACTCCTGGCAACGTCCCGCCCACGTGACACGTCCCAACCTATCGTCCCCCAAATACAGTCGAGCTGAATCCCCTCCGCAGCACCTCTGTGTGTCTGTGTATTCAGCAGGATGTCTGCAGGAGGGACTTAGAGTTGTTGTATATATAATACATATAACGTCTCTGTTCTAGTGGTAAACACTGAGAAGTGTTTCAGAAATAATGCTTGATGTGGTTTGGAACATAATATGGTGTTTAAACAAGGCAGCGTTTAGCTGAGTTTCTCTGTTAGAAACTTCTTTCTTCAGAGGGGGTCATACAAAGGGGCGTGGCCAGCTTCAGCTCAGCTCAAATTTAAAGCGACAGTCACAGAATCAGCACAATGGGGGATGTATTTGGTATTTTGAGCAAAACACTTCACAGACAAGTTTTGTATAGATATGGCCCTACAATATATTGTTAACATATAGCATGATAGGAGACCTTTAAGAAGGGCAGCCAATCAGAAGACATCAGTATAAAGTGGAGTAATCTGGCATGCGAGGAAACCATCGAAACAAAACCTAAGTAGCTGTTTTTCCACAGGCTCTGCGCCCAATGAGCAAAGAGGAAATCGCGTATCATGTGAATGCCGGTGAAGTTGAAGGGCATAAAAATATTTGAAGACATCTATCTACCCCTATGTTATTAAGGTCTTGGTTACAAGGCTACCACACTAAAATATGTGTCAGTATGCGTCAGACAACTTTCAAAAAGAAAAAAATTGAACAAACACGTTCACTAATTGTATGTGTACAACACCTGGATTGCCTTTAAGAGGACAACGTTTTTAACATTCTCCGGCCTTAAGCAAAGTAGTTCCCCCTTCCTTGCCACTTCCTCCAGCATGTTTCTCGGGGATCCCAATGTGTTCCTAGGCCAGATAAGATGTACATTCTGTTGAGTACGCTCAGGGTCTACCCTTTGGTGTCCTTGCAGATGGATATGCCCGGAATACCCCCCCCCCCCCCCCCCCCCCCACCCCCAAACTGGCTTTTTTTAATACGAAGGAGCAACTGTGTATCTCCTTTCAGATATCCAAGCTCCACGTCTGGCCCCTCTGGGAAAGGAAAACCCATTTCAGATGCTTGTAATCAAGGACATATCTACTTCAAGGGGATGGTATACATTTATGATGCCATAGGTGAAGAGAATTTAAATGTGACAGGTTGTTTTCTACAATCGGGCTGATTATTTTGAAAAAAATCATAAAACAGACATTTGCATTTCCAGCAGTCATCTGAGTCTTGTGCAACGCTTCTTTGATTCCCAATGTAGCCGTTTATCTCCTGAGCAGGAGGAGATCTTGAAAAAGCTCGCTTTCTAGTTTCGCTCTACGATGAAAGAAGAAGACTTGAGGAAGAAGTCCAATATTTACTCTCTTTTCAGTTTCATGTGTATTTCCACCAGCTCCTGGGGGAAATCTCTGGCTGTGTAGTTCCTAAATGTTCAGCAGCCATATGACAACTTCCTCATTCAGTGTAGGAAAGGTAGCATATGGTGGATCTCAATATATCCCTAGCTCTCTAAAGATCTGCACAGCCCTCCACTTTAAAATATAATATACTGCAGTCATTTTTGATAGTTCGTTTTTTACAAATATTTTCTTTTTATAATCTTTATATCTTTGACCTTCCCTTATTAATAATACTAATAATAATACTAATAAAAGATGGCATTTTCATAGCGCCTTTCAAGGGACCCAAGGCCGCTTTTCATGGATTAAGGACAGACAAAAAACAAACAAACAAAGTAGGGCAAATAATAAAGTAAAAAATAAATAGATAGCAGGAATGGAAGCAAAGGGACTGTAATGGGTTAGGGGTCAAACGCCATGCTGAACGGGTGACTCTTTAGTGATGAATGAAATGAAAATGTCCAGTGAGGCCACATTGTGGATCTCAGCAGGAAAAACACTGAACGCCCCGTCTCCAACAATTCGGAGGCGATTGCGTGAAATGGAGAGCAGGCACGTGTCCAAGGACCGCAGACTCCGAGAAGGGGTGTAGGGAAGAAGAAGGTCCGTCATGTACTGGGGGGGACGAGGGCAAGGAGAGACTTGCATGTGAGGAAGAGTGTTTTGTTCTGGATCCAGGACTTGGTGATGTGCTGCCAGGGCTTGGTGCGGGTGAGAACCCTGGCGGCAGAGTTCTGGACATACTGGAGCCTCTCCAGGGCTTTGCTGGGAACCCCGAATAGGACTCCATTGCAATAGTCCAGGCGGAAGGAGATGAAGGCATGTATTAGGGCAGTGGTGTCCAAACTACAGGCCCGGGGGCCAACTGCGGCCCTCAGCAAATTATAAAAGCATAGTGGAATATGGCCCTAACCTGAAACTTGGGCTTTTCTCATGTTGTAGTTCTTAAATATATATGTAAACATATATTCAAAGTAGCATTCATGTGTTAATAAGCGTTCAAATAAATTCAGTCAATCTTAGTTGATAAAAAAAGCCCAATAACTTACATAATAAGCTTAAAATATACGCTTCATATTTCCCTTTACTATAATCAATCTGAGGCTTCCGTTTTAAGGAATGAGCTGCAACACTTTTTGTTCCAAAGTGAATGAAACTCGATGGAAAGCTGGGAAGCAAGCTGTTTGTTTTTTTTCCTCATCATATTCAAGTTTCAAGCATATTTTTCTTACATTTGATAGATTTATCTGACTTAACTTACAAGGCTATATGCCTTTTAGGATCTGGCTAGGGACAACAGATGGAAATTAGCATAGCAGCTAACTCTGGCTTATTTACAGCAATTTGTCTGTTAATCAATGAGCACTGTCCCTACCAACTAAATAAATAAATATACCTCACCTCTAGTGAGGGGCCCAGACCTTTGTTTACTTTGCTGTATGCGGCCCTCAGTGTAAAAAATGTGGACACCCCTGTATGAGGGTTTCTACCGTCAGAGAGAGGGCCAGAGTCCGGAAATGTTTTAGGACTTATTTCCTTAGGTTGTTTATATCCCCACCACCATACACCAAAGTAATTTGCTGGTATGTCTTAACGTACCTGGCAATAATCTAGATTATGATTCGGATTATCAGAGCTTTTAACTTGAACACAGTAGGACACTGTAGTTTATCAAAATAAAGTTTTCCCAGTAATGTCATTTCGTATGCCCTATTCTGCTCCTCATATTGAAAAATGAACACCATTTATTACAGTAGGCACAGAGGCATTGTGGGTCAAACCCTTGAGTGTGAATGAATGCCTGGCAGTAATTCGGTCCTGGGGAGGGCTGTTACTCTCTAACACCAGCAGGAGGCCACGTGGTTGAGGCCAGGACAGGACTAGGTTGCGGCAAAGACGGCGACTACAGTAAGAGAGGAAGGTTAGCCGGCTGGAAGGAGTACAAGGAACAGGCTGAAATAATCAGGCCACAATGACAAATGAGCACAGGGAGGTAGGGAGGGGAAGCGGAAAAGGGAAACAGTTTTGAGGAAAAGGCAACAGAGAAACAAGAACTTGTGATTCTGTTGGCTGGAGTCACTCTCAAAAGTTTTCAATGGCCTAGATAAAGTTGATGATAGAGACCGGCCGGCTGGAAGTGGCTGCGTGACTCAATCACAAGATGCTCCTGCACCTTTGAGGATTCCAGCAACAATAGTGTGAGTGAACGCTGCCCCTCCTCTCGGCGGCCTTCAACAAAACGCCTAAAGACACGACACCCCCACTGGCCTGCTTTCGCAAGGTGCACTTTCAAAGCCATGTCCTACAAAAAGTTCAACTTTAAAAGTAGACGTTGCAAGTCCTTTAAGGCTGCAAATCCAGGACAAAATAATCTCTTGATGCATGACAATATATTAGAGGCCGAGGTGGAGGAAATACTCAGATCTTGTCCTCAAGTAAAAGTAGAAGTACCAGAGTGTAGGAATACTCTGTTACAGTAAAAGTCCTGCATTCAAAATGTTCCTCCAGTGAAAGTAGAAAGTATTCTTATCTAAATGTACTCAAAGTAGCGACAGTAAAAGTAGTCATTGTTTGATTGGTCCATTTCAGAATAATATCTCTGATATGTTTTATAATGATTGATCATTAAAGTGTTCTCAGAGCTGGTAAAGGTGCAGCTAGTTTGAATGACTCTGTATACTGCAGGGTAGCTGCTGAAATGATATTTGGCCTTTTATGAGGGTGATTTCAGGCCATGCCCCTAAACAGGGCTTGCTATAAATGCTGACTGTAGAGTGTAGAGGCTAATTTGTTCCACACACTCTCCTAAGGCCTTGTTCCATGCGGGCCTGAAATCAATATTCCTAATGGAGGCTGAACAGGGCACAGCATATCCATCCTCACCGCTCTTCTTGCTCGCTTTCTGACTTTGACGGAGTGATGGACAGTAAGAGCAAAGCCATACACTACTCCTTCCGATGACTCATACTTATTTTTGGGGGTTTTGAAACCTTTCAAATCCTTTAAGACGCTCTCAAGGGGCTGTGTTCAAAGCCCTCCCTCTCTGATGACAGCCACCGCATGCAGCAGCCCTGGCTCTCCGCCCTGCGACTCGGTTTCTGTGGCAGCGTCCACTCTGCCATGATTCACTGCAGGGCCCGCAGGGAGAGCGCGAATGCTTGTTTGACTGATCTGTTTTGATGTAGCGCTTAAGGCGAACTTTGCCTTTATAATAATGTACTGTACTCCGTAAACCAGGGGATCAAATGTGTTGCTACGCCTAGTGCTGGTAGTATGCCTAGTGCCGCCTAGTGCTGGTTAGTCTTGCTTTCTACATGGGGAGAGATGACCCCTGCACTCTGAGGCTCCAAACAAAAGCAAGGGAAAGAAGAAGTCAGCGTCTTCCCATGTGTCACAAATCTTTACAAGGATTTGTGTGGATTTGGTGTGTGCAGTAGATGATAGTTAATTTTTTCCTCCTCCGAGGTAATCCATTCAGTGTACCCTGGACTCCTACACATCATATCTTTGCAGCGAGGGAATGGTCGCAGCAATTATTGTGGGCTGCAAACTTGACATCCACCCAGCTTAAGGCAGCCTTTCTGCAGCTGATGCGATTCGGTGTAAGCTTCCACAAGGTTGCTTCCTAATGAATTTTCTCTGAACCTACGGATGGAGCTGTTCAAAAGCATAGCTGAATTCCGGATGTTTCCAGGCATACACTGTGTCTTTGTGTGGAGGTAAGAGCTGGAGAAAACCTCACAAATCCTCTTAGTCTTCACATCTCTTCTTTTGACCAAACAGATCAATGCCAAATGCTTTTTTAGCTACCCTCCTCTGTACTTTATGCCTCCCCTCCCGCGCTCCTCTTTGGCACTGCAGGAATCATCACTTCCTCTGACAGCTGTTTGGTGTGTTTTCCTGCATTCTCTCTGACTGGTCTCTTTGGCTGCCTCCTGGCGCCGTCTCAATAAAAAACACTCCCATGAAGCTGTATCAAAGCCGGCGTTTCTCGTGACTTGCATCTTTTTTTTGTATGCTTTCGAGAACAGGCAGTTCCCTGACAGGAATCTTAACCCTGTGTTTGACACGCCTATAGATAGTGGCGACTGTCTGATCAACAGGGAATTAGTTAAACAACATACACACGCCATGGACCAATTAGGTTCCCAGTTGTTATACAGCGAAGGAGATGAGGAGAAGATGAAGCGGCGTTCCCATCAGGCCTATCTCATTACCTGCCTCAGATGCTGTATCCAGCAGCAGCTAAATGAAGCAGACAGTTTATGTGATGCATACAGGTGCAACATAACAATGCTGTCACACACAGATGCTCACAAGAAGTAAACTGGGGCAGAAATATCAAACATACCATAGACTCCAGACATAAATTGATTTCATTTTCCGCTCAATGTGTCATCCTCTCTCTATCCTCTCTCAAGAAGAAAAAGCACACTTCCCTTCAATTAATCACTTTCGAGAAAGCTCAACGCCCGAAGACTTTGGATTGGTCCTGTATAAATCCATTTACTTAATGAGGATCCAGACTCTATTTTCTGACTATGTCTGCACAATTTAGGTACACAAAGGGGGAATCTAGACACAAATGTTCTCTGCATGGGTCCAGTCTGGTTATTCTTTAACAAACACCAACACAGCTGCTCAAGTTCATGGTCTGTGAGCGCTGCTCTGACAGATTCATACAGCTACAGCTGCATTCAGATGCACAGCTGTTCATACTTCCCATTTCGCTGATGTCAAACAATCTGACGGCAGGTCCAACAGCCTGTTGAGGATGTGCCTCTGCTCTGCAACTCTTACTATTACATTTTATCTGTTGCAGATTTGACAGCTTCACTATGCTTTTCAACAGGGATAGAATATAAGCACACATGCTCAGGGCAAGATCGGGACACTCCTATTAAGAAAAGCAGCGAGAAGACCCTTTAAAAGGTTGGTTTATCCCTATTTAAAAAGACTTGCAAGTCAGTATTAGCGGTTGAAAGCATGGTGGAGGGGTAAACTCTCTGAGGGACATTCCAGTTTCAGCTGTAAGGGAGAGGGACAACATTTGATTTTCCCTTTTTTTACTAGAGCGGATGTAGATATCTCAAATCCTTGGCAAAAAAAACACAAATCTCTCATGTAATCATAAGACTAGAGGTACATTAGATACTATTTTCCAGAGGTGGGGGGACTCGAGTCACATGACTTGACCTTTGACTTTTATTCAGCACTTGAGACAGATGATTCAAAAGGACTTGACTGTTTAAACTTAAATAGTTGCATTTGTTATGGTATTGAGATATTACGTTTAGTTTTTTCGAACCGTGATTGGGTGATGCGCGCAAACCTGGCAACCTACTAGGACACGGTAGCCTGGCGGTAGTAGTCTCTGTACAAATGAAATGTAGTACGAGAGTCTGGTAGGACCAGGCTAAGGACACGGCAGGGCAGATGCAGACCACCAGCAGAATGCAGGAGTGAGTCAGTTGGAGGGGGCTCCAAAAATAATCAAGTTTGGATTCAAGGATTATGTTGTCGATGACGCTACTAAGAAGAGAACAGCGGTATGCAGGGTCTACAGCTCAAAAATCAGTGACACAACCGCCACAACATCCTACTTCATTCGTCACTACAAAAACACCCTCAAAGAAAGGAAGGTGAAAAAAAAAAGTTTTTTAACGTGAGCTAACTTATTGGCTAATCAAATGTTAGCTAGAAATCTAACGTTAAGTTTAAGCAATGTTAGACTTGGTTTCAAATCGATTATGAATTTCATAGAGAAGACCAAACGGTCAATTGTACTCCTGTTTTCACTTTACAGGCCTTTAGAACTAGGGTTATTATTTCAGGGCCCCGGTCTCCATTGTTGTTAATGGTGAAGATAAGCATTAACGTTAATGTTGAAAATAAAACTCAACTTTTCATAACCACTGTCTTTGAACTGATTTAGATGTGGAAACTGGGGTTATTCATCAGAATTTCATATGATTTGACTTGTGACTTGCTTTATCTGAGCAATGACTTGAGTTGACTTATAGCAGGGACTCAACTGGACTTGCTTGATTCTCAACACAGTAACTTGGGACTTGCTTGAGACTTTTCGGTTAAGACTTGAGACTTGCTTATGACTTGCACATGTATGATTTACTCCCACCTCTGCTATTTTCAAATGTTTCTAACACTACCTTTCCTCAGTGTTAGGAAAGGGACAGTCAAACATACTTAAGGGTATAAAGGACAAAATGTGGATTATCTACAGTAACTCAGACATCTTGTTGAGTTACAACTTCCCAGCGAGATGGATGGAGCCTTTGTGGAGCATCTCCTTGCAGAAACAGAGAGGAGGTGTAAAGTGTGAAACTTCTTCTACCCACGTAGCAGCAATTATACAGTTTAGCCTCTTTGTCAGTAATGGCCATTTGAGATAGTGCTGGATGCAAAGTATGAGGGAGAGAGTGGAGCAACACATGGAAAACTAGAACACAGAAGGCTTTGGCAGTCATACACTCCTGCAGGGAATTATAGGCTACTATTAAAAATACACAGGCCTACTACTGTACACTTATTAAATGCCCACAGCTTGTTCTAGTAGAGTGGCTTCTCTAGCAGCCAAACATATCCCCAACATTAAACCTAAATCATTCACAACTTGAAGAGGGAATGAGCTCTACTTTGTCTTGGTTCGTCTGCTCAGTCTCTACACAAACCATCATGCGATGCGTGAATATCAACACATTCTGTCAACAATTGCTCAGAGAAGACAGGCACGTGCAATATCATTCTACCAATTACAGAGGAGGTAAAGTGCTTTGTGTAATATGCCGTGAATGCCGTGCCAGGTCCCCAATTACATTTGGAAATGTGTCCCGCTTGGAGATGAGCGTTGAATAATGAAAGCATCCTCCATTCACCCACATATCAGACTCAAGGGAAGAGTAAGGTCATTACAAACCACAGTAATTATCAAATGTGTGCTTCATGGGCTCTGAGTCAAAATGAATATTCAAAATATCTCTGCTGTGTAAATGGTTTCTTAAATGGATAACTGTTGTTTTGTCTTTGTTTTAAGCATTTAGGAAACCAACAGCACTTTCTTCCCCCACTAAGTGCCAAAATAAAGGGCAGAATAGTCACGATAAAGAACATCTATTTTAGGGATTTGAGAGTGAGCATGCATGTCTATTGGGAGGGCAAATATACAAAATGCATAGACAGACAAAGCAGGCGACCGACACAGGCAGTGCAGACCACATTGAAAGTGTAAAAACATGGGATAGTCACCAGAGATTTACTAAAAATATATGCTCAATTTCCTGTAGGATCTCAAGCTCTCTAAAGACGTTTCGGACCTCATCTCTCTCCACGCACTGCTGTTTGTTCATGTACTTCATGGCGTACATCTTCTCCGTGTCCCTCTTTTGCACAATGCATACCTGCAGAAAAAAGGAGAAAAACCATTAATTGAATCAGAACTCCTTCATTCGTCCTGCAGCGGGGACATTTACGGTGTTACAGCAAAAGTGGCATAGCAGGTAAAGAAAAGGTATGCAATAATAATGAGCAAGCTAACTTATTAAATATAGAGAAGAAAAGCTCACAAGAGTAATAGCAGGGTTATACCTAAACCGGGTAACAGGGTCTCTGCTCCCTCTTACTGTCGGCGGGAGCCCTCAAACCAAAATGCAGATTTTCCCCGTAAAATGTTAAAGTGTTGCCAGAAAACAATATTTCTGTTAGTCAGAAACGGTATAATGACTCCAGAAATATGAATATGGTGTCAAATGTCTCGTCAGACGGCAGAGACAGCTTTGTTTTTACGGAGATAAATAGGGGATGGATGTCCAGTGGGTCTGCCGGTGGACGAGTGGCAGGCAGCAGGCTGACACTGAAACTGATTTCTGAATTGCATCCTTTCTTTTACTCTCCTTTTTTCTGTAGAGGAAGTAAAGATGTATTTGTTGTTTGAGGTGCAATATCTGACTCAGCAGCTTTAAGATATGAAAGAATTATTACTTTCTGCTGCGCTTGAATGCAGGATTTTCACCGGAAAGTGGGCGGGGCCGTAATTTGTGACGTAAGTGCCCTCATACTATATTCGTCTAGAAAAACCCCTGTAATAGAATAAAAAGAAAGACAAAGAAGTTTGAATCCACGGCTAAAATTGAGTAGCAGGTATTTAAAGAGTGAAAAATGATTGCACATTACAACTGCAAAAAAAGTGTCTGTATGATTAATTGTGTATTGCAGAATGGTATTGGCATGGAAAGTGAATAACTGGTCAGCTGTCGAAAACAAGATCCAACTCCACAAATGAGACCTCACTGCTGTGAGAATGAAATGTCCACAGCATCTTCTGGCGGTTGATTAAAGCCATTGTTGATAGCTGCCCTATCCTGACGCATGAGTTGCTGACCCGACTCTCTCACAACTCTAATGATCTTCTCAAACACACAACTTTGTGGCACAAAGCACTTCCAAACAAATCCCCTCATTATTTATTTACCGCTTGTGTTTTGTGTCAGTAAGTGGCCGCGAAAAGGTCAGGATCAGGACGGGGCTCCAGAGAGGTCAGAGTCATTACAGTAACATTACCGTGGCAACCAAAGTCATTAAGCAGATCATCTGTCTACCGCAGATTCTGCCTTATGGACGAGTAAGGTCCAGTCGGTTCTCTTGTGTTACCTTAGACATTTAATCAATGCGTAAGAAGGAACTGGAAAAGAAAACAACAGGTTTGGATTCCTAAAAACTTCTTAAGCCAAATGTAACAGTCTGAGAAACGTTATGATTTGAGATACTTTTGTGCTTTCTTATCAATTTATGATTTGTGATTTTGTAATCACAGTCTTATTAGACAATTGTAAAATGTAGAGTATTATCTGGATAGTGACATGTAGAATGTTTCATATTTGGGATGTGGTCGGTGAGTCACATGACCACAGTCAGGTCAGAGGGCAAATCCATGGCATTGCGGGTAAGAGGCAACATGGCGGCAGAAGAGGGTGCACGCATGCCGTTGAAATTAGCTACAGGGCCAAGAGGCGCACACGGTAAATGTTTCTCATGTGTGTTAATATTTGTGCTTTACACTTTTTTTGTACTGTTTGTGTAAAATGAAATGATTTTGTGACCCATGTTTTGATTTTGCTCATGTGTTAGCTGTTTATCAATGGGCATAAGACTGAAACGGCTTAATGTAAACTTTCAATTGTTCATTTCTTATAGTTTAGACGGTGACTTTGGAGAAAGGGAGCGAGAGGGAGAGAATAAAACTTCTAAATATCAGTATGTTTGTGGCCTTATTCATCGGCCCGGTGTAGCTAAACCAAATGTACATCGACACGAATATTGGCACTCCAGCTGGGATGGTTTTATAGTCAGTATGGAAAGTTGAATGAATTCAGCACCTGTCATATCTTATTGGAAGTGTGCATGGTACTGAAATACACTTGGATAAATCTGAATCTATGATTTAATGTATCTTTACAGCAGCCTCCAAAGAGAACTAAGATCTAATTTGCATGACTGTTGAGCAGGGATACCACGACGTTCCACACTGTCAGTAAAATACCTAAGTGGGCTGGAGGGAAAACACATTTACAGTAGCTTTAAAAAAAAAAAACGACTTACAAGATGCACATAACTGTTGTTAGCTCTTTATTTCTTTAAACGTGTCACTGTTTTGGAGTGAGTTAAACAGTGTTGAATATAAAGATTTCTCTCCAATGACATGGATGCTAGTCTATGAGTAGATGCACGCTTTTAACTGTGGTGATACGGTAGACAGAAAATAGTTCTTATATCAAACTGTTCACCAGAATCAGAATCGGAAATACTTTATTCATCCCAATCAGGGAAATGTTTTTGTTACAGCAGCCAAATACAATATAATAAAATTAAGAAATATACAGATAAAATATCGCAATGAAGTTGAGAGTATTAAATGAAAATATAATATGTGCAATGTTAAGTGTAAAGTGTAGAATGTGCATGTTATGTCCAGTTAACAGAGAGGCTATGGAAAAGTTAACAAGGGATATGGATTAGCGTCAGTAAATGGGTCATTACTTCTGGAAAGAAACATTCCTGTTAAGTCTTTTAATACATTTTTGTAGTTGCTTTGAGTGCTGTCCACTTTCCATTATACATTTGAGATATTTTTAGGACGACTGTGTCCTTTACGTGTATTTAAGAACCTTGTTTCCATAACTGGGGAAAGGGATTAATAAAAAGGGGATTAAAAAAACTCTTGTCTACAATCATGTCGATTTCACAACAGTGTGTGTGCATGAAAGATCAGACTATGAAAGCATGCCCGTGGCAAAGTGCAGCAGCAAACATCATTACTTACTTGTAAACACAGTTTAAATATGCAAGCCTTGGTTTAACGCTCCAGGGGGGGGGGGGTTTAATCTGATTACCCAGCACCTGCATGTAAAAGCTCTGTGATTGAATTCCTCTCACTAACCTGGCTTCCTGTGTGCGTGTAAACAAAGGCTGCATTCACACCGCAAGCCTCAGTGCTCCATTTGCATTTACCCCTCAGATGCGATTGATTTGTTGGGCTGATGCATTCTTTTTTTAAATAGCCAGATTAGGGCCACTTTTGTATGAAGTGTGAACAAAGCCATTGTGAATGTAAAACCCTCCTTAAAGACAGGAAGTTCAAATCAATATTGATGATCAAAGCACTACAGGAAACGATCCTAAGCAGCTGTTTTGGCCCTAGAAAGTGTCCCCCTGTGTCCTGTGTTTAGCACTTCTCTTAAAATGAAAAGCTAAACACCCCTCAGATATTATGTGTAATGACAGAAGGCTGAGTTGAGCTGTCCACCACGCACAGGTCTGGTCATTACAGTCTGTGTCAGACAGATGGCTGTTTAACACAGCACTCTGGCCCTGATGCACTGCAAAAAACACCCATCAGCTCCTCATATTCTACTGTGTTTGGTGATTAAGCCACTTGATTGACTGGGAAAGAGAATCTCCCTTACCTTAATGCAGATGAATGTTTGAGCAGCTGTTCATACATTTTTTATATTGAGTTATTTTGAAGTTGTCCGCTATATTCAAATTACCCCTGCATTACGAATAAAGATGAATGAAATCTGAGAACACTTTGTTAACAAAGATTTCCCATTAGGCTGGAGGATTTTATGCACTTGATTGAATGGGGAAAAGAAGATTTTAAGACTGAACACCAAAGCAAATGAGGTGTTAAAATGAACATTTTCCATGTGGTGACAGGAGCAATCTATGACGGTGTTAAAAACCCATCTATTTAATTTCGCTCATGGTTCCCCTCAAGCACACGGCTCGAAACGAGTGCCAGGTCTGACTCAACTCTCTCCTGTTTCCTCCGTCTGGATCTCCTCCAGCTCCCTCAGATTCCCCTTCACTTTCATTAGCTCATCACATCTGAAATTCATCAGACCATTTAGTGTCAGATTATACTGAAGAAGACAGTCTCTATTAGCTGTGTAGCTTACTATAATAACTACAGATTCAGCAAATTAGTATTAATAAGCTCTCTCGCGATATTGTATCGAAACACGGACGCCAAGTATCGATATTTTATTTTATAAACGATATTATTGTAAATCCAAATTAAAGTTTTTGGTAACATTTGCTTTTCAATCCACTAGATGGCCATGGATACAGTCAGTGGGATTGGCAGGGAGATAGTCAGAACAAAGATGGAGTCAGCTGAGAGGGAAATCAGAAATGCTCCATATCGCAATATATGGTATGGCAATACTTAGCATATCGCAGAATCGCAATACTGTCGTATCGTAGCTTCAGTATCGCGATAGTATCGTATCGTGGGGAGCCTGGGGATTCAGACCTCGACTATTTTCTCAGCTGCATATTTGTTAGATGTCATCAGCTTTTGCCAAATAACTAATTATGTTCAAAGTCAAAGTCCACTTTATTGTCAAAGTTTCCACATGTGTTATACATAAAGACAATTGAAATACCGTTTCTGGCAGTCCCACAGTGCAAATATAAAAGAACATATAACATAAAAAGATAAGAGCCTAGAAAAAAAAGGGTGGGTAAAAAGGGGTATACAAACAAACTAAGTTAACATTAGCTCTATGAGTTGGTGGAAAAGAAAACCACCTACTGATTTTCTAAAGTTTCCAGCTGACCTGCTTCATAAGGAGAATCTTTTAAGTTTTAAAGCAACATTATGAAACACTTTTAACTTAAAAAGAAAACAATTTCATTACATTGACTTGTAAGCAACACAATAAGCTAGTTAGACGACACAGCTGTGGTGAGGGTAGAGGACCTGACCCACTATGTAAAGTCAACAACCTACGTCAAAATGTCAGCAAGACTAAGAAGATGAACCTGGACTTTACACGAAGCAATGAAGGAACTGCGCCCTCCTAGATATAGACAGGATCATCCATATTTTCCAGAGGTAATTTGTTCCCAAACCACATAACGGCCTTTTCTCCCGGTTGAGGTTGGGAAAGATGCAGGAGGTCAGCACTGAGAGGCTCAGGAAGAGCTTCTATAGAGGCCAGTATGATCCTAAATGAAGTCACTTAGAAAAAACACCATTAAAACAGGGCACTTCTTAAAGCAACCTGTAAAGCCATACAATGATGTGGCTAGTTAATGCCTCTTGTGTAAGTAGGTAGTAGGCTAGTTAGCTGACATGCTAGTGCTGCTTACATTCGAGTAGACAAGCACTATTTAATCCATCCTTTTTAACGTTTGTAAAAATACATTCTGATTTGTTTAGGAAGGCAGGTATTGTAATTACAATTATTTTGATCATAAGTCTACTGTGAAGGGTGAGGGTTAGGGGTTAGGGTTAAATACTGGTACAGAGGACAAATGATTCTGAGGTAAAGCACAGCATTTTGCATTTTAAAATCGTGGCATATCAGCCGAAAATATTACTTATTGCCAGTTCCAAATGTTATAATCCTGCTATAGGATTTCAAGTCTCTCTATCAATTCAACCAAACCCAAAACCTCCTTTTTAGACATTTATTTTTTCTGCCCTCAGCATGATAACACGCAGCTTCAGGCTCTTCCTGTTTCCATGTCCCTCGATGAGCTCAGCACAGACCCAGTTTCTCTCCGCTCTCAGCCAGGCCAGTCTACCATCTGCACTGTGCTCGAAGGTGGAGCAAATAAACTCTTTTAAATCCTACAAACTACAATCCACAAAAAAAGTTCAAGTACATTTCTATTCCTTTACTGTTAAGGCCAATAAGTTATTTCCAATATGTACCTTATTACATTTAAGTTGATGCTATTTTCCATGTCAACCTGAGAAAAAAAGTGGAGATTTATAGACACTCACTGGCTCAGGACCTATTTTGGAAATGTTATTTATGGCAGTGTTTGGAGTAAAAGCAGCAACATCCTCTAATAAAGAGGCCCAATATCAGATTTGTTATATATATATTCGATATGCTGTTTTCTTTTTTGCCAATTGCCATTACCAATATAGACCCACAGATTTATTTGCACCTCACTCAAGGGAACAATAAGTTTCTATATATATATATAGTACTTCATTACATTATTACACATGATCTACAAACTGCTACCAAAACTAAATACACTTTATTAAAAAAAGGATCACATTAAGTAGCTTTATGATCAAATAAATAAATAAACTAGATGTACATTGTTCAATTTTCAAGACATGATGTGCTGAAATGATCTCTATTCTTAAATAAAGCATGCCCAAACTCTCTAGAAAATAACTACTGAGACCTCCACAGTGTGCACTACCATCCGAATGTTGTGTGGGAACTCACATGAAAGGAAAGGTTCCATACGAGGCAGGTCTCTGGGGCTGAACTCGTGGTGCAACACTCGGTGGACATTACATCCATTTTTCACAGAAAAACATTTTCTACCAGATGATCTGTTAAGTTGAGAGCACTGAGGAGACCTTTTTTTAAATGGTCTCTGCTTGCAATCCATTACTTTGTGAGCAATGCGGTATAGGATGTGACATGTTCACCGTGGTGGGTAATCTATTTAAAGCCAGCATCCAGCCTCCTGAGAGGAATGGTAGGAGTTTCAACTCAAATGGTAGGGTCTCATTTAGAACATGATAATGATAATATAAAGTACATGCATGATCTCAATTAGTAGCTATAATCATCAAGAACCATCCTTCAGCCTCCTTTCTCTTATCCTTTGATTTTTTTCTGTGAAGTCATTCAAATTCAAGATATGCCATGTATGGTGGCTCTTGAGGCTCAAGCTGCTGCCCCATGCCCTTTTTAGCTAAAGTGCCCCTCTGGAGCCAATGAAAACGGATTATTACAACTCTTGCTCCTGCTTTTTTTTAATTATAATTACTGTTGTGGAAAAACCTGCCAACACCCCATTCAACAAGTCATCATTTATTGAGGAGTAAATGACACTTTTCTCTGTGAATGAACATAAGATTGATAGGTGGGAGCTTATTATGGTTCTCTGAAACCAAGAGTATTCTGATAGTGGTATTTGATTGGTCGTTGCAGATGTTAATTAGCATTATATATCATGAAATCAGCTAGGTCAGTGGCCCCTTAGCTTTACACCGTGATGCACTAGCCTTTAGAGTCAGTTTTGCATGTGCAGGGCTAACTATAGAGAAACCATTATATTTAGAAGGGCAAAAAAAAGGGAGTCGGATGACGCAGTATGAAGAGCGTCCGAGTCCATGTATGGAGAATGTCGGATTGGATGGATGGTCAAACTAACAGACTGTGAAACCGAAATTAAATGTTACTTTAATGTACATTACATGGGTAATGCACTTGGCTAACGTCATGTATTGAGAGTACTTAACTTACTTTTGTAACCAGTTTATAACTCCTTAACCATGATCTTTTTCTAACCCTAATCAAGTATTTTATTTGCCAAAACCTAGCTTAGTTCACAGCGTTGGGTGTTACACTTTACAAAGCAGTAATATAACGCATTACTACTGGAATTTTGGTAATATAACACCCGTTACAATTCTCAGTAATGCACGTTACAACACATTTGAACCCGAAATGATGTGGTGTTTAGTTTTTTAAGAATTCACCAACATCGCAAGACATTCTGACACCAGAGAAATAATTGTGCCGGTAGAATAGTAACTCAGTAAGCCTGTTTACTATTGGTTAAGAGGGCTGCAGAAACAGATTCACAATGCAGAGCTGCAGGCTCGGAGAAAAGAACAGAGAAAGACAGGAGTGCGTGCAGGCCAAAGCAACAGAAGGTAACTTTCTCTCTCGGGTTGCATGCCTCTTGAACCGCGAGAAGTAAAGAGACTCATGGCAGAGTGTTGAAGATATGCAGCCTCTGTCCTCTGTGGAATCGCCGGCTTTTAGAAAGCTTGTCAGCCAAATCCCCGTTAACACACCAATGACAAGGTGAGCTAACACTGCCATAGAGACTTGTTCATACAGTGCAGAGGCTCCACTAACATGTATTAGTAACACACAGCGACATCATGTTACCGGTATCAAATATTATTCAGCCCATTAAACGGAGCATATGTTTAATTTCTAGCTATTTTCCTAATTTCAGCATGTACTGCCAGATAGATAGACATTTGCCTAAGAGTTGGATAAAGCATGCTGTCATGGCTTTTGTGATTCTGACGGTGATTTGGGATTGACCATGAGCCTTCACTGCGCCTACAGTTGTTAGTAGCCTTAAGGGCCTACACAGTTGTTATGCTATACCACATCGCCCTTCACTGGTTGTATAATGAGCTGCGATAAACTACATTTTAGCATTTAAAATGCCTTTCCATACTTTTGCAGTTATTTTGGTGAAAGTAACTCAAAAGAAATGTCGCGCATTACAGTTGAGAGACCGTAATAATGTAATATAACTTATGACTTAGAAAAGACAGTAATAATGATATATTCTATTTTAGTTCATATGGTTCAACTCAAAACAAGTTGAGGTCATCGGAATAAACCCTATATATTAAAAAATTCCGCTAAAGGGTCCTGACCAACCATCAGTGTGTGACCAGTTGATCTCGGAGCACTAAGCTTGATGCTGAGCAAGGTAAAAGGCTATACTTGGCTGTGGTTTCCCACAATGAATATTATGACTGACAGAGGCAGAGTGAGGAGTAATTCAAAGCAGCAGCCAACAACTTCATGTTAGCAACTCAAATATTTCATTGTGTTTCTGAAATGCTGCCAAAAGCCCTCCAATCTCTCCATATCCCTTAATGCCGCTTTTCCACCAACCCGGATCCGGAGCTGGAGCCAGAGCTGGAGCTGATAAAGATCTGGTTTTTCGTGTTTCCACCGCAGCGGCACCGGCTTTAAGCGCAGAAAAGATCCAAGATCCAATACGTCACACTTACATCAGAGAGGGGAGATTAACCTGAGCAATAACAGTTCATGGCGAGTACAGGGGATACAAGTTGTAACAAGCAGTAGCACTGAGCAAAGTGACTACAACGCGACCACACACTTATAAAACACATTCGTTATAAAGTCAGGCAACACTAACCAGGCTGTTTGATGCTGTTTATTTGACCTTTAATCACCATCCGTTCAGTGTTTTTGATCATTGGGAACAGCAGGCAGACGTTTTACTGTTGTCTGGTATTATTGCAGCTATCGGATGGAATCAAAACATGGGCTACACAGGTTGCCATGTCCCACTATCACAAGTAAACTCATAATGAAAAATACAGCAGTAAAATATGCCTGTAGAAAAAACGGCTTATACCACGATAGGATAGCAACAGGTAGACAAGTAGTAGATAGTCGGATTAGCTTCGGTTGCTATGCTAACATCACCTGTGTAATGATAGAAACACTTTCATAACAGCGTTGTGATGCCAAACAGCGTCAATTCAGACTGAAACACATTCACTTATGGGGATGGGGTATGCATCAGCTGCTGACAGCTGTGACAATCAGACAGTGAATACTTTCCAGCGCCCGCTGCCGTGAGCTAACGGCTGACTAAACGCCGGTGGATGAGCAGCACTGCAGCGGGCGGTAAATGCCGCTGAACCACATTAGTAAACAATGAACCGCGGCTCTTTGGAGAAAAGGATAAGGTTGGAGAAGTAGTTCTTTAATTTAATCTCTCTTCTTATGATTAAAAACTACACGAGAATCCATCCGACGCAGTCCTCTCTATTGATGTAGTTGTGAGCGACGTTGGGGAGAGAATCAGCGACATAAAACGTTGTGTGGGTCATAAGAGGGCGTCATGACGCAAACGATGACGCAGCTCCACTTGAGCGCCACTTGGCCTCTGAGCGGAGGAAACACAAGAGGTGCTACAGGCTAGAACCAGAAAAGCGCCAGAAAAGCAAAAGATCAGATCTTGAACCGGATCTGGTTTGGTGGAAAAGCGGCATAAGTGAACTTCTGAAAGTTACTGAATATGGTTGGACTATACAGGAAACATCTCTTCTTTAGGAAAGCATGTGTTCCTGATCAAATATTTGTCTATGCTGACCGTATTCTTTGTACAGAACAGTGCACTATGTGCTATTTTAAGTATTCTTTATTAAAAAGGCTAATGCTTGCGGCAGCTGTGTAGAATTTAAGCCCCAGAGTTTAACAACCAATCAGATATCACGCTGTCAGTCATCTCCCAGCAGCCCCATCTTATCTTGGAAGCTCAGGAGCAGGCCGGCCGAGTGAAATGATGACTTTCATAAAGGATTTATTCATATATTCATTGGGCATATTAGCAATTCAATGCATTAGCCCAGTTTAGTATTGAGCAGAAGAAAGTAACAATTCGGAGGCAAAGGTGTGAGGCAGAATGTTTTTTCTAGCTATTTGCATATGAATGGAGATATTTTCACCTCCGTATTTTCTGTCGAGATGGAAGAATCCGGCGTTCATTTGCTGTTCCAGTTAAGGAATGAGGTACAAAGACCAGTTCTGTCTAAAGCAGTAATGGACACCAAAGTGTTCCTAATTAATTCTGAAACATATTCTCGAAAAATGCAAATGGTCAGTATGAGCCAACCTCCTGCTCCACTGCAGGTGAGGGTTTCATTGTTAAATTCTAATTTGGGAACACCTGCTATTTAGATTGCCTTTGAATATTTGTCACAGATAAAGGTCGTTTTGTTCTCCAACAGGCAGGGTTGGAAGCCAAGGGCGAATCTGAGAATGGTGCCAAATGTCTCTGCTGGCTGGTTCACCGTGCATCTGGGGGAGGAGACGTGGCTAAAAAACTGGCACATCCACGCAACCAGACTCTGGATTTTGTATCCTGCAGGCAGCAGGAATCATCCAATAAAAATAACTCATGCTGCTGCACTCTCCACAATTTGGTTTCAAAACTAGGTAACTTTATTTCTAACACTATACATTCATTTGTGTCATCCTAACCTGACTAAATAGTGTACTTGATGGGGACTACTTCATCCGCACATTTGAAGTGTAGGGAATTTGACTCAAAACACACAACTGCCTGTGTTCATGGTAATGATGGAACATGTCAGCAGGTGCCACAGTGCGCTTCTTTGATGTATTTGTTACTGCTGATGCATGGACTTGTCAGGAATGTAGTACAACATAAAAGTGAAAGCAGTGCTCCGCTAATTTAATTTTGGGTACAACTTCAGTTCTTTTGCTTCTAGAATATGACCATTCTTATTTTGATACAAACATGTGGGCTTTATCAGAAAAGTAGCACAATGTGGAAGTGAAAGCATTTTAAAGAGGCCCTATTCTGCTTTTCGGGGTTTTCACTCTCCCGTAGTGTGTTCTATAGCTTTGTGTGCATGTAAATGGTGCGAAGGCTGAAATCCTGTGTCTCTCCCACATACACACCCCTCCCCTGAGGGTAAAATGAGGTGATGTAGCACAGGCAGTATGAGAAAAATAAAAAGCTTTTTGAACATTAAAGCATGGAGACATGTCCCATTAGAGACACTGAGTACTAATATGAAACCTCTAATGAGCTTAATAAGGCACCTTCAAAAGTGAAGAAAAAAATATAGTTTTTAGATGAAATCAAACGGAGCCTTGTCTGAATGCACACCAGTGACCTGTTGTATTTACACACGGAATTAGCTGTCACGGTCCGTGTGACAATGAATTCAGCACGGCAGCTGTCAGGAAGCCCGGCCCCGTGCATCAGGGAACTTGAATGGTGTTGCGGTTAATGAGCTGATACAATTGAAATGAAAAAAAATCCGGCCGGTCACATGAGCTGTGTCCAGTTTATACTTGGCTCCAGATGTATCCGAGCAGCGGGAAGGACGACAGCCCAGGGTGAGAGGCTGTCACAAAGTTGGCTGTAATCTCTGACCACCAGCTGCACACAGCACCTGTTTATCTCTGCTAAAGAGCTTTTAAACAGCCACATACTGAGTCAACGTAAAGGTGAGACATATCAATCTCTCTGTGGACGGTGTGAGATGTGTGGAGTCTTTTAATGTGGGGGAAATCAAAGGTAAGTAGAGGAGGAAACAACTCAGGTGATAGCGACCGTCCGTCTCATCCTCAAAGAGCTCAAAGAAACCCTCCTTTGTGTCATATCCTTTGCATCTGATGCTCACTTTTAATACTCCTGAGCTCTGAAGCATGAAACTAACTCTGCAGCACAATCATTATTTAATCAGTGCTAAGAAAGGAGAACGATGCTAATAACGAGGCCGTTTCCCGGAGTTATTCTCCATAGGGTCAGCACCTGGCAGGCAGAGAAGCACGTTCCAGTGAACAACGCATTAAAACATCCAGCCTTCTGAAAAGAGCCACCGCAGTTATTCAGCCATATGTTCTAAAAACTGTTGGAGGGTCTCTAAGTAGGCAATACGAGCAGCAATTACAGAGTAACTGTGGCAGATCTTCCATGGTTTGTGACGAGCGCAGCTAAATGTAGACTTGGGTCTGGAAACAAAAGGAATCTGTCTTTCAAAAAAGCAGTAACCTTTAAAAAATCAGCAACTCATATTCAACGGACCAACACACACTGGAGGGAAATGCATGCAGGTGGAACAAAGCCTACTGAAAGGTTTACAATTATTCAAAATTGCTGTAATCATTATTGTTGCATAAAGAAGGAGCAATACAGAAGCTTTATTAGCAATTAAGCAAGTTATTGGCAACCAGTTTTGGACATTGCTTAGCTTCAGTGGTAACCAAATCTTTAAAAAAACACCAGAACGCAGTACAATGTGCCCTTTTATGTTGCAGTTACTAACTTACTATCGTATATATGTTACCTAATAATATTCAAATTATGTCGATTATCAGATAAAAGAATTTTCCTTAGTAATTACATTAAAGCTTTATCTATTTATTTCACATTCTCTTTATTAAGCTGATGCATTGTATCCCAATGATTAAAAATAAGATATTGGCAACCGTTTTCTAGTTTGAGCACGGGACTCCTGGTTTCCAGCATGGCAAAGACTTTTTAAAGTTAGTGTTGGGTCGTGATTAGTCCAGGTGTATAAAAAACCCTGATATATAAAAAGAGGTGTCAATTAAAAAAGTGAATTGCGTTAATTATAACAGTGATCTATGACAAACATGAGTAATCACACGTTTGTATTGCAGGGGGCGATAACACAATTATATGTGTGTTGTTTTAATAAAGAAATGCATGACAAAGTGATAATAGAAACCTGTTTTTTACCACTTTTGTGTCCACTATCTCTCAGTCCTGTACAGCACAAGGAACTGGAGCATGGCTCAGCAAAAAGCCTTCTATGTTGCACCACACCCAAAGAACCAGTGCAGAACATAAATCATGGTGCCGTTACAGCGAGGTAGTGATGGTTCCTACTGAGGTCCATTAGTCTGCAGTCAGTTATAGCTTGGGACAGTTCCCCAGCTTCCTTTGCCTTTTCACTGCCACACGTTTCATGGTAAACATCCATTACAGGAGGACGTTTCAATTAACCAGTGAATGTAATTAATAAGCGTTATGTTCTTTACGCATCAAGGTTTCCAGATGAATTGCAAGCGTTAATGGGTTGTTGTTGACAGCCTGATTTCTTATCCTGTTCTTTTGATCCTTAGCTTAATGTACTAATGCATGATGTCCTAATTCTAATTTCAGCATAATTTACTTTATTGTGTTCATTTATTTTTCTGACATTAAGAGACCACTCCAAATGTTTCTTAAATCTTTATGTCTACATGTATGGCAGCCATTCCAGTGTTTGCTTAATTTCAACACAGATACAAATTGCCAGTAGTTTATAGAAAACAATCAAATATATATATATAATTTAACCCAAACACATAACTATAAATAATAAAACAAGCTTTACTTCATCTGCACTATTTGACTCTATTACACTATGTTTATTCCACTGCAGCTACTTTGCGTCTCACAATAAAACCCTTGAATTTTGAATCCTTGATACTGTATATAAAAGTACATCTCTGTAAAGCACCGTACTACATTTATTTTCTTGAAAAATTCCACGGAGCTGAAAGTGACCCATCTGCCAGGGTGACCTATCTACTGAAGACCACGGGACTGATTATATATTCCAGTGAGAGGCTCGGCACAGCTCTGACTCCAGCCTGTTTACCCGGTTGCTGGGTGGGTGGATGATGTTAATTTGGTAGGTCGTTGGATAATGATCCACAGGTCATTAGAGAGTTGAGAATAAAATAAAAGATGTATCAACTTGACTGAAAATAATTACACTTATTTGGGCTATAAGGAGTCAGTTCATTATTTTGATCAGCTATATTAAACCCAAGAGGGGTTTTCTGCTTCAATTTTAGTCAAACTTGACTCAAGGCACCAATAACGCCAACACATACTACTGTGGTATTATGAACAGCTCCTTCAATATCGTTTCATTAACTCAGGAAATGTATAAGTTGAGAGTATTGCTGTCAGCGTTGTGAAGAAGAAGAGAGGTGTGGAAAAGATTGGAGCAGCATCAAACTCTCAACAATAAGAAACCTGGAAGTTCTTGACAAGCCTTTAATAAGCTTTAATAATGTTTAATTTATCACAGAGGAGTAATTAAATCCAAACTGTTATTACAAGCTTACTCATGGATTTAATATAATTACACTTTGAACATTTATCCCACAGTTAGGCAGAACATCCTATAGTGAGTTTACATGTCAGAGCCTGGATCCTGTAGAAAGACACTTCAACAGAACATACAGTAGAAAGTAAATTAACAACAAACAAATGAACCCAATAGATAACAGCACCCACAGGGACTGAATGAATCTAGAGGCATGAGATGATAAGAGGTATCTAATTAACAATACATGATGTTTATATGAAACTAAAGTTTGAGAGGGGTTAGTGATTATCATGAAACAGTTATTATGTTGTGTTTTTCTGTTCTTCAAGGTTGCATTAGAGTAATCTGCCTCTCACCCGTTTGGTAATTGAATTCTTCATGTTTTTTTGACCAGCTATTTCCACAAAAAAAACGTGACGTACTAATTTCGGATTTGTTATAGTATCATGAGTTCTGAATGTTTGTTATTGTTTGAGGCAACGGCAATCTTCAATGTGTGATTACCTTTGCTGGAGTGCTGGAAAAGCTTTGTTGAATTAAAGTACACAAAACATGTTGTAAGTCATGTTCAAAGTCATGGCTCAATATTTGGTCGATTTCATGTAGATATGACGCAAGATTTCATTGCTGAGCAAGAATTGGTTGGACAAAAAGACAGAATCAATTGAAAGGTAAAGAAATACTTTCAATTCCTCTGTAGTGGACGTACATTCACAATGCGTAATCGAACCAATATAATGACATTGCGGCTAGTGTTGCGGCAGTAAAGCTTTATCAAACGACGTTGTCCCCATTATACCCCTTTCCCACCAAACCGGATCCTGGGCCAGCTCCGAGCTAGAGCCCGATAAACACCAGTTCTTCCTGTTCCCACCGCAGCGGAGCTGGCTGTTGGCGCCGAAAACTGGAGTTTATATGGCTCCAAAAAACGGTCAGTCTAGAGAAAAGAACCACATTCATCACACTTACGTTGGAGGCGGGGCAGGGGTGGGATTAACCTGATCACAACAACACAAACCCGTACGCTTTGTCCAGCATGTACACAACGACAAAAAAATGGAAAACGCAAAACTGAAGCAGCAGTGGTCCGCTGAGGAGACCAGCTACCTACTAGGAATCTGGTCTCAAGAGGTACAGAGCAAGCTGGGAAGAACATTTGAACGTCGCTTGTTGCGAATGGAAAGTTTGTGGTGAAGTCGTCCTATTATTTCCATTTGTTGTTGTTGTCGATGTGAGGGATTTCTGCACAGTGTGGCTTTATGAAGCAGGCACGTAAACGGTTACGTAATGACACAAACGATGGCGCAATGACGCTTCAACACTCGGGCTCTGGGCAGTAGGAAACCTATTGGGGCTAAAAAGAAGAGCCAGTTCGTAAGCAGAAGAGCTCTAACACGGAGCTAGAGCTGCAGCTGGTTTGGTGGGAAAGAGGCACTAGTCACCTAGATGTTTCTATAACTGATAAAGTAAATGATGGCTAAATTCCATTTGGCTCGAGTTGCAAGGTCCTGTTGTTTTGCATGCTGCCAATGGTTTGCTGGGACCCTTTGAAAAGAGCAGAACCATCATTAATGTGATTAGCTACACCTGTGCTTTTCACACTACAACTAGAGTCCAGATGTCACCTGAAAGGGTCTCATACTCCAAATTCCTTCAGATGATAACTGTCAAATCAGTAACCCCTTTACAGCACCAAAAACCCTAAGTCACTATAATAAAATCTTTGTTAAAGTTTGACACAAGGTCTTGGAACAGACTCAGCCTCTTTCATGTGGCTTAAAGCAGTATAATATGATATCTCTGGGACTCCTCAGAGAATCAGAGTCTGTATTTGTGTGCCCCGGCCTTTTGGCTAGGGAATTGTCACAAATAAAAATAAAAGGCCCAAATCCCTTTCTGCTGCACTGAATCTTTCATATGATGAGAAATAGTGATTTAGGTCTACGCCCAAAAACCTCAGCCCCCAGCTCTACTCCATCCACCCACACCTCCGACGGCTTAATCTCAATGTTAGTCCCCGCTTGAGCACATGAATGTTTTAATGCTCATTAGCTGAACATATCTCTCAGCCACTAAAGCTGCTCTCTCATGTGGTCCTTCAAAGCAGAGCATGGCAGCTAAATCCCAGGGATGGCTTCATGTTGTTTACCTCTACAATCCCCCTCCGTTCTTACTCCTCATCCCCTCCGCTGTTATGCTATAGTTAGCAGTCCTATCAATTGTTGTCAGAGGGTCTAAAGCTCCTGGGACGACAAGGCTTGCAGAGAGGAGAAAAAAGGGGTTGGGTGGTATATTTAGTGGACTCAGTCAGGAAGCTGCAGATTTTATGTTTTCTAGGTCAGGTAAGTGCCAAGTTGGCCGGAAGCCAGACAACCGAGACACATGGGGAAACACGAACGGATAGAAGACCACTGCCTGAGGGAAGGAAAAAGGGGAGAGAGATAAGGAGGGCAGCTTGTGTCTCTCCTTATGAGTTCAGTGGAAATGTACTTTACATTAAGTGCTGACATACATCATTCCCTCAGATGAACTTGTTGTTGGCTCGATGGTGCTGATGCTCTGCGAGCAGTGATGGGAAAAGAGTTGTGTAACGACGGGATAAGTTGAAAACATGCACACTCGTTCAATGCTGCATTTTGGCAAGAGTGCTTTGAGAGAAGCAAGCGAGGCAAACACACTTTCAGGGTCTGATGAACATGCCATCCAGGGAGAAGAAGAAATCATTTCTCTTTCATTTGGTTCATTCCACTGGAGGTCTTCAGCTCCAAAAGCGGCTGCTGTCAGCCTGCAGGAAATGAGAGTGTTTACTGAGCTGGGCCGTCCCTCTGCACGGCTCCAGGATGCACTATTTCAGCAGACATGACCGCTAATAAGCAAGGATCAGACTTCTCTCAGACTGGAGCTTTGTTGTACATCAGAAGAAGTGTGGGAATCATCTCGAGGACAGATGAATACAAATAACAAGATTCAGATGCACTGTGTAAGCACATCAGGGCGGCACAGACATCCCTCTAACAGCCTGAGAGTGCCTCCGTCTTTGAAGTAGGCTGGAAATCACTGAAGATTATATACAGATGTGGTGTCACTAAGGAAAGAGCCAGAAACGCTGTGAGCAATGGCTCTATGTCTCAATAATGTAAACTAAACATACAAATAGTAGGAGTTAGGAAGAGGATGTTAGAGGGTTAAAGTACCAAATTCATAAAAGAGCATGATTTTTAATACTTTTACATAAATATATTCCTGGAATTACAACTTTTGTGACAGTTTTAAGAGATATGCAAAGGTATCTATTCAAAACAAACTCACGATTGGTCGATGAACAATACTACATGACAGTTATTTAATGCTACATTCAAAGAGTGAAGTGTACCACCTTCTCACTAAAGGCGTTCAGATAACGAGCAATATGAAGATGTTGATATTGTTTGGCTAAGTTACTATTTCCATTTGCCAACAAATGAGTTTAATATAACTCACATATCATGTCATTTTTAGGCACAAAATGTGGCTTTAAATAAGGTGTGTTAGTTACGGTTAGGGTTATGTTAAGATCATTTTATTGATTTGTAATTATAAAAGTACATTTGTAAAAGGGCACCAAATCAAAGGGTATCTGTTTCCGATTTGATAATAGTATATTTTTTCTTCAATCTCTAAGTCTCCCCCATTGTTTTTTAAGGGGATATGAGGCCAGGTTTTGCTGTGACAGGAGCAGCAAAAAGTATTTCATGATCTATTAGTTTTGTAAAGTGTTCTTCATAATTCATGTGTCATTTTATCTATAAAATAAATAACAAGAAGTGTCTATCATTATTTCGCAGAGTACAAGTGGAGGTCTTTAAATGTCTTGTTTTCCCTGATCAACAGTCCAAAACCTGAAGGTGTTCAGTTAAATGTCAAGTTTGACAACAACAAAAAAGACCAGAACATCCTCACATCTGAGAAGCTGGAGCCTGGCATTTCAGCTCCAAAAAACGTTTATTTCAACATCAGGCCAAAAAAGCAGCTGTGACTGATAGAATGTTCCTGGTGAAACACCTGATTTATCTCGACATTGACAAAGAAATTGTATTCAGGGCACATCAGTCAAGGCTGGTAACCAATATGTTTAATAGGGTCATTATCGGTGCTGTTCCAGTGCATCCAATCTCTTGCTCATATTCTATATTTGACATTTAGTGTGAACTATTGCTTGTCATGGTTGCAAAACACTGGTTTCACTGTGTTTCAGGGCCACAATTGAGGCTAAACTTAGATATGATTCAACCAATAAAAAAATATATCCAAAAAGCCCACTGGGAAAGGACACAAATTGAAGGAAATTGTTCAGGCTTGCCTGGTGTGGGCTTACCTCCAGTTTATATAAAAACACACAAAAAGACTTTGAAGTTTGTGGAAAAATATAAGGATGGCATAATGAGGATTACATGCATCCGAGGAATGTGAAGAAGAAATTGCCCGGAGGCTTATCTCGAGTATTTTCTCTTTAGGTTTACTGGAGGTGTGACTGCGAGTTTCATTAAAGGTGGGACAGCTCATACATATTCATCAACATGATAGATTAATATTTCAATAGCGCCATGATAGAAATACATGCTGATTGATGCTGTACAGGTACTGTATAATAAACCCGTCCTCTTTCAAAATTAAAGCATAGTAGAGGGATAAAACTGACCATTAAAATGATTGACAGCCTGTTACATTGATCCTTGTCTTGCTAACTGCAGGCATCCGACAAGGTATTTTACTTCATGTGTCTGACAGCTTGATCTTTTTTCCTGTTTGGGGGTTTCATTCCCTGAGCTCTGTGTGAAAAGCGAACATCACTTAGCTCACCGTTCATATACCTGTGGGATCTGCCTCACTGACATGCATATTCCGGATTTTGTCCTTGTATGAGCACTTTAGTTCTCACAATTGATTGATTCGCTAAGCCCTGCCTCCATTAGTTACTGCTGCGCTTTCTATTCTCGCAGTATGCCATTACCAACAAGCGTGGAAGATCTACCACTCATTTATCTTAGTCACTCTATTAACCTGCTGGGTCCTTGCTTTTTAACATCCGTAACTACCAAGATTTTATCAGCAGTAACTTTCAAAACATTGAAAACCAACCAATCAATCAACTGACTTTTTTTAATGTATAAGCTGACTCCACTAACAGCATTTGAAAGAGGACATATGAGGTTCAATTTCAGGTTCATATCTGTATTTAGTGCCTCTACTGTGACATGTTTCCATGCTTTATTGTTCAAAAAGCTCTTTATTTATCTCACCCTCTGTCTGAAACCAGAGCCCAGTCTGCTCTGATTGGTTAGCTGGCCGGCATTGTTGTAGTTGTTCAACCGCTTAGAGATGTGTCGGAAAGGTCCTGTACTTTGGCCTATCACGTACAATGTTTTGGACTGCTAGCCAATAGTGAGGCAAGTGGTAAAGAGTCATGTCATTATGTTCCTGAAGTAAACAGAGGAGTCCTATGGAGCCGTTTCTGGAGGTCACTTTACATTGGTTAAAAGACCCTGAAGGGACAACAAAAGTCAAGTGGCAGACCCAAAAAAATGTCACCTGCACTAGGTGGAATCCTACGGGATATGTTCCCACCAGCCTCTTGGAAACACTCGCATCAAGCAAAGCTGATCCCAGTTTTTAAGGTATCAACAACAACGGTGGGGCTAGAACAGCCTGTTTTAGTTTAAATTCAGTTTCCAATAAATTGCATACTCTCAATTGTTGGTCTTTTGCTACTGTTTCTTCTTTTTGCATTTTGAAGTGCTTCTTAAAACTTGGTTACGATCCACCAGTGCGAAATTGGAATTCTTGGAATTTTTCCCCTGGTCTTAAGATTCTGTTCAGGAGTGTAAGGTAAAGAACCATTGGGCGTTATCAACATACGCCAATATAGAGGATTTGTTGTTTGCAATGTACCATCGTCAGGAAAGAAATAAGATGTGTGTTCCTAGATGTGTCGTGAATCACTGAGATAGTTAGCAATGAATTGCAAGGATCAAGGTTAAAGTAAGATAAACACAAAACATGTTTATCAACTGCTTACAAATGTGATCATGGGAATATGTTTTGGGTCGGTTAAAAGAACAAATCCCACCCTCTAAAAGAGTTCTTGCAACATTCCAATGCATACTGCTTCAGGCCAATGAGTAAGGATGTGATTGGACGAATGCATTTCAGGAAAGGTGACTCTGACTCCGTTCTATTAGAAGGTTGTTATGTTAATTAATTTTCAAAATGCAGCCATTCATGTGGATAGTCTCTGATGTATCATGACATTCAGCCTGGGGCAGTTGCAATGATGATGAAAGGACATATTTACTTTGCAGGTTGATGGAATTCTTATCTGAACTTTTAGAGCCAAATGAGCCTCAGTTCTGTATCAAATTTTAATGAGGAAAAGTAACCCTATCCTCAGATAAATGCTGAATGCTGTCACACTTTTGCAATTCATTCTCCATGGAGCTGAGCAGATATCAAAAATGTGGAGTAGGAACAAACTCTCTGTCCTGTTTCTGGCAAACACAGGCAGTCAAGGTAAATAATGATACATGTGAAGACTACAATTCATTGGTATTCTCCAAAGGAAAAAGGGTTGATACGATAATGTATACAAGTCAGAATATAGACCTATTATGAGTGGAAAGCTGCAAAACTCATAATACAGAGCTCATTAGTGTGTGTGTTGGCATACTTGGATGAGGATAAAATGAGATGCCATGGCAGCTTTCTGGCACAACGCATTGAGGTCATTCATTTTCTACCATGTACAGTTTGTTTGCAGGAAAGGTTAATATTAACGCCTCCAATTGCTCTATTTTTTCAAGAATTGCTCGGCCAGTGGATCAGCAAACAAAGAGTGATGGTAAAAAATATTTTAACACAATACAAACATAAGAGTGTTTTTACACCTTCAGAGCTCTCTGAATTTCAAACAGCTTTCTGAGTCCTGAAGCAGTTTTATCCATATGGTCCCTGCTTCCTTTAATGGCCATGCAGTGGAGCTTTGCATTGCACAGCCAGTAGAGGTTTAATGTAATGGAAGAGCATACATTTCTAGGCTAATAGGTTGCCGAGGGCTACACTGCGGCTGGGCTGGGCTGCAAAGCTCCACTCTGCAAAACCAACTCTCAGCTGATCTTTTCACACCTGCAGCTGGAAGGTTAAGAGGGGGAATGTGGCTCAGCAGTCAGTCTTTATGGGCAGGAGGACTCTAGTGGGCTTATTCACATAGACTGCAATGCGGCCATACCATTATTTCGCGCATTAATTGAATCTGCTATCAACCACATCTCAAGGTTCCATTCCCAAAAGATGTTCCACTAATGATATTACCTGGCCATAGCGTGTTTTCATCTGATTTCAATTATCCAGATGGCAAAGTATAAATGTTGCCTTGCGTTAAAAATACACTAAATAACAATGGCAGAGAGGAAGGATAAAAGTTGAGACTACGAGTGAAAGGTCCTGACCAAAGAGTATTGGATTCAGCATTGGAGATGTAACTGGTTCATTTCTATGACAGTTGCTTAATGACGTATAATACTAAATAAAAGTTGACTTACAGTCGAAACTTAATCGAATCTCCTACATTAATGGGGCCAAAGAGCAAAACCTCCACTTTGAAACTGCTTGGTCTTGACTGGCTCACACTAGTCATTATAACTCTGTATTCAGCAACTTAACATAGGACATGATGATTTAAATAAGGACTATTTAATGATCTTTCTGGGAAGTACAAAGTCCTTAAAATTGAACTTATCCGCTGATCTACCGACATCTCTTGACAATGCAAGTCTATGTAAAACGTGTGTTGAGGCCCCCATGTCAGTTCTTTGGTTATGGCTTTATACATTCAAGGTACTGACCAATGAGCTTCAGAGGCATTCTTTAAAACTTCAGGCAAGAATTTTAATGCGAGCATGAGAAACCATATTGGGATTTAATATCCCAGTCTGTCAGTGATGTCGGTGTTTTCTAAAACCTTCAGACTGTAGAAAAATATGGTTTCAATCTGAGAAAAGAAAAATATATAATTCACTGCTGCCGTGTTGTCTGGAAGTGTTAACGTGACTGTGAGCGCTCTGACTCACGCTTGGTTTAAAAATGACGGAAGGAGATGGATGGTTTGGATGGATGCATTTTAAACCTTTCCTGCTGCTTTGAGAATTTCATTTGTGCAGGTTGAGCTTCGCCAAAAGCCGTGATGCACTGAAAACTCTAACATTGACCTTAATTAAATGTATTGTGTCAACAAATTTCACATAACTGAATTAGGTTAGTTGAAAGCAATAATATTAAGTTAAACCTAATATATTTTATTTAAACTTAATATTAATGCTTTCAATTAACCTAACACATTTATGTGAAATGTGTTCACGTAATACATTTAATTAAAGTCAACGTTTCAGTGTTTGTGCCATTTTCTTTTAGTTTAACCATCAGTGTGTTGCCTGAGCTAACGAAGAGAAAAAGGTGAGTCAGGCTTCATGACCTCCTGACCTTTCCACAGACATCTGGATACGATGAGTGTCACAGTCTCCCTCTCTGTATCTCCTTCTTCTATGTTCCACTCCCACTTATTTTCACCTCCTGTCTCATACGTCTGTATTTCTTCTTCAATCACTCTCCTAATGAGGGTTTATCTCTGCCGAAGTGTCTACAGGCATAGGGAGCCAGGATGCAGACACCGCCAGCTGAGCCCCCACTCGTCTTCTGACCTCCCTTGCCTCTCTCTGTTTAGATGTTTACCTGTCCACCCGACTGTTGTCATTAAGGAGCTGTCACTAAACTGCTGTCAGTGACAATGACTGTCGTGTCTACCTCGAGTGTCGACTCCCCCGCAAGCCCTCTCGCCTCGCGGGCCTTAATGAGCCCTGAGGCGGAAAGGATGAGATGGAGTGACAAGGGGGGGGCAAAAGTGAGATGCTCATGGGGAAAAGGAAGCGCAGGAGAAGCAGAGCAACAGGGGAGCAAGCAATTATCATGACTCTGGAGCTGTATATGGCCATCTAGCCTTCAAGCTGGCACGTTACAAATGAGCTATATCCTGCACTGCTGGGGAGAGAAATCACACCCAGCTACCATCGCTCTCCTCACCCACATGGTAGACAGATGCTCCAAACATGAGAGGGAGAACTCGCTTGGAGTGGGATTTCATCAATATATATGCCATATTTTACTCTTAATAATACTTTACTGCTTTGCAAACACAGGTTTCTTTACTGTGGAGCCCATAAAACACCCTTGAAATGAATTGCAAGAGGAACAGTGGGGGATAGAGAGAAAGTAGGGCTGATATAAAAGGAGAGGAGGGAGGAGACACGTTCCTGTGGTGATATATCACAGAAGAAGGAACGAGGGGAAAGTGATTTGCAGAATGCAATAAGAAGAGAAACTCAGGCAACTCTTCAAATGGGATAACCTAAATACTCCTGCAGACTGTGTTATCACTATCTCTCTGGTTTAAAGGTATGCCAATTCAGATTAAGCAGAGGAAGAAAGTGTAACCTGAACATGTAACTGCTCTAAATCGATTAGTAAACATTATGCAACAATTTGGTTCTTTTTGTGATTTGGCACATCTACAAAGACATATATGTAAATATGTAAATGTGTTATGATTACATTGCTTGTGATCACAAACTAGCAAGTTACAACGTATCTAACGCTCCTGCATATCATAGTTGTCCTGAGTTACTTTGCTAGTAGTTAGCGGTGAGTGCTTCTTCAGCTACAAGTAAAGCCTTATGTCAATCCATAAACTCGAGATGCCAGAGGACATCAAAGGGAAAACATTTTGTACAGAATCTGTGCTGTCAAATTGAAAATGTTGCGCCATCCATTGCCAATATGATAACACTTTCCCTTAGTACACTGCATGTCATACACTGAGAACATTTGTAAGTTGTTAAAGGTCCCCTATTATTACAAAATGCACTTTTTGCTGTATTTCTACATAAATATGTGTCCCTGGTGTGTAAGGAGACTCACAAGTGTCAGAAAATACAACCCTCTCTCTTTTCCTCCTTACCCACATTTCTAAAAACGGGGGTACAAACGAGTTGACCCAGATTTGCTGTCCTAATGACATCATCGGAAATGGGCTGGCTTTACATTGAACTCACGGCAACGTCCCGCCCAAGTGACATGTCCCAACCCATATACAGTCGCGAGCTGAGTGTGTATTCAGCAGGATGTCAGCAGGAGAGACTTAGAGTAAAGTTGTTATATAATATACAGTAATACATATAATATCACTGTTGTAGTGATAAACACTGGATAAAGAACAAGCTATGTGCTGTATCAGAAACAATGCGCCACGTGTTTTGGAAGTAATATGGTCTGTGTTTACATTAGCAAGCATCGCTAACCCTTAGAGCAGGGGTGCCCAACCAGTCGATAGCGGTCTACCAGTCGATGGCGGGCTGAGTTCAAGTCGATCGTGAGAAAATGTTGTGTGTAGGCTATCCTCCTACTGTTGTGTAAAATAGGCCTACATTAAAACTTCCAACTTAAAACATCTTAAATAGGCACAATGAACTGCTGATCGCGTGAAGCAGTGTGTAGATTTGTACAGCTATAGTAAGGTAGATCAGGCATAATCAAAGAAAAAATCTCACGCGCTTCTGTCTATCTGCGCGCGCACGGTATGGTTGCTAGGTTCTAACTAAGGACTCGGAAGGGCGCGAGAAGCTTGACTAGAGCGAGTGGATACTACCATGGCGGCAGAAGCTAAAACATCTAAAACTTATCATTTTCATTCAGAGTTGGAGGAGGATTCTTGTTTCGTGTATTCGAATGCCAAGTCCATCTGTCTTATCTGCAATGCAAATGTGGCTTTACCACACAAAGGGAATTTGGAGCGTCATTTCAAGACGGTCCACAAGAGCTACGATACAAACTTCCCAGCTAAATCACCACTGCGCGCCCGAAAAGTCAAGGAATTGAAAAGTCAGCTAGCAGCACAACAGTCCGTTTTACCAGGCCCAATAGTAAGGCTGCAACCACAGCTTCTTATCGTGTCTGTCGTGTTCTTGCAAAAGGAAAGAAATCTTGGTGAATGGTGAAATTGTGAAAGAAGCGTTCATGGAAGCCGCAGATGCGCTTTTGCCGATTTTAAACATCGAAAGGAGATTGTGTCTGCTATTCAGGATGTGCAGCTATCAATTGAGGAATGATGTTGAAACATGTGAGTGTTTTTCTCTGCAAGTCGATGAATCCACTGATGCTGTGGATGTGGCTCAGCTATGTCTGTTCATTAGAATGGTTTTCGACAATATGAGTATAAAGAAGAGCTGCTGACCATTTTGCCTTTGAAAGGGCACACAAGAGGCACAGATATTTTTCAGGTTTTTATGGAATTCGTTAGTAAGAGCAAGTTGCCCCTCTTCAAACTCATCTCCATTACAACCTGATGGGGCTCCAGCAATGATTGGACGTACTGCTGGGTTCATTGGATTGTGCAAACAGTCTGAATCTTTCCCGGATTTCCTGAATTACCATTGTATAATTCACCAGCAAGGGTTGTGCGGGAAGATTTTAAATATGAAAGACGTGATGGATGTGGCTAACAAGATTGCCTGTTCTGTTCGGGCCAGGAGTCTGCAGAGACGATTATTCCGTGTGCAACTGGAGGAGACCGGTGCAGAACACACAGATCTGCTGCTGCACACAGACGTAAGGTGGCTCAGCAGAGGTACATTTCTGGAACGGTTTTCTGAATTGTTGCCCGAAATTAAAGAATTTCTGAAACGTTCAAACCATGCTGAGTATGCACAGCTAGAAGACAGTCAGTGGCTCTTGGATTCAGCCTTTCTTACTGATCTGACTGACAAGCTCAATAACTTGAATCTAGAGCTGCAGGGTAAGAACCAACACATCATCAACATGATCAGCTCCGTGAACACCTTTAAAAGCAAGTTACAGCTGCTATCAAGCAGGTTGCAACAGTGTGATCTGCGGAACTTTCCACACATGGACACAGAACTTAAGCGTCAGGGCAAAGACTGTGCGGAGCTTGAGAGTGCACGATGATGATCAAGTGCAAAGCATCTTGTCAGAATTTGACAGGCGCTTTACTGAATTTGCATCCATTGAGCCTGTTGTCAGTTTTCTCAGTTTTCCATTTGGGGAAAATATAGATGTGGATTGTAAAACGTCCAAAGTGGCATCACTCTTCAACCTGGATAGCGGTGCTATTGAGAATGAGATCCTCGCACTAAATAATGACATTGAGCTCAAATCAAGAGACCTGACACAAATGTCCAATTCTGGAATCTAATGCAGAAAGAGAAGTACCCCAACCTCAGACAAACTGCAAAGAATTTGACTGCACTTTTTGGATCAACATATTTGTGTGAGTCTGCCTTTTCACATATGAAAATCATTAAGTCAAAATACAGATCCACCAGGACTGATGACCACCTTGCAGCCTGCTTACAGCTGGCACTCAGCTCCTACTGTCCGGACTATGAGAGACTAGCTTCCTCCTCTCAGTGCCAGAAGTCCCACTAAGGTAGAGAGCCACTTTTCCAACTTGAATTAGGCATTGTATTAATTGGGTTGTATGTTGTTGTGTTGTTACGGGCCAGTCCTAGCCTACTTCCCCGGGCGCTGCACAATAGCTGCCCACTGCTCCTAATACTAGGATGGGTTAAATGCAGAAGTCAAATTTCACTCTGTGTGCTCTGCTGTGTGCATGTATGTGACTAATAAAGAGGGTTTCATCCTCCGATTCTATCTATTTACTTGTGCTTATTCTTTGCGCGACGTACATTTACTTCTATAAATGTATTATTATTGTTGAAACTTGATCTTTGTGTCAGAAAATTGTGTTATTATATACGTGCACAATTAATTGTGGCTACGCTATGGCTTTCGATATGGCTTGGTAGATCTCGACACACTATCAACTTTAAAAGTAGGTCTTGGTTCAAAAAGGGTTGGGCACCCCTGCCTTAGAGCTAACGCTTTACTGGAGAGCAGGCACGGTGCCAGGATTTCAATTTTGGATGGGCCATAGTAACATTGGCTGGGCCTTGTAATTACAAAAGTTAACACTGTTTCCAACTGGTAGTCTCACTTTAACAGAAATGATATATATCTGGAGGGCGACTAGCACTTCTAGTTGATTATGACACTTTTTAAAAAAGGTTATACATCGTTATCTATATTTTCGCTTTGGATCCAGTAGATCAATACATTAATTCAGTAGGAAAACTTACATTTTAGTTCTCTTTAATGCGTTTTCGTTTGATCTGGCTGGATTATTCTTTAAATGAATTGCAGGGAGAGGAAGAAACGGAGCGATCATAATACTGGGTGAGCTACAATGACTTTTAACAGGAGAGAGCGCAGTGTGCTGTTCATTCATAAACTGAACTGTCTGTGCTTTCAAGGTAATCTGGAGACCATCAAGTCAGGCAGGAATATTTAGCTCTACCTCCCGTCTTGTCTACATTCTAGTCTCGATGAGAAATGAATTTCCAGATGTGAAATAAGACAATGATCTGCTTGAAACTGACGTGTTACTTTATTCAGCCAAGACCAGAGGGTAAAAGCCTGAACAAAAACGAACAAAAGATCCTTTAACTACAGGTGATGTATTTATGTACAATTCTCATAGACAATTTACTCATTGTGTTCTCTTGATACTCATAGTAAAGTACATCATAAACAACACGAGGAAACCGGGCTCTAACATACATCCTTGAAAACTCGACTGACTTTCACCTGGGTGAAACTGGAGACTTTGTCCTTCAGCAATAATCCCTTCTGTCCCGCCAACAGAACTCATGTCCCCCGTGGAGCCGACACTAGCGTTAGTTTGTGTTTTGCTAGCATGTGGAGATGGTAGTGGAGACCTGTTGTGATGAAACGCAGGCAGTCGAAGACTCTGGCGACTCCGTTCTTACTCTTTTAACATATTTAAAAATCGATACCTGTTGTGCCATAGCAATGAATTCATTTAGCGGTATACATATCGTAACGTGCGTGCGCCAGCGTAACCTGGGGCGACGTATAATGGCCCGTTGTGATTAGTCCAGACCTCCCATGTGATAACAGCCGAATAAATCCATCCATCCATCCATCCATCTTCTCCCGCTTATCCGTCAGGGTCACGGAGGTAACAGCTCCAGCAGAGAGCCCGAAACTTCTCTTTCCCTGGCCACATCAACCAGCTCTGACTGGGGGATTCCAAGGCGCTCCCAGGCCAGCGAAGAGATATAATCCCTCCACCTGGTCCTAGGTCTACCCCTCAGTCTCTTCCCAGCTGAACGTGCATGGAACACCTCCCTAGGGAGGCGCCCAGGTATCATCCTCACTAGGTGCCCGAACCACCTCAACTGGCTCCTTTCAACGCGAAAGAGCAGTGGTTCTACTCAGAGTCCCTCCCGGATGACTGAACTTCTCACCTTATCCCTAAGGGAGATGCCAGCCACCCTGCGGAGAAATCCCATTTGGGCCGCTTGTATCCGCGATCTCGTTCTTTTAGCCGAATAAACGTTTTTTAGTCTTAACGGTATATTTAAATGCTAATTTTAATAATTAAAAATAAATGTTAAGAAAATATATGTCCTCCCAGTCATTTAGGATGGGCCAGTTGTACAGAGGGGCGTGGCCAGCAGCAGCTCCAAAGGGACGTGGCCAGCAGCAGCTAGTTCATTTAAAGCTACAGTCACAGAATCAGCACTTCAGGAACAGGGCTGAAATACAGCGGTGTGAGGCATGCTACAATGGGTGATCTGTTTGGTATTTTGAGCAAAACACTTCACAGACATGTTTTGTATAGATATGGCCCTACAATATATTAAATATATAACAGTGGAAAAAACCCCCCACATCTATAACGTCTTACCGCAGTCGTAGCTGATGGCAACATGGAGATCGTTGTGTGCAGGGAGGGTCGTTCTACACTCAACTTCTCAACCATTATGAGTGCACCATTCAGGTTCTCTCAGTGCATTGCATCATGCTATACATTGCATTTGGACACTTAATTAAAAGTGTGCACATTGCAACACAGCACTTGTCTTTGCACTTGCAATTGTTTATTTCAAAGTCTGGCGGAAAGGGGAAAATGACAGAGAGAACCTCTTGTGGTGATAGGGCCCGACCCAGCAGAGTGGGAGAGAAAGATGTATACCCTAATGCTGTACGTTTAAGGAAAATAAAGAGATAGTGAGGGAAAATGAATAGCAGAATAAAGCCGCCATGTTAGCAGATGGCTTTTACAGGTCTCCTCTGTTTCCCCCTCTGACAGCCTTTTCTTTCTTAGCACCGACCTACCTCACAAGTAGCCACATTGTCTCGCTTTCACAATTGTGAAACACACACACATACTCAGAAGTTCACAGCAAAGAGCCCATTTTCCTAGAGCACCAACACAAGATCATGTTTCACAGCGCTACAGTGTGAGGTGAATACATCTCTGAGTGCCGGGTTCTGTTCTTCAGGTTCTTTACAGTGTAGTCTCTGTTGTGTAGTGGTTTTCTTTTCAAGCGTTTGTGTACATTTATATACATTTTTATAACCACAGTTCATAGAGTAAATAATAGTAGAGTGTTGCAATGAAAACTAATGATTTAAATTAAGATCGCAAAGGTTCCCCTAATTTAGCTTATTGTGTTTATATTCTATTCACCATTCTCATTTTGCACAACTTTTTAGTTTATTTATTATTTCTATTTATTATTATTTGTCTTGTGTCTTTTATAGTATGTTGCACTGTTGGAGGAGCTCGGGATCAAAGATTTTCATTGCCATACTGTAACTACACTGTAGCTGCACATGATAATAAAAACCCTTGAACCTGAAAGCAACGGGATTTTTCCATTGGATTTCGGAAAATTGCGGAAAATAAGATCTGTGGCAAACAAATATTTTGTCGAGCAAGATAATCCACATGTTTGTACCACATATATGACTTTTGAAGCCCAAAAGCCAGAAGTAAATAGCCCCTATAGGCTAATTACAATCTATATCGGTGGCATGACTTCACCTCACATTGCTAAGCTAAAGGCGGACTATTGCATGATGTGATGACGTTCAGGAGTCCTTGAGTCACTCAAAACCACGTTTGTATAAGCTTTTTACATTCATGAGTGGGGTATTTAATGACCTATTTTTATGTTGTAGAACAATATGTGAAAATCTCTTTAACTTGTGCTAATCAAAGGTCTTATTTCAGGCCTCTAACCAAAAACACATTCACAAAACCATTGACTTCTAGATGAGGCAATTGGAAGGGTACACATTTTTCCAGGGTAGGATTTTAGGTCTTCTTCCTACACCACTCCAAAATATCAAGTTGACGGTGTACAATTTGGTTTAGAAACAAATCTTAAAATAGAAAGGGTTCTTTTTACACACAGTTGTCCGTCTTGTTTACCCTTCTTCTTTACTCCATCCCCACTTACACAAACCCGCACAGCTTCAGCGAAGAGATTAGGGCTCATGCTGTTAAGTATTCAGAAACAGCAGGAAGACAGAGTGAGGTCTCAGTGGGCCAGAAAACAGACAGGATGACTTCCAACAAGGACAAACTTTATCAGGACATCCCTGTGAGCATCTGTCTGACTGCCTGAGTGTGGCCTGTGTGTGTGCATCTCCATAAAAGTTGTGTGAACATGACTCTGTTACAGATATTGCATGAGTGGGGGCCATTTTTTTTAGACACTTTCGGAAGAAGCAGGTGGCTTCCCAAGGGGGAAATATCCTAGACGACCTTTCTACTGAAACTTTTTTGTCACATTCATGATGTTTTTTAAGATCTTAGCCAGAGGAGCAGCTTATTTCAAGCTCTTTATGTTGCATTTAAACACCATAAACAGGAAGGAACATGCATTTCAATGTGGCATTTATTTACCAAAATAATCGAAATGTAGTGAAAATAATCTAAGGTGCAAAAAATGAGGTTGCCTTTCCCTGAAGCTGGGCCTGCATGCAGGCTTACTGCAGATTCCCTTCAGTATCATAAGGGAAGTGGCAGCAGCTTGAGGGAACAAAGCAATAAGTAAGAATTTACATAAATTCACATGGTAATGTATTCAGCATTAGGCAATGACTTCCCTTATAACAGAGGGACATGTTTTTGAAAAAAAAGGGTTTTGAGAACAGCAAAGCAGAAAGATTTTGCAAAGGCGTTCACAGACACGAGTATAATGAAAAAATACTAGTCGTGATAATTGGGATTCAAAATGAAGATAAAATCTTCCAATCTCTGGAGCCCAATGTGCGTTCACACACACACACACACACACACACACACACACACACACACACACACACACACACACACACACACACACACAGAGTCGTGAATTCATTATTAAAGTCTCACAATGCAAACACAAAGGAATTCTTCAGCTAACAAAAGTTAATCCAGAATGTCTGTTTTTATCAACAATGGCCACCGATGGTGATATTGGCACCTGAGACCAGTTTGAAAAGAACTACAGTAATTTGGTTTCACAACACACACCCGCACGCCAAGTTTCCTTTTATGCCGTATTTGGCCCAACAATTGAACATGATAACAAACTTAGCCGCAGTATTGTGCCGCTCTGTAATTTTGACGTGGTGTCAAAACTCCCAACTGGTTGGCTGGCGTTCGATTAAAAGTAAATTGGTTCTCCTCTAAGTGACTTTAGAAAGTCTTACATAAGCCATATTTATAACTATTATGAAAATAGAAAGATTATTTGTCTTTTAAGCAGCATAATATTGTGAGATAGCAGTGTAATCTCTCACAGCCGGTTCTGCCTGGCCCTCTCTGATTCTTTAGCGGAGATAATGATTGTAGCGGCTCGCCGAGGGAACAGGACACACACATCCACTGAATGAAAAATGGAGGTCACATTACCTTTCCAAAGCTTCCTTTCCCAATGGCCCGTAATATCTGGAAGTGGTCAAAGTTCACTGTGAAGAAAGAGAGAGGGAAGAATTCAATCAGAATGTATCAGCACTGAGAAATCTTTGCTTTTTGGCTCGGCTCTGCAGTCCAGCACATCTCATTTAACATCAGTTAGGTCGATGTGCTGACATTCGGAATGAGTTTGTGTTCACAGCTACATCAAATGACCGGTGAAGGAACATCATTTCTTTGTTTATTCCCCCCCTCGGCCAGAACCTCCTTTCCAGCACCTTAGAGTAAACTTTCCCGGGGAGGGTGAGTAGTGTGATGCCTCTGTAATTGGCACACACCCTCTGATCCCCCTTTTTAAAAGAGGGAACCACCACCCTGGTCTGCCACTCCTTCGGTACTGTTTCCGACTTCCACGCAATGTTGATGAGACGTGTCAACCATGACAGTCCCTCAACACCCAGAGCCTTCAGCATTTCTGGGCGGATCTCATCCACCACCGGCTTTGCCACTGTGGAGTTGTTTGACTACCTCAGTGACTTCCCCCCATGAGATTGGAGTTGATCCCCTTCAAACTCCAGCTCGGCCTCTAACATAGAGGGTGGAGTTGTCGGGTTCAGGAGTTCCTCAAAATGTTCCTTCCACCGCCCTAACACCCTATCAGTTGAGGTCAACAGCGTCTCATCCTTACTGTACACAGCTTGGATGGTTCCCTGCTTCCCCCTCCTGAGGTGTCGGACGGTTTTCCAGAACAACTTTGGTGCCGACCGAAAGTCCTTCTCCATGGCTTCTCCGAACTTCTCCCACACCCACTGCTTTGCCTCGGCCACGGCTGATTGAAGTCTCCCAGCAAGATTAAGGAGTCCCCTTCGGGAGCCCCATACAGGACTCTTTTCAGGGTCTCCATAAGGCTGAATACTCTGAACTTCTGTTTGGTGCATAAGCACACACAACAGTCAGAGTTTTCCATAACCCGCAGGCGTAGGGAGGCGACCCTCTCGTCCACTGGGGTAAACTCCAACAAAGCGGCACTCAACCGGGGGCTTGTGAGTATCCCCACACCCGCTCGGCGCCTCACACCTTGGGCATCTCCGTAAAAGAATAGAGTCCAACCCCTGTCAAGAAGTAAGGTTCCAGAAGCGACGCTGTGCGTAGAGGTGAGCCCCACCAGATCCAACGGGTAACGCTCCACCTCCCGCACAAGCTCCAGCTCCTTTCCCCCCCCCAGAGGTGACGTTCCACGTCCCCAAAGCCAGCCCGGTCTGCCGCCCGGGTCTGGTCCGTCGAGACCCTCTACTTTAACTGCCACCCTGCTGGCAATGCACCCGACCCTATCGCTGTTTCCCGTAAGTTGACATTAATTAAATGTTTTATGTCAACAGGTTGCACTTAACTGTATTAAGTTAGTTGAAAGCAATAATATTAAGTTCAGATAGGTTCAACCTTATATCATCGCTTTCAATGAACTTAATACAGTGATGTGCAACCTGTTGAGATAATACATTTAATTAAAGTTAACGTTTCAGATTTTTCAGTGTATCAGGGATTGAAACGTAATTTGGAGAGAAATTGACCAAAAGTCCAGTTTGTTTGTTTTGTGTGTACATTGTGTATCTCGAGTACAGCTCATGTATACTCGTGGTTTCCATCAGGCATTCTCAATCCTCTGAACTACACAACCACGGATGAATAATAAGGAAGCAGACAGGAAACAAACAAAAGAACGCATAATATGCAGGTACGCTCAATTGTTTGAGCTTGGGGTCTTGAGATTGGCATGCTTTTGGCAGCAAATGTCATGATGCTAAAGCAAGTGTATTTAGATACAGAAACAATATATCCAATGTAAAAGTGTCATGGTGGTGCTAGATGCATAGTCAGGGGGTCACCAAATCCAAGATGATTCATCCTAAGGCTATCTTGAATATCCGGACAAATGTTAATGGCGATCCTGAGATATTAGATTCATCAGGCAAGTGGTGGACCAATTGACATTGACATATCCAGAAAAATTCAGCTAACATGGCTAAAATAGTTTTGAAGTAACTGTTATTTTGTTTGTTTTTTGTATATATTGACTGTTGTTCTTTTATTTATGCCTTTTCATGTGTGTATATAATTATGTATATACATATTTCTATATATATTTGTTTTTTTTATTCCTCGGGATTGTGGGAAACCCTATTCAATTTGGTCTTCCAGTTTATCTAGTCGGAGAATCAGAGTGGAAAGGCAGAGGAGTCTCATTTAAAAAAAAAGGGGAAGAACACCCAGCCCAAAGCACTGGAATCATTCATCAGGGTTTGTGTTGTTGTATCAGTTTGTGTAATGGGACAGTTAGATGTCTCGGTTCATTTCCTTCGTGACTCTGGAGCTTTATATGGCCAGGCGAGGGTAGGAAACAGTCTTGAAAAAAAGAAAAGTAAACCCATCGTATAATATATTGCAACAAATACATGATCTTTTAGTTATGGTGCATTATCTCATATCTACCTAATTTCTACATTCATATAGTCAAAACAAATCCCTATACTGCATTGTAGTTGATTTAGAATGTATTATTTCTTGTATTCTTGATATCACTCAATTATCTACAATCATTACATTAAAAAGTGGCTTTGCTGATGACAGCTATAGTTGGCGAGTTATGGTATAAACAATAAACAGCTGGTAAATTGGATAAGGACACCTCACTACGGTAAGCTCTGCACTGTAGCTGCTTAAGCTAGCTTTAGCATTAGCCTTACACGTAGGACAGACGTGAATCCTAAATATTCAATTTCTCAGTTTTTAGGATTAGAAGATTAGAAATGATATTATGGTTGGTGTGTTGGGCAACAAACTGACGATTTTGAAGCGTTTCATGACGATCTATTGAGATATTTTGCGACACCGTAAGCAAGGATATGTAGTTTATACATCTAAATCTAATATAAGGAAAACTGTCAAAGCAAAGACCAGTTCAAAACATATGCATACTTGTGCCTTATGTCCGTCCAAAATGTAACACATTCTGCCACAAATCTATGAATAGTTTATCGATACAGTGTTTCTGAGAATTGATACAGTATTGCAAAACTCAAGTTAGTAAACCTTAGTTAAAGTAAAAAATGCAGTGGTTGGAAGGGAGTTTTCTAATGTTTTCCTTCCTAATGTACTGTATGTAAAAGGTTTTGACTGATATGAAACATTTTTTTTGTTCCTTGCTTCTGATTCAAACCAGAAAAATCAGTCACCATATTGCCATGTACCGCACGTACCGACGTGGGCTGATGAGATGATGGGCTACCACTGACCGACCTCCTCCTGATCCTCTTTGTTACTGATTGCGACTTGCCTCTGTTGTGTGTGTATGTGTGTGTGTGTGTGTGTGTGTGTGTGTGTGTGTGTGTGTGTGTGTGTGTGTGTGTGTGTGTGTGTGTGTGTGTGTGTGTGTGTGTGTGTGTGTGTGTGTGTGTGTGTGCAGCAGGCAGATGTGAGCGCAGCAGCCACGATGCTAACTCACGCCGCTCCTCCTTAAAAGTCAATCATCTTCTGAAGCCCCCGTCCCCCCGTGTAGACAAGGAGTGATCAAGAGAGATGACGGCACATGCTGGTCCCCTATTTCTGCTATATGTTTGATATTGTTTGTTCACCATGGTCTCCCGGGAGATCCTTACTCTCACACTTTGCATGAATAAGCTTTACCGCTTTGTTTGACAGCCATAGACACAGAGGACGATCCGCGTATGTTGGTGATCCTATAACGTTTTTACATCTGAAAGATACGTCCAAACACAGCAGCTCTCAGAAAAAAAAGGCTGAGTGCAAGGCTTCCTCTCGAGGAGACTGCGTGCGACGCCATGGACTCACTCCTCATTAAAAACTATTAAAAAGAGCATGCTTTCATGCCAAATCAGCAGCTCATGTCATGAGTCTGATCAGCTCAGAGATATTGTAAAATGTCATTTTACCACCAGCGCCCAAACAAATCTGAACTCTTTTCAGGAATCTGAGGTTAAAAACATAATCCTTAAAATAAAGAATTATGTTCACTTGTGTCTCAATGCAATGTCTCGTTAAACCAGACCCGACAGAAATGGGTTTTAAGCTTGATATATTTCTCAAAGAAATGTGCAATATCTTCTATTACTCAGCAAGGCTGCATTAAAAATGAAGGCAGTATCAAAAAGTCCTTAAACACAAGAGACTCTGAGCACGAGCTCACATACTTTATCATTTCATGCCCTGTATAAATATTTATATGATATCCCCACGGTAACATATCTAATAGGGGTTACTTTCCAGACAGCTTCTCCACATGTGGGTCAATAGTTCTCACACACACTTGAGTCAAGGAGTTCCATGGTAGCTGCAAAATCCAGATTTACACCCGGGTCCAAAAACGATTTTGATCTCCAAATCTAATCACCTCGTATGTGACAGCACTGAATTGATATAATACTAACTCGTTTCAGTTTAATTATGAACTAAAGCCATGCATTATTAAGGGCGTGGCCCTTTTGAGTGACAGATTTGTGCTGTCAGCTGTCTGCTAGCTGCCCCCCCTCGGCCATGTTTGTGGCGTTAGTGACGTTTGAAGAGTGTTTCATGCCATAATTGTACTTGCAGCAGTACATACACACATTCTTTCTTTTTTTTAACAATATTTTTGGATATTCTGGTGTTTAGTGATCTAAATGCATTGCCCTAAGGGACAAAAAGGTACAGTGTCCCTGACTTAAGCACCACTTTCAGCTAACAAGCCCACAATGCCAACTCCAAAGCAATCAACTTGACAAAATGTTGATAATTAACTGTCTAAAAAACTTGATGTACGGCTCACTAATAAATAGAGTATTTCATTCTGTGTGTTTTATAGGAAGAAGTGACTAGCTGCAAAATCCAGAGCAGGAATATGAAGCCAATGCACAAAACATGTTCAAATGATAAAAGTTAACAGCAGAAATAAACATGTTTACAGCCTGGTCTCCAAACCTCATCACCTCGTATATCACATCTGTGAGGTTATATATTACTAACTCCTTTGAGTTTAATTACTAATGTGTGCTTCCCTTCTCTATATTTAATACTTGCTGTGCCACTTGCCACTGTAACATTGTCAATTTCCCCGCTGCAAGAACAATAAAGGAATTCTGATTCAGAAACTTAGTAAACAAAGCAGGTTGGTTCGGCTCCCAAGCCCGCGTACTTGGCAGCAGATACTGCATATGGGCCACTAGCTCTGACCACTGAGCTATCCAAACGCCCTCTGTTTCAAAAAAACTTGCTAAATACAAAGAAATGTTCGCAGAAAGCGGCATTTAACAATGTGCCTCTTTTTATATTGATCCGACAGACTCTCACAAGAAGAAAGTAGGAGGGGTTGTTGGGTGAATAATGCTGAATATGGTCCCTTCTTGTTATAAAAAGGTGACTCAAGCTGAAGCCACATAACTGTAGTGTCCTTGCATTACCTAGCCCTGTCTCTCTTCCCCATTTCTACAGTGTTCTCTGTGGAAAATAAAGGTGAAAATGCCACAAAAACATAATCTTGAAAGAGAGTTGAGTAATCCCTGAAGGGGATTCATATGAGGGCTTTCACACGGCACTGAGTCACACTGTAAATGTGTCAGAAGGTATATCGAGGCCTACGTGTAGCCTAAATTTAAAAAAGGGAACCCAAGAAATGTAAATGACTGATCAAAGACGTGGACTGTGACTCTACATGACAGATAGCACAATTACCTATCAACTCTGGTGTTCTCTTATGAACACATCGATGGTCGCCAGGATCACAGCGCTTCCTCAAAGTATGAGTCATCTGGTAATGGGATGCAAAACAAAACTCACCCCCTTCCCCTCTCTCTTTAGCTGGCCTGGTGAAAGGCCTGCTCTTTAGATCCAGGGGCAAAGAGATATTTGGGCTTTGTTCTATTCTAAGGAGATAATTAGAGCGGACACAGCGTTTCCTGTAAGCAAGGCATCGGAGGCGCTCTTTCTCTCCTCCATTCTGCCAGGCTGTCTCCCTCATGCTGGGAAGAAAGAGTAAGAAGGAGGCTGTATAGGTCTTTCATTTCATACAAGATTTACAGTGACTTAAATCACTACATAGAGCGTGTCTGGAACGGATGGCCAGTAAAGTCGAGCAGCAGAGGTGAAGGGCCTGCAGTGTGGTCGATTAATGGGTTCACAAGCAGTTTATTGTTCCGTACCGGCCTTTACAGACTTCAAGTGAGAGTTGAAGTTCAGCAACATTCCGTTGAATGTTTTTTCTGTTAAGAGCACAACTCTTTTCCAGCTTCAAGTCGTTGACAAAGAGTTGCTGCACAAGTGTTGAGTTAAAGGGGCCTTATCTGCTCGTTTTCAGGTCCTATGTATTTGTATTTAGTGCCTCTCCTGTGACATGTCTCCGTGCTTTAATGTTCAAAAAGCTCTTTATTTTTCTCATACTGCCTGTGCTGCAGCACCTCTTTTCAACCCATCTGAAACCAGAGCCCAGTCTGCTCTGATTGGTTAGCTGGCCGGCTCTGTTGTGATCAACCGAGCCATCTCTAAGCAGTGTGGTCAACTGCTCAGAGAAGTCTCGCCCTTTAGCCTATCACGTACAATTAGTTTGAGCGCTAGCCAATAGAGGCGCGAGTGTTACGTAGTGATGTCCGAAGTAAAGTAAAGAGTCCAATGGAGCCATTTTAGGCAGGGGGGGGGGGGTGTAGGAGAGAAACTCTGGAGGGAACACAGGGATTTTAGCCTTTGCAGACCATTTACATGCACACAAACCTATAGAACACACTACAGGAGAGGGAAAACCCAACAAGCAGAATAGAAACTCTTTGAATGATTGAAAAACCATCCATTGGATAGTCATGACCAGGCTTGGGGAGAAATGGATTACGTAACAGGATTACGTTAATGGGATACGAAAACAAGGTAACTGCATTCCCTTACAGTCACATAGAAGAAGACGTTATCACATTACTGTTCATTTAAAAAACAATGGTGGATTACTAGCAGGATTACAATGTTCACATGTATGTACAGTAAGGATCACATGTTCTCTCTCCTCTGTCAGCTGTTCTGTTCTGTAGGCTAATACTTTAAGAGTGAATGTATACGCCTACTGCCTGAATCTGCTTTATGGTTTCTCTTTCTTTGGTTCATTTGTTCTGTTTTTAATTCAGCAGGTGAACCAGCTCAGATCTTGTTCCTGCTTTTTAAACTGGAGTATGTGCTCATGTGTTTCAGTGTACTACGCTGCTGCCTGAATATGCTTCAAGAAAGGCAACTTCTACTATCAATGAAATCATTTCTGATGTTAAATATCTTGGTTTCTTCTTTTCTAAGGTCACGTTGTTCTGTTGTCCAACACAATACACTTAAATATTAACACCATATTGATAAGTCTTTTTTCTCTTGCATGTGTTTGTAAAGCATTTGATATGAAGCTAATCCAAAACAGAAAGTAATCAGGTTACATTGCTACTATATTTTGATGCTCAGGTTACGTTACTGTACCTTTGTTTTTTAACAGGTAACAAGTTATCATTACGGAAAACATTTGTAAAGTAACCCTCCCAACCCTGGATATGACGAATGAAAAAGCGCTGCCCATGGTTTTGTAGTGAGTGTGTTTCACAGAAATAAAAGTGTGTGTACTACAGTCACTCTGTGTGAGCCGTCCGCTCTCAGGTTTCAGTGGATGCTGCGCAAAATACTACGGATGAGCCCCTTAGTGAATTTGACCTGCCGGGGAAACAGTGGGGGAATGACGACATATTTTCCTCCGTAGGGGTTGGGAGCTGCTGACACACCACCATGAAATGCTGAGTAGGCTCCACAGGAGGCCTCGATGGGGGATTGGCTCCTGTGGAGAAGCTGATATTGGCACAAAGCCAATGTCAAGGGGGTATGGAAAGTGTGTGTCTAAGAGGGTCTGAGAGGGTGTGCATGTGTGTCCATGCACTCTGATGGCATTGAGTCACGATTCAGCCCTCAATAACAGATGTCCTAGTCATATAAATATAAGGCTCTGGTCATTGGACGACTTTCTAAAATTAAATTGGTGATTATGGCGACACCAACACCAACTGATGGTATAATTATGTAATGTTGGCATTTCTCTGCAAGTCGACTTATTGATTATTTGATTGACAGAATAATAATCGCCTTATATGTTGGTAGTACAATCATTTTAGTAATTATTCAAGATTTTCTGCTTCCCAAAAATATTTGACAATGATCTAGATTTATGATGATCGTATTTAACTGAATATCTTTGGGGTTTCCACTGAGAAAAGATTGAAGATATAACCTTGGTCTTTGAGGAAATGACATTTTTTAGACCAATGATAATAATCAGCAGATTAGTGTCCAATGAAGATGATAATTAGTTGCAGACCACGTATAAGACATCTGCGCTTTTAAATTGGAGTTTTATCATGTGTTTTACATTTGTTTTATGCCCTATCTGTTTTTTAAATGTTTTATATACAGCCCCGGAAAACATTAAGAGACCACTCGAAATATATATATATATTTATATATATATATATATGTGTGTATGTATATTCATTGATATAATGTTACAAAACGTAACATTATATCAATGAATATACATACACACATACATACACACATATATATATATATATATATATACATATATATATATATATTTATATATTATATATATATATTTATATATATATATATATATTTATATATATATATATATGTGTGTATGTATGTGTGTATGTATATTCATTGATATAATGTTACAAAACGTAACATTATATCAACTTGTAATGTGGATGATAAAGGAGAGCCGATGAGGCTAAACAGGGTGGATCTTGAGGAGGACACCTTGAAGACCACAAAGAATTCATTATGCAACAAGATCATTAATTGCTCATTTTACCCTGGGAAATATTGGATAGAAGAGGCGCCTGGAGAGAGAACCTTTCAAAGCAATTCTCAACAACATGATTACTTTTAGAAAGAAACGATACAACAAATCAGTAGTCAACAGACAGGGAGATTACCCTCCCTTCAAAGATGAAAAGAAATTGCTGCATTACAAACCAGAGTCATTATTTAACAAAGTAACGAAAACACAGCAATTAACAGCGTGGACCACACTGAGGCAGAACACACCATAATGCCAATAAACTGTATGAACATTCATGTGAATGTAATGTATGGTGTAAGGTTTCATCGTTGGGAATTCATTATAAATACTACATTATTACAATTTTCACGAGACGTTTTTTTATTAATCACCATCACAGTCGCCGCCCCCGGCACAAAGCGGGTTGTGTGAGGGGAGGAGGGGGGCGCCGGTTTATCAAGAGTGCAGATGCTGATGAAATACGAGTTCAACTCTAAGAGGTACTAGCAGTTTGATGGTGCTGGTGTGAGCACAATAAACAGATGTTTGGCGCTTCAAGGTTCAGAGTTTGTGGTATTTATGCAATTTCCCCTGCTTGAGAAAACTTGGATATACTCTCACTGTTTTATGATATTGTTAGGTTTCATACTTGCTACAAGTCCTGAAACCCCGGAAATTAGTCAGCATTTAATTACTTCTCGGTAGTGCCTGAAATAAGATCTTTGGTTAAAACAAGCTCAAGAGATTTTCCTGTTGTGTTCTACAACATGAAATATGTCAGTAAATTCCCCACTTGTGAATATAAGAAGCCTCTATTCAAACAGCGTGACTAAATAAGACTGCTAAATGTCAACACGCTGAACATTAGCTGCCTTTAGCTTCGGGGTGGTGACGTGAAGTCATGTGATTACGATGTAATAAATTCTTAGCTTAGCGTTAGCTTTTACATTTATGCGTTTGCACCTTAAGTATTTAAAAAGAGTTCAAATGTTGAGACTATCCTGATGAGCAAAACGGGCAAATATCATAAACGTGTGAAAGATAAAGGTCTTATTTTCTGCTATTTCTAAAATTCAATAGAAAAATCACGTTCCTTTATGTCGAGCATTTTTTGTTGATGTTGGGATACAACATTCTCCTATTGCCCCCCAAAGTCCAGCCAGTTGTCCTTCGAAAACAATCCGCAGTTATCTGCTAGCATTAGGGGTGAGGGTAATAATCGATACAGCACAGTATGGCGATACTTTGCGTGGTGATATTGTATCGATACACGGACGCCAAGTATCAATATTTTATTTTATAAACGATATTATTGTAAAACCAAATTCAAGTTTTTGGTAACAATTGCTTTGGCAATCCACTATGGATACAGTCAGTGGTATTGGCAGGAAGATAGTCAGAACAAAGATGGAGTCAGCTGAGAGGGAAATCAGAAATGCTCCATATCGCAATATATGGTATCGCAATACTTAGCATATCGCAGAATCCAATACTATTGTATCGTGGCTTCAGTATGGCGATAGTATCGCATCGTGGGGAGCCTGGTGATTCCCACCCGTAGGTAGTATCTCAATTTGTTTTCATTTAAAATCATTCCAAAAGGGGGTGGATTTAGTACTGATGCATTCCTTGGAAAATCACAACAGCACCCCCAACTTTGATTCTCCACCATGCAGCCTCTCATTTTACTGGGTTCCCCGAAGAGGCTACACCTAACTGGAAGAGATTCACACCGTAGTCAATACACTGCACTACTGATACAGTTCAACTGTCATCTGTAATTGAAGCATCAAGTTGAGCTAAGGGGCTGCCAAGGCACGAGGAGGAGGCAAAGCACTATTCTTATGGGGGGGTCGGAACCTAATACCAGTGATGACAGTCGAGCTGGAGCTCATTGATCTTTGAGATATCACTTAATACGCTAGAGCCATGGTTCACCATGCTCATTCCATTTAAAAGCCAAGCTTTGTGCTGAGAGGGCAGTATTGGGGAAGCCAGATAATAGAAGTTCTGTCCCTGTAACATGCTAAAATAATTGTATTTAAAGAGCAGTGACCTCTACGCTCACACCTGACTTTCTTTGCTTAAGTACAAAGTGAAAGTTATATTGGTAGAAACTGAAAACGCATATTTTATGCATTTAAATGACTCCTTATGGATACTTATTCTAGATGGCAACATAAACAGCTTACTATAATAACGGTTCCATTAAACATACAGTATTTTCACACTATATTAAAGTGGTTTAACATAAAGAGGTTGGCTGTAGACCATAGACTACAGTCTTTCTGTGTAAAATGTTGGCTTACACAAAATGAGCTTGAGTTGATACAGTGCTGTACATCAGAATGACCACCACTATTCTTTCGTAACACTCAGACATGGATCATTTTGTCTCACAAATTCAGTTTTTATTTACTTCACCACTATAAATGAGTCACCGCTGCAAAGTTTGTACCGGGGCTGAAAAACAACAGAGTTCATTAAGATAAAGAAAAATGTTGTGCAGCAGTTTTTGGACAGAGTGCAAATGTAAACACACACATTAGATATTGAATCGATAAAGGTTATGATAAAGGTGAAAACACCAATGTACACAATGCCAAATACACCTCAGGAGGAGCACCGAGGTTTTCTCACTGTTGTATCTGGTGATAATATGGTACACAGTATTAACAAAGCATAGCATAAGTGGCACTACATGAATCATTCTTTTAATAACGGAGAAATGACTGATCTGAATATATTGTATTGTCTTTTATGAATATTTAAGTAAGGCGCACAGAAAGTGAACTCTGTAACGTTAATGCACCGTACATTTAGAGTACGACCCGAGCATTAAAATCAAACGGAGTGAATGCACACATTGGACTGGGATCAAAAAAGCTCCTAGCATCGATCCCTTCCTGTTCCACCTTTGGAGAATACACCTCTGCTTCTAATCCAATCCAGCGCTGTCTGCCTCCGCGCTATGATATCAGCCTGTGTACAAGCTATTTCTCAGATTATGCTGACAGCTTTCCATTTGCATGCACTGCGCACATCACCGCCATGCCATATGCTTGGCATCTTTATAGCGTCAGTCGGCAGCAGGCAACACTATGATATGATGAGGGCAACGCATTTTGCTCAAGTTCTCGTGTCTCTACACAGACGCTGGCAGAGGGATCAGAGTCTGAGTGCATGTGACACTTCAATGTGCATGTGACACTACACAGCGCCATGAGAAGCATAGTAAGAAAGAAAAAAGTGTTTGCTTTACAGCGGCGTCTTCCCCCATGTGATTTGTGAATATTTTATTGCAGTAGTAAGCCATATTTCACGGTCTGGAATAGTTGAGCGGCCACAGGGACACACTGGAGTCTTTGATATTGTGCATTCAATCCAATGCATTGAAAGGCAGCTGCAGGAAGACTTAAATCTTTGTAAAGCCGAGACATTTTGGTATTGCATTGCCCATTTATAAGAGAGCTGGTTTTATGCCGTCAGGATCCAGACCTCGTACTGATCTTCTTTGATCTTCTTTGATGGGACTTTCATTTCATGATTGGGGAAAAGACTCACATGATCTTTTGATCAGCACAGGGAGGGCTGCATGTGCCTTGGATGGCGATAAAGAGAATATGGGAGCTTAAATGATCCTATGTTAGCAGTAGGGCTGGGTGGGAAATCCATTGATCTAAAAAAGAGAGCCTTATCTTCTAAGATTCCGAACAGATTCCATCTTCCAAACATAGGGGGGGTTATGAGCCTACATGGTTAGCAAAAACGGGCTTTTTCAACTAAAGAAGATAGATATCGCTGCCGATAGAGAGTAATCACATATACCCAGTCAAGCTTTATGATGGCAGTGGTGGAATAATAACCCAATATACCTATACATGTATACTATTTGTGTATAACCAAGTCAACCACTTTTGACCAATTATGTATAACATGCACATTTTGTATGTAAAACTTTTTATTTTGGAAGCCAATGAGAATTAAGAAATAGTCAAACTTAAGGAAAAAGAGTTTGCATATATTTTCACCTGTTGTGTTATGTTTGTCTCTGTGTGTTAACATTACTGCAATCAGATGATTCCAGATTACAGAAGATAACATTGTGTTATGCATGCACTACTCTGCTTTTATGCCACAATAGAGTGGTGCAGGGATGACGTATTTTTGTAGATTGTAAAAAATAAGATCTGTGGAAAACAAACCTGTTTGATAAATGCACGTTTCCACATGTCTACCCTACTTTTATCATTTTCAAATTGTAAATCTAATCGCCAGAAGCAAAATGCTAACATTATGCTATAAAAGAACTACAGACGAGTACAGCAGTACGCCAACTTAAAAACAAAAAATTCAAAAATGCAGATTCAAAATTGTATAAGTCGAAGCATTTGTTTGTTGTCAGACGCGTAAACTCTTCAAAAATCACCAGTGAGGGGGGGGGGGGGGGGGGGGGGGTTCACCGCTGATGTATTTAATGTCGTAGAACAAAACGTGATCCGTCTCTTAAATTTGTGTCAACCACAGACCTTATTTCAAGCTGTTTTTCTAAATCCTACGGAGAAATTCCATTGACTCTGAGATGAGGGAACCGGAAATGGTAAAATATTAACTCACTTCCGGGTGTTTGGACTCCTGGACTTCCTGCACCACTCGATTGGAAACAGCGGACAGGAATAAATCCTGAAATTAGCACCCTTACATAATGAATAAAATATGACTTTGAATCGGGAATAAACAGTTCAAGTTTTAAACCATGCTCTATGAGCTGCTCCTCTGAAGAATACAAGTGTATTTGCTGTAGAATGGAAGGATCAAGTACAAAATTCAACACTATGACCCTCAATTATCTCGGATAACTGCTTGTTTATGACAAAGGCAAAACATGGTGTATCCCTAGTCCTGTTTACCGAGGAGATGTGTATGTAACTACAGTTTACTCTAACTGGTGACAAAGAGCAAACACTCAAAACTCTGCGGTGTGCTGAAGGCCAAACTTTACATATGTGTTTACTTAAATCACTATCATCACGGAGCAGCCATCATCATCATTTTCTCCTTGTACACTAGAGCGCTAATACAGACTAATTGCTGTCTCTCTAAACAGAGCATCTAATGAATATTCAGGAACACTACAGAGCTCATTGTTTTTCATGCGTGACAATTCCAGCTATGGATCTGTACTGATAATGGGACGAGGGTAGGGGCTGCGCACGAAGAGTGTGCCATTGCGACTCCGTATTCAATTCCAGTGTGATTCGACATCGGGGGGGGGGGTCGTTGCGCACCGTGATGTGATCATACTCTGAATAAATTAGCCGGAGAGGTTTTTTTTTTTAATCTCCTTCTGCTTGATGCCTTTTATGATGACACAAAGAGTCATACTGCTGGGAAATGAAAGCTATCATTAGACTTGATGTGGCCGAATGGGGGTGGGGGGGTTGTTCTGGCTATGTTTTTGTGATGAACCTCTACTCAAAAATAACTTGTGGGTCATGTGATTTATTCACCCGTCCTTGTTGCTAAGGTTACTCATCAAATTAGAATGCACTTGAACTGCTGGGGCGAGGATCAATAGAGGGTATAGATCACACATCAAGCTAAGTTTTATTGGATGTTTCACGGCCGACCCAAGAGAAACGACCGGTCTCCTCCCTGAGCAGAGTGTTTATTTCTAGATCCATCATTCACCTAAGCCTTTTCCCAGTAATCTTGTTAGTCATGTCTCTTTAACTTATCTATATCTTTTCCTAGCAGTTCCATTTTCAATGTTTCTCTTTCTTTGACCTTTTACTGAATGGTCATCAAGACTGTGATTACTGTTTTCTGTGCTTATCCATCAATCTTACTTCCAACTGTACAGAAACAATGTAAAGAAAGTTCAAATATAAACACTATATAGAAGGGATGCTCCGATCGATCATCCGTCGATTATTATCAGCCGATATTCACTCTTAATAGTTTGATCGGTGCTCTTTATAAAGGCCGGTCAGGAGAGCCGATCAGGAGAGCCGATCAGATGATGCAAAATAAATGAGACTTTTCTCTGTGCGCGGCAAAAGCAGCCCGCCAAAATGGATTCACCGGTCTGGCAGATTTTCAAGGTGTCCAGAAAATAGATATATGCAATGTGTGTGAAGCAGAAATCCCTCGTGGTGGAACGCAACAACGGCAATTTAATACCACAAACCTCATTGGACATTTGAGGCGTCAAAGAATACAGCGAGTATGAAAGGCAAGCCAGCGCCAAGTCAGTAAAGTCCCAATAGCCCCCATCCACCCTATGATCTGCGATCTGTATCGCCCGATTCTGATTCCGGTGATCGGCTTTCGGTGATCAGCCCAAAAACCCTGACCAGAGCATATACAGTACATGCTGAATGTGTATAGCTTGTTTTTGTTATCAATAGCTATTCCATGTAGTGCGGTTGAAGACTTGTTAACAAGAAATGATTCAGCACGTATTCCAGCATCACTGTTTTCTTGGTAGGTCATTTATATCAGCTTCACTCCTCACTGATACCAATTTATTTGTGGCGAGGGTTAACACTGGCAGCAATGGTTCACAATGTGTCTACCAAGCAAGACTGTCCTTGTCTTGTTTTGTTTTTTTTGCAATGGTAGCAGAGGGAGCAGTCGCAGTGAGTGTTAGATGAAGGACTGCAGGTGTCAGGCGCTAGCCCTCCGACTCCACAGCAAGGAAACCAATTTATTTTACTGATATTGTGAGGAAAACTACTCTCTCAGACCACATTTTAAAGGTGTTCTGAGCCACATGTTTTTACAAGTATGTTACCTCCTGCTATGAGTCCAGGGCCACAACTGTCTTTTTAACTACAGCTCCGGAAAAAATGAACAGACCACTCCAAATTTTTCTTAAATCTCAATCATGTATGGCAGCTATTCCAGTGTCTGTTAAATTCCAACACAGAGAAATGTTGTCAGTAATTTATAGAATTCAATAAATACATGTTTTTAAAGTGTTACTCAAAGACAAACATAAATAGTAAAACCAGACAAACTGAAAATGCTGAAGTGGTCTCTCAATTTTTTCCGGAGTTGTAGATGAGAGCAGCGCTAAGTCAGTGCTTGGCGAAATTAAGGGGCCCGCCCACTTCCCGTTAAAGCATCTGCAAGTATCTGCGCCAAGTGGATGAAGTGTTTTACCACGCCTAGAAACTGCTGCTGTACTGCATGTCTTAACAACAAACAAAAAAGATGAAAAGTTACCATTTTTTTACTTTTACTAAGACGACAAAACGTGTAATCAGTGGGACCCGGTGATTCAATACATCTTATACATCTGTGGGAAACACCTCTGATGAGTTTAACGTCAAATGTCAAAATAGACAGTTGTTATGTCATAAGTCAAAGTAGTGAATATACTGCTTGTACTGTATTGAAATATACAAAACATGACTAGCCAATAAAATCCCAATCGTAGCCTGCTGCCTGCCACTCGTCCACCTGAAGACTGACCCGACATCCATCCTCTATTGACTTAAATTAAACCATAAATCGACGCATATTATCCATCTCCAATGACATTATGCAATTGTTCCCGGTCTGACCAGTGTAATTTGGCTCGTTGTAGATGAAAAATTGAACAGCATTCTTCTGTGGTAAACGTCTTTATCTCCTTTAAATCTTCAGCAAATTACAGCGAAAGGTTTTCACTCTAAAAATGGGCACGGCCATGACGTTGTGGGTTGCTCCCATTTATTGTTCTCTTTGCAAGAGGATGTACGCACCAATCTTTGCACAAACTGCCTCATATTGAAGCGCGCCACCAGATGGTTCTCAAACTGAATAAGTTCGCTTTATCCACAACATCTTTCAAAATGCCCATCGTGATATATCAGTGACATTTTGGGGGATTTAGATGCTTTAAACACGTGGCAATATAGAACCCAGTCTGTATTGTTTTAATTTCTCTTTTTCAGGAAGACTAGTCACAGGAAGTGCTTTGCTGCCTCCCGCCAAAACAACAATGCTTTTTTGCGAGCAGAGAGCACTTCAGAGGATAATGCTGCACAGCACTGTCACAAAGAAACATCATCTGGACCGTGTGAAAACTTTGGAGGTTACCATAGCAATGTGCCTTTGTGTGTCTCTATGTGTTTGTGTGTGTGTGTGTGTGTGTGTGTGTGTGTGTGTGTGTGTGTGTGTGTGTGTGTGTGTGTGTGTGTGATATTAAAGAGCTGCCACATCATCTCCTAGTCCCTGCATCGGCATAATGAATTCACCGTGATTCACAGCTCCTGGGCCAGCATCGGCACATTGTGTGTTCGTCCCGTTTTGGCTCATTAATAAATGACAGGAGAGGGATTCAGCGGGACTTATGGTGAACGGCATGGCTTATTCTTATATCTGAGATCAGCTGATATTGAGCATCAATATTTCAAGCTTATGTTTGTGAGTGACTCCTGCAGCGTGGTGTTCGGTTTCTCTCGTGGAAAGCTACAGATTTAGTGAACTCTGTAACGTCCACTCCTCAAGTGTCTACCATGTCCCATTTTTATGTGTGTGTGTATGTGTGCCTCGTTCCTGCCTAGCTATTAATCTGAGGCCTCATAATAGAAGCTTCTAAAGTTTGAAATAATATCATCTCCGTTTAGGGTGATTTCTGGTATTATCCTAACTGTATCTAGAATAAAAATACGGTCTTATATCAAGAAAATAATCTAGCTTCTATCTATAGAAGCTAAACCAGTCCAAAATCTAATTAAGTAAGGGATAAAGTGAGGCGTTCACCCGAGCCGGACGCAATGCTTTCTGTTTTCACTAACGAATTGACTCAGTATTAATTGAAATGATTTTATTGACTCGAAAATGATCGTCCTTAAAAAACGTAGATAAAGAAAACTCCCCCCAATGGAAATTGAATGCCTGTCTTCTTTTGTCCATGATAGCTAGCCTAACTGCTAGTGAAAACCAGTTTCCATCTTGAGCAACCTCCGGTACTTTGTAAATACGAGAAACAGGCATGACAGGACAAAAGCAAAGGTTTTTTTCGGATTTTTTAAACTTGAGTTAAGATAAAGGGTTACTTTGCTGCGTACAATCTGCGCCATCACCCTTCCAAAATATCAACCCCAGGCTCTAACACTCGATGACAAAAATGTTTTCCATTCACAGAGGAAGGAACGCTCAGGCCACGCAGTAGAATCTCCCAAAGGGACTTGCTCTTTGTGTGCTCGTTTCCCTACTTAAAGCTGCTTTGTTCTCCGTTCTCAAAGATGTTCCGTTTGCCTGCCTGCTTGTCTGCCTGCCGGTCTGCCAGGCAACAATCATTCCTCTTCTCCCTCTGTCTGCCTCTCCGCCCAGCTGCTCCTCTTCCCTCTGTCATCAACCCGTCATCATCCACAGTAACATTGCAATAAACCTGTTCAACTTCATCTGCATCTTTATCTGTGATCTGCAACTGGGTCCACCTACAGACAATCTGTAACAGGCTTCTCAAAGGTCACCGTCACAGAACCAGCACCAAGAATCCAAGTCACCCAATGCGTATTATTAAACTAATTGTACCGCCAAAAGTGGTTCTTATCAACTGTGGATGTGACTCTATCCTTTATATTTAAAGCGGACTTTTTCTGCTTTTCGGGGGTTGTCTCTTTCCCTCTGTGACTCGTTTTTTTGATACCATGCACAACAGTTTTTTTTTAATTGCCTGACATGCTTTTGCACGTTCTTTATTCTCAGGCCTTGAAAAGGAAGAATAAGGTTCTTATACAACAGTGGCGAACCGTGTCTCTCATAACTGGACCTTCTGTAGACACACACACACACACCATCCCCAGATTCGAAAATTCGGTAGTCCACGGAGGCAGTCACATACTTATAATGTCCATCTTTTCACTGAATGTTCGTCTTGAAAAGGGTACTAACAATAATTTCACATCAACATCATCTTCACCTGTTGCCATTTCGACGTAAAAATAAAAACTATGTAAACTCATTACGTGAATTACTACGTAGCATTTAGCTAGATCCTCTATCTCGAGCCAGTGAACTAACGGGTGTGGACACAGTACCAGTGTGGACTAGTACTGGAGAGGTGTCAGTCCACCTCCTGGGCCCTGCCAAGGTGCTCTGGAGCAAGGCACCAAACCCCCAAATGCTCCCTGGCCCCGGCGAGACTGGCAGCCTTCGGTCTAGCACCTCTCCAAGAGCATGTGCATGTTTGCACCTACCTGTGTGTGGTTAATGCATGTATGCATGTAAAATAGTTTGAAAACTGAATTTCCCCCTAGGGGGATTAATAAAGGTTCATATTCTTCTTCTGCTTCTTCTAGAATACCCTGGAACCGTGGGAAAATCTGAAAGAATACCCCCATTGGCTACAAATCAATATATGATTGGTTGATCAAATTGTCAATCCAAACGTACGCTCTCATTCAGTTTAAGGGCCAGGACATTCTATCAGGGATATAGAATACCCTGGTTGAAGGATATTCTTCCCAGAGACCCAGAAAAATATCTGATTGGTTGCATTTTTTTCCTAACACAAAACCACTCAAATGCAAAGTGCATGGACCGAGAAAGACAAACAAATCAACAAAAATAATCGGTTGATATTACAGATCAACAACAAAGATACAATTCTTATTTATTCATTTTATTTACATTTTATTTGTATAATTAATTCAATTTTTTTTTCTATCTGAGGGTTCCAGGGTATTCTAGGGTACCTTGAAGGCGCTGACGGTTCACCACTGTTATACAATGATGCAGGAAATTTGGCTACAGCTTCCACCATATGGTTAAACCTACACACACACACACACACACACACACACACACACACACACACACACACACACACACACACACACACACACACACACACACACACACACACACACACACACACTATGCAGACAGCTGTGTTTTCCTGTTTCCGATCCAGTTCTAAAAAACAGCCAACCCTAACAGCCCCCTCCATCACCGTGCGTCTCTGGTCGGACCTTTCACAAACCACTGGACTGTGACATATTGTGGTGGAGGAATAGACCACGCCACAGGGTTAAAATACCATAGTAACCTTTCGACTGTTCACAGAAGGATACATTAAGGGTCTATTTACAGCCTGGTGGGAGGTGGTGGGAGGGAATGCGGTGGAGGGGATGGGAGAAGAAGTAGCAGTCACAAAGAGTCTTTCAGAGATAAGTAAATATAAATGTACCTCTATACTATCCGGTTATACAGTGCCTAGGTGTTGAGTTTTTGAGAAACTCTTTATTTTTAGCCTCTCAAAAGGTGAAAAATACACCAAAGCTAAATAATGCATCTACACCTCCAACACAAGCTGTTCTCATATAAACACAGGACAAAAGTGTAGCGGGACATGTGCTTCAGCGGGACAGTGCATAAGTAACACAAATTATCATCAGGAATTAAGATCATTTCCCAGAAAATGTTTAGTTTGTAAACATACACAATGTTCTACGTATACAGGTACATCAGTGAAGTGTGAGAGAAAGAAAAGAAAAACCTTACATAAAAAACACGGTAGCTTTGTATTCCAGGCATTAGGAAGAGATGTCATCATGGCATAGACTGAATATAGAACATACATGTATATTACTATCGTGGCAATTTGATTAGTTCAAAAATTAAATTAAAAAATACGATTAGTTTCAGAGGTTACAGCAACAACACCACAGCTGGAAAGAGAGAAACAACTCTGACCACATTTTCTGGAACCAGTGTTGCATAAATGCATGGTGAATTAGCTGAATCAGCAGCTAACGAGCTAGCTATCCACTAAAAAAGCTAGCTAGAGAGCTAGTTCCACCACGCTTTAATTGTAAATTAACAGAAAATGAACATAATTAAAATGTATTTGGCAAAGTCAATGTGCTTTCCTGCACTGAGAGTTTGTGAATGAAGTATTATGTTATTACATTTCAATCATATACTTTTGCTCAGCGAATTTACGCTGTAAAGGTCAGTTGAATTTATACGGCGTTAGCCTGCTACATGTCCGCAGCTCTTGTCATAGTGCTTGATTTGAGTGGGAATATCCTTCATGACTTTTGTTCTATATCTTTGGACAGAACATTTTTGCACGGCCAAACTTTCCTAAGATCAAGCGTGTTATGACACTGCTTGAAAAGGGTGTTTTAGGAGAGAGGAAATGGACTCTGTGGCCTAGTTCTTTCCCCCATTTCCCATTAGCAGCTCCAACTTGAAACACAGGCGGGACACTTCATGTTCTGGCCCAGATACACCTGACTTCTGTGAGTCCTTACAGGATTGAGGACGAGTACCCGAGCTGAATATTCAGCTCAAACGTCAGGTGCATGCTCACATGATGTCTCAAAGCCCCTATATTGTTACACAACACTTTTTTTTCAAATGTGTCAAAATCGATAGACACATCCTTTCAACACCTGTAAGTAGCAGTGTTTTTTTTAGACGTGCTATGAAGTGAAGCAGGTGTGTTTGCATACACACTTCCCCGGGGTGTACCGGGCAGCTGGAGAGGCGGAGCCTCTGTCAGATTTAATGTTGTCACATTTGAGCGGGTATTCACTGCAGAACATTAGAATAAAGATAATACAGATGTGTGTGTTTGAGCACCAGCACGTGTTTGTAGGAGCTGGTTACTGTTGGCTGTCTGTGAGATCTTTACTGTCATTTTAATGAGAAACTCTGTTTCTGTAATTGGTGTAAGAAATGATGTCATGTGTACAGGGGACACAGGGTTTCCTACTGCTTCTTTTTATTTTGCAAAAACACATGAGCGTGACAGAACAAAGAAGGATAGGATGTCTTTGTTCAGCGCATATATATAGGGGCGTTTGTGGCTACACAGTAGTGCGATCATCTTTCAACCGGAAGGTTGTGGGTTCGATCCCAGCCTGACCAGTCAACAGGGCTGGACTGGCTATCTGGCGTACCGGGCAAATCCCTGCCAGGCCCTCCAACGTTTTGGGCCTCCCCAGGGTCGGAAACAAAACATACATTATATATATTATATTTTTTATTGATTGCGACGGTAAAAACATGACACATCGTGGCCCATTGGATGCTTCTCTTGAGGCACATTTGGCTAGTCCAATGAAATTCCTTGGTTCTCGAAGGCCCGCCCCTCCCTAGAGGCCCTCACTTGACCCAAGTCATCACCTCAAATTTTGTAAGCGAATGGTGGAGGATAGAGAGGTCGCGAGATGGAGAAACAAAAGAGTGGCCATGAGAAGCGAATGGAAAAGAGAAAGCAAAAACTTAAAGACGACGCAGCAAAATGTGCAAAAATCACCGACTTATTCAAAAGCACAAGCTCAACCTCGGGTTCGGGCGGTGGGGCCGCCGGTACAACGACAACGAGCGCACATGTGGTGGAGAATGTAGAGGAGGAGGAGGCGGAGGAGATGGTGGTTCGAGCCGGGGAACCAGAGGAGGAGGAGACGGAGAGACGAGAGTCACGAGACGTGACCCAGCAGGGAGAGATTGAGGTTAGAATTCAGCTCAACACACCCGCTAGCTAGCCAATGCAGTGTAGCTATTCACCGCTTCGGCGTTTCGTTTCCCATTTATTGCCTGAAACCGAGACCAAGTTGTCATCCTGACTTTATCAAATCAGTCACAAACATGTACCCATTTGATATATTTTCATGCACTTCTCTTGTAATGTTGCGCCAGCATATATAAATCTTCCATTTGTCGAGCTGTTACAAGGTCATGTGATGTGTTTTAAGTTATGCTAGTGCCGTCCCGTCTAGAAATACCCTAGCTAGCTAGGCAGATTAGCTATTCACTGCTTCGGCATTTTTCCCATTTATTGCCTGAAACTAAGACTAAATGTGTCGCCCCCACTCTCTCAAATCAGTCACAAATATGTACCGATTTATTTTCGTACACCTTTCTTGTATTGTTTTGACAGCTTATGGAAATCTTCCATTTGTCTTGAGCTGTCAGCTGTCACAAGGACGACATGTGCGTCTTGTAATTGCTAGTGCGTGTTAGTTATGGCATCCCCCCTTTCACTTTCTCAAATCCAACAAATATCTTATTTCTACTCTACTGCTTGTCGTGTCTTGTGCAACTGTGATTTTATACAAAATGTATTTTTGTAATATTTTCCTTCTGTAATGGCATGCCACGTCATTATCAAGACATCTCGTATTATCTTAAGTTTTCTGCCTATTTGCACGGTAGATGGATAGGTAAGAAGCTGACTAGCCGTGCTACTGTTTAGGAATAGCTGATAGCTGATAGCTACGCGCTCACTCCAATTTGCATGACATGTAAAAACATGGTATATTAGCTTTGTTGTTGGCAATGTGTATCTGATATTTTAATCGTGTCTTCATGAGTTGCATTTTCCTGTGGTGGTCATGGATAGGCTATCCTACCATTCACCACGTTGTGTGGAAAGCATTAAAGCAATGGATGTTTCAATTTCTTCATGGTTGAGACAACGCAGTTGGATGTTTCAAGGCGTATTGTACACGGAACTTTAACAAGTTATGTTGGAAGCCTAAGCAATAAGAAGCGGTCACTTGGTTTTGCTGTGGTGAAAGAAATGACGAGTGTCCGAAAAAAACCCACTGTTAGACATAATGACTAGCTTACGCTCTTTTGATCTGTCTCAAGTTGCATTACAGTTTCTGCCTAGACAACTAGAAACGTTTTGGTGGGGGGGGGGATTCCATTCAGTAAGCTATATATAAAAATGGCGCTTGGCCCTTGGGTGATCAAAAGTGCCCGGGCCCTTTTCAGATGCCAGTCCAGCCCTGCCAGTCAACATGTCGATGTATCCTTGGGCTTAACCCCGTTTTTGCTCCCGATGGTGTGTGAATGTGTATGAACGTTAGTTTCCTAGAGCAAGGTGTACTGCTCTGTATGAATGGGTGAAAGACTTCTAGTATGTAAAGCGCTTTGAGGGGTCCAAAAGACCTGATAAAGCGCTTTATAAGTACAGTCCATTTACCATTTACATGTAAACCTTGGCTTTTACATTAACACGACTGTTAATGCTCTGATTTGTGCTGGAATCCGATTTCTCCAAACACCCTCGTTCCTTGTATACATAAAAGCCATAATGAGTATGACAAACCCTCTGTACACACAACAGAGCTCAAAGCTCTACATAAAGAGGTACAGCGATGGTAGGGGGGTGTGGTAGTCTGACACCAAAAGGCAGGCCACCAGGCCACAGTGCTGTCCTGTTGTCCTGCAGGACTCTGAAGAACAGTCACCTTCCTCTGACCTCATCCTCCTCATTATAAATAGCCTCCTGAAGACATTTTATCTAAAGAGAAAACAATGTCCTCTGCGTCAGCAGTTTAAAAGTGACTTTTGCAATCTAAGAGACAGAAATGTAAGATTTTAACAAAGTGCATTAATCCATTTTCTATTACTACAGATTTATTCATTTGGAGGATTTTTTTAAATGTAGATCAATGATTTAGAATTGACTGTTGGCTAAAGGCCTACTCAGAACCCTGATACTCTCTAAGCTAATTTGGTGTTCAAAGAGTTTGATGGGTGGTGTTTGTTTGTTTTTTCCAGAAACCATATAAAATATCCAAATTTAAGGATAAAAGATAAAGATAAAAAGAGTATTTCATATTCCATGAGTTAAGGCTAAGCCAATGCTTTAAGCCACTGAGGGGCTACTTCAGCTTGTCTGGTGAGTAAGAGTCCCTCACATAGTTTCAATTGAACACTTAGTCCCTATATTTTCCATAACTCCTGCTCATTAAACTTGAATCAGATTTCAATCACCATACAAAATGACACTTCATGAAATAATTATAAGAGCCAAACTTTACCTCATCTTAGGTGTATGTGTTCTCGGTGTGGGGTCAAAAACTGCTGAGCCTTCCAGTGGAACCAGAGTACACAATCATTGGTTCCTACTTATATATCTGAATTTCAAATTGGCTCCTACATAATGAATCTTTATCTTTGTTTTTTTTTTTAAATATGATGTATGTACAGTATATTTATCAAGTCCTATATTTGACAGGGTGACAATTTTTCCAACTCCATGTAGCTAAAGTTCAATCTGCTGGTGGTCATACCAGCTGGGAAAATGTCTACCTCGTTCTTAAATAAAAGACCCACTGAATTTTGAAATGTATTTGTTCTGTGCATGAATGAATCTTGACGTAGGAACAATATTTAAGGGGGTTTTAAGGAAATACAAAATAACCCCCCCCCTCTTTAACTTCCATTGATTAGCTAAAGCTTAAAAAAAACTCTTGAGAGAGACCATATTTTTTGGAAGTGATGCAAAGATGCCAATTTTCAAATGTTCTTTTGCTGCATTTGAAAATTGGCAAGGGGCAAATGTTAAGTTTTTGCAATTGTGACATTTATAGAAAACACACAGCCTATCAGTCAGACTACTTTTAATACCACGTTGTGTTAGAAACAATGCAAACAATGCAAACTGATTTAATTGGTTTCTGTGGGATAACATGTCTGGGTTGGCTGTTTAATTCAACGCATTATGAGCCCAGGGTTTGTCTCACCGTGCTGCACAGAGGCCTCACACACACACACACACACACACACACACACACACACACTGCGAACTGAATGGGACGACAGAGAGTTTACATCTGTCAGCCTGTCAGGTAACGTGTGTTGACTTTTGTGATCTGCGACCCATTTTTATCCTCCTCCTTTTCAACGAGGTTGCCTGAGCGCGGGCACAGTAAAAAAGTACTTACAGTTTCCTTCACGGCTCCCGCAGGAGTTGGCAAGGCAAGAGTGCTTCTCCGCCATGAATCTAGTTCAGTAATCGAAGCAGTGGGAATTAACTGAATGCGGGCTGAAAGCAGTGATGTATTCTTCCATAAAAGAATGATAGACCCGAGAGCCAAATATTGAGCTAACCTCACTTCTGCTGTAAGGCTGCTGACAGGTAACACTTCCTTTAGCTTTATTAGATGCTTCTCTCGTCTATTTCCCATAACAAAGACTACAGCAAACTTATGGTCAAAAATAAACCTCTCCAAAGGTCGGGAAAGTGCAAATGCAGTGGCGAAACAGCCGAGAGGTATGACAGCATACTGCATGAGGCAACTTATCGGTGTAATCCACTAATTATTTACTAGATGAATCAACTAATGATTGGCTCTATAAAATGTCAGAAAATTGTAAAACGTGTTAATCGTAGGCTCTCAAAGTCTAAGTTGATGTTTTTAAATGTCTTGTTTTGTCTGTAAAAAACCTAAAAATATTCATACATTTTAAGGCTCTGCCACAACAAATCGATAAAATCGATTTGATTGCTAAACAAGTTGGCAACACATTTCCTTATTGATTTGTTGAGACTATGTTGTTACTAGCTGTTTTGCGGACTTGCCTACGTCACTAACAAAAAAAGCTACTTATGACTAAAAAAACATTCACAAATGTCACGCCAAACATTAGCCACCTTTAGCTTAGCGGTGGTGATGTGTGGCCGCTGGTCTATAGCCTAAAGTTAGCATTTTACAATATGTCATATCAAATCATAAAAGTGGTCTTAATGTGAGGAAAATCTGCTTAACAAAACATCTAAGTACAATAAACATGTGTCAAAGAGCTCATTTTCTGCAATATTCCAACTCCCATAGAAAAATCCCTCCTTTTTTTTGCAGAGGGGGGGCCTTGAGACGCTGGCCTTCTGTTCGGCCTACACAAATAAATCTTCACTCCATTAACATCCCTTTAACCAAGCCCACTTTGGATAAAACCTTGTCTTAATTCCTCCCTGCACAGGAAAAGCACATACACACGAAGACACACACACACCTCAACGAGCATGAGCGACCTTTCTTGCCTCTGCTGTCTCCCCAGCACCCCGCTGAGCTCGTCTCTTTGAAGGTGCTCTGACACTAGAGCTGCTGCTACTACTGCCATCAGCTCAAGCTCTCAGGGTTACAGGAGGGATGGACAAAAAGTACCCATGAGGTGTTGTCAACATCCTTTCTGCGGATTTGTTTGTGAAGAAAAGGTTTGTCCTAGAAGACGAATAAGCAACCAGTTGGGATATGTGACAGCTAACCTAACAATATACTTTGACGTGTCACCGGAGGAAAATCACACAGGTTTTTTAAGAATAAAATAAAGAATGGCGAAATTTTTGTGAGCTGCCTCCGAGTCAGGGTCTTGGTATTGTGCGTCATTGTTAAAGATATCACTAAGACCTGCTCTTTTAAGTCCTAGCCTAAACCGTCCACCGAAAATAAAGCCTACAAAGAGCTGTCTGCAGCAGAAGGTGGAGTCAGTCAGATGAGAAAACATTCAGACCTGGCTCACCCGCCGTTCCTTATTGTTATCATAAGTGACTCACTTAGCAGCTGTTAATATGAATATCACACAAGTTAACCTTGTAAAGTAAATTGAAATACTACAGAGAAATGTCATTAAGAATAGTTAGAGGTGTTTTTATGAAATGATATGTAGCTATAAATAACAAGGAAAACTCTGAAGGTAACCTGTCAACTTACTTTTTAACTGCTTTGATTTCTTATTTTCATCAGCTTTCATTCAGTGACACTCAAACTGACATGTGAACTTGTAAAGAGGACATATTCTGCTCATTCTCAGGTTCATATTTGTATTTAGTGTCTCTCCTGGGACATGTCTCCATGCTTTATTGTTCAAAAAGCTCTTTATTTTTCTCATACTGCCTGTGCTGCAGCACCTCTTTTCACCCTCTGTCTGATACCAGAGCCCAGTCTGTTCTGATTGGTTAGCTGGCCGGCTCTGTTGTGATTGGTTAACCGTTTAGAGATTTCCAGTACCTTAGCCTACCATGAACAATGTGTAACGCTAGCCAATAGAAGTGCGAGTGTTACATAGCGATGTCACTATGAGGCATTTCAGTCAGGGAGGGAGAGAACACTTTTGTTGAGACTCTAGCCATTGCATCCCATTTACATGCACAGAAACCCATAGAACACACTACAGGAATGGCAGTATCCAAAAAGCTGAACAGGGCATTCAGTGCTCGCAATTCAAATCACACTTCAAATGCTTTTCCTAGGTGTTCACCTGTGAACCAAAGAAAACTCCAACTGCTTTCAATCCTGGGTCATACTTTAGTAAATATCTGCTTTCATTTGCCATACTTCAAAACGTTTCTACAATTTCAAGTGTGGCCTCACTTCAAATGAGTAAAATATGACCCTAGCAGTTTCCCCACCTATTGCACCATGATGCTACAGCCAATAATGGCAGTCCTCTGCTGTGGCAGGAGGCCAGTAGCTGCAGGCAGCCGGGAAGTTGAGTTGAATAAAGAAAGTGAGAGAAATTGAGCGTCTGGAACAAAGATGAAAGACAGTGAAGGCTTCAGTATTCCGTGCAAGTTATCAGCCATCTCTCTGTGTATACCTCTATCCTCAAACAAATCTGCTTTCATTGCCCCATACACTTATCCTTGTCGGGAAGAGCCATCACGCACACACTCAGACATTCAGGCAGACACACACACACACACACACACACACACACACACACACACACACACACACACACACACACACACACACACACACACACACACACACACACACACACACACACACACACACACACACACACACACACACACACCTACACGGAGAACAGAAATGTATCGTCTACAGGAGAGGGAATTTGTCTTTGGCTTAACAAGGATGATCAAAAGCACTCAAGAATGTAACAACACAAAAAACAGACAACACAATTAACAGCATGTCCTGCGTGCACAATCACTCACACACCACGCTCCGCAAATCAGTCGGAGCACAAATAACAAGTACACGGAAATATGTGCCAATGTTCAACTACAGCAGGCGTTTGTCAATTCTGCTCCGTCTCCTGAACACTGCGGCACACTCACAACAAGTGGCCTCTTTCAAAAAGAGAAACGCTGTGCCAAGTTGGGATGAGTTGGAATGGAGAGAGTGAAGCTCCTTTGTCTGGAGGCTGGCTAACAGTTAAACCACAGGCCCTCAGTCAGGCTGTGTGGAGAAAACTCTTTTATTAGGGCTGTATCATATGAAGAAAAAACAATGTGAAATACCTTGAATGTTTTATTGTGACGATATCGTTGGGTTGAAAATATTTACATAATGAAACTCTGATAAATAATCATCAGTAATGTGGGTTTTAACGAAATGGCTAAAGGCAAATAACAGAAAAGTCTGGTAAATCCTGAAAATGATTCTACTGATGCACTCTTTAAAACAGGATAAAGAAAACTCTTATAGTCTATATTCAAAATCTAAGAAGATAACAAGTGTCTTATCACAATATCCAAATAATATCCATATATTGCCTAGCCCTAGTTGAAATGAATACCCATTAAATGATACCGAAGCTCATGGATGATGTATTGTGTTCATTGACCCTCAGCCTAAAGTCCAACTTCTCCATTAAATCGTTCAGTATGTTTTCCCAAAGCCACATTATCCTCAAAGGTCTCATCCTCACCAAACCAAACCAGATCAGGTGATAGAACAGGTAAAAGAAACGAATTAAGAAGTTTAACATTCAAAATGTTTCTTTTTCTGATGCCGTTTGGCTGCCGTTGGCCCTGCTGGCTTATCTGATCAATTATGATCAAGATGTCGGAAGAGAGAGTTAAAAATGACAATATCTGTAAGATGTATACTGTAAAAATGTGAATATAGCAGTATAACAATGCCACAAATATAAACTATATATGTCCTCTTAAGAACACTGCAACATGCGTGCCCCCCCTGTAGCAGCAGCTACTCACAGAGGAGAGGAGAGCAGACACCCCGCCTCCCAATGACTTTGACGTTACGGCAGACCCACAGTCGCAGTTCTTATCCTTCAAAATGATGCCCGGACTCGTGCGTGTGTGCATATGCAAGTACGTGTGCATGCATGTTTATAAGTATATAGGATTACGTTTTGTATACGTATGTGCAGGTGTACGTCTGTATCTGCTTGTGCATGTAATGCCAATGTAAGTTAGTGTATGTATATTATTTGCAAATTATCGGGTGTTTGTACATGCAGAATATACATGAAGTTTAATTTAAAACGATATCTGTATGTACATGTTCTTTTCTGTTCACATGAATTAATCAAAAATCACAATAACAAGTTGTAAACAAAACAAAAACATGATGCCCGGACTTCAGATTTGGTCTGTTAGATTTATTAAACAACGACGCCCACGCGACTTCTCCCGGTCACTGAGCAAAACACATCGGCGTCTGCCATCGTCACATGGCACCTTATTTACCGAGGTGCCGATGGTGGTAAATAGGGCCAACATCGGCTGATGGCGATTTCTCACCGATGTATCGTGTGAGATATCACACGATACATCAATAGAACATATACCTGTATATAGGACATGAGCATGCAGACTTGATACAAATTGCACCCACGGTATAAGTCTATGTGTGAGTTCATTAGCATATACAACTGGTGTTGAAAGAGCCAACTCTCCACTGCTTAAGAGAAAATAATTCAACACTTAAGGGTACAAGCTTTCTTACTGAGATTTGGATAGGAAGCTATAGGCCTACTGCAAATTTACTGATGTCTCAGTAAATGTGAAGATACCGCCAGCTGCTGATTAGCTTAGCATTGAGCAAACAGTCAGGAAAGAGCCAGGCTAGCTGAGGGTACAAAATGTCTCTAAACTCCTTGTCATGGTTGTAATGTTCAGAACTATTTTCTTGGCTGTGATCACTCTGAACTCTTCCTGCTGGTTGCATGCCCGGGCTACAAATTGTCCAGTAAATCTTAAATTCATCAAACCCAAAAAATCAGGCAACCAAAAGAGAAAAACAAGATACTGCTCTTAGCTGATGATTACTCAAGTGCTCGAGTGACTGCATGAACGCTGTTGTCAAAGTGAGAAAACAATGCATAAAGCTAGCAGGATATGCACCTCAAATCAATTCCACAGCCTTCCTTTGCTAATCAAGTTCTGCCAAAATAGCCTTTTTGGCAGCTACGCTTGGACATCAACCTGACCGCCTGATTATGTTTGCAGCCTTTTGAGCGCAACGCTGCTCTAATATTACTGCCTAATGTAGGCCAGAGGCTGTTTTCCAAGAAGCCAACAGATACTGTTTCTAAGAGACCTGACAGGCAGCAAGAGACATCTAGACTCTATGTCAGCATCCACAATGCAGTGCGCCACGCTCTGCTCGGACTGTTCTCAGAGCTGCGCAGCTCTTTGACAGATGAGCAGGCTGGGGGAGAGGCAGCTGCTACACGAGGAGTGGAACCGATGTAGAATGGTGATCAAACTTTAACATTAACACTGTTTTTTATGTGTGTGTGTGCCGTACACCCACTTCACATCCACTCCATATTTACTGTATGTTTTCAGCAGAAGAGTGTTTTAGTGCTGCATAAAAACAAGGGACACATTTTAGAGTACCTCCTTGTTGGAGCATTTTATGAATACTTCAAATTAGGGATGATATGACACATCTTGTAATTTGGCAGATATCGGTAGAGATAAGCATGTCTGTGGATATGCTGATGATAACCGCTGAGACGAGTGTCGAGGTTCATCTTCACACGGAAGAATCTACCTCCTACTTGAGTCTGATGTTAAGGTTGTTGAACTCTGTCAGCCTTGTTCATTGGACTCCAAAAGGGAGGACGACGTTTTCAACAAGGACTGAAGCGGCTTGGATATAATGCATTTAGTTTGCACAACATCTAGCGGTTGCAGGGTTGTTTGTAGCACAGATTAAGCCTAGCATTTAGTGTACAAGTTTAAGCAACACATCAGGCACTTTTAAAAAAGTTATTATATCATTATGTTTAAACAGCCAATCAGCAAAGGCCAACATAAGAGGGAAAATGTCAGCATATTGGAAACATTCCAATATGCTGATTGGCCCTGTGATAACTGGACTTAAACTATACTGTACATTATACATTTATATGTAATATTCCATACCATGCAGTCTTTATGTATATATAATATCCTTAATTATATTTTGTTTTTGTTTGTATTTTGTGTACATAATTTGTCCAACTTTTTAAATGCTGTTTTATTTCTATTGTAATGTACAATGGCTTTTTCTATGTTGCTGCAACGCAAAACAAAACCCAAATTTGGATCAATGAAGTACTTCTATCTATCTATCCGTCCGTCCGTCTATCTATCTATCTATCTATCTATCTATCTATCTATCTATCTATCTATCTATCTATCTATCTATCTATCTATCTATCTATCTATCTATCTATCTATCTATCTATCTATCTATCTATCTATCTATCTATCTATCTATCTATCTATCTATCTATCTATCTATCTATCTATCTATCTATCTATATCCTGCTTTCATACATAAAAACACACCTTTGCACCAATGAGCAAAGTATGACTGTATAACTCAAATATTTGATCATTCTGATGATTCATTCCCTCAATAATTGATGAGTTGTTTGGCCTACAACATGTCAGAAAAGGGTAAAGAATCAATCAGTGTTTCCGAAAAGCCCAATGTCTTTAAATGTCTTGCTTTATCCACTGCTCAAACATACTCGGTAAAGGAAGCAGCAAATATCCACAGTTATGTAATCAGAGGATTCTGTTTTTCTCTAATGATCTATACATCTGTGTATCGTAATAATGGTGATTACAATTGAAGCACATCCGTAAAAAAAAATTGTAAGTCATACATAACTGGCACCTCATATTGGTGATAGGAGGTTGAGGAAACTGACTTCTGTCTGATAATAATGATGGTACGGGATCTCTCTCCTCTATCTCTCTACCATCTCAGCCTTGAGAGGTTCTGGCCTGTTTCTCAAGGTTTCTCTTTTAATTGGACAGTATAGAAAAAAATAAATTGTCCAAGAACATCTCTCTAAACTTTAATATAGTAACTGCTCTGACCATTAAGTGCTGTAAGGATGAGAAGGACGTGCCACTTACAGCACTGGGCCACTCATTATTTTCAAAAACCACTCCCATATAGAGACATCTGAATTAGAGCTATTTGAAGGCTATTGACAAAAAGTTGAAACATTAATTAGGTTATCCTTGTATGTAGGAATACTAAACACACACATATGACTGAATCCCCGTGGTGAAATGACCTAATTCGATCAAGTTTTGCTTGGTTCTCGTCCAGCACATGATGATGATTCTGTGGCAAAACGGGATTTCTGTAGCCTATCATAGAGATTCAGTGCTGTGCTTTCGCGTGCACATCCAAGAAGCTTATTTCCCATGCATGGTAAAAGATATCATAAATTAACATTACTTCCATGCATGACACTAATCTTGTCTTAATTATGCAATTAACTATCTCTCTTGAAATAGTCCATATTTCAAAGGGTTCATTCAGGCATTCACGTATTTGCTCGCAGTATGAGCACTTTCTGCCTCATGCTATCTGCATGGGGGCTAATATGAAGTGGAAATTTGTATGCTGTCAGTGTTCGTTTTGTGGGCGTTATTATGTGTGATAACAATACAAATTTAGGGTGAATTAGCTTCATTTATTGTCAACTCTGGATAATAACAGCCGTCTATTAGTAAAAAGCAGAGGTGGAACAAGCACTCAGATTATTTACTAGTAAAAGCAGCAATACTGCAGTGTAAAAATACTCAGTTACAAGTAAAAGTTCTGCATACAAGAATTGTACTTAAGTAAAAGTCGAAAAATACTCCAAGGACCAAAAGTAAAAGTACTTGTTATGCAAAATTTACTTTGAGGACTAGATATTTCATTGTTCCATCATGGACTACAAAAACTGCATAAAGTGTACATGTTTTGTTTTAGAATCATTGCCATGAGTGGAATAAACTAATAAATGCATTTATTTGATTAAAATGATTCATGTATTAATGTGTTCTTAATTTAAACTTGGTAAAGGTGGGGTTAATTCATTTATTAATGACTTAACACACTACTGGGTTGCTTAACCTATAATAATATGTAATAATATGTTTCAATTTACATTTTGTATTATTAACCTAAATCTGTAACTAGTAACCGAATGTGTTGGTGTAGAAAGTATAACACTTGCCTATAAAGCATAGTGGAGTAAAAGTATAAAGTAGCATAATGTGAAAATAGTACAGTACTAGAGTAAATGTACTTAGTTATTACTTGGTTAATTAAACCACAGGTAAAAAGTTACACTGTTAAATGGAGGCAACATGTTCCTCTTCCTGTCAGATCTCAACACAACGTGTTGTTCACAGTTACACTCATGGGGGAAACTTCGACAACTTAGCTTCAGTATCTTAGCACAACTTTGTCAATATAACAAGCTAGTGCTGACTTATAACGACACTTCTCGTCAAAAAATAACAAATATAACTGTGTCTCTTACTTCTAAAGTCGTATTTATTTCGAAAGGGTTTATGGTAAAGCGTGCATGACTTTTTCATCACTTACCATCTTCCTTTTCGTCGAAAACGGGTCTCTTTGAAGAACTGTTGGCTCCCATCCTCTTCTTCCACTTGCCCCAGTGAAACATTGATGCTCAGATAGCATTCCTCGCCCCTTGAGGAGAAACTACAGCTGACTCCCTCCTCAAAATATTCTAACCATACATTTCACCCAACCTGTGTCCGTTATTTCGCTTAAATTTATCCGATGTAAATTCTACCGAAAATATGAGCCACGCCACCTAAAGTCTCTGTTAACCAGGCGAGAGCAATGTAACACGCACCGACGGAATGTCAGTTAGTTCAAAGACTGTTCGGTTATTACAGTTGTCAGGTTAGCATTACGTTAATCACTCGGCACTGGTAGTTGTCTTCGGTAGCCTGCCAGCCAAACCGAGAGACTCTTGTTTTGTCAGGGCTGAGAGTAAAAGCTGCATAAAGTGAGAAATGGTTAGCTGAAAGCAAACAGGAAGTCAGGCAATGTCCCCTTAAAAATAAAAGCTTAGAAGTATTGCAGAGGTGCTGCAAAAATCTGCAGCATGATTAGTGCTTCACTGTGTTTAGTATCCATACAGTTTAACAATTAACATGTCATTTCAAAGTGTAGTTCAGTCATTTTAGATGACAATTGACAGCAGACAAGTGTGATATGCAAAACGATTTAATCATGATTTAAGTACCTTAATGATGAAATGTTGACAACATTAGATAGATGACAGCAATGACTGTGATGACAAAATAAATAACTCGTTTGCACTATGGACACTATTTTATATAGAACGTAAGTAATAATGAAAAAGGAAAACAAGATTTATAACTTTAATAAAAGATTCTAGTGTAATTAAATCTGTTTTTCTTTATTTACTGCAAATTAGACTTTTATTATGAAATGTACAACCGGAAGCCACTCTCTAGTCCTCTCACTACCTTGTCACTTGTGAGACTAGTGTGACAGTTGCTGGCCAGTGACTGTAGTCGACGTAGCCCTGTATCATAGACTGCCGTGAATATCAGCAGATAAGTAGCCTCTATAGGTGAAGCCAGGATAGCTCACTACGAACTGAGGTGGACTTTTCAACGCATGGTACCAGGGGATAACTGCTATCCTCCAGCCCAAAATAAACCTCTGTTAATGTTCCCACAATCTCATTAGGAGATGGATGGGTGGTGCCCGGATCACTGAGGGAGAAAAAGGGATTTAACACTTTGTCTCTGTAAATGAACAGCAGATCTATCTGCTCTGTTACACTTACACATTATGAAATACATACAATGATGTTCAACGTAGCTCCGGCATGTGACCTGCTCACATTAACGAATAATTGTATTTGAAACAATTCCTGGTGGATGCGTTATGGATGCAGTTCGCTTTGTTTGCATGTGGACGGTTGCCGTAGTTTATGTTGACCTCGTTGTCATGGTTACGACGTCAAACTCGTGAGGCGTTGTCTAAAAGTTAGCATAACAATAAGTATGGCATATTATACTGACTTTTTATAAAGTGTTTGTTTTAAGAAGACGCCGAGTTTTGCTCACATGCTTAGAAGATGTTTACTCACATTTCAGGTAAGATAAATACGGCGGTTGTACAGTAGTTGAATTGTTGGCTAATATCAGCTAATGTTAGTTAGCATTAGTGAATGAAAAGCTAACACTGCAGGCAGTGGATGAAGAAGTACTATGACTGCAGTGCATTTCAAATGTTACTGAAATAAAACTACAAATGTATTGGCCTCCAAATGTAATGAGAGTATCTACTCATTATGCAGAATTGCCCTTTAAAGATGAATTTTATATGACTTTATTTATGCATTAATTGGTCCATCTCTTTCATGTTGCCGCTGTTAATGAAGGAGATCATTTGCAATACTCAATATTCTGCTGGGTAGCTTAAACTATAATAATACATCATCATTTATTATCTTAAAACAGAAACTTTGTATTATTAATCTTAATCTGCAAAGTCATTTAAAATGTCAGATTAATAGAGTGGAGATCATTTAAAAAAGCAGCCCCCAATATGTTGCTTTAGGTGTAGTGAACTTCACACAGCGGTGGAAGAAGTAATCAGCGTTGTTTCTTAAGTTCAAGTGGCAATACTACATTTTAAAAGTAGTTACATGTAAACGTTTTGCATTCAACCTTTACTTAATTAAAAGTACAAAAGTATCCGCATCAAAATATACTTAAAGTATCCTCCTTATGCATACACTGGGATAATGATAGGAATATCCATGTGTTTTTACTACGGCTAGTAATGGTGGAGCTGACTTGAACTTTGTACTTTGTATATCTTGCTGCTTGATATCTAAACTATAAATATATCTCAAAGTTTATTAAATAATTGATTTATATGTTGTATTAGCTAATCATTTTAATCTAACTAGTAACAAAAGCTGTCAATTAAATGTAGTGGAGTAAGTGTAAAAAGTAGCATTAATTGAGAATACTACAAAATTGTACTTAAGTACATACTTGAGTAAATGTACTTTGTTACTATACACCACTGAGTACACATATGTTCTACTTGTGTTACTTGATTAAATTGACTTAATTACATTTGTTATACAATCTAATATAACATCCCACCACATCTGATAGGCAATTTAAAATCTCACTTTAAGAATTCAGCTGTTCAGACGAGAAACAGCAATGTGATTCTTACATAAACATTCTCATTTCCAGACACAGTGAGGAAGAAAACAATGCACAAAGACACCTGAACATGCCAGAACAATGCTCTGTGTATACTGATCATCTCATCAACACTTGTCTCCACGATGTCTTCCCCAGAGAAGGAGGAGGAGGCTCCTGACCTGCAGCTAAGTTTTGTGTTCGGGAACAGTGTTGTCCAACGGCAGACTCCCCACATTCTGCCTGAGGATGAAGAGGCACAGGAACTTCCAGAACATTATTCAACGGAGACATTATGTCTGAGCAGAACGCAGCTGAAGCATGTCGCAGAAAGTATTTTGAAAAATTGCACACTAAAGGTCAGTTGTGACTTCACTGTGCATCTGTCAGCCCACCTAGCTACATATGCTGTGGTGGTTATCAAGCAAACAAATCAGTGATGCATCCACAAGAAAATAAGGCCAACCATTTTATATATCAGTATGATTTGTTGTTTGGTAAATCAATCATTATAACCGCCTATTATCTCATCTTTAGTATTTATATCTTGAAGGCAACCAGATATCCAGTATCCCAGATTCAATGTTCATCAGCTTGCCCAACCTTCTGTGGCTGGACCTCAGAAATAACCACATTGCATCGCTCCCTGCTGAAATTGGCCTGCACAGGTATGAAACTGCTCTTTGAAATGAAATATACTGATTTATTCCAAATCCCTCATCCACTCCCATGTCACATATCAGAACCTTTATAGATATGATTTATTCCTGTTTGAGAGTTCTCTTTGATGCCATATGGCTCTGGAAATCTAATTAATGGTTCCAAAGTGTGGCAAAATGTGATTATTTTTGTCCACTTTCCTTGTGTGTTCAGTTTAAGACTCAAACGTACCCCTGTCAACTATCTAACAATTTGTGATGTTGCTCATGCAGGTCTCTGAAAACATTACTTCTGGAGGGAAACCCAATCTCCGAGCTACCAGCAGAGATGGGTGAGATGAGTTTAGTCGCCTTTACCAGCAGTAAATGTCTGCAGCCTCTGACATAACAAGCCGTTTTCCTGTTTAATCACTTTCACAAAGCCTTACTGGCGGCTAAGTAGACTGCATGCAATGAAAGCTTATTAAAGGTATTTTTCCACAAAAGGAATAGTTGTCACTTAAACTGTTGAAAAGACAATGTTACTGCCATGTACAACAATAAAGGTATGAGATGTGACATTACAATTAAAAAAAATACCTATCATGTTGAGTTGTTTACTTACATTTCCAGAGGTTTCCCACAATTTTAAAACCTAGAGAAATCATTTATCTTGTCACCAGTATCCCTGTTTGATCCTCTGTGCATTCGTCGGCATTGAGGTTGTTTGCCAGACGTTGTCATAAATTAACTTTAATTCCAATCCACTCTTTTAAGGTAAATTATTTTAGTCAACAGACTTCTGGACTTAAGTTATCAGAGAAACAATTCTTTAATGTGTTGAATATGGTAAAAACCTCCTGATCGATGAACAACAAAGGATTCCTGACTACAGCAATGGTGGTAGAGACAACGATTCCAGGCTACTTCAGAATACAGAATGTCTTTTGTTAGGGCACGTACACATGCACAAAAGTAACATTGGCCTCCATTTTTCTTCCATTCTAGGTAGGGGGGAAAAATGGTTTGCTTAAATGGCAAAGCAATTTCTATCTTTGCCTCACACCTGCATCTGTGCATGAGTTATCATCACATTAGTGTTTTGAGAAAGAGAAAAAGTGATGTCTTATTCTTTGAATATACAGTGTGTTTATTCCTGCAGTGTAAACTCATTGTAAAATAATATGTACTGTATATGTTTGCATTTGTGTCAACTTAATGCAAACACCTGTAAACATATCCTAATGTATACTTTAATTGTCAATTTTTTTCAGGAAATCTGATTACCCTTAAAGGCCTAAACCTGAGGAACTGCCCCATCACTTTCCCTCCACAAGACATTGTCAACCAGGGGCTTCAGAGCATCCTGCAGTACCTCCGCACCGTAATGGCTGAACGGCCAGTCAGCACGAGAAAGATCTCCCCAGGTAAAAAGAGTCCCAGTGATGTCGTATTTTTGTAGGCTGACCCAGAAGTTAGCATAGTAAGGGCTACTCTAACATAAGCCAATTTGATTTTACAATTGGATCTTTTGATATTACAGAAAGTAAGATCTGTGGCAAACGTCTCGTTCAGCAGGATAATCCTCATATATGAAAACCACTTTAATAATAGTTTGTGTACATTTAATTGCCAGAACTAAAAAGCAAACACATTTTAAGAGAAAAAGGATTTGCCCTCTAGCTTTTTTTCCAAATGTTAATTGATAAAATTCACAAATCTCCGCACATGGAATAAGAAACTGTAGCCAGCAGATGTTATGTTAAACTTAGCTTAGCATAGCACTGAGGTTGGAAAGATAAGGCATCCACACAAAAAGCCTACTTTAGAAAATTGAGATATAGCCTGTAAATAGCTTCGGAGCTGCTGATAGGTAGTTTTTGTTACTTTTGGACATAGATAGGCTAGATTGTTTCAGGCTTTATGTTAAATTAAGCTTACTGGCTGACTATATCTTCATGCTTGATAGACAGATATCGTAGTGATTTGTTTTTTCCTCTTATCTCTATCTTCAAAGGAACTACAGCCTGGTAGCATGACTTTCCGTGAGCATTGCTAAGCTAAAGGCGGACTCATTTTTAGCGTGATGTGGTTTAGTAGTTTAATTTAGCCACTTGTTAGCAACCACTTTCTCAAGGCATAAAAAGCTTGAGACATTCACTCGCTTTGATATTTACTGATGTATTTTATGTTGTGTCACAAAATGTGAAAATCTCTTAAGCTTGTTTTTACCACAGGCCTCATTTCAGGCACTGACTTTGAGACAAACGAGCTGCCGCTGCTGAAATGCTAACTCCTTTCCGAACACGTTCCTGCACCCTCTACTAAAGGCACCTTAACTTTGAAGAGTGCAGCAGCAAGGTGTTCAGTATGCACGTGCATTCCAGCCATCTGTTCTCTTTTTGTGAAAGATGGGACGGCTGGCCACAAAAATAGCTCCTTGCCCTGGTACCACTTCACTGGTGTGACTTCTGTTCCCTTGGAGACAGCGCGTGCCAGCCGACCTGCTCCCCCCCCCCCCATCCCTGCTCTGTTCCAGCTCTGTAATATTTTTATCCAGATGAAAGTGATCGATAACCTAGGGGCTCTAAAAAGGAGCTCTCTGTCACTAAGTGCTGTCTGGAGGTAATCACTGAGAGAAGCCCAAGACAGCCCTCCACAGGAGAGGCTGCTGCTGCACAATGAGCAGCGCCAAACCCCTCCGTCAAAACATTTATCTCCCTGCCTACACGGTTATTAACACAGACAGGGCTGCAGGTATCCCGGGGGGTTCTACTTCCATTTAATTGGCTCAGAATGTAAGGTAGCAGATTTGAAAAATGCAGTATTTACATGCAGGGTTGGGAGGGTTACTATCAAACTGTATTTAGTTACTATAACTAGAGGTAACGTTATCTAGGTAACACAATATAAAAGTAATGTAACTTTTGGATTACCTCAATATTAAATGCAAAGCAAATCAATTAAAAGAGAAAATAAATATCAATAAGATGTTTTTAATAAGTTTATTATGGAAGACAACAATGTGTCATCTTAAGTTAAGGCAAAGCCTGCGGAACACTATAGTTTACAAATCCTGTTTTAGTTCAACATTTTAATTAGTTGTTGGTGGTTTAATAAATCTGGTGTCTATCTACTGCATTCAAAAACTAAATATAAAAAAGAATGAAAGTATCCAAAATGAAAACCCATAAGAAAATTCAGGCACTACGTCTACTTCCAATATATATATCTTTATTTTAAAATGTATTGCAACATTGTCATCCTGCCAGTAATCCCCATTTTCAAATAATGTACCAGTAATCTGATTACATCCGTTTCTATGTAACTGTAAGGGAATACAGCTACCTTTGATTTGTATCCTGATCACGTAATCCCGTTACATGTAATCCGTTACTTCTCAAGCCTGCAGCTTTGTCATCAGGGTCTATCTTTTTGGATAGAAATGACATTCTCCCCCTTATTTTTATAATTAAGTGCAATTTACATATTTTCTGTTCTACAATAACAGGGGAACCTTTACCTCCTGTTATTGGTTATGTGAAGTTGTTGTTAAAATGCAGAAATCTTTGAGGTGGCTGGAAAGAAAAGTCAGTAAATCTCGATTCATCATGTGCTTCTACCAGATATGATTGTTACCCCCCCCCCCCCCCCCCCCCGTTATTCTTGCTGCCATGGTTGTTTCGTTGGTAGAGTTGCCAGTGGTGGAGAAGCTCCAGCTGTCGGAGCTGATGGGGTCCAACACCGAGGAGCAGGATGAGTCGGTGGATGAGGACGAGATGAAGAGGTTCAGGGAATTAAAAGACAAGATGATCCTGCTGGACAGAGCTGAGCTGGGCTCAACAGCTCAGGGCGACGGAGACCAGAAGCCTCCACTGCTTCCAATCGTCAAGAGGTGAGTAAAGGTATTTGGCTGAAAGAGATTTTTAAGGCAATTGCTTTTCCTTTGTTATAGTTTGACACTGCGATATACATAGTGCTATATAGTGCTCAATCAATCTGGCCTGCTAAAAAATTACTTAATTATCACACATTTACTTCAAATTAAAATTAAGGAAGGCACCTAAGTTAGCTTGCAGTGTGACAAACAGCTGTTCTCTGTTTGGTTGTGTGTCAAAAGGTCAGAGGTGAGCATTGTTAAAGTTGAAATAATTTGAATTTTGAGCACACTGCTCTGTGAAAAACTTGAGTTGTCCGCTACGTCAACGGTTGCACTTCCATCTAGTCACCTAGTCGTGCGGCACTGCCCTCTCCCTGGAGCTACACCATGATACTGATGATGCTCACTAAACCTAACCAAAATATTTTGATTTGATTCACACTGGTAACCACATGATTAAAACTGCGACAGTCATTTTGTTAATTTAATTTAATCCAGGATCAGTTTTTGTTGAATGCTAGTGTATTTTTTTACTAGAAAGGGGATTGCTTATTAGCTTTTTTCAAAAGGTTAATAGAGTAAACTGATATTAATCTCATGTCTCTTAACATAGAATAATTATAATAATCTGGGATGGTGAGAAACAGAGTTTCGATCCCCCTGTCTGTGTAACACAAATAGAGGAATTGACAATAAAGTTTACTTTGACTATGAAGCTACAGCAGAGGAGATTATATGGTTAGCTTAGTTTAGCATAGCATGGAGGCTTGAAACATAAGGCACCTGCACATAAAGCCCCCTGTAAAAGAAATAATAATAATAATAATAATAATAATAATAATAATAATAATAATAATAATAATAATAATAATAATAATAAAAGAACAATCTAAGGCATCAACAGTGATCCTAATAAAATTCCCTTGAAGTGACGCTGTCAAGAAATTAAAATAGGTTTTATTTATCTTATTTGCACCATGTATGTTGAGTTGTTGGAGGAGCACGCGACATAAGATTTTCATTGCCAACATATACGCTGTATCTGCTGTGCATATGACCAATAAAACCTTGAAACCTTGAAACCTTGAAATAAAACAATTTTAAAAAGATGAAAAAAAGATACAAATGTGAAATAAAAGCAAAACAGAAGAAATACAGTAAAACAATGATACCAGTGAGAATTGAAAGTTAACCCAAATTAAAATCTGTATTAAAAAGATAGGTTTTTAATTTACGTTTAAACATTTCAAGGGAGGTGCTGTTCTAAGATCCACAGATCCATAGATATGGCATGTAACTAAGTGATCTTCAAAGCTGCTGCTAGGTGGATTGTGTTACCTTTGGACATTCATAGCCTAGATATGACCCGGCTTTATGCTAGGCTAAGTTTACTTGATGTCTATAGCTTCATACTCAATAGAAAGATATGGTAGAGATTTGTTTTGTTATCTTTCCGCCTGAAAGTGAATACACTTTATTCCCAAAATGTCAAACCATTCATTCCAAAAAAGGGATTTATGTAGGCCAGCGAAATATGTTTTAATGGGTGCAGAGGGAATAAAACAGTGATTTATTGAACTGCTGCTGCTATTATTGTGTTGAAAATACCCCGCATACCTGAGGAGAAAAGGGTTTATGCCCGACAGATATTATTCTGCCTGAATAATGAAGTTTGAAAGTGTTGTTGGTATCTAATCCCCGGACAGAGGAGGTGCCTACGTTTTGTTTCTGCAGATAGATGTAATGCTGAGGCTTGGATTGTTATGAAATGGTGCCTTGGAAAAAGGATAGCAAAACACTTTTTAATGACATTCTCTGCAGACTAGACCAAGTGATAACAATCTCCCCGGCTGTCTCCCCTAGGACTCGGAGCTCCGGAGAGCAATACCAATAAAAGCATTTTGTTTCAATTTATTTGTCAGAAAAAAGGCTGCCACCAAGGCCGCAACGATTCCTGAGCTTCAACTGTTTGACTCTCAGCATCGGAAGAGACCAGAAGAAAGGAGATCGGCTGCAATCAAAGAGCTGAACGAGAATCAGGCTAATGTCGAGCAGAGGAGAAAGTAAGATTATTCCTTGGGTTGAATAATAGAATATACCCATTTAGCATTCTACTGCAAGGCAAGTTTATGTATATAGCACCTTTCAACACAAGGCAATTCAAAGTGCTTTACAAAAATGAGAGACAATGATGGCATTAAGAATAGTGCAGCAGAAACACATTATAAAAAGGTATTTAAAAACAGTCTTAAATCATATACATCAATACAAGTTACAATGAAGACTAAAAGTTAAAGTCTAATATTAGATAAGAATAGTTCAATTATAAGCAGCGGCAAAAAGAAATGTTTTCAGCCGGGATTAAAAAGTCTTAAGATTGCACTAGATTTTAGACAATTATTGGATGAACTAATCCAAATATTCATTATTTATTAATTAAAAATAAAGTTAAATAAATAAAATTAAATAATATATTGTATCTGATTGTCCCACGTGAGGCACAGTATGGGATCCATACTATGTAAACAATGTAGAGCTAATAACACTGACCATTGTTTACAGACCCCTTTGGAACCACTTAAAAACAACACACAAAGCATTTTCCTTGACATATATCAATTACAATTGTAATCTGTTTTTTCCATAGAAGCCAAGACGCTCTCAAGAAGTGGCGCACCCAAGCAAAGATCCCACAGAAGAAGAAAATGCCAGAGCAGATGAAGCAGGCCGAACAGAGAAACCATAAGGTACGTGTGAAATACATCACCTAAATATCCACATGCCAACCACCAGGGGGCGATAGAGCACCACTTCTGCCAGATTGGATGGAGAACAATGCATTTGGTAAAACCTTTTGATGCCAGTGAGTGAGTTTTCAGATAGTTGCACTGCCATTGTCAGTGAGCCTTCCTGAATGTTTTGAGGACGGTGCTCATGGAGGCAGCAACAGATGGCCGTGCGTGCGATGGAGTTTTGCTGCATCAGTGACCGCACAGCAGCAACATATAGCTGTCAGAGCTGATGTATACATGCAGGCAGCCGCCAAATATAGACTATGCAGATGGACGGTTCTGAGTGATTTGACTGTCAGAGGCATTTCCACGCATACAGCTGAAGTGTAGCGTTTAATGTTTGCATTCAACCAGCAACATCAGCGTGAATATTCACTGGAAAAGCTAGGAAAAAAGACAATGCATTGGGGTCATTTGCCACAATAGGGCTGTTTGAAGGAATTGTCGTAAGAGCTGTATCTTTCTTTATGTACCCAAGCTATACAGTGATGCACATGATAATAAACATCCTGTCTCTCTGTTACAGGAAGCAGTACCGGATTCAAAGCCCATAGTGGATCATGGCAGTGATTCTTGTCATAGTCAGTCACCAGGAATGTCCATCACAGAGTTTGAGGAGACAAGGTAAATGAAAACTCTGAAGCACATTTCCCACTGGAAATCAATCCTCCCTAACACCCACTAACATCTGGCTTTTGTCTTTAGTTGGAAAGGTTACAATCAGCTTTCATTCTCAGGACAAATACCTCTGCAGTAGTGAAGGGTATTTATCAGCTCCTTGACTCAATAAGTAATGGGTATAAAAAGAAGGTGCCCATCCTAACATTTTCACTGTTTATTAACCTTGCCTCTGGTGCCAGAACTCTATGACATCAAATGTACCAAACCAGATAAAAACAAAAAGAAATTTTGTGCAATAGGAAAGTAGTGTATTGCTTATTTTCAAGTGGGTTTTCCTTGACCAACATACCAAAATACTGTCTACTCCAGACAAAAAATCTGGTGAACAACCATCTGAAACCAGGGCCTGTATAAGAATAATAATCAGACTTGCTACATTAGCCAGGAATATGTTATGTTATTGCAATTGATTCGTGTCACTACTACTGGTAGCTTTGTCTTTGAACATACAGAAAACTGAGAAGGCCTTCCTGATATTAACTTGAAACCTTGTTTGGTGTTAAGCATCTCAAAATGTGAAAATCCCCCCCTAACACCGCTAATCTCCTTTGCCTCCTTTGTGGTTACAGATTTAATAAGGGAAATGAAGCACAATACGTTAATGTCACCCATTAACCTGATGAGAACACTGCTGTGTGATTTCTTCACACAACTTAAACAGGATCTAAAAGAATCCACCAAATGGCATTTTGCATTGTCCTCAATGGTGAGCCTTGCAGATGCAGATGGACAGACAGAGACATCTAGTGGACAAAAATAAAGAGTTTACTCCCACCACACCATCAGCAGTTTCTTTTGTTCTTCTTTGGAAACATCATGCCTAAAAAACAGATCAACCAGATCAGATAGAGCACATTTTCTGTTTCCATTGATGGATTCAATCGTAACTAAGGAGAAAACACTCACTCAAAGGCTTGCATTTAGAATCAGATGTCTACCTGAAGGCTATAATAACAGTGGCAATGCTTTGGCAATTAAATATTCAGTATTTTGATACGGATTTTTGACCTGTATGACCCTCTAGATCAGCCCGTGAGCTGGAGCGGCAGATCAGTGCCTGTGTTGAGAAGATGCAGGAGAGACGAAGGAATCCCAGGGGCACGGCTTCCGAGCAGATGGCGGTTGCAGAGAAAGATGTAGAGGAGGTCAGGCCTATACTTCATTATTCACACAACTCTTCGATATTGAAATGATTGGATATTGATCTGAATTTTTCATGTGTTCTTCCCCACTATGAATGACAGATGAGGAAGCTACAGGCTCAGCTTCTCCAGAGGAAGAAACATTGGGGAAGAGATCTTCAGAAACATTTTACTATCTTCATTGGGGACAACTTGCCGAGTTTTATTGACAAGTAACAGGTATTTTAATGCCTGTATGGGTTTTGTGGTGTTACTTTTATACTCAAAATTGATTGTAAAGACTAAGACCTTTGTTGATGATCATTGCAGTTCTCAGAACATAAAAATAAAGATCACAGCATTGTTACTTTGCAAGTAAGTGTTTTAAACTTCTCTTTTGCAAAACATCCTCTCCATCGTACAAACTAGTTATGTTTGATATTTATTTTACCTTATTCTCATTCAATACACACATGTAAAAGGTAATTATGGCACTTATACATGTTTACTGTGTAACGTCGAGTTGTCCATTGTTATATGTAACATTCAGCAGACATTATAGCATAAGCATAAAAAACCCTCAGACCTAAAACACTGTAGCCTACATTAAATAAAAAAGCTTGGAATATAAGGGGTATAAACTAAACAACAACCATCATTTATTTTATTTTCACATCAGGACCAACACAACTTTGTAGGTTAAAATAGTCTAAATAGCAATAGTGTTAATTTCAAGTAGTGTACTAAATGAGATGATAATGTTAAAGGGCATTTAAAACAATAACACAGAAAGTATACCTAACTGTGGTTTAATTTGGATGATGTATATATTATCAAAATTTGGAGGTCACATTTGTCCAAAATCGCTAACAACATAATAGAAAATGCATCCACACTTTATCAGGTTTGTCATTATACTTATAGTATACAATGGGTACTAAACCCCATAGCCTCTCGCTATGAAAAACAATGGCATATCCGAGGTAAAGTCCGTACTGGATGAATAGCATAAAACAAGTCAAAGTGAGACAGAGAGGGGAGGCCTTGTCTTGAGAGATTTCTGCTCCTCCAGCACAGGGAGCGTGATGTCAGCGGTGGCAGTGCTGTTGTAATTGACTTGGTGGGGGTGATGGCGTCATTTTATGCCCTGGTGTAGCCTCCTGCTCCAATAGCGAAGGGGAGACGGATCTTTAGCCGAAGCGACCGTGGCTCCCTTGGCGGGGATCGAGCACCGCAGAGCCGGACACGAAACGCCGGGAAACATGGAGGCTGTGGCCGAGGAGCTGCGGGCCGGCTCTCGGGTACCTGTCACTATCGATCAAATAGTTAACGATACACTGGTGGTGACGCTTACCTACCGAGAGAGGAACTATACGGGGATATTACTTGATTGCAACAAAAAGTGAGTGTCATTTCGAGTGTTCTCTTTGTACATTTATCTTTAATTTGCTAAACTCAGGTAACAGCTAACCTACCTTGGATGCTAACGAACCAAAGCTAACTGATAGCTAGTTAGCTCATAGCTAACTGGGCCTCCATACAAAAGACTAGTAGGTTATTGTAGCTGACAGGGTAGCTATCTGCTAGCTGCTCGACTAATGGCAAACTGATTTCATTTAAGCTCATTATTACATGGTCAGATACGTTATGTTATAACGGTGACATATTGCTTGTAAAAATTGCAGTGCACCTATCCACAGACAATGTTAATGACTTATCTTAAACAATAGCTAATGTCAGTGGGTTTATCTATAGCTTATTGTTAGCCTAATCAAATACAGAGCAGCTACAACGTATCCAGTAATAGGGCAGGCCTTGGCTGAACAGTGTTCCGTAGATTAGTGTTTTTTATATGTTTATACATACATGCAGGGCAAAGCATTGTGTACGTATTGTCTTGAGTGATTTAAATAATCAAAAATTATTATTATTGTTATTATTATTAATTGCAGTTTTGAGAAATGGATCTTCATAACCAGTCACTTTTGATCTGCAGAAACAATAGAGAATGTCCATAAAGATACATGGGGGTTTTAGGGAATTTAAACTGTAATAGTTCTTCTTTACACCTGGTTCTGAAAAGATCCAGTGACAATTTTAGGCTCTGTGCTACACAATAAAAGGCCAACTCCTGCCAGTTAGATATAAAACACAGTACTGCCAGAATGAGAAACCTTTATGTACAATCTGACATACATATATCATTGTCATGTCTTATCTGCTTCTCTTGGCGTGTGTCACATGTATAAGCCTTATGTGACTCCTGGTGCTGCCACTGGCTTTAGACTATTTATAGATGAGTACAATCAGAATCTGAACAGCTTTGCCCCTTAGTATGCTTAGATGGTTTTTCATGTGAGAGCTCAAGCTGTACTGAAAATAACCCACCCAAAAGGGAAAAGGGAGGCCCTGGAATACCTTAAAATAGGCCCATATTTTAGGCCTTGTCACTGACAAAATTTGACTTCTTCTTCCTTTTCAGTACATGGAAATACTTTCCTGTCATTGTCTTCTACGGTTTTTTTTATGTCATCGTCTAGGCTTATCATTCAGGCAGATTTTTGTATCTAGTTACAATGTACACAATGTGAAATGGCCACATCGCAGTGAATCATGACTGGCTGGTCGTATGCTGCGTCCTTGTGCTGTGCTTATCTAGCACTGCCTGTTCGCTGTCACAGGTAGCCCTGTTTGTGCCGTGTCAATTACTGTGAAGGCTAATATTCAGCTGCTTTAGGTGCAGATACAAAAAGGTGAGGAACAAGCCGCACCAAGAGACTGTTATTTCGGAGGTGCCTGCCAGCTACTCCTCCCGGGAAGGGAAACAGGCTCCCCAAATGTGCACTAATTAATAATCTCACCACACACAAGCCCCAAATAGACACGGATGTAAAAACAAACTGAAATCTCCTGGCTCCTTCCCTACATCTCTGAATCCCGAGTGATTCATGGGATTGTTTTTGTTCAGTCAGATGTTGGGGAGGGGGGTTCCTGGGCATCCTGTAGTCTCTTTGTCTGCTGTCTCCTGACTAAAGCAGCACAGCCATGTTACTGTTGCCTGCCAGCCACCTCTCAAAGGCTCCTTGGCAGATAGGCCTACTTTGGATATGTTTGCTGGTCGTAGCGCACGAAAGAAAACACATAAAATCACTCAAAGGGAGTCAGTGATACTATTGCGCCATGTTTGAGGCCTAGGGCAGCAGGACAGATAACTGCCTGGCTGCTTGCGAACCCCACCCCCACATGTAAAGAATTTTCAGCATACAGGTGACAGGGAGAGTGAAGGCAGTGTAAAGTCAAAGTAAAAGAGGTGTTTTTTTTATTATGGTATGTGCCTCTTCTTTTGTTTTTAAAGGGAACGCTTGAATCAACATTGGATGCTTTTCTATTTTTGCTTAATTGAAAGGGCAAGGTATTTGATTTTCGCCGTCCCATTAGCCTTAAATGATCTGTCCTGGTTAAATAGAAGCACAACATAAGAGTATCAGTCTTAGTAACCTCTTAATGAAGCTCAATGAGACACACAGTTATTCATTTATTCTTGCTTTTCTTCCCCTTTGCTTCATTTCAGAACTGGGCTGTTCTGTCTACCAGATTTCAAAGCAGATACCCGGGACTTCCCGATATCTACACCGGCTTGTGAAGTCCCAGAAGTTCTGAGTGAGGAGCCGGTTTCCAAATCTCCCAGCCAGGCTTCACACAGACCAAAGGATGAAAATAGTCTCCCAGAAAGCAGTATACCTACTGCACCTCTCCCCTGCCCTGTACCCACACCAGTGCCCGCTGGACAGACTCCTTACCCTCCTTATTTTGAAGGAGCCCCCTTCCCTCAGCCCTTATGGGTGCGCCACAGCTACAGCCAATGGGTACCTCAGCCCCCTCCACGACCAATCAAGAGAAAGAAAAGGCGAACGAGAGAGCCTGGCCGCATGACCATGAGTACTATCCGTCTACGGCCACGGCAGGTACTGTGTGAAAAGTGCAAGAACACGCTGAACAGTGATGAGGACAGCAAAGATGGCATGAGCAACACTAAGTCTTCTAGAAAAGAGAATGCACTACAGAGCGATGACGATGGCGAGGACAAGGACACCTCCTCTAACGCGTCGAGAAAAGAGGATGTTGTTGCAGCCAAGGACACTAAGAGACGTGAAAATGTCCCCAGCCTCGACAACAAGCGCCTCAGGAAGGACAAAAGGGGGGAGCCCGAAGGGGAGAAGTTCCCCGGAGGTGACGTTATCCCCCACAGTCCTGTCATAAAGATCTCCTACAGCACTCCTCAGGGCAAGGGGGAGGTCATGAAGATCCCCGCAAGAGTCCACGGGTCAGTCAAGCCTTTCTGCCCCAAACAACTGGCGCTGAACGGGCTGGGAGAAAACGGCAAGATGCCTTCTGATCCCACAAAGGAGCAGCGGCACATTTTAGATGCAACAAGGTCTGGCCTGACCGTGTCCATTCCCAAACTCAAACTAACCAGGCCTTATACAACTGTGGGTCAGGACTTGCCTTCTCCAAAGATCCACTTGAGACCCCCTCAGAGGGAGGGTGAGGACAGTGTGCTGGAGTATGAGGCAGAACTTGTAGGAGGCACCAGGAGAAGAAGCCCCAGGGTGCCCGGGCCATGCCTCCCCCACTCTGACGACTCGGGGGAAGGTAAAAACTCCCTGGAGTTGTGGTCTGGGAGTTCGGGAGAGGAGGTGGAGCGGGGCCACAGCGACCTCACCCTTCTTATAAATTTCCGTAAGCGTAAAGCAGATTCTTCTAGCCTGTCAGTGTGCAGCAGCGACAGTCTAGACGAGTCCAAGTCCTTCAGCTCTGACGGCACCTCACCAGAACTCTGCGACCTGGCCCCGGGGGAAGACCTGTCTGTCACCTCGTCTTCCGTCCCCTCACGGGAGGACTGTAAGACAGTGCCGCCGCTTACTGTGCGGCTTCACACCCGCAGCATGACAAAGTGCGTAACGGAAGAGGGTCACGCCGTGGCTGTGGGCGACATCGTGTGGGGGAAGATTCACGGCTTCCCCTGGTGGCCCGCGCGCGTCCTCAGCATCAGTGGCACCCGCAAACAGGAGACGGCCAGCTGCGAGGCCCAGTGGCCCCAGGCCAAGGTGGCGTGGTTCGGTTCACCCACCACCTCCCAACTCTCCGTTGCCAAACTGTCGCCCTTCAGGGAGCTCTTCAGGTCCCGCTTCAACCGCAAGAAGAAAGGGATGTACCGGAGAGCAATCCAGGAGGCAGCCAAGGCGGTGGGCCACATGAGCCCAGAGATCACATCGCTGCTGTCCCACTGTGACACGTAGGTCAGTCCAGACTTGACCTGTGGTTGTAGAACACCATTTTTCAGATGAATGCATCCAAAATATAGCTGGCTGGTGAATAAATTGACCAAAACGTTATTGATCTCTAACCTGCAGTGGTGCACAGTACGTATACTCAAGACAGTACTCCCCAGAGTCCCAGAGAAAACCATCCTACCCTTTGTTACAGGGCAGATATTGAAGAAGCACATATAATTTGCCCCCTCACCTGAAAAACATACAATATAAAGAGTGAACAACCAAGGGTAACAGCTTAGTTAGCAGTGTATCACACAGGCATTTGCAGGGATCTATACTTAGTCTATAAAGAAGTCCATCTCTTTTTTTTTATCAATAAACTTTCACTTGGCATAATTTCAACTGACTTTACAAAAAAAGAACTAAATAGTTATGAAACTTAAGCTGCACTTTGAACCTAGTAAAGGACAACATGCTAGTTCTTTGGAAGTTTTGCAGTTGGGGTTTGACAGCATGAAGCTGAAACCAGTATCAAAATGCTTACTGTATCTATTTAGCATTCCATTTTACGTGTTCAGCATTCAACTCTGGGGAGGAACTTGATGGATTTTGATTGATTCAGTTAAATTGTCAAGGCTGAAAAGACAGTAACTCTCTCATCCTGTAAAAAAAACTGCTAAATAAGACCCAAAACAGCAGCAGAGGAAAAAGCAATTTAGATTTGTATCTGACAAATTGAGTCTCCTCAAGCGACTGAACTATGAAGTTGATCAGCTTCTTTTATTGATTCATTAATGAAAGTTCCACAAGGAGATTGAGAACTGACGGGATGCTCTCAATCTGATATCTTGACTAAAAACACACTAAAAAAATGTTTTCCTCATAAATCTTCAGGATCTGTGGCTGAGTACAAAGCAGTGTGCAGAGAGATGTCTAACCTGACTGGTTTAATTCTGGACTGTTATCAAGTTACTCACTTAATTAACATTTATAGGCGACAGCTCGTATGACTAGCAGCTACCGCCGTTAACATTCTGGCGATCAGTGTGGACTTAGAATGAGAAGCTGCTACCTAACAGTTGGGACGAGGCAAAGACAGGAAGAAGAATTATTGTCAGTGAATGTGTATTTTGCCAGGGTTGCATATCCTCGAAATGTTTGCACAGTAGAACCCTGATATCCTAATGGCCTTCCATACCCTAAAATACCCTGCAGATTGAATGAGACACCCATTAAAGGGTTATCACTTCTAGTTCAAATGTTCCTCACTGCAGGAGGCGCTAAGAGGATGGGTGTCAGGGCCACGTGTCGGAAAGGTTTTTAAATTTTGAGACTAAAATTCAGACTTTAAAGTTGCTATGTGTTCAAAAAATATATTTCAATTTGTGTTTAGACTATTTAAGCTTCAGGATGTAGTATTCTGTGTCTTCTAAAGGTACTGTTACTGTGAATTCTGATTCTCAGGTCCCATTGCCCTATCCTTACATGTCTTTCAAAGCAGCTGATTTGGTCATGTTCAGGGCAGTGTGAGCTCAGTGAACACGATTCCGCACCAACCTGCTTATTGAACAAATACTAAGCTGTGCCGTTCCAGCCTCAGGGCACCAGCCGCGTTAATGCCATGAAGGAGGTGCTGTGAAAGAAAGGAGCAGAGCATTAGTGGTAGCTTAAATGGAAAATAGACTGTACCGATGAGAGTCAAGCTAAAGTATCACTGCATACAGAGGGGGAAAGTATATTTACTCAAGTACACATTTAAGGTATTTGTGTGCACTTAAATTCTCAAGTATTTTCATTTAAAACTATTTTATACTTCTACTCTACTACATTCAGGAATCAAATTTACTTTTTGATGTTGATACACAACACTTTTAAAATGTGATTATTTGCTATAGATTAAACCATCCAACATTATATTTATGTAACTTAAACAATGAGTGGGTTAACAGAGGCAGCAAATCTTCTGTTCAGATATATTTCACAGTCCCAGCTTCTTAAATGTGAACATTTGCTGCTTTTGCTAAAAATTAAATATCTTATTTATTGAGATATTTTTTGAAGTACTTAAGTACATTTTCCTAATCGTACTTAAATACTTTTACTGAAGTACCGCACTCGATGTAGTACTTTTACTTGAAATTTAGTACTTTTACAGTGTGGTATTAGTATATTTAGGTTAACAATCTGAATGGTTTTTCCACCACAAAGCAGTAATGTTGTCGCTCTGTCGCTATGCAGAGTTGTTCCCCTGGTTCCTCAGTGCATTTCTCCTGCAGCAACACACACACTCAAAGGTTAAATATTGTCTTTTGATTGAGATGACGGGCAGGCTGCTCCCAGACCTGCTGTTGACTCAGTGGCTGGTGGTAGATTGTACAAGGAGTAAGGAGCCCAGACAAGCCTTTATTTGGTACCTTTTCCAGAGCTTGTAAAGGAAGAGTGTTTCTCACTCTGTGAGCTATGCAGAGATTTCAGCCCGCCTTAAAACAGCTGACGTTCCCTTCCATAACCTTCAGTTGACTGACATGACTGCTGAAAAAACCTCCTGCTCACGATATATGACCGGCCGTGTTTGCTCATTGTCTTGACTCTGTGCTCTTTCTTCTCTTTCTCCCTGTAGAAGCTGAGGACTAAAGAGAACGTTCTCCGAGGTTTTCCTGAATTCTCACACTGTGTCATCAAGACCCAGGAGGGAGTACGTGCGGTTGCCACGGCTACAATTTATATGCCGTTTTTTTTTTTTTCCTTCACAAGGCTGGTGGAAAAAATGGCCGCCAAGGTGGATTTTTGTTGAGACTGGATAAGGGAGCAAAAAAAAAAAAAAAAGGCCAGGCATCTCATGCTCAACTATTCCTCCTTATATTTTGTTTTCTAGATTTCATCATATTTCAAATAGAGCCAACACTACAAGGACCCAAATGTATTTATTATCTGTCATGGTTTATTATGAGTCTACTACAATCTTGTGAAAAACCTCCAAGTCTGCTGCTGTCATTATCCTCGCTGCCGATGTGTTCACTGCGAGGGTTAACTCGTCTTCAAAGGAATCCCCGCCCCCCCCCCCCCCCCCCACACACACACACTTTACTTGGACATGAACATTTTGACCACGGTTTAAAAAGTCTTACCACGAATCCTCTTACTTCTGAAAATGTGAACGGCGAAGTAGTGACTGTTCCCGCTCTCCTAGCGACCCGTGTTCCATCCCTCTGCACCGTTCGATGGATTTGTGGATGTATTTATACTGAATTCTATTCCTTTCCAGAAACATGATGTGTCTCTTCCATTTCATTTCTAACTTTAGGAGTGTCATGTCATCAAACCCCCCACCCTTCCCCTTTCAACTCTTTATTTTCCTGAGATACATTTTTACATCACTTTATTTAAAGCGTCACGTTTAAGAAAAAAAAGCACTTTATCTGTACCTTGGTGGCCTGCTGTAAGCTCACTGTCTGAGACACTATTTGCGAGATACAGCCCTGATAGGCAGCAGGGGAGTTCAGAAGCCTTGTGGTTGACTATCCATGGCCTTGGAGATACAAAAAAAACCCCTTTCTTTGTTTTATTTTATTGTGCGATTGTTGGGGACACCAGACACGGATGGTTGTGTACACTGTATTCTCGACTTTGAGTGCGTTTTCTCTCTCAGCTCACACACACACTACAACAACATTTCCACTGGAGAAACATGGGTGAACAAACGTGTCAAAAGCCCCCTATGCATTATCAGTTAAAGCTTTATGAGTGGGAGAAGACATGCTGTAAGAATACTGTGAATCCAACTGCTGAGGAGGAGCTCGCTACTAGTCAGAGTTATTGGCAGAGAAGCAGACTGCAACGCTGACCTTTAGTGACCTTTGTGTTGAAAGCAGCACTGTTGGAATAGGGGGAGGGGGTGGGCAGTGAAGGCAAGAGGCTGCCAAGCAAATCCCGGTCTGTATTAAAAAAAAACAAACAGAATATTGCACACAGTCACGCTCGGGCCAACCAGCCCGTCTCCCTCCTGCCCGTCAGGAACACTTGGCTCACATGGAGACTGAAAGCAGCTCATCCTTTGTCAAAGAGTGACGTGTGTTTATTAGGGGGGCATGAAATGCACTCCTCCCATTTCGATAATCTGGGGTTTGACTGTTTGCTGTCAAGTCCCGGCTAGTTTCCAGGCAGCCTTACACAACGGCGAGTAAGAGAGTCTCAGCATATATTTGCCTGAGAGGCGGAAACGGCCAGGCAGGTTTTCCCCGTATATGAGCAACATGGCTGTCTACTGTTGCCCATGTTGGTCAATGTTATTGGCTACTTTTTTTTGTTTTCTTTTTTACATGTACTGTACATAAAATAAAATATAAAGCAATACCTGTGCTGTTGTGGATGGATCCCTTTGTCATCATAATGTCATGGTTGAATTGCTAAAGTTGAGGGGTTCAGCATTGCTTAATATTCAGATCAGAATCAAGTTTGCCAGGTACGTTTACACATGCTGAAAATAAGTCGTTAGAGAAGGTCAAAAATGATTATAAAAAGAACATATTAATAAATGATTTAGTATTTATAAAAGAATAAAGACAAGTAATTACACCAAATGTAATATATAAAAGAAAAAAAACTAAGTGCAATGAATAGACGACAATTTGACAAATTGCAGTCTTTGATGTTATATTTTAAAGTGGCGTCTGTGAAGAAATGTGCAAAATTGTCTGAATAAAGGATTTACGTTTGTGATAAGGAAACTACCACAAGTTGATCAGCTTCAAAAGAAGGGGGCATTTCACTAATTTCAAACCTTACCTTTCATCTTTAAGGTGTGGGAAAGGACCCTTTCACTAATGTCAGTTTACTGATGTAGTACTCATTCTACAGCTAGAAGAAAATGTTTTACTAACTGATGGGAGCTTTTCAAAATGTTATCAATGAATCCGATTTTGGATGTGGCTCAGTTTATCATAAACCCATATTGGGTGGCTTTTTAAAGAAGCATGTTTAAGTTGGTCTCTAATGATAGATTCCCTGTTGCATTATGGGAAATGAAGGACACTGTTAGGATTTTGCCCTATCCTACTGACTGACCAGTCACTTAATTTCTGCCTCAGTAGCTGGATGTTCTTATTGCAGTACAGCTTCAAAAATAAAAGATATTTCTTGTTGTAACCACATTTGTATTTGAAAGGCAGAGGATTGATACATGTAATATATATAATTTTCCTATGAGCCTTATCAACAGCTAACTACATCTCAGCTAAAGACACAATCATATTTTTGTACTGACTGATGATGCCCAGACAAGGTGAGGCTAGCAACAAAAATGGACACACAGTCGTTCCGTGGTCATGTGCAGGTTCGGTGAATTATTTCAGGCTCCGTGGTAAAAAGATAAACATTACATGATCACCGTTTGGAAATCCAATAGAAACAATGACCCTGACGTGATTTGAACACGCAACCTTCTGATCTGGAGTCAGACGCGCTACCGTTGCGCCACAGAGTCTGGTAGTGGGCACTCACTAAATTGGCTGTAATCTCTCTGTGCTTATTTGATGTTGGAAACATTTTACAGTAAATTAAAACCTAAAATTACGCTTTCATCAAACACAACAAGGTCTCTTCAACAAAATCAATTTGGTTGTTTCCTTCAATCACTATAACCCTCTCTGCTCTCAGCCATCTCACAGACTCTTCCTCAGCTGTGGCCAGTCTATATTTGCTGATTTGTAGCTACTGCATCATAAAGAGGAGTAATAAAGTATGTCTGTTGCATAATGTGTTCAGCTCACTGGATATGGGCTGGTGAAGGTGAGGGGACCCTGGTCTGACAGTCTACTGATCAGATCATTTTGCTATAGAGGCCCAGCTGTAGTTCTCCCTTCCCCCCTCTCCTGCTCTCATTTCATACCACTGACCTGACTCTGTCTACTGTCAGACATTTCATAACTCTATACTCAGTTTCCATTCCACCACAGCTGCCCTAAAGCAAACTGACTGATTTAACAGGGGGAAATGGAAAACTATTGTGTATGAAATAAAACTGAAATTCTAAAAATAGACCCGTTTGGGTGTTAAAGGCCTGAATTACTGCTGTAGCAACTAGTTTAGAGTTTAATACCAATACAACTGTATCAATGTATACCCTTTTAGGACATTGAGCATTCTGCTGCTGCATTTAATTTGCAATCGGGTAGTTATTCAGGTCGGAAATTTGAGAATTCACAATTGCCTGAAAAGCCTTCACTCTCTTAAGAAACACACAAATGCCTTTTATCCGGTTTAGTACAGTAATTGTCCATATGTACTATGGACAATTATCTTTAATTACAGTTATAAAACATTTTTTAATACATTTTATTGTATTCTTTGACAAACAGTGAACCTTTTTCTGACTTGCTACAGCAAACACAGGACTGTGGGACTGGGAGTTAACGTTGGCTCAGCTTGTTTATTATAACTCCCAAATCCAGTGTCCAGAAAGTTTTTACCAGGTCTGGAATCATCCACAGAGGTCTCCTCCTCTCTAAACAAACATACCTGGTCATTAAAAGTGGTAAAAAAAAAAAAAAGCAAAGCAGTTTTGTGTTTAAGCTTTGTTTCATCAACGCTGTTTGGCTGCTAATGTTTGCTAAAGCTACTTAGCTTGTGATAACTAGTTTTTCGATGACTTAAGTCCATCATCCAGTTAAAACATGGAGTTACATTTTTTTTAAGTAGCTACTGTGAAAACATTTAAGCTTTAAAGTGGATGAAAGCGTTTTTGACAGACAGACAAACACAATGCGGAAAAATGCATGGTAACCTTGCGCTAATGTTAGCTTGAATAAAATAACAAATATATCTACGTTTGAAAATTGTAGGAAACATTATATATATACATTATATATATGACATATGTAGTTGTTCTTCACATTTGAATGCAGGAAGTTACATATTATTTTATATTCAGCTACATGAAGATGGTAGCAGTGATAATGTGCTATTAGGAGCTGAATCCCAGCTTCAAAAAGCTTTTAGCAAAACTTTCTCCCAGTGAAAAAAGCTGTTTTATATCTGTCGGGAGTGTCTGCTGCTCACATTTAAACATTAACATATAAAAGGTCAGCACAGCCCAATGGAAATAGAACTCTGATTTACAGTTTAGATAAACCCATCTGGTGCTGCCTCTGTTTCATACAGCTGTGTTGGTTTTCCTACTTTGTGTTAGGTCTGTTCCTCCCGCAGGCCGCTCCTAACCATCTGAGTCTATGTTGGGCTTTGTGGCTGTTACTGTTTTTGCTTAGATACTTGTGCACGTTTGAAACAAAGAAACAGCAGTGACCACTGTGGAGAGATTTATCATGCTGGGGGCAGTTTTCACTGAAGTGGAGCCAACATCGCTTCCACTGTGTGTCCCTTGTGCGGCTTTGGGGGGGTGGGGATGTCTGCTCCAATGTAATCATACTGGGCATGTTGGTATTCATATCCCAATTATTATTTGTGATTTTGGGATCAAATTAACTTTTTAATGCATTTTTATTTGGATATTTAAATAATTAACTTGAATATGAGCAACTGGTTCACTTCTGAGAGCTCAGTGCAACAAAGGAAAACATGCAACTAGATAAAACACTATCAATTACAGAAAACATATTCAGTATTTAACAAAAAGTAGCAGGCTTTGTAGGTTTTAACATGGTTTCATTCATAGTTCCTCCATGACCAAGCCAAACACTGATAGTTTACTTCACCAGAAGTACTAATAGTGTGGTAAAAGTACAAACTTATAAAACAATAGATATATAGAAGGGCAAAGTATTTTTTTTTGTTTTTGTTTATCTTTTTATAAACATATCGTGAATGTGTTTCTTAATATGCTCATATTTAATGTGTTTGCAGTGGAATTTTCTGTGTAACACTGTAACAGAGACCCACTAGATATAATGTTAGCTAAGAGCTTCATCTTTATACAGATGTGGATCTGTCTCTAAAACAGGCCTCAGCTACCACTATTGACCAAAATCTAATACAGGGTAATTGCATTTACGTTTGATAATGTACAGTTTATGGTTCATCATGCACCGACCAGTTCCACAACTTAGTAGAGGGAGCAACTGTTGATATGAAAACACATACACCCATACACATGTTTACACAACAAACATGCTCTATCTCTCAGTAATCCCCGCGTTTCCTGAAGTCAACGGCACCATCCAATTGGATGCGTTTTTACCCCTTCCTCTTTTAAACCCAGTCCTAGACTTAAGCCCCACTGAACTAAAACCTTACCAATTGAGGACAAAAGCCAGATGTTAGTCTTTTGCCTTCAGTAGGTAACTTTACAAACTGGCATTCATTCCTGGGGCAAATGACTCAACAGTAGTCATGAGTATGGTTCTGCTCCCATGGGCAGAAACATGACACCTGGGTGACCATGCTTAATGTTGCACCTTTTCCAGTGAAATGCTATGTGACATGATATGCATTGAAATAAATAAAACCAATATGGATTTGGACAATTATCATTTATGACAAGATGTACAAAAAGTACACTTAGAATGCTTCAATGAAAGCCTCCAGATTAAGACACAAACAGTGTGAAGGCTGTAACTACAGTACAAGTCACCCTACCAATCAGTTTTATTATAGTATTATTGTGTAACTCAACAAATACAGGCTCTTTTTCTTTGGAAATGTGATTTTGTTACCCGTCCCTGCCCACTCAGTTTTATACACTCCCTAGTTCTCCACAAACAAACACTTATTTTACTTAAATGTACACCTTTGTTACTCTTTTCACTGTTTCAGCAACTGTCAACTCTGGTTTGAGAGTTTGAAAGCAAGAAGAAACAGATAAATAATATGTAATCACGATAAAATTCACCCAGTTTAATAACCCTGCTTTCAGTGATCCTTAGTGAAGTTGACTTCCCGAGAAAAAAGCCTAACCCTAACCCGTCATTACTGAACCCGCTCCCACACAGAGTGCCTGTAGTTGCATCACTGCTTCCCCTCCATGCACCACGCTCCAATTTGTAGCATGTGAATGTGAATGCACTACTGCTTCATGGATCAGTGCAGTGTAAATCTGGGACAAAAAAGGGAAGCACATGGCAGTGGGATGCTGTGTGCAATTACTGCTAATGATATGCCTCCATGCAAGCTGTGGCCGTAATTAACTTCGGAGGAGTCTGTGTGCAGAGATGCTCACAGGAACAGGCACAGCACCCAGAGCCAAGGCTAAGAAAGCAAACCTGCCTTGACATTGTTCAGACGACATGTCTGCTCCCCCAGATTAGGCACTTTGGGTGGTCCTGTGTAAGGAGAAACATGATGCGGATGTGAATGGAAGTGTTCTCCGGAATTTAGCTTAAACTTGGGTATTCAAGAAGGTAGCAGACTAGTTTAATTGGACATAATCATGTTACTATATAACTGGATATTTGCAAGTACAGAAGCCCAATTCTGCCAGGATTAGAATAAAGTTGGTCATCATTAAAATATTTTAAATACTCATAATACAACGTCTAGTATTCATTTAGTAAAATTGATGAGGTAATAAATCAGATTATTTGCTAATCCCCTTTTCTCTACAAAATCAGTGTGTCTGTGAGAGGAAAACTAAGATTACATTGTTGTCTTTTCTGACATTTTTATGGAATTGTCCAATAATTTGACCAATCTGATTGATGTTAAGTCCCAGTTTTGGTGAGTTCTATTTTTTTCTGTCGAGTTTAAATGAAGGGTTATTTACGAGGATCAGAGAAATGACTTAATGACTAAATTGTTTTAGGTGGCTTTTGAATATATATATCTTATATACAGTACATTAACTTCAATGCATCACATAGCATTGCTCCCGAAAAGGCGGGAAAATTGGAATTAAACAAAAGAAGAGTTGAAAAATGGTGAGATAGAAATGGATTATCCACACTTTGTAGCAGGAGTTATGTTATCTTAACTGAACGTGTTTGACCGGATGATGGTTACCATAAGTGCGGAAAATGCCCATTTTAATGGGGTTTGGTCCAATGTGAAAGGGGGCTTGAGAAATAAAGTTTTAATTTGAATTCACATATTTCACTCTTTTTTAAATGTAAGCCAATGAGCATTTATATTTTTTCCTGACTGACTTAAGAGTTTAAAAGTCAAATTATAATCTTGAATGTATTTTATTTATAAGACTAACTCATCACTTACTAACTCATCACTTACTAACTCATCACGCTACTGTGGAAAAACCCACAGAGACAAAGAACCTAGCCTTCATTTGGACTAATTAGACCTGTATCACAAATGCAAATACACACATGTAAGGATGTGGTTTCCGCTTCATTCACCACGGAGGATGCCTTTGCTCTTTGTGTGTGAAAATCTACAGCTCTAAGCTTTATAGTCATGTGGAAAATGGAAAGCATCCAGCCTGATGTGTTTTTGTTTCTACGACATGTTCCACCTGTCCCGGAATTGCCAGGCAAAAGTCATGGTGGCTTCAAAAACAAGGCCTTGGTGCGTGTCCAGGGCCGTGCATGAGAGCGCTCTCCTCCTTTGTCATTTCTCACTCCTGTCATCTGCATTGACAGGCTCAGTTTGCTGGCCGGGCCTTTTTATTTAAATCAGGTCGATTTATTGATCCAAGTTAATCATTCAGGGTTTGATCATTACAGCCTCTCATTAACAGCCTCTCCTTCTTTGTCTGTCGCCTTTGCTGTGTGATCAGGATAATTAACACTTTAACTGGGTCATTGTCTTTCATTTATTTAAATATTTGAGCTTAGAGTTGAAAAAAAGTATTGATTTTGTTTTGTTAATTTGTGATTTCCTCTTATTTTTATATTATACTCTACTGAACTTATTTGTGCCTTGTGTCTGCACTGTTCCTTTGCTGTAAGAGTGAAAACTTCCCCTCTGTTGGACTAAAACCTTGTAAAATGCCAAGTAGGTTGATACATACAGTACAAGGGATTTGCATTGCTTTATGTGGTCCTTACATAAACACAGCAAGCCTAATAAATACAGGTATTCTGATCAAGCACATTAAGCAGCATTAAGATGTTGCTTAAAAAATCCACATTATCTTGTATAAGACATGCCTTTTCCAAACTTGCAAAGTAATTCCAGGAAGATACATGTCTCAAGGACCTGGGTGCGGTTCTGCTCAACAATTTACATGACAGGTCAAGCCTTGTGACCTGGGTGTCAACAGTTTGGGCCCAGTCAGGAAGCAGTCGTTACTTATGATGGACTTTAAACCTTTAAACTGAGCGTTTGTGTCTTTCTTCAAGCCCATGCAGCCACTCTTTCATTCTTCAAATATTAACACTGCGGACAGTTAGAGTAAACATCAGTTCTTTCTTTGTCAAGGCCGTCTTTTTCCAGGTTGTTCCGGTTTGTGGCTGCAGGGTGCATGAGTTCTTCAGTGAATCCTGCAGGATGTGGCTGTGGTTCTGCCCGGCAGCAGCAGCAGCAGCCTCGGGCCCCCTTGAGCAGCTGTGAGCAGGCTCTGGAGTCTGAAAGAAAAGAGAGCCGCCCTGCCCCCAACTTCACCAGCCTGCCGGCTCTCACTGCAGGGACTAAAAGGGGGATGGGCACAAACACAGAGATATGTAACATGGAGAAATCATGAGCAATTCCTCAGCATCTCCTTATGAAATTTGTTTTTAAGACTTGTAGGAATCTTCATGTAGGTTACTTTTTCTTTCCCAACAGTAGATGGACCATTAAAGCCTTTGTCTTAGTCCCATCTGGCCTTCTCTTTCTTCTGTTTATTCACCTCCTGTTTACCACCTCCTCTATTGTCCACTGGCCCTCTTGGTATAGAAGCCAAAGCCAGGCGAAACATCCTCAAGGGTTTTAAACCAGTGTCACCATAGTAGGTAAGAGAGTCTGTGTGAAAAACAAAATCACAGGACAATGTTGACGAGGCTGAGTAATGATTGCATAACAGCCCATTGTAGCAGCTGCATCTCACCAAGAAGGCGTGTGTATTCCTTGAAGGAAGTACAGCATGAAGAAGTAGAATAGTTAAAAGGTCACGTTGGATTTATGGAGAGCTAGCTGCATCTTAAATGCTTCTCGAATGACCTTGGATGGAATGGAAACAATATATATAATGCTAAAATGACTTATTTGTTTGTTAAATCTTTCTATTTTCCATTCTAAATTATCCTTGGTAAATGTGTCTATGGTTTGAGACGGCTTTGGTTGATAGAATCTAACTGTATTTTAATTTGATGTACAACATGCCATTGTGGCCCCTTCTTGCCATTTGTCCTCTCACAAACAACACACAAGTGTGGTTCATCTACAGATGAATACACTTGAATGTAACATGAGTGTGTTCTTAGAACAGGAAATGAAACAGACTCCCCACACCTCTGTGTTTGCTCTGCTCACATGTAGCCAAGAGCCAGAGTACACAGGGAGGGTAATAAAGGGAATCATATCATCGCTGAATAACTTATTTGTTCCCCACACAGATTATTACACATTTCACCCAATGACAATGTGTTTGCCTCATTTCAAACACAACGCTATTTGAGCCTGTAAATTATGTGAAAAACATGAACATTGTAGTGTTTTAGCCACACCAGCGTCATGTGGGGTGGGTTCTACACTCTGGTCCAGGAGTATATCAGCTTAGATAAAAGGGATTGCCATAAAATTGTAATTGTAAAGATATTCAGGGTGCAACAGAATGCTGCTTACATTGGTGATCCCCTGACTTATAATGTATTACCAATACAGGTTAATGAACAAATACCTATAAAACGAATTTCTGTTAGTACCAGCTGTACTATTTGGTGGTAGATAGCATATTAGGATGCTAACATGCTAAACGAAATAGAATAAAAATATGGTTACCAATATACCTGCTAAACATCAGCAGGCTAACATTAACTTTAGCTCAAAGCAGCTCTGTTCCTAAGAGCTGCTAGCATGGCGGTAGACTGTTAATTAGAAAGGGTTTGCTATTTAGCAGTAAGTAAATTCATTTCAAACTAATCCATAATGGTTCAAGTAGGCTAAACAGGATGAAATCAGGATGTATAAAAATTGTATATAAAATAATGATTGATTCTTTTTTCCCTTGCCACTGGTTGGGGTATCTGCCTATAGCAAACAGCAAATGCAAACTCACGCTGTCTCAATTGCATTAAGGCAAAACTAATAAAAAGGGGCACCAGATGCATAAGAGGGCAACCGGAACAAAACGTTTTCTAGCATGAAGGGAAGCCTGTATTGCTCTGCATCTTGTTTTCTCTAGTGGAGGGTCACTCCACTAGGATACATCATTACATTTTGCTGCACATTGGCCGACTGCACAGAGCACTTGCCTTTTACTTCTAACATGGCTTCAACAAGGGCCACCACAGGTGCATCCTGACTTAATTACCAGTGGTGAACAGGCATGCTGTTAGCGACACTGGAAGCCTTCATCATTCATTACACCTACAGTTAATAAGTTCAGCACATAAACAGAGGAAGATGTGTGTGGTTTAACCACCCCTAGCTGGGCACGCACGCAAGAAGAAATCAACTTAGAACATACTGTGAAAAATAGAGGGTGTCCTGGGATGAACATTTATGAGCCATTCTAAAAATCCTTGATGAAACCCTTTGTTGTTCTTGGTGATGAGCTAATCACATTTTAACTCAGGTCTACAGATGATTATTTATTCACATTGAAACAGAGACAGACATTCATTTCCCCACTAAGCCTGCCCTAAGGTGTGTGTGCCATACCAGCTTTGTAACAGGCTGAAACATAATTACCAGAAATACGTTGGAGGCGCTTGTTTACATTAGAGGGTTGTTGGCACATGCTTTGATCAGAGTGTGTTAATATCCTAATATGTAACCTTTTACAGCTTCTGTCATCACCAAAGTCCCTTCTTACTGTTCTTCTCTTCATTTATGATCACACACACAGAAGCAGAACCCTTACATGTGGTGATTTTTACTGCGTCACTTATCTGCTGCTATCTTTTACTGTTTGGCTTTTCAAAGTGAACCCCCAAATCTGTGTGTTGTGCCCTCCGGTTTCCTGGCTCCTTCTTTATCTGTCTTTTATTTCTGATGACAGCATGTTGCCAACATCAAAGGCATCAGACACAATAGAAGAGGACATTCCAAGATCATCGACTCACACACTTTGAGTCAGATACAGACACAGATTGTGTTCCCCTCTGTGAACCGTACACTCAGATTAGGGATTGGAAATCTTGTTTACAGATCTAAAACCCGAAATGTGTCCGTCTCCGCAACGTGATAATGTGATACGTGACAATGGAGATGATGTCTGTAAAAAATTGATTAGGTGTTGTGTGTTCGGACTTGAGGATGGAATGTGTTGTTCTGGGACTTTGCGATGTGATAATGTGATTCTTCACGCTGGTGTAAATGTGCAAGACAGCAGTGTGTGCATGCACTGTCAGAGCTTTTGTAGATTTTTGCACACTTGCGTGGACTCCGTGGTCCCATGTGTGTGCTTGTGCGTGGGTTCAGCCCGACCCTGCAGCTATGCTGATCCCATCTGTAGCCCTGCCTCCTCACAGCTTGATCCCAGCACCACCTCCATTGTCTCACTAATCCAGGACTATTAACATTGCAGCACCACAACAGGCGCTTACTGGAGGCCCGGATGGCTCCCAAACTCTCTCCTCTGAACAGACTGCAATCTAATTAAGTCTGAAGGGGGGGGGGGGGGGTAAGTGGGTCGTGTGTGTGTGTGTGTGTGTGTGTGTGTGTGTGTGTGTGTGTGTGTGTGTGTGTGTGTGTGTGTGTGGTTAACAGGATCCAGTGGATTAGCGCCTTTTGATAATGGTTTGGGCTGCTACAGGTGCCAAATTGAAAATGGCCACAACCAAGCTTATGTTCGCATTCGAGATTACAATGTCCATGTTCGGATTTTGTACCCATCCATCATCACAGTTGTTCTCTTTACACTTTGGTTCATTTAAACAACCTGATTTACCAGTTGTGTTTATACATGATGTATTTGATGATCCGATTGCTGTCTGGAATGCTGCCTCAAAGCCAACTGGAATCCATTTATTTGCAATTGACATAAGGAGACACCTTGAAAACTTTGAACGTATTTCAACCGTAATTCTGATACCAGCAGTATGTTGGGTTCAAAAGGCCTCCTTGTTCACTTGACATTTGAAGAATCAAACACACAATCTGAGATGTACAACAAAAAAGCGATCAAACAACAAAATCCAAGTTGTCTGACTCCAGTTTTGCGTGACTGCTGATTTTGACTATTAGTTAAAATAGTCAAGAACTGATTTGGTCATTCTGGTTTGGATGTGGTGTATGAATAGGTCAGAGCTGCATTGAGCAGTAAATCTTAAGTTTGCTGAGACCATTTCTGTAAATGTAGGTTTAAGTTGCTGACTCATCTCTGTCTTAATGTCCCTACCCAACTGCTCAACATGTAAAGTGTCTATTAACAAGAAACGGAAAATTATATAAAAAACCTTCAAATGAAGCCCACTTATCTTAGAGTGGGGACTGTTAGTGGCCCCAAGGGAAAGAAAATAATTATTACAGCAACCAAAAACGGTTTTAATGTACACACAAGCATGTGAAAGGGTTGCATTCTCTTGGGAAAAAGTGGACCCATACCCTTATATTCAAGGGAACATAGCTGCCAGTGTTTTCTCACAGTTATAAACCATGACGCTGCAGTCTGTAGAGCCCCTTATATTGCAGCAGAGCAGGGTTATCTAAAAATGGATTGTGTTGGACATGGCTAATATGGTAGCCTCCTACTTTTGGCCCATTGTTTGGAGAATTTAAAGTGAATGAATGGCTATTCATTACATTTCTATTGCTGATAGCATGAAACCAGAAGAAAACAAATATCCAAGGGTGTAGAAGGAGTGTTTTAGACAGAAACGGCGAGATAAGATAGGCAAGATTCTGTCCGTTAGAGCAGAACAGAGTAAGTAACTGTACAATCAGGTATCGGTAAAAGACTAATACTAACAGTATTCTGCGTCATGTTTATTTTCCTTTACCAAGGCCATCCCACCCAGCCCTTGTTTAATCCAAACTGCATATTTCCAGTCAGTTAGAACGTGTCTGACTCGGACGATCTCCCGTTCTGTGCCACATGTAAAAAGGAAACTTCACATGAATTCATACGACATGACACAACCGTAGAGGTCTTGCAGTTTCTTCACACTGCTGAAAGTGGTTTCTAACAGATCACACAATGGACATTTGAACGTTGAAAAAGTGCTAAGGAAATGTATTTAGTCTCTGCAAGTGATCCACTGATCAATCCCCTGAAAATGAACTGATTCCTATCTAGAAATTCTCTTTTATGAAAGCTGGTGTGACCAATCCGTTCCTCTGTATTCACTGTCCTCTACTAAGCTCAGTCAGTTGGGCACTGGTACAAACAGCTTTCCCCAAAGGCCTGTGGTATAACTGCAGACTTACAGACACAAATAGTTCATGTAGATAAGAATCACATCATAAGACATTGTACAAGCACTTTGGGGTCTGTGCAAACGCTCTTAGCTCAGCTCTCTGGCAGACGAGAAAACAGATCTGTGCTCAGGTTGTGGTTAAGCCGAGGAGCTTACTTGCTTACTGTAAGTCGGAGCAGCTGAGTTTGCATAGCTTCCACCTCCGAGGACTGGGAACTGTTGATTCTACAATATTTCTGTGTACGTGTGCACATGTGGATTGTCTGCATTCACCTCCATGAGAGCTCACAAAGTAAATGTGTGCTGAAATGTGAATGTGAAGCGGGTGAGCTTGCTTCATACTCCCTGCCTGCCCTCCCTCATATTTGACATTCTTTGGCCTTGTATGGCAGATCAGCATCAGCTGGAGCTCCAGAAGAGAATAATAATCACAGTTCGCAACTTCTACACGCCACCGCCCTCTCCACAGTGGGTAAAACAAGCCGCTCATGTCATTCCTCAACTCTCACTTCATATTCCGTCCCACAGCTGGAAAAGCACCAGGGACCACGTTCAACCCTTTGAAATGCTCCACACGCTTTCATTAGGAAAACATCTGACACTGAAGAAATGATAAATGTGCAGAACAAATTACAAGTTCTGGCTCTCTGGTTCTCTGCTCTCTCCCTATGTGACTAGATGAGTCAGGGTTTCAGGGCCTGGATTGGTGTCTTTCCGGAGGGAGGAAATGCCAATGTGTGATTTCATACCCATACTGTAGCTGCACAGTCATTATCTCTGTCTCTCCATGTGAAACACACAGGCATTTTAAAGAGGCTCCAGTATCACTGCCGCATCAAGGACTCTTTCACTTGTGCGAAACATCAACATGAATCCTGGCAAAGAAAGGCTAAGTGTACTTTTGTGATAACAAGCGTGATTTTTGACTCTTAGTGATGCTTTGTGCCTCAGAGCGTCAGATCAAGTTTGTTTTTGATTCCCGCCGGTACATTCTTGTCACTTTGGATGAAGGTCAAATATGATATTATCGCAATGAAAACACAAATATTTGAAGGCATTTTGTAGTGGTCAGAAATACTGTTGAGCTTTGTATCACTTTTACAGTTTTATCAGTCTTGACATTCTGGTGTTTCCATGGCTACTTTTCTTCAAGTCTGCAAACAACTGGGAAAACTAAGAAAGTTTCTAAGGTGAGGGATACGTGACTGTTAAAGCTGATAATGATATGTTGGGTGGAAATGGAACAGCCAAAACCTGTACAGCAGGGAAACGTACCTTTCTTTTCTGAGCCACTTTTGTTAAATGGCAGTGCCACTGGGCAAGTTAGCATTTACTCATGGAAGAGAATTTGGAAGATACCCCTCAAAGAACGTTTTATTGTCTTTACCTAAGTCATACATACAAGAGAAAGAACTATTCGGAACAGCCTTTAAAAAGGAATCACGCTAAACAAAAGGCTTCCATAGCTACAGCACTTTTGGGGTGTTGCTAGGAGGCTAGTAGCTGAATACTAACAAAGTAGTTTTATATTGTTTGCTAGTATCCAGTATAAAGTAGATTCATATTTAACTTAGAATATGAACACAAAACCCCCAATAATGTTTCTGCTTCATAGAAAATATTATAAAAACTGTATAATAACATATATTGGAGGCTAGTGAAGTAGAACCTAGCTTGAATGTATATTAGCTTTTTTTAAAAACCGTCTTCCTTTGTGTTAATTCGAGAAGGATGGTGAAAACCAACAGCAAGGCAACACATTTCTCACCCACAATTCCCTGTGGTGGTATCTAACCGCCACCTCTCTCTCTGACAGGTTTTCCACTAGTCTCACTGACAGCTCCAAGCCCACATACACACACACACACACACACACACACACACACACACACACACACACACACACACACACACACACACACACACACACACACACACACACACACACACACACACACACACACACACACACACACACTCGACAGAAAGAGCACAGCACACACACACACACACACACACACACACACAGATATCAGCAGGGAAGAAATCAATGGCTCTCTGACAGGAAAGAGCACTGCGATCATCTCTGCTAAAGCCATCCAGTTAGACCTTTCTGTTACACAGTATGCCTCGTGAATCAGCCTCAATGAATGTATCTGTGATTCACCCTTAATCAGAGCAGCGATTATTACCCCCTGATTAAATCTGGCACAATCGCTGTTTAATTTGATATCATATATCAAATAATTATGTGTTCCCCCCACAGCTGAGGTGAAATAGAATATCTTAATGTAATGCCCTCTGGTGTCTGTCTGCTGCTGCTCTCACAGTACACAGAGAATGTGTAAATGAATGCATATTCAATCACAGACACACACACACACACACACACACACACACACACACACACACACACACACACACACACACACACACACACACACACACACACACACACACACACACACACACACACACACACACACACACACACACACACACACACACAAACACACACACACACCACATGCATCAGAGATCACAAGCTTGGCTCAGGGTCTGAATCACAATGGTGTAACCTTTTGGACAGAATCAGTGCCAGACTACCTTGATGCCAGCCCGGTGAGTCATGCAGAGTGGTATTATAAGGGACAAAAGCATGTTGAACCAAGGTGTGTGTGTGTGGGGGGAGGAAACAAACAACATCCAGTGAACCAAGTTCCAGAACTGAGCCTCAAATGTACTGTATGACCTATACGGCCGTTTATCCTTTTGTCTGATACTGTTGCTATGCAAAGGGCAGAATCTGTTGATCATCAGTCAAAGGTCAAATGTCAAAGTCAAATTTATGGTCAATCTTTCACTTTGTGTGCACAGACAGAGAGATCAAAATACTATTTCCCACAAGGACTAAGAAATACAAATCTATATAAAAAAGATATACATATGTATATATACTGTATATAAAGTATATATTTATACAGTATATATGCTCTCTCTCTCTCTCTCTCTCTCTCTCTCTCTCTCTCTCTCTCTCTATATATATATATATATATATATATGCTCTCTCTCTCTCTCTCTCTCTCTCTCTCTATATATATATATATATATACATACATACATACATAGACATAGACACATATATACATATGCACACATTAAGAGGCATAACTAAAGGCAGAACAGTCAATATATACGAAATAACATTCACTTGAATAACGAAAATATTGCAGTAAAAAATGTACATTAAAGCAAAACATACACAATTACTTTCCAAACTTTGTTAACATGTTTCTCAATTGAATATGTAAATAACATTGTATATTATAATGTATAGCTGTGTATGAACCCTAAACAAAGACTTACCATTTTGGCTGGTATTCTGTTTAAATAGCTCTTCTGTGTACTAAGGTAAATACACAAAAGTGGGCTATCAACCAAACGGAAAGTTTTGGGAGTTTCAGTATAATAGGCCAATTGCACCACAAATTAGCTAGGTAATATAAGCTAGCAATTAGCTGATGAGTGAGCAATAGAGAACATAATTATTCCTTATGTAGTGTTTTTTCTCTTTTTTAGGTGGAAAGAAAGTGACTTTCCTCAAGTGAAAGACACATAGGGCTCACATCAAGTTGTTCTAAAATAAAAAAGGATCTTAGCATCCTTGTAATTAGCTTTTCAGCTATGTTGATAATTGGCCTTTTGGTTATTGTTATCTAAGCTACATTTGTGAGTCTTATTTAGCAATGTCAAATTTTCCCAGTACAATGAGTTTTGAATATGACTCCACAGGGATTTTCAGTATGTGAGAGAGTAATACAGAGTAAGAAACTGCGTAAGAGTGTCTGTACGTAACGGACATTTGTGGAAACATTGGGTAAGATTTGATTCAGTTGAGATTGTGAAAGCACTACCCGTGCAGCATTTAAACGGTATCAGACAATGACTGGCAGAAAGAACACATGAATTAATCAATTCTTATTTATGCTACACAAAAATACAGAACGTTCCTGAAGATATGTTTATCTGTGACAAATAAACCCTGCACATGTTCACGTCTCTAGTGCAGCTTTATGGGTGTGCATGTGGTGTGAGGTGGCCGTGCCAAGCAGGCCATGAATCAACCGGACGGTGGTACGTTCAGGAAGGACTGTGTCATTCATTACCATCATTGGATTATCCTCGTCCCAGATTTAACAGCTCAACCAGTGACTCATCCCACAGTCACGTTGGTTCATTCTGTACCGTTAACAACTTTTACAGTACAGTCACTGACCAATCCGGAAGTAAGGAATAGTTCGCCTTGGATTCCTAAACTAATTGGGTATGAAGCATTGGATTACTGTTCCGATATAACTGATGTTAAACACAAGTTTGGTTATTAGATGAGAGGCACAGCATTTTCTAGGTTTAATATCTGATGAAATGACCTTCTGTACTGCAGGAACTAACGCATGATTCACATTCTCTTCTGTGTTTTATCAGTTTGTTCTGCATTTTACTGTAACGGAGTGGTTGGCAATCAGAAAGTCCTTGTACGTTTACAGCAAAGAATCTCACACAGCTTTACAGCCTTAGGTGGAGACATTTATTCTGTAATCAAACCGCCTCACTGTTGATTCCCATAGAATAAAAACAGGTTATTCAAGGCCAATGGAAAGCAATAAACTTTGACTGAAGCTAATATAGGTATTGTGTGCCTTTTAATAAGAATAATCTGCACAGTCCAGATTAAGTGAACTGGTTACAACACCCATCTGTGTAGTTTATATCACATTAGGGACAGTAAAAGGAAAATATTCAGTTTGGGATTAAAGCCAAGGCCAATATTACCCAACCCTGAACAGCTATGCAATAAAATGTAGGCGAGCTGTATGTATGCAGCAGGAGTGACGTGTCTATTGGCTTGTTTATGACTCATCCTGTAATAAAAAGCCACATCTGCTTTCTTTGGAGATTGCAACCTCAACCCAACAGCACCTCTCAGAAGTTCACTGCAGACGTCTTTATTTCATGGAACTCCACATGGATGTCATTTAATACATGTAAAAAGTTTTAGATAACGCCACAAGGATGAGCCTGCCGTCTTGTAGCTCTAGTATAAGCCTAATAATGTCAAAAGTGGATATATTCATGTTTCTTTGACAGCCATGCTAGATTCACAAGGCTGTAGTGATGGCAATGTTGGATGGCAGGTTGGTTAATCTATCTTTTCAGGATGAAATATCCAAAAGCCTTTCAATGGATTGCCATGATGTGAGGTAGAGATATTCCAGGTGCCCAAGGGATGAATCCCTATGACTTTGATGATCCCTTGACTTTCCATGTAGCGACACCAGCTTGTCAAACGCCATTCTACCTGCTAAACACAAGGATATATTTTGAAGTTGGGTAGTATGAGTTACTTATAGTATAGTCAGTGTATTACATACAGTGGATAGCAAACAAATTGCAGCCTGGAAACAAAGCAAAGTACCAGCCAACTAAACTAAAAGAAAGGGTTTCTGGTCTTCGCTGCCTTTATAAGTTGTTTACTTGCATAATTTGCCTTGTTCCGAAACCGGTACATCTCTCCAGGGGATTTTCCATTATTGTGAAATCCTAATAGTTGAATAAATGTGCATCATCCTGAATTAAGACTGATTTTTCAATGGCCCCTGGCTCTGAAAAATATACACTGCGGAATTAAAGTTGGAGAACTGCCGACATCAGTCAAAGTCAAATTTATGATCAATCTTTCAGTTTGTGTGCATAGACAGAAAGATTGAAATATTGTTTCCCACAATACCGAGGACTAAGAAATACAAATCTATATACAAAAAAAAAGATACACATATATAAATAAATATACATACATAATCAACATATATACATATGCACACATTAAGATAACTAAAGGCACAACAGTCAATATATACGCTAGCTTCCAACAGTCTGCCATCTACTGTAGGTAATACACTGACTATGGATAAGTGCCTTATACAATACCACTTTTAATCATCGACCCATCACTTTGACATTGTCAATTGTTAGAAGGTTAACATTTTAGCTAGCAAAGCCTTACATATTTGGACAATTCAGGCAAAGCAGGAGTCAAATTTGTAGTCTTTATGAAGAGTTTATTTGAAGTTGAAATGTTTGCTTTATTAAAACCTCTGTTGGGATGTGTGCATTTGTTCAAGAGGAACATAACCACGTCAAAGTGTTCTTTTTCGTGGTACCCAGTCATGATTTATTCAGTTTCCTGCACATTGCTGGGGTTTTGTTTTTGTACTACATTCCCCAAAATGTCATCCGTCAATCAAGCGTATATATGTGGTTAAAGACACCTTGTTTCTTGGATTTCCTGCTGACAAAGATTCAAACTTTTCTAGGTGTTGCTTTTCCTTTGTGTCTTTGGTGTCGACCACATTTAAGCCTAACTTTTAGTTTATTCCAACAAAAATAAAAGCTCTTTTTAGGCCACATTTCACCCCCCAGTCTGACTTTAATCACTGCACCAGATTCCTCCTTCACATGCAGAGGTTTCCCCTTTTATTGACAGGATGGAAGGGACAGCAGGTGATGGTGAGAGGTAATGATGTGGAAAGCTGTGCTAGAGGAAGGGGTGAGGGCAATCGGGGGGTATACTAAAAAGGGGGGGTGGGGGGCTCTGACAGCTGTCACACAGTAACAAACGCCTCCCTCTGTGAGCGGACACTCAGAGATGAGGGGTGGGGCGGGGGTTATGGGGTCCCCCTCACCACACAGCTGCCACAGACCTGTCACTCATGGTGTTATCGTGCCCCCTCATCTGGACTGCTGGTCAGTGTGGGCATTAGACTTCTCCTCTGTGACTCCTGCATACCACCCACCCCCCACACACTCACACTGAACCAACATTCACTAAAGACTGAACCCTGGAGGAGCCCTGGGAATAATCAGTGTTTAACTCAGAGTGAATGATTTCCAATACGATCACATGATGAAGGGTCAGCGGGGGCTCACAGGAACAGATAATGCTAAGCTAGCTGAAATATGCATGCAATACAAAGCAGAAGAGAGGCATTTGATAAAATGACTGTCTTAACTACAACCAAAAGGTTCTTATGACCGAAGACACAAATGCAAAACAAATACACCAACACCCCCCAGTGGTGAATCAGGGGTATCTGACTGTTACACACTGGCTACTTTATTGGGCACACCTGTTCAACTGGCAAATATCTAATCAACCAATCACATGGCAGCAACTCAAAGCATTTAGACACGTAGACACTGTTTCAAACAGAGCATCAGAACGGGGAAGGAGGGTGATTTAAGGGACTTTGAGTGGTGGTGTAAGCGTTTGGGGGATATTTTCTTGGCATACTTTAGGCCCCTTAGTACCAATTGAGCATTGTTTAAATGCCACAGCCTACCTGAGTATTGCTGCTGGCCATGTCCATCCCTTTATGACCACAGTGCTCCCATCTTCTGATGGCTACTTCCAGCAGGTTAACGCACCGTAAGAAAGCTTAAATGACCTCCAACTGGTTCTTGAACATAACAATGAGTTCACTGTCCTCAAAAGGTCTCTACAGTCACCAGATCTCAATCCTATAGAGCACCTTTGGGGTGTGGAGAGATTGGCATCATCGATGTGCAGCTGACAAATCTGTGTCATGTCAACATGGACCAAAATCTCTGATGTTTCCAGCACCGTGTCTATGCCACGAAGAATTAAAGTAGATCTGAAGGCTAAAGGGGGTCCAACCCGGCACTAGAATGGTGTACTTAATAAAGTGGCCGGTGAGTGTAAATTGAGGGGATACACTTTAGGTGAATATCTCCAGGCGATATCTCCAAGTATTTCAAGTTTTCTGGTATTTTAAAGCCTGAATTTGTACTTCTTTTCTTTTATTCAAAGGTTTTATTGTCATATGCAAACAAGCGTAGTTGTTGGTAATATATAATGAATTTTATATAATACAAAACCTTTAGTTCCAGCCTCCTCCAATGTTGCAACATATAATATACTTAAGACTTTTGAACAACAAGGAAGTAAAATAGTGCAATAACAACAGTAATACAATCGACAGAATGGTGCAAGTAAAATGCATAAATACTTTACAAAAGAATAATTACTGTGTACTGTAAAATATATAAATATGTGGATCCGTGGAATACATATTCATTCAAATAATGACAACAACAATAACAACAATGACAATAATAATAATAAATGATATCTATGGTTTTTACTGAAGGAAATGTCAGAGAATACTCTCAGCAGCCATTAAAAACACTGCGTTTAGTAATACCATGTTCCATAAATCAGTCTGTGAATCATTTTGAATCATCATCAGTTTGGTGAGTCATACACTGAAAGAGAAAGCAGCCTCTAAAGATTTGAAAGTGTCAGTACGAGGGTATATAATTATAATCTATAACATAAACACAGAGACATCACCGTGAAACTTAAACCATTTGTTGGTTTTATGTTTAAAATGCAAATAAGTTATTACAAATGATAACTTTTAGTGAATTTTGGAGGCATCTACAGGTATAAAAAGACAAATTGATGTTTATTTTAGGTACGGTGTGCCTGTGGCCAGTTGAATTACCCCTCTGATAAAGAAATACTAACACCTTATTCCCCCACATCCCCTTCACGATGCAAGCTGCATTAGCATTGATCTCTACTGCCATCTCTTGGAAATAAGCAAGAATGAAAGTGTCCCATTTTATTCCTTGTCTCTATTTCTCAAGATTCAAGGGTTTTTATTATCATATGCACAGTAGCTACAGTGTAGTTATGGCAATGAAAATCTTAGGTCCCTGCAACAAGTAGCATATTATAGGACAACAATAAAAATAGTGCAAAATGAAACAGTAGGATGAATTAGAATACGTTTCTTCCGTTTTCATCAAAATGATTCTGTTTTGTAAAAGCACATTTAAACATTAATTTCAGCCCCCTCTCTAAACACATCCCATTATTTTGTGTGTTGTCTACTAGAGATGGGAGGGTAACTTTAAAACATGTACTCCGTTACAATTAGTAGAATGTAATCAATAAACTAATATGAGTACAACAATGTAAAAGTAATGTTACCTTATTACTCCCACCACTGCTGGATTATAAAATGCAAATAAAATACATACTAGTTAAAAGAAATATCAATAAGATGTATTTTTTACTTTAGTGCTTTGTATAAGACAACAGAAAAATGTAACCTTAGAAAAGAAGAAAGCAAGATATTTAGGATCAGAAATGATTTCATTGATAGTAAAATCTGCCTTTCATGCAGCATGTTCAGGCAGCAGCCTAACACTGAAACACATGAGCACATACTACAGTTTAAAAAGCAGGAATAAAATCTGATAGAAAATGCTCCATTTCAGTTTCATACACACAGTTAAGCTCACACACACTATTTTATGAACATATAGGTTCACCTGCTGAATTAAAAACAGAACAAATGAACCAAAGAAAGAGAAACCATAAAGCAGATATTGTACTTTTTCACTTTATTTAACAAGATTGGGTACAAGTTGCTTTACATATTCAGATAATAATCAAATGCAAAATATAAATAAAGTAAAACCATGATATGTAGTTATAGGTGAAGATATTGATTAAAGTCATTAAATTAGCTTCACATTTACCAGCTGTGAATAATGCCTCAACAAGCATTATCCATAACCTCCAGTTATTTCTTATATATGATTCTGAAATGATACATTACGCACAATAAGCTACTTTTACTTTTGGTACTTTGGTACATTTTGATGCTAATACTTTTGTACTTCTATCTAAAAGTCCCCTATTATTCTCTTTGTCAACAATATATTACAGGTCTCAGATATATACAGACCATGTCTGATTGGCTGAAACACCAAACAGACGATTGCAGCATCCCATAATCCCCTCTGTTTCAGCCCTGTTCCAGAAGTGCTGATTCTGTGTCTGTAGCTTTAAATGCTAATGAGCTGCAGCTGGCCACGCCCCTCTGAGTGATGATTGGTTTAGAAAAACACAATGGCGCTGTAGGAGGAGATCCAGGTGATAAGGTGTGGGGGGATTACCTTGGTTGGTTATTGGCTAATGGCAGCACAACCCCAAAAAAACATTGTGACATCACAAAGTGGCCAAATCTGATCAGCTCATTTTCAGACAGGTTTTAATAGAGATGGATCAGGACAAAAAGAGAGGGAAGGTTTTTTCCAAAGACCTGCAGAGTCTCTTAACACAGAGGGGACACATATTTATGGATATTGCGTAATATGTGAGCTTTAAGTCAGATTTAGTACGCAGGACTTTTACTTGTAACAGAGTATTTTTACACTGCAGTACTTCAACTTTGAATGAAGTATAATATCTGGAAGAGTACTTCTTCCACCATGCTCTTATGCAATGATCCTGAAACAGGTTGGTTAGGAGGCTCAGTTGAGACCTTAGAGCGAACATCTGTTGGTCACCAGGAAGAACAATTTCTTCATTTTCATTCTGGCCCGGGCCTCCGGTTGATGTCAATTAGGAACTGCTCTGCCGGGACATTTACATAAGGCTCTGGAGAGCAGCACAGAGCGCGGTTTGTTTCCCATTTTGGCAGCGACGGTTTCCTAGATACACACAGGCCTGTTTTCAGCACCTTCAGGAGCTTTGTGTTTGACAGGCAGCAAAAAAGGACCTAATCCTCTCGGTTTATATTTAGTACAGTCCTCTCATTACAAGGAGTCTGAAACCCGGGGCCTTGGTTTGACTTATTGCCAGTTATGGTTTGAATGAATGGAGGAATGAGTGGGAGAGGTGACTTTGGCCCTCCTCTGTGTTTTGGATGGGCTGCTGTTGTGTTGAATGGCTTCAGGCCTGTGACGCACAACGAGTACTGAGAAGAAGCTTTTTTACTGAGAACCAAAAAGAAGCCTGCCTTTGATTCAGAGCTGCTGTTGTCATTCACTAAGTTTAGCTAATTAGTAAAAGTAAGAGATAGGATGAAAGTTGGTATATGCTTAGCAACTCACCACTAGATGGCAGTAATACAATCATCGTGTAGGGGAAACAAATGGTAACAGATTGACAGAATTGGGTCTGACATGTCACATCAGTGTGAAGGGTAGGAGAGATGAGATTTGAATTGCAAAAGAAGAGAAGACAGAACAACAGGAGAGTAGAAGGGAGGTCAAGTTGAATATTTGGTTAAAATCTCCAATGCAAAGGTTTAAAGGGGATTCATGAAAGAAATGAATAAACTGTTCATAACTAGGTTTTCATTAGGGTATATTTGTTTTGTGTTTGTCAAGTGGCTACCCATGATCTGAAAGGAGCCAGCCAGCCAGCCAGCCTCCGCTCCCCCTCCAATCTACCTCTTGCCTTAATTTGGGATTTTCTTGAAATTAAGCACATTCAATTCTATCAAGATGGAGCCAACCACTTTGATGCCACTAGGACTACGCTCAAGTTGTAGAAAATCTATGGATTTCATAACCTTAAAACAAGCTCTTCATATCTACATACACAGTCAGTCCTCTTCCACAAAGCCATGTTGTAGCACCATATATAGCAAACCAGAATGGAAAAATATCAAACTTTGGAGATGGCCTTGGCATTTCTTTCATTGTTGGTTGTCCAACACGCTTGCATAGGGCTGAATGAGTGAAGTGGTTGGTCGGGTGGTTGTCATTTTTAAACTCAACGTTAGATGAAATCCTGCAAACTGGACTTTAGAAATGCAAGCATAGTTTTTTGCTCCTGCAATGCAAAATGTGTCAAAACATTAGACGTTTAGCAAAAGTTGAGCACTCAATACGTACTTTTCTCCACCATTTATTCAGCTCAGGTTTGGTCTCCACCAACTCCTGATGGAAATATCGGGCTGCTGCTCCGCTCACAAGCTAGGTGCTAACTTGTGGAGTCTTACCTTTGGTGCAGTGTAGGTAGTGTACTGAAAACAGCTGTTTGCGGCAACTGGGAATTATGTTGATGAGAGCTGTGGAACTGACTCGAAACACCAAAGGAGGTTTATGATGAAGTTCATACTTGTATTTTGGGTTTGTACCAGAACTATTTTGAATGCTTTAATCTCCTGAATATGCCCTCTGCCTTAAACACTCCGTGTGTCACCTTGAGTCCATTCCTGAAAAAGCCTTCTCTGCTTTGATTGGCTTATAAAACAAGATTTGGTGCTCCCACGGAAAGGTAGTTCTCAAGCGGTGGGTTGACACACTCTACAACCTAATGAGCCTGCAAGTGACATAGAAAAGAACTCAACGAGTTGTCTTTTATCAGTTTGTAGGTTGGTAGTCAATCCAGATCCTCATGTATGTGCACGATAGGAAAAAAAGAGAAACAATGAATTGAAGGACGATCAAATATTACGTAGAGTCAACTCTGGGTGGGGTTCCAAATGTTCTACGTGATTGTCCCTGGTGATTAATATTTCACATCATCATTTGATGTGTCAATGTGAAATTTGATAAGAACTGCAGCTTTTCTACAACAATAAACTAACTAAGAACAGCCTACGCTTCCTTTTCAGCATCAAAAGCTGTTTTGAAGCATTTCCCTCGGTGGCTGGTGGACACTGAAACAGAGAGGAAAGGAATCACATTAACATTCATAAGGTGTTCAGAAACACAAGATGAATTAATCTCACATCTTTCTCACTGTTTACTAATGAGTGCATCTCAGTAATTTAAAGATGATGTGTCATTAAATGTCAGTTAAGATTTGATATTCTCATTCCCAAAGTAGCTAAAACATCCCTTTATGCAGGTTTAGCTGCACAGGTTATCTTTTTTTATTTTGGCTTTAATAAAAATGTTCTGAAAATAGTAATGATTTGGAGCAGGGACAGTATTAGCTCTCACTCCCTCTTGAACTAAAAAACATTGAGGCCATCAGCAGCCTATTTCAGAAAATAACTGACCTTTGTCCTAATGGAAATACATGCTCCAAATTAATTGGTAAGGGAGGATAAATTAGCATGGGGCGATATTATAAGGTGCCCAGTGGGAGCTTCAAAATAGGCTTCCTCTCAGTGGGAGGGGGGGGGGGGGTATATGCCAGAGATTTAAGGCTGCAGTGCTGAGAGACTGACAGCTCTGTGAAGCGACCTGACTGGAACACTGAGACAGGGTTAACTCAAGAACCCAGAATATAAGGACCCTGCAGGGACAGTTTTTAATGTTTGATAAATCAAGTGAAGACTTCCTCTTTTTTATGTCTCATAATAATAAGTAATATTAATAATAATATAATAGTTATTATAATCTATTGTATTTTATAATTAATGCAAGTAAAGCAGCACAAAGTGTATATATTTGTATAGCACATTTCAAGTAATGATAAAACAGAGCAGATGGAAAAGCAATATCAAAAGTAATACTAAACAATCAAACAAAAAACAGTTGTATCACATTACAATATTATATATTAACAAGTTAATCTCAATAAAACTATAATAACAATAAAAACTTCTATTTATTTTTAGTTTGACGTACTAAGGTCAAAGGGAAGGTAGAATTGGTGACATGACACCAACATGGAAAAGCTTCAAGAATGGATGAAACAAAAGTGGCAAAACTCTACGCTGAACCTGCTTTACAGAGTTAAATCCCTCCGAAAAGTGAAATAGCTAAATGATTAAACTTATTTTGAGTAAAGTTGCTCTTTAACACCTTGATGAGTGCAGCTTTAAAGCTACTATGAGCAATAACCCTCCCCTTTTTCTTTATTCCAATTACAGCAGACAGGTTAGGGTTAGGGTTAAAAAATATCAAATGAACGTCACCTGCTAGGCACTTAACAACAAACTTAACTTGACTAGCTGGGGAAGACATCAGCTGAAGACCCAAATATTTCCAGTCATGCAAAAGCTAAACAAGCAATACAACTGTACATAGCTGCTGGTGAACACAGAGGAGCATAAACAGCTAAACAGCTCCCATATTATGTGGTGGAGAGCAAAATAAATAAATATGGGAGAATATTGGACTTCAGTTGGCCAGAACACAACACCAAATGTATGCTGCAAAAGTAGTAGACGTGTCAGCAAGTAAGTTATAAAATGGCAACGTTGTGTTTCAGAGGTACGTTTTCCTGCCTGCTGTTATTGCAGGTACTCAGGGGAGACCCAATCAGGAACTGCACATTACCAGGGTTGGGGGGGTTACTCAAAAACATGATTCTGTTACAATTACTAGTTACCTGTAAAAAAAAAAGAAAATGTAATCAGTCACCCAATCTAAGCATCACAATACAAAAGTAGTGTAACTTGATTACTTCCATTACCTTAGGATTTCCTTAATATACAATGCAAATCCACTACATTTTTTCCCCCGGGCGCTGCACGATAGCTGCCCACTGCTCCTAGTACTAGGATGGGTTAAATGCAGAGGACTACTTTTACTGTGTGTGCTCTGCTGTGTGCATGTGTGTGACTAATAAAGAGGGTTTCATCCTCCGATTCTATCTTCTATCTATCTATCTAAATACAAGAGAAGAGAAATATCAATACAATGTTTTTACTTAAGTGTATTTTGTAAGACAACAGAACATTGTGACCTTAGAAAAGAAGAATTAAAAGCAAACTCAGCATTTCTGTGTAATAACTCATGTTCACATACTGAAATAAAACAAAAATATATTTAAAACAAAGAAGATTTTAAGTTGAAAACCAATACTGGAAGAACTTATACCGATAATATATTAATCTTTATTTTAAAATGTATTTTAACATTTCAATCCTGCTAGTATCTCAGTTTTCAGAAAACATAACAGTAATCTTATTATGTATTTTTTTATGTGACAGTTACCTTTTCTAACCTGATTACGTAATCCTGTTAGATGAATCTGTCACTCCCCAAACCGGCATGTTACACAAATGGAAAATAGAGTATAAACTCAAAATGATTCCTATTGTTTGTCTCCTTTGAGAAAATGATGCTGCTGTGATTCGTGCGTCATCCCCTGAATTTAAGACGGATAAAACACTCAGCTTGCAATCCAAACTCTTTGATGTGTTTTTCCGCACCAAACCTTTGATTGTGTAGTTTAAAATTCACAAGATTGCTTCTCCTCATGCTGCTTTATGGAGAAATGTTGAATCTCTACATACATGCACAGTGTGTTTTAGTCTTCTGGGGTTATATATTCATACTTCAGCTTGTGGCAGTATGGTGTAGTCTCTGTCAGTCGATGAACTACATCCTCGGGTAATACAAATTATTCTTCACTAAAGGAAACACATACTAGTTTTGTTCAAACAATCTGAACGTACTGTAGGCAAGCATGTTATTCAAATGATATGGAAATATGTCAAGGAGACATAAATAGTCCCCGGAATGACTCAGGAAACACACACACACACACACACACACACACACACACACACACACACACACACACACACACACACACACACACACACACACACACACACACACACACACACACACACACACACTAATGAAACCGTTTTCTCATGCTAATTTCCCATGCTTCCAAGCTGCCTCTCCTGGGATACATACATCAGGTCTACATGACTGCTTCCAGGGTAAGACTGCAGATAGAACTTCATGTTGGGGCCAGTTTTAATACTTCATTACATATCCAAACTCCTGTGGAGACATGAGAACCTGAGAGTGCCTTATTATTGCCAGGTTTTTGCCTATTTTTAGATTTAAGCAGCGGAGGGATCAGGGTCAAAGTGCACATACTTGCTCGAAGTCTGGAATTCCAACATAATTTTTTCCATTACCCAGAGTGCAGTAGGAGGGGCTTCTGGCCACTGCATATAACTTTCTTTATCAGCAGCAGACACACACACACACACACACACACACACACACACACACACACACACACACACACACACACACACACACACACACACACACACACACACACACACACACACACACACACACACATTTCATTATCCCCTCCTCACGTTCCCCCAGTGGGATATCCTGCCTGGAGCTAACGGTGTAGTATTTACTGGCCCTCATGGAACACATTACCTGAGTTGTTATCTGTGTGCACACAGAGCTCCACACACATTTGCCCTGTTATTTTTAGGTCAATTTCCACTCGCTCCGTTCAAGCTGTTTCATTAGCAGGAAGAAAAGATGTGGGCATGCAAGACTTAGAAGAAGCCTCACAGTCCTGAAGGTGGGGATCAGTTCAGAAATATACTTTCAAAGGAATAGGTGGAGCAGGGATGACATATTTTTTGTAGACCAAGACGACCCATGATCAGCCACTGGTAATTTTAGTTTGATTTCAGTTTGATCCGATCTCTGCAAATGAATACCACTTTTATGCTTTCAAAGGAGTAAGGCAATTGACAGAAATAATAAGCTAACATAAAAGAAAACCCTGCTCAACAGTCACATGACTTCAACATCATCACTGTTGACGTGATTTTAAAGATGGGCTTTTTTAAAGACTTAAAAGGATGGAGTTTTTATGACGTTGAACAAATCGTTACATCTCTAAAAGTTGTTTTGATCACAGATCCTTCCTCTTTCAAGACAACAGAACCAGAAGTGCAACCAAGCTAACTCTTTCCTGGGTTTTAGGACTCACTCTAGCACCACTTTATAGCTTGATGTTTAGAAAAGTAGTTAATCTCCTGAGTGGAGAGGCTAAACATGATTTAGGTCTTTAAGAATATGCAGAAAAATGTTGTACTTAAATAACGATAGAGGCAAAACAAAGGTCAATAAAAATTCTGTTATAGCATGGCACTGAAGATTCTGTTAAGCTGCATTCACATGACACGTAAACATCAACGAAACAAAAACAGCTAGTTCATTTTGGTTTCCATAGTTACATCCCCTGTTAGCTTGCGGCAGTTCAAACAGCTATCATCAGATTGATTGCACGTTGAAAGGTCAGCACAAGGTCAAAGTTTAAATAAAATGAACTTCGAGTGCTAAGCAACAACTTGAGCGATGCCGAGGGTAGCACTTTCACTTATTTAGGCGGTACCGCTCTCATTAGCACAGAGCTGTTTTATAACGTATCTTGTGAAAGCAGCTTTGGGCTAAAGAGACGGAATCTATCGATAGAAATGAAAAATAATGTCTTATTTCCATCCAGTTCTCTACATTGTTTTTATCGTTTGACTGAACAACGTCATCATGTTGCACCCTCTCTTTCTATTACAGAATAGTGGTTTTCAGACTCAAGAATTGGCGCCACCTATTGCTTAACTCTGTGAAACATCGGCTAATAATCACACAAGTGGATGTAAACAAGATTTATCACGTATTAGCATTCGTTTAACCTGCTGTGCTCACTTAGCACCTATTGTAAGGCGCAATCTTCATCTTCCTCCCCTCACTCCTCTGTCTTCCTCTTCCTCCATCTCTCCTCCATCTGTCTTCCTCCTATTAAGGACACCGCTAATGGTTTTTCTTTTTTAGCTTCTCTCGGCCACATCATGAGCAAAACTATTAACTCCCAGGTATCCGAGCCCAGCACGACTTACTGTAAGCATATACGGTAACACAATGTTAACTTTATGATAAACACTCGTCAGTCAGAGCTGAGAATGGTCTAGAACAGTCCGCACTGTTTACATAGCTCTAATGGAGCTGGGTTTACTGTGATAGTGTTGAGAATCAGAGAGATATCATCTAGTTTGGATTGTTTTCAACGGTGGTCTTATCCGTTTGTTAATTAAAGTACTGTACATGTACACACACCATAATACACACACAATAGCACTGGCACAGATTTCTTTCCTTTGAATGTTATCTCTTCATGTGAATCACTGATTATACTTCTGTAGAATCATCATGTTCACACACACAGATCATGGCCAAATGGAAATGAATATACACAATCACAGTCAGGGAGTCACAAAGACACTCAATACACACACACACACACACACACACACACACACACACACACACACACACACACACACACACACACACACACACACACACACACACACACACACACACACACACACACACACACAGACACACACACACACACCATGCCAGACACAGCTGTGAGCACTGTCGTTTTGGCGATAATCTCTCAGCTCTCTTCAAAGACTCTTAGTGAGCCATGCCCCCCCCCCTTCCCAAAAACACACACAATAGGCACCCTCACTAATCTGTTGCTGTTAACATCATAGCTACATCAGCCACCCTTTAGCAGTTTAAAGGATTTCCACCAATTGCTTCTGTCCTCTCTACACAGCTGCATGCTCACTGGATGTGATGAGCATAAGGAGAATGTATATGCAGGATTTTTATGTAAGGGGACAACTTACTAAAATATAGATTCCTTTCCTACTGCCAGTATTTAGATTTTTTTTGTATGTCCCGAGTCGTCACAAACCTGCCTCGGGAAAGTGTGTAATTGTTAAGTTTATGTCTTTTACTTTTTCAGTCATTTTCCAACTCTCAAAGCAGTTAGTAATTGATGGAAGAAGAAAGCTGTTTCTGTTTGTTTGACAATAATCAGCGAGGTAAAATAGCTGATTCTGTTAATGGAGTCTGGTGGCAGGAAGGAGAGCCTAAAACAAGTTTGTTTTTTCACATCTGATTGGATTTATATTGTTTGTTCTTACGACCATGAGTTTTATTTTGTTTCTGTCAATAGTTTGAATAAAGTGTGTTTTAAGACAGTAAAATGAAGAGGATTTTGTGTATGTTGAAAAAGCTTTATTTTTTTCGAACCAGTTTCTTTTATTTGTTATATTTTTTGTTATATAAAAGAGACAAAAAGTAATAATTCCACACAAGGTGCCAATTGTTCTCATGATTGAATACAAAATCTAATATTTCCCATTGATGACAAAAGCCAGATGTGAGTCTGTCAGGTATTGTTTTTTCCTTAATGAACACCTCGTTGCACCTTATCCTGCTAATTATAAGGTCACATACTAAATAAACTGGCGACTTGACTCAATGTTAATTGAAAATGATTTTATAGAAAAATGATCGTATTGCTTTGGGTAAGAAAAACATTGTTGGTTCTACCGTGAACCATCGGCTGGAAGCGCGGTAACAGCAACGTAACTGAAATCGAGAGACAGCACTGCGCGAGGTTTTCTGTAACTGTCCAAGTCTGTTCACATTTTTGTGCGAACAAGCCATTACACAGAGCCCATACCGTGTTCCTGTTAGTGTTTACTTCCTTTATTTAGTTTACTTTATTTACTTTAGTGACTACCTACTGTCTTACTTCTTCTGTTCATTTCTCTGACGTCCATCTCTCTGTCTTAAACCTCTTTCCTTCTCTTGCTCTCTTTTTCTTTTCTTAACTGGGGACCGTTTAGCCATCATGAACCCAAAGCATTGGGCTCTCCGTAAAAATAAAAATAAACGTTAAAAAAGTATTCCATTGTGTTTCCTGATGGAGAAAAAAACTAATGTGTGTTTTCCAAAGTTGACGTTTAATCAATGGACTTCTTTCTGTGGAGTGATATGACTGCACATAATCCCTTAATCCTCTTTAACATTTTATAGCAAGTTCTCTTTAGCAGCGGTCTGTTAGTGAGTATTAACAACCACTGAAATGTCCAAATTGACCAATCCGAATCAAGTATCCAACTAATATGTGCAATAACAATTTGATTTAACCTTCTAAATAAAGTGATCTCTCTGATTCTCTATCCCCATCTGTCCACTTAGTAACAGGAGCTCATTGCGCTGTCATCCATGCTGCTGACCTCAAACTACCTTTGACTAAATTGGACTATTTTTGGTCCCTAACGCTGTCAAAATCCTCACAGGAAATCACATCATGCTGTGTGAAAAGCACGTCTATAATTAATACAGTATGGTCTGGGGATAACGCAGAGGAGTCACGCTGTGTTCCTGCCAGATGTCGGGTTTCAGAAGCTGAAAGGTGACAGGAAGCAACATGACTGATCATTTTTCTTCCCACTATTTCAGCCCACTGCTTTCCCACATTGTGTACATCTTTTAGAGAACAAAACAATAATCAGGTGTACTCTTCAGTGAGCAATCAGCAGAACATGTCCACATGTTCTCCAGCTCAGATCTAAGCCGTGGGCCAGTAAACAGGTGAGCTAATGCTGAATGAGCAATTTGTAGCAAGGAAAAGACATATGTAATTTATTCTCATTCACAATTATCCATTACTCATGGGCTTGGCTGTCTCTCTAAACAACCTCGGCCAAACCTAGACATGCACACTGATTTGGTTTCAAGTCTTTTAATGGAAATGTTCCAAAATCTTCCCGCCAGAACCCAAATAGGAAATCTTTAGATCATAGATTGTGTGTCCACTTTTGGCTAAGAGTTTCTAGGTCTATGCAAGGATCGCGCAACCAATGGAAGGGCAATTATGCTTCTTATACCTTCTGGAGCACAACATGTCGGAACATGTGTGTCATGTTAGGGCCATTTAAGCTGTCTGCCAACTGTTGATTAAGCCAAGTTACATAGATTAGTGTGACAGCGATCTGTTCTTAGTATACACAGGAGGTTCTTGTCAAAGCTAGAAAGAAAAATGATACGACGATGACGCATGCATAAATATTTTCACCATTTAGTTTTTAACCCTTATTTTGATTGCAGATTTGAATGCATTGAAATCTCATTGTAATCTGTTTTAACTGTATTGTAGTATTATATTTTAACTATGTACTATTTGATTGACTTGTACTTAAATCTTGTATTATAATTGTTTGTGTCATAGAGATTATACAATGTCTTCAGTGTTTGTTGATTTTGATGTACCTGCCTAAGGACTGCAGATGGAAATGAGCTATTATCTCAAATGAATCATCTCTTCTCTCTTCTGAGATTAATGTATTTGTATGCATGGTCCTTGTTGGAATAAATACATAAAGAAAAAGAAAAAAGAAACAGACTTTATTAACACTCCATGGGTTTGTTTCCAGCTCCTCGACAAGCTGTTAGGAAACGTAGCCATTTAACAATCGTATTCTCAGGGAACATCCTGGATGCTCTGAGGTTTAATTCACATTTTAAAGATGCATTACGCTGCATTTTTTAAATAATCGCAATGAATAAATTACTCTCTGTTAATTATTAGGCATTTTATAGAGTTTCTAGTTCTGCTGAGCCCAAAACATTAGGGCTCAAGGCATTTTCTCCTCACAGATTCACAGGGGTATATATTCCACAAACAAAAGTGGTTATGGTTTAGTGCAGTCACACTCTGAACCCACATGCTCAATCACACAAAACATGCCTGGTGTGAAATGGCTTGTGAAGAACATCTAGGAAGATAAAAAGATCAAACTGCTAAATTTCCTGTGAACTGTTCTGTAGTTATTGTCAAGCACACAGCCTGAAGTCAAATGTTGTTTGTGTTAGTCGGTGAAGTTGGGAGGTTTGTGGCCTCAGTCTGTTTTGGTTTGGATGAGTCTGTGTAATACTTTCAAGTTTATTGGCCCCTTTCATAGTTTCACCTGTTTTTTTAAACTAGAATTACATGCCTGAATTCATGTGAACTACATGCCTGCACTACATGACAGCCAGCTGCATGTGTGTCTGTGAACCCTGAAGCTTCATTGAAAGCTATATTTCATGCAAAGCATTCACCAATCCATGAAGTAAACATGCAAATCTCACTGTAACAATCTCAGACCTCATCAGTCAACATAAAGTCTCTTCCAATATTCCAGCGGCTCTATTGGAGTCAGCAGATTTCCAGAACATGTCACTTTCAGTTCAGTTTCTTAGCTCGCTTGCTTTGTGTGGTTTTAGACAAAAATATTGTGTCTAATTCCATTTTGCCAATTGAACAATCCACACACAGAAGGGAGAAACATGAGATGACACACACCAACTACCACTCAAATTGTGGCAGCCATAAGAATGTGTATATTTAATATAAAACAAACGTTGAGTATGAGAATTCACCCGATAAAAAATGGAAACTAAAAAAAATCAATTTTCTTTCTTTAAAAACATTCAGTCCACAACTCCTGCCACCCGGGTCCAAGATATACTTGGAGTTTAGATAGTAGACACTTTCCATTCAGTTTATTTTTTAGCTGAAAGAAAAGCTAGGTCCTCGTTATAGAAATAGAAGATTAGTTTTCACAGATTGCATTTAGGCAAATTGTTCTTTTGCTCCCCCACAAAAATGTAATTGGTCAATACTAGTTGGACTACAAACACCCTATAAATGGAAATCGACAAGCTGCTGCTAAATCTTGTCCTCTGTTGTTTACATATCCTGCTTTTAAACATATATGTTTTTATAGATTATATGGAAATAGTTGATCAGTTATTCAATCTTAAAACAATCAGAAGTTGCAGTCATAGGTTGACATTCAGAAAAAGACAAAAGCTCACCATGGGGCAGTCCAGTTGTGTCCGATAATGGGCACAGTGGCGTTAGGGACCAGAGCTGCTGTATTTATGGTGCGCTGGCCCTTTAAGACAGCCCGTGTTTCCATTGGCACAGTGACGTCAGAGCAGTGAAGGACTCCAGCCTATCCTCTCCAAACAGTGAAGGCAATGGTCCTGGCAGAGAGTCCTGCTTTCGGAGGGAGACTTTTACACTGTACGAAAGCTAAGGGAAACACTCGTCGCTGATATGAACCAGAGCACTCGGGCACTCACCGTGGATTAAAACGGAAACTTTTACGATGGCTCTGAAGGTGAAAAAGTAGCACAAGAAGCTAACCGCCGCCGCCAACGGACCTTCCCCTGCAAAGCAACTCCTAGTAGATGCACGGCCACTGCTGAAAAATATGCTCCAGCCGAGCCGCCTGAACCCCGGCTTCAGCAGCAGATTCCCCGCGTTATAACCAGTTTTGTGAGACATTTTCCGGGCTTCTGTTTTTATTTTTCCCTCCGCTCCTATCCTATAAAGTCTACTGTACGAGACCCACCTGCGAGAGATCATTATGGCAGGGAAGCTGACAGCAGCGCAGGGAACAGGAATACTGCTGGTGACAGCCAACGTCGGGTCTCTGTTCGAGGATGTGAGTTTTTCCCTTGATACACACTGTCTCACACTGTTGTCTGTTCACGCCAATGTTGTGTACTTGGTTTTTATTCATTCGGTTGTCTTCATGTTATGCTTAAATAACGTAACTGGTCACGACTCGTGGTGTGTGTGTCAGGTCGGCAGCCCAAACACAAACCCGCCACGCACTAACACATGGGCCTCACACAACCATATAAACAAATATATGTGTATCAGTTAAAGCTATGCATTGCCCCATTGTTTCTCTCATGAGGATTGATCATAGTCTAATGCTGCAGTATAGGCTACTCATAATGTTCTATGATCCAGTGTTGGGCAAAGGTAAACAGTACTGCATTGGGTATGCAGTAGCAGTATACCTACAGTATGCAGAGGACACCCACCTTTTTGGTGTGATGTGAATCTGAAAGTAAAACCAAGTCAAGTGAGATTTTCTGAGGAATCCTAAATGCACCACTGTAAAAGTGGTGCAAGTGAGACTTTTCTTTTTTACACAAGAATCAGAATACCTTTTTTCTTCCCACAAAGGGAACATTTTCAGCAGACGTAAAGAGACACAAATAGCAAAGTTTTAATCAAGAGGCATGCATAAAATGTGAATGGTAAAATTATAAATCACACAAATTACTATTGTGTATGGCCCATTATTTCTCTCATGATTACAGATCATATGTGCAGGATAATGATAATGTTCTATGATCCAATGCTGGGCAAAGGTAAACACTACTGCATTGGGTGTGCAGTAGCAGGACACCCACCTTTTAGTGTAATGTGGATCTGTTTGTTTGTAAGTTAAGCCACATTTATGCAAGTTAAATTCGTTTTATTAGGAATCCCAAATGCACCACTTTAAAGGTGTTAAATAAGTGTATATATTTGTGGTTGCTTGACAGAATGAATATTTTTGCTTTTCACTGCATCACAGGAAATGCAACACGCGATACTAGCTCATGCTTACACCCTCTTCATCATGACAGGGCTGCCCTACAACCTCTCGCATACAGGAGTAGGGTTTTCCTAAAGTAGACGGTGTGATGAGTACATACACTCACCAACATCCTATTTACATCTTTATGAGAACAAGCCACAATTAAATATTTACTCTAGATAAAGCCACTTTGCTTTGCCGAAGAAAGGAAAGGCATGTTCTGTGGAAAAATAGGTGTGTCAGGCCTCTTAAGGAGTGTCTGTGCAGGTTGTTGAATGATATCTCAGGTCGGAATGCATTTGGACTCCTTTCTTTTGTATGTCAGGCTGTAAATTGAAACCTAATGATACTACAATATAATGGAAACTAAAAGTTACTTTTTAATGCTTCAAGTTCATTTGCTGTTGTGTCACTTTCAGTATTGTGTCAATACAGAGTCCCCCTCTTCCTCCCTCTTTTCACTCGTGTGAAGAGCTGATCCAAAACATGAGGGAAGAGCGTCTCCCTCGCTGGAGTAAGCCTATTAATAGCCTGCCTCTCTCTCAAAAGCGGCACGCTTTTGGCGTCTTGTGGATCTTTTTTTAATTTTTTTTTACCAGACTTGTGACAGATGGAGCCAAAATGGGCATTAGAGCATGTTTTGGTCATATCTATGCTCGTATATATTATCTGTGGTCTGAACTGTGTTGACATACCTTATGATGCATGAGTTCTATTTCTGCTATTAAGTCCATTGTAGATAAGTGTCATGACGACATAGCCTGAATTCAAGATACCATATGAAATGCATCAGGCCTTCTAAGGCTGATGGTATATCCCCATATCCTCTCACAGAGTTTCATCTCTGAATGGAATATATGGTGTTTACTTAACTTATTGCTAAACCGATTACGTTGCTCCAGACTCCGTGTTTACAGCCCTTACACATGTAAACACACTCTTTACAGCCTCAACATGCAGTTGTGGTGTATTTCAACAAAGAGAGCTACTCCGCAAGTATTGATTATAGCATTTGATGTAAAATACAGAGTTTTTCCCTTGAAGGTGTAGGTGACCCGAGTATAAACGGGATAAGATGGCTGTGTGGACCAATACGTTTCAATATGTGTTTTCTGCGTTACCATACGTTATTTCTCTGGGAGTTTGCGTTTGAGAAAGAATGATTCAGATAGTGTGCAGTGAGTGAGCCATTGGACACAAGTTAGTTTTATGCTAGATATCAAACTGTTGCCTTGTGATACGTTTTTGCGTTGGAATGGGTGCTTTAGATATGAGAAAGAAAAGTTTTCCCTTTCTGCCTACTTTAAAAACACGTCCTTTTTTAAACATTAAAGCAAATGTTTTGCAACATCCTGTTTTATCAAATACAACAAACTTCCACAAAAAAGAGCTCAGTAGCTTCTGCTGTACTAAAAACATACAATCTGGTAGATTTAAAACAAATGTATAATTCACACAGTACTGTTGTTGCAGTTTGATGTCGTAGTGTGCCTTTCCCCATTAACACTGTTATTTGTTCATACTGAAACAATCTATAATCCATAGTTCTGATTTTCAAATACACGCATGTAGCCTGTAATTCAAACTGATCCCTTGAAATCCTCTTTCTGTGGTCACAGTGTCCTTTGGCCAATTATATTTCTCTCTGACTCCAGTTATGAGATATTATTTGAGCAACATTTAATGCGAAAGACAAACAGTCATCCTATTGTTCAACTCATTTTCTGTTTGTTAGCTCTCCCAGCCATCCTCAGGGAATCTCATTATGACAGCAAACATTCCACGTTGGAAACATCAAGACTGAACCATTATTTCTTTTTGTTGAGTTTCTCATGCAAACTCTGTTTCTGAAGTAAAGTCCCCCCTCGCAATGACAGCTCTAGAAACAGGGCTAGGTTCTGTGTCAGAATAGCTCCTTCACTGAGCGCCGGCGTCCTTTTTTCAATTGTTTCCAATGAGGAGAGCGTATGCCATTGCATGGGTGCTTTACTAGTGCCTTTCTGCCAAAAAAGATATATAGGGCCTAAGGTTTTTAATGGTAACCTAATTAAATAGAGCAGCATGTAGTCATGCAGATCACGTTCCCAATTTGCTTTAAGGGTCTTTCAATTACTTTATTGTAAACTTATACTATAGTTCTGTTCCCATCTGTTGCAAAAAAACAAACAAGACATTTAAGCGGACGTACATTGACTTTGCTCCCTTGCTTGAAAGCATTACATTGCATCCATTCAGCAAATGCCTCCTGCAGCGCTTTCGCTCAGTGCTGAACTAATTAAGATAATGTGTTGTCCCCGTAGGTCACTTGGACACAAAAACATGGGAATCTTCTGAAGTTTCTGATGAATTATTGCTGCCCACAGTATGTTACACGTTGACTTTGTACTGAAACAGTACGTGCAAAACTACCCCACTGCCTGTGTGTGAAGATGGAGCTTAAACATGCTCCCATCATCAGTATACATTAAGTCCTCCCAAGTCTCAGGATACTTACTCCCACAGGCTTGGACTTATTATCCGCTCCCATCCTGGGAACGCACTGCGGGATTCCCACGGGTTCAGCCTGTAGTATGCAGTCACCGTAGATGGATGAAGCTTAATAATGATTTGCTAAACTTTCAATAGTGGTAAGTTATCATGCCTGCTAAATGCCATCACTCAAAAAATCATAATATGGAAGGTGATCAATAATTATTGATACCAACAAATTTGATTCAGCAAGAATTTAAAAAATGTATTATTTAAAATGAAATGATGTGCGATAAGGATCATTGTGTCATTTTAAAATGTTATTTATGATCATTCTTACAAAACAACGATATTTGATTTAGTCTGTAGAATAATACTTGTATGCCAGGATGATCTATGCAGCAGCATATAATATTTACACATCTTTTTCCTGTAACAAATTAGTGTTTTGAATATCGCACTAGCCCAAATTGCGATTTTAATTAATTGTGCAGCCATATTCAGGACATCACTTCAATTCCAGGTTGGTTGTTGCAGCAACGTTAAGCACAGGTGATGTAGGTGATGATGAAGTCTCTACATTAGTTAACCCAGTTGACCTCTGAGTGGAAACTCATGGCAGAATGTGGGCAACATGTTCAGGGAGTGTTTTCCTTTCGCCCTCGGTTTGTTTGTTCGGGTGGACACCCTGCTGGCTGGACTAAGGTGTCACCAAACAACGGAATCCAGTTATTTTGAAATATTGTACCACCCAAAAACCTCTTTCCCATACAAGTCATCCGCAGATTTGGTCACACTGTTATAAACAACACTCCAGTTGATTGTGGTGAAGTTTTAGGATTACTGCAAATGTTAGGGCTCCACTCCATTTAAATATCTTTCTAGTAGACCAATAGTTGCCAATTCAGGCGATTAGTCTACTAATCATCGCACGTATGATTAAATTATGATTATTCATATCATTTTTTTCCCTCCCAAAATGGTTTCAGTTTCAAAGCCTGATAGAGAACATTATACAGGTTATACGTGGAATCGGAGGGGACTTTTTGGCTGCAGAGTTTGCATGTCTCCTTGTGGGACTCATCCTTTACGTGCTCAGAAAGATCCACACTTTGGATTTCCTGCCCGACAAAATGACCTTAATGAACAAAACATCTAAATGAAGTCTGACGGTTTTTTTTCGGCTGACGTAACAAAGCAGAGCACTGACAATATGCGTCTCAGCAGACATTGAATTTCTCATTTCATTTGTTCAGAATTACTATAAATGATAGGTCTATATATGGTGATACAATGCTAGGCCTGAGTCACTGCTGCTGTTTTTCTCCGAGTCTGAAGAACACACGTTGTCGGGGATAATTAAGATCCATGTTTTGTTATAAAGCTGCCTTTCGGGAAGCAGAGTTTGCATGTCACCTTAAGGGGCTCATCATTTACATGCTCAGAAGGATCCACACTTTGGATTTCCTGCTTGACAAAAATGAACTTAATGACCATGCACATCTAACAAAACGTTAGTCATTCTATTAGGTTTTAAGGTCATTTGGATGATTATAGGGATAATATCTTAAAGTTTCTTATCAATCAACCCAACAAAGAACAAAACAAAGTTAACTTCTTTGTTAAATTAGTCCGGAGAGAAAAAGCTATTGGTGTGATTTGTGTGTCCTGGACCGCTGTGTGATCTGAGGTAACTGGCTTGTTGACAGAGATCATATCACGAAATCAGGAGGTTTTCCAATGGAAGGCTCAGTTGGATTATCTGAAAATCTGATAACAATCTGACACACTCCAACTCTCCTGCCAGTTTTTTATTCCCGATGGATGTGTGTGTTTGCTCTGCTTTCCAGGAATCTGCATATTATCCTAATGACGGCTTTCAATCTCCAGTTCTCTCATTGCAAAACAAACTGTCTTTCATTGATTACCAACACTGTTTTTGATTACCTCTCTTTAGCCAAGCCAAGATACCAATATGTTGAGGCAATAGATTTCTATGAATAGCCCCTTAAGTGTGGGTTTCCAATTTATTTTTCATTATGTGTCTCCCTCTCCTATCCACTGACAGCTCATTAGCTCAGGCTATCACAGCCCGGACCGCCAGAGCTGCCATATTTACACTACTAAAGATAGCACAGCGCAGGAAAAAATACCTTTCTGACTCAGTGTCCTGAAAACTGGAAGCAGGGCATATAAAAGCTTCCATTGTTTAGTTTTCAATGACCATTTCACAGTGTGTGTGTGTATGGTTGTGAAGAATCTGAGGTACCCCTCTGCATCTCATTAAGGAGCAGTACAGTTGTATTTTCCCTGTGAACATGTGAAGATGTTGCTGCAGCCAGCATAGAAGCTATATTTAGCCATTAGTCACATGGTAGTGAATTCCCTAACTGAATAATGTAATTGAGCATCCAGGATGTGTATTTATAGTGTTGCAGAGTAGTAGTGCAAATATGTGATACCAGACATTGTGGTTAGCACAGAGGAAACAAACAATGGGAGTATGTCTTTATTTTCAATATCAAGTTTCTTCTCTGTGTCCGGCTTTTTTGGCTCAAGTGTTATGAGGAGAAGCTGAACGGCCGAGACTGTGACTAAATGCTTCATCTGACAGCTTGAGTTTGTGTTTCTTCCTCTGCCAAAGCCTGTTCCAGTGTATTGCTGCAGGAGTGGAAAAGTTTATAAAAAGAAAGATCAGATGACGCTATTTCGTTTTTCCCCCGCTCCCCGTCCTGTCATAACACGGAATTATAATTTCAAAAGGAAAAGATGTTGTGAAAGGGCTGAAAGTCGCATCCACCAGGCGACAAAAAGTCAGAATTGTAAGTATAACATATTCTTTCCCAGTGTCTAGCTTCCTACAGTGACAGTAAAATATCTAGTAATGAATTGCTATGTGTACGTCTGGCTCTCAGTAAAACCATTACAATTGTTCATATTTAAACACACATTGTTTACATCACAAAACATGTTTTTAATATTCCCTTAATATATGATTGTTCAACAAAGTGTAAACAGTAGATGACTATAATTTAATAGTGTTATTATAAAACATTACAAAAGGATTAGTGGTCCTCCTTGTGTTACACATTGTGTGTCGGATTGATAAGCTGAAGCAAAGTCCTTCATTTTGTTAGGACGACATCTCTGTGGTACAATATCATTTATGTTCCAATCTTTAGTCAGACAACATAGAATATTAATGGTGTATTGGTAGATTTGTTCATGTTGCACTGTCTTAAGCCCATTATATTTAAAACACATGTTGTATCATTGCTATTTAAACCACATGTGTGAAAGATGTTACCACAGCTGAGATGGTGTTCAAAGACTGTTTCTCATGGGTGCTCCAGACGCTAGGCATTCTCCACATTGTTTTCTTTTTAGAAATGTAGCAAACAATAGGAGATGATCCGTGCCAGACGCGTTCACATTCACTGGAAATTCTACGTTTGTTTGAGTCCAGGTATGACGTCTGAATAGAGTGCGCAGGCGGCAGGACATGACGCGACCAGAGTGGGGTAGTTGATTTGTAATTTGGTCATAAACCAACATGTCTTGTGCCATTGCTTGAAGTCTATTGGATTTCGTAGTCGGCCCTTACTCAAAGGTTTTCCTGAATCACATTGTCCCTACATTTGCATATTTCCGTTGATGTGTCAAACCCTGCTCTTTCACCCTTTGGTGTTTGTTTTCTTCTGGTCTCACGCCAGCTGTGATAGAAACCGCATCAACACGTCTACTTGCAAATTCTTCGGATAATGACCAACTCTAATCAAACATTCGTTCAATCAGACTTTACACATATTTTGTACTAAGGAGCACGGTAAAGTTTTTAAAGAGCTGGTTTAAAGTTATTGGTAATTCAGGATTTGAATCATAAATACTTTATTAGTCCCACAGCAGGGAAATGTACATCTATGGCGCTATAGAGTGCTCCCGGTGATCATTTCAGGGTTACAGTTCATGTGTAAAAGGGGCTCAAGTCTTTAAGGAAAGCCCAGCAGCTGACTCTGCACAGAGTCAAGTACCCCACAGCCACTCCAGCTTGTCAGCGGGGGTGAAAGTTGAGGCTCCTCTTATGAGAGGTAAGCCCCAGTGTCTGCGTCACTATGGGTTCTGGGTTTTCTTCACACAGCCAATCGCTGTCATAATGGAATGGCTGCCGGACTCCCTGTCTTGTTACAGCCTGTCACTGTAAAAGCTGGACATCATTCAACTAGAAAGCTTCCACAAAATGTCAAACAAGATGATTAGGTAATCCAAAGGGGTAATAACTCCTATTAAAAATCTCCTTTGATGTCACCACTTTCATGACCAGCTAGTTTGCTGGTTGTTTTGGTGCTTTTATTTTTTAGCCTTCATGTGAATTAATTTGAGGAAACCAAAAGATTCATTCCATCCAGTAGTGGGAATTCTGCAATAAAACAAAAGGACAAATACTTATACGGAGAAACTGCTCAAAGAAAAAGGAAGAAGAAGAAGATGATGGACCTTTATTAAAAAAAATAATGGTTTTCTGAGAGTTGTGAGGCAGGAGTTGATGGTAGAAATACGTCTGTTGAATAAAATGTGAAGACCTTTTGTCCTTTTTGTTCCTTACTAAAAGAGAGAAAGGTAAACTCAAGGTAGACAATTTTACATTAGCCTATAAAATCACTCATAACTGAATGAAATGATGTGCAAACCTGATAATATAGAGCCAACTGGGAGTAAACGGCACAGAGAAAATGAAAGTTCCCGGCTGGCTGGTGTGTTATAGTGCTACCCCAGCTATTAGTCCTTGCATCACCATACTCCCAGAACAACATATTCTGTGGTAATGACAAGACATTTTGCTGTGCCAATCTCTCAAGTGACTGGAACTTCATTTGTTTAAATTTTTACTTCAAACTCATTAAGTTTTTGTCTGGCAATACTTGCTTGGATTGCCTCATTTGCTATAAGGGATTGGAAATGTAGGATTGTCGTTGGCATTGTACATGTGTCTCGGTTAGTCCTGGATGTTTGAGCTTCCCTGACATCAGATGCACCTGATGTCGGATATCTTGCTGTTTTTAACTGATAATATGGTTGCACCCATTTCCAAAACTACAGAACTGAAGATATTCTGCAGATGTTCATAATTCCCTAAAAGTTATCCTAGTGCCCTCATCCTCTGTTTCATTAGTGCAGATCACATTTGTCCTTAAGTCATCCTTTTATTTATAATTATTTATTCCTAGAGCATCTGACACATGGAAATACATTATTGAAGGTAGAGTTTACTGTATCCTCCGGCCTCCTGTTCTTACCTTTTTGGTGCATCAAGCTTTCGTGGCTCTTTTTAGGAGCCGGTTCTCCCAGGTGCTGAGTCAGGTCAGCATGCCCCAGAACAGAGTCTGCTCAGGCCCGAACTAGCATAGGTGTGAAAATGATCATTTTGCTGATGCTGAAAACCATCTGTCCCCCCCGTCAGGCCTGAGCTGTTGAGCCTTACAGGAAAAATAAGCAGTCACTCACTGAACCAGACAGGAACGTTTATAGTGTGGGTGTCTCGGGGGAAATGACGCACTCGCAGACATATATGTGGATCTGGAGACATATAACATGAGACAGGGACTTTACTGTGGGTCGACACGGCCAACTTTTTCCAGAGTTCATTGACCCTCCTTGCTCAGGAGGATTTGATAGTGTGTGTGTGTGTGTGTGTGTGTGTGTGTGTGTGTGTGTGTGTGTGTGTGTGTGTGTGTGTGTGAGTGTGTGTGAGAGAGAGCAGAGCAGGACAATAACCAGCCAGGCCCCATTGGGCCCAGATAAGGAACTGGGATAAGGGTGGGAGTGTCGACAAGTGAATCTTGGGTTGAATCCAAAAGCTATAAATATCCAGGATGGGAAAGCCAGAGGGGGACACCCAGCACCCATCGTACTGAAGCGCTCAAGGACTCATTCATAAGATTCCCTGAAGACACAACAGTGGGGGTTCAGTACCCCATTAAATGCACATAGAGAGACATAGAGTAGTACAATCAAACTGATTCAGTGGAAGCATCAAATTATTATATCTGGTTGTTGTCCTTAAGGCACATTTAAGGGCCTGTATTAGAATTAGTCTACTTAGAGCTGATCTGTAAAACTTAAAAAAATCAGGCCAGCAAACCACTTGAAGTCTTGTGTTTATGACAGATGTGCTCTTAATTCTATGGGAAATGAGTCAGTCAGTGTGAAAAAGCATCAAAAAATGGAGAAGGAGAAAGGAGAAAAATAAAGTCTTGCACAAAACTGACCAAATATTCCACTAACAGGGAGTCAAGTCAGACGCAAAAGTACAGAGGACTTTAAAGTACTATTTATGTGTATTATTTGATTCTTACTGTAGATTTTGGAGCCATGCTGCCTGGGGGCCATGAGGCTTCAGCAGCAGTTGCTACATCCATACATGAGGAATGTTAGTTGACATGCAGGGAGAATTAACCTGAAGGAGTTGTCTATCTCTCTGGTATTTCCCTAGCCTTATCTCCAAGTCCTGACATGTCTGGCTGATTTGTCATTTATTGCATTTGAGGATGGAAGTGGTGTGGTTAGTGGATGTTGAGTGCAGATTGGTTCATTGATTTTAACTTGAATTGCACAAAGAACATCCGTTAGTCTTTCTCTTTATTTTAGCTGTCTTGTATTGGATCTGCTGCTGAGATCAGATACTGTATTATAATATCCTTCTGCTGTTAACACAGTTTGTGGGTTGAGCACTTACGTATGTTTGTTTTGCAGTATCAGATCACATTCTGTTTCCATGCATTACATTTCGACTCATCTTTTAAAGTTCTCCCAGATCACCCCAAAATCTCTCTTGACTGTTGTTTTGTGTTAAATGCGTTAGATTGGGAGATTATGCGTTAATGGGTTTCAATAGTAGATACCTTCAAATATTGTGACTGCATCCCAGCAGTAGTGGAAAGAAAATCAAACCAAAACATGAACTTTGTATGAGGTTTAGCAAAGTATTTTATGGTAAGTAGTGTTGCCATACAGATATGAGAGCAGTGTTTCCGTTAGCCGGTATTAATCCAGACTTTGATTGGAAGAATATGTAAAGATCCGGCAAACACAATTTAAAGTGTATTAAAAATGGTCTGAATAGACAAGTCGGCACCAGCTGCTCTCATCGATGCTGCAACCGCGCAACAAGAAGCGCTAGCTTTCACCGTAGTGCTGCCCTGAGGGAAACATTATATCTGTTGTTTGCATTAGAGGCGACCACGGCGCTAAGGCTCTTTCCTTTTCAACTTTTTTCTGCGCAGGGAGGAAACACACCTCTCCACGAGCACAGATGGAGGAGGATTTAACATAAAGAAGTTACCGCAATATCGATTCAAATAATGTAGCCTAATTGGTTTATTGAAAACATTTGAATATATTGAAGTGGTGGTCATTTATGAATATGAACTCTATATCGTGCCTCGTTCATGGACACATAGTTAAGTTATGCAACAGCGACTACACTACAGAAAACGCTGGAAAGCGGCTTTTTGCGCTCGTTCCCTGGTGACCTTTCTGATGTGCCGATTCTTGCTGGAGAGACTTAATCGACAGCGGTTACTTAAACTTTAAAGTAAGTTACAACCTTTGGTGTCACAGGTGCAGGCCTATATTTCTAAACAATCATAAAACTCGACATGCCTTGATGATGTCATTCTTTCTGTTTTTAAGCTTAACAATATGCACAGATAATATATGAGCCAAATATGTCCCATTTGTCCTATAATTGACATCTTACCGGTGACGTTGACTGGCACAATGGTTTTATGGAAACTGTATGAGAGGAATACATTTAAAAAAGAGTTTCCAAACCAGTACTTGGAGATGTGAGTGTTTTAATCTCCACTGTAAGCTGTTTGATGTGTTGTACAGGAAAAGTTCTGTCTGCAAGATGACCTTTTACAAAGCTTCTTCTGTACTTTTTATCAATCTCTCTGGTTTAAAGTGACCAATGTGGGTTTTTGTTCGAAGGCTTTTCTTGGTAAGAATAACACAAGAGCTATGATCTTCTCTAAGAACACATTAGCAGTCCAGAATGTTGGGCAGTTTGCAGAAAGAGGTTTCTGTTTCTATGTTTTTGTAATGGTGTGTCATGAAAGTGTTGGTATTTATACCTGGAACTCGTTGCACAGTTTATGTGGAGTACTTAAGCTTGTGTGAGCTGTTTGTCAGAGGAATCTGGCTCACTTTTATCTTGTATGTGTGTCCTTTAAAAAGTCTGCTTAGGAACAGCAGGCTTTCTGTCCGCTTAGGTTTTTTAATCTATGATGCAATTCTACTTGATTTGCATAGATGTGTAGTGATGACGTCAGTCTCACATGCATCTTGCTCTATCAGAAACTGAATAATGCTAGAAGTACTTTTCCATCTCCATAGAAGCGAAACGTCTTGAATAAAAAAGCTGTGGCCCGTTGTGTCGCAGAAGCATGACCTAAAGATCACTCTCTCTGCCCGTTACACCAAAAAGCTCTTATCACCAGCAGCTACAGGGGTTGTTCAGAAAAAGGGAGGCATAACACATCACGTGTCTGGTCAGTTTGGATGAATGTAATGCTTTGCTGACTTTATTTTCTCTGGGATATCTCCCAGCTTGTTGCAATTGAATAATTGGGTTTAACATAAACGTTTTTGAGGGATCTGTTCCATATAATGTGCTTTCTCTTTACAACTTAAAGGATAACTTTGATATTCTTAAACCTGGACGTGTTTTTCCATGTATCTGTCTCACTATGGTGCCATCCATATTTGATCATTCTCTACAGTAATCGATTACGGCATCCACACCCTCAACATACATCCATAAAATCTGCTTGTTTTTTCAACTGACAAGCTCAAATAGTTATTGGATAACATCATGGACCCGACCCTAAAGACAAATAAATTGTTTCTTTACCTTTCACTTGAACCGTCTGTTTGATATTCTGTCATGTTCCTCTCACCAGAAAACATAAATGGAAACTTTAGTAAGACTTGGAGAAAAACCAGAAGACAACCCTAACCTTTATCTTTTCTTTTATGCTTTCAAATGATTTCCATCCTAAGAGTTCAGCCCCAGTGTTAAAAAGTATCTTATTTCAGAATAAATTTGGCAGATTTAAAGTCTTAAACCAACCCTTACCCACTAACATAAATGTTCTACAATTAGAATTTCTTTATTAGCAAACATTAACATGTCTCTCCTCTTGTCTAAATGATTCCCTGTCAGACATGTTGCAGGACAAGGACATAGTGCGTATTATACCCTGTTCAAATAGTTGATCCCTAATCTGGTCAGAAACAAACTGTCTTGGCTATTCTTGACTATTTGGTGTCATCCCATACAGACAGAAGTTCCTAAATGTTGTTGCTTCTCCAGTGAGACATTTTCTTGGGTGTCTTTGTGTAGATGACCCTTCTTCTTCCTGTTTCACGTCATCAACTGGTCCACCTGTTCACCGTGAACGCCCCGGACCATGGTGCAGGGCAAGTGTTAAATGAGTTTCAGTATATAAATCCCATGAAAAAGGCTTCTCCAGCTGGGATTCTTCCTCTCTATTTTAACTCCCTTTATCCCCGGCAGAGACCTCTACTCTCCCCAGTTCCATTTTGTCTTCTCCCCATATGCTCTCAGCCTCACATATGCAGTAGGACGGGTGTTTGTTTAACCCTAAGCCTTTGATGGAGAGTGCTTATTGTCTCTGGTCCCTCTACAGTCGGTGGGTGAACATTTCCCAGCTAAGGCAATTGTTTTCTTTCCACCGTGGCCCCAGCCTGAAAAAGTACCTGTCGGTCTGGACAACTCATTAAGCAGGGCCTGGTACAGATTTACTAAGCTCATGACTCTACTTTTCCTCTGGCCTCTTGTTTTTTTCCCTGCTATGGAGTCAAGCTGTGGGTGGGAGTACCTGGATGGTTTTACTGTTTGCGGTGCTTCCAAAAATATTGGGTGTGATTTGGGCATGAATATACATTTTTGGTGAAGAAAAAAGCATGTTCATGCATAAATCAGAGTGATACATTACCCAAAAGTACATCTTCCATCACCCAGAACTATGTCTGGTTTCTTTCAATAACTTGTTAAGTCAGAATGGAAAACTCCCTCCCAAGGGAAATCAGTATTTGACTGTTTGACACCCTCTGGTTCCCTACTTAAGGCAAGCCAAGATTTACGCTGAACAGATAACACAGTAATACCACTGAAATAGCTCCTGTGTTGTCACATGGCACTCATTTATTAAACTCAAGAAAGCATTGTGTGGAATACTCCCCATGTGTTCTCTGTAGTACCTGGTTATCTCTTCTAATGACCATTGCATGCTGTTGTTCTGCATTCAACCGTGCACGTTGTTTTCTTTGCTCAGCTGCACAGAGGGGGGGTGGGTATCAAGTGTTAATCCTCAGAAAGCTGCTGTGGTGTTGGAGCTTGGCGTCTGCTTTAATTACTGCATCATTAGTCCTCCCCCTCTCGGCCTCAGTTCTGGAGAAAATGAGAGAGCAGAACAGCTGGAATTTTATATTTGTATCGAATCCCTGCACATCAGATTAATGCTGCATTGCAAAACACTCAGAACCTTTAAGAAGAAGATATGCTTTATTCATCCCTTACAGGAATATTTCTTTGCCCACTTTGTTGTGTTTTTACATACACATTACACACAGGGCGGATGTATACATGCACAACACAGAGGATATACATGCACAAACACAACCACACACATGCAGGAGAGGTGGCAGAGTAGAGAGGCTGGCACCTCTCCAGCTAACAGATCACTCCATTTTTTTTGGTTCAATCGGGACGTGAACCGGCGAACCTTTGGACCCAAGTCCAAGCCCTTACAGACTAAGCCACTGCCGCACTTTTATACAAAAACTGGAAGCACCTTAGAAGTGACAATCTCTATTCTATCTTTGCACCAACATTACATATGCTCTAAGTGTACAGCGTTTTTACGTGTTCTGTATACTTTATTACAGACTCTGTAAACTCATAAAGGCACACTTTTCCTGTGAAACAACTATCCCTGTTTAATGAGGAAATTAGAATTAGTCAATTACTGCTTGTAATCATATACATTATATTTATTTGTAATTAGTAGGGGTGTAAGGGTAGAACGGTGTCACACTTAAGGATTAAGGATCATTAATAAATATATATCTGGTCTCCACTACAACTGTGCTAACGCCATTTGCTGATGAAATCCATGAGGTACGACGGAAAGCTCTCGAGGAATTCCATTAAATTGACTTTACTTAAGTATTTCTTCTCTTGATAACTCTTTCCATCCTTAGTAAAAAAAAGCCCTATGGGAATCGAAATATTTTACAATACATTTTAAAGAAGAACAGACAAGAATCCAGTTAAGAATGAAAGAAGCAGCAACAATGGTATTAGCTTTTAGACATATTTTCACACAGAACCAAGACAGAAGGTTGTGTTTAGGACGAAGTGATGTTTTTCTCAGTAAAAGGGTTAGTTTCAACTCTTTTGTTGACTGTGCTGTGTGCCTGAGTTGTGAACAGCTGGGTGGAAGTGTGACCACTCCCCACTGATTACCCCTTTGTTTCTGAAATCGTCACTGGGGCTTTGCCAATTTCCAGCGAATACTGTACGTGTGTTTTTGTGTGTGTGGTTCTGTCACTGCCTTATCATGCGTGGCCTCTGCAGAGGGTTATCACTTGGTATTCCACTAGCGACGGTAAAGTTTCCACTGCAGACAAATGGAACAATGCAGACCCTCCCTCTCTTCTCCACAACTTCTGCCTCTCCTCTGTCCGCTATATATAAACCTCAACCACAAGTATATCCTTGTCCAAGACATCCTATTATTTCTTTCTGCTGTTGCCAGAGAAGCTGTGTGACAGTGAAGCACTCAGCCTCACCCAAGTTCCCTCTTCCAGTAAGAAAAACAGCAAGAAGTTAGCGAAGGAGACAAAAATCATGTAGATAGGATGTTTTCAGGGATAGGATGTGATTTAACATGTGTAAAAGTAGCTTTTCCTGGAGATCATAAAGTTAAAGCTGGTTCAATATTACCGTATGTTTGTCCTCCTAAGTCCTTCATTTTATAGTATGTCTTGTCTTTTTCTTATATTTTATCTTTTTATTTTGCTCTCTTTTATTTGTATTTTACCTTCTTTCTAGCTTAAAAAAAAAAAAACGATAGTCATTTTATTTATCTTTTAGCACTGTCATTCATGTTTGGCCATCTGGAAAGCCCACTGAGACAAACGTGTATTGTTATATTGAGCTATATAAATAAACTTGGATTTGATTTGACTTTGCAATCTACTTTTCTATTACATAAGAGTTGCGCCGGTCAGAGTCTAGATTTGTCACCAGACCATCAAATGGTTGTTCTATTTGACCAGAAAAATGGACAGTCAGGCATCGATGTGAGTGGTCATTGAGTTGACTGGTTATAGATAAAAGGAAGAAGACTTTACACTTAGCACGTACACACACTAACACACACTTGTCTGAAGTGGTTGCCCTGGCCCGTCGCCTGCAGCCTGTCAGCGCTCCTTCAGAGAAGTGTCCATTCTTCTGTCGGGCTCCTCGGTTCTCAAAATGCCTGTCCACGTAGGAGCGGAACAGATGGTACTGTCTCCACCTTGCCTGCTTAGCTGCTTTTTTATTACCTAATTTGGCCTTGTTAAAGTGTGTAAGTAAAAATGTTAAATGTATGTTCCTGCACCAACCCTGCCTGTGTGTGTTTGTGTCAGCTGGATTTTAGAGATGTTCCAGCTTTACTGAACCACTAAAGTAGTATGACACGAATAAAATGATGTACTTAGGCTTTTAAAGCTTTGCACTACACATAAAGCTGTCAGGCACAGTGTAGAACAAGGGTTTACAAGGTACGGCACCTGGTCTGTGCTCTTGTAGAATGAGTATAAAACTAGGCCTATAGCCTGGCTGTTTCTTTGTGGCACATCTTTGTAATCTTTTTCCTCAGTGGTGGAAAGTAACTATGTACATTTACTTATATCTGTATTTTCCTTAAGTATGTCCATTTAAGTCTTGTATTGTACTTTTTACTCCACTAAATGTATTTTAACACACACTCACTATATTACTTTTAACATATACAACACATGATATGCTGATACGGTGTAATGCAGTACTGTTCTACTCGTACACAGTATTTGAAGTATCTTAATTTGGTCCACATTGACAAACTACAACACTAAAATGCTCTCACATGTATAAAAACAAGATTATATAATAACCATGATAATATAATTCTGTGGGAGATCCATTCTGATTTAACTTTGACTAATGATACCTGAAAAACATGAATCAGATAATACTGATGTACTTTATATTATTCTGAAATTGGCCATTGTGCAGAAGGAGTACTTTTACTTGTCATAATTGAAATACAGTTTTGACGCTAATACTTTTCTACCTATACTTAAGTAACATTTTAAAATCAGGACTTTTACTTGTAGTGGAGTATTTTAAGACTGTAGTATTTGTACTTTTTTAAGGGATATAATACTTCTTCCAACACTGTGTATCTAGAGATTCACAGATATGGATTCCAGGAGTATTCATGGGAATATGGCATAAACCTGAAAATAAGCAACGGGTTATTTTCAATAACAATAGGTGTCAGGGTTAGTGTTGACTGAGCACTTGTTCTATCCTGTCCTCACTTGGATCCAAACACAGCTAAATTGAGACGTGAGAGTCTTATCTGATTGGCTGCTGGCAGAGGTAAAGTGGTGTGTGAAGGGACACTTAAGAAGATAGGTGGCCGGGGATGCCGGTCTGGATCTGGCCTTTCCTGTCCGTCATATTTTCCGTAGTGCTTCTCTGCTAGAAAAAGGAGTCAGAACATTTTGAAACCATGCCAACATCTGACAAGGCAGATTAACACTGGCTTCTTCCTGGTGCTTAAATTCAATGTTGTTGTAGTTTTTTTTGCACTGAAACAATTGTCAAGAAAATGGTGAGTACAATGACCCTTGGTTGACCTTTGGTTGCTGCTCTTAGGTTCACTGGCCTCTTTTTTTCCCTTAGAGGCTAACTGTTTAAAATGACATCTTAATGGGATTGATGAGAGCTGACATGAAATGAAGTTATCCCGATAACTTAATCTTATTGATGTCTTCACATTACTATGTTTGCTTTAATGACTATGATGCAACAATGTGCTGTTTGTTCAGCCACAATGTGGTGTTAAGAAGTGTCACTCAAAGGACTGTACAGTCAAGACAGTTCTCATTTGTATTATTAATCAACGTTCAACTTTACAGGAAAGATATTACCTTATTTTGTTGAGTTGTGTACTTGCAGTATCCCAAAGGTTTCCTACAATGTTCAAACCTAGAGAAACCCCTAATATGATTCAACGTTATGGTCAGCATTTGGTCGCCGAAAAAGTGGTGTTGTATCCTCTTGCGAATGCTATTGCGGTTGTCTGCTAAAATGTGTCATAAATGAACTTTTTACGTAGTTTTAACACACCTTTTCACACAAAGCTTTCTAGATCTCGCTTGCTCTTAACTACATATTTTAATTTGAATAACTATTTTAGTCACTGGACGTCTGGATCTTAAGTTATCCATAAGAAAAGCTGGTTACGTGTTAGCGAGTAGCTTGTAGCACGTTTGTCTACCTGTGAAATGTTTTAAAGTCAAACTGTTTTATTCAGGGTTTTCATGTGATTGTGTTACTGGTTCTTTTTTTGTATAGTCCAATGGGGAATCCAAAGTGGGAAACAGATGGCGATGAGTGAATGCAACTACTCCCATAATGCAATGCTACAACATGTTGCATCTGCCTGTGTGAGTCAGGGGAGTTTTGTCTAATCAACAAGCCCAAATGGTTTAGACAACAGAGTGTGTTGAGCCAAGAGTGTTTGTTTGAGTTTGTAGGAATTTTGCATCTGGAACAACGAGATTACATAGCACTTTGTCTCTCAATTCCTGTTTACTGGTCTTTCAGTTTGACCATTTTTACGCTCCTTATCCTGTGTGTATGAGTGTGTCTGTAGCAGTCGGACTGTGTGTGGTTTTCTCATTTCATCCTGTCTTATTGTATGCCTTCATTCTGCTGGAAGGTCACCAGAGATTGAGTGGACCCCCGGTGGAGAGGTGATAAGATGAATGGGAATAGATGACAGTAAAAAGCAACACGGGTGGTTCCATCTGTAATACTGATAAGATGAAGACCCCCTGTACTCTAAAAGAGAGATGCACAGACAGCAGACTCACTGTATCACAATTATAGCGTGAAACAGTCAATCATCATTTTAAGGATCGGAATAAATATTAGGCAGGTCAGCATGGGCACTGTTGAAGTCGGCTCTGCCCAAAATATGTTGCCTTTGCTGCGGTGACCAGTGTTGTTGTCAGTGTCTGGCCACATAGGAGCACCCACTCATCTATATGGTCCAGCAGTATGTGCATGAGGATCATTCCATTTGTGGACTACACTCATTTCTCAGTATCTGGCTGGACGGGTGAATACTCAAATCCTATTCTGGACTAGAATAAAGTAGATCAGATATCCTTGCTGCTGCTGGCTTTAATAAAAACACAGATCATACAACATATACTTTTAGTTTCAAGGGAATCGCCAAATTATAGAGTGGAAAATTGAATTCACATTTCTATTATTGTTTTTTTGGTGGTTGGTACAGAAATGTCTCAAGAACTATTGGATGGATTGTTATTTTAAGTCTTTACTTCTCCAGTGAAATTCTTGACATCTACATATAACATCTCAGTTTGGTACAGCCATTCGTGATCCCCAGAGGTTGAATTTATCCGACTTGCATTCAACATTCATGTTCCAATTCACGTTGCTGCAGTTTTCAGATGACGTTTGTCTATGTGTTAATAGAGCAGCTATGTTAGCATAGCCTTAATCAAACCGAACGCAATTCAGAAAACACACATATTTTGCAAACGTTTGTCCTGTTTATTGCCATTAGATCACTGGATTTCTTTTATTTTGGGTGTGTTCCGCTGTAGTAAATTAGAAACCACTGGGAAAAGAAACCAAAATAATGCCCCATCAAACTCCACAGTATTTGAGGGAAAATTTGCTTCTCGTTTGTTGTTAACATAGCATTTGTTTTTTCACATACAAAATAGAGCAATAGAGTTATCACATCAGACAGTGTGCCAAAAATCAGAATATTGTAATGCCCTTCTTTCATTCAAACTGCCTACATGGAATGTTTTCTAACCCTACAACTATGACACACTAAAATGACACACTTGAAATATCCCCTGGAAATGAGTTTAGCCTCATCACTCCCAACAGCTGCCCTCTGATGCCAGTTCATAAGAAAGTTGTGAAACTGGATTGTGAAATCATTCATGCGTGTCATACATTTTAAACTCTAATTTTTCAAAAAGGGAAGTGATAAAGATCATCTTTAATGCCCTTTTTGCCTGGACCTTACAACGGCACTGTTCTTATGTTTGACAGAAATGTTTTTAAAATATTTTACACAGGACGAGAAAATGTAAGAAAGAGAAGGACTCAGAGAGGTCAGCTATAGGGCAAGGTCTTTGGGAAATACTCTGTTATTCATCTGCAGTCCAAATTCCTCTACACAAACCCATACTTACGGGTTCTAGATACAGCTGATGCCTTCACTTGCACATCAGCTACTTTAGCAGATGGTCAGCCGTCTTTAACAAGCTGGTCGTGTGTCTCACGTCTTCCCTGGTCCAGATTCTGACCACTGAAGGCTGTTGTGGTGTTTCTGAGGCGTGACTCACCCGCTCCGGCCTGGGCACTGAGTTGTGGAAACCCAGCGCTCTCTTTCTCCACTGTTTATTTTGGAAGTCCCGTTTTCTGGCACTCTGTGAAGGTCAATGCTAAGGGGAACCATTAAAAGAGAGGACTACTCGGGAGATACACTATATAGACAAAAATATTGGGACACCCTGGTATATGGGGGTTGTTTTTCTGGGGTTGGCCTTGGCCCCTTACTTCCAGTGAAGGGGATTCTTAATGCTTCATCTTACCAAGTCCTTCTGGACAATTTTAGGCTTCCAACTTTGTGGAAACAGTTTGGGGAAGGCCCTTTCCTGTTCCAGCATGACTGTGCCCCAGTGCACAAAGCAAGGTCCATAAAGGCATGGCTGGATAAGTTTGGTGTGCAAGAACTGGACTGGCCCGCACAGAGCCCTGACCTCAACCCCACTGAACACCTTTGGGATGTACTAGAACGGAGAGCCAGGCCCTCTCGTCCAACATCAGTGTCTGACCTCACAAATGCTCTTCTGGATGAATGGGCACAAATTCCCACAGACACACTCCAACATCTTGCAGAAAGCCTTCGTGAGTGGAAGCTGTTACAGCTGCAAAGGGGGGGGGGGCAACTTGAAATGAATGCCTAAGAATTTGGCATTTGGGTGTAATGTGTAGGTGTCCCAATACTTTTGTCTATATATTGTATATTCTGGATTTGGACATATTTTGGACATGGTTCCTGATGGAAGAGTGGGGGAGAGTCTGGTTTCTCCCGCTTTGGGCTGTACTATGATGGATTTTAACTGTTTTCATGTGACATGGATCCACGTGTTAATCTTTCTGCTCTACATAGTATACGATGACAGAAAGGACTTTTTGCATGGCTTCTTGAAGACATTTTAATGGGGTCCTGGTGGAAATGGAAACAGACCCATCTGTGGGCCCCCTCCCCCTGTTGATCACTCTTTTTTCTCCTCTCTTTTTTCTTTTCTTTCCATACTCTCTCTCCAAGCACTCCCACAGCAGGAAGAACCCAATTATAGAGATATCGAGCCCATGCTGAAAATGTGATAGCCTGTGAAATGTCTTCAGCGTCACACAGAGACAATGTTTGTCCTGCCCCAGTGCAAACAGGATGCTGTGTGCAGGAGAGCGGTGCGAGATAAGAACAGACAACGGCAAGAGGGAAAGACCAAAAAAAAAAAAAAAGGCACCACGGGGGCAGAGGACAGTGTGGACAGAGAGAGCTGGGAGATTGATGATGCCGAGATGATCCAATGACCTCAAGAGAGACGGAAGCAGTATAGTAACGGTATCATTAGAATAGTGCGATTCTGTTACAGGAAGTGGAAGTGTATGTGCTGCTACCTGAAGGAAATGCAGCCTGCAATGCAGACATTGTGTTCTCTCTCCTCCTCTGACTCCTACCCATTTCCTGTCGCTTCCTTGCTTGGTAGTAGTTCACAATGACTTCATGTACCAAGGAAATTCACGGTTGATTTGCAAACCTTGTTATTTGTGGCAGAAGATAATAAAGTACACAACCCTGCAGTGCGCTTCAGGGATTTGCATTATAGGTGTAATCATTTTATTCTCACACAGAAACCGATTACAGCATGATTACATCTTTTATCCAATAAACCAAAGATTGTTCTAGTCCCCAGGGATTTATCTGCTGAGCTCCTTTTGTTCACAGTGCTGCTTGTTCGATTAGGACTTGGGTGATGTCAACTTGAAAAATGGTTAATACTTATCAGGGAGTGTTTTAATTGCTTTTAGCCCTATGTCCAGAAATCTTAAAAATACAATGTGTAGGGTATAGTAAGAATTGTTCTAAAACATCTATCCCCCAAATTAAAGAACATTATCTACACAAAAAGAAACACGTCAAACACATTTGTTGTACTTGATGTTACAGAGATATCTTCTGAAATAAGTATTCTAAGTGGCTAGCCCTCGTTTGTCCTGTCCCTAATCGGCCACAGTGAGTCAATTTAGCATCAAGACATCAAGACATGAGAGGGCAAAAGTGTAGAGCTGCACTGAAATCACGTTAAAGGTACGGGGTTTGTGTACGTATCTTATGGTTTGTGTATTAGATAAAAACCCAAAAACTAAAAATAAAGGTATTGCACTGAGGGTCTGACCATGCCCCCACTCCCCACTGGATTAGCAAAGTTTCCGTTGTTGCGGTTGCACAGGTTTTCAGATTTTTGCCATTTTTGGTTTAGTCAAACAGGACACACAAAGAGGTCTAATATAAAATATACTGTAGGCTGACAAAACACATGAAGATAGCAGTATTATTTGAAACTAAACTCTTTCTGATTGTTGCACTTGGATAGATAGCAGTTGGCTTTTTAATTTTTTTCCTAATAACTGATGACTACTCTTGGATTGGCTGGACCCGGCAGTAGAGGTGAAATGCTGCCACTTATGTTTTTGGAGTGTAGCCATTACATATTGCAAAATACTGAAACCGTAATTATTTTATAATACTTGGCATGAATAAGCCTAAATTATCCTGTGTGATTAAGATCATGATTACAGGAAGTTCTTCAAACATTTCCCTACTGGATTATTAACCACGCTACACATGCTGAGGTTAACACTGAATTATGGATGTCTTGAAATTAATAGCCGACATTGTGTTTACATGTTCGAACAGCGAGAGCCACACACATTAAAGAAGGGAGTTATTGATCTTGCTTACTGGGCACATGATTGACATGTTCAGCAAATAGCAACAGTAAATATCATGGCATGCTGATAACCTAACAGCAGCTTATTTGTAGAATCAGAAGAGGCTTTTTATAAGGCTGTGTTTTGCTATTCGTCTGACATTTAAATCTTTCACCCTCGAGATTAACAATGCTCCCTGATTCAGGACTCAGTTCCCTCACTTCCAAATCAACTTTTAAACCCTTTAAACACAAATACACAGGCAGAAAAGCCGAACTCCAAACCCAGCTCTGTCCTCAGCTAACACTTCTGTGCAGATGCCTCCAGAGAAGGGGGGCTTCTGAATGACTTTCAAAGCTTGAGAAAGTAGAGCAGCTTTTTATGTTGAATCTGTGACAGCCTTTTTCTCCCTGTCTTCCATTTCTAAATTATGCATACGTTTCTAAGTATGTTCTTTTTAGCAGATTGAATCCTCCCTTTGAAAGTGTGAGTGCAACCAGTTTGATCTTCTCCCTCAGGATGTCCTCCGGCCGTTCTCCCACTGAGCCAGATGTTAAGGCAGTACTTTCACTTTTGGAGTTTTGGTTCACAGAGTTGTTAATGAGCATCTCTGCAGTAATACTGTTCTTTAAATGTAATTCTAACAGGCAAGTTTGACACTAGTACTGTCTTTGCCCATAACCAGTCATAGAAGCTATATGGTTAATGTGGTAATTCACACTTGAAAGTCCTTTAGGGACAATTTGAAATCAAATGTCAGTATAGGACACAGTTTGTTCATGCATGCAGGCAACGCCATTGACATATTCAGCCAGTAGCAATTGTAAATGTGTAAAATACATGGAAGAACATCTTTGTTTTAGTTTTAAAATCGTAATTCCAGCAGCATTGGCTGTAGTAATTACAATTCATTGCTCCTGCTTGTTAGGGAAATTGCGCCAATATATTTGTCTATGTTCTTTATGAATTGGTTAATTGGTTCACGCTCAACTTGAAATGTTTAAATTTGATCGACCAACAGTCCAAAACCCAAAAGAGATTCAGTTTACACATATAACAAAGAGAAAAGCATCAAATGCTTGCATTGGAGAACCTGCAACGAGAGAATAGTTGGAGTTTTAGAATTGTTGGAGCCACAAAACACAAACATCCATATTAGTTTAATCCCTGCAGCTTCCATAATCCTCTGAGAAAAGCCTTCAAAAAAGAATGCCGTGTGATCTGTGCCACCAGTAGCACAGCCTTCTGGATTTTGGGACTGTGGGAATATCCAACTCTATAGGATCAAAACTTGAGTGTTGGGCCACACCGGTGACCCTGATGCCCTGAGGCCACACACTGAATGTGTAGGTCTCATAACATATTTTAAACTTAAAGAAAACTATTTTTATGTTGATGTCCAATCCTGGTTAATGGTAAATGCACTCAATTGAAGCAGAAAAACCCTCATTGCGTGCAATATCGATCGTAGAAGCTATGCCTACACGTACTGAGATGCATTTTGCATGAGCAATATCCTCTTTAAGGCTTATGCAGAAGTAGCCTCTTTCCTCTGCTTTTCTTAGGCTGGAGAGCTGGTTTGTGATACATGAAAAAAGAACAAGTACAGAATCCAATAATAAATTGCGTTTTGTTCTTGCTTGTATCCAACTACATCTCTGATGAGTCCAAGGATGACGCTGGCTGCAGGGAGAATACATCTTGCAGCAGGAGAAAATAGCTGTATTGCTCAATATAGCACCCACTGAGACGTTTATTCCTTGAATGGTCAACATTCGTTATCAACACTGATTTTAAATCCACAAAAAAGTTTGTGAGTTTACACTTCAAGTACAATGCAAATGTGTGAAGTTGTGCCAGAACGCCTAAACTCTACAAGGACCACCAACTGCTGAAGTATCTTCTCCAAGTTTAAATGTTTGTGTACTTGACAAATAAATAAAGAATAGTCAGTAGAAAAATAGATGAGACCTGCAGCCACTCAAGAACATTCGTATTTCTTATGTAACTTTACAGGGAAATCCCAAAGGTTCTTTGAAATATAAGGGATAATTGTGACATCAAAAGAAATATATCGCAAGACTCAGTGCTTCGTAAATATTCGGCAGACTCTTTGTTGGGAAGTAACTTACTTTGCAGCCTAGCTACTGTCTCTGCTCCTTCTGTTGAATTACCCCAGCAGGAGCAAAGTAAACACGAGGATTAACCTTCCGCACTGCATCTGACACGGCTTTTAAATCTCTCCTAAAACACAAGATCATCTCAAAACGTCAAGAAATCCCCCCAGTTTTCTCAGTGGCTTTCCACTTTATCAGTTATAGTTTTAAAAACCTTTTCGTAATCATTTTCAAATTAAGTATAACACTTCTCTGCTCCAGTGAGTAAGATGTTCCCCTCACAGGGACAGTAACCAGGGCTGTGGAGCCTTTTATGAGATCTCTCAATCACTAATGCCATGTGGAACATTGTTGATTCCTCAGGAAGGTGTCTGGTGCTTGTAAAAGTTGACCTTTGTTCATGTCTATTGAAGAGAAGTTGCGCACATTCAGACGTGGATGTGTTTTTTACTACCACCTCTGTCACTGTTAATGAGCTGCTTCATTACATTTCTTTGTCTTTTTAAGGAGAATGTAGCATTAGTTTCACTTTCAGTGCAGCTGATATATGACCTATTGTAGCCAGAATCCCAGTTGTCCAAAAGCAAATCTAGGTCGGATTTATTTTACCCATTATTATTCATTTTAACATTTTGTGTGAAACATGCAAGTTTGGAGAAATATTAGCAAATACATAATACTGCTGTTATGTGTCTTTCACTGCGCTATCATGACGTCTGTTATTGTGCAAGTTAATAAAAAGATATGAAAGTAGTTGAGCCAACACCATAACCTTTGCCCTAAATTCAGAATAGGCACCAGTAGCAATATTACTACAGCCATGTAGACAGCAAACGTCCATCCAGTATTAATCTAGTTTCTCATGATACATTATTTACAACAAATGGTAGTGCAACTCCTGGACAATGCTATTAAAAGAAAAGTGATAAGAGCTTTAGTGAAGGTCAATGACAGTAATGAAAGCAATCCCTTTTCTTCAAAATAAGCTCAAACAGAATAGCTTATCTTCATTTTATTATACCAACCAAGTCAATCCCTTTGGATTTGTATTGCCTAGACAATACATTTATAACATCACCTTGGACCTTAAGGAAATTGGATTGACACTTAAAGACTAACCAATCAATCGATAACAAATATAATCGTACATTGCAGCTTTAATCTTGGGTGGGCACTTTCCGCAGGGATCGTAAAAGTTGCAGATATGAAGAGATCCTTATCTCCATGCGTTATCTCCCTCCGTAGGCCCATACAAAGTTAGGAAATTATTGTTCTGGGTTATTTTCTTTGACGCAACAGACATTGGAGAAAGATTAACAGTACCATTCTATCAGTTCAATTATTTTGACTATGAACAGTATGCCCTGTAGTGCCATAGAATAGCAGAGATACTTAAAGCAGCTTCAAGTTTTCTAATCGGGGCGATCGAATGTGAGCAAACTTGGGGAGGATCAAAAGTAGACACAGCAGCTCATCAGTGTGGACAGCTTTTTACTACAAATGATTTCTGAGTCATAAATAGTGTGTCTGGGTTGCATTTGAAACAGACACTCCCTTCCTCTCAGTGGTTTGGAGTGTTTCCCTGTTATTCTGTCACGCATCTTTTATATACGGAGACACATCGAGATTGCCTTGCGTTGAAATATTTGTGGAAAAACTATAACAATAACCTATTGCAGAGGGCCTACATGTGTTTTACAAGGGTTTACGTTGCATTGCATTGTACGATTCAATACAAACTTCAATTTATCACAGTTGGTCACTTTCTGTAAGTCCACCAATGTGGTCCTGGAGTGTCTGAGCTGGACTGAGAGTTTCTGCTTTTGTCATTACATAGACATTAAAAAGAAAAGTAAACATAAAAAGAAATGCAGCAGAACAAGAGGTCCCGTCCTCCTTTTTGTAGGCTGAACTGGAAGTCAGCATCCCAAGGAGAGCAAAACTAGACAAAAGCATTGGGATTTTCCCTTTGGATTTAGATTTTTCGCTTAGGGCGAAGTGTAAATGCAATTGGCAGAAGAAAATGGAAATGCTATAAACAGACTACATGACGGTCGCATGACTTCATGTCACCAATGTCAAGCTAAAGGTGGGCTTGTGTTTGGTGTGATGAGGGTTACGTAGTCTCATTGAGATACTTACAAACAGACAATTTTAAGACGCATAAATGCTTCTGACGTCCATCAATCGGGTTCTTTTATCTCATAAGCTTATGTTAACATTACTTTTACCTTATTAGACACTTTTATCCAAAGCGACTTACATACACTCCGTACTGTGGACAATCTCCACAGAAGCAGTTTGGGGTGAAGTGTCGAATCTGCTCTACCCTGATCTGAAGATCGACGCCCTATCCCACTGCACAACAACCGCCCTACATTTTTCAGAAAGCTAACCTAAAACTCATTCAAAACCTGAAGCGGTAACTCAAACTCTGGTTTAGCAATCATTCCAGCACTCCTCTATTTGGGAGTTTGTGCGGTAGCTACTTCCACTATTTCATCCAAAATTCCCCAGTAGCCCAAAAGCATTTTCCTTATAGATCATCATTGTTGAAGACCTCTGTTAACTAGATGTCAAAACACCTTAAAATAAATACAAAGTTATTTATGAATATTTCCTTTTTATTTTTTAAAACATGGATGTTATATATTTGTTAAACTTTCTACAAGCTGCAAAAAGCGTTTTACTAAAATCTGTCACTTTTGAGTCGATGGGAGGAGTGAGAACTTTTTCCTAGTGGTAAAAACACAGTGTTTTCATGTTTTTGAGAACAAAACATGAACATCTATTAAGCTAGTATCAACCACAGACCCTATTTCTGGCAAAACCTCACTCAAAAAACCATTAACACGGAGATGAGGGATCCGGGAAGTGCTAAAATGCTAAGTCATTTCTGGTTTTGGGACTCATTACTGCACCACTCTATTTGAGTGCAGGAAAGTAGCTCTGTATCATGATTGGGAGACTGCAGTCTGTGTTGAGTAACACATGGCAGAGGTGTGAGTGGGAGAGCTCACACTCTTCAGATAGTGGCAGATCTGTCTGTTGCCGGGCTCCCTTTCAGCCTGGTGTGAATCAAACAATGCTTGTCAATACTGACTCTCAAGGTGAAAGGCATTTTCAATCGTTATAAATGTCCATGTTTGCGTCTGTACTGTGCTGCAGTGTTACCTATGACGGGAAGATACTGTATGTGAGCTTCGGATCGGTGTTGTAATTTCATGCAGCTGCAGTCTCATGCAGTGAGGAAAAGGCTGTGGTTGTCTCTGAGTGCTGTAGTTTCCTGTTTTCGGGTGACTCTTAATCTACACAAATCCCAGCTGATGGGGGTTGATTCATACTCAAAGGGGTGGGTGTACATACATTTCTTTGAAAAACTGGTTTTCTTTTTTTCATTGCTCCACTACAGAATTGACCCTGCAGCTACCATTCTGTTTATGCTTAGTTTATACTCCTTCTATTAACAGAATCCACTCTTTGAACTTACACTCTCAAGAGGTGTAGGCTTCAATACCAATACTGGTGAAGATTCTCAATACGTTTTTGTACCACATGAAATTGCAAGTATTTTATAAAAATCACTCCTTCTATCACCATTTTCATAGTTGTTATGTTAGGATGTTAAACACGTTATAACTCTGTCATTAATGTCTATTTTCTTTTATACCTGACAGTAGAAATTCTGGCTTCACCTGGCTGTCGTAGTATTACTTCTCGGCACATCCTTAAACTCTGAAACCGTCCTCTGTTGTTCTTTAATATGATGATGGGGTTTTCGGTAACACTTTACTTGAATGGGTGTTCATAAGACTGACATAACATTGTCATAACCATGACATGAGACCTGTCTTAAACGTTAATGAATACTTATGACAGTTGTCGTTAAGTGCCATTCGGTACGTTAGGTCACTTTTGATGCAAAGGTGACATTGTTTGAGATGTCCTTGTTATGACAACTTGACATAAAGCAAGACAACAAAACCTGACAACTGTCATAAGTATTCATTAATGTTTAATACAGGTGTCATGTCATGGTTATGACAATCTTATGTCAATCTTATGAACATCCATTCAAGTAAAGTGTTACCGGGTTTTCTGACATAGAAAGCCTCATGCATGCATTCCGTTATGCATTCTCGATACCCGCTTGTGTCTGCTCAGGGTAGAGGGGGTCTTGGAACTTGTTCAGCATTCATTGTGGGAAAAAAAAAGCTGGTTAATACCCTGAAGAACTCACAAGTGCGAGAGAGCAAGCAAAGACTACCTAGTTAAAAACCAATCATGAGATAAAACTGTTTCAGTGGTCACTCTTGGATTTAGCTTGCTGCTAAAGGAGGAACAGCATAGTAGTCGTGTGTATTAGCAACCTTTATGATATCCTTTATACTATAATCAACAAAAATACCTGCTTGAATTACATTTTTCTTATCTACCCTTTTATTTCTTTGGGGGGATTAAGAGTCGTTTGATTGGGCCACAGGGCTTTATTTGATGATCCCAAAGGCAATTTTATTAAAAGCATAATGAAGCATTAACCCTCCTCCGCACCTCCATACCGTAACCTGCCGTCTTCTATAGGGAGGAGGATATGTCCCAGGAGCCAGCCTCTGTCTAATTCAGTGTTTTCTCAGAGTGGGTTTGCTCTAATTAATTCCATAATGAGCCTCTTTCATGTGGAGTTGCATGAAACACTAAGGGGACACACTCTCGCGTCACCGGCCTCCCCCGAGCGAATGTGGAGGAGTCGTTAGGGAAAGTGACATCGGGTGGCAACCTGTTGAAAGACGCGGGGCCAGCCAATCATCCGGCAGCCCCCCTGCTGATTCTCCAGCTGCTCTCCTTCCTCAGATCATCTCCTTCAGTCAATGGCCTCCATCGAGGCGGTGTATTTTTAGTCTGCCCCCTGAAAGTCAATAACCTCCTTTCTGAAAGTGTCAAAATGAAACACCAACTCTAACGAAGCCGGGCCCAAGTGAAACAGCTCTGAAGTTAGAAGACTTCTGTTGAATATATTAAACAAATATATATATTTATATTCTGAACAAAGTGCATCTGTTTAATGAACTAAGCAGATAAATACAAATTATTCAAAGAAGAATTTCCTTTTAAAAAGAGGTCTTTACATTTTGTATCTACATTTTTTTCTCGGATCTAGCAGCGTTTGGTTGAATATGATTTTGCCTTCTATTTAAGGAAGCAATATCCTGTTAATAAGAAATAAAGACTATATTCACATTAACTTGGGACATTATAGAAGCAGTAAAGGGATTCCAAGCCTTCGTCATGGCAAATGAGGTGGTGAAGAAAGGGTGAAAAAATGTATTCTACTTATAGAGCACATCGTTTGTATACTCTCATTTGAATTGTGGAAGATGTGTTTAAAAATGTGATTATTTTTCCGGTTACCTGAAAGCCCATTCTGACAAAGTCACAAGGTCATTTGAATGTAGGAGGGGAGAGGGACTGCTTCAAACAAACAACAACACTAAGCTGAATGGACAGAGCGTGATGGAACTGCCAACATGAGTTTGGTTTCCTCTGAGCCACACATATTTAAAACTTTAAAGCAGCTTTAATAGGTATTTTTAGATCAACAGAGATATTCAATAACATTTTCAATAGATCAAACACAACATGCTTTGTTTAGTGTTATGAATATTGACACATCATTTCCACCGCTTTCATTCACAAATACTTTGAATCATTCAAACCAGTGTCCAGGTAAAATAACCCATCTTGTGCATTAATGGAACCTGTGTGCAGAAAATTCTAATTCAGTGTGTCAGATGTCAAAGAAAAGACCTATTAAAGCCTCAAACTGTAGCGTTTCTCGGTTCGTCATACCATAAATACGTGTTTTAAAAAAAGATCTGTGGTAAAGTCTGTGTGTGTGCTATTAGTTCCAGGTGTTACCAAGCAACCGTTTCTTTTTTGAGACTCCTCATCTCCACTCTCTGCTTTTCAATTATAGAGGTAGTGCGCTGCAGAGCGAAGTTTTCTTTTTTTAAGACGTAGGCTATTTGTCTTACCCCATGCCAGCTTGTTCCGAGAAATCGACAGTGGTGCAACCTTGCTGGGAATTGGAAGAATATCACAATTGTTAAGAAGAATGAAGCAAAATAATGAGAAGGAACGATGGACAGACCTTGAGATCAGCACGACTTACAGCAATAAAAATATTTGTGTTGAGTTTGTAGCCTTAAGGAAACAGTGTCAGGATTACGGGAGTTTGAGGAGTAGGGAAGCTCACGTGCAGGCCATGTGTTCCCAGCATTTCCCCACAGGGGTCTTTCACAGGACAGGCCTGGACGTAATTTCTTTACGAGCCTCAGTTTAAACGGCCTGCCAAAGAATGACTGGCTGAATGCTATAGAGAGAAGAACAGTATGTGCACTTCAGGTCATGACCTCTGATGCTCTGTGACATCCTGAAGGTTGTGGCCTCTGCTTAACTTTTCGAGCCTCATGTTATTTTACACTATTTCTGTGTTATTGTCCCAAGCCAAAATTAAAGCTAGAGATTGGTCACCACAAATAGTTTGAGTACCCAAGACATTCTGACAATTTAGGGGTTAAGGTTTGAGTACTTTTGCTTGAACAGCACTCACACAATAATAATGTGTCACATACGTCTAGCTGTGTTCAGTCATACAGATACTTTTGCTTTCTTTTGCTTTTGTTGTCCACTTCAGTAGTAAGGCAAAACCCCATTTTCAAGCGGAATATTTTTTCTGTAGAAAGTAAAAAAAGCTTCACAGCAATTATATCATGTTGATTACAATGCTCAGTTTAAATGTAATATGCTGTATAAGCCACGTAAAAGGAAAATGACCATGATTGCTTGACACTTTTAGTGGAACTGAAAACCTTTTCCAATTTGAATCCTTCAACTGAAATGTCTGACCTCGAAAAATGTTTATATTTGATTTAAATATCATTCCAAGATCATTTACATTGTTCAATTTCACTTTGCCTCAGTGTGACAACAACACATTTTGGAGAGCATGCCCGGCGACAGTGCTTTGCATTGTATTTGTTAAATTCAAAGATTGGGCATTTGCAATCGGCATCTTGTCACAAGACAGTCCGCCACTGGGAGCCCAAAGGCAGGGCTGTGTTGCTGTCCTAGTCAAAAGAAGAGCTTGAAAGCTTCTTTAGTTTTATGGTCAGAGCAAACAGGAAGAGATATACAGTATATTGTCATATTGAAAGTTTAATTTCTATTCTGTGTTGACCACTATTGTGCAAATGCAATGCATGTGATAAAAAGTAAGCAAGGTTGTGTTTAAAACAAATGAGAAACTCTTTCATAATGGTGAAGTAAAATTGTCCAGTATTTCCAAGAAGTGGACTTTCACTTCTGGGCATGTTTGTTATGATTCCATTTATTTTAAATACATTTCTAATAAAGACCCAAGCAGAGTCTCTTAGTTCACCACGCTGTCTGAAAGTAGGCCATTGCCTGATGAAGCAGAGGCATGGGAACGGAAAAGAGAGGAGGTGGAGAGAACTGAGTGAGTGAAAGTGCCAAAGGAGGAAGAGGAGGTGTGTGTGTGAAGGAGAGGCTGGGGAGGGTTTATTTTTACCTTTCTGTCAGAGTGGCCTCACTTTCTAATTAATTGCAAATTAACTTTTGATAAGCTGAGCCCAGGTGGCAAAGTGCTACGGCTACAGATATAGACTCTGTTCGCCCTCCCTTTATGTCCCCTATTAGACTTTCTCTCAGGGGCCCCGTCCTCCGAGGGAGTGCTGATCCTCCATTGAGCCTCCTAGGGTCAACATGTGTTTCCAGAACCATCACATCAGAGATGGGTCAAACTAAATCTGGGCACTCAGTCCAGGACATGTATTCCCCAGATGAAACACTTTAAAACTTGTTTGTAAAACTGTCAACATTATTGTTTTACCGCCTCACTTCCACGGTAACTCCTCTGTCAAGTCTGCGTCTGCTTTGTTCCTTCACTTGTGCACTTGGAAGGCGATTTTTCAGAGATTAAATTCGTCATCCTTGCACCCGTGGGTGTAGAACACAGGACAAATTGGGAGAAGTGCTTACAGTAGTCTTGGGAGAAACAGCCAATGGAAAGAGCTAAAAATATCTGCCTGATTCTTCAAGGTTTTTATTGTTTCACGGGATAGTTCTGGTACGAGGCTCACGCACTTCTGTGGATAAGGATCTAAAGTCAAGGCACAGAAATACAGCTCCGGAAAAAATGAAGAGACCACTCCACATGTTTCTTAAATCTCAATCTCTAAATGTATTGCAGCCATTCCAGTGTCTGTTGAATTTCAGAATTGAGAAATGTTGTCAGTAGTTTATAGAATATACAATACAAAAAAATGCATTCAACTCAAAGACATATCTATAAATAGTAAAACCAGAGAAACTGATAATGCTGTAGTGGTCTCTTAATTTGTTCCAGAGCTGTATATGTTAAATCAGATAAGATTGACCTTAAGTGACCCCAATTTTTTATTTGCCACAGCAGCATGTAAACAAGGCATTGCACATACTGCACAAATGAAATAGAGTAGAAAATTAACAAACTATAAAGATCTCAACATAAATAATATAAAACCTAACTAAAAAGTAAAATATTGACAGTGAAAGATATATATATGAAGATCATTTTCAAATATACACTATTTAGGGCCAACTTACAGCTAACATCATTTAAAAGTAGGATAATATTTACATTGAGTGTGCAACAAATAGCATATTAAATTAAATATAAACACAAGACACTATTTACAGTTTGATGATGTTTTTATGTCTTTTGAAGTGAAAGGTGATAGTAGTTTTCAAAGCAACATAAGAAACTATGTGAGTTCTCTAAATGTGGTTTTGTTGCCCAACCACACACTACATGATGAACTACAACCACAACATGCACACACCCAACAGAACAACTGCAAGCCAATGTAAATGTAAAGCTTCAAGTGTTTTTGAGTATTTACAACAGTATGATGGTCAGGTGGGTCCAACTCTTGGGTTTGAACCTTTGTGATACTCTGCTGCTTGTCTCTGTCTCGCCCTCTTTTTTCGTTCTCCATCCATGTGACTAATGACAAGGTCCAGTGCTTATGTCCTTATATAGCCCTGTGCTCTGTCTGATCTGGCTGAGGCACACACACACACACACACACACACACACACACACACACACACACACACACACACACACACACACACACACACACACACACACACACACACACACACACACACACACACACACACACTACACTGACTTCACACATGTAGGTGCCCCTGGAAATATCAAGGTTTTTGCTAAAGGCATTAATGAATGTGTTGTATCTCTTTGGAGAGTTCAGAAGCTCTATTTCTGACATCATTCCTACCGTGATGATGCATGAATAGGGGGAATACAGTTAAAATAACAATGTAAACTGTTATGTACTCTTTGGCAACACCTGTGGCGTGAAGCACTGTTTCCTGGGAAGGTTTTTGGATCTCACTTCCCAGAGATCCAAACAATTTCGGGAATAGCCAGGAACGTTGCCACGAACACACCGTTTATGATACTGGAAATGTAAGGGCTTGCATCACATAGCCATCAACTCAGAAACACTTGTGTTGCCTCGTTTGGTGTTTCATAATTACAAATTTAAATGGAAATATCTCAACATTATTTCTTCAGTTATTATTTCTTCACGTGCACATCCAACAAAGTCTGTTTGAGTTTTGGTCAGCTGGCGTGAAAGGCACCAGATAAATCATAAAGTGAGATATGAAAAGATTCTAACCTAAAGCCTTTAGTTGCTTTCCTAATTACCTACATTTGTCTTTGTTTTATGATCAGTCCTTCAGAGACACAAACCAGTAAATACACAGCTTGACCTGAAGTCAGCCTGGTTTGTGAATCTCTTCCGAGCTGAGCATTTCCCCTTATTTTTTGGCCTATTAAGCAGTGATTGCACTAAATATAAACAGCACAACTTTTTGTTTCAATGTTTCAAGGTTTCAAGGTTTCAAGGTTTCAAGGTTTTATTGGTCATATGCACAGCAGATACAACGTATATGTTGGCAATGAAAATCTTATATCCCATGCTCCTCCAACAACTCAACATACATGGTGCAAATAAGATAAATAAAATAGTGCAAAAAGAGAGAAGAATATTTACAATAACAACAATAAAGATTTGAGGATGTGAAATATATACATATGTGGAATACATTGAAAGTATTTAAATACTTTACACTGTTGAATGAGGAGGTATGGACAGATGCATATATTACGTATAACAGATGTATATGGCAGATATGTATAATATATAGATATGTGTACTATAAACAGATATGTATGGCAGATGTGTATAATATATATATATATATGTATGTGTGTACTATAAAAAGATGTGAGCAGACATTCACACAGCTCAGGAGTTCAGCAGTCTTATAGCCTGTGGTATAAAACTGTCTCTGAGTCTGGTAGTCTTGTTAACGTGCATCTTGGTTTAAATACAAAACATGCAACAGTTTGCTGGATTTGCAGTGGTCGCCTAGCACCAGAACTCCAGTTTTTGCTGACCATGGTTCAGAGGAGTGCTGGGCGGTATACCGTTTCGTACCGAATACTGTGGACGCATGGTATGAATTTTTCATACCGCAATACTGTTGAAAAAGTGGCAAAGGGCACTCGGCAGTGCTGAAATGCATGCTGGGGTACAATGCCAAGAGTAGTAGCAGCAGCTTAATACGTGGAGCTGAATGTAATGAAGGACACTGAAGAAAATGAGTCTGGAGATGGAGATGCATATGACACAAGAACACTTGTGCTGTGGAGTGTCTGTTGTTTGGAGTTTTTTGGGATTAAAAACCTGACGTGGAACAAACAAGCTTTTATTGCAAATGTTGTCCTACTAACATTGTTCCCCGAGGAGATATCACAAGTAATTTACTCCACCACATCAACAGAAAACAATTGGAGTACGAAGAATGTATGAAAATACGATCTGCTTCAACATAACACTGGTGACATGTCTAAAGTAAAGTTGAGTCAAGCGTCAATTGATGAAGCATTTGTTCAAGGGACTGCCTATGTAAAATATAAATGTAAATACGTTTGCAATCATTGATAAATAAATGCCATGATATACCATGATACCATTATAAATTAGAGAAATGCTGTGATATGCCCAGCCCTAGTTCAGAGGGTTTTCTGATTTACTCAGTCTTGAGGATAATGCTTCCTCCTCAAAAAATGAATACAAAAATGAATGCAGTTTTAGTAAAGTGTACTGAGTGTGTTTGTCCCAAGGTTTTGGGTCGGTTATCACATCAAATAATGAGATATCGACTGTTTATCTGTTGATATAATGACTGATTTTTCATTCTTTTAACTACAGTGAGACATTTTTAAACATATCCATGTAAAGCAAGGACACTCATGCAGCCTGGTATTTGTCACGTACTGTAGGTATATAGTCCGAGTTATGCTTCAAATCTTTTTTATCTAGATGTGATTATAATGACTCTCAAGCGCGACCAGGGTCATTACACTTCTCTACATCTCATTTTAATACCCTACCTTTATGCCAATTTCACAGTCAAATGAACAGAATGTTTTTGGATAGAGTTTTGAGGCGATGAGGTGTGCCTTGATGCCATTCAAGGATACTCTGTAACATTTTAGGGCTTTGTTACAGATACCAACAGAGCCGACAGATCCTTTGTGTATTCTTAATATAGACTATTTTTCTTAGGAACAACTCTCCATCACACACACTCACACACAAACACACATTCGGCAGTGCTGTTCATCAGACCTAGCCATCGACATAGGGAGATCTCTCCTTAAATGGTAGACTGCCCAGGGGCCCTGTCTCTGTTTCCAGTGCTCAAACCAAATTGAGACCAGGTCTGGGAAAAGCTTTTTAAAGTGTAGGAGAGAGAAAGAGAGGGGATGACAGATACCGGCAGAGCAGAAGCACGTGAGAGAAAGAAACATGGAAAGAGGCGTGACAATGCCTTGTAGAATATTATTCTTGAACCTGAGAAAAAGATGCTGTAGTATCGCAGTAGCTCCGTCAATAGGCATAGAAAACTGGAATGGCTCTCGACTAGCAGAACTCCGCCAAGGCCAGTCATGCATTCATGTGATTATATAACCTGCTTGGTTGACGTTACAGTGGCAGTTGTACATAGAGTGTGTTGGAGAGATACTCCCTTTCCCTCTGGAGGGAATGTAAGTCAAAAAGTCAAAAGTCCACTTTATTGTCAAAGTTTCCACATGTGTTACACTTACAGAAAATTGAAATACCGTTTCTGGCAGTCCCACAGTGCGAATACAAACAAGAACATATAACATAAAAAGATAAGAGAAAAAAAGGGGGGTAAAAAGGGGTATACAGACAAAAACTAAGTAAGTAATATATACATATGTTCGACACAATCAACACAGTTTGACGGTAGTGCAGGTAGTTCTTTAGTGCAGAAAATACTTTGTGCAAAGTACATTTTCAGTAGCAGCGGAGAATAGAAAGTGACTGGTGCTGGATGAGTCCTGGTAAGGATGTTTGTAGACCATTTACATGCTCAAAAACCTATAGAACACACTGCACTAGAAGGAAAACACCCACAACACAACTCAATAGGGCCCCTTTAAAAGAAACCCTACATGTTTTTTCAGAGAAAATGTGTCTGTTAAATGTCTATGATGTTGCAAGAAAATATTCTAAACAATGTCACTAAAATCTGTTCCTTCTTTCTCTTTCCAGCCTGAGAATCTACAGAAAACATGGCTGAGGGAGTTTTACCAGGTACGTGATACAGTTTCCAGCTAACATATGTAATAGTGTTAGTCCAGCAAGTTGCATATTACTGCTTGGAGCCTTTTCAACTGATTTACTGGCCCCTTACCTTCTGGTCTCATGATATTCCACATGGCCAGTTTACTGGTGCTGCAACGGAAATCTCCAGTTGTTTTCCTTTACAGTAACATACTGTGTTCCTAAAGTACACTCCTTTATGTACTTTAACCACACTCCAATGTCTACCATTGCACAGAATGTTGTTAGAGTTGTGACCTACTCATTTCCTTATTTAATTTGCTATATTTTGTTCGCAGTGGATGTAGTATTGGCCCCGGCCTGCCACTTGTTTCTAGAGTGTTTTTCATGAGACTGTGACCACAAATCCTGAGGCTAGTCCACATGATCTTCAGTTGGAGATCTGTAAATGAAGTCAAGACAATGCATCCGTCTCTCATAGCTGTCTTTCCTGCAGAGATAATATATTTCTGCAGTGTTTTGAGCAAAAGCTTCCATGTCCCCGTCATCAAAATGTATGTTTACTTACATCTTTTTATAACTCTGTCTTTAAAAGCAATGATTGGAGACTCATGTTCACTCCACGTATTGCATTTTTATTTTCTTTCATAAAAGCAAAAGCTAGAGCTCAGTCATGTTTCATATCTATGTTTGATCTACATAGGAACCCCTGACTAACCACAACTCTTTCCACTGGGGTAAGGGAAGTGATGCTGCTACAACACTCAACTGCTGTCTGAAAGAGACAGACAGATAGAGATAGAGTAACACAGATTACACTTTAGCTGTTAACCATCCTTTTTGCCACTTCCAGATGGCTTATTTTTATATCACATGACTGTGGTGTAAAATAACTAAGTACATTTTCTCAAGTACTGTACTTAAGTAGAATTTTGAGATGTACTTTACTTGAGTATTTCCATTTTGTGCTACTTTGTACTTCTACTGCACTACAATTCAGAGGTAAGAGGTGTACTTTTACTCTAGTACATTTATTTAATCCCTTTAGTTACTTTACAGATTTGGATGAATGATGGTAAATATAATCAGCCCTTAAATCAGACTTTAGTTCAGCTGGAGTAAATTCAGCAGCTAACCTGCAGTATACAGAGTCATTCAAACTTGCTTTGGTTGATTTGTGTGTCATTGATTCCGACCCGGCGGCAGACATACATCTGTGGGTGGGCATTTGATTTACAAGGACGGGCCCAATGTAAAAAAAATACATTTTTATATTGCACCCCCCCCATCTGCAGGTAACGAACAGTATGTGTGCCTTTTTTTTTTTTTTAAACCCCTCTATTGTTATGCTTTTTAAGCCCTCCGACCTCCTGTCTGCATGCAAAGAGCGCTCTGCTCTTTCCTCCTCTGGCGGTGTCTCTCAGGGCTGAGCAGTAGACTCTCACGCACAAGTAGCAATACAGTCAGATATTGACCTGTGTTTATGCTGACACGCTGTTAGAACCATCTCACATTCACACACACTACGTCTCTTTGCTTCACAGCAGCTTACATTTCAATATATTTGGGCCTGCCACGTTCTTCTTAAACATTCATGGCCTCATGACTTTCCTCTCTGCTGTTCAGCAGCAGGTCACTCCCATCACCGTCGCCCTGCTTCTGAAGAGCGGGTGCAGTAAAGCCCGCTTCTGGTGCTGCAGGATCAGCATTCTGATTGGCTAACGCACATTTGTGATGCAAACTCTGTGTAACGATTGGCTTGGAACTTTTGTGTTGTTATCCCTTTGTCAATTGGGTTACATGTGCGCTAAAAACATTAGAAATGAAATGTACTATCGCTGCATGTGCCTGTAACAACGCTGATTTCTCCTGGGCAGGCCCAAATCCTGGATGGGCGGGCCTGGCCCCACCCTTGACGCCAGGCCTGCATTGATTGTAGAGTTGCCAACCAAAGGGCATTAGAGCCATGAATGTCTGGTGATGTAGTCTTTATGTCTCGGCTAGAGAGCGAAACAGGTCGAAGACGAGTATAATCTTACAACTTAGTCCAGGTGCTACATGCAACTACACTTAGATATAACACTGTTAGTGAGCGGAGGTGGAAAGTCCTGCATTCAAAATGTTACTCAGTATAAAAGTACTCTCATCTAAATGTACTTAAAGTAGCGACAGTAAAAGTAGTCATTGTTTGATTGGTCCATTTCAGAATAATATCTCTGATATGTTTTATAATGATTGATCATTAAAGTGTTCTCAGAGCTGGTAAAGGTGCAGCTAGTTTGAATGGCTCTGTATACTGCAGGGTAGCTGCTGAATTTACTCCAGGTGAACTAAAGTCTGATTTAAGGGCTGATTATATTTACCATCATTAATCCAGATCTGTAAAGTAACTAAAGGTATTAAATAAATGAAGTGGAGTAAAAGTACACCATTCACCTCTGAATTGTTGTGGAGTCCCTCAAAATAGTACTTATGTACAGCACTTAATACATTGTACTTGAATAATTCACTAAGTTACTTGTACACCACTGCAAGTGAGAAGAAAGTCAGCGCTAAAATGGTAATGTGTTGTTAAGAAAACACTTTTTCACTCACACACTCAAAACGAGGAAGTGGTTTATCTTGCATTAGTTTCCAGTTGCAGCTTAATTGTGAAAAGTATCTTGCATGTGACCAAGAAAAGTTTAGAGTGGAATTTGTTGATATGAAGTAAAAGGATAAAAGCCATGCAGGCATTATGGTGTTACTTTAAAAGGGTTTTATCCATATGCGGTATCTACTCCCAAGTTTGCCGGTTTGATTCCCAAACACGTTGAGCAAGTCAGTCAATGTCATCCCCTCTATCTGCCCTTTCACCTCTGCATCTCCAATTAAGGCACTTCCTGTCCCAAAACAAAGTACAATGCAAAATGTGAATAAATCCAAGAGAAGAAAAAAAAGACTGGAATTGATCCTTTGATTTGTATGTAAAGCAGGGAACAACTTCACAGTAGAGGGCAAGTTCTGCCCTCCATGTGGAGCAAAGGTATGCCGATATTTTCCCTTGGAGTCGTAGTAGTACCCTTACAATTCACATTAAATAACCTAGAGGTGAGAATGATCTTCATGAACTGAAAAAGTGATATCATTTTTTCCCTAACTTGAGAAGTTTGCGTGACACTTATCTTGTGAAGTTTTGTAATGTTTCGGGAAATGTATGCATTTTGGGATTTTTATCAATAAAAGCTCCTTGAAACACATATTCAGCAGTGTAAATCCTACAAGAGGAGCTGTGTGCGCACACTTTTTTGTCATCCTGTTGGCTCATAATAGCCATACTTGTGCCCAAATTACACATACATAAATATACGTTCACTTATTTCTCACAAGAAGCCAATTCTTTGACCGATTCTTTCCAGGGAACTAGCGGGAAAAGTGGTTAGGTCCGACCGGTAGGTAAACCAAATACATAAATGCAGCCTCCAACGCTGCTGGGAAAAATAAACAATGTTATTTACTATTCCCAGGAAGCCCGGGTTATTGGTTGAGAAAATATTCCAGACTCACCCTAAACACACACAATGTTTCATTCTATTCAGCCTCAAGCGTATACAAGAGCACTTTTGGTCAAATATTATAATATTGTTGCAGGATCAATTATTTATACCTCTAGCCTAAAGGGATATTATTCTGCTTATTTATGAGGACGATTAAAACCTGAAACAATACTTGTTAGTACAGTAGATGTCAAATCCTCTGAACAACTCACGAGATGTTTGAGATCTGCAGTCCAATGATTTATCTGTGATGGATTGCCTCATGTGGAAGTCATGGATTTTTCTCATATGACCTCAATACACCCTATACGGAATGAATGTGATGCAGAGGGATAACTAGGAAATCAATTCTGAATACATACTTAGGTTTAATGGTTATTACCGGACCAGTAAGTACCTTTTTGTGTCAACTAAAACCAACAGCACTTATGTACTAAGAGCTGAAACATATTGAGGCGTGTTTGGTGACTTTATATTTCTGTGACTCTACAACAATTAAATGAAGCCTATAGTTTGTGTGCAGTAGGATTTACTGGCAACCAAATCCGACATCAGCTCAGGGGTCTGACATGATCCTGCTCATGGAGTTGTGTAATACTGTCTGTACTGCTGAGTCCAAAACCAATATTTAGATTTCACTAACCAGGACAGTGACACAGTAGCAGTAACAAAGTACATTTACTCATGTACTGTACTGAAGTGCACTTTTGAGGTACTTAAACTTTACAGAAGTATTTATATTTCCTTTGACTTCTACTCAAATCAGAGGTAAACATACTTTTTTTCAGCAATACATTTATACAATAACTTTAGTTTCTTTGAAGATTCAGATTATTGATATGATATTTCTCAACTTGTTTATCGTGTATTAAAAGTTAGGTTATTCATTTTTGGGTAAAATTCACAAGCTACCCTTCAGTATATAAAACTCTGGAAAAATTAAGAGACCACTTCAGCCTTATAATTATCTCTTGTTGTATTATTCATAGGTATGTCTTGAGTTCAATCTTTATCTCTAATGTATGGCAGCCATTCCAGTTTCTGTTGAATTCCAACACAGAGAAATGTTGTCAGTAGTTTAGAGAATACAATTAAAGTAAATGAAATAATTAACTCAAAGTCATACCTATAAATAATAAAACAAGAGAAAATGATTACGCTGAAGCGGTCTCTTAATTGTTTCCGTGGCTGTTTTAACAGCTGCTTAATTAAAATGCTGCAAAAAATGAATCCATAAAGAATGATATGATATCTTTCTAAATGGGCCTTGGCTTAGAGTATTGACTTATTCTTTATGAATTCATGTTGATGCAAATTATTTTATTCAACATATTCATTTTAAACTCTTACTTTTGGAAATGTTTACTCTGCTGTTTTATTACTTAAGAAAGAAAAGATCTTAGTACATTGTCCACCGCTGCAGCTATTTATATTAAGTTCCACCAAGTGGACATTTTATTAAAGCTACAGCTATTCTGCATAATTTTTCTAAGACAAAAAAACCCGCTTTGGACATATTTAAAGAAATGTTGCCTTAGCTTCGAGCCTCTTGGTGGGTGTTGACTTAGGGCGGGTTCCAACATAAAGGTCCGGTTTCTAAATCGAACCAATGTGAGCTTCATACATTGCTTTTCCAACCGGTCTGGTTTGCTTTTCCAAAAATGGTGCGCTTCCTGTGATTGGTTTGAATGGTATTAACACCAGAAACTGCCCAAAGTTCACTTCAAAGCGGCCACAGAACCACCACAGAGCCGTTCTTTGGGCCACACCTGATTTCGAGTGAGGCATTTACAAACCCAAACCAACCAGGGCTGTGTTCATCTGGGCTGAAAAAGGCTAGTGTGAACACAATGCTACATCTGAGGGATGGTGTTGCCATGAGATCCGCTCTGCTACTGAACAGAGAACGTATTACCTATGTCTGGTACACAACAACCATAAGCGATTTATCAGCATTCAGGGCCTCGCCTCCCTATACGCAGAACACACGTTGTGCATACGGCATGATATTGTGCGAGGGGGGGCCTTATCTAATTTGCAAATGAGGCAGAATTTCCCCGCCGTGAGGCCCGGTGTCCGAGAATAACGCATTAACTTGGACAGCCCTAAAAAAACAAAAACATCTAGATTAAGGTACAACTATGCAATTGTGCATTAGAAGAAGGATAGTGTAAATTCAACACACAATCAGGTGACATTGAGAAAAGTGCAGCAGAGATCAGGAGTTTGCTTCCTAAAAGGCTAAATTGTACAAACACGTTTTGAGTTTTTTTAAAGACTTCCACCGAGCTGGCTTCCCTGATATTCATACATATATTTATATGTGATTATATTAAAACAATACAATGTGCGCCTTTTTTATGCATGCAAATCCAGTCCACCTCACAAAGATTAACGCTTGAAGCCAGTCTGCCGACCTGAAACAATTTGGATTTTTACAGCCTCTCTGAAATAAAATCCTGAATTTCAAATGCAGTTTAGCAGTCTACTATTTTACCCAGAAGAAATGTCAAAGAATTAGCTGAAAAACAGCCATTAAGAAGTACTCAAAACAGACAGTGGCTCAGAGTAGATTAAATGAGGGCTCTAAAGGTGATCTTGGAAACTCCTTTGGTGCATTACTCTTTTCTAGTTCTAGCAGTTGTTATGATTGCTCTGACACCAACTAATCTAAATCTAATAAAACTGTGTCATCATGCATTAAAAATCACGTTATTTGAGAGGTAAACGAACATCTGCTCATTGGGCCTCTCCAAGTCTTCCTTTTTGTCAACTTTTCTCTCATAAAAATTGCAGTCACTGGCGTGCCAGAACATGCAGGCTGTCAGGTGATTCCCTCTTGTACATGTTGTCAAGCACTGAGGTTATTGGATTTCATGAGCATGGATCATGTCTGTTTGTGTGTGTTTTTGTCGAAGCATGTCTTTTGACTTTTGGTTAGCGCTGTTGAGGAATTCTGTTTGCATTGTGCAGCAGGCTTGAAGGTATCATATCTCTTAATGTGTGTGTGTAGTGAGACGGAGGGAAAGAAAAGTATGCATGGAGAAAGAGAGAGAGAGAGAGGTGTGCCCCTGTGCGAGCCAGGCAGTCCTGTAGCCTCATGCCAGCCGACTGACGTCATGGAAACAAGCATCAGACTCTGAACTCGGCGCGGCTGGGAACAGCCAGCAGTGACGGCGAGGGTGAAACTACAATCAGCCACGCTGCGCTAGCTCATCGTGACCTCTCTGCTCACACAATACACTCACTGTGTCTCCTGCTCCGTTGGCTTGCCCGCCTTGTGGTCATAAACTCTCAAAACTATAAACACTGGAAAAACCTCTGCAGACATGAATGAGAAAGCACTTGATGTGTGGCATCGTGTCATGTCAGGCTTCTGCTCGGAGGGGACTCTAATAGAATCCAAATGGCGTTTCACACAGGAAAACTTTGGTCTCATGGCCAGTAAATTGAATTACTTCAATCATGTGGGATGTTAGGAAAGTGAAGGGTTCAATACTTTGGTCTTGTCACACATGTACACAGATCCTTGAAATTAAGGCATTGAAGCCATCCTAGTGATGAGCAGTGGCTCAGGGTTACAAAAGACCCTCATTGATCCTAATATTTATTACTACAATAAACAGTATTTTATTTAATTTCACTGTACAATATTTAAATGTACATTCTGTTCTTGTCTATCATATTCTGTTTGTATGTGTTTAGACTCCTGCATGTATTTGGTCACTTACAATGTCTCTGCAACGTTTAGCTTATTGTATTTATTTATTTCTGACATGTAGTTTAGTTCATCTGCAACATAATCCGCATTTTGTATTCTCCTCTATTCTTACACTATTTTTATTTTATTTTGAAATTGTTTTATTGTTTTATGTCTTATATATATTTATGTTGCAATGTTGGAGGAGCTTCAGACTTCAGATTTTCATTGCCATAAGTTCACTGTAGCTACTGTGCATATGACAATAAAGCCTTTGACTCTTGAATGTAGTTTAGGAGTTTGGTTCCTTTCTTAAGGGCGCTTTAAGGATTTAAATAGGTTCCTTGTGACGAACCAGTTCACACTCGATAAAGATTTTACGTAACCATTTGGATCCCAAGCCAATTTCGAAAGAGTATAAGCCTGTCATAAGGAAACCTTTCAAAATGTTTTATTGGAGTGTCAACTCAAACTGTTTAGCCCCCAAGTGCATTATGGTTAAAGGGCAAGTGTATTAATGACACACTCAGAAAACAGTTGCTGAATCACAGGCTTGTAAGGAAAGAGCTGTGTTATTTTTCTTTAAAACAATTCATCCCGTTGTCCCTCTGTAACATCCTGGAAAACACTGTAAACACCTGAAGCTGTTAAACTGGCTCTCACGTCTGCCTGTCGGTGCCTGTACTTTCACACCATCGCTGTATCTGTGTCCTATAACAGTCTGTGTTTAACCTTTACTTAACAGCTTCAGGGAATTCCTCAAGGAAGTGAATCGATCTAATCCATGACACACCTTGATCATAGTTCATGGCATACTTGTGCCAGTTACTGCCCTCAGAGTTAACTTGTGTAGCTCTGTTTATCTGGGCAGCTGAGTAGCATTTCTGTATGATTGTTATCTTCAACATTTACAGGAATCTGCGTTTCAATGAACGCTTTAAAGGGTGTACAGAAACATTAGTCACCACATATAAAACAAAGTTATGCTATTACTCAGCTTGTTCTTCGCGTGATCTCAACGGATATGAATATCTTAGATGGTATATTAGAGAAAGGAATGCAGAAACATCCAACAAGCTTAATTACAGGTAGAGCGAGTTATTTTTGACTGCAAAACAATACTGGAGCGTATGACACTAAACAAAAGTACAGAAATGAGGTGGTAACACTTTCTACTACAAACACGTCTGTAATTCATTAACAACATACTTTTATTCTGTAGAAATCTGCTTATAGCAGTGTAAATTCAAAGTTATAAGCACTCAAGAACATTCCTAATGCTTTATAACTATTATCATAACACATTAGACAACATTTGAAGGACTTATAAGGTCAAGCCCTATAATACTTCACTATTTATTTAGCAAAAATCATTGTTATAATGCCACAATGTGCTGAATGTAAATCTGAATTTATGTTAGTCCAAGTAATTATTGTTTGCTTTAAGTAAAGTACAATGACCACTTAGATTAATTGATAATGAATTATACAAATAATATTCTCTCTAGAATATCTCTAGCTCTTTTCCATGTGCAGTCCTTAGGTAGGTACATAACAATCAACAAACACTACAAACATTTCATAATCTCTGTCACACAAACAATTATTAAACAAAGTTTAAGTACAAGTCAATAAAATAGTACATCTCTCTGTTAAAATATAATACTACAATACCGTTCAAATAAAAATAGAATGTGTTATGAAGCATAATGCATGTTAACTGTCCTTATAACTATACTTACTCACTGCAATCAGATGAAATATAATGCATTATAAGTATGTTTATAATATATATAGACATAGGGATCATAGAAGTTGTTAACTACCACTATTATTTGGGAGGCACATGATTTATATTATGTTAATAAATAGAATCAAACCCTGTACATGCACTCTCAGCGTGTCTCCCAGTCATTTACACATAGGCAAAGCAGGGCCATTTGCATGCCCAACATGTGTGCAGTAGCCTTGGTTAAATGGGAATCCGGCATTGCTGCTGTAAACCCACCAGTGCTTTGCATTGCACCACAATGAATTGAATAATCCCACAGCTCATTTGCATTGGAAACTTCTCTAGATAGGCCTTGATGATGTTAGGTCCCCACATCTAGCCTGGGATCTGTAAATTACAGAGACGCTGAGTTGAAGGTCATCAGATGGATCATTTATTTGACGTGTCGCCTGAACCGTTTATGGAAACGCATGAGATGTACTGTACTACTTCTTGACTTAATCAGCATAAGAAATCATTCCTTTGTCCCAAAGCGTTACAACAGCAAAGTTACAGCGCAGATCAAAGGCTAACAAACAGACCTATATTACATTTATTAATATTTGATCTGAATCAGATTCAGCATTACTTTATTCTTCCCGCAACGGGGACATTTCCATTATTACAACAGCAGATAAAGTGAGGACTCCAGTTGTATCATGAAGCCTCAGTTGTTGTACTTCAGCTCACATACTCCTATCATCCCTCTGATTATTTCCCACCTCCAAATAGGAACCATGAAATTAGACTCAGGCTCTCCTGATTAGTCTCATCAAAGGCCCTCTCTGTCTAAAGAAGATATTTGTCCCAATGCCGTTCTTGACCTTTAACCTAGTTAACAAGGCTAAAACTGTAAGAACACAAACTTTTATTTATTGGCAATGACATGCATAAATAAAGGATAACAAGTTCAGGAAATGTCAATACCCGGCATCAGAAATCAGCTGAGCCAGCCTCTGACTCTTACAAAAATGAATAAGACTTAAAAACTTGCAAGAGGTGACATAATGTCCAGCTGACTCTGCTAGTCCTTTCAGAACATAAATCGCCGGTTTGGGATAAAAATATACTGAAAGACCTCTTTTTACAAATATCAGTTCATAATCTCAAACTGTTTTCAGCCTTGCAGCTCACCTACTTTCAGGGCCCTGAAAGTCCAAACCAAAATTTGAACCTAGGGAATGTGTTTTGTTACCTTAACTGCTCACTTTTAATGCATATATTCTAACACTCCAAAGTACCGTCTACGATGCTACGACCTGTCGTCATCAACGTCTTGAGCTCAGTCCGTCTATACCTTCAACTGATTGGTTTATAGACAGGCTCGAGATGTCACAAGAACCTATTGTATACCTACAGTATGTCCAGAACTGTGACTATGAATTGTTGAACCATCAAATTGGACATACATGGTGCCATGATTTAATAAGGTTAGACTGAAAGAGTCATTTGTACACTTGCGTATCCTCAAATTAAATACAGAGTTCAATCCCAGGCCTAATGTGAATCAGAGTGTCTGAAGATGCGGTCTTGGTGGTTGTAATGTTATATGTCTGTTTGCTTGTATCTGGTCTTAATATTAGTGCTTGTTGATTTTGCTAATTGAGCTGATGCAAGAAAAATGAAAGATGATGATGAAGTATTATCGTATCTTACCATACTCAACCATATCATACCATATCATACCGTATCGTATCGTACCGTATCATACCGTACTGTATCATACCGTACCGTATCGTACCGTATCATACCGTATCATACCGTACCATACCGTACCGTACCGTACCGTATCGTACCGTATCATACCGTACCGTATTGTACCATATCATACCGTACCGTATCGTACCATATCATACCGTATCATACCGTACCGTATCGTATCGTACCGTACCGTACCGTATCGTATCGTACCGTATCGTACCGTATCATACCGTACCGTATCATACCGTATCATACTGTCCCGTACCGTACCATATTGTATCGTACCGTATCGTACCGTATGGTACCGTACCATATTGTATCGTACCGTATCGTATGGTACCGTATGGTACCGTACCATATTGTATCGTACCGTATTGTACCGTACCGTATGGTACCGTATGGTACCGTACCATATTGTATCATACCGTATTGTACCGTACCGTATGGTACCGTACCATATTGTATCGTACCGTATTGTACCGTATTGTATCATAGTGTAATGCACTTTGATGCCACACTTCTGTTGGTCCAATAAGTGGCTTAAGTATTGGGGGGCACAATCTAAATATAAACGTAAATATGACATTTTAATTTCGATCTGCTTATAGTTTCCTATAGTCAAAAGATGTGCTGTTCAACCTGGCCATCAAGTTTTCTCTTCTCCTTCCTCTCTCCATTAGCTTTTTGCTGTCAACATGTCCACCCCTGTCCCTCTCTTTTATATAAGTAAACATTTGTTGAGCAACTTTGCACACTTGACTTATTGGGATTATTTATTCAGTTAACTCACTACCAACAAACCTAGGAGACACAACCTTTTCCTGATAACCCTAACTTGTGAAAAACAAACCTGTTTGAAGTCAACAGGAGAGCTAGTTAACCCTCGGGTTCAGATCTTACATTTGATTGCCTCAAGGTCTTATGATATCCTCCACAGGATCACCTTAATTGAATTTTGAGTGGTTAATCAACTTTGTAACACCTAACACGGTCAAATATCAGCCATGACAGCCATAGGAAATTTGCTCACCTTAATTTAGGTTTTTCCATCAAGTGGTAACCACCCAACCTGACAACCATGTTCATTTTGGAATACAGTCTATTCTTTGTATATTCACTGCAGTTATTCATGTGAACCAGTAGTCTGAGACAGCGTTAGAAGGGTGTTAAATAGAATGTTGGGATGATTATTGTTATTTGTGTTAATGTAAGAGCAGTTAAAACTGACCGGTCAAATTTGACATGGAACACCAAAGTAAGGGGTGAGAAACAAACCCGACAGGAGGGTTGAAGTTAGCTTTCAGCCCAATTCTACACAACCAGCAACATTGTGGTTATTATGCTGGATAAATGATTGGTTATTTGATAATACTGACAGGTAGGTGAAGTAGGGTAGACTTTACTCCTTCAGCCTCCTCTGAATGTTTGGCAAAGGCAAAGTTCTACAAATGTACAATCTAGACAAATAGGAAAATCTTTGAGATGTAAATGTTGCGATGGAAAGAAGAAGACAATAAAAGAGGGAGGATGAGAAGACACACCACCATATCAAACACATCAGTGTCTGACATGCTGGTGGGGTTGAGAAACGCTCCCATATGGCAGCTTTCTGTGAGTCAGGCTTTCCTCAGCTCTGCCATAGCAGCTGTCACCGTCTGAGGGCTGTTTAGAGATGCCACTACTGTTGTTAGCCATCATAAAATCATGTTATGTTGATACAATATTTGACATGTCAATATGTCGGTCAACGCTCACCTGAAATGTCAACAGAATTCTTTGCTAACTGCGGTTCCTTTAATTGGATAGTGGTCACGGCATTGCTCTTTGCCAAAGTAAAGCCAGGTTGATGCTGTTTGGTTTTTGGTTTCTGAAAGCATGGGTGACTCTAGTAATGAAATTACCACCTGGTGGTTTGCCAACACAGACCTGAATTTACAGCCTGGAAAGATAAATAGAATTCAGTCGATTAACGCAGTACACACACACACACACACACACACACACACACACACACGTCACATAGCAGCCTGACATTAGTTGCAAGCTCCTTGAGAATGTGACCTTTTCCATCGTGACTTGAGAGGTCCACTAATCTTTCCAAGTTTGAGCCACTGTAGGTCCCACTGCTGGGTCATCGGGCTAAGTGACAAGCCATAGGTTGATGGAAAATCCATAGTGTTATTGCCATACATTACTTTTATTTGATTGGGCCTGTAGTGAGCATAATGCAACCATAAGGCGGGGTGCCGGTGAAGTAGCAGGGCTCTTCCAACCTCCCCTCCCCCCAACACCCAGTGACATTGATGTATGTTCTCTGCCACCATCCATATGCCCGACCCTGTGAGTGCTTGTGAGTGCTGTAAATCACCCGGTGCTATTGATTTTTCCATTAGAGGTCAGCCGCCCTGAACACCTCTGACAGGGTGCTCACAAACACCTCGCTCTGTGGGAGAGGTAGTGTTAAAGGAAAGCAACTTGAGGTCACGTGACTGGATGGAATGTCTTGTAGCAAGTGAATTTTACCGCTTTTTACTTTATCTGCAGCGTGCAACCACCCTTTTATGTCAATCGCAGATAGACTTCTTTTTTTATAGCTTCTAGTCAGAGGTATACGGAAGAAGATTAGGGCCAGGGCAAAAAGATGTTTGAGATCTGACCAGAATTCTCTGGTAAAAGTCAGAAAAGTCAGAATTTCTGCAGAATTCCAACAGTTTAAAGTAACAGAATCAGTGCACATTTGAATCATTTAATGCAGGACAAAAGACACTATTTTATTCAGTATAAAGTCAAACTGTACAAAAAACCCATTAAAAGCAGGTTTGGTATGTGTTTCAGTTATAGAATTTGTGGCAATAGCTTAGGCAAGGCAAGTTTATTTATATAGCCCCTTTCAGCCCATGGCAATTCAAAGTGCTTTAGTTAGTTACAATTTGGCCGCCTAGCTGGTAGAGCTGGCTGTCCTGCTGCTTGCTCCCCATGTGGAGGACTTGGGTTTGAATCCCACCTGGGATCACTCCCCATGTGTCTTCCCCTCTCTCCCTCATGACACTATCATTTAAAAAAAGGCACAATGTGCCCCACATATCTTAACAGAAATATAAACAAAATGTCAAATGTAGTACATTTTTTACAATTTTATAGGCAAACCATTTCCACAACTTTGGCCCGAGTTGCCGCACAGTTTTTGCTGCAAAACTATTAGAATTGGTATTAATATATACTTTTTTGGGTGGGCCAAGCTGGCCCCTGGCCCCTGGTGGCACCACCCTGCCCTAGAACCGCCAATGGGTTCAAGTCCCTATTGGACCAAAATGAACACTGCGACTGGTAGCAGGAGAGGTGCTATTTTGCCTCCATTGTCCCCAGACCACTTTGCTCTGACACCAAAAATGCGTGTGTGTGTGTGTGTGTGTGTGTGTGTGTGTGTGTGTTTGTGGCCTTTGTATGTAATGTTATCTTCCCTTATAGATTAATAAAGTACGTTGTCCTATTTCTTCGGTGGTGTGTATTTGCTGGAGTTTATTCCACATTCTGTGAAGCATTCCTTACACAATCCTGCAGTTGTGTTTGTTATTGGAGCAGTGATGTGTCAGCACGTGCACTGGTGTGTGATGGTCCCTCACACCCGGCTGTACACACTGAGCTGCAGGCCCTTCCCTGATGCTAAATGAAGAGGTGTCGGTGTTTCGCTTGTGGAACAAGCTCTCTAAGTGCCTTCTGCCTACATTAGCAAGGCACTTTGTCTTGTGTAAATATAGTAGCATGTCACACAGCTGAGTTAGGAAGAGTTGTGGAGCCCCAGGCGCCGGGCTCTTTAGGTTTTGCGCCCGACTGAATAATTCAGCTCAAGGTTTGTTTAGTTTGAGCAAATGTGTTGTAACAGCTGCTGTGGTGTACTGACAAATAAAGTGGACGTGTCTGTCCCTTTTGAAATGCTCACCTGTGTTTTTCCTTTCTTTTACAGACAATACAGACACACAAACCTCAGTTCTTGGCATTGCACTGTCAGGAGGTGGGGGGGAAGAACTACGAGGCATCCATGTCACACGTGGATAGTTTTGTCAAGTGAGTATCTTGCTCATGCCCTCTGTTGTCATTTTAGCAATTGTTTTTAATATTATGGTAATAGTTGAGCAGTTACCATGAGAGGGAAACCCTCTCCCTCAATGTGGAACACACAGGAGTACAGTCTGTTGTAAAGTGACAGACTGCTCCCCCCACTGGTGACATCACAGCTGTACATCGGCACAGCAACACATGTTGTTTGTTTAAGTGTAAGTGTAGGATCAGGATGAATTTAGACTCAGTTATTAGAGGAACCAGTCTCTACACCACTAACAGTGCCTAGCTAGTTCAATTGGTTCAGTGTTCTGTCATCTCTATTCTGATTTATTCGTTAATCTGCATCTAGAATTGTTAGTTGGATAAAGGTTAGACCATATTTTAAGTGTTTTTTTTCCCACATGAGTTAAAAAATTGAGAAATAATAATATAGAGGATAAACATAACGACTTAATATATACAAATCAACAATATGACAATTCAAATCCATAGAGTATCCGTAGAAAATGGAACATACAATTTAGAACTAAAATAGACCAGCCTACTACTGAAATATAAACATAGGATGCAGTAGTGGCAGTTTTCATTTATGGAAATGTAATGAGCTAGATGTTAAGGACATTTCCTGATGTGTTCTGTCCATCAGAGAGCTGTTGTCCAGTGATGTGATGAGGGAGTACAACAGAGCCCGTGTCTACCTCGATGAGAACTACAAATCCCAGGAGCATTTCACAGTAAGTGCTCTTTGATGTGTTAGTGGTGCAGTCTGTGTTGAAGTACACAAACTCTTGGAACTTCAATTGGTTTTATCTTTCAAGCATATATGTTTTGAATGAGAATGAATCGAAATTGATTACTATAATTATTTCTCTTGATTCAATATATTATATATACTAACACCAGGATTTTATCGGGGACTGTTGAGCCAAAACATTGAATAGAATTACGACACAAAACATTATTCTAATACAAGCTGGAAAACAGACTGCAGAATTTAAAGGATTTTTGTAAAATTAGACACAAATGTAATTGTATAACTGTATTTAACAGTCACCAAGCATGACACAACTAGTCATTTGCCTCAATAGTTCCTGGACAGGAAGATATAAAAAAATAAATGCAGTATATAATAAACAGTAAGCTTCATCACACATACAAAACATACATTAAAGTGTCAACATGTTTGATTACAGGTTTTGTCATACAAAGTTTTAGATCAGTGATATAGGTGTATTTATTCTCTATGGTTTTTGTTATTAAACTATTACACGCTTACTTAATATAACCTGTAGTTTCAAAAATAGCCTTTTCTCTGAGGTCACTAAATAAGAAACATCGCAGACAGGTTTCTGAGTCATTTTGCTCTTATATTAGGACACTGTGGTTACATTTTTGCTTGTGTTGGAAATCGTAATGTCCAGTCTGTGTAGACAGAAGATAAACTCAAACGGGGCCCCACGGATCCTTAAGTTCTTTTGGGCCTGTGCTGGTAATCCAATTCAGTGAAATGTAATAATGCTCAAGACTGAAATTCTGTAAAGGTGTCTGACATTTTGAGATACCTTTACTATACTGTATACTGTACTGTTCCATTGCCTGCCACATGTGCCTCTATGTGTAGTTACAACAGATGGCCACAAGATGGCAGTAAATGCTTGGAGATCATTCTGTTGTCAGAGCTCTGTTAAAACTCATCAGGTGTTCTGGGACTGTATCTTTAGTGATGATAAGGATTTATAAGCAAACCTGGTTCCTTGGAATTATATACAGGTTCATACATTTCCAAAATAGTGCAGCTGGATATTAAAAGACTGTATACCAAAGTTTTGTAATAAAATAAAAGTCATGCAAATGTCTGGTTTTGAAAAAGTCCAAGATTGGGTAATATGTCACATTGACATTTTAAAGATTCAGATTAATACTTTCTTCGTATGTAAATATGCAAGTTTCTTCTTTAACTTACAAACTATAATCATACTAACATGTTTGAATTAATTTGGCTTTATATACACTTATCTGTATAACATTAAATCTTAGAGAATCAGCCGTTTCTTTGAAATTACTTCTCTTCCAGCTGAATAGTTGTTTTGAATGTGGCCTCTTGGTGGCGCCAGATACTCAGTGGCTCAGCAGTAGCACAGGACTCCAAGCAGTGTGTTCTAAAATAGCACTACAGTTTTATATGTGATGCTTAATTGACAGACTACAGGTAAATAAGATGATGATGTCTGCGTTCCCCAGAGATTATTTGGAAAGCACGGACTGAAGAATAACATACCAAGAGAGGTCCCTGTGTGATGCGATGTCCCCACTTTGTCTGTAATCAGACTTGTGTGTGTGTTTGGTTCTCCTCCATGGTTTTTGCTGTTTTCCCCACGCTACACTGCATCTCCACAAACGCTCATAAATCACAGCAACCACTGAGTCATGTTTGCTCTTTTCAAAAAAATATCACAAACATTGGCCTTTAGAAAATATAATTATCTACCATTTCATATAAGTGCCGCTAATATTCCCGGCATTATGAGCTGTTTATTTAATGGTGTTTGTCTATGGATTAACCTTTTTGTTGTATTTTCATTTTCATCAAATAGAGAAGGCAGCTCGGTCTTCTCTTTATGAATCAGTCAGTGGAAAGGGACACATCTGATGTGCTTCCTATGATGTTGATATTGAAATCCTGGCAACAGTAAATATGAGTAGACTCTACAGTCTTTCTGACACAGGGCTTGCCATTTGTCTTTGATTACATCACCCGTATTTGTTTTCTCAATCTTCGATTTCTCTCCCCCCGTGCTCCGGGGATAATTGTTTGTTGTCTGCCCCCACCTGTCAATTTTCAGATAATGTAAGTGGGGACACTTTTGCGTGTCCACTTTGTATGAGTGTGTTTTTGTCCGCAGTTATGTGAATGTATCTTTTTGGAGGTAGAATGTTTTGGATGAGTGTAGTAATGTAGCGAGTGTGTGCTAAAGGCCTCTGAGATTGTTTACATGCCTGCCCAGTGTGAGAGTGTGTTTGTGCTGCGGTTCTCTGGCAGGGAAAGAGAAGAATGTGATTGATAAATGAACGTGTGAAATTCTGTTATGAGAGACTCTTTTTTTATGTAACTGTGATTGAAGAGGGACACATAATGGATATGACATTCATGCTACATTTAATCAGCAACTTTTCTCAAGCAGAAAAGCTAAATAACAGTTCCCAGCCCGACAGATGTGGATCTCAGTTGGCTTTTCTCTTCTTTGATATTTAATTGAATGTAATTTTGTTTTGTAGTGTTTTTTTTTAAATGCCTCAGTGCGTGATGAATAGGATCGTTATTTTATGTTCAAGGCAACATCAAGTTTGAGTCAAACTACTTTCGAAAACATAATTCACCCAGTATATACATAGATATACATTTTCTGAGGTGTTTTTTTAGTTTAAAATCATGAGTTGTAAAGAGGAAACTACACAGTCTTCAGAACTTACAATTTAAGTTTAAACATTTTTAATTCTTCCAAAAGAAACGGTATTTACGTTCCAGCCTATACTTGATATGATATACAAAAAAGAACGTAGTTGTAATATCTGCTCCTGCTATTTCAGTCACTTGAATTTGGTTGATCCCTACTTTCCTCTATGCTCTGTCCTTTTTCTGGACCAAAACATGCATTGAAAAATTATTCAGCATGAAATGGGCATTAGTGGAAGCGATGGCTGTGCTTGATTCCGAGGACAGGATAAATTCCTTAAATATTGAATTATCAGATGCATTTTTAAACTTCCATTTTATTATTATTATTATTATTATTATTATTATTATTATTATTATTATTATTAAGTTTTTCACAATTAAAATGAATGGCACCAGTTGGCTAGGAGCATCTGGTCTCTCTGGTGGACAAAATCAACCGCAGAACAAGTGGAATAGATAAAACACAACAATACATTCGAGTCCATCAGTGTGGGACAGTAAATATAATTATTTATTTGAAATAATTCAGAAAGGGATTAATATAACACTTTAAGGTTTTGAAAGTTTTAAATCTGGCTGTGAAAATAAATGTAGCCAGAAAAGGGGACCCCAAATGAACGTTTTCTTGTGATTTGCTGAGCTAAATCAGTTAATCATTTACAAAATCCCTCCAAATTCAACCTGCTGTCAGTGAGGCAGTGTAGGGAGCTGCAGCTGCGTTTGATACTGTATCTTTCTTCCTCTAAATGGAGCTGTAATAATGTCCTGATGTTAAAATGCTATATGTTACACCTCTGTGCTGAATGTGAACAATGAGCGTCCGGAGCTCCTCCCTGCTCCCACAGGAAGGCAGCATGATGGGGCAGAGATGAGTGACACGTCCCCCCTACGGCTGAGCCTGCTGTTTTACAGCCCTGTTAAGGTATACAGCAGGTAAAATGTCAATTAGGAAGGCCCGCCCTGATAACTCAACTCCCAATCCACTTGTTCTCGTCCATTAATATTTATCGATGGGCCCGGCCCTGGAGCTGCGGCCCGTGTCATACGGAATGATGTGCGCTAACATTACCGCTTCCTGAGAAACGCCACTGCCAACCGCCATGCACAAACACACATCTAGCACTGTCACATGGTTTAATCAAGCTATCCACACACACAGACAGTGACACACACTGCAGCCTCAGCCCTCACTTGTTCCAGGGCATTTTAATGGGAAATTAAAGGCATCCCTCATGCCTGTGGTCTGCAGGACAGGAATGAGAGCAGCGACAGAGGATAAATCAGCCTCTCTGGCTGACGGCACACCGCTGTCTCCTCTTTACCCTGTGCCTGTGTGTGTATGCATGCATGTGTGTGTTGCTTAAGAGACAGCATTATAGTATGCAAGCACTCTGTCCCGAGCAATTTGTGTCATGGATCTGAAAATACTGGAAGTTCAGAGTAAGCTGTCTGCAGTCTTGATTTCATTATCATGGGGTCAGTGTGTCTTGTTACAGGAATACAAGCTGCAAATGGTAATAGACTTCCAATGAGAAGTAATATACTGGCGTGAATCTCAACTGAAAAGAAGTCGGACATGTATTTTTCGGCAAATACGATCGTCTCAGATTATCAGATGATTAGAGAAAAGGGAATTACAGGAAAGCAGCAGTACCACAAACAGCAGAAAGACAAAAACAGATCCTTCCAGGAAACCACACACTGTTAAATAAGAGAAGAGCAGAAATAGGTTTTATGAATATGGATAATGCACAAAGTCACAGTCTGCTGTTCACGAACTTAAAGCTGGATTTATTTGTATGCTATTGCTGCCTTTGCTGGTGGCTCATTGATATTTCTTTGCGAGCACATGTCTATAGTTGCGTTAAAAACAAACTTAGAATCAACTCGCATCTGTTTATAAAACTGCCGTCTTTTTAATTAGTTTTAGATGTCCACAATTCAACTATGCATCCTTCCAACAGTTGCTCAAATTAGACTCAACTTCTGTTCAAAAAATGAATGATTTGTCTGATGCTGGTGACTTTCTATTTGCAAGATTCATGTTTTATGTAATCCATTATAATCATGTTGTAATGCAATATAGTGTGTTAAAAAGTTTGACTTTGTTTCACTTTAAATAATCGCAAACAGAGACCACTTATAGGGACCTAACTCACATTATATTGCATTATAAAATGATTCAGATGTAAAAAGATAATGGGAATTACCATGCACTTTGATTCTTGCTACACAAACAATGTAAAAACTGAAATAAAGGGATGAATATGATGCATTATAGACTTGAGCATCTTGCCAAGTTCACTAACAAAGAGAGGTATAAATAGACCATGACTGCTGACTTAACCAAAGGCTTCATTGAGCTGTCTTTCAAAAAGGACTAGCTGATTTGTTTGTGTGCATTATGAATAACAAAAACAGAATCTCATATTGTACATTTAATCCTCCTCCATGCTACGGAGGAGTCTTTCATTTCAGATTACAGTCTGTTAGGGAATTTTTGGATTAGGTGGTTACACTTTTTCACAGCTCATCATTTTCTCTTTCCTCTGTCTGCGTTCCCAAGGCATAGTTCTTTGGCCTTGGATTGCTGTAATCTCCCTTAAGGAGGTGCAGCTTGGGCGCGTTGTTGATGCCAGTCTATGACCGAGCACAAGCTACCATGAGATAGTTATTGTTCAGGGACGTCTAGAAGCCCCTCTTATCTGGAACGTAGGCTCCCTGGCGCACATTCTTTTCTATGGACGACAGCTTTAGTTAGATTCAGGGTTCATATTTGTTTGGTCTCACTGATGTAGAATGTTGAATATACACTCAGAACTAGTTAAAACCTCAGACTGCAGTAGTGTTCTTCAGAATTGGTCGGGCAACTGCTCTGTCAACTCGTGGCTGCAGCAAATGTCTTGTCAATTCTCCGGCCGTTAACTTCATAATGAACCTTCAGTGTGTGCCATCAAAGTTCCAGCTCTCTCCGTGTCTCTCTGAGTTTTGTCTCCATTGCTTCAGAAGTTTCCCTCACACATTCTACTCAAATATCTGGATCAACAAATGTGTTCTAGTGACTGAAATGTTGACAATCCTATGTACTATATCTGCGCTCTTTCAGGCTTTGAGTCTACCAATGGGTAGTTTTAGTCTCGGTTTCTTTCTTTAGTCCATTAGTTTGAAGCCTTTTCTAAGATCCTCACATGATTACATGTGCTACTTCTGATCGTTTCTTTGTTGAACTTTTTGTTTTCTTTGTCAAGATCTGCCCTACTGTAAAACAATCTGGATTGTCTGGTAGGATATTCAATTCAATGAAATCAATTTTTTAAAGGCAAACTGACATTTTATGCATGGCCAACCTATGAACATTTGTTTTGTTAATTCAAGTGATTTGCTTTGGTTGTTAAGGCCATATACACAGACTATGTACATTTTTATTAGAATCGGCACACTTCTGATGTAACGGCTATTTGTTTTTTGTATTGAGTGTATTTGTATGTATATATACTGATGTATGTATGTCTATACATATTTTTATTTTTATATTCATTGTATATCTTTTTATTTAATACATCGGGACTGTGAGAAACAGCATTTCGATCTTTCTGTCTGTACACACAAATTGAAAGATTGACAATAAAGTTGTCTTTGACTTGACTGATAATGTGGCAGTCAAATCGTAGAAACAGTGTGCAACAGGCGCCTGTTATAAAAATTCACAAAATCTGTAAGGACATCACTTTTCCGCTCATGCAGGGAGCCTACAGTAGGCATAAACCAGGTGTTTTTTTTTACCTGTCCTGCCCGGTCTGATCACTGGTCAGCAGAGCGGGCTGTCAGTAGCTGCCCGGCCTCACTCTGCTCCGGAGGTGAGTCCTTAATTCTCCTCCAGGCAGCGCGCTGTAATGCAATCATCGGTTCGGCTCTGCTCGGCCAGGAATTTATGAACACTTAGTGTCCCTCTGTGCTGACAGGGCCTCAGCGCCAGTGTGTTTACGGTATTGCCCAGAAATGCATGTCACTCGCATTTATCGCCTTTTTTCCCCCCCCTTTTTACTGCATCTTATATCACCCCCCCCGTTCTATCTTTTTATGATGAAACAAATCCAGGTTGCATATAGACATTATATACTTTCCAGAGAAAGTGGGGTCATAGAGGAAAGGTCTCTGTGTACAGTCTGTTGGTTTTACACACTGAGGTTAACTAGCAGGACCAAGAGCAGCCCCCCTTCCTCCCCCACCTCTCTGCCCCGTGTTTAAAAAGACCACAGCAACCACATAAGCAGGTTAAAGTATTGCTAACTAAATCCAAGAGAGCTCTTATTTCAATATGGTGAGGAGCGCGCTGCAGACTGAGGCCACTTGAATGGAGTAGATGTCAGCCCGGTAATATGGCCAGGCCATAACTCTCTGCGGCCATCACTCATACTCTCGGGGCAGACATAAGTGCATACACACACACACACACATATATGGTGACAAAGACGAATAAACACTGACGCAAGCACACACGTTAAGACTCACACACACACACACTCAGGACACGGGGTTGAGCGACAATCAATGAATCTGCCATCAGGCGTGAGTTATGAGGCAAAGAGAGTGGGCCTTCCCTGTGTGAAAACATTTTGACTGAAAATGTAGATATAATTAATAGACGGTGTAAAGAGGTGGAGAAATTGATGCATTTATTACAAGGACTCAAATCTGGGGGAACGGAGCCTTTTGGCCTCCTGGGCTGCCTTCATACACACAAACACAAACACACACCAAGCTTCTCGTCATAAACAGGGCTCTGATAGAGTGTTTAACAGTGTGTGTGTGTGTGTGTGTGTGTGTGTGTGTGTGTGTGTGTGTGTGTGTGTGTGTGTGTGTGTGTGTGTGTGTGTGTGTGTGTGTGTGTGTGTGTGTGTGTGTGTGTGTGTGTGTGTGTGTGTGTGTGTGTGTGTGTGTGTGTGTGTGTGTGTGTGTGTTTTGGAGTTGTTGTTGTCCTGCGGTGGTGTGTGTTTGTGTTGGGTGGGGTGCGGGGTCTCCAGCCACAGATAATGATGTGATTCCAGCATGAGGCGGGCCGGGTGTACCTCGCCACCGTCCATTATGATGTGCGGCCCCCCTCCAGCCACCGAGGGGGGGCAGAGTGAAGGTGAGCCTGTCATATCGATCTTTTTAGTGCTAAAATATGAGCCACTTTACTCTGCTCCCCGGCGCGGTGATGTGAAAAATAATAACTCGGACCCAAATTAAAAATATTGATCGCTTAGGAGGTGTTGAGAGCAAATAAACACCCTCTGAAGGATTTTTATCCACCCCCCTCCCCTCCGCCTCTAGTCATCCTCCATCTTGCCGGCCATGTGAAAGACCCGGGTCAGGGATGCTGGCTGGCTGGAGTGTTATAAAGAAAAACACCATCTTGTTGCTCTTCATAATAACCCCCCACAAGCTCTTTATTGTTCCCCCGATACAAATCAACAAGCGGCCATGTTTTCCCTGTCGGCACTGATTGATCGGGTTTTGACTCCATAATCTGGCATTAGCTCGCCTTCATCCACGTGCATCCCTTCCTCTGGCCATAATTTCTTTGCACATCCCTGCTTGACTTTTTTATCCAACCCCCCCCTGCTGTAACGGATGAGCTGACACGGGGCCATCAAACGGGTGGGAAAACAATTGCCACAAGGTTAATTTTATTGCCTGCTCCATGCATTTGTGAGCAGGCGGGAGGTGTCCTCTGCACCGGGTCCTGATGAATGGCCGCGCCGAGCAGGCAGGAATGAAAATGAGAGGGGAGAGGCCAGGATCCAGTCCCGATGCTCCCACCTTAAAATTGAAATTTCTCTGACATGCTCAAAATTGGTATTCTGATATATAAGAGGGCCGATATTCCGTCTAGTTTGATGATGAAGGCCGTCATGTGTCCCACTCAATTGCATTTTTACGACACCCACTTTGCCTCAAGAAGGTTAATATCCAGGCGTCCTAAACGGTGGATGTCAGATTGTCCAGAGCCCGTAGAAAAATAAACTACTTAGTGTATCTAAATGCTGTCGTAATACTTGGCCGTCCTGCTAGCAGCACTATTGATTGTCTACAAGGACGTTTGTTCTGTTTGGGGGCCGAGGCAGGATGAATAGATATTTGATGGAGCGTGGAGAGCGGGGCTGGACCTGCATCTGCATTTCAGTGCTGTTTCACTGAGAATCACATGCTGCCTGTTGACATCAGTGAGAGGGAAGCGGGGGCCGATATCTCCGCTTCCCCACTTGAGCCTGGGGGCATCTCGCTGAAAGCTCCAACGCTGTCTGCTGGCTGCGGGCCCTCACTCTCTCTGTGCTACATGCATGCCTGGCTGTGGAGCATTGCTGATATAAGGCCAGCACTTTGCCCATACGTATCGATTCCCGTTCCGCCACAGGCAATAGCTGCTTCATTTGCATGGCCCAGATGACCCAGGCAGTCAGTGGCCATTATCCTCCCATTAGCTAATCTCTCAGCTTTGATTTCCATAATCCTCTGTCTATTGAGAGCCCTCACAGCTCTCACAGTCCCGCTCTCCAAGGAGAAAAAAAGACCCCCAGTCACCCCACCCCAGTCTCTTTACTCTCCAAAAAAACCTCATGCATCACATCCACATGCATAAGTGGACTGAAACACTGGTGCCCTGTTGTTTCAATATAAATATAAATAATAATATAAAAAATATATTATTAAGATAATTGGGGTCACAATTAAAATAAATAGCATTAACATCTGCAACGTGTTCATCATTATCAGAGAAAAAGCACCCACTGTGCACATCAGCTGTATTGTTTATTTAGATTATGATGAATAATGCATTTACATTTAGGCTATGCTGGTCAAGGTGGAGCTTAATTTGAAGTATTGTTCATACTGTGTTAAATCTGATTCAAATCTTTTAAAAGATCACATGTTATTTGATATTTATATTTATTACACTGATTTAAGTTTTAAAGTGTTGATTGTTAAAAAAAATATAAGTCTGAATTATTTATTTATGTATTTTAGCAGAAGGCTCACCCTCTGTTTACTAATCCCTGCCCTGCAGCTCAGTAAGGACACATTGGACAGAGAGGGAGTTTTCTACTAAAAACAGACTATCTTTGGAAGATACAATCTTCATTTTATTCATTTTGAGCGCTGAAGCTTTGTAATAGCTTTAGCTGAACATTAGATTGCATTTTTGTACCAAATGAGAACTCTTTATTTAACCCAGTTAGTCTCAAGAGATAAATGATTTCTCTGACAAGGAAGACCTGCTCATTAATAGGGACAGAGTTCCAAAGAAAGTAACTTTAGAAAATGATCAGGTAAAACATTTGCACTCAGATAACCTGGACTCAATATACTGTAGCTTCAAACTTGTTTAGTGTGACTGTGTTTGGAGATTAGTTCTTGAAATGTAAAAGCTTTCTGTCCCACTCTTCAGGTTGGACATTGCAAACATTAATACACAAAAAGGTTAAGAGAAAGATAACTTTAAAAGGAAGGAGAAGAAAGGAGTTTTGCCAAGGACGTCTTTGGTAATAATAACAATAAACTCAACCAATTTCCGTTTCAGACAAAAAAGAAAAAGGAGTTACAGAGTTGATCTGCGTTGCTTTGCGGCATTTTTACATCCACTATGGACAGAGATACGGTGGCCGACAGATGCAAACGTGCTACAACGACCCAAAACATTTCCATTCACTGAAACGCGCTGACTGTTTTCGAAACACATGCAAAAAACATCTTCTCCAACTTGTCTGGGTCAGGAGCGCTTGTTGACGTCTGAGCATTCTAAAGATTGCCAACTGTTTTGGCACATTTGTGTTTTTATACCTTGCATCATTTTTGAAGGTGCAGCGCGTTATGTAAGTGGTTTGGGCAATTGTAACGTTTGCACAGGCTACCATGCAGAAGGGTGGTCACACGCAGTGGTCAATGACTATTTTAATATATTTTTAGGGAGGGAAATCCTCTTACTTGGTTTATCTTTAAAAATAACCCTTTGATTTTCTGAGCATTCATTTTCTTTTCCATCTATAGCCAAAAACTGCCCAATAGAATCCCAGCATTATCTTCTTGAATTGACTTCACGCCTGCTAGATTTAACGAGTTCTTAATCATCTTCAGTTATTATTATTTAAACATCTGCCGTAGCTACATATTTAAATGTAGGCAACATTCAAAGCGATGATGATGTTTATTACACTTATTATTATTATTACTACTACCTTATTTAGGTACGTTTGGTAAACCCTCTAACCACTGATGCGATTACTGATGCATGCCAATAGAATACAGCAATGTGGAACCTACAGCTAACACCTCTGCATCCTCTCTGTAAAGAGTCATGCAGGGTGCATGCAGGCCAAATTGACCTTAATCACCCTCAGTAGATTTGTCTTGGAGTGATTGCTTACATTGATCAAAGAGGACCTACCACCCACCACCCACTCTCCACCCTTGACACCCCTCCTCTCCAAATGAGCTGATAATTAATAAGGGCTGGCTGTGCAAACACCAGTCAACAGACAGCATGATGGATCGGACAGCTTGGATACAAACCAATACAATGCCAAGCTCCTCTCCGGCCCCTGGGCGTCCTTTACCCTGCACCATCAAGCATGCAAAGGAGCACCCCCCCATCTAATTAAATACCCACAGGTTGCCCTTGTTTTTCAGCAGGATGCGTTCTATCTTTCCACTATTGGCATGTATTTAATAATTCATGGGGCTGCATCAATGAGGACACTGCTTACGTTTCGTGCTGCGTTGTTGCAGACTCTGGGAGGGAGTCAGTACGATTTTAGAGGTTGCATAGCTCACGGCGTACTGCATAGTTTTCACCTTATTGAAAATGATATGAGATGAGTTGATACTAAATACTTATAAATATATTTATATACTAATAAAAAGTGGCCAAGATAATCTTTGAATCAACAAAAAAAAAAGGATCTGTGAAACAGGTTGAACACATGCTCTTTGACTTGAAGTTAATGTTTGTTTATTTGTGAAAACCTGGGAAAATAAGTATTTGCTAGAGTTTCAGAATGCATGGAGAGAAAGACTGCTTTTAGACCTATTCAGAACAAGCTCCCAGGAAGTGCTCCGGACGCTGAGGAAAATATTCTTAGTCGCCAAACGGTGGTACTACAACTTCCTTATCAGTCCGTGACGTCACTGGGCCCAGAAATACTTTCCCCCATTGACTTACTTTGGGAAAGAGACATCTGTAAATCGGTGGATAATTGTTTTTAAACTAAATAAACTACCCAGTATGAACCCTTGTAAAACCCTTATTTTGAAATCACAAAAGAAAGTATTATCGCAGTCATAAACATAGGAGAAAATAAATGATAGAACGTGTTTTGGTTTCTCATTTGCCTCTCATGGCTTCCATATCATTTCCAATTCCTGATTGTTGATTAGATGTGTGTGATCCAACACCTACATCCTAAATGCTGATCATGTAGGTCAAAGATATAATAGCAATAATTAGCATTCAGTCAGATCATTCATCTGAAAAGGCAATCGCACCAGGGTGGGACATTTGCTGCAGAGCTGCCGAATAACTACACCTTCAGGCCCTTTCCTCCAACTGTCGCTGAGGCTGTTGGAGCGCAGTGACGGACACATCCAGGCCCGATCCATACCGCCGTGCTAATGACTTCCTGCTAATCACTTCACTTCCTCTTGTTTTGTCACCACGTGACTCGATAGCCGCTAATTGCGAGATACAGGCATTTTCTCTCAGGAAAATACTGTTAGCTGCTTTATTAGACTCTCTGGAATGGACTGCTTGTCCCCGTTGATAGTATATGATGTTAGTAGCTTAGGGGGTAAATGCATGTCAACCAATCAGAGGGTCAGTGGTTCGATCCTCACATGCGTAAGTGTCCTTTTGCTAGTTATTTCCCCCCCAAATTGCTCTCGTTTTGTGTTCAAGTGTTATTTCGTATCGGTGCGTGTCTTACAGAGCATTGAGAAAAATGAAGGAAACTGCAGGGCAGATTCTAAATGTTCTGATGTTAGTTCTCGTTCTGTACTGCCATTGGCCCCTAACCGGTGTGATTGGGTGTAATTGTTGAATCTGGTCTAAGAGGAGTGGAGGGTCGCGTGCTATGGGTTGTGAGCCTGTCATAATCACAACCAACAATGTGATCATTTCATTTCCTTTTCACTTACACTTCACCTCACTTCACATGAGCCAACACACACACACACACACACACACACACACACACACACACACACACACACACACACACACACACACACACACACACACACACACACACACACACACACACACACACACACACACAAACGGGGACAAGGTTAACGTTGGGCTCCATTTATTTCACTCTAACAATGACTCTAAATAGCCTTTCAAAAGCGGAGTGAGGAGGGAGACAAAAATAATTGAATCACACAATTACTGCTCGGCTTCATTCTATAGTTAAGTGCATTTTTATTGTGTAACGTTTCTTTTTCCCCTGCACCCTCTCCCACCCCCTCTATTTTTCCTGCCTCCCTCGGCAAGCGTTCTCTCCCTGCCACTTCTCATCTAATATGGCCATAATTGGGTTTGGTTGTACAAATCAGATTTCAGCAATTGGGTTATCCTCCTCAGAAATTGGAGAGGTCTCTGGGCTGGCATGGGTGGAGAGTTAATCTGCTTTTGTTAAGCCCTCCTTTTGGTGGCTGCGCGGCAACCACGAGCAGTGCCAGTTAAAGCGTTTTACCTGTCACTGCGGACATGGCTCGTAATTTACCCCCCCCTCTTAAGAAAAACCTCCCCCCACACACACACACACACACACACACACACATTACACGTCCAGCCACCATCTGCTTCTCCCCGTGCAAATAATGACATTTGAATCGAGCATTAACAGGCTTAATTACTTTAAAATTGTCATTTTAATTTACACTGATATAGTATTGATCACACAAGCAGAGATTAAGGCCCTCAGTGGAGCGGTTGATGTGGAATTAAACAGGGCCGGGTCCTCCTGGGGCCCCGCCTGGCCTGTCCTGCCGCAGCCAGAAGAGGAATGACATCCTCCCCCTAATGAACTGGCAGCATGCGCAGACATGAATTTCAGGCCCCGCTGGAGAAGGAGGGAAATAATGGGGTTTGGGGAGCCATGGCGGGTTATTCATTCACTGCCATGCACCAATTCTCCTGTGATTCATCCCCGGGCCCCCAGACCCCCACTGCCTGTTTGCCTGCCGCATTCAGCCTGCCTGACCTTTCTCCCGCCTAAGTGTATATATATATCCCCTCCCTCCTCAGGGAGCACCTTGCCCTGACCAGGTATCATGTACAGAGGCATTGTGGGAGACAAACCCCTCGCCTTTTATCCAAACATCCCCCCCTTCGATGGTGAAAGTGCTTCTCCGTGATTCTCCCTCTCATCCTGGCTCAGGGACCTGTCTGAAGAGAACAACACTTTCCTGGGGGATTGATCTCCTCGCCCAAGCCCGATGTCACGCACAGCTTGTTAATATCAGGTTGGGGGGGGGGGGATCGTTACATTAAATCCAAGCAATTTCTTTCCAGTTTGAAGAAAGCCCATGGTAGGGGCTGTGTTGTGGAGTAATTATAGCAGTAGAAACAACCTCTTGACACCTGTCGCCAATGAACACACTCAAACAATCACCCCCCCACACAAGGGCCTTTAATGACCTGCTCTTTAGTGTGAAGGGCCAGATAAAACTAAAGCCAGGTCTGAAGCGAACGATATTCAGATGTACGTATGTGACGTGTCTGACATCACACATCTTAGCTGCCAGTCATGTTCTTTTTTTTACTCACCTAAAGTAACATTTCTGAAACTAGCTGTGTTAAGTAATTTAGTTTTGTGCAAATGGGGCAACAGTGAGTAAAACAGTGTCATGTTCAATGTTTTGATGTATCACAAGTCAAATAAAGCACATGTAGCATTGAATGAACTAAAATGGGTTTATAATGTTGGTGGTTGGATCCCCAACTTCCTTCACAGTCAAATTGTTCAATAATGAGCAATATACTGAAATGTCACCAAACTTGTGTGGCTGGAAATGGGCGAAATATGTTGTGTAAAGCATTACAGGAGGTATTTTAAATAACATGAAAGTGGAGATGATGCCCCAAATGAGCTGGTATACGATTTCCACTATAAACTTTACCAAAAAAGAAAAAAAAAAGGATGTCCTTAGCATAAAAAGCAGGCATCTTTAAAGCCGCATTCTTTCTTATGGCCAGGAGGGGGCCACTTTCCTTTCTGCTAAAAGAAGACGGATTGTATTGAAGCCTATGTGAAGTACCCGACTTCTCACTTGATTTATTAATTGCTGGTTAAAAGTCTTGCAGTAAACAACACATTTTAAAAATGTTTTATTTAACTGTATTGCTAGTTTTACTTTAGATGTTGCCAATGATGCAGGAGTGTTTAGCATGGCTACCTTGTGATTAACAGGTTGCTTCAGCCTTACTTCATAGTTAGTTCATCCTAGAGCTTTAACTTTTTTCAGTTATGGTTAGTTGTAACATCTTTTTCACCTGAAATGTAATATTCACTGTTTGGTTGTGCCCATCCCGTGTCACTTCTGAAAATTGAATTGAAATTGTCGACCTCAAAGTCTCAAAATAAGTCCACAAACCAGTGGGTGACCTCATAGTTACTACTTCAACTTATTGTATAGAGTTCATGGTATTATTTTGCATAATTTCAAACAAGTTTTAAATTCATGAGGAATGTCAGAACACCTCTCCGTAACTGAAATGCTATTTATTTGTTTTTGGTTTCGCACCTAGCGCAAGTGTAAAGCTCTTTAGCTTAGACTCAGTGTTCCGCAGTTACAGTTTAACACAAGTCTCTTCTTGTATACTAAAACTTGAAACCAATGGGCACCAGTTAGAACCAAAACTTTATTTCACTGTAGTGTAAATGCGCTTAGATAGTTTAGATAATCAACAGGAATCATGGTTTTAACTCCATAAGCGTTCAAATGTAACACAGTGTTGCAAGCTGTTGCTTTATGTCTTACTTTCATGTTGTTTTCCTCTCTGAGCTGTCAGGAGCTTCAGAAATGATTTATGGAAACAGGTACACATCTTGAAATCAGACAGCAGTGGCTCGATGGCAAAGTCAAAACACAACTCTACCCTTGAGCCGGTTGACTACCGGTGTTTCCTAAAACAGCCTAAAGGTCCCAGAGCAGATTGAAAGTGGGGTGGGGGATTGTTTGTGAGGTCTTCATTTGATTGCATTACCTACACCTGGATGCGGTGAGGTGGAAGCCATCTTGACAATGAAGGCTGAACAAAACAACAAGCTCTTCTGTCTCTTGGCTGGCAATTCCCCATGACGGATATCGAGATGTCTCCAATACACATAATGGACTTGGCAAGGCCTGAGGTGGCTGGGCTTGGGCCTTCTACTCCACTCTGTCATCCAATCACCTTATTCTAATGCTATTGCATTGTTTAGTCAACCAGCCGTCCATTTACATCAACCCATAACCACAGCGCCACACCACAGGCACTTAATAGAATTAGCAGGTATTGTGCAGCACATTTTAAACACATAGGCCATTTTAAACACACACACTCAGTCACTCCACCTCCCTCCCTGGGCTGATGATCCCCCACTCGCTATGGGAGTAATGGCATCACATGCGGCTCCTGCCTTTCCTCCCTCTCACTGTCATAACTCTATACTCTGCCCACCATGGACAGTTTATTCACATCTTTAAATGTGGAGCCAATATTCTTGTCATGTTTATGTTATGTACTACATATTAATAGCTCATGAAGCACATTTGTTGCATTATTAAATCATTTTTCACTCGCTCTTCATTAGGAAATAGGAAGCCAAAGCCCTCGACTGGAACAGCCGGTTAATTATAGGGCTCATAATTTCCTAATCTGATTTTGGGGAATGTTTGCAAGTCTGTTCAGCTAGCCAGCATATAAATAGACAAACAAAAATGAAACAGCCACATGGCTGGGAATTTGCAGTCATATGTCCTCTTTTGCCCTTGACTGAAAGCATTATTTTCCTTTTCAAACCTAGACAGTCCACTGCCATATTTTCAAACAAATGAGTCTCATATGCTTCCCCCCTTGTGATTAACACAGAGCAATTTCACATCAAATAACCCCAAAATTACCTAAAGGCCTTCTTTTTTTTTAATGATATTACATTTTGCACAAGTAGGTTTATTTAGAGTGACTCATCTATGGGGTCAGAGGAAATGAGCAATCCCTTTGTCCCCTAGCCGCCACCCCCTGTTAAACTATTACCTATAAAAGCAGCCGCAAGCTCTCAATGAGAGGGTGTGTCCCGCCCGCTGTAATAACCAGGGACTCCCTCCTTGTCCCATTCCTCGGCCGATTGATTTTTGTCAGAAAAATTAATGCAGTCTCTGTAAGGTCGTGGGGGTCAGAGGTAGACGGGCTGCAGCAGATGAGGGGCGGTGCTGTGCAGAACGAAAGGCAGCGCCACTACGGGACCTCTGTAGCCCGCCTGATGAAACTTACCGCGGGTTAGTTTGAGGGCGGAGCGTGCAATAGCTTATGATTGTCTCTACGCTGCTTCATGCACAAAACAAAATGAATCTCATATGATTGAACAAGCAAATATATAGGCTTGTTCATTGACCTCACCCACCCAATGTTGGTTTGTTGCCCTTGTTTTATGTTTTATATCCTTCTTTGTGTTGTCTCGATTGGCAGGGGTTTGGGTAAAAGGACAATTCATTTAAAACTTGCGGTGTCTCGTAGAGTTATGATGCAAAGCATAACCATATTCCAGGGAGTAATGCTTCCCAAGTGGGAACCAATCTAACACAAAGGGTGACCCAGTCAGCAGGGTCTGTGCACAAGTTCAAACCACAATGGCACCCTGTGTGCACCATGCTGTAGCTAATTTCCAACTCATTAAAGAGCCCTCTAATTAGATTGGATGTTATGCTCTTTCAGTTAAATTCAAGCTCTTAATTTTAACCGCCTAATTACATTACTGAAAAGAAGAAAAAAAAACACTTTTCAAAGCACTCTTTTTCCCAACTGCAAATCAAGTATTTGTATCAGTATGCAGAGCTGCAGAGAACTACATCTTCTCCTGTTTAGCAAATCTGTATCTTGCAGAGTGGAGGAGCATCAATCAGTGGAATAAGATTTTGTGGTTAATTGTTGATATCAGGATTGTATAGGGAGCGTGTCTAGTTCCCAAATTAGTTGGGATAAGAATGTGTGTAGAAACTGTAAATGTAGAGATTTGCCAAACTGAGTTGGATTGATTGTTGTAAATGAGACATCGTAAGTACAACCTTTACTTTTCTGAGTATGAAAGTCAAAATGTCTGATTTCAAAAAATGGTCTGTGAATTTTAGGGTTCTGAGGATATTTTCCAAAGGTGGATGTTTGGATTGTAAACATGAAAGTTAGGGACAAACAAACAATTTTAACAAGTCAACAGACATGCTGTATATGTGCTGATTCTGAGCTGAACAACTAAACTGAACAAAAACACCTGCCAGAAAACAGACTGTGTTCTTTCATTGTACGTCTTAATCTAAATGCCTCATAGTTTACATATTAGGAGTTAGCGTCAGTAACTCAATCAGACACCAGTTGCATTGGTAAAAGGCCTGCTGGCTAGCTTGTTAAGCGCTGAAACACTGAACAAGCTAGATGGCTTACCTGCATGCTTATTTTGAACAAAGTCAACCTTGAGTCCTTTTAGCCAGATGTTTTTAGCCTACTTACCAGGTCTTTTACCAGACATTGTGGGACACACCCCCGGGGAAGTCCCCCTCGGGGGATCAGGAGAACAGGTTTTTACCCCGCCATACACGCTCTGTGCTCCAGTGGCTGCTCTTTTATGCACAGACCAAACAGGGCTTTTATACACTTTTATTGGTGTTATTACAGGAGTTTTTGAACAGGTTTTTAAACAAAAATACTTACCCGAGAGCCCGTGCACCACGCAGCGCTCAAAACCCTAACCAAACAGTTTTAACAAGTCAACAGACATGCTGTATATGTGCTGTTTCTGAGCTGTATACTGTATGATCTAAACAACTAAACTGAACAAGAAAACCTGCCAGAAAACAGACTTCGTTCTTTCATTGTACATCTGAATTTAAATACCTCATAGCTTACATATTAGGAGTTAGCGGCAGTAACTCAATCAGACACCAGTTGCATTGGTAAAAGGCCTGCTGGCTAGCTAATCAGCGCTAAAAATACTTAACAAGCTAGATGGCTTACTCTAAGTTGTTCTTTGGAGTGTCTACGAGCTAGACAGCAATGGTGTTTCACCGTAACTGAGACCCCTTAAGACTATTCCATGATCAAAGCTCAAATACATAGCTTGGGTGTTTTGGGACCTTTAAGAAGAAATAGCAAAACCCTTGCTGAACAAGGCTATAACAAACAAAAAACTAAAGAATGCGGCATTAAAAATGGAGGTATTCACCAAAACTTTAAAACACAAGGTGGCGTATGACTTCATGCCTGATCCTTTTCTATAAACATTTAACCTTGAGTTTAAAATGATCCCATCCATTTTGAGTTGTGGTGGTAAGGAGTAATCGAGAACATCTAAAGACGTGTGTTCAGAAGAAGTTTATAAAATAGCCCTTTTTCAATTTGTGCGTTGATATAGTGTGATTATATAATCCACCTACCCCTCACCTCTTTCACCTTTACAGGTTAAAGGGTAAAAAACTCATCACTGTATCGTGGTTGTTTTATGTTCTTGCCCTTGTTTGTGCTCTTCTAAATCACGATGGCACCTACAAAACCAAATTCTGATTTGTTCTCAGGATGCAACAGATGCACGGACCATTGCGTATTCTTCTCTACTGACACGTGACCTCATGATATACAATACAGTACCACCTGGTCATCTTTGGAGCCTTCCAAGGGGCGACCCAGGAGGCATGGGCCCCTCCAAATCCTCTTTTCCTCCCACATTTCTGTGGCTGACATATTTACAGGATAGCAGACGTGGGTTTGCTGCCACTCTCGCCCCTGGCACCGGACCTCTGCTCACACACATCTTAAATCTGTCCGTTAAGAGGGGCCACGGGAGAGGCCGGATGCTGCGATTGTACGGATAAAAAAGAAACATCTGCGTAAGAAAAGTCCCCCGTTGTTCGCTCTTTTTTATTTATTATTATTATAATAGAAGGAGGAAAAAAACCCATGACATAATTTCTTGTTATCTAAGAAATTGAGGCTGCATTTACATTTGCTTTTCATGCAGCGTCCATGTGCTCTCAGGGTCGATGCACTGGAGTATAACTAAGCTAGCATGGAGGATATCCAACCATTTAAATCAAGCCTTTGGGAATTTTACATAACACATCATTGGCGAGCATTGGTTTTTACATAAAGACAAAGAAGGCCACAAAGAGCCACTGGACGGGCGTCTTAGCCTGAGACGAGCTGCTGCGTGTGTTTTTGCAGACTCCACTAAAGCTTCACGGTCCTGTGGTCACTGTTGTGCTGCGAGAACGCCTCTGCTCAGACCCAGACAGAACACAGACAGAAAGCTGCTTATTTTTTTATACATCCAGGGGGGAAAAATTATTTTTCTGACCTCAAAACTCTCCTCTGGTTCTCCGACTTCCCAGCTTGATCTCCTTTTCGTGGAGATACTGTGGAGCGCCATCGATTGTCCCTGCGCATCGGAAGCTGTCATATATTATAGATGTTTCACGAGATGGCTCATGATCTAGACGATGTTGCCGTCATTTCGGAAGAGTTGTGTTGGTTGTAAGGGAGGAGGAAGGGCTCTTGATATAGAGAAATGAAGACCTTCCTGATAAATTCTTCACACAAGTGACAAAGTTATGCCACTAAGATCCAGCAAACTGATATATTTCATTATGGGACGGTGCAATAGAGCTGTATCTCACTGGCCAGCCAAGGATGCCACTTTGTCATTACAAGGCCACATGAGCGAGCCACAGGCAGAATCAAAGTTGCTCCCAGACAGAAGCTGAGTGATTACTTCTAACATCCCCCACGGACAGAAAGCGTCCTTAGGGAGAGTTTCTCAATACTGATTATTGAAAGTTCCTAATGTCCCTGGTCACTTAACCCCAGATGTTGACAGATGTGTGCAGGTGCTTCACCTCACCAACACATTAAAATGTTTGGGTGTTCATTGAGGGCCAGAAAACAAGTCAGCCAATATAACAAACTTTTCAAACTTCCTTTCAGTCTTCATTCAACCACAGCGGTCAGTTAATATGATATTGCTTCCACTCTCCCTGCAGCCTGTATTCTCATAATTCAATCAATTCTTTCACAAATGAGGCCACATGAATAGGCGCAATATTAAATCAGATAATAATACAGATTGATGAACAGTCCATGACAACATTAGCGGCCTTTCCAAAATGCAGAGATGAAGAAAAAATAAAATCAATGAGCTCAAAGACCTGTCATTTGCATGCGCCTCTTCCGCTAATGGGAATACTTTTACAGACGGCGAATTACAAGTTGAAATATTCTTTTTGATTATTGGACATCCATAGCCAAATATGATTTACATTAATGAGCATAAGTATATTAAAGGCATTTTATCCCCCAGCATCCGAAAAAATTGAATAATGGTTCTGGCACGCAGGCCGAGGGCTGAGAAAATGGAGAGGAGGTAATGTCACTTTAATTACTAATGGATACCTCAATTGTTCAGACTTTGATTTTTCATCTTAGGGAACAATCTAATAAGGCAAATATTCATCATCCTCATATCCCCTTTTAAAACGATGATTTTGTCAAGCCCAGACAGCGTAGTTATTTAAAGAAAGTGGCCATTTACCATGCTGGCCTTAAGATCAACGGTTTATTTGAAGATTGCTTTCAAAAGATTATTTTCCTGTGAAGAAAGAAGAAAGATCTTTTCAGGCCCAATTGCAGATGTCTGATACACTTAAGCCTGAGGACTTGACCTTGTTAGTGGGGACAGACATTGTAAAATTTCCCTTTAGAACTCTAATTGTCCCACATATTGCTCTTCACTGTTTGTCATTGGATGAATGTTACATCCTGTCCGAGTACTGGTTGTGCTTATGTCTTGATTAAATTGTGCACGGCGGTGTTTTGACTTGAACTTTATTATGTAGTTACAGACGAACCTTACATAGCTGTGTGTAAAAACCATGGGGTGGGTGATATTGATCTGTAATGAAATATAATCTTTAGGTATGTGACCTCTTGAGTCATTGAATATGTACAAGTATCTCCGAGTTAAATAAGGTGAATTTAAAAAACAGCATCTCGGTAAAGGGTGTTCTTATTATGCTTTTTGGGCTGAGATTTTGGTGCATGTAAATGGTCTGCAAAGGCTAAAAACCCTGTGTTTCTCTCCCACACACTCCCTCCCCCTGCCTTTAACACCTCCATTGGACTCCTTTGTTTACCTCCGTAACATAGTGACATCACTATGTAACACTTGCGCTTCTATTGGCTAGCAGTCTTAAGTGTTTGACCAATCACAACAGAGCCGGCCAGCTAACCAATCAGAGCAGATTGGCTCGGGTTTCAGTGAAAAGAGGTGCTGCAGCACAGGCAGAATGTGAAAAATAGAGAGCTTTTTGAACATTAAAGCATGGAGACATGTCCCAGGAGAGACACTAAATACTAATAAACACCTGAAAATGAGCAGAATAGGGCCGCTTTATATTCTTCTTATATAACGTCATAAATATTCTGTGTCTGGCCTAAAGGTAATCCTAAAAATGTGGCTAGAATTCTGAATCAAAAACTGATTTACGGTTAAAGAGCCAACCACGAAATGAAGGATTGTTTTTTCTATACAGGAGGACTCACAAGACGCAGATTTAAAGCAGCTCAGTTTAACCTTCTTGCTTTTTGATAGCAATGCACAATTATATTGGAAAGCCAACATAGTGTACATAAAAACAGCCTTAAAATGTAATATTGGCAAGAAATGAACTTTTCAAGGTTACATAAACAGTAACATTGCATGCTTTATATGCAACCAAATTTACAGACGTTAAGTTATTTTGTCCAGAGACTTTCTGAAACCCTTTTATTTTCTGTATTTGTCGGCCATCCCCACACCGGTACATATATAAACATATCAGGGTTAGGGTTATTCTACTGCAGGACACACGTCATATGTGGCCAAAATGATTTAGTAAATATTGATATGTTAAAATTAGGCAATGTCATGCATCCCGACTTTTTGTATTTATTCTTCATGCTCAAAAAACAGATCCTACCTCCATGACCCAACCCAAGGGTGTCTTTCATTCAATCCTCCCTGCCTCCTAACCGCCTAGTGGTTTGAAACTGCTGGCATTCTCAGGCCCAATCAGAAATAACCCTAACGATGTCATCTTAATATGTTTGCTTTGAGCCTGCACTTCAGTAGAAGCTGCACCTGCGAAACGCCCTCATGGTGGCTTCATTTAATTCACTTTCAGTATGAATTTACAGACTGTTCTGCCAATGCGAAGGACATTGTGCCCAGCTTTCTTAAGAGGTCAACAGCAGCCCAGTCCCCACAGGTGTAATCCCATTTACTTTGATCCTCTGCTTTTATGTGCTCGTTAAAAACTGCTGAAGTAGCAACATGATATTAGTAAATACGCAGCTGGAATATAGTATATGAGCATGAATCATGAACAGACGTGTACAGGACACTGCTACCTCACTGGAAACTGCCGAAATGGTGCATTGAATTAAATTGAGATTGTTATTCTTTTATTATGACTTCAGTAATGTATCTTTCCCATAAGTATCCAGCATGCATTACATCAAAATTTGTCCGACCACGTTTCTGTCTTATTGCTTTAGGACATTTATTCAAAGCACCCTCGCTAAAATCAAAACGAGGTGCTATTACTGTGTGTGTATCCAACATTTTTAACAAAGTTATCAAAGTCTTCCATCTGGATTATGCTGAAGAAGCCAATGATGTGGTCTAAAGCAAAAAAAAAGAAGCCCAGGCATTATAAAGAAGCTCTTTTAAAGTCTGAGTCACATCATGTATACGCGTATTCGCTTTTCTTTTTTTGTTGAATGTCATTGCTGTGATGGTTTTATTGCTTTAGACCCCTCTGCCGGGCAGGTTAGAGGAACGACTGCACGACTGATGAGCATGGCAGGAAATTGGCAGATGGAAGCATCCATTTCACCGCTAATTAGGGGGTCCAGAAGCCCGCCGACTGACAGGGTTCAACTGGGCAATGTAGTGCCTGCCAGCTCCCATCCCGTGCGCTTTATAAAACGCTCTTTAATTCCCCGGCACAATATCATTAACTTTGTAAGTGGATGAACACAATGGACAAGCAATTTAATTAACTTCTACCATTGAATGTTGGAGGGGAGACTAAATGAAATTAATGCACAATATTTCCCAGGGAGGCAGCCAACCTTGGGAGTGGGTCTGGATTGTTGGCAGGTCAGGCGCTGCCGTGGCTTTGGCCAATTATGCCTTGTTTAGACCCATCCATAATATTTTCCTCAAAAGAAAATAAAATCAGTGGTTTTGAGATCAATCATGAGCGCATGTCGCTCTGCATTCTGGGAGATTTTAGAATAATGAAGTGGAAGCCCGGAAACACAGTCTACAGAGCTGAAATACAGGTATCCTAACTGATTCATACGACAGTGGGCGATTCCCTAAAATAGACGGATAATAAATGGCTGGATGGGGGTTGTTTTGGGGAAATGAAGGAAATACAACGGTTTGTGATGGTGTATCTAGGGGTAGCAACGTGAACTGGTTGTTTGCATCATCACTGATGTCCAGATTTCAATATTTGAACAGCTGTTGGATGAACTGTTTCATGATCCCCAGAGTCCTAATGTATTAAGTTAATACTTAATACATGAATAAACACAGGATGTATAATTGCTATAAAGTCTTCGCTGTTGGCATACAAAAGCATTAGAGTGGAATATTTGCAAGAAATTGACATTTCAAAGTTACATTAAAAAAATATTGCATGCTTTATATGCAAACCACATTTAGAGAAGTTTACTTATTTTGACTTTCTGAAAACCACTGCATTGATTTTATTTGTATGTGCCATGTGGGCCAACAGTAGGTAAACATGTAACGGTTTATTTCATTTTTTTGTCTGAAATTTGTGTACAAGCATTAATGCTCCCCAGAGGTTAAATCCTAATGCCTTTGGTCAGGAATATTCACCAACGTGAGATAGTGAGAATTGTATATACTATATATATATAATTTCTCTACATCCACAGGATAGTTTGGCACCAGTTTTAGTCAAGAAATAGGCCTTTTACCCCAGATATGAATCCTAATATATTTAGTGATCAAGTCAGATATTTCCCTTATTCAGTGAAGCATATGTACTTCTACAGATGTTTCGTACAGAAAATTGTGTTCTGAAATCTTTGGTGAGTTTTCTTATATTTCTACGTTTCTTTACCATCTTTATCATGGTAAAGAAACGAGACTTGACCTAGACTCTTAGTCTCGTTGGTTTTGGTAGCATATATTACAGACAAAGCCATTATACAGTTCAAAGAGCCTCATTCAGCCATATTTTGATGTTTCTAGGCAGTATTATCCACCACAGCACAATACATGTCTAAAAGAGGTTCAGGTGGCCTGGATGTGCTTTTCCTATTTTAATTGTATGAGATCAATACTAGTCGTGCTCTGCCATGTAAACCAATTTTCAGTGCTCATGAGGTCCCCCTGGGAATGGCGGAAGAGCATTAAGTCGAGTAAGCTTAACTTAAATCTTAATTACTGAAATAAATAAGTAAATATATGTTAACATTTTTGCTTTAAGTGTATCTTTTGAATAGTTTAATTCCATCCCCCTGTCCCTTACCTTTGCCTCCCCCCAACACACACACACACACACACACACACACACACACACACACACACACACACCCCAGAGACAAGGGCTCCTTCAGGACGTGACAGATGACTCCAAAACTCGGGCCGCTTTCAAATCACAGGAAGTGACAGAGGAAGTTTTAATGAGAGTTTTGTCTGTGTATCCAGTCAGGCCTTCCAGGCAGCCGATGAATAATAGACACTGTGGCTCAATACTCTGAATACTCAATCAATGGCACTGGGAGAGGGCCTTGGCAAACACATATGGCAGCCTGGGGTGGGCGGTGGGCTCAGGAGGGGTAGAAAATACTAAGGCTGCTCCATCTGTATCTCCGGGCTGAAAAAAGGAAGCCATCTCTATTGATGCTGCTCACTTTTGTGCCGTGGTGTTTTCCTTGCCGGGGATGACAAACAGGCTGTTTGTGCAGAGAGACTCCGGTGAAGGTGCCCTTTGAGCCCCAGATCCTGCATGTCAATGGCTCCCATGCTGGGACATAGGGGGCTGATTTTGCAGCAGATACTGTATGTGGATTGAGCAGGCTTGGGGAGTATGGATTACATGTAACAAGATTATGTAATCAGGATAAAAAAAGCAGGTAACTGTTTTCCCTAACAGTGACAAATACAAAGTATGATCTAATTACTAGGACATTTTCAAAAACAGGGATTACTAGGGAGGATTAGAGTACATTTTAAAATAAATATAAATGTGTTATAGGTCGACTACTGCCTGAATGTCCCTTTTGGTTTTGATTCAGGATATATTTTATTCTTTATTTAATTTATATGCACGTGACACATGATTTATTAAACCAAAATACTCTGTTATAGTAAATGTGTTTAAACTAATATGGGGATAAAAACATTGCAGTACATTTTACAATACATATGAATTTATTATAGTTAAACAAACTGCCGGAATTTTCTTTTTGGTTTTCATTAAGGATATTCCTTTTTTTTTTAATACAGTAGGTGGACACCTGATATATTAAACAAAAATACTGCGTTTGCTTTACTTACTTTAAAGCATTTGTAAATGATTGCCTTCCCTATTATTGAAGAGGACACATTTGTGATACATAATATCCTGTTTTCTTCTTTTCTTCGATCATATTGTTTTGTTTCTTTACAAAATACCCTAAGTAAAAAACTTCTTACTATTTATTTTCTGTATATCTAATATTTTTTACTTTGCATTTGATAATGAGGTGACCAATAAGTAGCGGAAAATAATCAGGTACTTTTATATTTCTGATACTGATTACATTGGGAAAAAATGGAACTAATAATTGTAATGGATTACATTTTTAAGGTAACCCTCCCAACCCTGGGATTGAGTTGCAGTCAGAGCACATAGCATGCTGCTCTGTTGTCTGCTGAGCCATTTTACACTCTGATTTGGAGTATGTTTAGGATTGGGCCCTCAGTGACTAATGAGGACATTATGTAGCTATTAGTCAGAGCTTATGTCTCGGCCTCCCTCTCTAAGCTGTTTTGACATAACATGTGTTTCTGATATATCGCAACACCATTTCTTCTTGACAGCATATCTGATTGACCTTTCCGATAAGACGTGCGTGTGGGGGTGTGTACAATTGTGAGTTGTTTTGTGGCGGTGATGTGTCTATGTGCAGGTTTATGTGGAAGTGTGGCATCAGTCGGGGTTTGACAGATGAGCAGACTCCAGGGATTTCTGAGCAATGAGATATAAACTGAAAAACAGCCCATTTTGTCTCTGCTGTCTGGAGGGCGAAATGCCACGGAAACCCCTGAGGGGGAGATATTTCTCTGAGGTGGCCTGGACACTGATATGACCCCTGAACATGGCGCTAGCAGTTTATCACTTTCGATTAATTTGGTTTGATTACAGCTTGTTTTCTTATCCCCTGCCTTTTAATAAGTATGTCCATTTCTGAGATCTCAGAATATGTCAACATCGCTTAAAAGGGATTTCAGTGAGGCGATCACACTTTTTGTCAACTCATAAATAAATTCACTTATCAAATCAGCTCTAACATGCACACAGTTTTTCCATGGGGGAATAGGTCCAACATTTCTGGTGCTTTCACTTTCTGTGGTTTATATAATCTGGGTAAACTGGAGGCTTGTTTACAACCTGTCTGATCGTCTTACTGCTCATGTGTCCATAAAACAAGACGTGACAAATCAAAATGAAGCATTACCAGAAGTGCTCATCTCCTATTTGCTATTCTAGATGGGATAGAATAAGTTGCAGCATGACATCAAATCAAGTAAGGCAGATCAAAAAGCTATTTACTTTCTTTTTAAATGCTATTTTATTTTATAGTAATTACATTGCCTTGTTTTTATTGTTCTGCTGCAACAAAAACATTTCCCACATTGGGATCAATGAAGTAATTCTATCTATCTACTCATATTCTTTTTCCACACAACTTTGTGCATATATCCGTTTTTTTAACACAAACGCGCTGAAAAGTAGATGAAGATGAGTATGCCTTTCTGATTTTCATTCTGGTGTGTCTCATTTGACGTCAAAAATGCGCCAACAGAGAGCAGGTGTAGTACACAGTAGAAACAGCTCTATGTTATGGTGGAAACTTCTGCTTTATATCTGTAACTCTTTAAATCGTTCTATGTGTGTCTATTGGAACAGTGGAAATACTAGCAAAGACGGTTTTGATTTGTGTGTATCATTAGTAAGGTAAATGAGAATGAGAAGGTTTGAACAACAGCCGTACCAACACAGCAAACTACAATCTAAACTGAATCTAGATCTCAAAAATAAATTTAAATGTTGCGCAAACCCTCTACCATTCATTAGGATACATTGTACCAATTGAAACCACAGCATCTTGTGTCAAAAATCCCATCAACCATGTTCAGATGGAGACACACAACCTGAACCAGGGCGGCACAATGTATTTAGATTGAATTCAGATTGGAAAAAGGGCTAGTGCAGTATCTTAACCGCAGTAGGGATACGTTCTGTGGGGCTTCACAGAAATCCTGGTCTGCTTAATGGTAATTCCTTTTTTGAAATGATAATGTGAATAATGTTTCAAAATGGTAATCCCCTCCCATATTGCAGTTGGAATATCTGTCAAAGTATTCACAATTATTATTTTTTTCCATATTGCACAGCCCTAACCTGACCCCAGCTAAATATACACACCAGATATTATACTATCCTAATGAAAACATGGTGTTGATCCTCATCTTCAGAGCTCCCATTGTTGAAGTCCTTCATGAGCGTATCTATTTTCCTATTAAAACGCGCTGCAGAAGCACAGGCACACCTCCATACTGCACCGAGCCATCAGCCTGCACGCTGCCAGTGTCCGGCGACAGCAGAACATTACCCTGGGCAGTTGTACAGTGACACTGCGATGACACCGGAGTGTGTATGTGTCAGCTCTCCTGGGACTGGACACTCTCCCTTAACACAGATTGGAGGTGAGACCTTGAAGAAAAATGATTACTTTTATGTTTGCTTTATGGCTCATTTTTCACATTAAACGCAGAAAATCTATTCAGAGGTCACAGAATTCCTGCTTCTCTTGGTCGGACAGAACTAATTCTTGCAGTCCCCGGTATCGATAAAGCATTCAGTGGAGCGCAGTATGCAGGCTATGTACTGCAGCGCTCAACTCTCTATTTTCCAGCAGCCAGTCTATTGGGACTTGTTCAGCCCACATCTGCTGGGCTTTTGGAAATGTCAAATACACACTTGTAGGAACACACGCACACGCACACACACACACACACACACACACACACACACACACACACACACACACACACACACACACACACACACACACACACACACACACACACACACACACACGCACATGCACGAGCACAGTGCCCTTATCGGCGTAGCCAAAACGACTCGTGATAAGAGATAGCATTGCCATGAGGAGTCATAAAGCTCCAGATTTTATGGCGCGCTTATTGTCTTTCTGTCTACAATTATGGTGATTACTCATTTCCCATAGCCCCCCCACACCCATGGCCCTAGTGGTGCACTTAATAGACTGCATTTTACTAATGGAAAATTAAGTAGCCGCCGTGGCAGTGAGGTTTATAAATATGTAAAATATACTTTTAATTATTTCAAGTGAATCTGGCAGCTAATCAATAAAGAGGGACGTGACAAACATACGTTTGACACAGGCCATTGTAAAGCGACTGGTAAAAGATAAGCATGGCCTGTCAGCGCAGTCCGGCCCTAATGAATATTTTGAGCCTGTCATGTAAGGAGACAAATGGATTAATTGCGCCCTGCTAATATAATAGCTTCTTCATGAAGAGTGCAGGAAGGAGGCAGAGGGGAGGGAGCAGCAGCTGCTAGCTCCTGAACCTCCACGTCAAATAAATATTTATTAGGGTGGAGGGTTAAGTAGATTTTTGCGATTACACGGATAGCCACTTAAGCGTAGTTGTTTATCATTTATTTGAAAATTGATTCATGCCGATTTGTTTAATGTCATTTTCATTTTTTATTTCATTTTGTAGCCAGCAGGGATCAGCCTAAAGAGAGACAGTGTCACAGAGAGGATACAGCGAAGGGTTTAATCATTTCTTTCTGAAGCTCTTCAGGTTGTTTTGCAGTTGTTGAAGACAGTCTTTAATCAGCATTTGGGGGTCAAGCTGATTTTTAAAAATGTGTATTTATGATTGTGCTTACTTCAGAATTGATTCATCTTTACTGCTTCATCATTTTGTTTTTGAAAAATAATTGTACTTTTCTGATTTTGCAGAACTGAACGTGAAATATCTTTGTGTGTTTTTGTCAGTAGGGCTGAGACAAACTTCTAATCGTTTATCGATTATTCTGCCTATTGTTATATTTTCAATTACATTTAGTCTATAATATGTCAGGAAATTGTTAAAACTGTTTATCCAAGGGTCTCAAAGCCCAACGTGCTATCTTTAAATGTCCAAACTCCAAAGATATTAACCCTAATATCATTTTTATTTAAACATAAAAGGCTGGACATTCCATAATTGAGTGGCTGAAAACAGCATTTATTGCCATTGTTTTATCAGAAAAACTACTTTAATGATTATTCAATAAAATACTAATTAACCAAAAATGATGTCGGCTGTTAGTTCCATCTCTATATATTTAAGATAATAAATATATATTCAGAGAATAGCAGGACATCTTTATATAAATATGTAAGCAGCAAAAATAAATTCCAAATGTATCCAATGAATTGTATTATTTATAAAGATTTGCAACTATTCATTTTCAACTAATCAATTAATCCACGTATATTTCTCAGCAGGAGCACTCTGACTCCTCACAGACATTGCAGTTGTGCTGTTTAATATCTAATACCTTGACACATACATCATTTTATCACCATGTGTCATATTTCAAAATAGTCATTTTTCCTTCACTGCCCACTGAAATATTTACACAGACAGCCTCAGTTAGCATAGTGGCAGCGTTTTGACAAATAGCACGGTTTTCCCTCCCTCCGCCTGCTCTCCTATCCATCTCTGTCTCCAAGTCTGTTGTCGCCACTTTAAGGTGAAAGAGAACATAAAGACGAGCGAGCACGGATAAGGGTAGGGGGGCCTTCCTGGAATCCGTCCTCTCGCGATGGGAAGCTGTGACCTTGAGTCCTGCATTTGCCCAGCACCGTCCCCTCTCCCCCTCCTCCCCCTTTTCCCTCTGTCCTCTGGAGAAGGAATGAGTCAGGGAAGGGGGGGGGGGGTTCGGGGTCACCAGCCGCCGTTCTCATCAATTAAATGTGCGACAGTGTTTTCCGTCGGCTGAACTTATATGTCAAGGAGATGGGCAGGACCTCATGTTTGTGCTTTTGACAAATCAGCAAATGTTTAATCTCAAGATGTGCCGGCACTCATAAATAATGCAGAGGCCGGAGCGAAAAACTCTCCCGCCGCCGCAGAGAGGCGTCTGCACCCGGCCTCAATGGGAAAACACAGGGAAAAGCTCCCATACTAAATCCTCCTTCATGCCTCCAGCCCTTTCTTCTACACCAATCTCCTCCTCCTTTTGATCACACCCCTCTAATCCCACCTCACCACTCCTCTTTCTTTTACTGTACCTGAATGTTCTACCTTTGCAGCTTCACTGTACTATCTCTGCCTGATTATACCTCTCTTATGTTCCATATGAAAGTAAAAGTTACTCCTCACCCTCTTTTGAGCAGAATTATCCCCTTCCAAACGTCTGTTATCTCACAGACACAGGGGATTGAGCTTGAGCTTTGCCTCCAGTTGCCCTAAATGTAAAGAGGGCAAGTGTAGTGGACTGTGAACCGCATCAAATCCCCCTCTGCACCACTCGCACTTCTTCCCACAGACTTTGATTGGCTCGTCCGCCGACTGGGAAAGTTTCCTGATTGTTCAAAGGGAAAATTACGATTTTAAGCCTATTGAAGTCGATCTGTGCTCATTCAAAAGTCCATCTGAATGTGTCCCTTTGAGAGCTCAAATTGTTGACTCGCCACATTAGAAGACTCGGAGCACGGAGTGTACTGTACCGAGAGCACGCTGCACCTGTTGTTGTGTAGTCCGTGGTGTGTAGTGTTGGTGGCTTCCCATTGGAAAGTGTGCTGTGAAGTGTGTTAAAGAGCCAGGCTCTATCAGCCACTTCATTAGCCAAGCATTCTCACATTGGGTCAATCCTTTGCACGCTCGCCATGAAAGGGTTCTGAACAGGGTTCTCTGAAAAACTGATTTTATTTGACTGAAGTCACAGTAAAGATGACTAACTATTCATACCAGTTGTCAATTCAAGTTATGTTAACTCGTGTTTTTAAGGCAGCCATTGAATTTACATTTCAAATTAAGAAAACTTGTGTTTTTAATTTGTATCTCATATCTCAAATCATTATAGCAACGTTACTTTCTGAACTAACCTAGAACTTTTACCATCAACCAAATGTGTATTAAAAGGAGATCGAGCCTTAACGTAGACGTGCATTTTCACATTTTCACTATAAAATAAATTCAAATGTTCATTATAGGACTTGTTTGATAAACTTTCGCTTTTGAATGGGTTCGAAATATGGCAAATATAGTTATCAAGAATATGGTTGCTTTCTACTTCAGCTTTAAAAGTAGCAGGATAACCCTAACCATCACCCTACGTATTTTGTCCTCCGACGCTAGTTTTATTCTAACCTATAAGTGGAGAATCTTGTCTGTCTTGATACGCATCTTGTAGCGCACCCAGTAAAGAAATAAAGCTAAGCATTTTATGATTTGGTCAATCTTTTGCACGCTCAGCATGAAGGGGTTATGAACAGGGTAAACAGAAAATCTAATAGCTTTTTATCAGCTTGGAAATTTAGCAAATATGGTGGGAAATGCATTTTACTCCATTATAATTATCAAAGGAAAACAAGGTGTACTTGGAATTGAACCTTTCTCAAGAATATGGTGGCTTTCTCCTTCAGCTTTGAAAAAGTTGCAGGATAACCCTAACCTAAGTCTTTTTTTTCTCCTACCCTAGTTTTAATCTACCCTATACTGTATGTGGAGAATCTTGATACATCTTTTCTGTCTTCATACGTATCCTAGAGTGTCCAAATCTAGTGAAGAAATAGATTTCTCTTTAGGGAATCATTTACGGAATGACTCCCGAAGGCTCTCAGAAATGTCTTTATCAACTATCCATTGAAAAACATCCAGCAGATATATTTCAAAGTTAGTGTAGTGTTGGTGACTTCTGCCATGGAGTGTGTCAAAGAGCCAGGCTCTATACTATCAGCCCATTTCATTAGCCGAGCATTCTTACATTTGGTCAATCTTTTGCAAAATGTAATAGCATTTGATCAGGTTGGAAATTTTGCAAATATGTTGGGAAATGTATTCTACTCTGTTCTAATTATTCAAAACAAGATGTGATTTCAACCTTTATCATAGTGGCTAATCTCCTTCAGCTTTTAAAAGTAGCGGGGTAACCCTAACCTTTACCCGAAGTCTTTTTTTCTCCTACCCTAGTTTTAATCTACCCTATACTGTATGTGGAGAATCTTGATACATCTTTTCTGTCTTCATACGTATCCTAGAGCGCATCCACATCCAGCTAAGAAACAAAGCCAAGCATTCTCACATTGGGTCATGTTTTTGGAACCTTTATCAAGAATACGACGGCTTTCTACTTGTTTTTAAAACTACCGGGGTAACCCTAACCCTAAGTCATTTTTTCTCCTACACGCGTTTTACTCTACCCTATATGTGGTGATTCTTGATGAATCTTGTCTGTCTTGATGTGCATCCTGTAGTGCATCCAGATGCAGTGAAGAAATAAATATCTCTGTATGGAATCATTGACGGAAAACGTGTCCAATCTCACACATGCTTGTTTCCACCCGCAGGCTCTCGGAAGTTTCTACTTTATCCACGAGTCGTTGAAAAACATCCAGCAGTTTGATTTCAAAGGTGAGTAACCCCCCCACTCATCTCAACACACTTCCCCATATACATCATCCCCACGGTGTGGAAATGAAATCCTCACAGCGTGCCCCCTAATCCCACCCCTGCATATCCCACACAACCATTTGCAGGCTATTCCCGCTTCCATCAGAAAGCAGCGTGCGAAGATTGGCTTTGAGGATAATGTAAAGGGAGGGGGACAGAATGTTAATGCTTATTAATATTAGGATTTAATTCATAAGATTTCGGGCCTTCAGTAATGGTGTGCGGCGGGTTATTGGACAGTTACGGCGGTCTCATCAGGCTGCGGTGTCAGAGGGCCCCGGGGTCCGGCGGCCTCGCTAATTAAAGAAGGGATATAGATGTGGAGGCGCCTCGCTTCTTATTAGACCCAAGTCAGCATTAGCACCAGTTACCCCAGTGAAGGACAGGGCGGCGGCAGGGGAGGGGTCGAAAGGGGAGTGGACCACTCCTCATGCACACACTTTAAAGAGTTAGTCAGAAATATATGAAATGCAAAACATTCTGTAACGCTTTGTGGACTTTTTTTGGTCATAGGTCACTTTTAGGGTTGAAAAGAGGAAAAAAAAACAGGTCTTACTGATTCTATTCAGAATATCCAAGTGTGAGACAGTGAACATTCAAAGCAGCTGAATGCAGTCCCGATGCACTATGGATGCATGGAACTTGATTTTTAGGCATTTCCATTTCTTGATTAGCATGTAACCAAGATGAGAATATGTCAGATATCTGTTTCTTGACTACTTCTCCTTTTCTGTGTTCTAAAGTAAAGAATTCTGAATTAAACTGATCAGTTTCACTGTTTTCAGAATCACAAACAGGTTTGCTGCCAAGTTAATACATACGAGGAATTTGACTTGTTATGGTGCATACATACAAATACATCAAAATAAAAATAAAATTGGAACTCTGATTAAAAACAAACTGTTATAAGATAACTATCATAACATTGAAAATATAGCAACATTAACATTGAGATATAGGTGTACCCGTAGAAATGAAATTAAAATTAGAATAAAATATGTGCATTTACAAAGTGCAATGTGTTTTCTTGAAGTTTGGATCAAAATCTGAACCCCTGTTTGACACATATCACGATAGGAACAAAATGCATGGTCCTTCAGAGAGTCACAGTCTGCAAAACAGTCCAACATTCCAAGTAGTCCGGTCTGAACAGCCACAATGGTTACCTGCAAGTATTCCGAAGCTAATAATCCTCAATATAAAGACTGGTTGGCCAACAATTCCAACGGGGAAAAGAAAGCTTAAAACTTTGTGTAAAATCATTCAACATGGGTTAGTGTTGGGGGAGGCGGCTTTTGAAGGCCATATGCAAGGGAAAAGGTGCTGTCCCAACTATTTCTTTACAGACCTCTAGCTATTTGTACTTTAATGTCAATTATGGTCTAAAAAATGTACCAAAGCCTGGAAATGTGGTTTTGGAAAAATTCTAGAAATGCTGATATGGAAACTGTTGGAACCATGTAAATGGAAAACATCCATTGGTTCATCCTTTGAGATGTCTTAAATGATGGTAGGAATGAAAATTGATCTGATTTAAAAGCAGTTCGCCCTCACATCACTCTGTGTCGCAATGCTTGAATATGGACATTATGGTCACATCGTTTATTACCCCAATACTCTTCCAGATGCAGATGTACCATCCAATGACAGACAGACATGCATTAGGTGTTGTCTCAAAAGTAGGGGAGCTGTTTGGCCCAGGTATAATGTGAACATTAGTAGACACAGAGGGATGTGGACAGGTTCAGGCTCATAAACCCCCCTGTGAAATCCAAGAAAGGCTTATTATCTTCCCTGTGTTGTGACCCCTCACACTCACCTTTGTGGCTGGATACAGATGTTCTTCATTCTGACCAGCAGGTGGTGCAGTTGTCTGAGGAAGCTGTTTCAGTTGAGAGTATCAAGAGATCACTCAGGGGGTCTCCAAAAATGAACCATGTTTGTAACAATAAACTGTCTTTCCCCCTTTTCCTTACCTTCTGTCCCCATCTCCTTCCCCCCTTTCCTTCTATCCTTTCAAAATCCACTTCAGCCAAGAAATTCAAAAAGGTCGTTGGGAAGGAAACGTATTCAGAGACACTAGAAAGCACACCCTCGCTGGAGAAGGAGAAGTTTCCCCAGGACTACTTCCCTGAGGTGGGTAATGATGAGCACACTGACTGACTGATGGTGGCGTTGTCTTGTAATGACAGCTTCCTGCTGAGACGTGGTCTTAAAGCCATCACACTGAGAGTGGGGGGTGTGTTGTGACAATGAATGTTTTTTTACATGCATGGTTTAATAAAACTGCTTATTTGAAAAAAAGGAACAAACCAGTTGTTAAAGTACAGTATCCTTTTGCCACAAACTCACACATTTTGATGCTTTAAGATGCTTGAACTATCAAGTAATTAAATGTCAAACTTCACCTGCACAAACACTTGATTTATTTTACATAGTTTTTTCAATGTATTTCCAAAAGCCATTCTGATTTTAGTGTATCTGTTTTGATTTAGAGTCATTCCTTTTTCCTAGTTCAAGAAATCCGAAAGAATCCACCCATTTGAAACCATATACAGTCTCCTTTGGACTAAGCTAATGAATCTTGATGTTTTTAATGGAAAAGTAGTCTTAGAAAACACTTGAACTATTGAATTGTTAAATGCCAAACTTCACAAAGTAATTTCCCACAAAACTAGATTTCTTTTTTAGTACTTTTTATTTAATCAATTTCCAAAAGCCATTTAGTTTTTTATGTATCTTCCTGATTCAGGGTCGTTTATCCCCCCTGCTTGAAGGAAATCCGGCTCACACACGGCTGATTTGAAGACAAATCAGTCAAAAAAGAAATCAAACGGTGACAGAGAAAGTCCTCGCTGTGTCCCGCGCTGCAATTCTCCGCTCACTGCGCTGTGTTTTGGGTTCCGGTGTGAGCCGTGTTATCAGAGAGGAGCTGAGCATGGCTGTGCTGATATAGTAATAAAGAGCACGACCGCCCGTGTGTCATCCCCGCACTCCCCACTCATCTGTCAACCATGCTCCGACGGCCGCCTGCGCAAATATATGCAAAACAGATGGATACGGCCCCTTCACACACTTCCCCCCAATTTCCGTCTCTTTCACACACTGCACGACTCCCCACCCTAGACACGCACACAAACATCTCCCCACTTTCCCATTCCACAGATGATCTAAAACCAATTACACTGATTGAGGCGCAAAGCCATTTAAAATGATTACAGCAGAAAGCATTGTTCTGCGTTTAACAGGACAAGCACCGAAAACCACAAAACAAACCTGGCAGCGTGAGAGGGATGAGGGGAGTGATGTAGGGAGAAAGAAGGTGTGTGTAAGGCGGGGGGGGGGGGTGCAGATGAGAAAAGTTTTGCCCAGTGATTTATGCCTCTTTCCCGGCTGGGATATGAATCTGGGATGATGCTCCAGAGAGCAGCACTCCAGATAATGTTAGCCCATTTAAAAAGAGCAGATTTGTGTAGTCTATCAGGGTCGCCGAGTATTTTTTTTTTCTTCTCCCCCTTCCTCCCTCCCTCCTCCGGCCCCTCCGTAGTGAGAAATTGGTTGTTATCATAGATCACAGATACTGCTCAAACCTCTTATGAAAGATGAATTAATTTCACTAATGCTTTAATGCAAAGCTCTCATGAGGGAGGCAGACTGGTGATAACCCCTGCCTCGTCCCCGCTTCCTCCGCCCGTGATTTATGCCCTCTTTTAGTAGATGAAACCGCCTAGATTTGCCATCCATCTGCAGCTTTGAGGAATCCTATTACACGGGGATCTTGGATCGGACAGAATGCCACCCAAACCAGTTGCTCGAGTTCCAGCTCTCAGTTTTGGGTTACACAGCCTCCATAGATTTTAATGAGAGGTGTAATGTATTTTAACAATTGTGGAAAGATACCCCCACTGAATTAATTACAACAAACACAGAGAACAGGTGTCTTGTTTACATGCTCATAACTAAATCTGAAAAAGAAGACGTGTTTTTGGAAATAAGCGACAACTCATCCATAGCCATAGTTGAGTAGTGTAATTTATTTCAACACATTTGGAAAGATACCCCAACTTAACGAATTACAACAAACATTTTGGACAGGTATCTTGTTGACATGCTCATATAAAAAAAGAGAAACCTGTGTTTTTGGAATTCAACCTACATTTAGCTTATGATAGCTTTCTACCGTAGCATTTAAAATTAGCAAGGTAACCCTAACTCTTTTTTCCCCAACACTATTCTCATCCTGATGTTATGTATGGTATCAAATGTGGAAAGGTACCCCAACTGAATTATTCCCCTAATGACAGGTGTCTTCTTGTATTTGCTCATAACTACTTCTCAAAAACATATGTATTTTTGGAATTTAACCTGAATCAAAGTGATGGTGGCTTTCTTCTTCCTTTTCTAAAAGATGCACCTACCCCTAACTCTTTTTCACACCAACACTTGTTTGGTTCTGAATTAATCGACAAGCCCTCCAAAGTGGTGTAAAATATCGCAAATAATGTTGAACTGAATGTATTAAAACAAACACTCAGAGGACAGGTATCTCGTTTATATGATTATTACTTACTCTCTAAAAACAGACATATTTTTGGGAATTTTGCGTAAATTGAAATTATGATAGCTTCTTTTCTCCTACACCAGTTGGATTCTGATTTAAGCGACAACCTCACTACTGCAGATTTAGATAAGTGGTGTTATGCATCGTACGGATTTGGAAAGAAACCCCAACTGATTTATTTACAATGAAGACACAGACGACAGGTCGTGTTTACATGCTCATGACTAATTCTCAAAGAAGGATGTGTGTTTGGAATTCAAACCTCTATCAGGATTTTTATTTCAGCTTTTCAAAGTAGCTCAAACTGAAATCCCTTCCCTAAACCTAACCCGATTTCCTCCTCCACTAGTTGATTGTGATTTAAGCGACAACCCCCTCCATAGCATTTGAGCAGTGGTGGTATGTATCGATACACATTTGGAAAGATAGCCTAACTGAATTATTTTCAACTAAGAGTTAGAGGACCGGTATTCTCAAAAAAAGACATCTTTGGAATTGATGCAGGTTAGAGAGGGACAGCAGGTGGCTTCTGGGGGAAAGATGTGTGTGTTTCTCTGCTGGGAGACAGGTGTGTGTGTTTCTCTGCTGGGAGACAGGTGTGTGTGTTTCTCTGCTGGGAGACAGGTGTGTGTGTTTCTCTGCTTGGGGACAGATGTGTTGTGTGTGTTTCTCTGCCAGGGGACAGATGTGTGTGTTTCTCTGCTCTTCTCTTTACAGTCCCTCATTAATAAGGTGTCAGTGATGCTGATGACATCATGGCGGGAGGGCTCAGTGCATGCTTGTGTGTAAAAGAGAAACCAAATGTCATTCAGTACATTGCCCTACACTGAAGTGGTGTGTGTTTGGACACATGGAGATTCTGTCTGCAGGCTGCAGATATTTGAATTATCTATTCATCTGCAAAACTGCTTTTGGAATCAATCAAAGACAATATTACAGAAAGAAAAGTGATGTCTTCAAACTGCTATTATTGTCTGCAACCCAAAGATGCTGTATTTACAATAAATAGAAACAACAGGACATACTCATCCTTAACAGCACCTTACCTTACCTTACCTTACCTTACCTTACCTTACCTTACCTTACCTTACCTTACCTTACCTTACCTTACCTTACCTTACCTTACATTACCTTACCTTACCTTACCTTACCTTCCCTTACCTTACCTTACCTTACCTTACCTTACCTTACCTTACCTTACCTTACCTTACCTGCATATACATTACTTAAAAGGAATAAATAAAAAACGTTATTGAAATAGTTTGGGTTTAAAGAAAATCTTTAGGTGAAAAAATAAAACATATGATATTATTGTTTTAATGGTTATGTCATGCAAAACAAATAATACAAAATAAATGATTTAAAAGATAATAATTAATAACTCCACTAAAATGGCTTTTACAAGTAAAAAAATGATATGAAGGGTAAACATTTTTTTTAAATCACCAATTCAACCATCATCAGATTATTTTCCTGCGCGTCTCGTCTTTTACCTTCAGTGCAAAGTGTTTCAACTAAAGTCCGACTCATGCCGAAAGGGAACAATCAGAAATCAAGCTAAACCATGATTTGTATATTATTTACTGCTCGTAAAGCAGCCATTTTCAATGAACCTATATCATGTGATGATGGCTTTCTATTTCATCTTTTAAAAGTGGCTCAAACTCAACGTCATAAAATAAAATACTGGGTAAAGTCACTTCCCCCTGCTGCTCGTGGCTCTTTTCTTCTGCTGCTCTCGTTTGATTCTGATTTAAGCGACAGCCCCTCCATATGCAAAACATTGGTTCTCTCTGTAATCCCACCCTGAGTTATGGATGTAAGTGAAGGAAAGGGAAGCATGGACATTAATTGAAATGCTGAATAAGAAGGAAGTGGACAAAATCGCGGGCGCATTCCTTTTGAAAGGTCGCCGTGATGGATTTGGCCGCTTGTCGTTTCCCGTTGTTCCGTCAATCTCTCCACCTCCCCAGCGAGCATAAATATATTTATTTGTTTGGCGCAGAAATACATGCCTCCAAAAACCATTGCATCATAAGGATTTGTCATTGCCTTATATAAATAAAGTATACGACCCAGACCTTAATGTGCCCTTGCTATTGATCGTTTTACACAGCCGTAGGAAAAAAAAAATCAAAGCGAGGGAACTGAATAGCGGACAGGCTGTAGATCAACATCCATATGAGTTTGTATTTGTTGTTTGGCACCACGGCGTCTCCATAAAAGCATTGACTTTTCATACCCTTTTAGTGCCCTCTGTAGTCAGCTCTGATTCGGGGCTGTAATTACTTTCAAGTTCTGCCCCCGATGAAAGTTAACTTCCCTCATGTTTTTCTGCTTTGATTTAAACGCGTGTTTGCCTCTCAGATGCCGTGCGTGTACGTTAAGGAGATGAAGTCATTTAAATGGGCATCGCTTGTAAAATGCTCCCCGCATTCATCACCTGACAAGACACCTGTGACACAGAGACTGTGACAGGCGTGATCCATGAGACTGCAAGCAGCTCATAAATGAGGGGATAATGTTGAAATGAAAACTAAACCAAGGATTTTCATACTTTTTTTTTTACAAGGATCAGAATTATTATTGATTTTACAACTGAACTCTACTGTGAAAATGCTGTTTAAATCCAACATTTTTGCTTTTATCATTTTGAATTTACCATAGTGTATTCCAAAAGAACTTCACATTCCTGCACTGAAGAATTGAAACATTTACTTTAATTAAATGTATCATGTCAACAAATTTTCACATGATGGTTTTATCTTAGTTGAAAGCAATAATATTAAGTTGAACCAACAATTAAAACAAAACAACTTAATATTCTTGCTTTCAAATAATACATTTATGTGAATTCAGTTGACATAATACATTTAATTAAAGTCAATTTCAGGTTTTTCTTTTAACATCAAATACAAAAAGTGTGAATATGCAATGAAAAAACTAATAAAAAACAATACAAATAGTTCAAGAAGAACCAGAATAAAAGTAACATAGTATAATGGGCAAGTATTATTTAACAATATGCAAGTAAAATAGAATAACATGAGCTTCTAAATAAATGCTGTACAGTGAAATAAAATACTATTTAATAGATATTTGTTTATGAAGCTAAGAAATATTATTTATTTTACAACTGAACTCTTCTTCAGGAGTTATTTAAATCCCTCATCTTTCTTTCATCCTTTTGAATTTACCGTTCAATTCTTTAAACATTCCTACATCGTGTACGGAAACATGGCTTAGGCGTAGGACTGTCCTCTGTTCATTTGGGTGTCTTCATCACACACACACACACACACACACACACACACACACACACACACACACACACACACACACACACACACACACACACACACACACACACACACACACACACACACACACGATGTCCTGTCACATAACCCCCATATGAGACCCTCTCTTATTTGATGGGCCCCCCTGGATGATGGAATAAAGATAAATGTGGCTGTCTAGCAGAGCTCAAATCAATCAGCGTTTGTGTGTATTACTTATTACTCACAGTGCATTTCTGTCACATGGCTTTTGTGAACCCCCCCTTCCTTGCCTTGCAGTCTTCTATCACCCCCCTCCAAACATCATAATATTATTTATGGGGGTCGGACTTTGAGCTGAAATATAAGAAAAGGTCAAAGAATCAAACGGGATGGACCGGTGGTGTTTCGGACACGGCTCATGTGTGTGTGTATCCTGAAGGTGTCACGTCTGGCATTTTATAGGCGCGTAATTTTCCCTCGGTCACAATTGGGGAGTTTCCAGCGAATCCGATGGTCCTGCATCACTCCATCTTTCCTTCCATTTCCTGTCTGTCTGTCTCTTTCTCATCCAGTCCAGTGTGTGTGTGTGTGTGTGTGTGTGTGTGTGTGTGTGTGTGTATGTGTGTGTGTGTGTGTGTGTTATGTATTGCCCGACAGCCCTGGATCTGCCCTGCTGTGTATCCGCCGTTCATCACTGTCATGGGCGGAGACGCCACCAATGACCTGTGGAAGGTCAGCCAATGTCACCCCCGAGCCTCCTGACCTTTTACCGCCACCCTCTGACTCCACCCCTCCCGTCCCCTCTCACTGACTCTTTATAGCCCCCCACCCTGATATATGATATGATTACATGTCACCTTTCTGTTCAGTCCAAAGACCTGTTCCTAATAACTGTGACATAACATCGGCTAAATTCATCAGTTTTTTAAGGCAAGGCAAGTTTATTTATAGAGCAGCTTTCAACACAAGGCAATTCAAATCACTTTACAGAAATACAAAACCTTAAGGGCATTAACAAACACACTGCACAACTTAAACGTTGACTTTAATTAAATGTGTTATGTCAACAAACACCACATATCTGTATGAGGTTAGTTGAAAGCAATAATATGAAGTTTAAATTGGTTCAACTTAATATTATTGCTTTCAACTAACCTCATACAGATATGTGGCGTTTGTTGACTTAATACATTTAATTAAAGTCAGTTTTTCAGTGTGCAGCAGATACACATTATAACATGGCTGAATGAATAAAAGTTTTAGTGCTGTGTAAGATATGAATAATTCAATTAAAAGCTGCGGCAAAAACAAAAGTCTTCCGCCTGGATTTAAAGTAGTAAGAGTTGCAGTGGACCTGCAGGTTTCTGGGAGTTTTTTGCAGATATTTGAAGCATAATAACTGAACGCTGCTTCTCCATGTTTAGTTCTGACTCCGGGGACAGAAGGCACCAGAAGATGTATTTATATGTGTGTGTTTGTGTGTGTGGAGGGGGAGTAGCAGGGAGGGAGGGGTGCTGATGTTTCAGCAGGAGATTAAATGGGCCGGACAGCATCTGTGTCATCATCTCAGCTGCAGCAACCAAATCATGATGTCATCATGTCAACCAATAGAGTGGCAGAGACACTTCTCTTCTTCTACTCTTTGATTGATTGCGCCAGATAATCATCTCAGACCGGACTCGCTTTACAAAACAAAAGCACTCAAATTGGGTGAAATGGACGGCAGAGCGGAGTGAATTTTTTTTAGCTTCTTTCTTCCTCGTATGTAGATGCTTGTTCCACTCGACTGGGACTGGCGGTCGGTGTGTTTGGTGTGTGTCGTGAGCGTGTTTATAAGGAAGCGATGAAGCAGGGGGTCAATCAGTCATACGTGGAGGAAATGGGGCAATCTGGGGCCGGGTGTCAAGAAAGTGATGGATTTTAATGCTGCGATTGTAGTTAATGGCTCTTTAAATTAAATCGAGATTAAACGTCTCTGGCTGCAGTCAGAGCTTGTATAGGCACTGAGCAAGTAACCCCGCCCAACGCCCAAAAGACTAACTCTTCATCATGTCCTTCTACATCGACCCCACTCTAAGACTTTCTTTCCTCATCTTTACATCAACAAACGCATATACAGGACACTAACGGGTTGTCATTGTATTGTGTCATTAAGCAAACATTTCGACCAAATGAACATAATGCGATCACTCGATTCTTATTCGGGGTTCTTGTGGATTCTTAAAAAGCCAGCATAGGTTTAATAAAAATAAGGCGTTTAATCATTTTAGAACGTTTTTAATCAATTACTCACATTTTTAAAGGTTAAAGGCTATTATGCTTTGTGGAGTTTTCCCTTTCCAATAGTGGACACTCCTCCATTAACACTAGCGCTCCAACAGATTGTACCTGATAGGCTAAGGGCAGGTCATCCCTAAGCTGTTGGCCAATCAAAAAAGAGCAGACTGGGCTCTGGTTTCAGACGGAGGGTGAAAAGAGGTGCTGCAGCACAGGCAGTATGAGAAACATAAAGAGCTTTTTGAACATTAAAGCATGGAGACATGTCCCATTAGAGACACTAAAATTGGGGCATCTCATTTAAAATAATTAACTAAATAGGTCGTACTATACCATCACTCAGAAAAGGATAGTGTTATTGTTATTATATTCACCAAAACAGTTGTGTTTTGTGTTGCAAGGAATATTTACTGTAGGTAATACCTCAATTACTCAAAAATGTATTTAGGTCGGTCCCTTACATAATAAAAGGAACAAATATCTACCTCGGCTCCAGCCGTCGAAACCCCTCACTACGTTTGTTTCTCATTTTAAAATATTCAGTTTTAGTTAAGTTAAACATTGCTTTTACTAAAATGTAAGTGGAATTTGTTCTGCTGCAGTGTGACACTCACATCTAATTCCATTTGCTCCTTTCAAAGTCACGGTATTGGGACAGCCAGTTATAATTGGGCCCATACATCCTGCCCAGGCAGTATGGATTAATTCAAGTATGCTAATGTAATTCAATTTGATACAGTTAATCTTGTACTAATGCAGATTGAAGGATGTGAGGTGCAATCAAATACCTCTTAGCCTTTTAATTTGCATCTGAGTTGAAGAAAAAAATAAAATTAGTCAATTTGTAATTATGTGACCTGGCCCATAATTAGTTTATTCATCACTGCAGTTAACTCCCCATTAGGAGTATCAGGGAGAGATAGCCGGTAAAGGAGAGAGGCTGAGGGAGGAGACGTATGTATCTTCTCAGAACGAGAACACTCCCAACATCAATTTGCCTCTCATTTAATAAGCAGCTTCATGGTGAATCATGTGCTGTTTGAGAAAGCTCTTTGGACTTGTGATTGGATAATTAACTCGGGGCTGGTGGGATCTGATCAAACAGCTGCAAACTGCATGTGCTCAGTTCAATACTCAGTATAGCTTGTATAACTCTCCCCCCTTAAGCCGCTCATTAAACACGCATCTGCATTATAATTTCCACGTATTGCAAATGGCACGGAGGTGTCTGCATGAAAAAAAATGCTCTGGATACAGATCTGGATTAATACACATTTTAATTTCACATCAGAGGTGGAAAGTAAATAAGAAAGTGTTCTACTGTACTTAAGTACACATTGACTTACTTTTACTTAACTTAAGTATTTTTGATAGTCATTTAATATTGGCTCCACATTAAGTGCCTCAAAACATCAACTTTAGATTTTCATTTCTTTGTTTGGATGCATATTATGTATGACTGTAATGCATTTTACAAGAATAGCACATTATACATTTTGAACTCTGGCACATTATACATTTTGAACTCTGGCACATTATACATTTTGAACTCTGGCACATTATACATGTTGAACTCTGGCACATTATACATTTTGAACTCTGGCACATTATACATTTTGAACTCTGGCACATTATACATTTTGAACTCTGGCACATTATACAGTTTGAACTCTGGCACATTATACATTTAGAACTCTGGCACATTATACATTTTGAACTCTGGCACATTATACATTTTGAACTCTGGCACATTATACATTTTGAACTCTGGCACATTATACATTTTGAACTCTGGCACATTATACAGTTTGAACTCTGGCACATTATACATTTAGAACTCTGGCACATTATACATTTTGAACTCTGGCACATTATACATTTTGAACTCTGGCACATTATACAGTTTGAACTCTGGCACATTATACATTTTTTAGAATAGATATTTCTATTTTTGCTAGGATCATGGTAATGACATGTATTGTTATTCCCATGGTTACAATACAGGATTATCTCTTCAGATCTGATCTATATCTCATTATAGCATACATTGTAATGCATTTTAATATGATTAGAAGTTAATCTAAGTAAGTGACTGTCATACCCCCCCCCCCCTTTGAGAAAGACATTTGGTCAGTCCCCACGAAAACACATCAAGGTTAGGGATTTCCTGAGACCAGGTGAATTCTTCAACAAAAACAAAGCAAATAAAATTCAACATGCAATTCTTTATTCCGAGTTGTTTAGTTTTTCATACGTATTTTCTTCTTTAATGTCCACCTAACAACTGTATTAATTCAGCTTTCTCCCCTGGTATAAAGAAACGTAACCTTACTGTTTCACTGATAATATATATATTATTATAAAGCATTATGAGTATTTATGAGTGAACTAAATATATCATGTCAACAAATGTTGCATAACTGTATTGAATTAGTCAATAGTAATAATATGAAGTTAAACCTATTTGAACTTAATATTTCTGCTTCTAACTAACCTAATAGAGTGACATTTGTTGACATAATATGTTTAATTCAAGTCAACGTTTCAGTTATTTCAGCATGGATCATAGACATTGTTAGATGACTGTGAGACTTTTATCATTCTAGTTTACATTTTCCGTCTGCCTTAAGTAGATTAGAACATTAGATTAATGTTTAAAATGCATTATAGACATCTGCCTCATAAAAAGTTATCTAAAATTCAATGTAGTATTATGTGCCTTTATGATCATGTTGAAAAATGTCAAATTGTGCTCCTAGATGATAGACATTGTCACACCACTCTGAAAGCCTAATCAATCCAACTTGTGTTTACCTTGTGATGTAAGCAGTGTAAAGTGCATAATAGACATTTGCCTCATAATAAGTTACGGGAGATTCAGCGTAATAGTGAAATTGTGCTCCCAGGTGATAGACATTGTTATCTGAATATGTCATTTTAATCAATAAAGCTTTTATTGTCCTTGTGCTTCAAACAGGTTATAACTCATGTGTGTTTCAAAAGCATTATGGACATAGGCCTCATTGTAAGTTACCAGAAAAATCAGCATGATAATTTATGATTTTTATGAAATCTGTAAAGTCGTGCTCCCAGATGATAGACATTGTTACATGACTGTGTAAACGTTTTTCCTTGTGATGACTTATTCCTGACTAATGTTGAGCTTAAAATGATTAAATTGAGTCTCTCTGTTCCGCAGTGCAAGTGGTCCAGAAAGGGATTCATCAGAACTCGATGGGCCCTGGCAGACTGGTGAGTTCCTGCAGAGACATCTCACTTTCAACCTCAATCATTCCAGCTGTGATCAGGGAATCCATCTAACCGTGTTCGATTCACCTCCCTGCGATGTGTGCTTCTGGTCATAGAAAGCACACATAGCTGAACCCTCTCTGGACAGTGCAGAGCAGGGATTTGATTACACCTAATCGCGTTAGTCAAGCAGTTGCATATGACAGATGACCAAAAAGATTACATGCAATTGAACATGTACGGCATGAATACAAACGCTTGGTTCCAGTGTGCAGAGCAGGGGATTGGGGGAGTGTGGGGGGGGAATAAGGGAATGGGGGGGGGGGTCGTAATCTAATAGAAGGATGACATGAGAACTAAAGAGCTGAAACGGTAAGCATTTAATAGGGACATGACGTTTGAGAAGAGAGGGAGAAGGATAGGGAGATGGGAGATGGGATAGACGGAGATAGACATGCATGTATTCATTTGTTCAGGTTGTCACTGCAGAATAAGCCCCTTGAGATAAGACTATTCCTCTGGGTGGGTGGCGGGGGGGGGGGTTGCTGCCGAACACCATGCAAACAAAGCAGATTGATAGGATCTGCAGGGAGGTGTTCATCACTGTACATTGAGCTGTCTCGCTCCTCCCTGACAAAAAACTGAAGGAGAGCAGATTAGTGTTTGTATGGAGGGATATCTGCCATCCTGAGAAGAGCTGGTCATCTTGGGTCGGATATCATTGATTTTATCCGCCTTACAAGAAGGGAGGAAGCAGATAATGTGAACCAAGTTGGTAAAAATGTGTCTTTGTAACCCTAGTATTCTATTATTTATCCACTACTCCAACGGTTTTGTTGATTTGATCAAAAGATCTGTTCATGAAAAATCATGCAAAAAGCTACACTTCAAATCGTGTTTATTTCAGAGAATTGCTTTTTGGTTTGTTGGAAATAAATCATTCAGTATGTTCAAAAGCATGTAAATAATGACAAACAAATGTAAGCAGTCGTTCTCAACACATCACATTCACTTAAGTCAATTTTTTTGGTTTGACTATCATCCAAACCCTCATCCCAGATCAAGCTTTTATCAATGATTAAGTCTTAATGCAGTTAATGAATTCATTAAGAAAACAAATTGTAATTTATTTACATAAGCTGGAATGTTTGAATGAAGTGTCTGATGTTATGCGTGCATTTATGGACGAATTAAGTCACTTAGAGTGTGTTCTTTCATCCCAGTACCTTTGATCTGGTCAACATCCACCTTTTCCATGATGCCTCCAACTTGATTGCTTGGGAGAAGAGCCCCTCTGTGTACTCCGGGACCAGGCAGAAGGCGCTGGGCTACGTCTTAGACAGGTAGGAGCCAAACGCAACGGATGCCCTTTTATCCAGACTGTATTCTTGAGCATTGCAATGTGAATATAGAGAGGCTGTGGGGGGAGTCCCTGCGTATGAAACCTCTGTATTCATCCTGCACCTTTTTTTTTTCAAGTGACTCTTCACAATATTTATGAATAATACAAACTGGTATTTTCTTTGCGTTTTATATGACGCCCATGTTTATGATATTTCTTGACAAAATATCTTTTGATCTGCTTTTACTGCATTACTGTATAATTAGGGTAATTACCACTCAAACGTATTCATAATGTTGCACAACAACTAATATAACCAGGTTACAACATATTCACCATATTTGCTAGATCTTCATCACTTACCAGCCCCAAAAAACAATGGTTATAATTCATTATTGGTTATCAGTTTTTAACCTTCATTAATGGAAAAATTAACTTGTAAACGGCTTCACATGTTTTATATCTGCCGATACCCTGTGAATTGCATTACTACTGTTACCCACGAACCAATGACAATTACTACATTATATGCCCTATAATAGGGATTAGAATACTATAGAAAATGTATTTGATAAATAACAACTATGAGATTTATAATACATTATGATCCTTGCATAACAATGTCAGTAAGTGACCAGAAATATGAAGTGTGGTGAGACTTAACCTAATAAGTATTTTAAAATGCTTGTATTGGGTTTAATGTGCAGATCATGAAGCATTTGAAGTGTGTTAATCATGCATTAGAGACTTAGCTGTCATCAAATGTGTAATCGATTTTTACAATGTTTAGGAATTGTAAATAATGTAAAACTTGAATATATACAGTAATGGAGGTTTAGAGTGAGACCAGAGAGGAAGCATTCAGTCCTACAGCAGTGGGATTAACTCTGTCTAAAGCAGGGGGTCTTACTCACTACACGGTCTGTGAACCCCTCTTTTATCTTTTCTGTTTCCATCCCTCTCCTCCTTACATAAGCATCTTTTTTTTCTTGAGGTGTAATCCTATATTTCAAGTTTTTGTCCCACTCACAACATGCAAGTAGGCAAGTATTTGCCAATTGCCCATTTAGTCCATGCTACTGTATGTGTCGAATACTTTGGTAAAATCACTTTAAAAACACTGAGCAGATTGCCAAGATATTTAAATGTTTGAAGTGTGTTTGCGTGACCCTTTTTTCCTCCTCAAAATGTCCCCTTGTAAGAGAAATTGATACAACTGAAAAGTGGTTGATCAAAAATGAAATGTAAGATTAAAATATTTGACCCCGATGGATTTACAGAACATTTTCATGATCCCAAGAGGTGTCTCCATTTCCATTTTGGACACTAAAACTCAAAACTGATTAGTCTTATTTCAGTCAAATTTGAAGTAGAAAGTCCATAGATGCTGAACCCTAATTATTGGTCATCTTCGGCTCCTGTTGAACTGCCATAACGCCGTATCCCAATCCTTTATTGAAAGTGTTAATCTCCAACTATCTGATTATCTATTTAATGCCATTTGCACATTCCTGCTCCCAAGGGGATCAACCCCGAGAACAACATTTAGCATTTTTAAATCTGCTAGCGAGGCTCTCAGAATCCTATTGGAATGGTAAAGATGTCTCCACTCTGCACTGGGTGAAGCCAGCCTCTGAACAAACAGGCATCCATTCATAGGCCGGGATAATGTGATTTATGGGATATCCATTTGCCGCGGAGCAGCATGAGAGAGTGCACGGTGCGACCCCGGCTCCATACCTGGCCACGCTAACACACAATAAAAGCCGTGCAGCAGGTGACCTCCCGTTCAAATGGCATCAGAATGCACAACGCCCCCAACCCCCCCCCCCCCACACACACATCCCCACCCCGCCTCCACTTTGACTAACTACATGCGTATATGGGTGGCATACATTATCAGCGGGCTCTCCGATGCTCATGAATTATGAGGCCCTACTCAAAGTATTCTCTAAGAGGTCATATTTTACCTGAGCCTCGTTCTTGATTTGATGTAAGAATGGTCCGCTTTTAATGGACAGAGGATCTGGAGTTTTGCCTTTTTATTATGCCGTAACTTACCTGGATTTACTGGCATGATGAAGTTTCTAAAGGAGCTCCGTTGCTTACGTTTAAGTGTTTTCATTGTATTTCCTCTGCTTTCATCATGCTTTTGCAGCTGATTTATTTCTCCTTCCTTGTAAATACACCTAAATAGCGGCGTGTCTGAGGTTTAGCTGGGGGGCTGAGGGGATTGAATAGAAATGGTGTTGGCTGAGTGGCAGTTTCCACGCTCCCTCTTTCCAAATCCCCTTGTGTTGTGAATGGTAACCTTGTTGTTACTTCTAGGCCATATCATTTAAAGGTTCTTTTTTGACATGGGTGGGGATGGGGGGGTGGTGGGGTGAGGGTTATATGGTCCGGCTCCCCTGATATTCCCTGCCAGGCAGAGGATGAAGAAATACTCGGATGATTTACTTAAGTAAAAGTAGCGCTACTACAGAGTAAAAATACTCAGTTACAAGTGAAAGTCCTGCATTCAAAATGGTACTTAAGTAACCGTAAAAAAGTCTTTAAATCTAAATAAACTTGAAGTACCAAAAGTAAAAATACTCGTTATCCAGACTGACCCATTTAAGCGCCATGTATTTTAAATATAATATATTATAATTATTGACGCATTAGAGTGCTCTTGGTAAAAAAGGGGTTATTTGAATTACTGTATATAATACTGGGTAGCTTAACCTATAATAATACGTTTTAAGGAATTATTGGATTTATATTTAGTATTGATATTCTAAGTCTGCAAAGTAACTTGTAACTAAAGCTGTAAAACAAATGCCATTTAAAGAAAATGCAATATTTTACCACTGGATAATAATTAGGGATCCAGTAACGTGTTTCACATTTAGATGTTGCAGCTGGTAAAAGTGAAGAGGACCTTATTTACTTTTTTTTAGAAAGCCAGGTAATTCCAGCCATAGTAATACATCATAATGCATTAGTTAAATTCAATTTTGATTTCAAAAAATAAACCTGCAAAAGTAACTAATAACTGAAGTTGTGAAATGAATGCAGTGGAGTAAAAACTACAATATTTGTCAACAAAATATAGCAGAGTTAAGGCATAAGTAAGTACCTCAATGTTTTACGAAAGTACAGTACTTGAGTAAATCTACTCAGTTACATTCCACCAGTGCTGCTAGGGGTACAGGGGGGGGGATAGTGGTGGCATCGCGCCTCACTCGCTCACTTTGGGGGACACTGTCGGGCACAGATCCGGAGCGCCGGAGTGAGAAAAGGCTGGCGGTGCAGAGGGAAGGGAGGGGGGAGCACAAAGGGGGCTCGGCTCTGTAAAGGGCAGTGAATAATGGGCCGGTCCTTTCACAGAGGCTGCTAACCTTTTGGCAGCCACCAGCAAACTCCATTCTCCTCCGCCAATCTGGGAGGACAATGTGCCCGGGCCGCGCTTTGAATGAAGCGCTACCACCAACAGTGTTCCCATTCAGCGGCTGGTTGGGAACCATCTTTTTGGCCATTGTCCTAACTCTGACTCCTACCCCCAGAAAAGGAGAGCAGGAAAAGGGACAGGGGGAATATCTAAAGCCAAACTCCCCCCCTCCTTCCCTTCTTCTCTCTCCCTTCTCTGAGCTCTAATCTCTCAGGATTGGAGAGACCACGGCCCCTGATAGACCACCACGCACGCACACACACATACACACACACACACACACACACACACACACACACACACACACACACACACACACACACACACACACACACACACACACAGACTGTAATATCCCTGACGGGAAATAACACTGCCTGTCAATTTAAACTTTACACTTTATTTTTTATTTACAATCTGTAAACATTACCAGCTACTTCAATATTTCAATATTTTTTACGAGGTCATTTTTAAAATATACTGATACTTAGTTACTTAGTACCGTGGTGTTCTTATCTGTTATTTGTTTTACTTATTGTGTTGTTTTATTATTAATAACATGCATACTTTTCAATAGAAGTCGACTCTTTTGACTTAATCTGCATGATAGCCTTGCTGTACCATAAATCTTCCTGTTGTGGCATAAATAAAGGAATTCCAATTCTGAAAAGGCAGGGGGGGTGAGGGGCGCTGCACACACACCACCAGCTGAGTTCCACCAGGAGCTTGATCACACGCAGTTCTGCTGCGGCGCATCAAACTCCAGCCTCCACCTTATCTGACGCGCAGGCCTAATAATGCAGCTTACGGCCCATTGAGAAGACATCTGATAAGCCTTTTCCTCTGTGGCCCTTTTAACTGCTAAACGGTGTTTATCTCCAAAGTGCTTCAAGGCCTCGGGGAACAATGCTGAGAAGGAACAGCGTTTAGCCTGCCAGACCTCACTATTGAGTCACATCAAACCAGCTCTGCTCTATAGCGCTGATGTGTGGGCCACTTCCAAGCCCCGCCGCTTCAAATGCATCCCCTGCCTGTTTTCCTGTCCTTTGAAAGTGAGCTCCAAGAGTTATTTACCTTGTTGACTCAGCTACGCCTTGATGTGGAGGTTCATTGTTTTATAATTATGTCCAGGATTAATAGTGTTTGATGCACACAATGTGAAAAATTAATAAAAAAACTGCTTTATATTTGCTAAGAATAACATAATTACACAATTCATTCATTTAAAGGAGCATTGCTATTTAAAGGAACAATAAACCATGCTGCATAAATGATCAAAATTGTATGAAATCGCTATATGGACTAGTGCAATATTCAAATTCCAGGATGAACACTATTTTTTTTTTAATGCTAAATGTGTTAATATACCAATTTGAATGAATGCAAAGATATCCCACCATACAAATAATCACTTGTTTGGAACATGTCTTTTTTTTAAATTGCACCATAATCAGTTTAATATATTTTTCAATGATAATAAGAACTATGATGCATAAATGATCAATCCCTCCAATATCAGGAATCAGATCCCAATAGCAATGAATGTAAAAGCAATCACAATAAGTGCTTTTCCCAAACGGTGCAGCCCTAACAATATGCACGATGTGTTAGCAGTGAAGATGGCCTTATTTACTTTATTCTATGTGAGACAGCTGATGTGATGGTGAAACCCCTGGCCTCTCTAGAGGTTGGAAAACATGTCTGCTGAATGAGACCGTGAAATGATAGCATGAGATAAAATCAACAGGTTCTTTTTCCACTTCCTTAAAAAAGAAAATGCCTTTTGTGTTTTGGAGTTTGTTTCTTTTTCCAACCCCCCCCCCCCCATTCAGAGTGGCTGGTCCGGTTCAGGGGAGAACAGTTTTACATTACAACTGTGAAATCCTGGCATAAAGGCGTCCTTTGTGGCGTGCCATTATTTTCACACAAATATAGTCCATTGTCACAGTGCTGAAGTTAATTTGATCAACATTGGGGACATTTAACTGTTTTGTTCGCTGAAAAGACTTGTTTCATGCTCATTTTCGGGGCATTGAAAAGCAATGATTGGCAGAAAAATAATGTTGCCGTTAACAATTCAAAGCAATTAGTTTCCCATGGGGAGGCAGCGGGCCGCAATGGCCACCACACAGCGATGCTTTGTCATTTTATGGACGGTCATCAGTCAACTGTCAGAGCGTCTCAAAGAGCCCTCCAATCTAAATGTTTCCCTTTGGGCTTTTCCCAGAACAACAGGCTGAAAGAGCACAGAAAGGACGGCCAGTTTCCAGCCAATGGACATGTTGAGCTGCAGGGGGGAAGGCTGGATAATCACAGGGAGATCCTCCAGGATTGCAGATGCATTTATTAGACATAGTGTGTGTGTGTGTGTGTGTGTGTGTGTGTGTGTGTGTGTGTGTGTGTGTGTGTGTGTGTCCAGGTCCAATGCGGACACTTCAAATTATAGCAGCAGTTTTTCATTACGACATACAACAGCTTTATTTGGATGATTTAGGTTTCTGTTTGTGTGTGTGTGTGTGTGTGTGTGTGTGTGTGTGTGTGTGTGTGTGTGTGTGTGTGTGTGTGTGTGTGTGTGTGTGTGTGTGTGTGTGTGTGTGTGTGTGTGTGTGTGTGTGTGTGTGTGTGTGTGTGTGTGTGTGTGTGTGTGTGTGTGTGTGTGTGTGTGTGTGTGTCTGAACTGCCTTCTCACCCTGGGAGGCCTTCAGGAGCAGAGGTTAATCTTCACCAGTGTCTCTCTGCTCAGGGTGCGACCTGTTTATTTCTCTCGCACACACACACACACACACACACACACACACACACACACACACACACACACACACACACACACACACACACACACACACACACACACACACACACACACACACACAGAAAGATAAATCTCTCTCCAGCACCTGCAAAGAACTTTGAATGTCTCCTCTAAATGTTTGAGGTATGGGTCTTTCTGAGATTTTTCCCATACAGCTTTGCCTTTCTCCAAAATTGACATGTGTTATCCAGACAAGTACAAATCTGAACATCTCATATAATATACTGGTTACACTCTAGATGAGAAAAGTTGTTCTAAGTAAATGTATCTTGCTCATCCTCCCGGTTTGTATTTATTAACGTTGCCACAATTATTTTTGTGTTAATTGGCTCTCCAATATTTATTACTTTACATACAGTATATTGTAATATCTCTGATTACCTTGTCCATTTTTCTCAGCTAGTACAGCCCTATCTAAATGTACCTTGTATTGGAGCCCCTTTCTTTGTCGATGTTCCCATTAAGTATAGTCTGCACCTAAACACCTCCTCACTCTAGGTTTTCACAGTGTCACTGGTAACTTCATGGGACACAATAACACACAGTTTTGTGCTGTTCCACTATTAGGAAGTTACCCAGGTGAGCACATAGCCACTGGAATAGTGAGTGTAATGCTCAGATCACACTGAGACTATGCTATGTTCTGATATGTTCATGTTTACTGCTGAAGGCACATTGTCACAATTTCAGACTTGTACAGCCAATCAAACGAAGTGTTTACACCATTATTGCTGTTTTTATTCAGGTTACATTGTAAAAATGGGGGGGGGCAGCTGTGGCTGAGTGGGTGGATGGGGTTCTACCTTTCAGAGGGAGAGTGGTCCGATTCCCGTACAGTCAACATGTTGAAGTGTCCTTTGGCAACCCCAAATTGCTCCCTGAATCCAAGTGTGTGACATTAGTTTAGGATGTAAGTGTCTTTGCTTAATAGAGTAATATGTAATTGAAGTAATGTAATGTATTGATGCTGCAATAGTGTGGCCTAACTGTTCTGTGATGTAACTCATATCAGTCATTTTTTAGCTTTTGCTACTTTTTCCTGTTAATCACTTTTGATTTCCTAGTTGCACACAGAGATTCCCGCCACACTGCTTTTCTTGACACATTTTGGCCAACAGGTTGTAACGGCCGCACCTGTAGTGTCGGTGTTATTGGGTCCTTACTGTACCATAAGGCGCAAAGATAGAAGTATATAAAAAGGACCAAGTTGATATTGGACTTTAGAGGGTTCTCCTGATCTCTAGGACAGATGCTCAATTTGCCCGGCTGGTAATCCAGTTCATGTACACAAGTGGTCTTGGGTTCAGTGCCAGAAATGGGCTCTTTGCTCACTACAAAGTTGGGCGTGAAAAAGCCAGTTAAGATGAATTTCTTTTGTAACCTTCCCTTCTATCTTGCGTAGCTTAGCAGAGCTGTTATCTAATTGGTTGTTCACGGAAATGGTCAGCGGTAAACAAGATGAAAGTCGCTTGAACGCAGAGCTCAAGCGATGCGCAAATGCCATGGGTAGCGTTTCTGTGTTGTTGGCAGCATCGCTCTCTCCATAGAAGCTAAACGGCAGTGCCAGTGCAGTGATGTTTTGCCACTTGTCCTGAGAATACAGCATTACCAAAATTGTTCTCTTCCTCTCCTCACATTGACTGCTCAGTTGGCTCCACCTACTGATCATGAGTCTGTGTCGACAGTTCTGTTGGCTCGATCCTGACTTATTCGGTAACCTCTGTGTGACCGCAGCCACATCCTCGCACCCCCTCAGCACCCTATCTCTCCTGCATGGTGTTCTTGGAGGGATGGGCGTTACTGGGTGACGAGGGGGAAAGCCGTCCTTCAGAGTCAAAGGTCCAGTCAGGGGCCACCCCTGTCCTATTCAGAAAGACGTCACCCAGCACATTCTTCACAATGTTAACATTCTCCCAAATTCTCCACATTTACTTACAATGGATGACTCCGCTCGGCCCAGCTATTGTGTGCAAAGTCCAATCTAAGCGGACAACTTATGGTAAGTCATCTTGTCAATATAATCATGACATGGCCCCCCGTTGCACCCTCATAATCTCATATAGACTGTCTATTATGGTTCAGTTTAGCTGTCAATCACAGCGTGTAATCTGGTGAGGAGCCGCTGAGGGATGGAGGCTGGTGCAAAGGGAACGATTTATTCGGTATTTTAGTACCTCGGAGAAAAAGATGCTGTCCTTGTTTTTGGTGCAGAAGCACTTTTTTCTTGGGTACAGGTTTTTTTTTCTTCCACTTTTGTCACTATGTTCGTGTGTGAGAGTATCCAAATCCGAATGTGCTGTGGTTGCATTGTGCTGGTGGGTAAAAGAGCCTGGGAGCAGAGTCGGGGGCCATGTTATAAATTAGCGTCTGACCCCCGTCTTTGTGTGGCCCCTAGGAAGGCCTGACGAAGGCCCCTGCCCAAGCCTCAGTGAGAACGGCCCTTGTGAAGAGCCTCTTTCAGGGTGTCACTGCGCGATGAATTGGCCCGGAGAAGCATGTTTATAGACTGTGTAAAGGAGTGCGTCTTTGTGGGAGAATGTCACTGACACTGTTACAGTTTCCATGAATGAACTGTGATGACGAGGCTAATGGGGCCCCCGCTGAGGGTGAGGGTCAGCTCAGGGGGCCCCCCAAGCTCTGGGACCCCCCACCCTCAAGCTCCTTTCACGCCCAGTAGCTGTAGCTAATGTTGCAATTCTTCGATTCCCCCCCACAAAGGCCAAGAAAAAAAGTCAACTTTCACACCAGCGGGTCACCATGAGTGCTTTAGGAAATGATCGTGTAAACAGAGTGTTACCTTCTGACCTGTGGCTGATACCTTGGAGCAGCAGACAAAACAGCCGGACTGCTGGTATTAGACATGGCTGTTAGCGGGATAAAGCTACAGGAGAGAGAGGAGGAAAACCCCCAGGCTGTGGGACGCACAAACACCTTTTCATTTGGTGTGAATGCTGTCCTTCATCTGTAAAAATGTGGCTTTTTGTGATTGCTTTCTCCCACAGTTTACATCGCAGAAATTCCGTTTGAACATCAAAACATACAGCTCAATTCCAGAAATATTTACCATAATTCATCAACAATGACAATAGAAGTATTCCATTTTAACTACACATGTAAGCCAGCATTGCTGTTTAGTATTTTCAGCATTCACACCGCAATTTATTCAGGAATTGCACTCTCTAGTTGCTTTCTCTTCATCCCCTTCATACATACATGTTTACTTTGATTGTTCATTTGTTCATACAGATTGTATGTGAAACACAGTTTATTATTTATTTATTTACATTCTCTTCTGCTTAAATTCGTCACTCACAGCAGCAGAAGTGGTAAATTCTCTAACGGCACAAGGGAGACAAGAGTTCCCACGCCTATAACAACTGCACTGATGCTGTGTACAGCCATTTTACTGCCCTCCATTGGAGCCAGTAGGATAAACTGACCACTAACCCTGTTTGAATAGAGCCGAGTCTCTTAGCACCAGGATGTGAGGTCATTAATGACATCAGTCACAGGTTGAGAGTATAAATGAGCTACAACCACACACACACACTGAGTCTGTTTCACATGTCAACACGTGTTTGTGCACACATACAACACTTACACGACTGTTACAAATATTTCTCTTGCACACACACAACCCGAGCATCTCGTTGTTTTTGACCCTTTGTGTAGTTGGTTACTTTTAAGGAATCGCATTGGCCTTCCCATTGAATGTCAATTGTTTGAATCATCTGTTGGTGAACTGTCGAGCATTTATGGTTGAGTATTTAGCATGGAACCAATGAGATCAAATGGAAGTCCACACATATCTAAGAAACAAGGCTACTACTCATTACTTCTGGAAATGTGTCAGTTGCAGTCCCAATTGCAACCACCATTAAAAATGATCCATATCATACAAATAAAAACTAATTGTTGGATCAAATCTTCTTTGGTATTCTACTCTTGATAACATATGAAAGAAAGGAATAGATCTCCCTCTGACAGTTAGAACCGTCTTGGAAATGATATCAATCATAACCATGAAATCTGTAATTTTGGAGATCTGAATGCTAGTCCTATCTCTGTGTTGACCCTGTTCCACTGAAAGACGAGTTTCTCTTTAATATAATGGGATGTCAAAGTTACTCCATTTAATATAATAGCTGCGTTACCCGCCTCTTTACTTCAGTCACCTTCGCCTCCCTGCCATTCCCTCTGTCTGCCTCACAGAGAAGAAGTGTCCGTGCTTTACGACAGCCGGCCAGAGCCCAGACCCACCACCAAGAGGACGCTCCTTCTCTCTTTACGGCCTCATAAATATATTGTTATCTGGGCCTGGGAAGTCTACGTTGAGATTTATCCGCGCGTTTAGCGGAGATAGCGAGCCAAGCATCCTGAACATTAATTACACAAGGCGCTGCGTCCACCTTAATTTCCTATATGCGCTCTGTAGAAAAACCACTTTTAAGTAGGTGATGAGGCATAGGAGTTAATTATATGTCACTTAGGTGCGTTTTTTTTATTTTTTTAAAGTACTGGGATGCTCACAAGGTTCGGGAGATTTGGAAGTCGTCCATGACACAGATGATCTAAATTCTCTTGACACTACACCCAGGTTTAAAAAGCAATGCATACAGTACATTAACAAGACAGGAGACAGTAAAACACGCCAGATTAAAACACCCTTAAGAGGCATCAAAAATCAAAAGTCCTTTTAGGAGCACTCCAAGTGAAGCAGAGCCTGTGTTAGCTGCGTGAATGGAGTCCTTCAGAGCCTGTTTCTGACACTCGTGTAAACCCATAAGCCCAGCAACACGTCTGCAGCCCGTCTTATCTCTCTGGGAGGCAGCTGTCACGGATGGGTACAGGACCAACATGGAGAATATCCTGGGGTTTCATCTTTGCATCACTCTCCCTTTGATCAATTTACCCAACGTGAATTTTCTTTGCCATCAAAGCAATTTATCAAAGCAAATTATCGGGATTTATTGATTTAATTGTGGTCAGCTGAGAATTAACTGTTGAAACCATTTCCTCAAATCCCTTTGAAAGATGCTTTCTTCCTTCACTTATTTGTAAATTGCATTTCCTGAATGCAAACATGCATAAATAATTGTTTCTACCTTTTCTTTAACTGGTAAAAGTGTGTTGCTGTGAAACTCACTTGGTAGAGTTAGGGGCCCATGTACTAGGGCTTTGACCCGGGTTTGAAATCGGCTTGGGACCATTTGGTGTGTCTTCCGCTCTGTCTCCACGTTTCAATTCTTTCTTTACAATAAAGTAACCCAAAGACATAAAATACAAATAAAAAAGGAGTTTATTTTGGGTAGTTTTTCTTCATCCAAATCAAGTGTCAAAGGGCAGAAATCACATATGATGTTCAGATTGTAACTATATTGGACTATATTCAATAATATTGATTATAAGAATATTATGGATACAATGTTTGGGACATCTGTTTGTCAAGTTTCTATCTCAATAATGACTCGTCTAGACGTTTCATTATTTTTTTCTAAATTACATGCAGTTTAACTCATCATCATGGCCCCTGTTGTTTCTGAAAATCTACCTCTCAGAGGACATGTTTTCTATAATGTTCTGTATTTTCTTACATCCATCCTGTGGTGTATCATACATGTCCTGAAACTGATGTACCAAAAGCTTATGTCATACCACAAAGGATATCCAAAAGCTTCACATGAAGTCTTAATGTCCCTACTCTTCCTATGAGAGTGTTCTGACCAGCAGGTGGTGCTGTGGCCTTCATGAAATAACTACCCTGAGGTCAGGGGATCCATCAATTGAAGACTTACAAAAACCTTAACAAGTAGTTTTCATTCTCATAAAGATGGTGGTTGTCTGGATTTCAATCATTATTGAAGATGTTTCTTTAAGATGAATGATGATTGTGATTATGAGGGCTGTATGAATCTGACCAAATGTTCTAATGTGTTTTAGGATCACGGACCAGCGGCATGAGAGGCTGCCATACTTCGTGTTCGGGGACTTTAACTTCAGGTTGGACTCCAAACAGGTCATTGAGGTGAGTGGTAGACCCTCATCGTATATAGACAATCTGTGGGGACATTTGTGCACAACGCTATGCTAATATACATATGTGGTTAAGCTATCAAACTCCTAGTAATGTGTGGGTATAAGAGGGGGACTGCAATGTAGTAAAAGTGGTTTTAGTAGCCCACTGTCTTTGTAGAGTTATGACTCATTAAACGCTTCACTGTTGCTGGCCCAGCTGTGTTTGCCATCCTAGCCTCCAAGTGCATTGTTATGTTATGGTGCCATTCACTGCTTTTCCTCTCCTGCTCCCCTCCTCCTTCTTCTCCTCCTCTCCTTTTCTTGGTGCAAATGAGGCCAGTGAGAGCCAAGGTAGCGCCGTCATTCACAAGAGGAGATGGTAGGGGGGTGGAGGTGGTGGTGGTGGCATAGCAGTCATAAAGGCCCACCGCAGACAGTGGTGTCCGATGATAACAGAGTGGGAGAGAGCCACTTGTTGGCCGACCCTCTCCAGAACAATGGCTGTGGAATCAGTGGGCCTGTTCAAGGTGTGGGCATTGTTTATTCCAACCATTCAGAGGAGAAGGGAAGAGGAGGGAGGGCTTTCTGAATGGACGGGTTTTGCTCAAATGACAAATGCTGTTCCATTTACATCGGAAGTGTGAGGTTGGAACTGGGAGTGACGTCACATTGAAGTTGACTGCTTTATAGTAGCACCATTTGAAACTTTGTCATGAACGTTCATAGCTTTAGCAGTCACCTCAGGCTAGCCATGGTTAGCAATACCGGTTGATATTACGCTTCATTTTTGTGATATGTGAATAGAGACACATAGCAACATATCCACAGATAGAAGATGAGCAGTACCATTTGTACACAGGATTTGATTTGACAGAAATAATAAAGAAGACCTTCAAATTCAGTTTCAGGTTATTTATTTGTACTTATAGTTAGATTTATTTTGCAGATAAAAAGACAAGGGATCCATCCTGACACACTCTAAAAACAAACACAGACACATCTCTAATAAATGTACACCCTGCTCCATCAAATCTCAAAGCATTTAAAACCATTAAAGAAAAACACTGGTACAAACATGGACGTTCAGAATTCATAAATAAATAAACAGGCATCTGTGTGACGCTCCTATGATTTGTTCATTTGTGCAATAGCTGCTGGGATAAAGCTGTTTTCATACCGCTTGGTTCTACTCTTTGGGACAACAAAGGAAGAAACTTAAATTCTGAGGGTGGGGGTCATCGTGTGATATGGAGCTGGATAACCGCTGTAACCGTCTGAGGTACAGGGTCTCCAGGTTTAGCTGTGGCTCACCAATCAGCCTGCTGGACCACTTTATAATCTGACTGAGAGAGTTTCTGCTCTTTAAAGTCAGGCTATCAAACAAATACACTTATGAAAAAGAAAGAATGAAATGATAAAAGCACGATAAAACATAATCATCGTGGTTTTTTTCAGTTGCTAAGACAGTAAACGCCCCCTTTTGCGCACAGCTTCACAGTTTGGATCCGAGCTTAATTTTGAGTCAATAATTGTCCCGAGATATTTATATGATTGCTCAAATTCCACTTTCTGATTGCTAAGACTTCATGTATGTGGGGATGTCTTCTAAAATCAAATCAATTGACTTATGTTCAGTTGTAGATAGGACTCCTCGTACCAAAATGTTATATTATCAAAGTGATCTCTTAATGTTCATAAGCTGAGACTCCATTTTTAACGATGATCTCGGGTATAGCAAAGTATCTCCGAGTTTCCAAGTAATTTTCCGACTGGAAACTCCATTACTCTGACTTCCCAGTACAAATGGAACGTGGCAAAAGGACTTCCCTCTATTAGAAAAAACATTTGTAGTTGAGTCATCCGGCCACTAGGGGAGCAGTAGATCCCCATCAGCTAAGTGGTATCAGCAACCTATGGGGCAGTGATTGAGGGCCTCAAAGTTTGTGCAGCAGATTTGATTTTGGATCAGTAATTGGGTCACATTAACTCACTCATGATCATGTGAATGTGTGTTGCATTGGAGCTAATTAACCCGAGTAAAGCATGGTAAACAGCAGATGTGCAAACACTGAGGCCATTCAGGAGTCAGCTCCTGCAATCTGATGTCACCTGGCACACACACACTGCAGCCCTGCACAGTGAGAGCAATGAAGGGCTGCTTTTATGGCAGCATTGACACTGTTTTACAAATTGAAATATATACAAATATTTTTAAAAGGTTACTTGGTTTTCTTAGAAAGATCTGTTTCTTTCCCAAAATGTGTTCTTGTTACACCCACAGACAAAAACAGGGATTTAGAAGCAATGAGTAGAGAAGAATAAAAATATAACTACAAATGTTGTACCAAAGATATGGCCTTTCAGCCTGACTTTTATTTAGTTAGTTTTAAGGCTGTTTCTTTTCATTTTTATGGGATAGCTAGGAAAAAGGCCATAACATACTAATACAGAGAGGAAGAGGAAAAACCAGAACATTTGAATAGAAGTGTAGCGTGTTATGATGACAGTGAGATATTTGCAAACAGAAAGATAGATACATTAAAGGATGGATGTTCCTTTCATTTGAATTGTGACTGGCATAATCCACCGATTTCTGTTTTATAGAGAAAGTTATGTTTCAATCATTTAGATCGCCATTACCGCATCAGATAGATCTGTTTTCAATGCAATAATTGGAAATAAGCTGCTTGAGAAAGAAACATGTATTTCTTTTTCAAAATGCATTCCTGATCAATACGAAAAGATGTTCCTTTAATTTGATTACTAATAAAAGGGGGTTGCCACTGACATGTTGCACCTATTATTGTCCTTTCTGTCCATCTTAAAGTTGATAGAGAAAGTCATATTGTCTATCCTTTAGATGGCCATTAGAGGTGTGTGTCTCAGATCTACAGGCAGAAAGGGACGCATTAGGCTGAGAGGAAAGCATCCAATCAGAGGGGATGAGATGATTTGGAGCTTGTCCGTGTTTATCCTGTGTAGCTAATCTAGATAACTCTCTCCTCATGTTTCCTGTCGTCTCCGTGCTGCTCTGTGATAGGTAAGCACCCCCCGCCCCCCCCCCCCCCCCCCCACCATGTCTCTACCACTCTGAAATGCTGTTTGAGCGCAGCAGGGGTCGTGACCCCTTTTCCAGGGATGTGTTAGGCTTGCATCGGTGTGTGTCCATCTCTGCCCCCTCTCCCCTCCACACAGCTCCTTTCTTATGCACCTTGGCCCCATTCACATCCAGGGCGAATACACACACACACACATACAAACCAATTTGTAAGACCAAATGAATCTTGATTGATTTCTCCCCCCCCCCCGGTTAAAGGGGTTTGACGGCAATGCAGGGGGGCCTTTCAGACTTCCCCTCAGGAAGTTAGGGCTGCACACACACACACACACCTAGGCATTTTCCAGCTTAATGAAGGCTCCTCCAATCCACCGACCAGTTAATGGGGACAACAAAATGCCTTGATGATGTTATCCGTGTGAAGTGCACTAAAAAAACTGAACTGTTGGCTTTAATTATAAATGTATTGCGTCAACAGATTTCACATGACTAGTAGGATAGTGGAAAGCCATAATATTAAGTTGAACCTAATATTTGTTATTCAAACTTAAAATTATTGCTTTCATCTAACCTAATGCAGTTATGTGAAATCTGTTGACGTAATACATTTATAATTAAAGCCAACGGTTCAGTTTTTTCAGTGTGCGTGGTTGGGGGGGCCGTCCTGCACCACCTGTCTGATTTAACCGTGACCTTAGTGGCAGGGAGAGCTGTGATGTCACGATAAACAAATGGGTTGCAACCTTAGCGCAGGATGTAACTCACAGCTGGGAGGCCGTTTTAAGCCCTTTAATGACAATTAATGTCAACAGGACAATTAGTGCACATCCACTGAAGTGCTTAACTGTAGATGGGTTGCCGGGGGATCGATCGTCCATACTTATCTGGAGATTGATTCGGACACAGAGAGGCCGGCTCTCATTCGCGCTGTCTCATTTTCTTGCCTTTTCTTCTATTCTCTCTCCACTTTCAATCAATAGGTTAGGGCCGAAAAAAAAGCCATGCAGATGAATAGACTGTTGCCGCCATGATGGACGAAATAATTGCAATTTTAAACTGCTTTTTGATTTGTTGGAGACCAGGATTTGAGCAGCCATGGGGATCGCTAGGCCCCACTTTGAGAGTCAGTGGATCAGAAAATGCTGCGGTACATTTCTCTACAGCTGCACGCTACACCACTCCTCTTCTTCTCTGTCTCTGCTCCATTGTGGGTGACTAGACTGTGGACAACCACTAGCCACTCCCCTGTCACCCATCATGCCTTGTGGGTGGGTGTTTGGGACAGGGTGGTATTCTGGGATGTATCCATGTGTGTACAGAAAAGGAGGTGGGTTTGGAAGGGGGTGGGTTTGTTATTGTCACAGGGCGAATTCCAGGTGGCAAATTCCTGGCATGCTTGTGCGGCAGGATCAGTAACCAAAGGGCTGCGTCCGCCCCCCTCCCGCCCGGGCCGGGCAACCCCATTAATTGTGTCCGACAGAGGGAATTGGTTTCAATTGACCCTCATTCAGCGTCCCTTTGACTGGCACACAAAGGACACAGCCACGTGGAGACTAATGCTAGGGCTGAGCAGCCTGGAGGTGGTCCAGTCCTCGCTCCTCTCCCATGGGTGTGATCAGGCTTTGGCTTGATCATCCTTTGCATCGGTGCTGATAAAACGGGAAAGCGCGAAGGAATGGTTTTGAAGATTTTGTCTGGAGAATCAGATACTTCACCGCCTGCAGTTTCTTTTATTCCCTCACGGAGCAGTCACGTTCAAACCAGCATCTCATTACAGACGCTCTGCATACTGTCAGACCTGTTGCAGGAGAACTACCTGACTCTGTTCTCAATGAGGGCACAGATTAGTGGCGCAAATGTTCTTCTGATGAAGAGGAAAGAAGGCGAAGAGCATTACGGGATGGTTGTGGGATGGACTGTTAAACATACATTTAAAAGGTTGCTGTTATTGATCTCAAGCATAGATGTTAATCTATTTCCTTCCATTTAAATGTATGCTAGATAAATACCCTTCAAACCTCCTTCTTCTTACCCACTGCCGTTCTGTCAGGCTAGTCGTGTACTCGACTTCAGATTTTTTTTTATTAACATCAATATAATTCAATACAATTGTCATCCCTTCTCAGTAACAACATTTGTACAGTTACACTGTCACTGCTCCGTGGAGACTGACTCTACAGTATTCTAGCCTGTAGATGCTACGATAGGAATCAGCATTTAATAACTGTTTCCCACAACCTCAAGATAAATTAGATTAGAGCTTTTTTTTTTTATCAATCAGTTGATTTGCTGTAATGTTTTGGTGCATAAGGGTCAGAACATGCAGTTTTCAGGCTCTCAAATATGAAGTTTCTTGCTTTTTCTCTTTTCATTTTCTATACAAGTGAATATCTTTAGGATTTGGACTGACAAAATAATGATTTTTTAAGACACTATCTTGGATTTTTTCTATTTTCTGGCATTGTAGACATAACAATTAATCAATTTATCTGAAAAATAATTGACAAAGATGAACATTTAGTTGGAAAAGGATAGGGATTATTTTGAAATCGGTAGTAATGGTCGGAAATCCTGTATAATCAGAAAGGTGATTGAGAAAGTAGTCCCACACAAACACACATCACTACTCATATTCATTATAACGATGTTATGATAGCAAAAATGTTACAATCATAATACAGTTACCATTGACACATCTTATTATAGAAGCCCACTCTCAGTCCGAAGCTGAGCGCTGATCCGTCATGGTGGGTCACGTAAACCTTGTTGACCCGCTCACATCTACAGCAAACACAGCTTTTTATCCATGCTTCAGTCAGAGGGTGCTAAGAGGTGTACAGTGGTGTGTGTGAGTGAGTGTGTTTATGTCCCTGGAGGTGGCTGGTGGCCGTGAATCAGCGGTGTCGATGACAGGCTCAGGGCTCCGTGCCTGGACTCCTAGTATATTTAAAATCCCTCCTAATTAAACTTAATAGAATGTAAATTTAATATCTGCAAAGATTGTGTGCTGCTGGCCGGCCCGCTCCAATTTAAGGATTGATAGAGGCCAGCGGGAAGGTTAATTGCTGACTTGATCTACTGTCCCTGTGACATGGTGTGGGGCTGTTTTAATTGGGCCTGATCTGCTGCTACATGGACAGATTTCATTAGGCTAGCTGGCCTCTCTCTGACTGCTGAGCGGTTCGGAGCAGCGCCCCCTGTCTGCGTCTGCAGGAAGCGCAGAGGGCCGGACCAGGCATCAATCTTCCTCCCTTTGTCCTGTGTCCTTTCTCTCGCATGAGCAGCATGAAATTAAAGGTGGGGCCCTAGACTATCCCCACTCCTAATGAATGCTGTAAAATGCTCAGTAATGACAGGCCAGCATGATAGATCAGTCATTTCTCACACGGCGGAGTTACTCAACGCACACGCCCATGACAACACAGACAGAATTATAAGCAAGCCATTTTCCCTGTGGAAGATGTATGGAAGACAAAGTCTGCCATAAATTGCAACTTTTGTTTGTTTGTATTTATTGCAGGATGTATGTGCAGGGGCAGTGTAAGACATTAAAAACCATATTTTTCCATACATACATATTGGGTTGTTTAAAAATGTTAAAAAATAAATAAAAGTCATGAAGTGCATACAATTAAATAAAATGAAGGAGGGTTAAAGCAGGACTAGTATATCAGCTTCGACTGGTATATACACTTGTTTTCTTCCCAAATCTTGTGGGCAATTTTTACCCCATTTTTTAGGTTTTTCGTCTAAGATTTGTTGGTATTTTTGCCCTTTCCCCCATAATTTCTGACATTACTGTAATCATTTCTTCGTAGTTAGAAATTAGTAATCTAAATCTAAATTGTTAATGAAAATCCATTGCCTTTATACACACGAAAAAAATGTTAAATAGCCAAACTCTATCTCAGAGCATCATAAACTGCTTTAATTTTAAGTAATACTCTAAGATGTACACTGTAGGTGTCACAGTTGGATTAGTGGAGGCAACTCTAAATATATTGTCAATGCATGTCACCTGCAGTCTCTGTGTTCCCCCTCTTAACATGGGATCATTACACCGTTGATGGCCATTGTCCCGGCTGCTGAACCTCGTCTGGGTAAATAATTTGCACCAGTAAAGGGTAAACAATTTTCCCTTTTTAGCCCGACTTTGACTAGCATGCGTGTATCTGGCCAGCTATAAATCAAAAGGCGGCCAGTGTAATTAAGTGTACACTACATTAGTCAGGCTAATTAATTTCAGGGGCCATCCATCCATTAACCAGCGGGCCAGCACTGATTGGGCCTCTGTTCCTGGAAACCCCTGACACTGGGGACTGTGACCCTCCTTGGCTGCCCTCAACTTCCCTCATACACTCATGCATTTACACCCAGAGTCACAGATGTACACACACCAGCCCTCATGTACTTAATCAGTTTTTGACTGAAAATGAGAAGCTTTTTACAATACATTTGACAGTTTATAAGTCAGAATTCATCAGGAAAGTATTTCAATATTCTTCCTGTTCTCTATAATTTATTGTCGAATGATTAGCAAGGCTTAAATATCAAGAGAGGGCACACTGAAGGTTGTGATGCACGGATTTAGCTGTCGAACATCGGTATTGAAGGGCATTAGCCTTGTTAACAGCATTGGCTCCTTTCACCAAAGGCAGTGGACAATGTTCACATGTTGTATTGCATCAAAACATCTGTGTCTAAAAACAAAAGTAAAAGAAAAGTTTGGTATTACAGCATCTCTCCAAAAGATCAGCAGCAAAGGTTCAAAGGTTTTATTGGTCATATGCACAGCAGATACAGCGTATATGTTGGCAATGAAAACCTTATATCCCATGCTCCTCCAACAACTCAACATACATGGTGCAAATAAGATAAATAAAAGAGTGCAAACATTAGACAAGAAAATATATACAATAACAACAATAAGGATGTAAAGATGTAAAGTATATACATATGTAGAATAAATAGAAGTTTTTAAATATACTGTACAGTAATTTAAATAATTTACACTGTAGTATGAGGTATAGACAGATGCATCTGTTACGTATAAAACAACGATACATTGAATAAACTTGAACAGAAGTGAAAGATTTCTGTTTTGAATCACTTTTGTTTTTACATTTATACACATTTCGATTTTCTTGTGGTATTTAAAAAGTTCTTATTTTTTATTGTTTTATTGTATTATTATTCAGTTAGTTTGTTAAGAGATGCACTTCGCTCTGAATACAAACGTCTGTTTTTACATAAAGTAAGTTCAAACACAACACAAAAACTGTAAAAAGTAAAATGATATATATATATATATTTAAAAGCATCTCTTTTTGAGTTGTGTATTGTATCAAAAAAGCCTTTTGAAGCATTTTATTATTTTTTTAATTCAAGCAAATGTGTACAATTCAATTTGTGCTCATTCAAAGAGAGTGTTATTTCATGCTGAAAATCCCAAATAAAAACAAAATAAACATTTGTTTCCATAGCATGAAATGTAAATAAAAGAAACCACAAAAACATACACACTGGGCATTAGTTATTTTAAAACTCAGCATCAGTGTTGGCCCAGAATTGCCCCTTGTGTAAGACTGTTTTATTATGTGCAAGTCAAATGTAATGACAAATCCTTCCATGGTTTGTTTTAGCTTACTCAACCAATATACTTTTCTATGACAGCCCAGCTAACAGGCAGTCAACCCCACCCATTTACTACACACCTTGCAAATTAAATCAGACTTATTAACACCTATACTATTTGTCCCCCGCCTGTTTATAGCCACACAGGTGACGCCTGTAATGGAGATGTTTCCTTACTATACAATAGAGGCATATTATCTGGCTAGAAGAGTCCAATCTATCACAATGAGGGCCCATTATATCACAGATAACCCATCTGGATATAGAGGGAGACTATTCCCTGCAGACAACAGCGCCTGTTCTCTCCTCGGCTCTGTGTTTGCCTCCATGCTAATGAACGCTGGAGGAAAAAGAGTTGAGCTATGAGGGCGTCACTTGAGCAATGCAGCTTTGATGGGAGTGCTGTCCATATCATTAAAATGCTGGCAAATGAAGAACAAGCAAAGGCTTCTGTTGGTGCTGCTCATTAACAACAGGCCGTTTGAGCCCGGCGCCAGCCATGCTACTGCCATTGTGTACTTGGAGGGTTGGGGGGGGGGTGGTGGGGGGGCACTGTGACTGGCAGCTGGGAACACCATGCCAACGGTGGGATGGCGTGACAAACCAAGCCAAGGATGAGCGCAGAGCCTGGCACTGTCAGGGCCCAGGAGGGCGCGTCGCCTTGAAGGCCCCTGGGGTTGGCCCCGGTCAGAGATGTTACCCGAATTGGCCCTCAAACTCTCAGCGCCGCTGTCTGCTGTCGCTGCTTCTCTCAGAAACTAAGGGAGTGATTGACAGAAACAACTTGATATATCAAAGAAAGTTGGTTAGCTATGCATTGAATTCACATTAATGCTTAAAGTGAGGGGTTTGAGTCCTCGATATTTTAAGATCCGAGTTTCATTATTGAGGAATAAGGGGTCTGTTTTTTTTTATATAAAATAAGTTACATCAACTGATTGTGTTGGCTGACCCAAGACAAAAACTAACATGTAATGCTAAATTAAGACTTTTCACTGAAGAGTCAAATTTTCAGTGACTTTAAAATCATCGTGTTCAAGACTGATTAGAAAATGCTGCCTTTAATAAGGATAGCTGTCTTTTGTTTTCCAAAACTTTCAAATTTCTCAGAAACTTCCAATAAAAAAGTATGTGTTCTGTAACGTGTTAAAACCTCTTTAGCTATTTCTTCTGTATCCATACATGTCTCCTAGGACTGTAAAGCTCTATGGGCCTGTATTGAATGAAACCTCACCTGATTTTTATTTCCAATTCATCTTTTACTTTTTCTGGATAAATCGATGAACTGTCTGATCTTTAAAATGTCCATGACAAACACAAAAGCCTATTATTTTGTCCCCAAAATATTCATTATTCAGAAGAGGAAAGCCGTTGTTGTTTATTAGTTTTGATTTAGAAAGTGTAACAAATTGCTTATCAAAACAGTTGCAGAATAAGTTTCTGTTGAGCTAAAATCATTTTTAAATTGTCTATAAAAAATCTGAAAAATACAACCACTGAAAAGATGTTGAGTTTCTTTCAAGATACTAATATTTGGTTTTGTAAAGTATATTATGTGCAGTTTATGATTAATGATGTGTAATGTACTCTTTAATGCTGCAAAATGATGCATCCTTGAATGTCCCTGAGCCATGTATCAGTGTAAGATACCATAAAGTGTTTTAATCATATAACAAAGTGTTTTATGTGACACAATTTTTATATATTTACAGATCAGGAAACGGAGATACATCTCTTTGCATTTCAAAGGAACCGTATTCCACGTCTATATAGTCCCGATTGTGCAAACAATGTAAATATTCAATATGTAATTAGTAAATAGTCTGATCAGTCTTTGAATTCAAGTGGACTCAATAATCAATCTATGTCTTTTTTATTTAATCCTCCCCCCGATGTAATTTGTCTATAGATCATGAATAATCTACTTTCCGCTCGTCTCAGTATTTCTTATCTGTGTTTTATTGATGGTTTGTCTCGCTGTTGGTCACTATGGACCCCTGCCTTTGAAATCACTGGCAGGAACCGCAGCGGCTAACAGTGATGCTATTATTGAGTCCAGATGAAATGTGGCATAAACTGTGAAGGATAGGCATCTCTTTGTGCCTGGTACACAGTGTCCATCGGTATGATGTCAGTCTATTTTTGACTAATGCAGTCCTTAGCCTTTGTAGAACACAGCACAATAATTGTTTTTTGTTTCTCTATTTGAAGGATGGAGCGGTTCCCAGGATAACACATGTTGTCTCTGGGGGGCTGTATGCAAACATGCACTCAGACCGTCTCCATTGCTTTTTCCAGCATTTTAATCATTATCGTTTGCTCTAGTGCGTATGCAAATCAGCAGTCTGTGTGAGAACGGAGGTCGCTGCACATGGCTGAATTCAAAGCCTCCTCAACAAGTTGGTCACAGTCACGGTTATTCAAAGTATTCAAATCAGGCAATACCTCCGTTTATGGTGTTCGTATGTTGGCTCATTCCATTGCGGGACAGCGGCAAACGCCAACGGTGCATTCACGTTTATCCGATTCGTCCCATTTCACGAGTCGGAAGTTGCTATTCTGACTTCTGTTTGTTCACAAGCTTTTAATTGTTGGACACAAAAGGGAAGCTAAGATGTGTTGTATTGCTCATAGAGTTCAAAACAAGAGCTGTCTCCACGTTGTTGAATTTTGCCAATTTTTCTGAAAGCACAAATGCCCCACCTTGCAATGTAATATCCTTGTGATTTGGATCCACTCAAAAATATCATTGGATCTTTCTTGGTTCACGCTACACCTAGCCAGTGGTGTAGCTAGTTTTTATTAGTTGCGTTTTTCTACTGACGGACATATAAAGCAGAAACACTGTATCAGAAAATATTGAGAAAAAAAACCCGATAATAAAATGTTTTGCTGTTATCAAGGAAGCCGGTAGAGGTGCTAGGATTATTAAAACCACTCAGCATACAGGTTTCCCAGTGTGAATCTCTACTGTCAGCAGCAGAGTGATGTTCCTACAGAATGGCTCTTTGTAACAGAGCTGTAAACCCACTGTTGGCACCATGGGCTTTTAAACAACTCTGCCCTCTGACATTAAAAGTGGCTGGGCTCCATTCACATCCACGCTCAAATATCCCATCATATTTAAGAGGGCCCATTAAGGGCCACATTGAGAATTCATGGGCCTTTCTCTCACTCCCCCTTGTGTGATTTATCTGTGACGGCCATATTGCCAGGCCCTTTCAGAAGGAGTGGCTACACTTTTTGTCTTAGAGGAGGCCCAAAACAATGCATTTCAGGCCCATTTCTCCGACAGGGCCTCCTCTTTCAGGGGGCAGAGAGAGCCGGGGCCGGCCTAACATCTGTTTGTGTCCAGAGCCAGGCGGGACCGGAGCACAGCGTGCCTCGGTGGCCCCCTTCTCCTCTCCCTAGGGGTCTTTGTTCCCGATTTCATGCTATCAGAGCGGCAGCATGTTTTCCTGCGCAGAGCTGTCAGGGGCATAAAAGGCCCTGAGTGGGGTCACATCAAGAGGGATGGGCATGAAAAATTGGTAAAATGTATCACAAAGCCCACCCACTAAATGGTTGCCTAGCACCCTGTGGTGGGTTGTCAAAAAAAAACCCTCCCCCTGTACCTTCCTCTTTCCCCTTCCCTTGGCTGAATTACACCTCTCTCTCTCACCCTGGCGGACAAGCACATCATTTAGATGAAATGGGGCAAACAAATTAAGGGGTGGCGCTTCAAATGAATCAACGTTCTTTGTGTGAGGAGGGGTTTGTGCCTCGCCAGGGTCTTCTCCTCCCAGCGCGCCCGGGAAACAAGATGGAGGTCACCTGCCTGCCTGAAAAAGTCATCAACAACTATTGAAGCTCAGCTGTTGCTCCAAAAGAGAAAAGAAATATTAAGGGATACTGAGGGGTGTGTATCCAGTGGTATTTCACGGATTGATCCATGATTTTGGATTTAGTAAGTGCTCTAGAGGTCAGGATCTACTCGTCTACTAGTCTACTGTGAGCTGAGAAAAGCAATGTGGCAGAGTATTTGTCTCTGTGTGTATACCATTTTGAGGGTTTCTAAATTGAAAAGGTATTTAAAAGATGCAAAAGTTTAATAAACTACGATTGCAATTACAAAACAAAAGCAAACACAGGAGAACGTTAAAATGTCATCAATACTTTTTTCTACTCAAGCTTTCTTTTTTGATTACATTTTTTTGGGGCAATTTCTAAATAAGTTGTGCACTAAACATAGAAAACTGATATTTTTAGTGATTGTTCAACAGATCACACAAAGATGCTTGACACAGCTGTGACATGTTGTGTGTGATTACCGTCCATCAGTAGCATTATCCTGCTAACTTTGAGGAGATTGTGATCAATTCTGAATCCTAATAGATAAGAATATCGACTCTGACATGAATCCATTTTGTTGTCCACCCAAAGTATAACACTTTTCTAGAAATGTCCCAGTGTTCATTTATTGGATCTTGGTCACTGAGTTGCATTTTTGTAGTCCTGTTGATAGTGCTAACCAAGCTCCAGCACTCTTTAAAGGGTACGGAATTAGACTTTCATTAATTGTTAGGTCCTGGTCTCTGTCGAATTCCAGAGTAATGAACTCGACAGACCCTGCGTTCCTATTGGACCATTACTAATCACCAATCACTGATTGGGTCTTCAATATTCCGTAATTGACTCAGCAACGACAAATTACCTCACTGTCTGTTTCCTTTAATTGATTCCCAGCTACAGCGACGGTGGAATAGGTAAATTAAATGAGTGCAATGTTTCCAGGTGCTTAGTAAGTGTTTATACTGTATCAATAGCTCTTCCGTGGGCCACATTTAAATGTTCCTCAATGATTGCTTCATGGCAGGATGGGAAATTGTTTCCTCATTTACACGATAAGTGCGTTTTAAGCGTATGAGGCGTCAAAGTGCGTTTTAAGCGTATGAGGCGTCAGGGTTAGGGTTATTTTAGCATTATAGCTATAGCTCTTTTATTGGTCATGTTTAAACGTTATACAAGGATTGTTTCATGGTTGAATATGAATTGATGTCCTCATTAACACAGGTCAGGGGCAAGGTTACAGTTAGTAAATGTTAATACTTTAACAATGGCTCTTTTGTTGGCCTGGTTTTAATGTAAAACAATGATTGTTTCACTTTGGATATGAATTTGTTTGCTCATCAACACCATACATTTTAGTTATAGGGCATTTAGATAAGATAAGATGTACTTTGATCCCAAATTGGGATTTTCTTAGTTGCATCAGTATTAAAAAAAACAAGGCATTGCACAGAAGTAGAAATAAAAGAGTAGAAATGAAAAATTCTAAATTTTAAAACATTTAAAAAAGCATTGAGAGTAGAAAATATACAATTTGACCGTAAAGGTGAAAAATCAACTATGTGACCAATAAAATAAAAGACTATTGTAGAGAATGTACAGTATAGACAAAATAAAGCAGGATATTATTGACATTAAGTTTGTAAGGAATGGAATATTAAATTAAGTTGAAGTCCAGTTAACAAAAGCTATGGAGCAGTGAGTTCTCTCAGCCAGAGGTGATTTGTTGTACAGGGTTAGGGTTAGTAAATGTTTCTACTGTTTCGGTGGCTCTTCCATTGGCTATGTTTAAAAACGCTACAATGATTGCTTCACAGTTGTATGTATGTTTGTTTCCTCATTAACAAAATCAATGTGTTTTTAAGTCTGAGGCATTACAGACAAATATGAATGGCTGTGGCACTTCTGGTTTTCAGCCACCTTTTTGAAAACAAAACAACTGCTGCTAAAAAAATCAAATGAATAACACATTAAGTTGGCTATTGAGCAATTTAAGCATGCATGGCCTTATTGAGAGGTTAAGAGGAGCCGCTATGTTAAACAGTCTTGCGGACATCTGCTGCGGTTGGTTTCAAACTGCTGACTAAAAGTGGCAGGGGAGGTTTCTCAGATTAAATCTCTCATTAGGTTTTCTTTGTACAGGTGGCAGTAATGTGTCAAGAGCCCGGCCTGAGACAATGTCCTCCTCTTAGTGGGACTAATACGCCTCAGAAGACCCACCCTCCTTTTACTGCCACTACTTTAACACAGAGACACGGTCACAATGAAGCATCTGGTGGCCTTTTCCTGTGTAGAAGGCTTTTTTCCATAGCCATTGTGTCTGCTGGTGTGCATGTGTTAAAGAAAGAGATCAGCAGGCTTAGTGCTTTCCTGTGGATCCACTTCTCTTGAAGTTTTCTGCCTGTTAGTTTGAATCTTTCCGTACAATTTAAGAGATGATTTTAGAACATTTGCTCTCCAGCTCTCAATAGGAGTTTGGGTGGGTGGGCAAGGACGTGCTTGTGCATCTGTGTCTGTGTGTGTGCAACCCCCCAGTAGTGGGAGGTCACCAGGGTCAAAGTGATGAATTTTTATAGGCCTGTTCCCTGTGTTTCAGCCCTGTCCCTTTCTCTGCGCGCTGCACTGCCTCTCAAAGACAACCATGCAGGGCAATTTGTCCTGCGGGGCCCTGCAGAATGGGCCAGCAAAGAAGTTAAATACCAGGGGGGAACACACACACACTCACACAAAACATACACATACATTCAGTTTCTCTCTCACACGCACACACACCCCTTCGTCCTGTTGTCCTGAATGATTTGTGGCCTGTCCATTATCCATTCCGAGGGGACAAATGATTTTGGACGGTTTCTGAAGGTAAAGCCAGAATGGCAGCTCGCCATTGTTTTTAGAGAAGTTTCCCAGATGTTATAATGCACAAGATAAATAGGGCACATTATCGCTACCTTGCACGCCCTCTTACCTCTCCAAGCTCGGCCGTTGGCGAGGGCGTGGCGAGTTGGGAGACCTCCTACGACGCACACACTGCCATCAAACTTCCACGAGTTCATGGGAAGGGGTGAGGGTTTGTGATTGAGCCGCTCGCTGGTAGGGGGGACACAGGCCAGGTTTACTAGGGTCAACTGTTGACCAGCAGGTCACACGCAGGCTAACTTTGCTGGGTGATAATGTTGAATTATCCATGTTGAATCCCCACCCTGCTGTGTGATGAATCCACAATGTTTGGAAGCATTAAATTAGCCTCCACGGGGAGAGAGGAGTGGATACTCTGGCTTGTGTCCAGTCAGATCGGGCGGGGAGGGTCACAGCTGATTTACTGGCTCTCCTGCGTAATAGTTGGCATGAAGGCAGGAGGCCGAATTTGTTGTCGTCTTCCCCGGGTGCCCCCTTCTTCCCGGCTCGGGAAGATGTCGCTGTGGGACGGGCGTGATGAACGGTGGCGAACGGAAGAAAAGTGATCGGGGTGCTAAGCAATTCGCGGTGAACCTGCCAGCCCTCGTTGGCACACCTTAACTCAGCTGGCAGAGAAAATAATGGCGCGTTCTGACAATGCCACTGCCCCCGCTGACACAAAGGGGAGCCCCCGTCCCCTGCCTCTGGTAATGAAGAATGAATAGTTAGCTCATTGTCCACCCATCGTCTGTCTCCCTCTGCACACTCTCCACTACTCTCTTCACCTAATTGAGATTTAATCACGGAGATCTAAATGCACTCAATGGATTATTATATCGGTGGAATGACAGTTTAGTGTGAATCATTGCATGGGATTGGGGTGAGGGAGGGAGGAACATAAATCCCCCCCGGAGTCCGGAGGAGTTGTCCATTGGCTGGCACCCTGTTATCCTGCATATTTCTGCAACTTGTTCAGACTTATAGAAATATAAATTCACTTTTATTCTAATAAGTCAACCCTGCCACTAACACAGGCGTAACTCCGACCCAAAGTCATCTGAATTTAAAGGCTTCATTTTATAGGGTTTTGAATTCATAAATCTAAATGTAAGAACTAAGTTGTAATCATGAACTAAAATAATTGTTCAAAAGTCTTACAATGCCTCTCTTACTAAATGATTTGATAGGGGTAGGGATTATTTTCTAATTAAAGGTAACATCATTTGAAGATTTCCTCTCGAAATCTGCATTATGCAGATTATGATAGCGGAACCAAACCACTCGTATTTCTTTTACAGCCGGGATGTTCCTCTCTAGTTTTAAAATGATTTTCAACATTTTATTTTGATCGTTAAACTTTTTAACTTTTGGGCAAAATTGATCCAAACCCTCAGTAAATGAGTTACTGTGGGAGCCCTGGTCATACTGAAAATAAAATGTATATTCAACCAAGAAACTCCATCAGAATCCCATATGTTCGTCATGGTTTAAAGGTCTCTATTGTCAGAGTCCCATAGAGCATACGCTAAATAAAATATTATTAAAATATACACAAAAAAAGTTTACTATATAAAATGTTCTAATTCTATACTGCTAAAAAGCTTTGCCTGTGTTTCTAAATCCTGATCTATTATGTTATTCCTCACCGTAGAGCTCCATTGTTGTGCAAAAACTATTTAAAGCACACCAATGAGGCACACTGTTGACCCTGAACGCACACACTGCAGTTTATTTTAACTCAATACCCCCCCATTCACCATCTTGCTGCTGAAAATACTCACTACACGACAAAAAGTGTATAAATCCACATCTGAAAGTAGTTCCCAAATGATGCACTGTTTACTCCTCTTTGAGTAGAGCTTGCAGAAACTATGGTGTCCAACGGTTTAACTGAGTTAGAAAGTCTTCAAATAACACTTTATACTTGTGACCTGTTTCTAAAGGTGTGTATATTCAATATAAACCAATGGGCTTGGGGTGGACCCATTTAGTTTTTTCAGAATCATTTCAAATGGTTTTTCTCTGGGTTCGTCCCATTACTCTGTTGTCCGGCCGTGGAGCTGTGTGTGGGTGTCTTACTGTTTAAGTCGGGCACAGTGGCTCACCTCCATCTGTTGGCAGGACCTGAGACAGAAGGCGTGTGTGTGTGTGTGTGTGTGTGTGTGTGTGTGTGTGTGTGTGTGTGTGTGTGTGTGTGTGTGTGTGTGTGTGTGTGTGTGTGTGTGTGTGTGTGTGTGTGTGTGTGTGTGTGTGTGTGTGTGTGTGTGTGTGTGTGTGTGTGTGTGTGTGTGTTTGGTCTTTGAAGTGGGACAGATTGCTTTAACCTCTCTTCTAAGGAGAGCAGCTGGAATAGAGAGCTCCTTTAAACAGCCGCTTCCTCCTTCGACAGTCATGAGATTATCCTCCATTGATGCACAAAGGCAGCGCCTTCCTCTGCAACCTCTCATCCCAGCCCCCCGGGCCCCTGGCCCTTTGCAAACACTCAGCATTGACCTCTGACCCATAATGCAGGGATGTGATGCCAAGTCACTTTGCTGGATCATCTAAAGAGCGCAGCGGAGTGAAGACATCCTTACTGTCCTCTGGACTACAGCTGCTTTACCTGACAGCTGTCTGTTTGTGTTCCCATCCTCGCTTTGACCGCTGCTTCCCTGTACTAATTGTCATGGATTAAATAAGAAGCCAATTGCAGCTAAATGAATTAAGATAATATCATTTAGCGTGGTCAGTGACAGAGCGTCTTCGTGCTTTGAAGGGACAGTTCTGTGCAGACGAGCACCTGGGCTCTGCTGGCAGCCTCACTGCTTTTCTGTGGTCTAAGTGACAGCATGGGACTCTCATTTTCCCCATCTTGGTGTTTGGTGGGCTGATCTTATGACAGAGGCAGTGGGATGAGCGAGGCTGTGTGTGTTGGATGAGGGGGGATGTTTCTCACAAAGGATGACAGTAAGGGAGCCCTGATCAATCGGGTGCAATCAGCCACCTGCAACTGCCCCGACGCACTCATCGCCCGTTCAATGAGCTGATGAATGGATCAATCAGCCACATGTCAGCATCCAACGCCACGCCACAGGACACCCAGAGCTCCGGCCGCACCAGTGGGCATTTAAATGAAAGAAAACTGCTTTATCCTGTCCGATTAGAGTGCATGTAAAACACTTCCAAAATAAAGCTAATGCTTCGCTCGTGCTCCTGGAAAGAACAAAACGTCTGTGGTTGGAATCATTTGTTTCCCTGAAGTTAAGAAGTTTAATTCACCCTGTAATCCTGAATTGAATTGTTCTTGCAAGAGGCAAGAACAGAGGCAGCATTAGGTTATTGTATTTTCTTCTAATTGAGTCTCCCTTGCTGTGGCACTAGTTGCACAATTATCTCCCTGAGAGTAATGTCTTCTGTGGGTAAAAAACTAACTGACTCTTCTATCTCTTTGTATCCTGGTTCTTATCTAAATGTAGAGGACATATTAAGGTTTAGTGATCACTGTGTTTTGATCCAAGCCCTGTGTACCAGATTATCAAATAGCAATAATGGAGGGGCTATTTTTCACCACCTGATATCGATGCTTATTGTGCCAGGATGCAGCGAGTGCTTCTGGTCAGGGATTTCTGCTTGACTGACTTTTAGATTTGAAAACCCGACAACAGAAGGGGGCTTGCTTGGAAGAGTTTGATGAAACTGAAACATTATAAGTCAATTTGAAACTCTTTCTTTTAATATTTCAAACTCACAGTTTTCACTACCCTGTCTAGAAAGATTGTACTTGATTGTATATACAGACTGAGCTGTTTTTATGAATGTTTTTCATACCTGTTGTGTTATCCCACTGTCTTTGCTTCTTAACGGCTGTTTTTAAATGCCATTTTTGTAATGTGTTTCTGCTGCATTTGCTTTTCGATGCCGTCTATTTTTTTTGTAAAGCACTTTGAATTACCATGTGCTGAAAGGTGCTATCTAAATAAACTTGCCTTGCCATGTTTTTAGAAATAAATATGCTCCTTTTAGAAGTTTTTTTAAAAGAAAAACAAGCTAATTGAAGTTTTATCCCCCCTTATTGAATTTGAATTTGTACTGGTCTCTTTACTTCTCTTTGATAGTAACCTGAATTTCTTTAAGTTGTAGAAAAAAACGAGACATTTGAAGAAGTCACCTAGGGTTTAAGGAAACACATTTACATTTTATTGAACAAACAGCCAATCGATGAGCAGAGAAAACCGTCGACAATGGAACTACCCTTCGCGCATCTGAAAGAAATAGTTTTAAAAAAGATATATCAAAGAAAAAGTACAACACATTACCGCAGTTGGCGTGAATCAGAGATGGCAAAACCCGACTTTCTGTGGTTGTCTTTGCTACAATGACTTTTTGACAGGGAAAGTATCTCTTGCGCTTCTCACTAGCTCCTTCTTTGGCCTATTCATTGCACAAAGCTGCTTAAGCGCACTTAAGCGCATTAGCATTTGGCTGCCAGGGGACCATATTGACCCTGCATTTGGATGGCCTAAATGAGTGAAAGATGGAGCGATTTGTTAGGGCTTTAGAAAGTTGCTTTTGGGGAGGGGGGGAGCTTGAAGAAATGGGGTTGAGGCAGTAGTGGGGAGGTGGAGGGGGGTCTGCAGAGAGTTGTTCCACTTTCTCTCAGGGCATGGTGTTTGTTCTAATCTGGTGTGCCGTTTCTTCGTGGCCGAAGCAGGACTGATTTGTGACATTTCAGTCTAAAGGGCCTTTTTCTGCTCGCTATATTGGCTTGACCCGATTATCTAATCTGTGCTTTGAATTTCAATCAGGTTGCCCAGTCTCTGCCGCACGGTATGGGAACCACTGGCTGAGGGATTACCTCATTCAACTGTCTTCAAACACAGATGGCCGAATGTTTAACTAATTGTTAAAAGAGTCCACAAAGGGGAATTTAACCATGCACACAGTCCATGGGGTCAGTACATAGAGCCAGATAAAGAGAGGGGACAGTGAGGTGGTGGTTTGTAGGACGGCTCTTTAAAAAATCATTCAAATGCGCAGTGTAGTGCAAGGGGCTGGAGACAATGGCTGCTCTCAGAACATTACTGTACAAAGTGTGTGTGATGGTGGGGGGGCTTTAATAAATGTTGCTTCTTATGAGCACGCAACCCAACATGATTTATGCTCTGCATTTCTTTTTGTATCTTTATGATCACTCACTGTGTTCCTCTCCCCCTCCAGAGCCTTTGCTCCACTGCCACTATGCAGACAGTCCGATCTCCTGAAACCAACGAGGTGGACAAGCTAATATTCCAAGAGAGTGACAATGACCGAAAGGTAAGCTGTACTGTATTAATGCTGCCTGTCACAAAATGTTAATAAGCATGTATCCTAACCAAATCAAAATCATTATTGTCATCTGAACACCTTTTTTTGTCAAATTTTAATAGAAACAAATGTGTCTTAAGGCTTAGTCACACAAACATATACATCCTAATAAAAGCAACGCTGGTGAGTGTTAAAGGGAAAAATGTATACCTTTTATTTTGGGTTATCCAATCAGTGTAGATTTTAAAGCAACAGACCAACTCCACTTTCTGTCAGTATATGTATTGCTTCAATGACCTTTATTTACATTTGCTTAAAAATTGCCTAATTTCCCCTTGAAGCGAGCAGGAAACTTGCTCACAATAGTCACTCACATCAGCCCCAATAGCTTTTTCTGTGGACTGTGATTTATCATCAATACATTCAGAAACATCTCACTACAGAGTTATGGTTGGAGAGATTAAGCTGTTTAATCTAGCTAACTAACCGGTGTGTTCACAGGTCCACACAGTATATAAAAGAGAGATATTTGCACCATTGACTCCTATCTAATTTCTACGGAAGAGGAATAGGGCCACATGTGAAATTGTTTTTTGGGATCTGACCGAAGGGGATTTTATTTATAGTTCTGAGATTAAATTCAGACTTCAATATCAGAATTCTAACTTTATCTCAGAACTAAATGTATTCAACTTTGGTCGGATCAGCAAAAAAAATCTTGTGGCACTAATCCTCTTCCTTACAAAAAGAGTAATGTCTTCTCCTATTAAAGAGGAGTGCTCTCAACACAGCTAACACACTAAAATGACCTCCTTTCATTCAATGTTCACTAATGTCTTGTCAACATCGTCCTGTAAGAATTTCATCAAGGTAATCCCCCCCAGTGTGCCAATTGTGGCATTTCCGTTTAAATGAATTGACAGGGTGTAACACTCCTGGTTTGAGGTGGCCTTAATAGGAACATAATTATAATGCATGTTCAAAAGGGAAAATTGCACTTGTGATTAAACCTTCAAGTTGTAATCATTCTCCAGTTCCATACGTGTCATACACCTCAACCTGAGTTATTACAAGTTGTGTTAACATGTGGTGTGGAGTGGTGGCGTGCAGAATGAACCGTGCTGTCTGTGCTCTTCATTAGTGCTCTAATTACAAAGTGCAGTTGACATTAGTTTTGTTATTAATCAGAGCTCTGATTCTCTCCCGCCTCTGATACAGGTTGTTCTTCAACTTGAAAAGAAGCTTTTTAATTATGTCAACCAGGACGTTTTCCGGGAAAACAATGGGACCTCAGTAAGTCACCTCTTTGCTTTGCCGCCCTTTTATATATCCATCTGATCTATTATTTATACACTTCCAATGTTTATTACAAATTAAATTCACTCCATCAACCTGTATAGTCGTTGATTCTTCGCCTTATATAGCTACGCCTGCCATTACCTACATTTCAAATTGATTATCTGCAAAAGGGACTAAAGCTTTGATTCAATGCTGGAGCCCAATTGGGGCCGACCCGTGCTGTAATTTCTCCAAATCCCCCCGGGCTCGAACCAAATCGGGTTTGTGCATTATCCGTGCTATAATCAATAACCTGAATAATTTGAATATCTACATTTGTCTGTTGTGGTATTGATTGTTCTGCTACTGTTCTAAATTCATGTCACTGAAAGCCTAACATACTACCTCCTATTAATGAGGAGAAATGTAATCTCTGTTTAACAGTACATGGCCATGGTAAATGTGAGTTCTTGGTGGTGAAGGTGGATGATAGAGATTGTTTTATAACGTCTGTTACTGCACTGACAAGACTTACTGACTTCTTTAACTTGATTTAGTTTTTTTTAACAATGAAAATCTACGTTTTTTAATTGGGAATTGGACATTAGGGTTAGGGTTAGGGTTAGGGCTAGGCCTTGTGCAAGCTGGGTTCATGTAGGGTCGCTTCTCAGGCCCAACCAAAGCTCTTAAAAACAAGTTACACAATTTATTTTGAGGGTATTTGATAATATGAAGAATAAAATAAGCTCTTGTGTAAAGAAGTCACGGTGGCAGCTGCTGACCTCAGTCTTGATTATGCTGCAGTTGAAGCCCTCACATCACTTTACAACACACACTCCCTCTGTCCCCACTGTGGGGCCTAATGTCTTTGGAATAACTGTTAAATGAGAGTGTAGATGAGGTGAGTGTTAAATGTGTACAGGAGGGAAACCCCAGCACACACTTCCACTTTTATACGGCTGTTTATTACATTTGGCAGTTCAAAGTTGGACCTTGTAAAAAAAAACTTGAAGGACACACACACGCACGCACGCACGCACACACACACACACACGAACGCACGCACACGCACGCACGCACGCACGCACACGCACGCACGCACGCACGCACGCACGCACGCACGCACGCACGCACACACACACACACACACACACACACACACACACACACACACTTATACATCAGCAGAATGGAGTGTGAAGCCACTTGTCTGGAAGCCTAGTGTAGCGCATATTAATATTATTGGCCACATACTACAACTTAGTAAAAGTAAAAATGGAGTTGTTGGCGATGTTACCGCTTCATAACATTTTATTTCCAAGGGAAATATAAATTGGACGAGCATTACCAATAAACTTTATTTCTATAGCACCTTTAAAACATTCGCTGTTGACATTTGTTAAATTGAAGTGTAAGAACAGTGGTAACTGTAACTAACTGTAAAATGGTCATCCCTGGACTTAACAACTATGTAATATACTTTACTTGAGTATTTCCATTTGACCTTAATATATCCTATTCCACTACATTTAAGACGTTTCTTGTCCTTAAACTCCACCTCATTTATTTAACACTATAGATACGGCTTACTGTTTTCCTATGAAAACACCATATGCTGATATGATGTGACGCAGTGCTGTATCTCTCTGTAACTCTCAGCTAATTTACAAAGTATCACACATTGGACCCACATAAAAAAATGACTTTACTTAAAGGAAAAAACATCCTATACTATTTCTATAATGATATATTACTATGAAAAAGTACTTTTACTAATAAAACTTTGATTGCATTTAGCGGAGAATACTTCTGTGACCTCTTGAATTCAAGAATGCTACCTATGGAGTATTTTCAGACATTTTATCAAGAAGGGATCTGAGTACTTCTTCCACCTTTTTGTAAGATAATGGTGGTTTATTGTATATGACTCATTTTTAAAGTATGCCTCCAACATTTGTATAAATGATTGCTTTTGCATGCCCCTGAATGAGACTAGCTCACTGTGTCTTTTTATCTGAAAAGAAACACTAACTGACTGAAAGCTGGGTAAAAAAGCTCATTTCAGCCACTGTGTTCATAAAATCTGGTTAATATGGATTTAAATTGTCTTAACTGTGGTATAATATTACATTTGCAGTGTTCTGTATCAAGTTTTTCCAGAACTGAATGGAATGTAGCCCAAGTTGACCTAGTGATATCCGAGGGAGAAATACATCTTTAAATGTGTTTCCTAAAATCTATGTTGTTATTCTTCTTAAATATAATCATTTAAACAGGTCCCTTGTGATAGAGGCAGTTCACCGAAACAGCAGGAAGTCACATCATTGAGCTATTAAACCAAAGATGGGATTTGAAAGAGGCAGATATTGTCCCCACACATTGTAGCTCACTGAGTGTTTTCACAGGCTCGATACTGATTCATTAAAATGCTCCTTTTCAGTAGTGCTCTGCTTTGTGCTCGTGTACTTAATGTCACCCTGCATTCGTAAAACAGTCCTAAAACTTAAAAATGACCTTTTCCCCTTTGGTCTTCTTTTACATTGAAGTTTTCTGCATGTTCAAATTAACTTTTTCTAGAACTGCACTGAAATGACCCAACGTTGCCCTACTAATTGAAATCCTGGTTATTCACAACCGAGAAGTATTCTGTGAACATGTGTCCTAATGTCAATGTTGTCATGTGGTTATTTCTTTTTAATATAAGCGTTGAAACAGGCGTCTTGTGATTGAAGGAAGTGACATTTTTTAGCGATTAAACCAACGATGGGATTTAAAACAGACAGATATTGACCTTACATTATACTGTACGGCAGAGAATCATTGAATGTGATGAGCAGCAATGTGTAGGAAGTGTGTAACAGTAGCTGCAGGAGGCTGAGGAACCACTACACACTGCTCCCACCCTCCTCCTCCCCACCAAGCCTGACAAGATGGATGACATAATGGGGGCATCAGAGATAATCTGATGGTCATGGTCTAGTTAAACACACCATGTTATGATCCTTATAAAACAAACTACCTTTCCAAAAGGATAAATGTCCCTCCTCACACTCCTCCACTGGGGAAGGGGGGGAGAAAAAAAATCCATTGCATCCTTCATCAACTGCAAGACTTGTACCGGCTTGACAGAAATTTAATTCGAGGCAGCTCTTGAAAATAATTATTGTATTTTGAGAGGAGTAATCATTGGCCGGGACATGATTGAATGTGTCCATGCCTATTGACTTTTGCGATGATTAATAGGTTTGTTTAGTCGATATTCCCATCGAAATTGTATAATTAATTATCCCCGGCGCTGTCAGGGCGGGACGATGGAAAGCCCTGATGAGTATTTGGGAAGATTAAATTTTCCGGGTGCTCGTGGCGTCAAGGGGCACCGCGGGGCCTTGCTCCGTTGGAGAGATGGGAGGAGCGTGGTGTGTGTGTGTGTTCTGTGCTGTTCATCTGCACAGTTTTCTTCCCTCTCCTGGAGCACACACCGCGTGCCCCCCCCCCTTTCCTCCGTCCACATTGATTTTGTTTCAGTATCTCTTTATTGTAACTTTATCAGTGTGGTGTCGGCAGATGGGGGCGCCTGGAGAGGAGGGGTGCGTTTGTGTACTGGCTGTAGGAAGTGATGAACCTTTCTGTCTGGCCTGCCTCTCCTTGTCATGCGGGCGGTGTAGTCCTCAGCATTACTCAAGGGCCACGAGACGTTTTCAACATGAGGGGACATAAAAGAATAAAGAACAAATGCCGCTCCGGCTTAAAGTTTGTTTCCATTTTTTACCTGTCAAAGCTCTTAAGGGGTGATACAGAAGCCATGCTAAATGAAATCCGACCTTATAGGATTCATATAAACCCCCTTATGGGGACCTTGTTGTCTCATGTTTTTGTTTGTTTTTAGACTTTTTGAACGTTTTTATTTTCGATTCATTGAACAAACATATTCACACTTTAGTCAATAGTTTTTTTCCATTTATATTTAGCTGAACCTATAGAGCCAGTACATACATGACAGAAAATAACACTAAAGTAAATAAAGTCAAAAAATATCCCCAAAAAATAGACTGAAATGAAATGACTGAATAAAATAAATAAATACTTTTAAAAAAGGGGTGATCCTTGTGTGTGTGTGTGTGTGTGTGTGTGTGTGTGTGTGTGTGTGTGTGTGTGTGTGTGTGTGTGTGTGTGTGTGTGTGTGTGTGTGTGTGTGTGTGTGTGTGTGTGTGTGTGTGTGTGTGTGTGTGTGTGTGTGTGTGTGTGTGTGTGTGTGTGTGAATGTGTGGGTGTGTGTGTGTGGGTGTCGGTGTGTGTGTCTGTGGTCCTCTGCCTTTTCAACAACTTGATCAGGAGAAAGCTCGTCCAATTTTGAATGATTTGGGAAAGTATTGACTGCTTTCTTAGCCCTATCAGAATAGATAGCATACCATAATTACAGCTATATGACTACATTCAACCTGAGTTGTCTAAATATCATCGTGATTTGCGGAAGAAGTCAAAAGTGATCCCTAATTGTTAAATTCACTGTCTTTTTTTCTGACATTTTTGCCTTTTTTTCCAACATCCTTCCTCTTTACACAGATCATTAACATGGGAAGGAGTGTTCAGAATCACAGGAGTGCTATTTAGTCTGGATTGGTCCATCTCAACACCAATCGGCCACCCCCACCTCACCAGTGACAGTTTATCGCTTTTCCGCACAAAATAATAATGAACATCCCATAAAAAAAAGAAAAATATGGCCCCTGCAATGAAAGCCAAGTGCAAGGTGTAAAAATCAAATTAAATGACCTTTCACCCCAACATTTATTGATGGCTTTTAATGGCAGCAGGTGTTGTCACAGGGGACATTTGACAACGCGTAAATCAAAGCACAATTACAGGTGGTGGCACCATGAGAGGGACAGTTGGGGGCCAAAGACCTCGTATTCCCTTTTTTTCTACTTCCTGCCTCCTAACTATCACTGCCACTCTGATTTAGGAGCGCGCTGTTCGTCCAAGCAAAGACAGAAATGTGCGCCCATGACAGGGAAGTTTTTACCCAGACACTTCTTCATCTTTTTCCCTCCGTGATATTGCCTGAGCCGCATCACCACCAACTCCCAAGGTCATTTCTGGTTGACAAACTACTCCTGGCTTTATAATGTCATGAAGCCTTGAACCAATATTAGCTGGGGTTTTTTTCTAAACCACTGACCTGGCAGAGCAGCGGAGCATTATGCTTAATTGACACTGGGATGAAATGTGGTGTGAAGTTTGTCGCTGCAGGGCTTTTCATTCACCTGAATGAATTACTCAACATTCACTTAAGGTAGATACACACAACCATATGTTGCTCATCCCCTGCTTAAACCATCACACACACACACACACACACACACACACACACACACACACACACACACACACACACACACACACACACACACACACACACACACACACACACACACACAATAACATGAGGTGCTTAGCTTCAAACAAACACAATCAGGTGCGAACATGTGTAAAATAGTCAATTATTGATTGATGTATTGCTAAATATACTCCGAAATATGGTGACCAGCAGGGGGAAAACGTGCTTGATTGTCCCAAAACAATTTCATTAGGAGAAACGCTATGCAGCTTAAAATACGGTTCAAGTATAAAAACACAAATGTGCCAAAACACATGACGAAACATCTTCACCAACTTGAGCGCTGCATAATTGAAACAAGGCAAGAAGCTCAACACAGAAACTAAAAAGTGACGCACACAGCTGGGACCGGAGCGCTTGTTGAACTTGACGTTTTTGAAGTTGTCCAGATGTCACTGTTTGCAGAGTTAATCTGTTTCATTACGTGTAAATGTTTTGACAGTTTATTTCAAATGACTAGGTTAGCTACCTTAGCTAGCTAGCTTACAGCAGATCTGCAATAATATTGGAAGGACTCATCTGATCACATTTTTACAGTTTCATTTTAATGTCTAACAGGGATAGTTGGCCATCTGTTGGAGAAGATTTTTCTTCATTTGCATGATTTTGGCACATTTGTGTTTTTATATTTGCATTGTTTTTGAAAGCAGATCGCCTGTGTTTTGGGACGTTGTCGTGCGTTGGTCGACCACCGTACTTAAACAAACTTGTATAGAGTTCTATACAATAAGACTCATTTTTGCATCCAGTGGGGTTGCCACCCATTGGCCAGTAAAAAGAATGCAAGTTTAAGCCAATTGCGCATTATATTTTCAGAATTCAGTTAATCAATGAATTATCGGATGTTTATTCTGCTTAACTCTCAATGATCTTTATTGCTTTTGGCCTCATAAATCCAACATCAGTCAGACTGTAACACACACACACACACACACACACACACACACACACACACACACACACACACACACAACGGTATCAGTGTGTGGATGGTGAGACGGGGTGTACAGCGGAGCGTGGGGTTGCATCCCCTGCTCAGCCATCCCTCATCCACAGTGTGTGAGTCTCTCCTGTGACCCCGGCACTGTGAGTTTGATGAATGCAGCACATCTGCCCTCCTGAACCTCTGAGACTCCGTCTGGGAGGCCCCGCCGCCTGCAAGTAATGGCCACTGTTCTACACCACTGGCACATAATCACACATACACACAAACACGCCGAGCATAGCCATGGCACATACTTGCTTTTTTCTTTTAAACACGTGTGCTCAACAGTGCCTTGAAGAGCGGCAACACACACACGGTGATACATGCACAACATAAATATGTCATCGTAGATGGAAGACTGTAGTTACCTTCTGCTGATATAATCATATCCCATGTCTTCACTTTGTGAGGACGTCCTTCCAAATGTTACCCATGTGTGATGCGTCATCCCCGCTGATATTTCATCATGTAGCCATCATCATATCCCTGCATGTAATACACCAATGTAATGTCATTAACGTCAAGCTTCCTATAGAGCCGCTGTCAGACTCACACGGCCCGGGATGAGCTCTTCATCAGGCCATAATTGTAGCCCGGTGTTTGAAACATGTACAATAGCCCAATTTACCACCAAACAAACATATCTCCACGTCTTCCTGTCTGAAAGGAAGGGGCGGGGCTAACGCGGGATCCTCCGGGGGTTGCCGGGAAACGTCGCTGTCAGTCTCTCAGGGAGGCAGTCATGCAGGTGCCCGAGCTACCTGTTCATCTCCCAGATAATTAATGTGTACAAGGAGCCGCTAATTGCACTTTTCACTAATGATTTATGGCTTTTGTGAAAGGGGGGACATTGGGAGACATGTGTGCGTACACTCTAGTGAGTGAGTACAGCTGGGTGAGGAGACATGATTGATGAAGAGTGTGTGGATGCACTGTCAGTGTGGAGAAATAGACCCCCATTGGACAGGGCGAGTAACACACACACACACAAGTGGTCAACTGCTGTCAATTTTCTCCAGCGTGGGGAACATAGGGATGACTAAATATAGCAAAAGATGGAATCTGCTCTCCTAAACTCTCATTTAGGTTGTTCTCCTCCACCCCTCACTAGGGTGAATGGTAGAGGCTTCTAGGTTAATATCAGATATCAAATAAAAATGTCCAAGAAAAAGGCTTGTTTTTGTCCTCAATGTGTCTTGACATGTGCTTGTTTTTTGGAATAAATCTACAAAAACGTTTTCTTGTACATAACACAAATCTGGAGTTTGACCTGTGACAGCTCAGGGGAAAACAGTTTGTACCAACTTTTTGAGAGTGTGTTAAAAATGTATTTGTGCAGATCGAAAAAGAGCTGACTTCACACTCCTTAGACTTTCCCTTGATCCTGAATGGAAACCACAAAGAAAAAGATTATAATTTCTCTCTCCATAATTCTCATTCTTTTTTTTATTTCTTTCCTCAGCTTTTAGAGTATGACAAAGAGCTGTCGGTGTACAAGGACCGGCTGCATGAGCTGGAGATCTCCTTCCCTCCCAGGTAGGAAGCCATTTTGCATCACACATGCATTCACACTACTAACCCCCAAATTACTATCTGATTTCCTGCTACAGTCTGACATTCCAGCAGGTCCTGATGTCTTTGTAGTGGCTGCAGACTCTAAAGGTGCATCCACATGATATGATCTTTATGACCCACGCAGAATGAGAGAACATTTATAACAAAGTCTGAAACGATAACGACTCCACGCTATAAGAATGGAAATATGAATGCTGAACAATATTTAATGGTTAGTTTGTGACAAAAAAAGGATATTTTGCCAAGTTTGTTGTTCAAACAAAAGGTCCGCAGTAATCAAGGTCAAATTTGAATTATTTTCAGCGCCATTCTTCAAGAGGTGCGCCACGCAAATAATTTGCTTAGTTGGGCTGGCGGGTTGTTTGCATAGAAACAAAACAGCCATTTTATCACGTTGTGAAAACAGCTTTAGGCCAATATAAGGCGGATTGAGTGTGCAACAGCAACGACAAGTGCCAAGCAGTGTATTTCATTTTGATTGTTTGGATGTTTCCAAGCACATTTTGGATGTACAGCAGCACAGTTTGCAAAAAGGCTATAGGTGAAGATGATATTATAAGAGACCAGTTACTCTGCTTTAGAGGTGTGATTCATTTTCACCAAAGAATCAGATTGTCAGCAGAAAGAAGTGTCAGAAACAGATGCTTCTGAGACATCTGATATAATACATTACATGTCAATTGTTTGACTTTTTTATCCAAAGCAACTTACATACATTCAATACTGTGGACAATCCCCACAGGAGAAATGAGGGGTGAAGTGTCTTGCCCAGGAACACAACGACATGCTGACTGCAGTGGGAATGGAACTTTCACAAGTAAACATTTGGTCAGCCAACATTTTATTCAAACTCTGGTGTGGTTCTTTTGTGCAGTTATAAATGCTGTTATACCCCAATGGTGCTGATTAAAGGAATCCAGGAAAGCTGTGACGTTTCCTACAGAACCATCTTTAATTAGAGCTTAATTTTCTCACGACATTAACCGTGTTTTAAGGATTAAGTTCCACCCACAGGATACAATCACATGTTGGTGAATGCAGCAGCGTTGACCAGATCTTGGCCATGAAGAACTCATTATTAATAGGTAAAATGAGGAGTCAATCATGCCCTTATTGTCCAAAATGGTTTTATGAAAGCGTTTGGATCTGTATTTGATAGTTATCAGTTGTTAAGTATGATTGGATGTGGACCCAAACTGCTCCCATGTGTGTGTTTTTTCATGTGTGTGTGAGACGCCGTGCTTTGGGCTGCATTGATATTCCGTCTCAGTGGGACATGGGGGAGACTGGAGCGGGTGGTCTCATCTCCTCTTCCTCAAACAAATGCATTTGCAATTAGCCTTTTCAGAGGAGAGGGAGGGCAAACACGCGGCCGGCGTGGAAATATGTTTCGGGAGCAGCGCGTTAATGGCGCTTGACCTTTGCCGTCGGTTGTGACTCAATCAGTGCAGATAATGAAACGCTGTAATCAAACAATAATTACTTGATAAACTGCTCTGGTGGCATGCGCGGGGCGGCGGGGGATTTTAGTGTGTGTGTGTGTGAGGAGAGTGGGCTTGAGATACTATCAAAGCGTGTGTGTGAGTGCGAGTTTGAGATGGTGTGCACACATGAGTAAAATGCAGCTCCAGACTGTGTGTGTGTAAGAGAGAGTGCATGTGTCAAGGTTCTGCCAGTCCCTGTTTTTTAAATGACTCTGTGTCTTAATCAGAGACCCCCATTTACATCACTTTGCATAAGTGACAGGTGGATTTATTGTCCTTTTACACTGGCTGACTTTTGCACCTATCCATATAATACTGAATCATCTCTCCGCAGGGAGGGATGAATGTGCTGCTCTGGAAGAATACAAATGATTTCCACATACTTGAGGTGATGATGAATCAAATAGATGAAACCCGGGAGCAGCATATGAAATTTGATTTGATCTACTCTGTACGCGCGACAAACCATATCATTGTCAGCCTTGTAATGGGTAGCAGTGGCCTAGTTAAACTTAAACAACCCCCTCCTCCCACTTCACAAACACACACACACACACACACACACACACACACACACACACACACACACACACACACACACACACACACACACACACACACACACACCCACACACCCCTCCCCCTGTCAGGTCTGCCTTGTGCTCCTTGAGCAATCAAGCCTCAACGATTGTTCTCCGTCACATAGCCCGCTCCGGACCGGCCCCTCGCCATCTGTGAGGTTATTACTCTGTTTAATGCAGGCCATCAGAACACACCCTCGCTGACACACACTCATGCAAGCACACGGCTCACTTTTGTTCAGATCTATAAATCAATACTAGTCACTAACATTTAATCTGCGAGATGATTCTGTCTGTCTGTTGTCCACTGGTGGGGAGGAAGTTGTCACAAAATTAGACGTGCTGTCAAGGTTGACCTAAGGACTGGATCTGACTGGTTTACATACACAGAGATAGCCTCAATGCAGAAAATACTGTATCCATCTATGTTGCTCCTCCTGAAGCATCCCTTACCGGCGTTTCAGTTTCACCACATCTCTACGTACATTACATTTAGCTGACTCATCCAAAGTGACTTACATTAAGTGCATTCAACCATGAAGACACAATCTCTAAAAGCAGGGACATAAGCTTTCAATCACACCAATATAAGTGAGAGTACATCTGGTTTCAAATAAGCCAAACCTTTCCAAGTGCTGAGTACAGAAGTCAATTATTTTAAATATGTTTGGGCCAGATTAGCCTTTATTGGAAATTGATGTTTTTGAAACGGGGAGACCCAGGCTGGATTCAGATCTGGGTCCTCCACACAGGGGCCAGTACATGTATTATTAATCAAAGAAGACTCTAAAGGGGTTTCAGTATGCAATAGAATACCTTATAATATCTTGATATCAATGGGGAGCTGGTTCCACCATTTTGGATCCAGGATAGCAAACAGGTGTTTTTTAGAGGGGTACCTGGTTCAGAGTAGCGAGCTGATTAACCAATGCAGAGTGAAGTGATCGTGCAGGAGTGTTTGGTTTTACCCTGTCCTAGATGTTGGAAGGAATTTCCTTGGGGCAAGTTTTGCAGTGTGGGAGGACTTAGGGAGGTTAACGTTATTTTAACGGTTAACGTTCAGATTTGGTAGGTTTTATTATACATTATTGTACTTTTTCTCTGTCCCAACACAAACACACATGAATTCCTCCCCCTGCATCACTGCAGAGGCTGCATGCTGTAAACTGCATATCTCTTTGCTTTCAAAAAGTCGTCTGTCAAAGTTGGCTGTGACAAGTCTTAAGTACTTGGGCACCAGGGTGAGGAATTTGCCCGGGCCTTGTCACAGTTGGTCCTGGAGCCAGTCGGCTGCTGCAGGCCGACTCATACACAGGAGCCCACCTATGAGCACTCCGTTGGGACGAAATAGATGAGAGAATGGTTAGAAACCTAATCGTTTATTTAGGCACGGTTTCTCCTGTGTTTAATGCATGCGACTGCAACAATCCATTAGATCATTTTCCTAGCATAGGCTGCAGCATTGCCATTTGACTGAAAAATAATGGTAGGTTTTATTATACATTATGGTACTTTTGATTTCATATTTGAAATGGCATAACTAAGGTAATATCCCCTAAAACATACCAAGCCACCAGTAACTTATTCATGTATTTGGATTGATGTAGGGGAAAGCTTTTAGTACTCTTCTGATCTGATTTCTTTACCCTTTTTTTGCACGAGATCGATGGCAAAATTGAATCTGGACCCCAGCTTCAGGAAGAAATTCAGTGGACAATGAGGGAGCAGTGGAAGAATGTATTTTGCCTGTAACATGGTTACTGGGAACGGGCTTTGAGGGAGATTTTGAGTGACATCAGACCAGCGGTACAACTCCATCAATGGACAAATCCTGAGTGATTTCAGAGCAGGAAGTTTTGCAATACAGAAGTGTAGAAGAAGGAAAATATGGCGGCTGTCCCGTTTCTGTGTTTGTACAGTGCCAGATAGGAGCCAAGGTAAAGAGACATTCAGTACATAACATCTGGGTACCGGTGAGGTAGAGGAGGAAGTACACACTGCTGTTGATGCCTGATCACTGTTATGGACAGGCCACGTACAGGTATGACCATCGTCTTAGTTTAGCATATTAGCATGCTAGCAGATTTAAACTGATTTGGCAAAAGTCATGGGTTCAGCAACGCTGGATTCATCCTCTGGGAAACTCGACTGTACAAAATGTAAGGGTAATCCATAAAATTGTTGGAGATATTAAAGTGTGGACCAAAGGGATACATCAAATGGCATTGCTATCCCTATGACAGTGCTGTTAGCAAGACTAAAGTGTAAAAAGCCACAACTAATTGAACAAAACCAGATTCATAGCTCAGGTAAAAGATTCTTCTGGCTACTTGGACAGTAAGTATAATTTAAGCTGGGAAAGAACAGCTTAGCTGCTCTGGTTTTTCAAAGGGTGATGCCAATAACCTGGGAATTTGCTAGCACAGGCAAACATATCTCTAAAGCATTTCCCCTTTATTCCTACGCTGACCCAAAAGCTCTCTTTAAGTACATATAGAGAGAGTGATGGGAAGGCTAGATGTTTCCATGTTTGTCAAGTCTAGACGTGGAAAGAAACATAGAGGTAGAGTGTGGCCCAGGGGTCAGGAGGTGAGAAACTGGTAAACAGTTGTGTCTTCACTGTTTGGGAAGCACCCTGGGAATAACCTTGGCACGTTAGCATACATTTCCCAAAGCTGTGGTGAGGACAATCCAAAAAAGATCCTGCCCGCTGGAGAGAGCTACAACATTCACAGGTTGACGAAAGAGGAAGGGGGGAGGTTTGAAGGCTGATGCCAGGCAGAATGACTTTGCCCTTCAGATAAGAGAGAAAATTCTGGTCAAGTGACACGATTGGCTCCCCGCCAGTTCCTCAATAACTGCTAATAAGTACATATGGGAGAATTGTCAGTGCAGTGGAGAATTCCTTGAGACTGTTTTTGAGCTGATAGGAAGTGCTCACACAGATGGCTCTCCTGTATACAGTGAGTGGCATTGTTCTGTGAACAACACTCTTCACACAACATCTCCAGCCTCAGAAGGCCTGTCCGTATGATGTCACCCTCTCTGCGTGTGTGTTTGTGTGTTTCCACTGTGCATACATTAGACCTATAGACCTGCTGCTTGCATCCCACATGAACAGGCTTCTTGTTCTCTGCTCTGCCATGCTGTACTGGATGGGAGGCGTGTGACTCCATTTAAAGAGCACCACAGCCGCGCTTTACTAACAATGTTTGGTTAAAGCACTGCGTCCGAAACACTGTAAGTGTGTGGCTTCGTGTGCGACTGCAGCCTCCAGCGTGACAGGCCGATCTGCTGAACAGGAACATTGTTTTACAACCAACAGGGCATCCATCATTCTAACTACTAGAGAGCCTGTGAAAATGATGAGGGGCCATTGTGGCGATAATAGCTGAAGATCGTCCACTGTCGTGTGTCATTGCCTCTCCTGAGATGATGCCACTGAGAGGGAGGCTTTGTTAAACACAGTCTCATGCGGAGGGGATGAAATGGATGCCATCTGTGTCTTTGTGTCTTCATTTAGAGGAGCTAGAGACAGAGTGTGTCATAGCTGAACCCCTGCAGGCTGACAGCCATGAGCTAGCGATGGCATTTCGCTGTGTTTGTACTGCACTACGCCAATGTTGTGCCTGCGAGTCTCCCAGCTCTACAAACTGAAGCAAACATTCAGCTTTATTGATAGCATTTGGCTGATCTTTTTGAATCTGTGTGTATGTGAGTGTTGTGTTTTGCCAAGCCTCCCCTGACAACGGCAAACAAACATAGCTGCAGAGGTGGCGAGTCATTGGAAACCCACAGTTTCTGACTTTTACCCAATCCCATCACGCCAATGGCCTCTCCAACGTCCCAAGTGCTCTCTAACACCCTTGAACTAATGATACTGTTCCAACAACTTATCTTTGGCTTCCTGCCCTACCTATATTCTTAGTTTATATTGTCATCATTAACTACTCAGCTCCCGAATAGCCCACTGTTTGGCTAGTCACTTATTTGTCATTCTGTGGAAATAGTTTATAGCTTTTGATGGGGAGATAAGAGAATGTGAGACAAAGAAGTCTGGTCTGGAGCAGTCCATGCCAGGATGGAGTTTCGGGTCAAGACGATGCATGTTGGTACTCTTTTAGTAGGTCTACCTATTACATCTTAATTTTAAGCACAGCTTATATCTTGAAACTTAACTGTAATTCAGATAATGTTTGTATACAATAGCTTGTATAGTACATGGTAATGTATGTCAGCCTCTCCCTCTGCTGGGTGAGGCTGAGTGACACACCATAGGTAGGGCCTGTGCTCACCTCGGCAGTTTTTTCTGTTGCAAGACAAACAAGCTGACACCGGCCGGAACACATGTGGGTAATGTGTCAGCAGCCAAGTCAAACATTAAACCCCAAACCGAGCATGAATGAATGAGCTCTCAATGGGTGCTAGAGCGTCTCGATGGGCGACCGCACACACATGTATCATCTTGACTGTGGTCAGCAACACAAAAGAATGGCAGGGCGAGCAGGAAGGCAGTGTACTTATGTCAACTTTACACAAAAAGAGATGGCTGTAAAATGAAAAAACACCCAGATAAATGTTCCTATCATTCAAAAATTACGAGAATGTGTCTTGAACTTTTCTTTACCTGAACACTTGAATAGTCTGTAGGCATATTGACCTCTTGAATGGGAAATGTATTTAAAAACACTGGTGTCTCTGGGAAGATGTCTTAAGCTATGTTTTTGTTTTCTTAAGATCTATGCTCCTGCTAGAAAGCTAAATACTGCATATTGATCTCACACATCATAAACGTCATGCTATTCTTCATGGTTTTTGCAGATATTTCACAATCGACACAATATAAAATGATATAATTATGTCTAGCAAACCTCCGTCAGTTAGCAATAGCTTTGGGAGAATAGTGTCATCACTGAAACATACAAAGAGATTTAGTTTAAGTTTATTTTCTAACCCTTTTGATTGAACTTGATTATTTCCACTTTGACATTGTGAACACTTTACATGCTAAAAACATGCTTAGAATCAGTGTTCAGTGTGGATTGGGAATGCATCCTGGTTAAACAGTATCGTAAGAAAATTAGACCTTGCAAATAACTACAAATTGATTTTCGGGGGGGGGCAACAAAATAATAATTGAATTGGGGAGAGGTGAGGACATGCAGTAAATGGCAGCCGTGTCCTCCACTTGGAGTCCAAACCACAGTACATGGGCCTCCAGCATGAGCTTAAGAAGCAAAAACACTGCATGTGACATACAGTATATACACTTCATTTTGAGATCCACCAGTAAAAGTCAACTATTTGGCCCTGATGCATTAATTATGTGCAGGAAGTGAGATGTACATGAAGTTTCTAAATGTTAAAAGGGGTCTTTAACCCTAACAGAACACAATAACATCCAATCGTGGCAATATCGTAACGTTAAACTTCTCTTTGATTCAACGCTGTTTTCCTACTGTCATTTCCTAAGAGTCCCTCATGGCTGTGTGTGTGATTAAACTCTCAGTAACTTTTCAATTGCACAATTATAGGCAGTGTAACAGATCAGCCCTGGTTCCAGAGCAGGTTGTAGCGTACAGTATCTTGCTGCTAATTTAGTCTGTATGTTTGTGTGGATACGGTGAAGTGCAGCTCCCCCCCTTTACAGGTCCACAATGGTTGCAGTTATCAGCTTGGCCCATTAATTAGTGTAATTAGTCTTGCTTTGGGCAATAAGGGTCTGATATGAGCTGACGGCCTCCAGCCCACACGCCCTCTCGGACCGTTTACCTTGCCCGATAAGTTTGTGAGCTCGCTAATCGGACACATTAATCACTTTGGCCCCAGCGCGCCATTCCACTGTTTGCTGTTGCATTAAGACGCGTTATCTCTATCGGAGCCAGTGGAGGGTGCGGTAAAACAGAAAGGGGAACAACCTATACCTGCACACATGGACGCAGAATTGCCCTTTAATGGCCATTGTTGAGTATTTTAATCAGCATTTACAATGGCTGGCTGTCATCAAAAATGACTGAACGATAATGGAGTTTTGTCGCTGAAGTGCTCGGGGAAGTTTGCTATCAGGCGGGAGTTCATTGTTTGAAGGAGGAGAGGGGGAAAACTTGATTTTCTCTCAATCTCTTTAACACCAAAATGACCCCGGGCTTGTTAGTCAATAAAGCTATAACAGAGTCTCCTGATAGGAGGATTGTTCACAGGCTGTTTAAGGCCAGGGTCCATCCCTCAGGAAGCATTCAGGCCACCCTGAAGTGGAGCAGCTCCTCCGGCCCTTTGAAGACTTTGCTCTTTTCCACTCTCACTTTGCCTTTTTCTGTCTGATCCGTCTTTATCCCCTCTCTTCTGCCTCCTTGTCTATCTCTGTTTCACTCATCCTATTCTTCATGCTCTCTTTTATCCCGGGATCACTCCTTTAGCCCTTTGATTAGCATACCAAAAACCCCATGCATTTCCCCCATGGTTTAAGTGCTATTAATGCTAATTGGAGGCAGGGACCTTCTTTAAGTAGCTTTCAACAGGTCTGTTTGTTCACCTGGTGGGGGGGCTCTGTGTCCGTGTGTGTGTGTGTGTGTGTGTGTGTGTGTGTGTGTGTGTGTGTGTGTGTGTGTGTGTGTGTGTGTGTGTGTGTGTGTGTGTGTGTGTGTGTGTGTGTGTGTGTGTGTGTGTGTGTGTGTGTGTGTGGTGGTGTGTGGGTGTGGGTGTGGGTGTATGTGCTTGAGCCAGATGCAGGCAACACATCTCATGCCCAAGCCCTAACCCCCTACACACTGGCCACCACACACACACACTTTAACACATCACAATTTTGTGTAGATTATCGATGCACAGAATAATTGATCCGGCAATAAATTACCACTGCCATAGACATGGTGATTAGCTAACATCCATAGTGAAACATTTGATAAAATTAATTACAGAGCACTGAGCAAGACAGAACTGAAAGGCAGGCAACGAGATACCAGCTGAGCAGACCACTTGTATCTAATTCACATGTTTTCACTCGCCACTGACTTAATAGTTTGTCTTGAGTTCCCTAACATCCACTGGAAGTAAACTAAAACAAACCGTTTTTGCATCCGTTTCTAGATATGCTGTCACTGATAGTGCCTGTGTGAGCTGTAGTATCAGTATCATTCTTGAGCCTACAGAAGGGTGACATGAATACAGTCAAACAAAGGTCTCCAGTTGCATGCAAACCGGGGATGTTGCGGTTCATGGTCTGCGCCTTAACCCCAGGGTCACTAGGGCGCAGCTAAACCCCATTTCTGTTAAGATGGAACATTAAAACCTGGCAGCATTGTTCAATCCTTGCCATTTGCATTGATTCAAGTTTAATCAGAAGGGATATACATGGTTGGAATGAGATTGGTAAACTGTGAGCACTTAAGTAGTAGTATTTACTATTACTAGCCATAATTAACATTAGTTAGCCCTTGTCCACTGCACAAAAACCTAGTTTTGTCTTTAGCAGGATGAGACCCTTAAACCAGCAAATGCTTTTTAATGCATATTGAAGTAAATGTATAAAAAAAGGAGTTGTGCAATTGTTATTGTTTAATAACGTACAAAACACACGCTCCCATCAAAGCCATGAAGCTCTATTGATGGGTAATAACTTTACTTGATTTTCATAAAACATACTTATCAAAACTGTCTTGGTTAGTCTTGTTCCAACAACTAGTTTGAGAGTTTTAAAAAGAAACTAAGTAAATAACATTCATCAAAATAGAAGCAAATGCCACACCTACTATTCGATCTTTGCTTTCTGGTGCATCCGTGGCTTGGATTGCGACACACCAGAGAAAATAATAGAAAAAAATTAGTTGAATGGCAATGGGAAAGGAGTCTTTGGGAAAGGAGTCTTTGGGAAAGGAGTCTTTGGGAAAGGAGTCTTTGGGAAAGGAGTCTTTGGGAAAGGAGTCTTTGGGAAAGGAGTCTTTGGCCAAACAGCTAAAAGCATTCATTTTGGTGGAAAGGTTGGCTCTAGTGACAGTAGTAGTTGCAAAGCTGCTCTTATTGTTGATACATTTAGTTTATATTTAGTTATACTTAGTTATTTTAGTTTATATTTAGTAATATTTTATGTATATTTAGTGTATATTTAGTAGTTTAGTTATATTGAGTGTATATTTCTCCTTCCTTCTTTGTATTGAACTGTTGCACCTCCATTTCCCTCGGGATAAATAAAGCTTCTTGAATCTTGAATCTAGTAGTTGGAGCTGCAGTAGAAACCACACAGTGACTTGAATTCACACGTTTACATGCAAAGCAGCCTAAACCAAAGGCTAAAATGCATTCTGCTTTAGCACAAAGTCCAATTAAGCTATCAAAACTTGGCAAGTGTGATGAATCGAAGGGCCGATGTGTGTGTTTATTTTATCATTAGGATATCACCATCCTCACAGAGGAGGCTCTTTGTGTTCTGCTACGGTTAGCACGTGTGCCACTGAAGGAGCAAATTGGATTGGTCTTACAGTACGTAAGCCCGGTCTTACATCCTGATGAGCACCGACAAACAAATTGGATTGGTGGCGTGTAAATCTGAAGCAGTTTGATGAGCCGAAGGCGCAAATTGAATTCTCAACAATGTAAATCTGTATCAGCTCTGTGGCTCTTCGCCCGACTCCAGCCCCGCCGCAGCTTAAATCATGCGATTGTTCCCTGCTGTTCCGAGATACAATCTCTCATGGCCATTTGCTGCGGCACCTAATCTGTTTTTGATGACTCTGTAGGGATGTAGCGATACATATGGGCAACTGAATCTCCCTCTGGCCCGCTCTGAATAAATCTTCCTTTCCTTCTCTCTTCCTCTCGCTCACGAGCACACAGTCACAAGCTGCACAGTTGGCACAGAGAGATTGCTTTGATTGAGCCATTCATGTGTGTTGATACAAGAGAGGGCTCTGATTGGACATACTCATGGACCTGCTGTTTTCTCAGGAAACGTTCTGATCTCTGAGATAAGGCAGATGATGTCTCATATTTATTACACTTCTGGAGCCCTGTTGATTCATACAGATCATATTTATCAAGTGGTGCAGTGAAGACTTGTTTTTGTAGGCTGATCAGGAAGTTAGCATCGCTATAAGTCCTGGACAAAATGAGATTTTCCTTTGGAATTTGGAATACAATTGTGTGGCAAACACACGTATACTCACACCAGCAGAATATTCTCCACAAACTAACATCATTTCAGTACTAATATTTGAAGTATAGATGCAATTGCTAGAGATAACTAGCTAATGTAATGCTGTAAATAAACTCACGTCTCTATCGCTAAGCTAAAGGCGGCTCATGTTGGGTGTGATGACGTTTAGTTGTCTCATTTAGACACTTGTTATCGACCACTTTTTTGAAGACACTGAAAGCCGAAACTGAAATCATGTTAAACAAGCCTGTTAAGTACCAAAAAATGCTAACTCATTCCGGAGTTTAGGACTCATTCCTGCACCCATCTATACCCTTACTGTGAAGTAGCCCATTATAACTTCCTACATTTCTACCAATGTTTGATTCTCTACTTCCTTCCCCGTCTGTGTCTCCTCAGTTATCCGTACAGCGAAGACAGCAGTCAGGGGAAGCAGTACATGAACACCAGATGCCCCGCCTGGTGCGATCGGATCCTCCTGTCTGCCTCTGCCAGAGACCTGGTCCTAAAGGTGAGCCCGGGCCTGCCACTCCTGATCCAATTCATGGCTTTCCATTGCTTCTAAAAGTCATGTTTTAAACTAAATGTCACCATCCCGTCCCTCAGCTGAAACACAGGTCGCTTTTAAAAATGCCTCGCCCTTTATTTCTACCACTCTATCGCTGCTGATCCACATTACCCTCTGGCTCGTCACAGATGGAAGGATGAGGTGTCTTTGAATATTAATTTGGAGCGCTAAGCCACGGGTCCACCCAGACAGTATATCCCAGCACTTATAGCGTTTCAATGAAGCAGCAGATCTGTCTCCTTCCTCTGGGATTGAAACCATGCAGGCCCCCACTTCAAATCCATCCCAGCATTGTAAACCAATCTGCCACCTCCATCCTCTGCTCCCACTCTTGTTTGCTGGATTATTAAGAGATCCGTCTGGCAACTCTGCACATTTCTCCCAGAGTCATTGAAAGACGTTTTCCATAAGACAACTCCTTTTCATTTGGAGGAAAAGAACTAGCTTGATTTGTGTTTCTCTCGCATTTTAGATTCCCCAACACCGCAGAATTAAGTATTTTTCAGTGCTTAAACTCCAGTCTTTTATCTGTCTATCTATGTGTGTATTAGACATGCACCCAGTGTTTTAGTCGAGTCACCAACTCTCAAGTCCCAGTCACTCTCGAGCCCCCAATTGTTGCTTTGCCCCATGAGGGCCAAACGTCACTATCATACAAGCACTTTTCAAGCTGACTATTTTGTCTGTAGAAAGTAGTTCCAATAAAAAAGCTTCACATCAACTATATCAGTCCATTATAATGGTCAGTTTAAGTTTAATATGCTGTAACATGGGAAAGTACCTGCATTTGTAGTCATATTTTGATAACCTTACCCAGAAGATTCATGTGAATCTATCCACTGAAATGGACTGGAGTACTCCTTGCAGCAGTGTTGTGCAGGTACAGTCCACAGCAGGGGGCCGCTCAGGAAGCTCGGCTCTCTTTTGTCCCAGAAATCCCTTCCTGATCTTTCTTCTGTACCAATGGAAGCCACGCTAGAAAAACAACTTGGTAAAAACAAAGACTAGCCAGTTTATTTCCCCCACTTAATGTGTCAGAATTATGTAAAAAGTGACTCACACACACACACAAACACACACACACACACACACACACACACACACACACACACACACACACACACACACACACACACACACACACACACACACACACACACACACAGCTGGGTTGTTGTTTGCTTTTGTCCCCCTCAAGCACCGGCTAATTGCTTGTAATGCCGGAGCCGGTGGAACGGTGAGTGTGTTCGCAGATTGGCTGATGATTCACTGAGCACACACTGTGGCTCCCAGCGTTACAGATTGTTGAGACACAGCCCGTAAACAGCCCGGCGCGCGGCCTCATCTATCATGGCACGGTCGGTTAACTCGCCATCATGTTATTTTCTGCTTGCCGAGCCCTAACACGCCAAAGGTTGCCCGCTGGCTGCGCGGCGCGGCACCGGCCCCGCAAGCGCCGGTAATGAATGTTTAGCGGAGCGAGCTCTCCCTCTCTGCCGGAGGGCCCCGGGTAATTTGTTTATCTGTCTAAAGATTATGCAGCCCGAAAATCCACAATTTTATGCTGCCTTTGTAAATTATCAAGTGTGTGTTTGATGAATGTATCTCGGGCTTTGGCAGGCAGCATCTCGGGGGGCCCCGGCTGCCAGACAAATAGAGAGGTGCCAGTGCGTGGCCCCCGAGGAAAGGTAGAGTGAGGTGGAGCTGACCCCACTCCGCCGCAGGATTGGTCTGAAGTTAATTTGGATTCTGCTTTATGGTTCATTCTCGAGCTCTCTGTCTCTTTCTTCTGAAGCACTCAGCAGCCACCAGAGTGTGTGTGTGTGTGTGTGTGTGTGTGTGTGTGTGTGTGTGTGTGTGTGTGTGTGTGTGTGTGTGTGTGTGTGTGTGTGTGTGTGTGTGTGTGTGTGTGTGTGTGTGTGTGTGTGTGTGTGTGTGTGTGTGTGTGTGTGTGTGTGTGTGTGTGTGTGTGTGTGTGTGTTGGTGGGGGGGTTCGGGCGTCTTTAGTTCAACCAGACAAGTGTGATTTATTCTCCAGGCTGCAGATTCATGTGTGAGCGGGTATAACAGTGATACTGAAGCATGAGTCCCTCAGATCAGATTACAGTATCGGGTCCTGAAGCAGACGTCCACTTTGTAAATGACTCCTGCTTTTCATTTCTCCCCCCCACCCCCACCCCCCTGCTCCATGCACACACTGAGGGGGCATTCGGCTCAGTGGATCCTGTGTTATTCATAAATCAGATGATGTGCTCCCGCTCTGTGAGGATCTGTTGGAACTTTCAATCAGACCTGTGGTGTCGATGCGTCTCGATCATGGGCGATTAATCAGGCATCATAGAAGTTTCATAAAGCAATAATACAACATCATTTTACTTTCTGTAAATCAGCTTGATTGTAGTAACGGCCATCCCTCACAATGCTATTAACTGAATGTATTTAGTAAATTATAACCCTTCAATTTCGTCTCATTTTTTAACTGATGCCTATTTTAATCTCAGTATTCCCCCATAGCATTTAAGTTAAAAACCAGATTGGAGTGAGTGAATAAAATATATATATGTGTGTTAACCAGCAATGTAATGCAAATAAACTGAACATAATGACTGCACTGCTTTAAGATGTATTGGAACTTAGACTCATTTTTTCAAATGTTAATCAGAAGTTGTTCACAAATACAAGAAAAGGGAACGAGTGAAGCCACTTCAGCGCGTTTTGATTCATTTCAATCCCACGGTCGCGCGGTTCTAATTGACTTTTATTTAGAAAATCACCACCATAACACAGCTAATTGTGCTAAATGAAGCCGGCACATTGATTTCTGATCCATGAGTGTGTGATGAACATGACAGCTAACACGCTGCTGCTGACTCAGCACCCTGCGTGTGTTCCTGCAGCCCCGTTCATTAAAGGATAACTCAGATCATTTTCCTCCACTAATGTTTGGTTCTGTGTGTCCGCAGCCTGAAAACGAAGAGAAATCTGTAGTCTATGATAACATCGGGCCCAATGTCTGCATGGGGGACCACAAGGTAAGAGCACGGTCTCTGGGGCCCACCTTCACTGTAATGTCATGATGTTATTATCAATGTAAACTGATTCTGTGAGTCTGATCCCAGGACAGAGAAGGACAGCTCTCCTCACAACATCTAGTGGTATAGTTTATAGTAATCAAATTGCCGATATGCATTATTCCCCTTGAATGTGTTCTAGCTATATAAGGCTTTTATTGTTTAGGGTATAAGATGTATTTTATTTATACTACACTTGCAAGTTTAATTTCCAGTCATGAAATATATTGAAACATATTCAATCTGCAACTGAATCCCCCCCCACCAGCAGTCATAGTGGTGTTTAAAGCATTATTCAGAGAGCTGCATGTACGACTCGCAGTAAGCATTGGGCTGGTTTCTACCAGACACTTCTGAAAGGAATACTAACAGTCAGTTGTAAACGGCCCTAGACATGTGGAATATGTAATGTAACATTTATCCCTTGAAACTTGTTACTAAAAATGATATAAATGAACAAATAAAATATTTCCATGAACTGAAATGTTACAATTCAAACAGCCAAGATTAACCCTGCCGACTACACTCCCTACAGTTTTCAACAGAGTCAAAAAAGCCACATAACCACTTCACCATGGTTTCATTACTCAACCATCACACACACATGCATGCACGCACGCACACACACACACACACACACACACACCTGTGTATGGATAAGGTTTAGTAGTGTAAGTTAGCCACTAAATAACCGCCTTTATAAAGACTGCAAAAGTGGGGTCATTACTGATGGGTGATTAACACATCTCATATTTTACCACAGATCTAATTCCAGGCATCTAATCCATAACCCATTAAGGAAAACAACTTTGATGTTAGGTAACAAAAGTTTTAAAATGCTGACTCATTCCTAGGTTTTAGGACTTAGAATAAGTTGGGTGTGAGCGGCACAGCGATGAGCGAACTGTATAGGAAGCGTTTAACACCGTCGCTCCAGTCTGCGCCGTGTCAGACAGAAGGTCGTCCGCTGAAAGAGAGGCGCCTTAAGTCAGGTCTTTCATCAAAACTCAGTGTGACACAGACGGTAGAGTGTGTGTGTGAGGTGACCTGAGCACACTGACAGAACCCCCCCGCCACACACTACTGCTAAAATCACAGCAGGTTATGTTTAAAAAATGTCCAATGTAGTTAGCACACGGGCCCAAAAATGCCCTGTGCTGGTATGTGAGTTTAACCTGTGTGTCAGAGAGAGAGGGGGGGGTTCCTCCTGACCCACAACGTCTAATTGCTCTGTCTCTGTCCCTCCACCAGCCTGTCTTCCTGTCCTTCCGAATAACAGCGGGGGCAGGTAAACCTAATGCAAATAAGCACAAGTGTTGTGTGGTGCAGTGATGTCGTGGTAAATATTAATTTTTCTTTACTATAATTCTCACCATTGTTTGTTTGATTTACCTGAGTTTTCATGACTTTGCACAAATGGTATTTGAGGGAGTTTTATTCCAGAATAAAACGTCATCAGTGGAAAAATTATAGCTTAAAATGCTTGTCATTTTAAGAGATTTACTTACTGCATCTTGTGCTTGAATTAAAAAAAGTGGGCATTTTTTATTTGAGTGAAAGTCTGCTTGGCATTTATGAATAAAAAGGTACATTTTTCTCTCAACAGGGAAGTGTTGCCAAAGGGGGGAGAAGATATTCCGAGAAGCGCCTCTGTGAGAACACAAGAGAAACAAACAGGACACACACACACACACACACACACACACACACACACACACACACACACACACACACACACACACACACACACACACACACACACACACTTTGCACAAGCGTACACTGAAGTTTTTCAGCAGTGCTGAGCAGTTGCAGTTGTCCTGACGCCTCATCCATACAACACCCTGCCGTTTTCTCTCCATAAAACACTTGTTGAGATGTGGACGAGCACCGAGGGCCCGGCTCCAGACAAGACACACATCGCTGACCTCACTGTTGCCATGCAACCCCATTCCCCCCCGAGAAGAAAAAAAGGACGGACAACTCTTTTCCATGCTGCAGCGTCGTTGCCAAAACTCTAATCTAAATCAGTCCTACTACATACTTTTAGACACCATCGCCATTCTTAGGTTTGCCCTTATGTATAGACGCTCCACACAGTATGTAAGGTGTTTTAAGTGCAATGCAAAAAAAAGTTGTATATCTATATTGTTAGGTTTATTTGTACATTGGACAGTATCACATAAAGTTGTTGATGGTTTTTAGTGCCGTTCTCCTTTCTGACCAAACTTTACGGTCCCTTTGTGGGAACAGATAGAACCTTTCTGTTTATATATATATATATAAATATATACATTTTTGTTTTTGAGTTGTTGTGTGCACAACACATTGCCATGCCTGACACATCAGTTGAGTCTCATTTTATATACTGTACTTTTTAAAGAGATAATTTATAATTCTTACCAAAATGTTTATGCTGAAGACGAGTGACCTTTGAGTAGAGAAACTCTTCATGATTTATTGCCTATCAAGAATGTTTTAAGCAGTGCCATAGACCATGCAAGTATATAAGATATTGTTTCATATATAGCACTCACATTAGTTCATTATTATTCTTACTCTAACTTATTTCTATAATATTCTGGTTCTGAATGTGATATTTTAGATAGGCTTGGGTATCCTTAAAAGGTTTTTTTGTGTCATGTTTTTTTTTGTTACTGCATTTGGTGCCAAGTACCCTACACCGAAATGAAGTGTGTAAGAGTTATATAATAGGTGGTAAAGGTATTGATTATGTCATGTAAAAAAGAGAGGAACTCTAATGCGGGAAAGAGCAGGGAGCTTTGTATTTGTTTCAGCCTTATTTGCAGATCATTTGAGCATTAGCATTTCTTTTTATCGATTTCATTTACTACACTACAGATTTCAGACTGTGATTTCTTTTTCATCTAAATCACTGCAAGTGGAAATGATTTTGTGCCTGCCGCAGAATTTATGTTGTCTTGTGTGATTTTGGTTTGTAGGCAAAACGTTTTTCTTTTGTAAAAAAAAAAAAAAAAGCGGCCTGCTTGTTTTTGTCCCTGTGAGTATACTGTAGGAGTAAGTGCAGTTTTCCTTCACTCCATCTTATAAAGCAGATAGAGATTTTATTCTATAGCCCCCGCCCCCCCCACACACACACACCCCAACCCACCCCACCCCCCCGGATGGCCTGCTGTAGGTGATGCAGTTCTCAAGCAATAAAGACCTTTAGAGCTCACGTCTGTTTGTCCTCATTCCCTCTCTTTCCACCTCTCTACTCCACAATAAGAGACCCTCGTGATAAAGGTCTTCATCAATTAGCCCTGCACGAGCTCATCAGTGTGTTATCAGTGTATTACCAAAGCGGTGTCCTGGAATAGGACTGGGAATATGGTCGTTTTTCTTCCGGGAGGGGCACTGTGACACCGCCTTTAATTGGTTTAAAATATGCCTGCTAGCAGCCACGATCGAAAAAAGAGGATCATTTTTTATTGGCGGGGGTATGACCAAATTACTTAATATCCCGCTATGATGTTTGTATATAGTCTATTTAACTACAGAATTAAATACCACTTCTTGTCGTCAAATTCACAATTTCTAGGCCTTTAATGGAAAACATAACTGACGGAAATATATTAAAAGTTAGCTGGCTGAAGCGAGAGATATAAAAACAGAACAAATAATGTATACCCATGTAATGATGGTAATCGAATTTAATTAACAAAGTACTTTTGAAACAGCTTTAAAATTCCGGAAAAGCAAGCTATTTAAAAGGTTAACAATAAACTTCAGATAGGCTGTACACCCTTTAACTATAAATATTAAGCTGTGTATAATATTAAGGTTACTCAAAAGAACGTTTTAAAAAGAAAAACGTATTTAAATAAAGTCACTATAATGACATTATTTGGGAATATTAGCCAAATGGACATTTAAGCTAAATAAAAGCTTAATAGTTCTTTATGGATAAATCCTTTTTCTCCCCTCGTTGTTGCAGCAGGTGTTCACTTCTGCATGATTTATAAAACCCTGCTAAGTGGGATTTGATTTTATGACTGCTAATTTCTGCTCAGTAAGAGAGTCCCCCATTGATATAAACTGCAGGAGGAATAAAGGTGTAGTACCTCCTGACAGACAGGGGGGGCGCTCTGCTGTCAGGGATCTCCACATTAAATATTATAAACTTTATCATTTCCTAAAGTGTATTAATAAAGAGCTGAACCACGTGCTGGCTGTCCACACAGGAAAGCAAAACATGCACAAAATCTAAAATGAATTCCGAGTGTGGGAGCAATTTAGAAATACAAATCAAATATCCGTTATTCAAAGTAAACACACTGAGCTTTCGGTCTTAGAGTTTTGTGCTTGAATATAATAATAATAATGGACAAATATAAATCATTTGTTATAAAACATGATTTTAGAATAATTGTCAAAAATCTAACATTTGAGAATGTTGTGATTATATTAATAAGATTAATATTTGATTATTATAATGCTATATTAATTGAGTTGTAATAAAACTATTATTATAAAACTATCAAATGAAAAAATTGACTTTGGATCATTTCCGTTTTTAAATTCATTTTGCTTTTAAGAAAATAACACTGTTTAATGATAAACTGAATCAAACTAAATGAGATGCTTGGTGCCATTATTATTACCGTATCGTATTACTATTAATATCAATGAGAGTTAAATAACACACATTTCTTAATTCAAAATCAAATTCGCTTCAGACTTTAAATCAGCATGATTCTCCTAAAAGCACAATTGTCTTCAAAAATAATGAAATTCGATTATTGATAGTCATGAATTTATCTTTAATTATATTAGGCCCATACATTAAAACAAAACCCGTAATACAACAGAAATGCTTGTTAAATAATTTATTCATAATACAAAGTGTTGTTTTTTTTCTTCCTATAACCTTCCCGGAAGCAATAATACTCTCTTTAATTCCAACAGAAACGATGGTCCGGTGTTCTGTCCCGCTGTGTGGTGAGGTGAAACAGAGGAAAGTGAGCTGTTAAAACAAGCTGTCTTTACAGGGAGTATTTACAGCAGTCTGCGTCTTTACATCGGTGTGCCGGTATGAACGGACCAAACGTGGAGGGAATGGCCCGACATTACGGTGCAGGAATACAAAGGAAGCAGCAGGTTTATCTGAGGGAGTAAGCGCGTCCGGGCTGCCACGTTTCCACTGGTTGAAACAACATAACTTATTCAGTAAAAAATATATACAATCTCATCTCATCTTTAGGCTGCAGCACAAATCATTCATTCGTGTCAAACCTGCGGCCTCTCGCGCCTTTAGGACAGTGGATACCCTGTTAAACTGAGCTTTAGAAGCATCACAGGCCCCGTTTACACCTGCCATCTGAAACATGCGTCTGGGATCCGGATCACAGTGGGCTGCTAATAAATCTGTTAAAAGCGCACAGACACCTCTCCAAGCTACATTTCCTTTTTCTGCAACCCAAATTGCATTAAGGCTGAATGATCTGGAAGTGTGGCTTCAGAAAGAAAAAACTGTCTTTTTTTCTTCAGATGAAAATATAGGCTAGTGAAAAACCAATTAACAGGAACATCCAGTCTCTCGCTAGATGGCTAAATGGATGGCCCTCCTGGCTTGTAGAGGTGACAGAAGCTGCTAATCTTGGGTAGAGGTGGAGCGGGAAATAATGTAACAAGTGTCATGAATTACATAAAGCAGAGCAGCACTGCTGAGGAATAAAAGTCAACAAGTAATAAGCCCGACAGTGATCCGGATTGTGTGTATATAATAGTTTCTTTACATTTACACCTGTTGTTAAAACTCCAGTTGGATGCGTAACAATCTGATTTGTGTCGCCAAAACATTTTCCAGTGTTATTTTGTCCTTTCAGCTGAATCGTCAGTCTTGTTGAGTTCGGACAGGAGTTTCATTTCCGTGTTTACTTTCGGTAAGTTTGGATGCAGCCAAAGCGTCTCTGGACATGTTTTGGTGAGCGCGTCTTTCGTGCGCAACAGCGGGTTTTTACGCATTTCTCTCTCTGTCTGAGCATAATGCGATCCCATCAGGTGCATGTTCGAAGTGTCAGGTGGAAAGGGGGTCAGAAAAGACTTGTCTCTATTGCCCCCCTCCCCTACTTTGCCCCCCCCACCCCCCTCAGCTGTGGGCATCACAAGGTGTCCGAGCTGTTACTGCAGGGGCTGATCAGCGCCAGGTTGGTGGCCTTGTGCTTTTTCAACAGTCTCGTGATTTTCTCGTCGTCTGAGTTTGGGTCCAGCGGTTTGTTGTACTCGTCGTCGTCCTCGTTATCCGAGCTTTCCTTCATTTTCTCCGTCTCAGAGTCGTGCTTCTTTTTGGCCGTGGCCATTTCCGCCGCGTGTCTCTTCCGCCATTTGGTCCTTCTGTTCTGAAACCAAACCTATGGAGGAGATGCACAGATGCTCAACAGGTCCAATAACAAGAAATCAGAAATCAAACTAATCAAAACAGGTGTAAATGATCCTGTATGCATACAATAAATAACATAAATATTCAAATTAACAACAACCTTATCTAAAAAATAACAATACTATTCGGTCATGTATGTAATCGATCACAGCTTATTATCGTGGCCTCTGCAGCCAAACGCAGAATTTCTCGGATTGCAGGAAAGTGAAAAATAACATTTTACATATTTGCCAAAAATGAACTGAGCATATTTTTACCTTGACTTGGCTCTCGGTCATCCCTAAAGAGTAGGCCAGCCGGGCTCTCTCCGGGCCGGCCAGGTATTTAGTCTGCTCGAAAGTTTTCTCCAGGGCAAAGATCTGCTGCCCTGAGAAGGTCGGTCTGGAGTGTTTCTTCTTCCCGTCCTTATCCAACATCATATTAGCTTGAGCTGCAAAAAGAAACACAAGGGTGTATGTTACACACAGAGTGAGAGTTCAGAAAAAGTCAACTCAAAATAATCCTAAAATGGATATGTGTGTGTGAGCTACATGCTGAGTGTACTGACAAAATATTTACCATGGTGCTTTTATACTTTAAATGTCCTGCCAAGTATCACATTATAATTTAGTGTCAATGCTATGGTGACCATATGCCTAATAATACGACTACGAATAATAATAATAATAATAATAATAATAATAATAATAATAATAATAATAATAATAATAATAATAATAGCACGCTATTGTTTTTATTCAGCTATTAAAATAATTGTAATGGATTTAGAGGAGCTATAAATACTGTACAAATGTAGTCTAGCTATTGTTGTTTCTGTGTGTTTGCTCAGTGACAGGACAGTAACGTTTAAATACAGGCTAATATCACATGAAGAGAAGCACAGCTATAAAGATCTAACAACCGCACGGTGCTGCTTTGGCTTTCCTTGAATTTATTCAAATCAAAAACTGAAAGTGCACACATAGAGAAACTCAGACAGGACTTACATGGACAATGGAGCCGCGGGTCCCTCCAAGGAGAGCCCTGCATCACCCCGGGCCAGAAGATGGGCGCCCTCCCCGGCAGCTCGGCCAGGGGCTTGGGGTACCGCGACATGGCGGGGCTGAAGTACATCCCCGCGGCTGCTGCAGCGGCGGCGGTGCTGGCCAGGCCGTTTATCCGCGGGAACCCGGAGAGCAGCTGCCCTGCAGCGTTGATGGGTCTACCCAGGATGTCGCTTATTCCATGCGGGGTCCCCCCGGCCAGATGGGAGTTGAGGCAGGAGATCTGGGGCGCCTTGAAGCCACCGTGGCTCTGCTGCAGCGCGTACGGGAACAGGGAATTCTTCATCTCGGTCATGTTGTGCAGCGCCGCCAGCGGGGTGCTGCCCAGGACGAAAGCACTCTGCCGGTTAGCATCCATTTGCCCGACCGCTAACATTTGTGAACATGAACCACCAAGTGTGTTTGGATAAAAACAGGAAATAAAACAAACCTAAAGAGAGTAAATAAAGGCGCAGAGGTTCAGGGGCCAGGCCACTTCACCGCTTTCTGTGAAAGTATCCTGGGTGAGGAGGAAGTAGACTGGAAATATTGCAAAACTTAAGAAAAGCGAACTTCTGTTCTCTCTTGGGAAGGGAAGAGCTCGGTGAAAGTCCCAAAATGTCTCTCCACGGGTTGTTATGGTCGGTTGTCAGCTGGGAGAAGGCTGCATGCGTCCGCCACAGGAGTCCTCGCGGAAGTCGGCCGGTCTGATGATGTTTTTAGTGGTTTTGATGGGAACCATTAAAGGGTCGACTTGTCTTTCCATAAATTGACTCGCTCTAGCCTGCGAGTGAAGCGGGACCCGCTGATAATAGTGCAGCCACCTGCACGCGAGCTATTCCCATTGGACGGGACTGAGTGAGACCGCGCTCTGATTGGATGAGACAGGGGCTCCACTGCTTACACATGCCGCTTCTCTGGACGGATGATGCCTTGATGTGCTGTCGGAAATAGTAGCCTCCATTTAAACTGCATATGAACGACCACGCTCAATGGTTTATAAGGACTGACTGGATTTATTTCTTATAGATGATCCATGTTGCATACAAATTACGTTTCAGAACGGCTAAACATACGACAAAATAGCTAATATCCTGCAGCACAGGCTGTATAATGTTTTGACTATTAAAGAGTTGTTCACCTATTTTGAAATAGCAATTTTGTAATTCCGTTTGACACTTTGTGTTCAACAAGCTCTCGCCTTATGTAGCTAATTATTTGGGGACTTTTCTAGAAGACAATAACTCCACTGCAGCAAATTAATTAATTATCAATCTAACTAGAACCGTCTTTAACCTTGAGTGAAGCTACAACTAACGTTTTTCAAAGCGTTGTCAGACTTTTGGATCGTAGATGTCGGAGGAGACCGTGAACGCACCAGCAGCCACACTCTATTAAGATCTTTAGCGGTGCTGTTAATGATGCGCCTCGCACCGCGGATATCATTGTTTCCACATATGACAAAGAATATGCATTTACATTATAAGCTGTTACCGCAGACAGTGAGTGTATTAAAGTAGAAGCAGAATCCGGCGGGCGCGAGGACGGATCCCTAATGTCTAAGACTAAAGTTAATTATTTTAAAGAGCAGGTCAGGGTGACAAAATAATTCAACTTGATTTTTCTTTTTAAGAATTCTTATATTTATTTGTGTTGATGTGTTTGATATGTTATGCGGTTAGAGGTTTCAAACAGTCATCTCGTTTAATATATTTTTATTTCGTGATGGATCCCGGTACTCTGGAGAATGAAATCGGAATAAACTGAGTTATTCCAACTCGTGTTGTATTCTGCCTTCGTAAAAGATTACGGTCTCACTGACTTTACCCCATGTTGAACATCGCCATTATTTCATGTCATTTCATGTTTTTCCTGAACGAAGTAAAAAGAGCAGTCAGATAAAACAAGAGTGGATCATTATAAAGTATAACATCTTTAAAAGGACAGAGCCGTGTTTTATAAGAGTCAGATAATCAGTGTTTCCAGACAAACTGCGTTATTACGGAGGAAGTGTGTGAGGAGCAGCGGCGGCTCAGTCATCACTGTGAGTGCTGTAATATTTTATGGAGATGCGAGGAGGTAGTAAGAGTGAAATATGGCCCGCGTTAGCATCTGAAAGGCTTCAGCAAATGCACCTTGCTCACCGGGGAAGGATTGTGGGTTTTAAAAGGTTTTCAACGCGAGGTGATTCACAATTCTGACAGTATTTCTTCAAGGGATGCAGTACACACGTTTTCTAATTCTGCAAATGGCCCTCTATTTCTAATTCATACCCGTACATTCCCCCTGATCATGGGCTATACATTGGTTTTATTACCTTGTTTTAAAGTCTTTCTAAAATAATCATAGGAGAAGCTTTGGAAAAAAGAAGAAAAAAAAAAAAACACCCTCGTAATTTTTTCAAATCTGACATCTCTTCGTTTGAGTAAAATGTGAGTGAGTTAAATAAAGCAGCAGGCTGACCCGTGTGAGATCAATGAGGGAAAGATTGGCACTTTTTGCAGCTCATCTGCAGCCAGAGCCGGGAGCTGCCAAACAGCCCGTCACCGTCAAACCATAATCGAGATTTAACATAATGATTCACATTTTTATCTCCTAAATTCACAAGTAATTTAAAGTTTAAACTCTTAAACTCAGATCCGTTAGAAGAACAGACAGTAGACAAATGGAGAGTAAAAAAATAATCTTGATAGATAATAATTGGAAGGAAATGTTAAACTCATAAAGAACATTTATTTATTCAACTGACTGACACTGTATTATTTTCGTATTCAAATAAAATAAATCGCAATATATTGGTGAAATATTATCAACGAATAACCACTAAAACCACAAAACAAAGAACAGCTTTAGCCTCTGCAATATATTCTACATATTTCTAGGAGCTATATATTTTATTTATTTGCATTTTAAGATATTCTTTGATTACGGGGCAAACATAACAAAAATAAACACTTGGATACAATAATTACATAACAATCGACAAATCAGGAAACAAGAGAGAAATTAATTTGAATTTTAATATTAAAATAAATATGAACCTGTTGCTCAGAGCAGTCTGCAGGCCAGATGACTATAATCCTGATTTATGCTTTAAGTTCTATTGTGACTTTGATAATGGCGTGTTGGCCTGCTGATGGCGCGCTACACCGCAGGTCTTTGTCCTGCATTGGAAGGGAAATAGGTTAATAAACAGCGTAGAGATAATCTTATCTGAGTGTAACCTCCACACGAAGGGGAATTGACAGAGCAGTGACAGGGGAGATAAGCAGATGTTTGGACAAAAAGACGCTTGTTGCAGGCAGTGGATGTGAACAGTCACCATTCACATCCCCATGAGCCCCTCTGGCCTTTAAACAACCAGCACAACCATCAAACATTCAAAAATATAAACTCAAATTGAAAATGACAGGAAATGTAAAAATAAACAGAGCAATAAAAATAGTATTGTTATTTTTACTTAATTCAATTCAAGCCTTGATCAGAATAAAACCTTAAATTATTTTTTGTTGTCAGATCCTTAACTTTAACAGTAAAAGTGAAGTGAGAGGTTTAACAACTGCTTTCTAACATTTGATTGTATTTTAAATGTTCAGTGCACTGGAGCTCTGAATGAGAGCCTGAATGGTCTGGGTAGGAGCGCCCTCTGGTGGGACACATCGGAACAGAAAAAGGCTTTCTCTTAATGCATTATAGGAAATATTATGGAATCAGGGCACGCACACGCACGCGCGCGCGCACACACACACACACACACACACACACACACACACACACACACACACACACACACACACACACACACACACACACACACACACACACACACACACACACACACACACACACACAAATCTGATTACCAATAACCTACAGGATACAACAATCATATCAATCATACTAATAGATTCATTGTTACGTGTTACCACAGGGTCATTAGTAATCAGAATCAGAATCAGAAGTTTGTTGCCAAGTACATTTACACACACAAGGACTTTGCTTTGGTGTATGTTGGTGCAAACATAAACAACAGAAGGAAATACATTGAGAGAGAAGGTCAAAAATACAACAATTATAAAAATAAAATATGTAAAAAAGCTTTAAAAAAGAGAATAAAGACAACTGTTTACACCACATTTAAATTGAAGTATTATAAGAACGTTAAAGCTAAAGAACTAAGAAACAGAACAGTGGACAATGACTATATGATAAGATATGGCAAACTTAGTTTAATATAAGCAATGTTTTGAGTTCTATAAATCACCCATTTTTCTCATCTGTCCTCAAAGATATGATTTTTAATTCTCAGTCATATTTCCATTCTATAAGTTACCATATTTGTCCATTCTGAATTTATAGACTGTAGAAACAGAATTATGTCGATCGAGTTGCTTTACCAGGGGGCCACTAATAAATACTCATTAAAAATATGAATTAGATAAAACAGCTGGAAATGCTCCAATAGTTTGTTTTGGTGAATGTATGCAGGTTTGCACCTTAATAGTAAACAGAGGTTCATTCTCAATGTGAATAATTCACTTCAATATCAATGAAAAACTGGTTGGCGGGCCCCGGTTCCCCATCAAGGGTCAGATGTAAGTAGACTGCTTAAAGCCACCGTTCATCAAAGCATTTGTGATATGATGAGTTCAGTGTGACCGTTAGAACGAACAAAACACTCTGCATGTGAAACCATTTCTGGTCAGGAACTACGAGTCATTTATTTTCCTGATTCTTTTTATATATAAAGCGTTTGCACTTGAGACGGTTTGCCAAATAAAAAGCAGTTGTAAACCAGAACAACTAAGTTCAAAACAACTCAAATGAAAAAAGAAAGAAAATCAAAATGAAAACTTCCAGTGAAACAAGAGCAGAGATGTTTTAGGAAATGTCCCGAAAAATCTGGCAGTGAATGATTTCATTTATTGGTGTTTTTTTAAATGACATACATTTCTCTTGAATCTAGAGAAGTGTTTGTGATAGAATTAAGGAACCTGATAAACACACAATTATAGAGCTGTCACTTAAGAGACTTTTTAAAAATGTTATAAGATTTCTTGCGACATCTAAAAATAGCATTTGATGGCTTTAGGATATCTCCACAAATAGAAAAAGGAAAAGCATCTAAATGTGAAACTCAGATTTTACTTTCCAGGCTTGGGGAGTAATGGTATCAGGACTGCATTTCCTTACAGCTGTATCCAAAAGGTTGTAATCAGATTACAGTAACTTTCCCCCCAGTTTTTCCCTTTCTTCGTTTCATTTGTTCTGTTTTTAATTCAGCAGGCAAACCTATATGTTCCTAAAATATGTGTGAGCTTAACTGTGTGTATTAAACTAAAACAGATCTTTATCTTTTCTGCACACAAATGTACATAATGTTAATCCATATAGGTATTTAAAATGATTGATTCAAATCAAAAGCGTTGGTGTTTATTCTTCATGTCACAGGCCTGCAGGTAATCGAGGAATAAACAATCTCATGAATCGAATTGATCAGAATGTTTCTTCTCTTATTCTCAGTCCAACCTTATCCCCTCTCACACGCCCTCCTGAGGCAGGACACTGCACTGAAACTGTAGAGGATGAGACGCATTAAGGCAGTACAAATGTTAACTCAGAGATATCATTGTGAGACTTACTTTCTTACATGACAATTCATTCATTACATTCCTTTAATTTAACATAATTACTGGTATGAAATACTTAAATATGCTAATGAAGCGGTGCCTTATTGAATATGTGGTAAATGTGTATAATGATGGCCATTAAGAAAAACTCCCCTATTAGATTATTTACATTCAAACAAGTATTTTTTCAGAAACTTGTAAAATGCTATTCCTAAATATTCAAATTAAGCATACTCTAATGTCATCTTTTAGACAGAAGTAGATAAAAAAGACACCAACACCAGTGGCAAATATAATCAAAATAAACTGAAAAGATGCAAATACAAAAATCGAGGTGTAGGAGTAAGATAAGCAGTGATGGAATATAATCAAAAACATTTACTCTAGTACTGTACTTTCAATGTACTTGTACTTTACCTGGGTACTTTCCATTTATACTACTTTATACTTCTACTCCACTACATCTTAGAAGCCAATATTGTACTTTTTACTCCACTACATTTATCTGACAACTTGAGTTACTTCACAGTTTCAGATTATTAGTACAACAAACTAAATCCTCTCATTATTAAACCTATCGACATACATCATAGGTTAATATCAAGCAGCATTGCATAAAGGTATTAATATTAGCTCCTCCTTTCCCTGATGTGATCAATGCATCAATGATCATAATCCAGCCAATTTATATTGCTAAAAAGATTAAAGATAACAAGTCCTTTAACTTTTGAAGTATATTTAGATGCCAGTACCTTTGTAATTTACTTAAATAAGATTTGAATGCAGGACTTTTACTTGTATCAGAGTATTCTGACGATACGGTATTGCTACTTTTACTCAAGTAAAATATCTCAGTTATTGTTCCTGTAGCTCTCTCCACGACGACACAGACACAGGTCGGTTCTTTGGAACGGGCGTTTATTGTTGTTGCTTCCACCTTTGGTCCCGCCACTCAATCTGAACATATTTATTCAACAGCACTGACACTCCCACCAAATCACTCATTAACTTGGAATGGGGGATTTCTTTTAAAGAAAGATTATGAAATGAATCAAATGTTTTAAGTCTGAATGAATGGACCTTATTTATGGGTCTTAGTTGGCCTCTAGTAAGGTAACTACTTTGTGAATGGGCCTTTCAAGGTGAACTGATCTCTTATGTGATTTTCCCTTATCAAGTGTAGTGTCATCGACTAGTAGCTTCAGCTTTCGCACCATGCCGTCTGCACTAGAGTAAGCTTCCACTACCCTGGCAAGCTTCCATTCGTTTCTTGGTAAGCTGTCATCTTGAAGTATTACAATGTCATCCACTTGTGAATTTCTTGATGTTTTTTGCCACTTCTGTCGTTGTTGAAGGTTTAGAAGGTATTCCCGTTTCCACCTCTGCCAAAATTCATTGGCCAAGAACTGCACTCTTTTCCACCTTTTGCACAGATAAAGGTCTTCCTTGCAGAACTGTCCAGGAGGGGGTAGAATAACCAATGATTTCATGGTTAGTATATGGTTGGGTGTAAGGGGTTCTAGACTGGTAGGATCGTGAAGATGTTCAACACTTAATGGCCTGCTGTTGATTATAGCCATTGTTTCGTAAAGAAATGTCCTCAGAGTTGCGGTGTCGAGTCTACTTGCCGACTTGTCGAGCATGGCTGTCAGGATGCTTCGGATCGTTTGAATTTGGCGCTCCCAGACTCCACCCCTATGGCTTGCTGATGGGACGTTTGTGACAAATTCACAACCGATAGCTCTTTGACGTTCTTGATCCATTCCCTTGAGTAACTCAGAAAACACTCTCTTAGCACCCATGAAATGTGTTCCCTGATCACAGCGTAGTTGGCGTACAGGTCCTCTGATAGCCACAAACGTTCGAAGTGCATTCATGAATGCGTCTGTTGTCAGGTCATCTAGTGTCTCTATATGCACTGCTCTAGAGCATAAACAGGTAAACAACAATCCATATCGTTTCAATTCCTTTCTTCCTTCCTTTACGATGAAAGGGCCGAAACAATCAATGCCACAATAGGTAAAGGGAGGGGATGTCTCAGTTCTCTCTTCAGGCAGATCTGCCATTTGTTGAACCTCTGTAGTTCTTCTGTATCTCCTACATTTTACGCATTTGTAAATGTGTGAGGAGACCACACTTCCGCATCCTTAGATCCATATACCGTTTGCACGCAACTCGTTCATAGTCATGCCCCTTCCTTGGTGATGGACATGTTCATGATGATGTTTGACGAGCAGGGACTGACACATGAGATTTCTTGGGAAGAATTGCAGGATGTTTTACGTCATGGTGTAAGGCTGATCGGGATAGCCGTCCTCCCACCCTGAGGACATTATCCTTGTCAAGGAATGCATTTAATTTGTGCAAATTGTTGTGCTTGCTTTGTTCATTCTTGGCTGAAGTGACTTAAATTCTCTGACAAATCTCTTGAGCCTGGCAACAGCTCTCACTGCTCTGGACCAATCAGAAAACGTAGTGAAACGGTTCACCACTGAATTCAGGTCTTTTGTCTTAACTGTGTGAACATGGGCTTTGCGAAGCTCAGGATCAAAGGTCACTACTTCTTCCACCATTTCCTCTTTATGTGGAAGATTTGGCTGCCAGAGAAAGTCTGGTCCTTTTAACCAGTTAGACTCTCTCAGTTGAACTGCAGTCAACCCTCTTGAGGCGTAGTCCGCTGAGTTATCTTCGGACCTCACATGCTGCCATGGTTCAGGGTTTGTGCTAGATTTTATGCGTTGGATCCTGTTGGCTACAAACGTGTGAAACCTCTTAGCATCGTTGTTCACATAGCCAAGGACCACCTTCGAGGCAGTCCAGTAGTACTATTGCAGGTTATCAATCTCGAGCTCCCTCTTGAGGATGTCACCGTTAGGGACTGAAGTCACAGCCGAGGACAATTCAAGTCTTGGGATAGTAGTTAGTTTGGTAGGAGCTACTCTTGCCTTCCCCATTACAAGTGAGCAACTGATCTGTCCTGTTTCAGTTACGGCTCGGAGGTATGAACATGCACCATATCCATTGAAACTTGCATCTGAAAAGTTATGAAGCTCATATTGCATGACCTCGCTGAAGCTTGATGGAAGGTAGGTTCTTGGAATCTTCAGGGCAGCTGAACGAGGCAAATCTTTAAGCCATGACTCCCACCGTGGCAGGATGTGCTCTGGAAGGTTTTCATCCCAGCTTACTTTGTCTCTGCATAGCACCTGAACGATCTGTTTACCAACTAGTATGAAGGGAGCCACAAACCCTAGCGGGTCATAGACTGAGGCGACTGTCGAAAGAACCCCTAGCCTTGTCAGTGGATTCTCCTTAACTGTAACCCTGAATTGGAATTCATCTGCTTCAACACACCACTGAACTCCAAGTGCTCGCTCAATATGAAGTTCTCCTAAGGCCATGTCTAGATCCTTGGTTTGGGCACGTTCTTCAGGTGGTATTGCGGCGATCACTTCTTTGAAGTTTGACACAAACTTATGCAGCCGAAGGTTTCTGCACAAGGCTCTTGACTCTTCTACGAGATGTATTGCTTCAGCGGCTGACTTTACACTTGTTAAGCCATCGTCGACGTAAAAGCTTCTCTGGACTTGATGACTCTTCGCTGAATCTACCATGACCCTGCGATGCAAGATGTTTGAGTCCAAAGTTTGAGCAGCCAGGAGATGAAGCTGCCCCAAACAAGTGCACCTTCATTCTGTAGACCAAGGGTTTGGAGTCCAGATCACCTTTATCCCACCAGAGAAACCGTAGGTAGTCTTGGTGTTCCCTTGCCACGTGAAACTGATGGAACATCTTTTCAACGTCGCACATTATGGCTACTGGACCTTTTCTAAATCTACATAGCACTCCAACTAATGTGTTAGTCAGGTCTGGCCCGGTCAAGAGATGGTTGTTGAGAGACGTTTCATGGTAGCGTGCTGAACAGTCGAAAACCACTCGGATCTTCCCGGGTTTATGGGGGTGGTAGACTCCATGGTGCGGAATATACCATGCTGGTTGGTTATCGAGTTCAGGCTGTGGAACCATCTCAGCGTCTCCTCTGATTATTATGTCGTTCATGAAATTGACATAATCCTCATAATACTGCTTGTTTCTCCTCAGTCGTCGCTCTAATGAGGTTAGCCTATGAACTGCACATTGTTTATTGTCTGTGAGATTAGGTTTATCCGTCTTGAAAGGAAGCGGGAGTTCATAGTGGCCATCTTCCTTCTGCCTTATACCTTCTTTCGCTTTGGACAAGAAGAGAAGGTCTTCCTGAGAAATTGGGTTGTCATCTGCAGTGTGATCAGTGAAATCAGATTCGAGAGCTTTGATTATGTCTGTTGGATTGATCTCTTTGACTTGACTTCTGCACACGAAGTGTACCTCCCTCTTAAGCTCAACAGATGGCTGCAAAGCAGGTGACACTTGTCGCACTATGATTCTGTGACTGGTTCCTATTGCATCACCGTAGTCAGTTTCTGGATTCGAGGAGCCGACAATACTCCAGCCGAGATCCGTTCGCTGTGCATATGGACGATTTTCTTCACCCAACAGAATCTCTCTTGGAAGGAGGGCTTGTTGACAGTTATAGCCAATGAGAAGGCCCACTTCACAATCCAATGGTGGTGGAACCTTGTCTGCCAATTGTTCCAGATGAGGCCATTTCAAAGCAGTTTCAGAAGTTGGAATGTGCGACCTGTCTGCCGGAATGAACTCTCGTGTGAAAAGTGATGGCAATGGAATCCTTTTCTCCAAGTTGTATCCTCTCACTTGTAGATTTGACAGTTTCTGACAGGGTATTACTGTTGACTTTGTAGACATTGTGGACAGCTGTAAACTGACACTCTCTTTGTTTGTGTTGAGGTCCTGAGCTACTTCATCTAGGATGAAGGTTGTATCGCTCTGCGTGTCTAAGAGTGCGTAGACCAGAACTTCTTGATCTGGCTGTCTTGTGGATGGGACCCAGACTGGTACAACTGATGATGTTAATGTGCTTAGGCCTTCTTGAATTACTCTGTTTGTAGTTGCGGTTGCAACTATGTCTTTGGTGTCTACTTTGTCCATTAGGTTGTCGTATCTCTTTGGAGGTGTCGACCTCTGATATTCCTTGAGCTTGTCATCATGCAAACATGTCGGGTGTCTCTTCTGACACTTTTTACATGTGCTCTTGTTACCACAACTTCTTGAGTGATGGCCAGTCTTCAAACACCCAAAGCAAAGCTTCTCTGCTTGCACAAACTTTACACGATCTTGAACTGGCTTTTCAACGAAACTTCTGCACTTGGCAAGGACGTGCCCTGTTCTTTTGCAGAAGCTGCATGATGAGATGCTGCTCTGTGTTGTGTTTGTGGACAGTGTCTTTGCTTGAATGGTTTGGCTTCTTGGATGCTTTGGTTTCTCGCTTTCCACACTCCTAAGCGCCTGTACTGAGGTTATAGGATCGCAAGCGAGATCTGCTTCCTTTGATATGAAGGCTACAAGCTGTTTGAATGGTGGGTACCCGGCGTTTGCTTGTCTGACTTCCATCGCTTTGCGGTTCCAACTGGATACCAACCAATCTGGCAATTTTAGAAGGATTTTTTGACTCTCATTGCAGTCATTGAGAACTTCTAATGTCTTTATGTGGGGCATTGCAGCCTCGCAACTTTTGAGAAAGTCTGCAAATTCTCTTAGTTCGCAGCCATCTCTAGAGCTTATCTTTGGCCATCCGTGCAGTTTGTCTCTGAAAGACTTCCCGATTATGAATGGGTCTCCAAAGCGTTTATCCAAAAGCTGCCAGGCTGAGTCATATGCTTCTTCAGTGCCCAGTAGGAAGAATCCTTCAACGGCTTTCTTTGCAGTGCCACCTAGGTACTTTCTTAGGTAATACAGTTTTTCATTCTTTGGAATGTTTTTCCTTTCTATTAACGTTGCGAAAGATAGACGCCAGTCTTTGTACTTCAAAGGTTCTCCAGTGAATAATGTAGGCTCTGGTGTTGGAAGGCGATTGGCGCTTATAGCTTCTGCTAGCATGTTGACTAGATCAGGGCAATTCTGCGCTTGAGGAATTGGTGGAGTTTGAAGTGCCAATTGCAGACTTTGGGGACAGGGAGCTAGACTTGCAACTGGTGGGGCTTGAGGGACAAATGGAGGACTTGAGACAAGGAGGGTTTGACTTGTGACTGGCAGCGGTTGAGGAATGAATGGGGAACTAGATGCGTGGAGATTAAGAGCGTGAGGTTCTCCTGTCGATTCAACATCATGCAGCGAGTCAACTGTTTCAAAGTTTCCTTCAGCCTGGGCGTAGACTTTTACTCGGGCCCTTGCAGCATTCAACTTCTTCAACTCCTCTAGGCGATCGAGTTTTCTGCGCTTGTCTTGTATTGCCTGTTGTCTGTAAAAATGTTCCACCTCTAGCCTTTGAAGTTCTACTACTTCTCTTTCTTGCTCATCCAACACTGCCAAAACTTCTTGAGATGCAGCAGCCTCAGCCGCAGCCTCACTTCTTTTGACTGAGTGGATGCTTGAGATGGAAGAACCACATTTTGATTGACGAGACGGTCTTGATAGAGAACCTGTTGAGTCTAAGATTGATCCAACATCAGGCCACGGTTCCTTTTCTTCATCTGCTGTATGCCCTTTAAGCTGCCCTTTTGCCTTTCGAATGATGAATCCTGAAAGCGATATGCATGTCAACTCTGCGCCTCAGGTCTGGTTCAGGAGCTTGCATTTGACGCAACTCTTCATAAATTATTTAATATCAGAACAGGATATTTCCACGTTCTCAATCAGCTCATCCAATTCATCCTTAGAGGCCTCATCAGTCAATATTTCCTTAGCTAGTCTTGCATGATATCTCCACTTCTGGTAGATGATTCTGTAGCGACGTTTTACACTCTTCAGCCTTTCATCTTGAAGTTCCTTTCCCTTCTCTGTTAAGGTTCGGGTTCTTTCACCTCTGCGAAGCTGTTCCACTTCTTCTGCAACTTTGGTGTCTGTAGTTTCGAGTGTAGTGTCTGTAGCTTCGAGTGTAGTGTCTGTAGCTTCGAGTGTAGTGGGTGATTTGGCATTTTTACGGTAGGTCTCTGTGCTTGAGATAGACATTTTGAGATAATTTCAAAGGCTATGTGTGAATGTAAGATTCAGTAAACTTGAATGTGAATAACCAGGAATGTTGTTAACCTTATAAATTAAACAAACTGTGCGAAAACTATGTGGGAAGCCTAAATTCTGAATATAGACTTCAGTAGTGCACCAAAACCCTGTAGTAGCCTTTAAAGTTATCTAGACTTCGAGTTCACAAAATAAAACATCTGAAATAATTTTGGCACAAATATGAAACAATCATTTTGCTTAGAAATGCATTAAATCACTTATTCTTCACATATACGAAGTTTTCAAATAAGTGAAGTTACCCTTTAAACGTCGCTTAAGTGCCCCTTTAAGCTTGGTTACCTTTCATAAAACACAATTCGAACATATCTTAATGTCTACTTATAGTGTGCTTTAAAATGTACAAAACAAAACTTTAATTTTCTTATGGGATTAAACTTCCCTTTAAACCCTTCTTAAGGAGTGGAGTACCCCTTTAAACCTTTTAGCATGTAACAACAACGAACACCAGCACATTAGATTGATTCCCAAAAATGTAGGCTTAACACAATATGCAAGGTTAATAGGCCTGAGTCCTTATTTGCAATTTCCAAGTTTAACCACTCCTCATACCACTTTAACTTGAAGGTAGAGCACTTCTTGGCTTTGGCTTGAAAAGTCGCACTTTCAACACAGTCTAGTCCCCGTTGCTAGCGGTCCGTAGCCTACCACGGCTTATGGGCTTTCTCTCCCGTTATGCTGGATCTCCGCTGCGCCGTTACCGCTGCCGTCTTCTCTCCTACCCGTGATGAGCAGTCGAGTTCTGCCTGTAGCTCTCTCCACGACGACACAGACACAGGTCGGTTCTTTGGAACGGGCGTTTATTGTTGTTGCTTCCACCTTTGGCCCCGCCACCACTCATGCCTTGTTAACGCCGTGAGAACTATACAGTACATAAAACAAATAAAAACCAGACCATGTACAATTACGCTGTGGCGGGAAATGAAACAAATGACATTTTACAGATAACTTAAACAAAATACCTCGTTGGCCGCTTGTCGTGAAAAGAGGTTCTTTCGTCAATAATTGATACACTAAATAGCGGAGATCTGTGAGCACCTGCCGCTCGACTCATTGAACTATGAACTGTACCGTCCCTCAACTAAATATGCAGCGGTAAACACACAAAACATTAGTTCCGGGCAATATCAAAATGCAAACAATTAAATAATGCACTATTGGCTGCAGCTCTTTTAGCATGTTATACATTGATTTACAGAACAAATGTTTGAGATATGAAATACATTTTAACTTTCAAATAAATAAATATTTATTATTATTAATACACAAAATCTACTAATGAAGCATGAACATATTTATTCAACAGCACTTACAGTTCCACCTCTGAAGATAACCAACAGGTAACAACGCAGGCAAAACCAGTAACATATCATTAAAATAGCATAACTGCATATTTCTTTCCAGTAAGGTTTTTCATTGGTTTCTGTTGTGTCGATAAACAATCCATGTTTGTACCTCCAAACACACAGTACTCTCCTCTCCCTACAGTCAGAGGCTTTCTCTCACCTTGGGTCGCTTGAGTGTTGACGTTCTTGTTAACATCCCAGCTCTCCTGAGTCGTGCACAGATGGAACTCGACATCAATTAGGACTGTTGTTGTTGAGTGTAGCAATCAGTGGTATCAGTGACAGCTGTCAGACAGGTCGGAATATCTTTTTATTTTCAAGACAGACAAAATAAGAAACACAGCACGTATCAAACAATATAATTACACTGAAAGGCATTAAGCTGGCCTCCAGCTCCACCGTAAAGAATCTAGACGAGGTTCTTTAAGTCATATGTTCAGCACATTTCAAGGACTGCCCTCTTAATGTTGCAAAGATCAGGCATGTGCAGAAAAACTAGTCCATGTAATCATTAGGTCTAGGCTGGATTATTGCAATGTCCTGTTATCAGGCTGTCCCAGCACATCCAGTAAGAATGTTCAGTTAATCTAAAACGCTGCAGCACATTTATTAACAAGAACCAGGAGAAAGGGATAATATATTTCCCATATTAGCAACTCTACACTGGCTCCCAATAAAGTCCAGAAAATAATTCAAAATTCCTCTTCTAGATTACAAAGTCCAAGACCTCACCAAGAAAAATAATCAATGAAAAAAATATTTCTTAACATTTTGTATTTCCTTGGGCCAAACATAACGACAATCAATGTTGTTTTCTTAGACTCCACCGTTTTTTTATTATAGGACTATACAAAAAGGTTGGTAAAAAGACAGTGATTCTTTAAGAATCTGATTAATAATAATAATAATAATAATAAATTAATTTTATATAGCGCCTTTCAGGACTCTCAAGGTCGCTTTACAAAGAGTGTGTGTGTGTGTGTGTGTGTGTGTGTGTGTGAGTGCGTGTGTGAGAGTGAGTGAGGGTGCAAGTGCGCAGGGCGCCAGGTGGGGTTGTGAGGGGGTTAAAGTCCATAGGCCTCAGAGAAAAGGTGTGCCTTGAGGTGCTTTTTAAATGAATCAACTGAGGGGGCACAGCGGATGTGTGGGGGGAGTTGGTTCCACATGGTAGGGGCAGACACACAAAAGGCCCTGTCCCCAAAAGTCTTAAGTCGGGTGCGGGGTACTGCCAGCTGGTCCTTGACAGAGGACCTGAGGGACCGCAGGGGGGTGTAGGGGTGTAGGAGGTCGGAGAGGTAACGGGGGGCAAGGGCGTGGAGGGACTTGTAGGTGAGTAATAGGATTTTGAATTTGATGCGGAATTTGACAGGTAACCAGTGGAGCTGCATGAGGGTGGGGGTGATGTGCTGCCAGGGCTTAATGCCAGTTAAGATCCTAGCAGCAGAGTTCTGTACATATTGCAGTCTGTCCAGGGTTTTTGAGGGGAGACCTGTGAGGATGGCATTGCAATAATCCAGGCGGGTGGAGATGAAGCAGTGAATGAGGGTTTCGGTTACTGAGGCTGAAAGTGAGGGTCGGAGTCTTGAGATGTTTTTCAGGTGGTAGAATGCAGATTTAGTGATGTTGTTAATGTGGGACTGGAATGATAGAGTGGGGTCGAGAATGACACCCAGGTTGCGGACAACGGGTGATGGGGTGATGTAGCAGCCATCCACTTCCAGGAGAAGATCCCAACCTTCCTGAGCAGTGGCTTGGGCGCCACAACCATGAGCTCAGTTTTATTGCTGTTGAGTTTGAGGAGGTTAGAGGTCATCCAGGTTTTTAGTTCTTGCAGACAGTTGATGAGTGGGCCAGGTGGGAGCAGAGTGGAGGGTTTGGTGCTGATGTACAGTTGAGTGTCGTCGGCGTAGCAGTGGAAACTGAGGCCGTGGTGACGAATAATTTGGCCGAGGGGGAGCATGTAGATGGTGAAGAGGAGAGGGCCGAGCACAGATCCCTGGGGTACGCCATGATTGACTGGGGCCAGGATGGAGTTGGCATCTTTCAGGGTGACATATTGTTTGCGGTTGGAAAGGTAGGACTGAAACCAGGAGAGAGCTGAGCCCCTGAGGCCGATGAGCTCAGTGAGACGGGAGAGGAGGATGGAGTGGGACACTGTGTCAAAGGCTGCAGAGAGGTCGAGGAGGATGAGGATGGAGATGAGGCCATTGTCGGCGGCAGTGAGCAGGTCGTTAGTGATTTTAATGAGGGCGGTCTCGGTGCTGTGTTGAGTTCTGAAGCCAGATTGGAGGGGTTCAAAGAGCTCATGGTGTGACATGTGATGTTGAAGCTGGGAAGCCACTGCTCTTTCCAGAATTTTACTTAGGAAAGGAAGGTTGGAGATTGGACGATAGTTGTTAGGGTCGTCAGGGTCCAGACCGGGCTTTTTCAAGGTGGGAATGACTGCAGCTGTTTTGAAGCCTGAGGGCACCACACCAGAGTCCAGTGAGCAGTTTATGATGGCGGCAATAGAGGCAGAGATGACAGGGAGGCAGGTCTTCACCAGGGTGGTAGGCATGGGGTCCAGCTGGCTGGAGGAGGTCTTCGCTTTGGACACCAAGTCATGCACCTGGTCAGTGTCCAACATGGTGAAGGAGGAGAGGCAACACTGCAGTGGGCAGGCAGTAGGGGTGTCGGCACCAGGATGGTGGGGAGAAGGGGGGGGTGGCGTAGAATATTGCAGAAGGTGATTATGAATAGTTTCCACTTTTTTCTGAAAGAAGTCCAGGAACCTGGAACACAGATCAGCTGCATCAGAGGGTTGGGGGGAATCAGGAGGGCGCAGTAGTCGGTTGATTGTTATGAAAAGCTTTTTAGGGTAGTTTTGTTGGTTATTAATAAGTATGGAGTAGTAGAGTGTCTTCGCCTTCAAGAGAGCCTCCTTGTAGTCCCTGATGTGGTCTTTGTAGGCCTCATGGTGTACGGTGAGGCCAGATGTCCTGTAGCGCCTCTCAAGCTGGCGGCCGGCTGCTTTCATGAGGCGGAGCTCAGGAGTAAACCAGGGAGCGGGGCGTGCAAATGAGACCAACCGGGTTATGGGAGGGGCAACTGAGTCCAGACTGAGGGAGAGAGCAGTATTGTAGTGTTCCACCAGACCATCCACGGTGGTGTTAAGAGGGGGAGTGGCCAGGTGGGTCACAAGGGTGGAAGACAACAGGGATGTGCAGACCTGTTTGGTTTTCCGAAATGTGATGGTTCGTTTACTGGGCTGACTGGGAAGGGGCACAGAAACAGAGAATGAGATGGCGAGATGGTCCGAAATAGCCAGGTCATCACACTGGAGATGACAGGGGGTGATTCCAGTGGAGCACACAAGGTCAAGGGTGTGCCCCTTGGTGTGTGTTGGAACATGCACATGTTGCGCAATACTAAAACAGTCCAATAGTGACAAAAAGTCAGAGGCAAAGGGGCAGTTAGCCGAGTCCACATGAATGTTAAAGTCACCCATTAAAATAGTAGATGGGTACATGGGGCAGATGGTGGCAAGCAACCCGGAGAGCTCTGACAAGAAGTGGGTGGAGGCTTTAGGCGGCCGGTAGATAAGCAGCACTTGGAGCTGTGTAGCGCCTGCCAATGCAAAATGGAGACTTTCGAAGGAAGTGGAGCTGACTGGAAATTCTTTGACCAGTATATTAGATCGATGAATAACAGCTAGCCCACCACCACGGCCAAGGCTACGGGCCTTATGAAGATACACATAGTCTGGGGGAGTGGCTTGGTTAAGAGTTACGAAGTCCTGCTGGCTCTGCCATGTCTCTGTCAGACATAGGAAGTCCAGCTTTTTATCCAGAATAACTTCATAAATTAGTGGGGCTTTGTTATTTAGTGAGCGAGTGTTTAATAACATAAATGTGGCAGCCCTATTCATGGAGGCAGCAGCAGGGGTCACAGTGCAATTGATGGGGAGCAGAGGACACCGGTTGACAGCAAGTGGGCGTGGTTTGTTATGATGACGTTGCAGCAGAGAAGCGGTGCACCTAACTGAGGGGACAGCAAGAGTATTATCCATGTAAACAAACTTGTGCCTGGCAGCCCTATGCACGTAGCGGGGGCGACGAAGTAGGCAGAGAGATCTGATGACCTCAAGACAGTTCGGAGAAGAGAGAGTGCTGAGTTTTAGAAGTTCAGCCGCAGAGTAGAGAGTCATGGCAGCGAGACAGCGCATCCTAGCTATCCAGCTAAGAGCACCAGAAAGTGTTAGCCTGCTAGCGCGGCGGCTAACTACGAACAGGAAAACTTCAGCAAGACTATTATGGAGGAGGCAGTCCGGGTGAACCAGGTCAGTTGCAGCACTGTTGATCTATGTCAAGCAGGGTATCCGTAACACGAACACTCTCGTTGGTGGTAGTCCACAGATCGTCTTGAAATGAATGAAAAGTATACGCAGATTACACAGGCTGACGAGAATGTAGCGACGCGAGATTGATGCCTACTAGTAAGCAGATCAACTCGTAAACAACAGCGATTTGCAAATCCCTGTAGCAGCAACCTGTAGACCCGCGATTCAGAGGTAGGAATCCAAGTTTGGAGTCTGATAATTTTAGCGAGTTGGAGAACTTTGGAGAACTGAGAAGCGGCGACATTCACGCCAGCGTCCTCTCAGCCGCCATTAATCATCAAACAATAAATGGTCAGATGTTCTATAATTTTTTCACAAATAGTCAAGTTAACTTTAGAAAGAAAATAATACAGTATGTCTTCTTCTTCATAAAGCGTCAAATCAACCATTTGGTAGAGGATGTCTAAAAAAAATATTAGACCCTTTTTAATCTTTTAATCAGTCATCCTACCTTAAAGAGCTCACTGCAGGTCTGATTGTGGTCTGAGCATGCAAAACTAGATCAGGAGTCAGAGCGTTTAGAACCAGCTCCCAGTTCCTGATAGGACAGTGTCCCCACTTTAGGAGTAGGCTAAAGATCCATCCACTTTGAATATAGCCTATAGTTGGGGCTTGTTTCAGGCTTTTCTCAAAGATCCTTTTGTGTCCTTGTTGTGTCTCGCTTGATTTCCCCTCCTTGGTTGTCCCTCCCCTTGACCTGATTAACTGCCCCGTCATTTGTATTATACTTTATTATATCTGAGTTTATTTTATTTGTATTTTTCATTTTATCGTGCTATTTTATAATCTTGTAATTTTATTATAGGTTATATAAATGACATCTGATTAGATTAGAGATAACGCACAAAAGAGAAAGCACGTGTTTTAATTTACCACGTAGTGTAGCCAAAGAAACCCAAACATGTACATGGTCTGGAATCTGTACACTAATATAGTTTTATATTAACAGAAGCTGCTTCCTTCATGTCACATCTGGATAGGTGGAGGTCAAAATGTATGGAATACCATGCATGGAGTGTCCCTGCACTCTAATCATCACAGCAGCTTCTTTAAATAATTAATACAGTAATAAAACACATTACTGGACCCATGTTACTCAGTATTAACACACAGGATGAGTGTTCTGAGTCTAACATTGAGAATAAAGAAGAAAATAATCTGCTGTTAAAGTTTAGTCTGAGTCATGATGTATGTTTCTTTGCGACTACATCCCGGCGGTGGTGGCAAAGTCCGCAGGGACTTGGCTTGGTAACAGGAAGGTCACCGGTTCCCCGAAAGACCAAGTGTTACCGAGGTGTCCCTGAGCAAGGCGCCGTTCCCTACACTGCTCCCCGGGATCTGTAGGCTACATATGGCAGCCCACTACTCCTAACACTAGGATGGGTCAAATGCAGAATGTAAATTCCCCCTCTGTGGGACCATTAAGGGTTCCTGCTTCATTCATAATATTTTTAAAATATATTTTCCATTGGAAAACCATTTGCAAATTATACTTAACAGTTTTATTCTGTATGCCTCTCTCATAAGAATCATTAACCATCATACTTAAGTAGCAGTACTACATTGTAAAAAGTCCTGCATTCAAAAGTCTTGGCACAAAATATATTTTAAGTACCAAAAGTAAAAGTACTCATTATGAAAAATGGCCAATTTCAGAATCATATATTAAATGATTGGATTATAAATAATAGTGCATTCTTTTGTTCATCCTTCTACGTTTCAATGTGTAAAGCGTGATTACGTTTGATTGAATTAGTTCACACACTTCCGAGTTGTGGTTTGATAGCATATTCATATTTTTTATTTATATTTTGTAATGGTAATCTAAATCTGCAAAGTAATTTATGCTATTAAAAACATGTAATCTAGTAAAAAGTCAAATAATTTCCTCAAAAATGTAGTGGAGTAAAAGTATAAAGTAGAGCTTCAAATTTGTACTTAAGTATAGTACTCAAGTAAATATAGGTTACATTCGTTACTTTCCAACACAGCTGGAGGAAGGATACACAGTGATGACCACTAGAGGGCAACCTGCATCAAGAAAATGGAAAGAGTAGGTGGATCTCGCCCGGGGTGTATTTCCATGTAGAACCGCCAATGGCTCACACACACTATTTTATGAACATATAGGTTCACCTGCTGGATAAAAAACAGAACCAATGAGCCAAAGAAAGAGAAACCATAAAGCAGATTCAGGCAGTAGGGTAGCTATAGATTCACTCTTAAAGTATTAGCCTACAGAACAGAACAGCTGACAGAGTGTGAACATCGATTTTTTTATCCTGATAACATAATCCCCTTACATGTACCGCTACTCCCCAACCCTGATTGTGAGTGTTCAGCCTCCTGAGCTCACAGTCCATCCATCCATCTTCTCCCGCTTTCCCGTCAGGGTCGCGGAGGTAACAGCTCCAGCACACAGAGCCCCAAACTTCTCTTTTTGAGCTCACAGTTCACCACATATTTCACATCAGTAGTGAGGCTGTGACTGAAAGAGGGGCCTCCGGTGAACAACCCGACTGTCAGATTTACGTCTGTAATAAAGGCTTTTCTCACAATGGAATTCAGTAAATGTCACCGTGGCTATCAACTTTGTATTGCTCCACTGCTGTGATAAAGGTTGGTGGGATAAAGATGTACAAACAAACATTTAGGAAAAGAAAAGAGCTGCTATTACCAGCTCAAAACTTGGAGGTATTGCCCTTCCTCTCTGTTATTTTCACCGTTTGAAGAGCCAAGCCAGAAAGAATTGTGCATTTGTTTAATTAAAGCCCATTCTCTGTTGTGTTTTAGAGGGACATAGAAAAGTGTGTTTGTTCCTGGTCAGGATAACACTTTCTCTAGATATATTTTTACAATTCTAAAGAAAATAAACGTTTTAGTTATATTTGTCTAGTTCAATTCAATGTCAATACATTAACCACAATGAAGAACAAAATACTAATATTTGGTTTAAAATGTAGGCTGTAGCGCCCCTCAGTGGTTGAGAAAAACATTTTACTGGAAGTAAGTCATGAACACACTTTGTTTGACATCTTATTCAGTGGTGTAGTGGGGATTTTTTAAGTGAGGGTACGCTATTTGTGACGTCACCCCCCAACACACACACACACACACACACACACACACACACACACACACACACACACACACACACACACACACACACACACACACACACACTCCCACCCAAAAAGCCATACATATATTCAGCTTCATCACATCCACGTTCTCGTTGTTTTTTTTTTGTCTTGTTTTAAGTCTCAGGTTGATGACGATTATCGAATGTTCATGTTATGTTCATGTCGTAGCCAATATAGGTCACGGACAGATACTGGGGATGTCTTGTGTAGCCTATGTAGGTTGTTCTCACCATTGCCAATATCTCCGGATTTACATTTGAGTTGTAAGCTATTTTTTTAATTTATTTTTTTAGTTGTAGCCTAAGCTATTTTATATTTATTATTTGTTTATATATCACGTCGGGAGAAGTGGGTGGACGGCGTACCCCCGCGTCCAACGCCCACTACACCCCTGATCTTATTCATAACATTTCTCATTGGTTCAATCTCCAAATGAAGTGTTTTATTCATCAACTGAATTATGAACCTGCAGGTGGGCTTGTGGCCTGCCCCGGTCCACTTCAGTTTCCTCCAGGTGTTAGTTTCTTCTGGCATATTTGCATTGTGTTTTCCTGCCCTCTTTATGAGGTACTTGTCCTTAGTAAGTTACAAGCTACAGTAGAGGCAATTCTGCACTCCTAAAAGTTGCAGAAACAGTCAGTAGTATAAGCAATGAAGCTAGGTACGGTGGCCGACAGGTGCAAACGTGCTACCTCGGCCTAACTCATAGGAAACGTGTTGCAGCTTCAGAAATGATGCATACCTGAAAACAGAAATGTGCCAAAACACATGAAGAAACATTCACTAACTTGACAACACATGTACAGTTGGCCATCTGTATAATCCCTGAACATCAACAAGCCCTTGGTCCAAGCTGTGTGCGTCACTTTTTAGTGTCCCCTGGTTTCCCTTATGTTTTGGGCTTCTTGCAGCATTTTGTATTCCCAGAGGTTCGTTTATGCAGAACTTTTAGTAAACACTGCGCATGTTTCGTCAAGTTGGTTGATGTTCCTCCATTTGCACGTGTTTTGGCACATTCAGTTTTTCTTCAAGCGTTTTTGAAACTTTTTGGCAGTTGCAAAGCGTTTGCACCTGTTGGCCACCGTAACCATGTCCTGTGTACAGTGGAAGCAGCTAGAGGAAAGAAAAACAACGTTACTTAAAATATATACTGTAATTTGAATAGGCCTTGGTGTCAAACTTCCCTTTCTTCTTCTTTCTTTCTTTCTTTCTTTCTTTCTTTCTTTCTTTCTTTCTTTCTTTCTTTCTTTCTTTCTTTCTTTCTTCTTCTTTCTTGACATGATCAAGTCCAGACTTCAGACTTCAGATTAATTTCAGTTCTTATAAAACCACAGGAGATCTGGCCACGTTCCAGCAATTTTGGAGTGTCAACAAAGCACTTTGCTCTGTGTCAGAGGACAAGCTAATCATGGGAGACGCTCTCCTCTAATCTTATTTAACTTATTTATTCATGTGTGTTTTTTTGATGTTTTGATGAGAGGAATTGTTGTTTTTTGTTGAATGTCTAAATGATAACGTATAATAAAGTAGTGTTCAAAATTAAAAATAAATCAATTCTTTCTTTCTTTCTTTCTTTCTTTCTTTCTTTCTGGGAAGATAAAGCCTTTGTCAATGCTTTCTTCAAAGCCACCAGTTAGTTAGTTGGCGGAACAAAATCCTTTCTGATGCACTGCGGCCTGGATCGGTTAGTTTGTAAAATGTTTAATTTTGGCAAATCCTGATTAACCAAATGTACACAATTACAGGAACAAGCTGTATGATGGAGACAGAAGAAGTCCTTCAACTTTGGTGTTCTGTGAAGAAAACATAGATAACGACTCCAGTTCCTGGACAGAACGGTCTGTCTGACGGCAAGGTAAAATAATGGAAATAATCTAAATAGAGCAACAATCTAAATCACATTGATTAATTATAAAGATTATATTTTGCTGCCTGCCCTCACCCACTGGAGGACAAACGATCGTCTTGTTTGGTCACTGATCCGCCAAACTTTGCAGATAAATCTTCTGATACACTGACTTAAAATGTCTCATAGAACTCCTCAAGCTTCATTTTATCAAAATAAACAACTGTATCGTAAAACGTTGCCTTTATGATGAGAGCCATGGATTATTTCTATCCGACAGAAGATTTTTTATTTTGTTTCCATGTTATGTGGCCGTGTGGAAATCAGAGTGAGAGCTGCATACAGTGCAGATCAGGGAGCAATAACTCGGGGGTCTTGGGGGAAATGAAAGCGCTGGGTGGTGCATATTGGCTTTTAATATTTGTAGTTATAAAAATATTGTTTTTGGCCAAAGTCTCAGGTCGGCTATTTGCTGAGCACAGAGGACCATACCGTCATGTATACCTGAGGATTTAGGAATATAATCCCCTTAAACCTTCAATGAATACCTCATAAAAACTGGTAATAAAGGTCAGGAGGTCAGGTTATTGCATAGTAATATCGTTACATAAACTACTAGGAAATTACCTCATAAATCTGTCAATGCAGATAGGTTTCATCTTTTTTTAACAACCTGATTTCTGAATGTGCTGCATGGCTGTTTGTCAACTACTTCAGAGTGTGATTGTGTTGAGGTAAGACAATTTAAAGATACCCCCCCCCCCCCCCCCCCACCTGAATGTGAGTACTGTACTTAAGTACATTTTTGAGATACTTTACTTGAGTATTTCCATTTTATGCTACATTACTACAATGCAGAGGTAACTCCACTACATGTATTTAATCCCTTTAGTTACTTTACAGATTTGGATTAATGATGAAATATAATCAGCCCTTAAATCAGACTTTAGTTCACCTGGAGTAAATCAGCAGCTACCCTGCAGTATACAGAGTCATTCAAACTAGCTGCACCTTTACCAGCTCTGAGAACACTTTAATGATCAATCATTATAAAACATATCAGAGATATTATTCTGAAATGGACCAATCAAACAATGACTACTTTTACTGTCGCTACTTTGAGTACATTTAGATGAGAATACTTTCTACTTTTACTGGAGGAACATTTTGAACGCAGGACTTTTACTGTAACAGAGTATTCCTACACTCTGGTACTTCTACTTTACTCAAGAACAAGATCTGAGTACTCCTTCCACCTCTGTTAGTATTAGAATTAGCCAAATTTTTCTCACGGAATTCTATTCAATTAACTTCTTTCCCGGAGTTCATTCCAGTTCCCCCCTGCTGGTTATTCAAAATATTGCAGCTTAAAATCACTTTGACTTCCCTTTTCAAATCAGTTGGTTGCTTTTTCTACTAAACAACAATATGGCAGACATGATGAGAAAGTGATCAAGGTAGGAACATGGGCTTGGTGCCCACTGCAATAACACTTTACAATAATTCCCCCCTGGCTGGCAGACAACTCACTGCTCCATAGCCTCTCTACCTTGACATTTGTATATTTGTATATTTCTCATTTTTACTCATTTTTATTTTTAGTTCTAATCATTTGTTATGCTTCTGCTTTTTGTATTTCACTGTTCCAATGAAAAAATGGCCCAGTTTGGGATTAATAAAGTATTTCTGATTCTGATTCTGATAAGCATTCACATTAAAGTTATTGGCTACCTGTGTGGATGACAGCAGATAATTGAGCTTCAGCAACTGTGATTAACTCTAACCCTAGTAATGATTAAGTTTAAATGTTTACAAATCCGCTTCCTTACAAATGTTTGGATTCATGGGGTTTTGTTGTAGCTTGTATTGGCCGTTGAGCCCTGAAAGGAAATATCTGTCAATCATAAAACAATAACCTTTTCCTAAAATGTTAGTGCTTGGAAAAAAAACATGATTCAGAGTATTCTGAAAGTTCATTTGTCAGTAATTTCCACTGATGTCTGTGTCCTTTTGGTGAGTCACACTGTTTCAGAAAACGGAGTTGAGAAGAAAAAAATGTCTTTGCTCTGAAGATTTCATTGTTCTAAAGGAAGTTGTTTAAACATATCCATGAGCATAGACATCCAAGGGAGTGCAAGTACAGTAGCAAAGAGGGATTTAATATGAAACACAGTTATCAAGATGCTGAGCAGATGGTTGATTTGAGGTGGTAGAAAGTCAGAGTTGTATCACCCTGGAAGTTCCACGCAACCTCTGCTGCCCTCATTACGTCTAAGCACTGAGATTAAAGGGGCCCTATTATGCTTTTGGGTTCCCCCTCTCCTGTAGTGTGTTTTATAGGTTTTGGCGCATGTAAATGGTCTTCAAAGGTTAAAATCCACGTGTTCCCTCCAGAGGGAGTTTCTCTCCAACACACTAATAGCCCTTAATTCCATAACATAATGACATCACTTGGTAACTCACACTTTTATTGGTTTACATGGTAGGCTAAGGGGCGGGAGATGTTTAAGCTGTTGACCAATCACAACAGAGCTGGCCAGCTAACCAATCAGAGCAGACTAGGCTCTGGTTTCAGACGGGGTGAAAAGAGGTGCTGCAGCACAGGCAGTATAAGAAAAATAAAGAACTTTTCAACAATGAAACATGGAGATGTCTCCAAGCAAAGTAAATCGTTTTTTGAAATAGCTGCCATCATGCTCACAGGGTCCGGTTGACTGATCACTCCGACACCCTCAGGTCAGCACTGCTAAGTTTTTTTTGCTTCTGATGTAACCTGAAGGCCTCATGGGCCGCTGCTGTTTATATTTTCTCCATTTCCACTGACAGAGTTTTAATATCTCCTCTCCTTGGCCAGCCCGCTTTGGTTGCTGCTGGTATTGATGACAAAGCAAATTAAAAGCGAAAGTCTAAAGGGGAAATGAAGGATAAGGGGTTTATCTGGATTAAGACAAACGATTCTCCGGTCCTGGCAGCACTGTGTGTTCTCCAAACTTTTGCTTCTGGGGTTTAACCTTAACCCAGACAGTAGGGATTTAATGAACAATGGCCACTGCCATTAGCAAAGCCATCCCCAATAAGTGTAACATGTGTAATCAATGTTATAAAGTGGCATTAAAGGCTTTCCTTTTCTGTTAAGGCAGCAATTAGTGTCTAGGTTACTGATTGATCAGTCGCTCCAGCGTGCACAGTGGAAGGTATATATCGATACGTAGTGACCGGACCTTCTCCAGAGGACTGAGTCCCATTCTTCGTCTATCTGAACAGTTGTGCGAGCAGCTCGATAGCTCATTTGGTCCTTAATAGAGACAAACTGGTGTGGATAGTGCAAGGGAGAGGGAGATGCTGCTTTTGGCAGACAGGAGGAGTGAAAAAGTGGAGGGATATGGCTCCAGGTTCCCTACCCCCACCCCCGTAATTGATTACATTCATCACAGCATTTCCCAGCACCTTACTGTACTGTATGTAACAGCTGTACACCTGTCAGCCTTTAAATGAAGACATATTAGTTGGCAGGGATTAAGAAAAAAACACTGTCCGAACTCTTCCATCTCCATTCATGTTCAACTTGTGACTGACCTCATCACATTATTTATAAAACTGTCTGAACAGCTAGATTATTCTTTCGCATAATCATATTGTTTCATATTATTCAAAAATGTCCACAGTCTATAGTACATTCTGATTGATAAATATTATATTTTATTACTGGCAGCTGTTCCTTTATCAATCTGTAAATAATTGTACAATTTATACTTTTTACTTTATAAGATACACCTTGCTAGTACCGGGTTGGACCCCCTTTTGTCTTCAGAACTGCCTTAATTCTTCGTGGCACAGACTCAACGAGGTGCTGGAAACATTCCTCAGAGATCTTTTCCCGTTCTGATGCTCTGTTTGGACTTCACCAGGTCGTCTTGACCATGTCTACATGCTTAAAAGCATTGAGTTGCTGCCATGTGATTGGTGGATTAGATATTTACATTAAAGAGCAGTTGAACAGCACCTAATAAAGTGGCCGGTGAGTGTATACTTCCACCTTTAAAATGATCACCTGGCCACTATCTCACAACTGTTTCTGGTACTGGATGTGTATTTTGTAAATTGTGTTACTTCTACTTTTATCTTCAATATGTTATGCATGCTTCTTAATTAACATTAAGCTATCCTTGGCTCCTAAATTGCTGTAAACATTTTAATTTCCCCTCTGTGGGACGAATACAGGTATTCTGATGCAGATTCTGAAACTTGATCTATAGTATATTCGATTTCTTCTTTGGCACTTTTAACTGCATTTTTAAAATATTCATTTCTTTATTAAGGAGTGAAGATTCAACAGACAGTTACATTTTTATTTGACATTTCCTGGTTTTGCATTCTTTTATAACTCACATTACATGAAGTTGCACTAATACCCCTCTTTTGTTTAATACAAGCAAAAACTGGAAAATTGGTCACAGCATGGTATCCCTTACACATCGCGATAAATTTGACATCATAAACAAAACATAACGTCACAGAGAAGAAATACACAATAAATGAATCAGACAGAAAGTAATAAAAAAACTCAAAACTTAAGGTGGGAACAGACAGACTAAGTCAGGGGGAAGAACTTTTAGATAATTAAAATATGTTAGAAAGGGCCGCCATTTCCCGTAAAACATCTCTGAGTTTCCTTTTAGTTTGTACCTGATCTTTTCCAATTTAAGGAAGTTCATAACACCATGCAGCCATTAAGAGACGGATGGGACTCTTACAGATTTCCACATTTTGTTGTACTTGTACTCTGTGCGATGACAATAAAGTTGAATCTAATCTCGTGTGTGTGTGTGTGTGTGTGTGTGTGTGTGTGTGTGTGTGTGTGTGTGTGTGTGTGTGTGTGTGTGTGTGTGTGTGTGTGTGTGTGTGTGTGTGTGTGTGTGTGTGTGTGTGTGTGTGTGTGTGTGTGTGTGTGTGTGTGTGTGTGTGTGTGTTAAAGGTGGTGGTGTGTGGCAGCTGCAGTTTAATAAGAGCACCATTAGCGCTACCTCTGTTGTGTGAGCAGCTTTCACACGCTAATGTCATGACTCATTAAGGCAGCAGGTCTGAATGAGGTGAGTGTGGTCTGGGACAAAGGTTTATGGATGATGGGAACATGTCACAAGGGGGCTCTTTTTCCAAGATCTCATTACCACTATGCCCAGGCCAACACCTCATTGTACAGTCCAACAGCAAAGGAACAGAAAAGCTGGAGATTGGCTGGTCTGTGTAAACGGGATCTATAATTAGAAGAGGATGACAGTGATTGTGTGAGACATGTAAACATCCAGACAAACAGAGGAGGCCACAAATAAAAGAATCATTTCGAGACATTGACTGCACGGCCATTCAGATCCGTTAATAACCTCATGTCATAGATTTAGTTGTGATATTGGAGGTGAATCAGGATTAGATTGGAACCTGGCTTCCTTTCAGCCTCCTGTGCCGCAACTAAAGCTGTTAATTATCAGAGTTTTGCTGTGAATGACTTGCATTGTTAAAATGTGCCTGTATGGAAACCACCCCGACATCAGCTCAAATTTACATTGATATGCATAATGATAATAATGAACCCCTTCAGCTGCAAAATTGGAATAACATCGGGTTTGGTGTTACCAATGGAAGTCCTAATACACAGAGTTTAACATTATAATGAAATTAAAAGTTTATAGGTGACAAATAAGTAAAGAAGAGGGAAGGGTTTCCTTCTCAGATTAAAAAAATGTATTGCCTTTAAAGCTTTGATTATCACTGGATTGCGCTGAAGCTCAAAAGCAGAAAGCTGCTTGTTTTTGTTGCTCGAAAATTTAAACTTAAAGACTCATATCTTAATCTTAATACACATAATAAAGCATTTGTAGGTTTAAGGAGTAATCAGAGGTGGACGAAGTACTCAGATCTTGAACTTAAGCAAAAGTAGAAGTACCAGAGTGTAGGAATACTCTGTTACAGTAAAAGTCCTGCATTCAAAATGTTCCTCCAGTAAAAGTAGAAAGTATTTTCATCTAAATGTTCTTAAAGTAGCGACAGTAAAAGCAGTCATTGTTTGATTGGTCCATTTCAGAATAATATCTCTGATATGTTTTATAATGATTGATCATTAAAGTGTTCTCAGAGCTGGTAAAGGTGCAGCTAGTTTGAATGACTCTGTATACTGCAGCCTTTCCGAGAACCAGCACCTTATCGTGGTGGAGAGGTTTGTGTGCCCCGATGAACCTGGGGGCTGTGTTGTCTGGAACCTTGTGTTCCTGGTAGGGTCTCCCATGGCAAATTGGTCTCAGGTAAGGGGCCAGACTAAGATTGGTTCAAAAAGACTCCATGAATAACACAATTGGAAGCGAGGATACCCGGCCCGGAGGAAGCCCGGGGTCCCCTTCTGGAGCCAGGCCCAGAAGGAGGACTCGTCAGCGAGCGTCTGGTGGCCGGGCTTGCCACGGAGCCCGGCCGGGCACAGCCCGAAAAAGCAACGTGGGCAACACCTCCACTTCCCCGTCCCGTGGGCCTACCACCTACGGGAAACAACGATGGGGTCGGGTGCGCTGCCAGAAGGGTGGCAGTGAAAGCAGAGGGTCTCGACGGACCAGACTCAGGCGACAGAAGCTGGCTTTGGGGACGTGGAATGTCACCTCTCTGGGGGGGAAGGAGCCGGAGATTGTGCGGGAGGTGGAGCGTTACCAGTTGGATCTGGTGGGGCTCACCTCTACGCACAGCGTCGGCTCTGGAACCTTACTTCTGGATAAGGGTTGGACTCTATTCATTATCCGGAATTGCCCAAGGTGTGAGGCGCCGAGCGGGTGTGGGGATACTCACAAGCCCCCGGTTGAGTGCCGCTTTGTTGGAGTTTACCCCAGTGGACGAGAGGGTCGCCTCCCTACGCCTGCGGGTCATGGGGGGGAAAACGCTGACTGTTGTGTGTGCTTATGCACCAAACAGCAGTTCAGAGTATTCAGCCTTCTTGGAGACCCTGAAAGAAGTCCTGTATGGGGCTCCTGAAGGAGACTCCTTAGTCTTGCTGGGAGACTTCAACGCACACGTGGGCAATGATGGAGACACTTGGAGGGGCGTGATTGGGAGGAACGGCCCCCCTGATCTGAACCAGAGTGGTGGTTTGTAACTGGACTTCTGTGTTAGTCATGGATTGGCCATAACAAACACCATGTTCGAACATAAGAATGCTCATAAGTGTACGTGGTACCAGAGCACCCTAGGCAGAAGGTCCATGATCGATCTGTTATCGTATCATCGGACCTGAGGCCGCATGTCTTGGACACTCGGGTGAAGAGAGGGGCGGAGTTGTCAACTGATCACCATCTGGTGGTGAGTTGGGTCGAGTGGCGGGGGAAGCCTCTGGACAGACCTGGTAAGCCCAAATGTGTAGTGCGGGTGAACTGGGAACGTCTGGAGGAGTCCCATGTCCAGGAGGCCTTCAACTCACACCTCCGGCGGAGCTTTTCAGGCATCCCTGTGGAGGCTGGGGACATTGAACCAGAGTGGGCGGTGTTCAAAGCCTCTATTGCCGAAGCTGCGGCAGGGAGCAGTGGTCTCAAGGTCTTAGGTGCCTCAAGGGGCGGTAACCCTCGAACCTCGTGGTGGACACCGGTGGTCAGGGAAGCCGTCCGACTGAAGAAGGAGGCCTTCCGGGATATGTTATCCCTGGGTACTCCTGACGCAGTTGCAAGGTATCGACAGGCCCGAAGGGCAGCAGCCTCAGCCATGGCCGAGGCAAAGCAGCGGGTGTGGGAGAAGTTCGGAGAAGCCATGGAGAAGGACTTTCGGTCGGCACCAAAGTTGTTCTGGAAAACCGACACCTCAGGAGGGGGAAGCAGGGTACCATCCAAGCTGTGTACAGTAAGGATGGGGCGCTGTTGACCTCAACTGATAGTGTGTTAGGGCGGTGGAAGGAACACTTTGAGGAACTCCTGAATCCGACAACTCCGCACTCTATGTTAGAGGCAGAGCTGGAGTATGAAGGGGGATCAACTCCAATCTCACGGGGGGAGGTCACTGAGGTAGTTAAACAGCTCCACAGTGGCAAAGCCCCGGGGGTGGATGAGATCCGCCCAGAAATGCTGAAGGCTCTGGGTGTTGAGGGACTGTCATGGTTGACACGTCTCATCAACATTGCGTGGAAGTCGGAAACAGTACCGAAGGAGTGGCAGACCGGGGTGGTGGTTCCTCTCTTTAAAAAGGGGGATCAGAGGGTGTGTGCCAATTACAGAGGCATTACATTACTCAGCCTCCCCGGGAAAGTTTACTCTAAGGTGCTGGAAAGGAGGGTCCGGCCGATTGTCAAACCTCAGATTGAAGAGGAACAATGAGGTTTTCGTCCTGGTCGTTAGGGATGGGAATCGAGAACCGGTTCCTGTGTTTCAATTCCATGGAACCGTTTGGCAGCTCGTTAAACGATTCTCTTATAGATTCCAGACCGCACGGTTTATGTAACGTTATTTACGCAGCAAGGTACACACGAATTATTCAGTAAGCCCGGCTTGACGTGGCGTAGTTGCATGGTTACGCAGGTGACGCTCGTGATACTTTTTACAAGTCTGAAATGGCACCCCTAAGGTTAAAACGGTCCAAAGTGTGGCTTCATTTCACATTACATAAGGATGGCAACAGGGCGTTTTGCAACCACTGCAAATTGTTGATAACATCGGCGGGAGGGAATACTTCAAATATGCATAAACATCTGCGCACACAACACGGGATAAACTTTAACGAGTGTCGCGTTTTTGATGCCCTTCGGAGTGACAGCAGCCAAGCTTCTACGACCACCGTGACCTTGGGGGCTAACACCGAAGGCAACTCTGGTGGTAAGTAGCTATCCCACTGACTAATCCTTAATGTGATTCCTAGTAAATTATGTACCACGCCATTTCTGGAAATAAACCCATTTCCTACCTCTCCTTGGGGTAATTAAGGGAGTTTATGTTTCTGGTTAATCAAGCCGTTCCTTGCTAGCATGTTTAATTAGCTTACTTGATGGCAAGGCATCCGTAGTTCTAGGGAAGAATTCTAGCTGTTGCTATGTAGCTAATGAAACATGCTAGTAAGTTGCGCCGCCGATTCAGGGAGCCAGAGAAAGGTGACGCTCATTTATTTAAATCAAAGGGAGGTGGGAAATTAGTTTATTTCCCGAAATTGTACAGTATTGCTTTTTCATCAAACGAATGCCTTCTTCGTTAGATTTAGAACAAGATGATGACCGGGACGAGACGGGTAGTCTGGCTGACTCAGAGGCTAGCAGCACTTGCTCCCGTTTACCTCTGGCTTCTATTTTCGTCGAGGCAGGCAGAAATAAAATGTCCCAGGCAAAGGTAGAAGAATGTCACCGGGCAGTTACCAAATTTGTTGTTAAGGGTTTGCACCCATTTTCTACAGTAGACGCCCCTGAATTTCGGTAGGTGAATGTGAGGTTGTTGTCAGATTATCAAATGTCAGATTAGAATAGAATAGAATAGAATATTTTCCTCCTCATTAAACAGATGTTTACACTCATTCATTTTCATATGTTTTCTAGGGAGATGACAAAGGTTCTCAATCCAAAATACAAAGCCCCCAGCAGGGAAAGCTTAACCAACCACTTAATCCCTGCTTGGTATGGTGTGGAAAAGGGAAATGTGATCTCTGAACTGAAAACAGTGTCAAAGGCAGCTATCACGGCTGATGGGTGGACAAGCTTTTGTCAGGATCATTATCTCACGGTTACTCTGCACTACGTGAGCAATGGCCAGGTAAAGCAAAAGGTCCTAAAAACCAAAGCCGTGTACCAATCTCAGCTGTAGCAGAGGAGATTGATTACATTTTAGAAGAATATGGTGTACGGGAAAAGGTTGTGGCAGCAACTGTAGACAATGCAGCGAACATGGATGTAGCCATCAAACAGCTGCAAATTGTCAAATTTCCATGCTTCGCTCATACGCTGAACCTGGGAGCGCAAAAGCTGTACAACTGCACTGCCATATCCAATTGGGCAGCACGAGTTCGAGCAGTTGTTGTCTGGATGAAGAGGTCCCACATGGCAAAAGTTGTTCTTAAAGAGAAACAAGACTTGCTCAGTAAGATACTCTCCTTACAGTACATTGCAAGCATTATACTATATGTACATGAAAATATACATGTATAGGTATGTGTATGTAAATTATTAGATAATAAATATTTACATTGTGTTGTGTATATGTGAACCCTCAGAGCTGCCCAAGCACATGCTCCTCCTGGATGTAAGGACCAGATGGAATTCCCTCTATTTGATGATGGAGAGATTCACCGAGCAGTTCCCTGCTATCCAGGCTGCAGCCATAGATCCACGCATAAGAAGGCCCATGGAGAAGGAAAGGTGATATATATTTTAAATGATAATATGACTTAAACTTTTTTTAAACTTTGACTGGTTTTGTTTTTGTTTATTTGTGCTACATACATCTTTTTCTGTTTTTATTTACATTGTAGGTTGGACAGAATAGGCAATGAGGACTTAAGGAAAGCAGAGGAGTTTGTGCATCTCATGCGGAAGCATTACACCTCCACACTGGCCGTCTCCAGCGACAAAAGTGCAACCTACGGTGAGAATTTGCCCATCTTGCAGAAGCTGGAGCAACAGTACACTGTGCAGGAAGGTGACTCTGCGTTCACAAGGAGCATCAAGGAGAACATTTGGAAGGATCTCTCCAAACGCTACCAGGTAAGCACAACTACATTTAATCTTACCTTGATGCTTTAGGCCAATTTGTACCACTAGTCTAATGTCATCCTATCCTCCTTTTTGAAATTGAAGGGAACTGACATTCAGAGATTCCTGGAGGAAGCCACCATCTTGGACCCCAGATTTAAATACAAAGTGAAAAGTGATGCAGTCTGGGACAGGATCAGGGAAGCTGCAATAACAGCAAATACAGTGGCAGCAAGAGATGAGGTATTTTAATTTCTGTTTAAATTCTGTTTGTCTTATCATTGCATTTGATTCCATTGTGAGTGAGACCTTCTACGGCTCTGTGTTAAAAGTTATTAATGTGTTTACATCACTTCTCAAGCTCCCAGGGGAAGGAGAGACACAGAGGGAAGGCTGCGAAGATGGGGAGGAGGAAGAAGTAGAGGAACACTATGTAAGTTAACTCATTCATTTGTAATGACCTTTGGATGCTGTTTTGTCATGATTATTGACTTAAATATGTATTTTTTTTTTTTTTTACTTCATGTTCATTTAATTTCAGGCACTGCCACCACCATCAAAAAAGACAGCCTTGGAAGAACTATTCGAGGAGGAGGACAACGAGCTGCAGTCAATCCGTGAATCACAGCCCCGTCTTTCCCTGGCCTCAGAAGGTGGATCAGGAAATCCAGTTCTACAAAAGCCTGCCCTCCATCCCCTGCAGGGATAGCGCCGCACTGTGGTGGTGGAACAAGCAGGATACGCTGCCCTTGCTATCTGGACTGGCTGAAAACTACCTCTGTGTGCAGGCTTCCTCCACCCCATCTGAGAGGGTGTTCTCCACGGCTGGAGACACCATAAGCCCCGAAAGATCCCGTATCCTTCCAGAAAAAGCAGATATGCTCATATTTCTGCAAAAGAACTGTTAATTTTCCCTACTACTACTTGAGTGCACACACACACACACACACACTCACACTCACACTCACACTCACACTCACACTCACACACACACACACACACACACACACACACACACACACACACACACACACACACACACACACACACACACACACACACACACACACACACACACACACTGTGCTTGTGATTACATTGTTCTTGTAATTACATGATTCAGTATTTGTTATTTGTTGTTATTTGTTACATTTTCTTGTACAGAAAAGCAGATATGTTCATCTGCAAAAGAACTGTTAATTTTTTTACACACACACACACACACACACACACACACACACTACTTGAGTGCGCGCACACACACACACACACACACACACACACACACACACACACACACACACACACACACACACACACACACACACACACACACACTTGTTATTAGAGATTAATAAGTAACTGTCACAATAGAATATTTTTCATTAAAACAAAGATAAATGTTACATCAAACTGTTTATTCTCCTTTTTCCCCCAAATTGGAATCGATAAGAGAATCGATAAGGAATTGAATCGTTTCACAGAATCGATAAGGGAATCGGAATCGTAAAAATCTTATCAATTCCCATCCCTACTGGTCGTGGAACGACGGACCAGCTTTTCACTCTCGCAAGGATCCTGGAGGGGGCCTGGGAGTACGCTCATCCGGTCTACATGTGCTTTGTGGATTTGGAGAAGGCGTATGACCGGGTTCCCAGGGAGATACTGTGGGAGGTGCTGCAGGAGTATGGGGTGAGGGGGTCTCCCCTCAGGGCCATCCAATCTCTGTACTCTCAAAGCGAGAGCTGTGTCCGGGTCCTCGGCAGCACGTCGGACCGATTTCCGTGAGCCTCCGCCAGGGCTGCGCTTTGTCACCAATCCTGTTTGTGATATTCATGGACAGGATTTCGAGGCGTAGTCGTGGGGGAGGGGGTCTGCAGTTCGGTGGGCTAAGGATTGCACCACTGCTTTTTGCAGATGATGTGGTCCTAATGGCTTCATCGGTCTGTGACCTTCAGCACTCACTGGATCGGTTCGCGGCCGAGTGTGAAGCGGCTGGGATGAGGATCAGCACCTCCAAATCTGAGGCCATGGTTCTCAGCAGGAAACCGATGGACTGTCCACTCCAGGTAGGGAATGAAGCCTTACCCCAAGTGAAGGAGTTCAAGCATCTCGGGGTCTTGTTCTCGAGTGAGGGAACAATGGAGCGTGAGATGGGCCGGAGAATCGGAGCAGCGGGAGCGGTACTGCAGTCGCTTTACCGCACCATTGTGACGAAAAGAGAGCTGAGCCAGAAGGCAAAGCTCTCTGTCTACCAGGCCATCTTCGTTCCTATCCTCACCTATGGTCATGAAGATGGGTCATGACCGAAAGAACGAGATCGCGGATACAAGCGGCCGAAATGGGATTTCTCCGCAGGGTGGCTGGCATCTCCCTTAGGGATAAGGTGAGAAGTTCAGTCATCCGGGAGGGACTCGGAGTAGAACCGCTGCTCCTTCGCGTTGAAAGGAGCCAGTTGAGGTGGTTCGGGCACCTAGTGAGGATGCCACCTGGGCGCCTCCCTAGGGAGGTGTTCCAGGCACGTCCAGCTGGGAAGAGACCGAGGGGTAGACCTAGGACCAGGTGGAGGGATTATATCTCTTCGCTGGCCTGGGAGCGCCTTGGAATCCCCCAGTCAGAGCTGGTTGATGTGGCCAGGAAAAGGAAAGTTTGGGCTCTCTGCTGGAGCTGTTACCTCCGTGACCCTGACGGAAAAGCGGGAGAAGATGGATGGCTGGATGAACTAAAGTCTGATTTAAGGGTTGATTATATTTACCATCATTAATCCAGATCTGTAAAGTCACTAAAGGTATTAAATAAATGTAGTGGAGTAAAAGTACACCATTTACCTCTGAATTGTAGTGCAGTAGAAGTACAAAGTGCCTCAACATTATACTGAAGTTCAATACTTCCAACCTCTGGGAGTAACTCATTACATGTACTGGGATTATGTAATCAGGATTTAAAAAAAAGTTAAATTATTCCCTTACATAAAAAGGCGTAATCAAATTACTGTTTGTAGTAAAGGATCAGATGTTGTCTCTCCTCTGTCAGCTGTTCTGTTCTGTAGGCTAATACTTTAAGAGTGAATCTATACGCCTACTGCCTGAATCTGCTTTATGGTTTCTCTTTCTTTGGTTCATTTGTTCAGTTTTTAATTCAGCAGGTGAACCTATATGTTCATAAAATAGTGTGTGTGAGTTTAACCGTGTGTATTAAACTAAAATGGAGCATTCTGTCAGCTCAGATTTTATTCCTGCTTTTTAAACTGTAGTATGTGCTCATGTGTTTCAGCGTTAGGCTGCTGCCTGAATATGCTTCATGAAAGGCAGATTTTCCTATAAATCAAATCATTTTTATCATAAATATCCTGGTTTCTTCTTTCCGAAGGTCACATTGTTCTGTTACATAATACACTTTAAACATGTTATTGATATGTCCTTCTTTTGTATTTGTTTGCATTGCATTTGATATGGAGGTAACCCAAAGTAATTTAAAGTAATCAGGTACCTTTTTTATTTTTAGATTCAGATTAGGGTACCTCTGACCAGGTTGCTAGGAATTGTGGCAGCATAAGAAAACCTCAATGTGTGTTTTAAGACATCTTCAGATATATGTCTCTGAAAGTGCATTTAGTTTGCGGTACTCAGTATTGCAAAAAAATAGGGAAATGACAGTAAAATCCCGCTCCAGAAACACTGTCCCATTTTTCTCAGGAGGATAACCCTCACTGTGATTGTTGTTCTTGTTTCTTTTGCGCTCCCATGGCTCTGTTAAGTAATCACTGCTCTGACCACAGGAGGGTGTGTGACACCAATGACAACTCATCCATAATATTGCCTTTGCTCCCTGCTGAGCTGTCAGCTTCAAACCCTGCAAGGTCAATTTCTTAATGAACACCCAGGCTTTAGGTTGTTGAGTTTACCCTTACAGATTCAGACCCCTGCATGCGGGAAAACACTGTCTACCTTTAGCTGTAAAATCTAACAGGGTAGAGTTTAATTAGACATAAATCCCACCCTGCAGCTCCATTATGACACTAGTTAGTTAGCAGGGTTGGGAGGTTTACTTTAAAAACATATTCAGTTGCAATGACTAGTTACCAATACAAATATGTATTCAGTAACCTAATATGAGTATCAAACTATAAAAGTCATGTCATCTGTAATTACTTTTGTATCCTCATTACATAATCCCGTTACATGTACTCGATTACAATCCCAAAGCCTATACGTTAATTTTGATCAATGCATGACTTTGTGTGTTTTCATCAATAAAAATATGTTAAGTTTGATTTGGTATAATGATGCATTTCCGATCACTTAAAAAAGAAAAACTCAGTTATTGACATTAAGTGACATTTATTATACATGTAATGTACTAGAACCACACGATAGTCCACCCTGCACAACATGATCACAACAATATTTTCCAAGAACATGAGTATAGGGCATGCACCGAGGCATAGCTGGGGAGAAGACACAGATTCTACCAGTGAATAATGCAATAATGCAAGCAGGTATGATATACTGTCCACTACCTGACTAACCGATGGATGGTGTGCACTGCAGTGTGTGCTGTGGAGGACTTTAAGTGAAAATAATACACCATATTTTCAGCAACTGTATACATTGAGTCAGCCTTATTTTATCCCCACAATGTAGTCAGCACACGTAACTCCACATGACGCTCATGCAGTTCAAACACTGACTCAAACCTGCAAATGTGAGGCTTTGGTTTGTCACTCTCGAGCACCTTTTCACAGGTAACCCTGACATTATCCCTGACTCAAACTGTTTAGCAGGACATCAAACTGACACATCCCTCCCTGTTTGTGTGTGTTGTTTTTTAACCTAGATCAGATTTGACCATGCCCACTTCCACATGATGAAAGTATCGATGCATGGTCACTGAGTCACCTGCTGGGTTTTCATCCCACGAAACATACATTGGACAGCTCAAGTCACTTTATAGTGCATCTTTTTCAAAGTAGATTTTTAAATATGACTGATGATCACAGTTATACAGAGCTGAGAAAATGTCAATTCATCTTTTTTAATTAATTTGCCATGGATTTCTAAGAAGAATAAAACAAAAAACGATTTGTAACCTAATGCTCTTTTTTTGTGTCACAGTTTATACCTAAGTACAGTATTTGAATACATCATGTACTTTGTTACTTTCCAACACTGTCGGGTTATATTCAATTTTCCGCTTGCCCAAGAGCGCTGTTACGTTTTGCGGCTTGCACTTGCACCGACTGCAACGTTAGCTGCTACAGTGTCTAACGAATGTCTCCGGTGCTTCAGTCCACTCGCACCCCTGTGAAGTTGGGGAGGGGTTGTCGACTGAATATGGTCGTAAAGAGAATCACTTCTCAGAAATGAATTTGGTACAATATTTAAATGTATAACATTTATCAAATTTAGCGCCCCATATTGTTGTTTTTTAGTAGACCTGATATTAGTATTAGTAGTCTCAGTATTATCAGTTCTTTTACGTCAGCTTAACAATTTTCTCAGCACCTGCTTTCACTTCTTAGGAGGGAAGAAAAGAGAAAATGCTGTTTGTCTCCCCATAAACATCCAAGATGTACCAAGGTTGTTAAATTGACTTAACACATGGTGCCACATGTTAGCTAGGTGACATTTGCATGTAGAGGAGGTGAGCAGGTGTCCACAGCTGTGGAGTCGGGGAGTCATAAAATACCTGAAAGAAAAGCTGTCTTAATCCCTGCACCTTTCTCTCTCACACAACGCCCTGAGGGAAGTGTAGCTATCTAGGTTGATGCTGAGATGCAGAGTTATCCTGCCCTGCTTTACTTTAAAACAATGTCAGGATCCAGATTGGACTTCCTGGTCCAGGTGATCCTCTTTTGGGAGCTGTGGATGTTTCAGCAGCTCCTCCGTGCTCTCTCTCCCCGGGGACTGCTGCTCACAGCCCATTTAGTGATTCACTCCAGGAGAGCTGTCACCACCAGGGGAGAGTCACTCCCACTCGGCGGCCCTCATGAATTCACATGAGGCTCCACTGCCTGACTCTGCTTAAGGAACACTGCCTATATTCATCAAAAATACAGCAGTGAAGAGTTTGCCTCAACAAACCTCCAACTCCGGTAACCTCACCAACTCGACAAAAGACTGAATCCATCAGACAGCACTAAGTATCATATTTCCATCACGTTTTCTACTTTGTTCCTTTCCTTTTAGTAATTGACTTTTAGTAATAACGTCATGATGTTGCACCTTCTTCTTCTGCTATGTTTTCCATCTGGACTTATGGAAAGCCCTCATTCATTTTCTCTGGGAATCAACTGCTAACCATTTCATTAAGAATGTAAATGGAAACAAGGATGTATCCCGTGTCAATGTTCTAAGAAATACACAAAAGATTGCGATACATGTAAATGGAAGCCTGGCTACTGTGTGTGGACAGCAGCACTCATGAAAATATTTTAAAGGGTGGCCTGATATTGTCTGTAAAATCTTAAAGAAATCTTGTGTTTACAAGAAATGTATTGGTAAAAAAGTTTTTTTGCATGAAAAAGCACCAACCGACTTAACAAACAAGATCGATAGCAACATTCACGGATAAGAGGCAGTGGGGAGCAGTGTAGGGAACAGAGCCTTGCTCAGGGACACTTTGGTACGCTTGGTCTTTGGGAGTCTTGAACTGGTGAACTTCCGGTACCCAAGCCAAGTCCCTACAGACTTCACTACCACTGCCTATAAAGAAAGTATTGCAGGCTGAAAAAGTGCTAATATCCTTTGTGGCAGCGGGGTGTGGTTAGGGCACCGGCTGCTTGAGTGGTAGGAGTGGCTCAGCCGGAGGCCAGACAGCTGATCGGGATCAGGTAATCAGGCACTGATTAAAGTCATGGTCGTAACCTGGTTCTGGTCTGTTGCAGTAGACTGGGTCCTGAGGGAGCACTGTCTCCACCTCCCATGCCGGACGAGAGCGACGAGCCAGCAAGAAGGTTGTTAACGGGCTGTGCGGAAATAAATATATTTTGTTTCAAAGTACCAGTGGTCCGTCCATCATTGGGAACCCAGGTGTGAGCCCGAATGCTCACATCCTTCAATTTAGGAACATATTCTGGTATGAAATCCCAAAAAATAATTCTATTATGCTTTTTGGGTTCTTCCTTTCCTATAATGAATGTTTTTGTGCATTTAAATGGTCTGCAAAGGCTAAAATCCCTGTGTTCCCTCAAGAGGATAATTCTCTCCCACACACTCCCCCCCCAGCCTGAAACACCTCCATTGGACTCCTTTGTATACCTCCAGAACATAGTGACATCAATAAGTAAGACTTGCGCTTCTATGGGCTAGTTCTCAAACAAATTGTACTAGAGGGGCGGGACATCGCTAGGAGATTGACTAATCACAACAGAGCCGGCCAGCTAACCAATCAGAGCGGACTGGGCTCTGGTTTCAGACAGAGGGTGAAAAGAGGTGCTGCAGCACAGGCAGTATGAACAAATAAAGAGCTTTTTGAACATTAGAGCATGATGTCCCAATAGAGGAACATATACAAATAAGAGCCTGAAAATGAGCAGAATATGTCCTCATTAATACACTCCGGGCACCTTGAGCACCACATCTTCACCAAAGAGATTTTTTAGTGAAACCTATGCTCCAGTGTTAAAGTCTAGCACCTCTTTCAGACTTCCCTGCTGCATTGATTTGTTGTGCTTTCTGCTTATCATAATGGTACACTTCCTGTTTGTTTCCAAAGCAGGTTTTAACCATGACATCTATCTGCAAGAATGATTTTATATTAAACTCTAATAAAACTACATTAATTAAAAAGGTTCACAAGCAATGAAGCCATAATCCATCTGTTTCTATCACTGAATAACAAGGGAATGATTGAATACATTTCACTTAGCTTTTAACTATACATTTCTGTCAGCTCCTTTTTCCATGTTTTCACTGCGTTTTTCTTGAGTTTGATAGAGGCTGAACTTAGTGGTATTTTCTCACATGTTGTCCAACAGGTTGATAGGTTTATTCTGCTTCATTAATCTGAAGATTCCAAGAAGGGTGTGTGTTTAGAACGGAGGAATTAGGCTTTAGTTCTGTTGAGCACATTGCCAAGATGAGAGCAGCTCCTGACATATTTTCCAGAGGATCTCCACTTGACTGGCTCATTAGCCTTCGAGCTGTCCTCTTAACTTGGACACTCGCCCATCCTCCCAATCTGTTAGGCTGTAGCTTTATTTCCCTACAGTGGTTTTGCAGTAGAACAAATATGGGCTAACACTTATTTAAAAAAAAAAAACTACTTTAAGTGGAAAACATATTTTCTGATCAAGGCCTTATTCAGTGTGATGATTTGCACAAACTCTATAAAAAAGGAATCAGATTTAGTAAACCATCATTAACCCGTAGTCTTTGGAAACGTTTAGTAAAAATCATTTTGTGGTGTGTGTTAAAAGTATTATATTGTATATAACACCTCTTGCTAGACTCTCTTTAGTCCCAGAAAATGTTTCTATCAAATATCGTGAATGAAAGCATATCAGGTCAAAGGCCGAACAAAAGAGAGTGAAAGGGTTATAAAACATCCACAAAATACCTGTGTAGGATTATCCAAGTGTCTTATGTACATGTGTGGGCTCAGGGAAATCCAAACACAACCTTTCTTTTCCAAACTATTGTTGAACAAAGCACTTTCTGCTGGTCATCCGGTGAAGGGATTTCATGCATACACCCATAGCAGATTTCTTCCTCCTCTCAACCGGCTTGGGTCAAGAAGAACATGATTCAGGGGGCCAAAAGAGTGGAGGCATGAGAAAGCCTGCAACCAAATAATTTTGCAGGCTTTTTTTGTTACAGAGTGGTTTATCAAATAACTTTGCATGGTGATGAATAACTGTCTAAATATCCTCACTTTTTTTTTTATTGACACTTTTTTGTCTTAAAGGTCTCCTATCATACTATATTTCAGCAATATATTGTGGGGTCATATCTATAAAAAACTTGTCTGAAGTGTTTTGCTCAAAATACCAAACAGATCACCCATTGTAGCATGCCTCATCCCCCTCTATTTCAGCCCTGTTCCTGAAGCACTGATTCTGTAACTGTAGCTTTAAATTGAACTAGCTGCTGCTGGCCACGCCCCTTTGGAGCTTCCGCATGTAAACGGTGAGCTCTACGAAGGGAAGGGTGTCTACAGTTTCTACCAGGAGAAAACTAAACGCTGCGGTGAATAAACACCATTATATGTTCCAAACCACATCAAGCATTATTCCTGAAACAGTATTGAGCTCAAACGTTTCTCTATCGCGGGGTTTACCACTTTTATATACGGCTTCTTTACACATATTCTCTCCAGTACAGAGTTAGCTCTGAGTGTTAGCGATGCTTGCTAATGTAAACGCAGACCATATTACTTCCAGCTTCCAACAGCTGCGGGAGTTGTTTCAGCTCGCTGACTGTGTATTGGGTGTGATAGGTTGGGACGTGTCATGTAGGTGGGACAGAGTTCAATGTAAAGCCAGCCCACATTTTCCTTATTACGTCATAAGGACAGCAAATCTGGATCAGCTCGTTTGTACCCCCGTTTTTAGAGATGTGGGTAAGGAGGAAAAGAGAGGGTTGTATCTTCTGACACTTTCTGAGTCTAGTTAGGGACACATATTTATGTATAAAAGACATCAAAAAGTGCATTTTGCATAATAGGGGACCTTTAAATAATCAGCTCGAAACCACTGTATTGTTCGAACTCAGGTCAACAGCTTATAGACTGTTTCATCAAATCTGTTCCACAACCTGCTTCTCTCGCTACCTGCTGCATCCCCTCCTCCATCCCACCCCTTTTGCCAGCCACAGCGACCTTATCAGCTCACCTTGGCTCCAAGCTGCAGCTCCTCTCCAATCAAGCCAGTATTCAAGCCTCCCCTGCGCACACAAGCACTGGCAATTTGATGGAAACGGTATGTCAGGCAGAGGAATCATGAAAGAATGGCAGCACTAATGGGATTGGAAGACAGAAGAAGAAAACTCTATTCATTGCAGGAAAGGGTGAGAATCAGGAGAAGAATGGGAGAAGAATTGAGAGAGGAAGTGGATTTGAACCTTAGGATAGTGCAACGTTTTTTAAATGGGACACTAAAAATCATGGGAAAACAGCTGACTGTGATATGTGGGGAAGAAGCAATGAAGGCTAGGGGTGACTATAAGGAAAGCTAAAGACATACTGGATTGTGGGACAAATAGATCAGCAAGAGGATGTTCTGTTGGCTATCTCCAAAGAAGTGGAAAAAGGATCAAATGGACACTGCAGGCAATAATTATTACAATAAGATGGCTATAGTGCAACACGGATGCCAGCTGCTGTTAAACGCCTAAGAAGAAGAAGAAACTCACTGCCAGATTTTAGCCCCAATGCAAGACTCTCCAGCACTTTGTCTGGACTGATTTTCTGTTGCAGAACCTGCCTTCCTCTGACCTCCCTCCCTCGTACAATTCACGGTAGACTTACTACCTTTTGTCTCCCACCTTGAAATCTGCTTCTGCATCTGTAGTTCCTGTCTTCCTGTGGCTGCTTGGGGTTTTTCTATCCAATGACGTCAACCAGGGGCGTATCTAGGTTTTCAAGTTTGGGTGGGCTTTTTTAGAAAACATTTTTAATTGAATTGCATGCATCTGGTGCACTTTAAGAGCAAAATTAAGATGCTAGATCTAATAAAACTTTGTGGTCTTGGTAAGGGGAGGGGGCACAACTCTCAACACTAATATGAAAAAATATATCAATCAATCAAAGTAGTAAAAATACCATAACCAATGACAATTAAGTGAAATATTTTTTTATTTGAAAACTTTATTCTTCAAAAAGGACTTAGCCTGGCTACCCCACTGACGTCAACCATGGTTACCAAATCGTCTGCCTGGCCCTGACCTATCCTCTGGATGTCCCATGCTGGTTTGAATGCTTGGACCTATTACCTGTGTTCATTACCTCTCGGCCCTGTACCTGCTGGGATTTGACATTAAACGTCATTTCCAAATACACATGCATCCTGCAGGGTGCATTATACCACTCCGGTGGCAGTAAAGCAGGCGTGTTGCCAAATGGAAAATGTGGGTTGGCGGTTCTGGAGACTGGCCATTTTAAGATATCACAGCTCTGTTGAGGATATGTTTACATGTTTGCTTAAAGTTGACTCCATTTGGTAAAGGGTCATATTCACATACACCTTTCAAATGATTAGACACAATGGTTATTCATGATGTAGGCATCATTTCAGGAGATTTTCGGCATATCTTCCAGATATTTGACATGTTTGCTTTCATGGCATTGTAAGTTTTCTTTTAGAAACTTCATCCTGCATGTAGCCAGATGCCAGTATGATCTTTTCTTTTCTGTATGACCAGCACAAAGTGGGTCAGGTTGTGTAATACAGAGGAAGGAAGTGAGAAACATCATGTCTGCCTGGTCCCCATGTGGCCACAGTGGGATGAAGGGGGGAGGAGGGATGTGTTTTTTGAGGTGACACATGGTCTCAGCCCAGACAGATCAACATCTCCCTGGCCTTCTCGAGTCTTCAGGCAAACAGCTGAGACTTGACTCATTTCTGGACGTCTCCGTTTCTGCTGCCTTCCTTAATGTGGTTTGTGTTTGATCTCAAGTTTGAAGCATGCCTCATTAGAGGAATGGAAGAACTTGTGACCTTGGATTAACAACGCTTCAACTGCATGCCAGGTGCGTTTTGAGTAGGAGGGTGTGATAACTCTTAAAGCCCTTTTTTTCATTCATTCTTGGGATCTTAATGGAGAGTTAAAATTCAATTATGTATTAAAGGTGTTGGTGCTACTTCTTCACTGGACAAATACTGATTAAGTAAAAAGAAAGATGGCAAAAATGTGGCAAAAGTCTCCTCCAAAAGTCAGATTTAAAGCAGTTCTAAAAAAGTTAAATGTGTTCTTGGGAATTCTAATACTTTGAAGCAAATATAGTAACTGATCCATAATAGACAGCCACACAAATGATCTCCTATCAGCATATTTAATACTAAAATTGTTATATGCATCTGCGGCCCAAATACTCATTTGTGCATTGTTTGTTTTTTATCTATATCTTTTACAAAAGTAATCACATTTCTATCATAATTAAAGCATTAGCAAAGTCTCATCAGAAGTTTTTATTGGGTCAACTTTAAAGCCTACAGATGCCAGTCTAATCATATAGAACACCATATGCCTACACTGGAAGCATATGCTTACACAAGAAAAAGTGCATCCATCTATTTTTACTTACGCTCAAGCACACATACAGACTGACACATGCAAACATGATGCACAGCAGGGAGGGGAATAAATCTGCTCGACTTTTTCAGAAGTGTCTGTGGCCTGAGACATGCATCAGGGGCATACAGTCTGGATTTCCAGCGGCGCTGAAGGTCCCAGCAGAAAGCCAGCTGCTCCATCACACACTTCACCTGAGGCCACGCTCATTTAGAAATACTGAACTCCAAACAGCCTCATGGCAGGCCAACATCTCAATCATTGGTGTTTTCACCTCTACCGCCCCGGCTCTGACCTCTGACCATAGACTTCAGTGATTATGGAAGGGATAATGTGCAGCGAGGCAGTTATTAATTATTGCATAGTTCGATAGAAAAAAACAACAACAATGATTTGACTCGCAGTAATGATTTTAAATACCTTTTATTGAATACAAAATTATTGTTTTGCTCCCGCCAAAAAAGAGAGTGTGTTTCACTAAGTAGCAACAGCTGAACTACAAGGAAAATTAAATGGCGGTGCACTGATTGAGTTTTCTGTAACTGCCCAAGTCTGTCCACCGCTTCTGTTCCATTTCGGAGGACTGATAATCTGAGAGGACTGAGATCGTTCTCCTTAGCAGCAGTCTGATAGCAAAAAAATATATATAGACGTCAATCATTACATAATCATGCTGTGCAGCTAAACTTTGTTCACACCCATGGAGTCTTAGCAAATATCAGCCTGGATTCTAGGGAAGTATTAAAGGATATACAAAGTCTATGAAGTGGTAAGGGATAGTGAAGTGGGTTTATATAAAAAAGAGCACTACTTAAATTCCTAATAACAGTCTTAAGACAGATTGTGAGATGATGGGCCCCTGCAGGCCAGACCTAACTGTGTTAACATGATTAACTTTGCTTCTCTTTCAGTGATACTCAATGGATTACTGCATGGGGAGGCTGTTGGTTAAACACTTTACTTCTTACCTTCTAACTAACTGTAAAAAACATATTGTCAAATATATTTCAAAAGCTTATTTGGTTGCCGGACCCGATGTGACAATTCGCTTTGCTCTACCTGCTCGAGTTTCATTCTGCTTAGTCTCCACAAAGTTAGCTACATTCTTACATTACGTCTTTCAGCTGCGTTTACTCCCGTCACTCAAACAAGACACGCTGGCGAGTAGGCAGGGCTTATCTCTATGTAGATGCTATGGCTCTTTGCTGGCCTGGGAGCGTCTTGGAATCCCCCAGTCAGAGCTTGTTGATGTGGCCAGGGAAAGAGAAGTTTGGGGCTCTCTGCTGGGGCTGTTACCTCTGTGACCCTGACGGAAAAGCGGGAGAACATGGATGGATGGATGGATGGATGGATGATGGACAATCATTATGTACATCCATATTTGGATCCATTTTTATAGTTAATCACTTGGAGTAGCAAAATGATGACTCATAGATTGTATAAAATATAAAAACAGGTGTTTTATAGGATTCAAAACGGCAAGTACAATACTTTATTATTTACAAAGACCTAAGCCTACATGTGGATTGCAAAACAATGACTTGGCCCTACCTCTGTTTAAGGCCATAAAGCTTAGAAATATATTCTTTATATATAATATCAAAGATGGGAGTTGATTTAATTGAACCCATCATAATAACTTCACTAATACCTTCGAGACAATTTTGAACGAACGAGGATTTTTGGTTGTCTAACCGTAGCATGTACCATGGGCCTGCTCTATAGAAAATTTGGATAACAAGAAGCAAAACATTAGTAACTTTTTCCTCATAATAGGAAGTGATCCGACATTTACAGACATACCCCCGGAGCGATGTTCTCAAAGGTCAAGTCACTGCAACACCAGTGGAAAGCCGCCTGCGTGAGTGTCACATTACACCAAATGAACAGCATAATGCCGTGCTCTCTGATTCAGCTTAGCGCTAAAAGGTTACAACAAAAAACAGTTTAGCACCAAGGTGATTTATCTGTGTGATCGCAAAGGTTGCTGCAGCTTCGTGGGACCGCTACAATTTATTAGCATGTGCGGGGTACGTGTGGCATTGTGTACAATTACAAAGGAGCAATTAGCATTTATATAGGCTCTGGTATGGAACATGAATAAGATAACCACAGGGGGTGGTCTCATTATCACCAATGGCATGTATGACTTAATAAAGACAATTATATCCACCTTTTGCTACCACGCACTTTCCTGAAAAGACCAATACATATATTTCCATGTAAACGACATAGGATGAAAATAAAAGAAGAGAATTTGAAATTGTATAGCTTTTTATTTCTAAGTCATGAAAGAAATGCAGTTGCTGAGGTTGTAATTTACACCCTAAGAGGCACTATCTGATTTCCTCTATCCCATAGCCTCAATTCCATATTCTCCGGCTTGACCAAGACACTGATGATGGGGGGGTAAATGCCAGTCCATTTCCTTTACCTGCGTCTTCCTGGAAAGGCGCTGACAATTATCATTCGCCTCCTGATGGGGGGTTGTCTGGGCCTCTCATGTGGCAGATAAGAGCGCAGGCAAATAAACTGGAAGAGCGAGACGTGTAATGCCATTTGGCGAACTGGCATATAAAGAAAGGTCCCAGCAAGAGTGTTATCAAAACAAGTCACCAAAATCGTATTCCGTCAACTCTCCGCCTTCCTAGACCAGACGCACACGCACACGCAGTCAGGGCCATGGCTATTTGATCTCTAAAAGGTCTACGGAACGATGAGAAATTAGCTGAGGCAGAAGGTGCACAAATGATGTTGACATTGTCATAGGTCATCTCTGCTTCACATACCGGAGGCCTGCAAAGTCAATAGGTGTTCATTCAAAGAGGGGGAATCAGAGTGAAGAGTACAAAGCACATTTGATTGGAATGACTCTCCTCGGTTCATCTGCAGAGGCTGAAGGTCCCTCGAACTCTGCAAAAACTTTCAGAACAAACATCCAGGCACTCTGTTACAGTCAGAGAATTGGTTTGTCAGGGTTTTCAGTGTCAGTGTTAGGACGCGGTCTCCCAGACTGACAACCTGTATCCAATGAGCTCACTTGGACTGGAAATTCAGCCCAGGTGAGCAAAGACAAAATACATAATGAATGAAAGAATGAAACGATTGTTTGGATATATACAGGTCTGGAAAAAATTAAGAGACCACTGCAGCATTATTAGTTTCACTATTTATAGAGATGTCTTTCAGTTAAATTATTTTTATTTTTATATTCTGTAATCTACTGACAACATTTCTCTGTGTTGGAATTCAACAGAGACTGGAATGGCTGCTTTACATGTAGAGATAAAGATTTAAGAAAAATGTGGAAGGGTCTCTTTTTATCTTTTTTCAGAGCTGTATATATTTCTTAATTTAGTTCATTTATCCTCCAAAGTTCTTACTTAAATCCTTTTGTCTTTCAAATCGGAAAATAATGTAATTTAGAACCCCACCTTTCAGTCTTTTTCAGCTTCTCATTACGATACTAGCGGCTTGACAGATGATTTGGTCCCAGGACACAAAGCTGTCTATTTCTTCAGTAAAGACATCAGGCTTCACCTCTGACTCAGTGTCACTTGCCTGGAATCAAAACTCTAACAAATAGGTCAGTTACCAATCTGACCAACTTAGACGTTAGCAAACAAACTTGCCTTCAAACAACAAGGCAACAAATAACTTATACAGTTGAGTCAGTATAACACTGGTATTCTTTCTATTCAAACAGAATACCTGGTGTTATGGAACATTTATTTTTCAATGCTCGAAAATAATGACACCCTATTTCTTCACACAAAATGTCCTGATTTTTTATTTATTTTTTATTCAAACTTATAGAATATATTTCACAACAAGGATGCTAAGGTTGTGTATCAAAGAACTCATAGGCTGCATATCCAATGTATGTCAGTAAATATTAGATCAGATATAAGTGTGATTCCTAAAACAAACACCTGTATCCTGGGTGAAGAGGCGAGAGGTTGTTGTCTTTTTATTACTTTCTTTATTTGGGTGATAAACCTATACTAGTTGGTGTAGCAGACCCCTCCTGATCTATGAGGCTGATAACAACTTCTCATTTAATCATCCATGTATGTGTAAAACAACCTAAATGTCCAAAATAAAAAATACAGAGGACATGAGCTTAGTCTCCACAAAGTTAGCTACAGGCCTGAGAAAGGAAACACACACACACACACACACACACACACACACACACACACACACACACACACACACACACACACACACACACACACACACACACACACACACACACACACACACACACACACACACACTTTCCATTGAGTCGTTCAGGTTATATGATGTATTGGGTGAAGACAAACCTAACTTTACTCAGGTTATTATCCATTTTTTAAGCATTTCCCATATTTTGTGACTTTTTATCTCACATCTGCTTCTGCTAGCGCCTGTCAGATATGCTGTTCTTTTGGTAAAAACGTATTAAACAAAAGGGCAGAGATAAGATACATCAATACTCAACAGTGAGGTTCCGTCTCATTCAGTTTTTCCAATCTTGACAAAAATGTCCACAAAAAAAACCTACTGTTATTCATACTTTGTGAGTGGTGTGAGATTTTAATGATAAAAGATTTTCAAGATTGAGATTTTCATGTATCGTTCTACAACATAAAATACTTCAGTAAATACCCCACTGGTGAATGTCTGAATGTCTCTATGTATCATAAAACGGCGGTTTCCAAAGAATGATTATTTGAGACTAAACATCATCACGCTGACACAGTCCACCTTTAGCTTAGCGGTGGTTGGGCACAGCCATGCTACTGTGATGTAGTTTGTTTATAACCTTTTACTTTAGCTTTTTATTTCTGCAGAATGCATTAACGCTACAAAAGTAAGAAATTGGTGTTAATATGTGGAGATTATCCTGCTGAACAAACCTGTAACTATAGGGTGACCAAACATCCTCTTTTGCCCGGACATGTCCTCTTTTTACGTCCAGTCCGGAGCGTCCGGGGGGGTTTTATACATTCATGAAAACGTCCGGTTTTCACTGTTTCTCATGGGACCATTAAGCGTGTTGTACAAAAGGCTCCAAAGTTGAAGACCACACATGTACAAACATCCAAACCCTTAAAAGACATAATAAAGAAGGTCACGCATCATCTCAGCTCCTCATTTCTGGACACTGGACCTTTGACCTTTAAGTGGTGTGATGGGTATTGCAATTCCCCTGTGAGTGAGCCCTGCAGCTGGTCTCCTGCTTCAAGTCTACAAAGAACCATCGAGCGGGGCATGGAGAGTAATCAGCGTAAGATCCTTCACTAAGTCATTACTCAAAACTGGGTTCAGAGCAGCATTCTTGGAAAAGAGCAGAGCTGCGATGTGAATGGCAGAGTTCAACACGGAGATTCCACTGTGGCGGGTGGGAAATCTTGATCCAACTGATTTAATTAAAGGAACGATTGGGTGACCTCAGTTTGACAGCTGTATGGCAAAGATAGGAACATAGGAGCTGTCAAATAGGATTAATCTGCATCTTGAGGGAAGAAGGTGTACATTTCTGAATCGTTATCAGATCTGTCTGAAGTCTAATGTTTTGTCAAATGAATAGTAACATCTAGAATAAGGTCTATGATGAAATGAGACCAATGATAGCATCAGGAATTCTCAGAACTTGAACCACATTTCCTCTAAGCTGCGTTTTGTCACAAAGAGGAAGTTGTCATTTCTCCTCAATTGTACTTCTGCTGTTTGAAAGACTGTCAGCAGACAGTATTATTAGTAGTATAGTAATATGTTAACTTAAATCCTTGCTACTGCGGATTTAAATAAATAATTGTGCTAATAATAATAACAATAATGATAACAATACATATTATTATTGTTATTATTATTGTTATTATATAAATGCATGTATCTAATAATGATGCTGTTATTATTAATATTATTATTATATCTTTACATTTTAGTTAGCTTGTGATTTGTTCTTGAAAATCTAGACAAAAAAATACACTATATATTGATTTTATTTCATTTGCAGCAGTTGCTATCTTTGTTTATGGCAGTTAAATTAAAAAGGTATGGATTTCTGTATTTTTCCTTCGACAACCCCTTTCTGTCACTATTAACTCCAAGACCACTGGTATCTACTGAACATCTTTAATCTATATATTTTTTAGCCAACGATTAATTCACATTTAGTGTGCTTTTTTGCAGCAACAGGACAGTGTGTGGGTTTGAGTGGAAATAAAATGTAGCTTGTATGTCCAGAGTCATAAAGAAACATGTAACTGTTTTTTGGGAGAACAGCTGAGCTCTCTGACACAGAGGAAGACTTATCAGGTTTTGGCTGCACATACAATCAGATACTTGTAGATGTTTATTTATATGGGGTCAAAAGGGCATATGTCACCATTCATTACATTACATTGCTTTAAGCTGAAGCATCAAAGTGATTTATGCACCTATCTACTGTTGACAATGCCTACGGGATCAATTTGGGGTAAGTCTCTTGGTGAAGGACATATTGACTGCAGGAGGCAGGGATCGAACCACCAACCCTTTAAGATACAAGCCTATCCAGTTTGACCATCAACCATTATACAGAGCTAGAGAAACACAAATATTGACTCTGACGTCACTTGAATGGAGACAGGAAAAAACACCACATCCTGTTTACTGGTAATTGGATATTTCTGATACACGGTCAACATCATTTCACTGCCTAAAGGAGTCTCCATGATGTTGGAAAATATGAATACAGTTGACCTCTTTTGACAAATCAGGTGGGAAAGCTGAATCCAATGTGACAATGATTTAAACCTGCATTCTTACTAATCAGAAACTGTATTATTCGCTTCTCATTACAGTCTATATCTATTTCCTGTTTGTCTACACACACAAAGATACATTGAATAATAAAGAACTTGCACCACACTAATGTTCTGCTCCTTTTGCTACCCATCTCCAACCAGTCTCGCAGTGCATTGATCTTCATGTCCTTTTTTGAGTGCATTAGATCAGAGCACATCATCTTCTCTGTTTAATAAAAGAAAGATTTACGTCACCTGGCAACAGCCTGTCAATGCAGTGCCACAAGGCTATTTATAATCCTTCATTTATTAATCCCTGCAAACATATTGGTTTATGAGCAGAATCTGTAGGCAACAGCACGACATGTTGGCTTCAGGGGCATTCTGGTTTCCATTGGGATAGGGTAAGGGCTGGGGTTAGTATTGAGCGTTATTACATGGATTAGTTGGATACTTGATTCTGATTGGTCAAATTATGTTGTTAATGCAGTAGTACAGACTGCTGTCAAGGACTATATTGACCTTTGCCAAGGAGGATCAAGATAGAGAAAGGAAAAGATGTTAAAATACGGAGCAGTGGACATCAGATAAATCAGAAGAAGACAGACAGGAAGTGAACACTAACAGGAACTTGGTCTGGGCTCTGCAGGGTTTAAGGACTTGTTAGTGGATCAGAAACTGTGAATGGACTTGAACAGTTACAATAAACCTCGATCAGTGCTGCCGTAAAGTTGTTGTTGTCACAGTTCCAGACGTGGTAATTCAGTCATTCAGATCATTGTAAATCATTTACTCTCCCAGTGGTTTTAATTACTGGCATGAACTCTGACATTGTTGCTTCCGTCTGTTTAAGGTAGATTGGTTATGATCTCAAATGTCAGATGTGGATGGTATTGAAGCTGAGTTCAGTGAGAAGGCTGAAATGTTTGTTTGGTAGTTACTGCATATATAGTGTTACCACTTTACTTGAAGGACCACAGACATATTGAATTGTTTTTTTTCATTGTTGCATACTTCTCGCCAAGCATGAGTTCATGATAAATCCCCTTAACATCAAGTTAAACAAGTGACATAATTAAACTTCACAATCAGAATCAGAAGACCTTTATGTCCCACAGAGGGAAATATTCCCACAGTTTAATATTACCCAAGAAGTATGCATTAAAACATATTAAAGATTAAAAAAAGAAGATATTCACTTCCCATAGAAACCTTTTTCATTTGATCCATGCACCACAATCTCATCCGGGAAAGAAGTGTGCACACGTTCTTTTTTATATTTTATTTTTTACTGCTACCACACTAATAGAGAGCTGACGGAGCTACAACCAACTGGATCATCCTTTGGTTGCTAGCACTTCCCAAGGTTCCCCCCATGGGCTTGTATTCCTATTCTACCCTAAGCCTTGGGTGAAACCAGCCAATTCCACAGGTCACTGCCCTGGTGGATGGTTGGTAAACATGTAATAGAGAGGTGGGATGGGAGGGATTGTGTTGTCTGTCAACAGAAAGTTGATACACCAGTACTGCAAAGATGTGTGCACCAGCTATGTTGAAACCTATAGGGAATTGTGGAATATTATTAGCATTCAGGTTTGTATGGGATTCAAATCATTGCAGCGACTCATATCGGTTTGTAGGTGTTCATGTAAAACCATGATGTCAAGTATAATGCAAATCAATGCTGCTTCAGAGTGAATGATGCAACATTCAACTACATTATTCTTGTGTTCAGGGAATGTTTTACTGACTGAGTTTACCTACACTGAAAGAAACGAAATGTCTTTATTTAAATGTGTGATGTCAACACATTTCACAAAACTGTATCAGGTTCTTTGAAAGCAACTATATTAAGTTGAACCTAACATTTTGTATTTTAACTTCATATTATTGCTTTCAACAAACCTTATACAGTTAATTGAAATCTGTTGACATCATACATTTAATTAAAGTTTGAGTGTATTCAGTGAAGGAAGTGTTTCACATTCCTCTACTGAAGATCAATGCAATACGGTCAATATGCCAATGCAAACATACAGTATAGGACAGTCTTTGACACAACGCTGGTAGAGACAGCTGGAACCTCCATCTCTCAGTGCACTTGTCCATACAGAGTTAGCAATAGACAATCACATTAGCATTGTGAAGGTTTCACAGCTAAAAAACTACCGTGTTAGCAGCTGCCAGTTACAAGCGAACAAACAACATACATAAATTAAATAAGCAGAACTCACCATTCTGATTTGTGTGCTAGACACTGATGCCAAACGTCAAATGGCTTAATCTATCTCATATCTCATACACAATACGGGAAAAATAAAAGAGGCTTAGAACCTTTTTTCGAGTTGTGAGGGTTACCTTAAAAATGTATTCTGTTACAATTATTATCTGTCAAAAATGTAATCAGTCACTCAAGAGAAAATAAATATCATTACGGTGTTTATACCGAAGTGTATAAGACAACAGCACAATGTGACCTTAGAAAAGAAGAAAGCAAGATATTTAGGATCAGAAATGATTTTATTGATAGGAGAAGCTGCCTTTCATGCAACATGTTCAGGCAGCAGCCTACACACCAACACTGAAACACATGAGCACGTACTACAGTTTAAAAAGCAGGAATAAAATCTGAGCTGACAGAAAATGCTCCATTTCAGTTTCATACACACAGTTAAGCTCACATACACTATTTTATGAACATATAGGTTCACCTGCTGAATTAAAGACAGAACAAATGAACCAAAGAAAGAGAAACCATAAAGCAGATTCAGGCAGTAGGCGTATAGATTCACTCTTAAAGTATTAGCCTACAGATCAGAACAGCTGACAGAGGAGAGATCCTTTACAACACACACTATATGATCTCTTTAGGTTTTTACTTACATTCAAATCCTGCTAGTAATCCCCAATTTGTAGAAATGTAACAGTAATCTGATTACTTAAAATATATATATATATAACTGTAAGGGAATACTTATCTTTTTTTCCTGATTATGTAATCCGGTTACATGTAATCCGTTAGTCCCCAAGCCTGTTATTACAATAATAATTGTTGAAGCACAAAATTGAAGCTTGGAGTGAAACCTATTGGATCTGCTCTTGACCCTTTAGTAGAAGAGCACAAGTTTGAACTTGACAAAAGCACTTTAAAACACCTGACAAACAAAAAGCAGTCATACCGGGGTCCAGGCGGACAGCACTTGCAATAAATCTTCATTTACGTGATGGTCACTGAGCTGTGACAAGCTGCCGTCCACCAGAGGGGAGTAGATCAGAGACCGGACGATGACAGACAGCAGGAAGGTGATTCACCTCTGACTAAGGACGTCTGCGTACACTTGGACTTGACATTCAAGTTCTTGCTCTAAGTTAGGGTAAGGGGTTTAATTCCTAATCTTTTTCAAATTGCATTTTTGCATCTAATCGAAACCAGCTTAATGTCAGTGCACTAAAGCAGCTCTTCGCAACTGACCATGCAATGTCATCACCAGAACAGTGTTAAGGTCACCTGGGACTGTTTCTCTGACTTTTGAGGTGCTAAAACGGTCTCATGATCATAGAACCTTTTACAGGCCACTGACGTTATTGAGGACACTTGTCATCTGCACTGCAAACGTTCACTTTAATTAAATGTATTTTGTTAGTTGAAAGCTATAATATTTAGTTGAACCTAATGTTTTTTTATTCAAACTTAATATTATTGCTTCAAACTAACACTATACAGTTATGGAAAATCCTTTGGCATTATACATTTAATTAAAGTCAACGTTTCAGATTTTTCAGTGTGTGTGATCGGCCTCTTGTTATTTTAAATTAAAATGTGTGCCCTTTTGTAAAGCAATTTGAGCTGCACCTTCTGCATGAAAAGTACTATATAAATAAAGCTTTGTTATTATTATCAACCCTGCCAATAGCAGAAATGTTCCTTTTTTTGTTTTACAGCTTTACCTAAAAGGTTAGACAGGCTTGTGAAATGCTGACTGGCATCAAAATAAAAAATGTGTCTCATTCCGCTAAGTAAACTATAAATGCTCATGATTGAGAGAGTAGTTCGCTGTGGTTTCAATCAAAAATTGTACAAGCTTTGAACACCAAAAGGGGGCAGTTTTTCATCTACTTATTAAAACGATTATGTGGATTTATGACTATAAAGAGGAAGCAGTTAATTAGTCAGTAAGCGGTGTGGGGCAGAGTGATGGATCGACACTTCAAAATCAATTCAAAGTGCTTTCAATAACCTGAGTCAGTTATAGCTGTATACACCTCTGATCTTGATGAAAAGTTTACTTAAAAAATGACCTTTTTTAATTCAATCCAACAATTACAGATGACGACTAGTGAAATGTGATTTTCTTTGTTAGATCTGACCAAAAGAGTTATTTTGTTTTTGGTTCTTTGAGTTCGTAAACAAATGCATATTTGTCAGATCTTAAAAAATAAACATGTGGCCCTAATCTTCTTTCATGCACAATAACTTCAATCCATCATTTACTTTCATCAAAAATTCCAGGCAACATGTGATGAATATTAAATATGCAAAGGGTCTGAAACAGGATTGAAACATGGTTTTGAAGCCTGTATGACGGAAAGTAATTTTACAAATTGAATGAATGATCTGTTGACTCCACAAGGTGCATTTGTCACCTCTTGTAAGACAGTAAAACAATTCTACAAACTAACATGGGCAGCACTTTGTTTTGAAATGTGGGTGGGACAACATTTTCGGGTAAATAAACAACAGTGTATTGGGCCTCTGCTACCAATGCCCTAGTAATGGAGGCTTAGTGTTTGTAAGCTATATGTGTTCACACAGGATTTACAATACCTGTCTCTACAGCTTCATCATCACCTGTGAGACAATGTTCTGCTGTCGTTGCTTCATCTTCTTCTGAGGCTGAGACCAGCTTTTTGACACCTATAGACCTGGTTTACTCATCAATGTTAAAAACACGCATTAACAATGTGAATGTTTGTCAAGCCTATTTCGTTTACTCCTGTAAGAAAAAAGAAAGTACTAAATATTTTCTTATTTATCTTAAACCTAGCATTTTCCAGAGAATGGAAAATTTGGACAAGACAAACTATGAGAAGAATTTGTTAAATCTTCTGCTTCACGTTTTTGGGTCATTTCAAAATCAGTAGGCTAAGGGGGAATTATTTTGACCCGAATGCACTTTTTATTGACAACCAGTCCAGTGCCTGTAACATGCAGCTGCAAAGTGGAAGCTACATTCTCTTTTGATTTTCCTTCCACAATTTAATGATATACAATGTGTCACATGTACAAATTGCACCACTCCAGAAATACATACACCAAGTGTGATTGTATGAAATGTTCTCAAAGCTCAGAGTGTTTTCATGTATTACATTTCTTTGTGCACACTATTTTTCAGATGATTTAAAAAAAAAAAAGTACTTTCAAAAAGTGGTGTGGGCATGTCCCCAGTGTCTCAAGCACAAATGACAGTTATGTATTGTTAGTCAGCCATCCTATCAATCAATCAATTTCAATTTCATTTACATAGCCCTAAATCACAAATACCACATTTGTCTCAGGGGACTTTAATTACTATTACCATAAAAACATGAACGGGTGGCTCATCTGTTTGGATACCAGTTATTATGTTGGAGTTCCCTTTCAATCTGCTTGTTGAACGAAAACAAATGCAAAAACATTAATGCACACGATGCAAACAATGTCTTTTTTTATTTATTTCATTGAGAAATTGCCAGTAAAGCACATTTGTATACAAGCTACCTCTCTTATTATATACACAGCTTTCCATAACAATACTGCACATATTTAATTGTTTATTCTGAATACTTTGCAAAAGTATACTGTACGTAGTTATTTGGTATATCCAGATTTCATGTAAATCATTTTCTATATCTTAATACAATATATTTTTTAATATTTTTGAATAATATTTTAATGTATTTTTTGGGTTGTTTTCTTGCATTTTATTTGTGTTTATTTTCTTTAACTGTGTTTGTGTATGCCCCATGTACACCAAGGCAAATTCCTCATCCTCTGTGTAAACATACTTGGCAATAAACCTGTTTCTGATTCTGAAATGTAGTTTATATTACTTCTGGCAGACAGGACAGGCATTGGAGACCTATAGCACTGTGGATCTTTTTTCAGATCTCATTAGATGATGTGTGAGCAGGTGGTCCAGGTGGTGGAAGCTGACCTCTTGATGACACATTTAGCTGCTACAAGAGTTCTATTGATTGTAATTATCATGTAGCAGGCAGAAGGTATTTAAGATGTGTTGTTAAAACTGCACTGCAGATATGTGCATAAAGTACAAAGATGATTGATTACATGGATTTATTAATCGATGCAGGTTAATTCACCACCGCAGGTGTTTGACACACATCTCTCAAAGCTGGATGCAGTTTCAGTTCAACATGTACTGTGTGAAAGGTGAACACATAGGTTTGATTAATACACAGAGGTGGGAGAAGTACTCAGATCCTGTACTAAATGTAGGAATACTCTGTTACAAGTAAAAACCCTGCATTCTAAATGTTCCTCCAGTAAAAGTAGAAAGTACTCTCATCTAAATGTACTTAAAGTAGCGACAGTAAAAGCAGTCATTGTTTGATTGGTCCATTTCAGAATAATATCTCTGATATGTTTTATAATGATTGATCATTAAAGTGTTCTCAGAGCTGGTAAAGGTGCAGCTAGTTTGAATGACTCTGTATACTGCAGGGTAGCTGCTGGATTTACTCCAGGTGAACTAAAGTCTGATTTAAGGGCTGATTATATTTCATCATTAATCCAAATCTGTAAAGTAACTAAAGGTATTAAATAAATGTAGTGGAGTAAAAGTACACCATTTACCTCTGATTTTAGTGGAGTAGAAGTACAAAGTAGCAACAAATTGAAATACTCAAATATAGTACAAGTACCTCACAATTGTAGTGTGAGGGAATATTTTTGCTAAGGTGTTTAACCTTTGATCTAGTTCCTAATTTTCTCCTTCCTCTCTCTGTATTGCCATGGCATAGTTTTTCGGCCTTGCAGGTGCTTTTATCTTAATTAAGGAAGGGCAGCCTGGGCTTCCGAAGCCTTGTTGTTCCCACAGTGGGTACAAGCTCATGCTGACCTAAGATTGGCTTTATTGTTAAGGACAGCTGGCGCCAGTTTATCTGGCCCCAGATGCTCCGGTAAACACCTTATTCGTGACCTAGATGACAGTTTTAGGTAGACGTATTATCCGTGCTTGTTTAGTCTGGCGTTTGAAGAATGTTGATTACCCATTTGGAACTAGTTAAAACTTCTTCCTATTGTCGAGATCTTCAGGATTGGTTTGGCAACCGCTGTGGCAACCCATGTCTACCGCATATGTCTTGTCAGTTCTCTGGCCGTAACTTCGAATAAATCCAACAGTGTTTTGCCATCAAGTTCCTGCTCTCCAGCGTCTCTCTGTTTTGTCTCCATTGCTTCAGAGGTTTCCACCACATTAAGTACAACACATCTAAATCTACTTAGATACTTAACACCCCTGTTAATACAACTATGTCAGCCTGCTGCAGTGCCCATTTAAGTTTGATTATCAGAGGAAAGAGGAAAAGTTAGCATAGTATTATTTAGCATAGTATTTATTAATAAAACAGTGACTCAGGGTATGAATCATGACTGGCTGATTGTAGGACAGACTGGAATTGATCTAGCTATAAGTTATTTATTTTGTCTTCCTTTATTTATTCAAGAACATATGAGCACCATTACATTGAATATTTGCCAAGTACACAATTAGATCTGATTGCTTTCTTATTCATACGTTTTCTAATAGTGCTGCTATCTTGGTTTAATTCTTGGTAAAATTAGGTTTGGAGTCAGCCCATCTCTTTCCACGAATATGAAAGTTCCCCAAAAGTTAAATGTAACCGTACAAAAATAAAACACAAATCTACGTCCATTCTTTTGCAAAAATGTCTCTAATCAATCTTGGAGTTGTAGCGGGTGCAGCGGGAGTGTGAGTCAGGCTTAGAGACCTGGCATCAGTGTCTGCAGCGCGCACAAGAAGCGCACGTGAAGTGGACGCGTGGCATCACCGCTGCCCTCCAGGAGCGGTGATGCGCGAGCCGCCTATATAAGAGCCTCCAACATGCCGCTGATCGGTCATTCATGCACTTGCTGCGAGACACCGCCTCTGGAAAACACCCCCCTACTCCGCCTTCACACAGCCACGCTTTCCAACAGCTCCACATTTCAGCAGGATTTCTCTCGTGCTCCAATGTGTGCAGCATCTCATTTCAACACTAAAACTTTGTCGAAGAGTCCCAGGGCGCGCGTGATGCTCCACAGCAGCGAGTTAAACGCAGACTTGTGCGCGCTGCGACTCCACATGAATTTCTGAGGAAAAAGAACACTAACAGGACCTCCCCCCCCCTCTCTGTTAAAGGGTCACCAAGCAAGTAGCCTCCACTTTGGGCATGGACAATGGATACTCTAAGTCTGTCAGTGAACGCGGTGTCCTACACTGTGGCGGCTGAACTCTCCTATGTGGATGATCCCTTTAACGCGCCCGTCCGGGGCATCGCGCCATGGAACTTCACCATCCTGGCGGTGCTCATGTTCGTGGTCACTTCGCTGTCTCTGAGCGAGAACTTCCTGGTCATGTTTGTCACGTTCAAGTACAAACAGCTGAGAAAGCCCCTCAACTACATCATAGTCAACCTTGCCATCGCTGACTTTCTGGTGTCGCTCATCGGTGGAGTAATAAGTTTCCTGACTAACGCCAAGGGTTATTTCTTCCTTGGGAAGTGGGCTTGCGTCTTGGAGGGATTTGCTGTTACATATTTTGGTAAGTTTGGGATTGTTTTCTCCCCCAAGTGCTTTAATTGTAAATCTGCATTGGAAAACTTTCAGAACTGTTTGATTCAGTCAACAGCTGTTTTAAATGTATTCCATTATGTGTAAAACAGCTCCATATTGCACGTCCTAACACTTCCATCTGTGGTGACATCAACATCTGCTCACACATCATGCTAATTTGCAGATCACACTTGCAAGAATTATGGACATTAATGACTACAAATCTCATTCTTAATTGTAAAACAAGTTCAGGCATCAGTCAAAAAAAGTCACATTTGTGATATTTTATGAGCTCATGGTGTAGATTTTTGTAAACAGTTTGATACAATTTCAAAACACACTTTCAGTTACAAAGGCGCAGTGTGAGGCTTTAAGACAGGATTCAAAGCCATACTCAGAGCCTCCTTACATACTATAGTGCATGACTTGTCATAAAAAGTGTACCAGCACCGTGACCACGAATAACATTAATGTAAAACAGTGGATTTGTGTTTCACTATTGAAGCTCAGTTTGAAAGGTAACAGGTTCTCAACGGGGACTCTTGCATCTGGTAAGTGGCCAGCAGTACATTAAATCAAGAGAAAAGAGAATACTTGGTTCATTTGATAAAGGCGCCCTTATTGAATAAGCTAATCAGGTTTGTGAGATCCCATTTTAGGACATCTGACAGAAGAGGAAGACACGGGATGTGTATGTCACTGACTGTCAAACTTCCACATTTGTTATCATCAAACGTGTATTTATGATGAATATTCAGATATTATGATTGTGGTCCTTCGGAAATATGATAAAAGCCCTTTATCCCTTTTTAAAAATCCTCATATAATGTTATGAGTGACAGTATGACACGTTGATCTTCTCCAGGTCTTTATTACATTGGGTATTGCTACTTTAATTCAAATAGCCGGGAAAATAGGCTTTGCACATTGCCAATAACTAACATCAAAATCATCAAGACAAAAAAGAAAATTGTCATTGTATTCATGATTTGCATTTGGTTGTCCAAAGTCTTACCACCACAATATAGGTCATTTTACAACTCTCTCTCTCTCTCTCCCCCCCCCTCTCTCTCTCTCTCTCTCCCCCCCCCCCCCCTCTCTCTCTCTCTCTCTCTCTCTCTCTCTCTCCTATAGTACTGAATATTTTTCTGATTTATCATAAAATTGTATGCAAAATAAATATGGCAGTTGCAAAAAATATATTTCAGTAATATTTTAGCTAGAAACTGAGTTGTACTTATATGTATAGAAAATACAGAGTAATAAGATTATTAATATTAATTCATATATTTGGATTTATTCTCATAAACAGAGTTATTGGGTTTAAGCATTCAGGAGTCGAACAATAAAGCTGAATAAATGAATAAAAGGCTGCACGCTGCTTATAGATAAATATTAAACTTAGAAGCTGGATCGTGTATCAGGATATCCCAATTTATGATTTAATCACAATATGATTTAATTCCTGGATCCTGGTGTTTTGGGTGCAGCGATCAAAAACAGCTTGATTAAGTAGTGATTAAAAAGTGAATAATGAAGGGAAAGAGCGCTCTACTTACAACATTAAACCATATTCTGTGTGTAGGATGAGATGCTGCCACTATAAGAACCATCTGACGTGATACATTACCATTGAGGAAGATAATCAATAGCCCACTGAAGTGAAGCTTTACATCTTCAAGTGGCTACGGGAGTAATGCCAATTTCAGTCTTCATTCAGCAGTTTCAATGATTGACAACTGTGTCGCATTGCTATCACCTGTGTGTATAGTTGTGTGTGAGGGGGCTCCCTGTGTAGAATGCCCATATTAATATACAAGATGAAATCATTTTTTTTGTTTCTTCCATCCATGCACACCTGTGCTTTACAAATAGGTGAATTAAAACTTGAGACAATCGATGGTTTTCATGAAAAATACACTCTTTGATGGTATTTGACCACAAAGCTACAAAGACAATTGAAGTTGTGGTGTTAATGGTATTACTGAACCACTGCAGAGTCTTTGTGATTTCTTTGGACTCCCACATTGTACTACAGGGGACTTGAACCGATGACTCTCTGATTCCCAAGCCAAGTCCCTCTGGAGTGAGCTACTGCTGCCCACACTTTTGAACAAGAATTTGACAGAACTGAACCACCTGGTTTCCTTACTTGGTCCTCTTCAGTTAAGTATAGTAGGCAGACACTAGGACTACCTGAGGGTGGAGAGATAGATAATTAACGGGTCTGTGAGAATGACTTATTACCATAATTAAGGTCTTCTTTTTTTAGCCCATTAGGAGGTAGCATAATAGCCCCACTAAGGATCCTCAAACTATTTCTAGTAACAGTTCCACCACTCTGCATAGCACAGCGGAGAAGTGCAATGCCATTATATTATTAGGAAATAATATTGATTTGTAGAGAATTTTCAAAATCCACCCAAAATGTAAATTGTTAGATTTATAAGAAAACCAATAAAAAACATTTGGTATATAAAAAGGAAAACTGTAGAAAAAAAAGGGAAGATAAGGACATTATTTAAAAAATAAATAAAATAAAAGACACATTATAGGAAATGAAAACTCCAATAAAATGAAAACTGATAAACACAATCTAATATTGTTATGTACATGTTTATAATGGTCCGATCCCGAATTGACTGCTATGCACTGAGCTTCTCCTGTTTGCTTTAGGGATCGTTGCCCTTTGGTCCCTCTCCGTTCTGTCCTTCGAACGGTTCTTTGTGATCTGCCGGCCTCTGGGGAACATCCGTCTGCAAGGGAGGCACGCCATGCTGGGTCTGCTGTTTGTCTGGACGTTCTCCTTCCTCTGCACCTTCCCTCCAGTGCTGGGCTGGAACAGATACACTATAAGCAAGATCGGAACCACGTGTGAGCCTGACTGGTGAGCTATTAGCATTTTATAATCTCTGTCACCAACAAACAGCTGCTGTTTGACTGTTTCAACTGTCAGACCACACAGATAAAATATATCGTGAAAAGGCAATTCACCTAAAGCTCACCTAACCCTAACCATGGACGTTTTTTGTTGCAGTGTTTTAGTTACTGAAACCAAAACAAATGATGACTGATATGATTTCTGCAATAACATGTTGCTGTTTGACTTTTCAAACGTAATTTTAAGTGGTTACGAAACACCAGACACACCAAGGTATTCAGAAATCAGGTTTTACATTAGACCTAAACTTTAGAACAACCAACTTTAAAGGTCTCCTATTATACCATATTTGAACAATATATTGTAGGGCCATATCTATACAAAACATGTCTGTGAAGTGTTTTGTTCAAAATACCACACATATCACCCATAGTAGCATGCCTCACACCGCTCTATTTCAGCCCTGTTCCTGAAGTGCTGATTCTGTGACTGTAGCTTTAAATTAACTAGCTGCTGCTGGCCACGCCCCTTTGGAGCTGCTTGCTGGCCACGCCCCTTTGGAGCATCCGCATGCAAAGGTGAGCTCTGCGAAGAGAAGTGTGTCTACAATCTACCAGAAAATACTCAGCTTAACGCTGCCGTGATTAAATGCCATATTATGTTCCAAACCACATCCAGCATTATTCCTGAAACAGTATGGAGCTCAACATTTCTCTCTCTCTTTCCACAAGGACGGAACCTTTTATATTACACACAGTCTCTCTAGCAAAGTGTTAGCTCTGAGGGTTAGCGATGCTTGCTAATGTAAACACAGACCATATGATTTCCTAAACACGTGGCGCATTGTTTCTGATACAGCACATAGCTTGTTCTTCCTCCAGTTTACCACTAGAACAGTGACATTATATGTATATTTATAACAACTTTGCTCTAAGTCCCTCCTGCAGACATCTGGCTGAATACACAGACACACAGCTGGGGAGGGGATTCAGCTCGCGACTATGGCGTATGATAGGATGGGACGTGCCAGGAGTTCAATGTAAAGCCAGCCCACATTTCGGTTATTACCTCATAGCAGCAGCAAATCTGGATCAGCTCGTTTGTACCCCCGTTTTTGGGGGAGGTGGGTAAGGAGGAAAAGAGAGAGGGTTGTATTTCTAAAACTTTTAGTCTTACACACCGGGGACACATATTTATGTATAAGAGACATCACAAAGTGCATTTTGCATAATAGGGGACCTTTAAGGTTCCAAACTTGTGAAGAATGTATGTTAATGCATGTTATTGCCTCTTCATGATAAGTGCGTAAATTAAACAACGGTCACAGGATTTGCAGGCAGTAAAACAAAGCCGTAGCTATATACAAAGGCAAGCTTCAATAAAAGAAAACACAATACAAAATACAGTCTCTTTATACAAAAAGCATCAAAGAGGAACAACCGGGATGGCACAAGGATCATGGGCACCAAATCCAAAGGAAACATGAGGAATAATCCAAATACAGAGACAGGAAAAATTGACAACCAGGGAAACATTGATGAACTGACAGAGAAACTCTGGAAAGCACAGGCATATACAGTGCTCAGCGTAAATGAGTACACCCCCGATGTTATATTAAACCAACGAGTTTAATATAACATCTGTTTAACTTCTAACATGAAAGTAAGGTTAATAATATATCTTAGATTACACATGTTTCAGTTTTACTCAAATAAGGGCGATGCAAAAATGAGTACACCCCACAACAAAAACTACTACATCTAGTACTTTGTTCGACCTCCATGAGTTTTAATGACAGCACCAAGTCTTCTAGGCATGGAATGAACAAGTTGGAAACATTTTACTACATCAATCCTTTTCCATTCTTCAAGAATGACCTCTTTTAGAGACTGGATGCTGGATGGAGAGTGAGGCTCAACTTGACTCTTCAGAATCCCCCATAGGTGTTCAATTGGGTTCAGATCAGGAGACATACTTGGCCACTGAATCACTTTCACCCTGTTGTTCTTCAGAAATCCAACAGTGGCCTTACATGTGTGTTTAGGGTCATTGTCATGTTGGAAAAGTGCACGACGACTAAGAGCACGGAGTGATGGTAGCATCTTCTCTTTCAGTATAGAGCAGTTCATCTGTGAATTCATGATGCCATCAATGAAACGCAGCTCTCCGACACCAGCAGCACTCATGCGACCCCACATAAGGACCCTGCCACCCCCATGTTTCACTGCAGGCACCATGCATTTTACTTTGTATTTCTCCCCTTTGCGACGCCATACAGTTTTGAAGCCATCAGTTCCAAAAACATTTATCTTGGTCTCATCACTCCAGAGTATAGAGTCCCAGTAGTCTTCATCTTTGTCAGCATGGGCCCTGGCAAACTCTAGGCGGGCTTTTTTGTGCCTGGGCTGTAGGAGAGGCTTCCTTTGTGGACGGCACCCATGCATGCCATTCCTCTGCAGTGTATGCCGTATTGTGTCACGGGAAATAGTCCCCCCAGTTTGGCTTTCTACTTCCTTAGATAACTGCAGTGAACTTGCATGCCGATTTTCTTCCACCCTTCTCATCAGAAGACGGTTGCGATGGTTGCAGGTCCATCTTTTTTAAGTTTTTGTACCACTTTTGCTACAGTACAAGCCTTTGCGGTGTAAAGAAATGATTTTATTTCTCTTCCATGTGGTGCCATTGCTAACAACACGAAATTTCTTTAAGTAACACCCTTTTAGAGTTAATTGGCTGCTGGACACCTGTGTAAGGAATCATTAGACTCACCTGTGGTTGATTATTGTTAAATTAGACATTTGTAGTCTAAAATTTAGCTTTGCTCCAGAGACTTTCAGTGGGGTGTACTCATTTTTGCATCGCCCTTATTTGAGTAAAACTGAAAAATGTGTAATCTAAGTGATATTATTAACCTTACTTTCATGTTAGAAGTTAAACAGATGTTATATAAAACTTGGTCATGTCAACATTTTGGAAAATATTTTTGTGTTCATTGAGATATTGTTTAAAATGTTACTTTTCAAAGGGGGTGTACTCATTTACGCTGAGCACTGTATAAAGACAGGACCCATCACATGACAAGACACAGATGGAGAGGGAAAATAAATACACAATGGCAGCAGAGTGGTTACACACAGAGGACAGAATCAAGGTGTGGCAGACAATCACAACAGGCTGGAAAACACAGGAAATGAAAACAGAGATGCCACAGGAGGAGATATTTCAAAATAACACACACAATCAAGATCATGACAAGAACACTTTTAGTCGAAAAGATAATAGCATTAGAAGTAACCATGCCACCTAGCTTGTATCTACAAGCCAAAGATCGAGTACAAACATATAACCCCTACTGTACCTCTAATATGGACATATTAAGACAATGTCAGATAATGAACTACAAATTGACACTGTGGCAGGTGCAACAAAGGAAGACCTGCTATGATGGCTGATGATCCTTATTCCCTTTGGTTAGTCTGCTTCTCCTGCATCTCTACAGTATACATGTGTCAGTCTCTGAAGGCAAACAGTCCTGTAGGCTGCTGGAGCTTCATATGTGCACACTTGAACAGTTTTTTGATTCTATTGATTTTAACCTTTAAATCATCTGGGAGTTAGTTGACAGGAGAAGCAGTAAAATGCTGCTGTAATGTCAAAAGTGGGGGCAGGGGAGGGCTCTGCAGCTTCTGTGAAGGTTTGTGCAAATACGGTTCAGGGTATTGCTTCCCCTGCAGGGTATGTGGACAGATCTGAGGTCTGATTGGTTTAAATAACCACCAACTACAATATAATTCCAGTTTTTTTTTACTCTGACATGGTAGTGGGGTGATCTTAGTTAAATTAGCTAGCTTTGAGCTAGCTTGCTTCCACCTCATCTTGCGGTGGTTGCACCAACAGCTCTACGCATCGTTTCCACCGCTGTCTCTCTGCAGTTCCTGAGTGACTGTCGTATTTTAGAGGTGGATTATCCAATGAAAATAATAGTCATTTGTAGATAGAATTGTCCAAGCTTAAACGGTAGATGTTTTGGGGTTGATCACCTCATATCAAAGTGGAGTTGAGGCTGTAACTATAAAATAAGGAGGCAGAAGAGGCTGAAACGACTGTAGAACAGAACAAACTACAGTGTTGTATGACCATTTTCTGTGGGTTCCCCAATAAAAGTGATACCTTTATGATACACAACTTCATCTGACCCATTCTTACTAGAAAAATATCGAATGCAGCTGCTTTCAACAAACTCATAATCCACTGCACAGGCTACAACTTGAGATGTAGAATGTATCTCTTTTAACCGAACCAGACTTTAACCTTATGCTAGGGTTCCATGTAATATTTCCCCACACATAACCCTTTATCCATTATTTCTCTGATCATTTTATCTCTTTCTGGGCCAGCCAGAAAGAGATAAAGATTATAGTCTTTCCACCCGCCCTGTGGCTCATATGATACTGCTACAGTTGTTTTATCCGACAGAGTCTTATGGGAAAAGTCAAGAAACAGGTTGGATTTGACCTTGCCTTGCCTCTTATAAGCTATTTCTCAGATGAAGCACAGCTGGAATGAGTCGTTCAGACAACACAATTAACAGATCACATATGGAAACACCCGTCGCATAGATGACCTGTTCCACCCCTGACTGCATGCAGCACGAGTTCTGTCAGAAAACATTTGGTTAACAGCAGGAGCGTGAAACTGCACAGGTGTTTGAGTTCGTAATTGCTGCCACATGCACAGCATTTCAAAAGCCTAGTTATGCTCATCTTTGTCTCACAATACAGGCAGCTATTCAGGCCCACATGGCTTTGGACATGGAAGGCTTTAAAGGTTGGTGCAGGTGAGATTTAGGTGGCTGTATTCTTGGTGAGGGTTTGAATAAAATCTAGTTGTCTATCTAATAGAATGTTGCTGACTTTCTTCCAAATCCCTCCCAGTGGTCTCACAAAGACTCCAGCTCATATCCCTGGTCCTGGACCTGCTGGGTGATATTAGACATGGAGGCAGAATTTCAATTAAGATAGTAATGACATTTTCTTGATTCACCCATTTGTCCAGCTTTCCGGTTTTCATTATACTAAATTGTTGACAAAAACTGTATTTAATTTCATTATAGTTTTGTAATTCTTTAATATGTTGTTCAGTCACTTTAAGTAGTGAGAACAGGTACTGCTTCCAGATTTTAGGCAGCTAAATCATTTTTGTTAAACCTTGTAGTAGGTTAATGAAATACCTCCCGAAAACTCAGGGTTGCTTTCACTTTGAAATGCGCAGCAAAGCTGATCGCAATTTAAATGGAAGAAGTTCACTCTCGCAGTCAAGCCGGCCACTGGTGAGAAGTGGCACAGCAGCTGGTGATGAGAAAACAGACTCTTTTTATTAATTATAAGGTATTTGGCTTGTGATTTTACCTGTTCATGTGAAATCTCATCAGAAAAGCCTGGCAGTCAACCACAATCTTAGATATGGTTTAAATGCTGTCTGTCTGACATGCTGAAGTAGCTCCTTAAATCACTGAATCTCATTACTGTAACCTCCTGACCAAAAGATAAAGCTGCTAAAGAAACTAAAGGATACCTCCTGTCAGGTACATCAATATAGTGATCGATTCAAGTCTTAGACTTAGCTAGATACATTGTCAGTACAATGCCAAGACCCAATTGACCATTCGCTAGGTCCTGACCCTTGATCTCTGACTGATTTTGGACAGACAACTAAACGGCTCTAACAATCATGCATTCATTTTTGAATTCTTAGACTGGTTTTGTGGATTTTGCGATGGTTAAAGGTTCTACCTGCTGCATGTGTTAAAGTAAGGCTTGTGAACCAGAGGTTGAAAGTAGAAACACATTTCTAAAACGTTACGTTTCTACGGAAATGCTGTGGAGCCAACATTAGACGAGTCCGTTAAATAGCATTAGCATATCAATGCTATGCTAGCTACTGAAGGTATACTGAATATATACACATGCTGCTTTCGCTTTACCACAGTGAGAAAGTGACTTCTACGAGCGGATTCTCCCTCACTGAGCGGCCGTCACTGACCCACAAAGATGAGTCCCCTGAGCACAGTGCATGGACTCCACCTGTTAAGTCTAAACATATTTTTAGATCAATATAAAACTTTGGCAGAACAAATAAATGACTGGGAAACACTGGGGTGTGCATGGAAAGGGAAAGATTGCACTGGATGTCGCTTATTATAAAAACTATGTTATCAGCTGTCATTTAAAACTGTCCTCTGAATTTGCCTCTCAAATACTTCCTGTGTGTCCTGAATATTAACTTTATTTTGTGCAGGTATACCTAACACATCCCTCACTCCTCTGCTATGTCTTTTAACCACAGCATGGCACTGCATGGGGCTGAATGATCTGTTTTGTTAAACCAAGCCAATCTTCACACATCAGAGAATACTATTTTGCACATGATAATAAATTCATGAGGCCTGAAGTGTGAATCGATCCAACACAAACATGTGCAGGCCACATTTGCCTGGTTCTACAATGATTAAGATGCAGGCACACACACACACACACACACACACACACACACACACACACACACACACACACACACACACACACACACACACACACACACACACACACACACACAGGTAGGTATTCTCATGTAAATGACATAATTAGACTAAATTGGTGGTCTCCGGTACCCTAATTGAGTCTCAGATATTAGTTTCATCTGTGAAATTTCCCTTTCAATTGAAGCTCAAATGACATGCACAACTGCAATCTTTTTTTTCCAGCCAGATAAAAGCCTCTGAATGTCAAGGTGACATTTAACAGACAGCTCATAGCTGGGAAATTATGGGATTTTGTTCTTAAAGGGACACACAAGTGTTGTCAAACAAACAGTTTGGTTGTTTTCTGTCTGAATGCACCCATCTATTGATCCATTTAGATCTATTTTTATTTATAGTTCACTAAGTGAGGCTATGGATGCAACAAGCAATTATTATATCAACACATTTTTAGATTAATTCATTGGTTATTGACTAATGTATAAATTGAATAATCATTGCCCTATTCTTGTCATTTGTTGACCGTAATCTGAAACACAGTCTGAATGTTAACATCTTGGTTCTCCGTCTCTACACAGGTATTCCACCAACATTATAGATCACAGCTACATCATCACTTTCTTCGTCACCTGCTTCATTCTGCCTCTTGGAGTTATATTTTTCTGCTATGGAAAGCTCCTGCGGAAGCTCAAGAAGGTCCGTATGAGTTCTCACACGACAAACATGGAAATCGTTAGTTAATTAATGCAGCTCAGACTTTCATTCATGTTTAGGTCTTTGATTAAATGTATTATCATTATCATCAGAGTTAAAACCATTTGGAAACATTGGTTGCTTGATTATGCTATTATTACCTAAACAAGTGTGATATGGTTTATTCAGGTAAATTGCTTTTAGAAGAAGAAGGAGCATTGAATATACCCTTAATGGTCCCACAGAGGGGAAATGTACTTTCTGCATTTGACCCTTGATCCTAGTGTTAGGGCTATTACAGTATGTATGCCGCTCGGGGAGCAGTGTAGGGAACGGTGCCTTGCTTAAGGACACCTCGGTAGCACTTGGGTCTTTTAGGGACTTGAACTGGTGACCTTTAAAAATTAAACCCTGATTTAAAGACATCACTTTACCAATGTAAGTCGATGGGGAAAAAGTATTTCTGGACCAAATGACTTCACAGAGTAGAACATAATACTACTGTTTGGCCAATGTGATCAACTCTTTGACGGCCAGTGCTTTTACTGGGGGCTTGCTTTTCACCCTCTGTCTGAAACGAGAGCCTAGTCTCCTCTGATTGGTTAACTGGTTGCAGCTATTGTGATTGACAAACTCCTTCTGGAGGGAACTTTAGGATTTTAGTCTTGCAGACCATTGAGATGCACAAAAACGTATACAACACACTGCAGGGAAGGGAAAACCCAAACAAGCATAACACAGCCTCTCTAACCCCAGAAGTATCAGTTATTGTTGGCCTGTCCTCCTGTAGCTTTGGCTTTACTGCGTGTTTACCACCATGGTCAATGTGATTACACTGGCTTTGAAATAAAGCTGCAGGTGATATTTGTTACGGGATAGAGACATATTTGTCATGTTTGTTTCCAACTCTAACCCTTAAACTGGAATGTATCACATTTTCATTGTTCATTCATAAAGGGTTGCGCTGAAAATGAACACATTACCATTTAATTAGCAGCTGCACATTTTTGTTACTTTCTGTAGAGGCACTCACAGTACAACTGCAGAGGGTAGGCCGGTTCATAAAGCCCAACTTCAGTAACAACAAGCTGTGCAGAAAGACATATTGAAACCAAATTCAATGTTCCCTGTGGAGCGTTTCTTTATTTTTTTGTAAATGAACACTATTTAAACAGACCTCTGACAGAAGATTTCTGTTTGTATGGTCCTGTTAAAATCATAATGAAATAAAAACAGTAATAGCTGAAGCATTCATTCTGCAGCGCCTAGTAGCCTCAGAGTTGTTTCAAAGGCCCAATTATGTGAGACACAAAACATTTCATTTCTTCAGACATGAAAATATTACATTTGTTTATTAAAATAAAACAATTTGGTGCAGGTATCAGCTATGATCAGACATCTTTTCCCGAAAGACTGTCTTAATTACAGTGACATATAGCCACTCATGGTTCTGTCCCCCCAGGTATCTCATGGTCGTCTGGCCACCGCCAGGAAGCCTGAGAGGCAGGTGACGCGTATGGTGGTGGTGATGATCGTGGCCTTCATGGTGGGCTGGACGCCGTACGCAGCCTTCTCCATACTGGTCACAGCTTATCCATCCATCCATCTTGACCCCAGGATGGCATCCATCCCTGCCTTCTTTTCCAAGACAGCTGCTGTCTACAACCCAGTCATCTACGTCTTCATGAACAAACAGGTAACTGAGAGTTGAAATGTCAGAAACAAATACTACTTAACTCTGACATTTTGATCCAGTTTGCTTCGTTTATTTTGGTATTTTTCGCAGTGCCCATAAGCAGTGTAAAGGGAAAGTCCATTCCTCTTTCCTGAGTGGAGACTCTGTTCAGTAGATGAAAGCTGCTGCCGAATACTGAGCTGTTCTTTTTCTGTTGTTGTTGGGTGTTAGCCTGTCTCTCAATAATGCATGGTGTATGAATAAATGAAACATGAAATCCAGAGAGTACAATTGTCCATGCGTGGCTCTGTTAAAAAATACATTAGCCACCTATGGTATGCTTGTGAGGCTCACAGTTCTTCATGCCATTTACATGTTGCTGTCTAGCTCCTTTTCCTAGTGTAAGTGAGACACACCTGCTTTCATGCAGTATGGAAAATGGAACCAATGTCCCACAAGAAGGGCATGGGTATATTTTCAAAAGACTTGAAATTGTCAAGGTAGTCTCTTTTTGACTCTAAATGAATCCTTATGAAAAAATAATCATTCAATATTTCCATATTGGAATGTCCCACTGCCATAAAACATATTTGCTGCAAACCCCATATTAAAAAGATATATCTCTTCTGTTGGCAACATCCTCATGTGTGGTACATGCCTAGAAAAGCACCAGGACGTGTTTTCTTTACAATACTTCAACACCAAGCATGAATGGTGTTGGAAATAAAGCCCCCAGTGTCCTGTCCCCTACAGAGGACTGATATGAAATGTTCTGTCTCAGTAGTCTATGGCTGTTATGTGAATGCTGTATTCATCAGGATGCACAGAGTGGGACAGTTGTTTCCCTCGTCACCTTAAATGGTCCGAGCTGTGTCCTGAAGCCAAACACTGATGCCCCGCAGGGCTGACTGCTCATAGAAAGCTGGACTCAGCAACTGTACTTATTTTAGTATCTCCGGTAAACATGAGCATGCGGTGCCGTATTAACTCATGTCACGTTGGTTTTCTTTACCTCAAACTGCATTTTGGCCTCTCCAATTTTAAAATATCATCCTGTGAAGCAGAGTTTACACTCCATGTGAAACTGAAGTTCTTTAATGACCTTTTCATGTAAACATGTACCCCGCCATGTTTTCACAGGGCTCCATTGTCTTTGCAAGTGTTTATTGTACATGACAGGCCTTTGTGTTTTAAATAGCATCTTTTAGTCCAGCCAGCAGAACATTAAAACTGCCCATTCCGTTCATGACAAACATCACCATGAATGCCTACCATGCAGTTTAAAGTGTTTTATTTTCAGATAGGGATATAGAAGTCCAACTATATGTGCTTAGCACGATTCCTAGAACACACCTTCCTTTTCAGGGAGCTGAATGCACTCCACATGTCCATCAGATTGGCCCACTTTTGGAAAGGCACTCACTGTTGACAGACATCATATTGTGTCTCCAATAAGACATTGACTGGATGTTAATAAGGATGCCTATGAAGCTTCAGCCAAACTGTTCTCCTTCCACACTCATTGTGCCTATTGAAGCCAGTCAACTTCCAGTGCTTGATTGCGATATCACACTCGGTTCCGAGTTACATAACAGTGTGAGAGGAACCAGAGTCTCAAGGGATTCCCGTAATGCATGGCTGGTGCTACTTAGGCCACATTTTTACTTAGGGAGGCAGCCTCTTGGGATCTCTAGGATGTCAAAAGGTCAAATGTAAAAGAACATTCTAGAAATATATATTTTCCACTTCATCTTGTATTATTTAAAATCAGTTTTACATAACGCCTACACTGATTAATATTAAATATATTAAAGTAAAGCATGTAAGAAAAGGAAGTTAGAAAAGTTTAGATAAGATACAGTGCGGTGACATGGAAGGGGAAATTTGAATATTCCAATGTGAGAAAGCGTACTTTATTATCCTCTCGCTGCCCTAGGTTGAGTTTTTGAAACTTCTAGCATTAAAGCACAAATGCAAGTATGTAAAACCATGATCACCATTGGAATTTTCACACTCACATTTTTTTCAGATTATAAAGGTAATCAAGCTAACAACAAATGACTGACATTGCTGGAATGCAGGCCAAAAAAAGAAAATAGCACTGTTAGTATGTAGCTGTGCAATAACTAAAGCAAATAGGAAGTGAAAGAACTGAAATCTGAAATATATAGAGTCCCATTAATATCCCAAACCTGCAATGCAGGAATGAAGGAACACCTATGGGAGAATGTCCTAATAATATCAATGCCTATGTACTCTTCACAAGATGAAAAGTTATCACATAAGCACTCTGTACTCTTTGTACAGTTAATCATACACTATTTAGTTTACTTTCTCTTGGGGGGGGGGTCTCAATCAAAAGAATCACAGAGTATCATACTGAGTGCTGAGTCGACACTTGCCTGTGCCAAGACCAAAAGTACATTCCAAAACCTTGGTGCTTCTAAGCTATATTCACCCAAAAAACAACAAAATAAAACAGCCGCAGGCATAAAAGTTGTTGAGCAAGCAGCGTTTAACAGCCCATATTTATGTTTGTGTTAGACAGACTGAATCAATGAAGAAGTCGTAGTAGTCGAGTAGAAAAACGTGTATGTAAACAGGTCACAGTCTACGTGACTACCACACGTACTTCAGTAAGTATCAAACATACTCTTTTTAAAACCCAAACCCAATCTTATTTTAACCCAAATTCAAAATTGTTCAAAATGTAATATAATAGAATGGTCACATGTTTAAAACTGCCACTCTGATAGCTTTTTCCCATCTTCAACCAAACTGTTATATATGTACATTTGGGAGACATTGCCCACCACCTATTTTGTCATTTAGCTGTAATGATGTGGTCAGCATAGCAGTGATTAAGTCAGTAATGCAGGCATAGCATAATAGATATGTTTTAAATTGGTGTCAACATTCTTGTGACAATGTAGAACTCAGATTTAAACTATTGTACAGATGCAGTGTAAATGATAATGTGTTTCCTGTTATTCCTGATGCTATTAGGATGACATGTACGGACCTTATTCCCTGAATGGTAGTGTATTCAAAGCTATATTTCTCAATGTTGGAGGGATTTATACAAGTGCTTGGTGTAAGAGGTTTAACAGCTCATTTAGGGTCCCAGAGTGAACAAAGGCATACACATTGTAGCTTTTTTCATGACATCAGAGGTTTTACTGCCACTCTTTGAAAGCATTACTGAGTTGAGGGGAGCAGTTAGGAGGCTTGCGTTTTAAATTAGACAGTTCATTAAGGGTCAGGAATCACAAGTTCTCCCTGGGGCCTCAGAGAGTGTGAGGTCCACTCAATGCGCTCAATGAGTGTTTTAAATTTAAAGCTAAGTGGAGACCAATGATTGTGAGTCTATTAATGAGGAATGGTTGAAAATGGCTATGTTAAGAACAGCTTTAAACAGGCCTTGACACTTCCAAAGAGTACAAGTATAAATGTTTGCAATATAGTGATGATGCTCTCTGACTTTCATTGAAATGTTTAAAAATATATATATAAATTGCGATGACTTATTTTATCACTCCATGCAGAAGCGATTTGTTACATTGGGAGGCTAGCCATGGTAGTTTAACATAAATAAGGGAAGCAGCCGGAAAAAGCTAGCCTGATTCAAAAACATCTTCAAAACTTTGCTTTATCAGTATATCTTTTTTTCAGTTTGTGAACAAATTAAAGCAAAGGTGATTCAAAATGTTAATAAGTGATTTCTAGAGTAAGTGTTGGTAGTTGTATTTTCAAGACAGAGCAAGGCTAGCTCTCCTCCTGCCTCCAGCTAGCAAGGCTAGCTGTTCCCCCTGCCTCTCAACTATGCTAATGTAGGGTTCTAATTTCTATAGTAAGATGGTCTAAAAGAATCCAAGAAACTTCTCATGTAAATTTAACAGGACTTATTTACACAAATGATATGATAAGTTTACAATGATATGACAAGTCTACAAGGCAAACACAGCAGTGGTCCTTATTCTCTTGTTTTCTGTCCAGTTCAGGAAGTGCCTCATGCAGCTCTTCTGCGGCAAAGGGACTATCCCAGACAGCCACCTGAACCCGACCTCAGAGCGACCTGGGATTACTGCAGAGAGTCAAACAGGAGAAATGTCGGCTATTGCGACTCGCATCCCCGTGGGGGGCAACGGATCTGATGATTCTCCAACCGACTGTGGCTCATTAGTCCAGCTGCCGATCGCAGAAAACAAAGTGTGTCCAATGTAAACTAACCCTCATACCTATACGTATGTTATCCTATAGGGTGTTATCCTACCCCCACAATCCATAATAAGCTTCTGTGATCTAGATACAGTGTGTTTCAAAAACTGTAGGGACAAAGACAGAACTGTTTTCAGATTTTGGGGAGATGGAGGATGCAGTGTTAATAATTGTCAACTCTTAAAGGGTTTCCATGGTTGGTGATTGTTGCATTTAAAAAAATAAATGTTCACTTACAATTCGGGATGGATACCAAACCCTAGCATGTTTTTAGATTGTTCAGTTTTTGATTTTTAAAAGTGGTGGCCAGAAGGAACTCTCTATTGACCTCATTGCACGCCTGCTAGTTTGCCACATTAGAGGGCACTCTATTCAACTGGCCCTTTATATCCCACAAGAGTCTGCTGAACACGCAAACCTTGACATCTTTAAGCAGAGGGCTAGCCAGCTCTTAGAACCCACAGTTCATCCAGCCTTTCATCTCGTCCTCGCCTTCTCCCTTTGATGCCCTGGGATGGTGCCTGCAGAGAAAGCGTTATTTTTCTATACTTTGGCATCCTTATTCATCTCTCCATGCCAAGAGGACGGAGCAGCACTCTTCTGCTTCAGTTTACAGTTTGGGTCAAAGCTTTCATTTCTTGTGAATACGGTCAGTGGGACTTGGAGATGCCAGTCTCCTGTTGCCTCTGTTGCAGATGTAGGAGTACAACATATTTATGAAGAGCCAGCAGGGGGTCAACATACGTTCACACATGTATATACATCACACAAGTGTACATACACAGAAATTGCAGTTCACTGCCTGTATTGTGCTCTCTATAGGCACTGTGATGATACAATGTACCAATAAATATCCTAGCACAAGAGTGGCTTAGCTAAGCAGCCAGGTACAAAATCAATGAGTTGTGCCATCATAATCGCAGGTTTAACAGCAATATATTAGTTAAATACTGTCACACAGTTGAACACTGCAGCGTTGTATTGTGTTAACACGTCTTCTATTTTGTGGTGCATGTTTGTTGACTATTACTGGATATTTGTCAAGACACTGGTAATTTCTCTATGCTGTCTGTTTGCAATGTACTGAGTGTGTGTTTCAATCATGTTTTGTCAGTTTGCTTTGAGTAAGATTTAGATTTCTTTAAGAACTAATGCATCTGTACCAAATGACTTGTGATGCCTTGATACAGTTAGCATACCGACATGAGAACATAATGAGGACGACTGGCTACTGCAACTACTTCTTAAAACTTTATGGAACTTTAGCTGCATTGATCAATTTTATTTTATTGGCAAAATTCCTCTGTGAAGTGAAAAAGTGGCTGTAAAAGTATAGCTATCACCCTATACAGTTGTACACTTTTAAATCCGGATAAGCTCATCATTTTTGTTTCACAGCTGTACACTTTCTGTATTGTACTGTATGGTGGATCTTTCAACCACATTTATGCAGCTTGTAGCTGTTTTCAGCAAAAAACACCTAAATAAAGCAAATGTATGGCACCATTCCAGCAGCAAAAGGTGCACAGATAAAGCTAGCTACCATTAGCATGAGTAAACACCTGAGCTTTGCCAGTGTAATCAGTGTTTGATGTACATCAGCTAGCTTGTTTGTGCTAATCTTTGCTCACTAGGAAAAAGAATTGAGGAATGCAGCTTTAAGTTTTATATATATTCTTACCTTTCATCTGCCATTACCCGAACCCGTTTATGATACATGGCAATCCAAATTCTTTGCAAAAAAGAGGGAAGTAATATAGGCTAAATTGTGTGCAGTTGCCAGTAGATATTCCCAATGTTCAGGTCTGTCACAATTTGCTATTGCTGTTTGCGAAGTAAACAGAAAAAAAAGAAAAGAAAGTCTCATTGTGCTTTATTGCTTAATCCTAGTTCAGCTCCTTTCAAAACCTACATATTTTTTTATGGTTGGTGCATAAAATGAATACACAGCTAATTATGAAATGCTCAATTGTCAACAAAAATAAATACATCACAGACTGAATTGGTGATGATTATAAAGCAGAGGTATATGTATATGTATATATATATATACAGCCGCGGAAAAAATCAAGAGACCATATTTTTTCTTAAATCTTTATCTATACATGTACGGCAGCCATTCCAGTGTGTGTTGAATTCCATCATAGAGGACAAAATGCCAGTAGTTTATACTATAGAATAAAACATTTAAAAAATCATTTAACTCAAAAGACAAACCTATAAAAAGTAAAACAAGAGAAACTGATAGCCTAATGCTGAAGTGGTCTCGTATTTTTTTCCGCAGCTGTACTATATATATATATACTGTATATATATACATACATATATACATATTTTAGGGGTGTTGTTTTTGTTTATGGCACAGGGATTTGGGTACGTTCTGCATAGAAAGCTGCATACATGTATTCTAATAACACTACATTAAAACAAACAATATGTTAATCACTGATCCAGTCAGTATTGTCATATGATGGTCCAATTGCATCTAACATGCGGCTCCGAGACCACTGAAGCATTATCAGTTTATCTGTTTTTACTATTTATAACTATGTCTTTGAGTTAAATAATAATAATAGTTATATTACTTTTAATTTGTAATAATTGGTAATAATAATTATATTATTATTGTTATTATTATATATATATATATATATATATATATATATATATATATATTTATTTATTTTTATTGTGTTCTATAAACTACTGATAACATTTATCTGTGTTGGAATTCAACAGAATGGCTGCCATACATGCAGAGATTGAGATTTAAGAAAAATGTTGAGCAATCAATTAATTTTTCCCAGAGCTGTACTGTATATGTACAAGGAGTATTGAAATCGCTTTGGGCTGACAGGGGTTGCTGTCCAAATATATTAAGAAAAAAGGTCCTTTGTCTTTTCCTAACCACTATTCCTTCACCTCAGTGAAAAAGGTCATGGGCTTTAGGGAACATGTGAAGGAGAATTTATCGGGAATTGAAAAAAACGAATGCGGTGCTAAAGAATCCGACTGCACTGACACCATAGCGGACGTCATTATTATGGGTCGGCGGATGTTATTGATGTGCATTTGGAGCGGGAAACTACAGTTCTCAAACCGTTCATAGGACGACTTGGTTTAGCCTAGTGTTGAAAGGTCAAAACAAAGCAAGTTGTAAAATTATGAAAAAGCACCATAACTTACATGATCAAAGTTTCTCGATCATGATCGGTAGGTTCTGTCACGGTAAATGTTGCAGCCGACAGTATTATTTCCTTTCCTTTCTTAAAGATGGTCCAGTTTGTCCTTACCGAAAGGAGATTATAGGCTAAAAAGAAGCATTGAAGCTGCTTTCCTACCATCTTGAGAATCTGAACAGTTCTTACTATGGCTGACATTTAGGTACTTCCAGGTGATATCCCTCCATTAGGAACCTTCCAAAGCAAAATTGACAATTTGTCTGCAACCGGGGACTCTGTTTGACTAAGGAAGCTTTTTGTCAATTTAGAGATGAATTTCATTCGAGGTTGAATTATCCCAGAAGTGGAGGTGAAATAGTACTCACAAACTCTTGGAGTACGTTTCGGGAACAAAACTTTTCACTTTAAACTCGGCTTTGTCGATCACCAAACTTAATTGTTTAAAAGTTTTAAATTTTATCCCCCAAACTTGATTCTTTTGAAATCTTTAGAAAAAATGTTCAGATCATGTACCGAAGCTGGAATGGACAACCAGCACAGTGTTTTTTTCAACAGACCAACAAAAGCTAACAATTCACTTTGTTTTTAAGGGTTTAAACTCTTATCTTTGCACCAAGTGTCATGTAAATATGTAAATAAATGTCCTGAATCCCTTCTCAAAGGAACAGTTCTGATGCATTGAGGTATATTAATGCGTCGACATGCGCGCAGGCGTGGTATAAAAGACCCTATGTGCCAGGGGCTTCATCTTAAAACATCTCACAGCCAGATAACAAAGTGATGTGAATGCTCAAAACACCTTCACCATCACATCATGGTTTAGATAGACAGATAAATCATCATTCAAAATGGAATCACCCCTGAACATAAGCGACGCGTGAGGCTCAGGTTTGGGAAGGCTATAACCAACTTTTTTACCTGACGCTGCCCAGAGGACAACGTTATTATGAAGGCTACGCACACACCACATATGCGCTTTATAACTGAAATGCACGACAATGCATGACAATCTATCTGTGGTTTTGTAATGAATAAATTAAATGAATACAAAAAGAGGTAAAGTTTACAAGCAAAAACATTACAATCCAACAATATCGTAGCTGTGTAGTCACCACAGAAATAGTGGATTTACAGAATACTGTGGAGCAGAAACACCGATACAGATAGTATTATGTTGGTGTATCAGGCTGTAGTGCTGAATGAAGCAATTGTTTATTGTTGCCATTGGCAACATGTGCATAATGAGACGTTTAGGTAACATCGGTAAATTGTAGTGTCAATCAGATGTCCTAATCAATCAGTATTTATTTTTCAGAGGGGATTGACACAAACATGCCTGCGCAGGCGCTTGCACGCCATCAGGTCAATAGTATGATCCTGCAATAGCGGAGGCTGCAGAGCAGCGCTAATGTCAAAGACACATACACATTATTTCAAATTGACCAGGATGCAGTGACACAAATATTTGGGGAGGTTTAGCCTTCCCAAGTCTACAGTACCCGCCCCCATGCCTCTGAACATTAAGACAACACTTTGATGATATAACATTTTAAGCTCTTCTGTATTATTTGTGTCACATTAAATCAACTGTACATATTGTACTGCTCATCTTCCATCTGTTGATATGTTGCTATGATGTCCATATTCACAAAATAAAGTGCCGTTACTAACAACGGCTAACCCGAAGTAAATGATAAAGCTGTTTACGGACGGCCATCTTTTCCAACTTGTGATTCTGGAACTCACTCAACTCGGATGTGACGTCACTCCCAGTTCCGACGTCCAATTTCCCAATGTAAATGGAACGCAGAATTAATGCTTGTCAGTCCGTCGTCATTGAACCAGTCAAGTGTAGTTCAGCTTTCTGTGTTTCTGGTTTAATCCTTGAGTTTTCCCTGTAGATGTGTTGCTCCCTTTTCCTCATGTCATCATAGTTTGTTCCCTCTTGTACCTGCTTTAATTTAAAAAATCTTGCTTTTTAAATTTTTATTTCTATACCCGCCTTGCCTCTTTTATACTGCATATGGATCCTGCCTTCCAAACCAACGGGAAAGCATCATTTTTAGGAGACTAGGCTGCTTACACACAGACCCATATTTAGCTGTAGATACAGTAGCTGTGTAGTGTAGGGGCTTTGGAAAGCAGGGACTCCCCCTTGGACATCTGACAGGATATAAATCAAACAAACCTGCCAGTGTTACATTTTGGTGCAAGCATTACAGACTGCACTGCATGCTGATAACGGGAGAAATGGGAGAAAGCTCCTTTTCTCACACTGAATATCCAGCCACTCCAGTTGCTTATTGCGTTACAAAGCCATGACTTTTTCTTTTGAATGTTATTTGCAAATGTCTTGACTAACTTCACAGGATCTATTCAACCTGGTTATAGGAATATCTGTATCATGATTGATGTAGATATTCTGGACAGGACTCACTCCTCATCCTGTGCTCCATTGGAAGACTTTAAGGTGAAATTAAAATATTTGTCCTCAAAGATAATGCAGTCCCACCAAATCTCTGGATGATCAGAGGATTCTTAAGGCTTTTTTGTAAAATGGTTGTTATATATAAATACCATAGCATAGCCTACATTTTTCTGATTGAAGGTGATTTTGAGTATTCTAAAACCCAGGTTAAGTGAATATACAACACACTCCGTTATCAGGTTTAGGGTTATCTGTATTTTGTACCATAAATCTTTGGAACCAGAGAAAGAAAGAAAATGGGATCTATGTGAGTCCTTCAATCCTACATGAATCGAGTCTAGCTTCTGCTAAAAATGATGCACTGTATTGGGTGATTCTCTGAATTCGGTGCACAATGGGTTCTCTGGTTTATGAAAAATATATTTTTAAAAATTGTGTTTCTGAACATTGCATCTGATGAAGGACTATTTGAACCTCTGAGAAAATACGTTTTCCCACCTTAGGCATTAAATCCCAAACATTACTAGGAATTTCTTTGTCACTTAGGTTGTTTTAAATTCAACCCCATAACAGGACAATTTGATTCCTGTATGATTATAATTCTAAAACATATTCAAACCAATTCTTCCAGTGCCTTGGTAATCACCTGTCCCTTGTGTAAAATAACTTATTGGAAGTATATTTTATTTGATTCTAAATAATAATAATTTGACTGTCAAGTAGGATATGGCAACTTAACGTACAAGCGGTCTTCATAAATCATGAAAATATACTTTAACACAAACATTAGATTTCGTATATGTTCTACTTGTCCTCTAAACGTTGCATACAGTTCAACAAACATGTATCTAATATTTGTTATTATTATCAAAAGATTTATGAAAATGTGTCAAATAACAGGGTTGAACACACTGTAACAGGGTTGAACACACTGTAACAGGGTTGAACACATTGTAACAGGGTTGAACACACTGTAACAGGGTTGAATGAATGACAACATTTAATCAACTTGAAATTGACTTAAATTCATTTATTAAAACAAACATGAGGAAAGAAGCATATCATAAGGTATGTAAAATAACATCACATTAGATTGAACGGATCTGTCCTATGAGAAGAAAAATGAAGAACAACAGCATAGGCTGAATGCTGCATACAAAATCTATCTGACTGGAATTGGTTTAACAATGTAACAATTGACATCACAACAGTTACACTCTAAATATAAACGTTAACATTAAAATAATTTCATGTGTTCTTCACAGGCTTTAATACAATTCATCTCTCATCTGTAGTATCAGCAGTAAAAAAGTACATTGCTGTCTCTTCTAAAATCTGAAAATTGAGCGTTCACTCAGCACTGAACTAATAAGTTTGATGAGTGAATGTGGATTTTCTTATCTGATCTGTTGTTCCTGCTTTTATGGTTCTTTCATCCATTAGTTAGACAGTCTGTCCCAGATCTCATTCTGAATTTGCATGTGACGTGAATCAAGTCCTGTCACAGGCTGAGGAGGTGGGATGAGCTCAAGCACATCATCAAAAGGATACCGTAGTACCTCCTCTTGTAGAGGCCAAAAGAACCTGTTTTTGGTTATTCCAGCGTGGTGCATGCATTTGACTTGGACGTCGATTTCATTTGTGGCAAGGATTATTCCTGGATACAATGTTTTATCATAAGTGAGCAGACACCACTTCCCTATTACCTCTGGGTTATCCCAATTGATTTCTTTCTGCCCTTGTGACACAGTAGCTGGCGACACGGTAGCTGGGACTTTCCTGACAAAGCTGAAATGCTTTGTATTCCAGCATTCACATACAAGCTTTCCATAGGTGGAGCACATGCAGCTGACATCTTGCGATGTTATCTCCCCTCGAGCAAGAGTGACGACCTGATGGATGTGCATGGTTCCTGGAACTGGTGGAATGGTGGACGGCATCCTTTGCAGTGCCTGCTCAACAGCTTCATCCTTGATAAAAAACAATTTGATCGAAGTGTCCATCTCAGAGAGGGCCTTGAAGAGCTCATAAGCATTGTTGATGTCCCGGCCATGGCTGATGAGGTTGTCTGCTGATCTCTTTAAGGCAGCACCAACACCATCTGGTGCTCCTTTGCCATGACTGGACTCCAGGTCCCTCTCAGTCCTCTCTTTTCAAGCTCTGTACTGAAGAGAAAAACGTTTCCTTTTTGCTTGTACTGCGTACAGGGCCCATCACTAAAAAAGTGCACAACAGACACCTCTGGGTGTGTGGTCTGCACATAGTCCAGTGCAGGTTTCAGATGTTCCCATATAGCAGCTGGACTCTTGTGCTTGGATGGTGAGATGGAGGTAAAGCAGGTTGGTTCTTGGGTTCCACCAACATAGATGATCCCTGTGTGAAGTGTGGCCTGTTGGTGGGATGATCCAAAGTGTACTGACTGAATTTCAGTGCTGTACTTACAAGAAAAGTTCTCAGAGATGTATCTCTTTTCCATCGCTCATGCTCTTTCCTGAGGTATTCTTCCCTTCTCTGTGAATCTGCATTTCTTCTCGCCCTGTACTCTCTTTGCCTCTCTGCATTTGATTTAGCCATCTGATATGAAAATAATGAACATGAAATCACATTTAGAGAAAAGGGGCTGGCTGGCTTAAGAACAGTCCAACCTTCAACCCTGTAACAATGATTCAACCCTGTAACAGTGTTTTTTGTTACAGGGTTGAATGTTACAGGGTTGAAGATTTTAGCTTAAAGCAGCCATAAGTCCACATTAGCTAGGGTATGGAGCACCATATGGCCTGAGGAAAGCAAGAAATTAATATATTTTTCCAAGAAAATTGTTTGCTTTTTCTCAAACAGTAGTAAATATCATTTATGCATGTAACAGTGTTGAAAGGTTGAGCTTTACGATGTCAATCTGACAATAAAAACAATGAAATATAGGTAAGAAAGTATGCTCACACTTACCTCTCTTTACAGTTTGAGGAGGGGAAATGTTGAGTGATGTCACTTCCTGGGTGCTGAGAAAGTTGGACTGAACCATTATTTTTTAATTGGTATGCTGTTATGGGGTTGAACAAAACTGGGGGACGTGATTAAATAGTGCTATTTTATAAATAATTCATGTATTTTTTTCACATTTTACACATTTCACTTTTATTTAGGTTAAAGTAGACAGGAAAATGATTATATTAGCAGAAAAAACTTGTCGTTACTGACTATTTTTATTTGTTTTATATTCAATGAAAAAGTAACTTTGCTCAGTAGGGACATGCTCATTTGGCTGACCTCTACGCCTCAGCAACCCATAACACTTTTCTAAACATAATTTTAAAAATATGTTCGTGTGTTATAATGCAAGGACACATGGATCTTTCCAGTTCTTGTTTTAAAATGCATTTTGTGGTTTACTTTATATGAAAATCTTTGAGGTAAATCTGTGGGACACAAAGTGCACCGATTTCAGAGAATCACCCTATTAATGACACTTTGATACAGCAGGTATTAGAGAACTGCAAGAACATCTCCAGACCAAATGACTTGCACATGGCCTATTATGGTGAGAAAATATTGCCTGAAACGCCTCCATTGGACTCCTGTGTTTACTTCTGTAACATAGTGACTTTAACTGCCATAAATATTATTTATGTCATTTTTGGTACGTTTGTTTACATATATTATTGATATGATTTATTTTCATCAATACTGATTCGTTGTATTAACACTATGTAGGAACTATGTTTACATCCCATGTTGTGCGGGGACACCTTTAGTTGTTGCAACCGCCTCCAAGAAGAAGCACGAGGGTTGTATACTCCGCTATGAGTTGAACGTTTCAGAGTTTAAGGTGATGTTGCAGTAGCTATTTGACGTTTTTTGTTTTCCTTTGACAAGTGAACTCATTTTCTCTCGGTTGTGTGCAGCCAGAGATTTACGTGTTCATGTTTCGTCACACATATTCATTTTGTCTTTAAAGTTGTGTGTGACATGAATGCGAGTTTATTTTGTTATGCATTCTTCATTTGAACAGTTCGACGGTGGATTTGATGACGGTGATGTTGGAGCGCAATTAAGATGAATAAATCCATCAGTAACAAAGAACTATGGTGCCGTGTATTACCTGGAGGGAGTGATAGTCGAACTCGGACCTGCATAACTTTCCCTGACCTGCTCGTGACCGACAACTCGTCAACACGGAAATACAGATAAGACACTGTTTAGCGTTAAGGACACACATTCAACAGGTTTTCATGAAGACCTCCATAAGCCAGACACTAAAGTGTGTGTTCTGAAACGTGACACAAAGATTGAAAAACTACAAGGGATGGTGTGTAACCTAATAACAATAACAGTGTAAGATATGAAGGGGCATTGATGTAATTGGCTTGTTGGTGGTTTATATTGGTCATTCATTATTGTATTGCATATCATATATTATAAATATTATATATATTATAAGTGCAATAGTTTACAAATAATATTGTTCCAAGCAAGTTCATTGAAGTGTCAACTGTCAACTTTGACTCTGTAATATTTTCAAGCCTTTATAATGTTTACTCTCCTTAAAGGGTTTATTTGAAAGACAGTGACCTAACTTAGTTTAACCCTTTCACCTGAGTATTTTGTGGAAAGGCTTGTTGTTAACTGTACTGCTTATGTGAGACAAGTTGATTATGTACAGGTAATTGCTAAATAATTGAACATGTCACAAACAAATCAAGAGACTCAGGGTGTAGCAGCTGTCATAGCACAAACTGCAGAGCCAGAGCAGACAGATGAGTCTAGCGAGGTACAACAAGTAGTACAGTCTGCAGAGCCTCGTAGAGGTGAAAGAGCCCGCACGTTAACTGAAAGGGGAAAGGAATTTCTGAAAGAAAAGACAAAAAGGCTTCTACTTCGCTTTGACAGTATTTAGGAACACTGGAAGGCTCTAACTAAAGTTGCTAAAAAAATCTGTGATAAAACAGGATCCCAGTGACATCATACAAGAACACATCCACACTATTCAAAGGGAATTATCTGAACTGAATACAGTTTATGATGAATACCAAAGGATTGACAGCCCAGCTCACGACATGCGCCGCAAGATGGACAACTGCATATCAGTCACCAGGGTTGTTGTACAGAATGCCCAGTCTATAATTTAAGGAACAAAGGAGGAGCTGATTTGGCCTGATGCAAGCTCTGTATTTGTATCTTCAATTTCAAGTGTTTCACCTCCAGCCAGATGGTTCTAAGGCTTCCTTTCGCTCTCATGTATCCTCAGTCAAAAGACAAGAAACTGCTGCAGAGTATGTAGCTACGCAAGCTGTATTGAAGATTAAGACTGAGTGCCACCAACAGAAACTGCAAATACTTGAAGCTGAGGATAAGCAGATAGTTGCAGACCAGGAAACAGCTGCATTAACTCGCCGTCTTCAAGGAGAAAAGGCTGAGAGACTGAGCATAGGATAGCAAAGGAGAGACAAGAGGCTGCTCTCTTAAAGAAACAACAAGAAGAGAATACTGCAAGAAAAAGGTCTGTAGAAGACTTGAAAAGAGAACTTTAGCGTTTGGAGGAGCTGAAAAGGCTGAATGCAGCCAAAGCAAGGCTTCAAGTCTATGATGGAAATGAGTTCCATACAGACCAAGGACTTACACCACCACAGAGCTCTGAAACGCCTATAGTTGTCCATCAGCACCCACAGGGTTTCATCCTCCGATTCCATCTCCATCCTTAGTGGGGATCCACTCAAGTTTAATCATTGGAAGCAGGGCTTGAAATGAACTTTTTTGTGTCCCACAACTGTCCCAAATTCTACTTTGTATTGTCCCGGATATAACCAGCAGTGTCCCAAATTTAAATTTGTATCGTCGCCCCCCCAATTATGCAGAATACATATAATTGATACTTTTTTTGTCACTTAATCATCACACCATGGACTCTGGTCCACCATATAAGTTTAAAATACTTATTCTTTTAAATATATGAATATTAGTCTGATCTGTTGACCCTCCTAGAGTAGAAGGGAAGAGAGTTGTTTTAAGACATGTTTCTATTGTTTCTCAATATCCAGACTAATTTATCATTGTCATGTCAACATCGAAGAATTCCGATTTGTATTTTTCAATTCAATATGGTATGGCTGTATGGTCTCTTGTGTTTTATGATCGGAACCCTCTATCTGGCAATACAATTGGTATGAATGATAATCAAAAAACAAGTTCCATAATACAGTTTAATAAATGTATCTGTTTTCAGTTGTAATTACAAGTTATCCTCACAAGTCAGTAGTACTATAGGAATATAAATAAATCTTCTGTCATTATTCATGAATGTCAATCATCTTGCTCTCACTCATTCACCCACCCCACCAGATCTCCCCCTTTACATTTACTCTGTGTCGTTAAACATGGGTCGTCAAGCCACTCCTGTTTCGCTTCTTGAATTGATCTGAAGTCCTCACATGCTTCAAGGATTCCCTTAAAGTGAGAGACCACTCACGATCAGCCAGGCCAAAGGTAGCCAGGTCAGTGATGTCCTCTGGCCAGTTGCTAAGATCAAACATGGTGGCAGCAGCTTTAAAGACACCATCATCAAGGCTGCAAAACCCTGTGGTGACGTAGTCACAGAAGCCATTGAATAGTTTTTCTTTCACTTTATGGAGGTTGTCATCATCCACCAGTTTCCTGTTGAGCTGTACACCAGAGTACATGTTTCCAGGAAAGGGCCCCACTTTATCCAGGAACTGCTTCAGATGCTGGCCTGGGACTGTCTGAAATACACGATCAAAGAAAAAGTCTTTCACTGTCACAATCACTACATATACACTGTAGCATACCCAATTCTCTCTAGGAAGTTTATTTACCAACTATTAATTGTGTTTACCTTCATGGCTACAAGAGCCAGGGTCGTCTTCTGCAGTCCATCTGACACCATCTGTAGTGTCAGCCCATCCCTCTGAAAGAGAAGGCTTTCTTTCAGCTCACTGAGAATGTCAAGAAGAAGATGAACAAAAATGACTGTCTTGAATTGCTTGAGTCCTTTCACAGTGTGGCTGGCCCGCCCCTTCATGAGGTCACTTGCTTCTCTATCATGCATGTCACTTGCGTGGCTCTCCAAATAGAAAAGGATGGCTTGGTAGTTCCTGATAAGGGCTGACAAACCATGGAGTGTGTGCGGAAGCCACCGTGTACCATCCATAGTCCCTGGTTTGACCAGATGTATGTCGAGGGCTTCTGCCACAGTCTTGAGCTCATGGCTAGCTTTGGCTGATGTATGGTAGTGTTTGTAGATTCCGTTGATAATTTGCTTCAGGTCTGTGAGAGCTGGAAAAGATTTCATGCTGTCTAATGCGGTCAGCTCAAGACGATGAGCCACACACCAGGTGGTCACCAGCGATCCAAACATCTCTTTCATTCTGGCAGACACTCCATTTCTATGCCCGATCATCACAGGCCACATCACATCCGAACCCAACCAACTTTGCTTTTAAGTCGTCTTCTGAAAGCCCAGCTTGATGAAGTCCAGACATTATGGCGTCTAGGATGCCTTGGCTGTTAGCATGCTGCAATGTCACCATAGTCAACATGGCGTTGACAGGTAGACCATTTTCAATATAGGTGACATAAATGATCTCCTGGTCCTGCACTGATCGGTCAACAGAAGAGTCAGACATTATAGAAAAAAATCTTGCAGCCTTTATCTTCTCTTCCAAAGACTTGTCCATGGTTTTGGCTATGTTGTCTATGAATGTCTGACAAGCGTGGTCATTTTTGTATGCGATTCCCAAATAGAGGCCATTCTTGAAATGCAGATTCACTAATTTGGGAAATGTTGTAAAGGGTTCCTCCTCCTTTGCAACATAGTATGCTATGTTAAATAGCTTGATTAATGTATCCTTAACACCCTGATCCATTCTTAGAAGACAGCTTGGCAGAGGTGCGTTCTCACAATCATTGTGAGCAGATGTAAGGACGTGCATTTTTAGTGTTCTCACACGTACATTGTTGCCACTTACACCGAGGAACAAAGAACTGTCTTTGGCCTTTGCTGGGAAGGATCTGCATGTTGAGTAGTACATCATTTTGGCAGCTGGATCAAACTCGTCAAAGGGGTATTGTTGCCTCCATTCAGGAAGCCACTTCCTCTTCGCCTCTTCGCCTCCTCTGTCCTTGGGCACTTGCAGCTCATGAATTTAATTAAGACAAAATACATGTTCATGTTATAATAATATAACATTACATAACATAGTAGGGTACAATGTTGTATAAAACTTTGTCTTAAAGCCCTGATGATGACTGACCCCTGTTTTGTTTTAATATACCGTATTTTATTCCGCACTATAGGGCGCACTGGATTATAAGGCGCACTGTCAATGAATGGTCTATTTTCGAAATGTTTTCATATATAAGGCGCACCGGACTATAAGGCGCATTAAGCGAAATGTTGTTACCTCCAGCGTTGTTATGCTCTATACCAGTGGTCTCCAACCTTTTTAAGCCCAAGATCCCTGACCTTCACCTTGGTGAGAGGCAAGATCTACCTATTTAAGCGTTGAAAGAAAAAGACAGCCCAGATTGTACTTCCAACTTCAGGCTAACTGTATTTGAATTACTTGAAATGCTTTGGTCCAACGTTCAAATTTATGCAACAAAAACACTGTAACTAGCTTATCAAACTGGCCATAGCTACACATCAACTTCAATTCTAACACATCAACTTCAATTCTAAATTATTCAATTTCATTTCAACACAAAAAGAAAAGGAATGTGGAATTTATGGAATTTTCCACATATGACAGTATTTATTTATGGTAGACAAGCAGATCATATCAAGTGTTACGCTTATCCACTGACGCTTCATTCAAGTCACATTAATATCAGCATTTTAGAAAATAGAGCTGTAATGCTAACAAAATTCTCAATGCAATTAGGCCAAGTACAGCTTCATGTCCAACACAAAAAATAAAGGTGTGGCCTATTTCCTTTTGTATGAGGTTAGTACTTTGTTCATAGAAGGCACACACACACAAAACACACTAGCAGTGAGCAGATCACATGCAGTGTTATGCTTATCCACTCAAGCTTCATGCAAGTTACATAACATCTGCATTTTAGAATATATATATATATCAATAAAATGTATTATTATTAAAATAGAACTGTAATTGTGTTTTAACAACATTCTCAGTCAGTGTAAATAAGCTCAGTGCAGTTATGTACCATCTTATGCATCATCACTTTTCACATTGCCATCAGATGTCAAAACTGGCATGTTACTCACCCAGGTTAGTGAGATGGCTGTGACTGAATACTGTCTGTGAGTGCTTTGTAGTTTGGCTCATAGCTACTGACAGCTAGTCTGAGACAGTCTGTGAGGTGTTTGTCAGTGAGGCGGCTCCTGTACTTTGATTTAATTATTTTCATCTGTGAAAACGCCATTTCACAGAGGTAAGTGGGTCCAAAGTGGGCACTCACTCTTAGTGCACATGAGGTGATGAGTGGAAACGTCTCCCTGCTGACAATTTCCCAAAAGGTACTGTCCTGTGATCTTACTTTCAGCTCAATGTCATTTTGCAAATCAACCATCTCCATGTCAACCCCACTAGGCAGAGCAAATACCTGCTGAAATTTGGCTGCTACCTGTTCCACATCAATGGTCAGGAATGGGTTTAAGACGAATGCAGCAACATCTTCCATGACGTCTAATTCACTAAAACGCCGACTGAACTCTGCTGCCACTTTGTCCAGGTGAACACAGTACTGCTCAGGGTGAAAAGCGTCCTTGCCACCGATGGCCTGTGACATTTTCTCCAGGTTGGGAAAGTGTGTCAGCCTCCCGTTTTTCAGCTGTGTGTTCCAAACACCAAGCTTGGCCATGAACGCATTCACTGCGCTTATCATGTGGGGCAGGTGTCGGTCTTTTCCCTGGAGCTCGTTGTTCAGTGCGTTCAGTTTTGCCGCCAGGTCTGTCAGAAACCCCAGATCCAGCAGCCACTGATCATCTGACAGCTCCTCATGCTCCTCGTTCCTTGTCTCCAGAAAAGTCTTTATCTCGGGCAGCAAAACAACAAATCGCTGCAGCACTTTGCCGTGACTCAACCACCGGACATCAGCGTGGAGGAGTCTCCGTACGCGGCATCGAGCTCATCCAATAACGCCTTGAATAAGCGGTGTTGAAGCGCTTTTGCTCTAATCGAGTTGATCAGTTTGAGCACCAGAGTCATAACTTGAGAAAAGTTCACGACTTTCCCCACCAAGGCCTGCTGGTGAATGACACAGTGGTAATTCACGAAGTCAGGAAAATCATGGTCATTAACGACACAGCACAATAAATCCAGCGCGCACACAGCGCATCGATGGGGCTCCATCAGTGGTAATTGCCACCAGTTTGTGAATCGGGATGTCTTTATCGCGGACATATTTTTTAACCGCGTTGTAAATATCCTCACCTCTCGTTCTCTCCTTTAAGTGCAAAAGAGTGAGGAGATCCTCTTTTGTTGTAGAGTCCGGGAACGCCATCCTGACAAATACAACAAGCTGAGCTGTGTCCATTACATCCAGGGTTTCATCAAACTGTAGTGAAAAATATTCAGTGTGACAAATCTTTTAACACTTGTCGATCCACGTCCCCTGACATTTCCTCGACCCTCCTCGCCACTGTATCGGGGCCAAGCTGGACACTGCGGAGCGTGGTTTTGATGTCGTCTTTGTTTTTGAAGCCGTTGAAAACCGTCTCTGCAGTGATGGCCATTGCCTCCTTGAATAAATCGCCATCTGTAAAAGGCTTCTTGTGTTTAGCCAAAAGGTGACTAATACGAAATGAAGCTTCAGTCGCAGCCTTATTTTGAGCAGCAGGTTTTGTGAAAAGCGACTGCTGAGCCTTCAACCCAGCTTTCAGCTCAGCAACTTTCCTAGCGCGGATTGCGCTCTTGGCGGGGAAACTGTCTTTGAATTTGTCGTGGTTGGTGTTGTGGTGCCGCTCCAGATTTCCTCTTTTAGACAGCGCCAGAGTTTGGTGGCACAGCATACAAACACACTTGTCTTTCACCATGGTGAAAATAAATTCCTCTTCCCATTCCTCATGGAAATTATACGTTTTCGACTTCTTTCTCGGAGCCTCCGCCATGCCAGCTGACAACATTGCCGTCTACTAGCTATCACCTGCTAGTGCCGTATATTGTCATTTTGCGACAGTTAATGTGCCAGTATCCTTCTTTGATCTTATTCTTCAATTTAATGCCGCCTGTTGCGCTGAAAAAATACAACGACTGGATCGGATAAGATAGAGAGAAAAAAAGGCGCTTGCAAAACGGAACATTAATCAGCCATAATGTATTTGTGTAATTATTTTTCTATTATTTTGGGGATCTACAGAGAATGATCGCGATCGACGGGTTGGCGACCACTGCTCTATACCGTAGTGAAGAGCAGCTGGGTATGTGACACTCTGAGGAAAGAGGAGGGGGAAACAGCGGAGCTGGAGTAATCCTTTTTTATTGTCTTCGCCGACAACGCAGCCAACCTGGCAACAACTTCACTTCCCAAAACTACTTCTTCCGCACACACACGCCCACCCCGCATGTCGCTCTCCTACACACTCCTTTTCTACATGCCGTAAAACGGATACATATTATATAATTATTAATTATATAACAGAAACAAAACAGTCAGATAAGTCAGTAATAAGTTCAGTTATAACATGTAAAATACAATAACGTTAGCGTATTCACAATAACTCTGAAAATTGTTCACTTAACATGTAAAATACAACACAATACTCTCACTTTTTCAGTTCATTCCTCGTCCCTCAAATTCTTCATCTTCAGTGTCCGAGTTGAACAGTTGGGCGATTACGGCATCCAGCATGCCCGGATCCCTTTCGTCATTATCCGAGTCAGTGTCGTTGCTGCTACCTGGCAGTTCAGTGATGATTCCGGCCTTCGTGAAAGCTCGGACCACAGTTGAGACTGATACATTAGCCCAGGCATCCACGATCCATTGGCAGATAGTGGCGTAAGTCGCCCGGCGCTGTCTCCCTGTCTTGGTGAATGTGTGTTCGCCTTCTGTCATCCACTGCTCCCACGCAGCTCGCAGTTTAACTTTGAACGCCCTGTTTACACCAATATCTAGCGGCTGGAGTACTTTAGTTAATCCACCCGGAATGATGGCAAACTCCGAATTAGTTTGCTTCACTTGTTTTTTGACAGCATCGGTGAGATGGGCACGCATGGAGTCGCAGATCAATAGGGACGGAGATTTGTGGAAAAAGCCATCCGGTCTCTTGACGTAAATTTCTCTCAGCCACTCCCTCATCTTTTCCTCGTCCATCCAGCCCTTCGGGTTAACTTTGATAGTCACGCCGGCTGGGAAATTTTCTTTTGGCAAAGTCTTCCTCTTGAAAATGACCATGGGTGGAAGTTTCTGGCCATTAGCCTGGCAACCGAGAACTACAGTGAAGGATGACTTCTCGTTCCCTGTCGTACGTATAGACACCGTTCCGTTCCGACTCTGTTCAATAATCCACTGTTCAATGTTGTCCTCTAACTGCGGCCATCTCGCGTTGTTTCCTCGGAAACTCTGTGTGGTCTTCTTTACTTGGCGCAGGTCATCTTCTTCCTCCACTTCCGTATCATTGATTCATTAATGTTGAATTCTCTCCCAGCTGCTCTATTCCCATGTTCTACTGCGTGACTGATAGCCTTGAGTTTGAAGTCTGCGTCGTAAGCGTGTCTCTTGACCAGTGCCATTTGGTGCAACTCCGCGACGCTCCTGACTACGGTAGCCGTAATGCTGCAAGCGGTGCGGCTTTGTAGTTTACCAAAGTCGTACTAAAACATTTTGACAGAGCGCCGTGAGCGCTGTGTACCACACAAAATCACTTCGAGGTCAGTAAGCACAACCAGAATTACCGTAATCCATATATAAGGCGCACTGGATTATAAAACGCACTGTTGTTTTTTGAGAACATTTAAGGCTTTTAAGTGCGCCTTATAGTCCGGAAAATACGGTAGATGTAGAACACAAAAAAATTATCAATTGTAGAATAAATGTTATTACAAAAGTGGTGAAATGCAACATTTGTATGAGCATTATAATCTTAGTCATTTTGATATTTTTCTCCAGCATTATTCGTACTGCCCTCGCAGGGCGTTTCTATGCAAAGCTAGACAGGTAGCTAATCCTCCAATAATCACAAGGCTTGAAGTTTACTGTAAGATTCTCATTGTGAAACTAGAAATACAATACAGAAATACAGCATACATTAGTACATATATTACTGATATACAAACAAAATACAATTCACCATTCTACCATCAAAGGCATATGAAAACAACAGCTTACTGTAAATGTAAGTGCAATAAGCACGCCAACATTTAAATGCAATAAGCCTAAACATAGTGCATTGACAATACTGCTACTACTAGCAAGCTAAATGTAAAGCTAGCTGCTAACTGCTTGCTAAATTAAGCATGTTCTAACACACTCTCTACATACAGGGAAAATGTTACAGACTCACATTTTCTACAACATATTAATGTTACACAGGTTAAACATTATGTTCTGGTACTGACAGATAAATAGTATCCAAAGCAAAAGCGTAACACGCAATGAACTCTGCAACACAGAGAGCCGGCTGCATGTCTTGACATCAACAGAATAAATTCCCCTATTACATGCACACATCCTAGGTACCGCAAAACAACACAGGAGGGCAGTATACACAATGCAAATCAACCTTAATGATTTATATTAAACAGTTTTACTTTGAAACTAATATTAATCTCCTTTAAACAAAGGCAACACAGATATACACAGATTTTTGTCGGCCTGTTGGGGGAGCCCTGATCCCAAAAAATGCAGACATGCACAATGGTCAGGTCAGTTCGTTCTTGTTAAAGACACGTTCGATCAAACTGCCTGTTCGCGAACGTGCCATCACTAATGCACATTTTAGCCTTGCTTTGGCGGGCAAAATTTACTGGGAGATTAGCTATGCACAAAAACAACTGGAACATTACTCTCTCTTAACATGACACATTATTCTCATACCAGAGTTGATTGACAAACTAAAATTACCCTGCGACCCCCTTTCTAATCGTCACCCAATCTGACTGAAGTTGTTGACCAAAAATACCTTACGTTTTTGCAGCTAAAGATTCTAGCATAGTCACTGACTGGCTGACAAAGAAAATACAAAAATGATAGGTTACACCTTTTATTCTGATCAACTGTATTTCACAACATTTTCACAAACTTCAAAAGAACATGAGACCGCATTTTAGGACGTTTGTATGCATTGTAAGGCACACTTCAGTTGCTAGCGTTAGCTATCGCTGAGCACTAGCTAACATTGACACTTAAGACAACTAACGTACCACAGTGGAAGACGATGAAACATGACCAGGATATGGGACGTCTTCGTTATGGGAGTCGGTGGTATAGGGACTTGCATCAGGGGGCTGTTTATTCAACCACCTCAGCATTTCTTTCTTCTTCTTTTTTTAACTGTTGTTGATGATGGTCTATCCTCTGACTCTATGAACGTTGCATTGGCGCGAGTCTAGCAGCAGTCAGCGGCAGAGTGGATGACGTAGAATGCATTCTATGATTTGACAGCCCTATCTTGAGTTGCCGCGGGAGCGTAAACCTTCTATAGTTTCGACGTTCACACGTTTTTATTAAATTATTAAAACCGAAAAAGATACTCATATTTAATGACTTTGCAAATAACACCCATTATGAAGTTTACTTAAAAAAAAATTCACTGTCCCGAAATAGTCCCAGACAAAATATATTTGTGTCCCAATAGGAATTTTTATGGTCCCTGGGACATCATTAATTGCGAGCCCTGATTGGAAGTCGTCCTTTCAGACACTAATTGAGAGTAAAAATATTTCAACTGCAGAGAAGATAGTCTTTCTTCAGAAATATGTTGGAGGAGCAGCTAAAGACGCCTTAGAAGGTCATTTTCTGATTGATTCAGGATATTCATATCACGCAGCATGGGACCTGCTCAATGAATGATATGGCGACCCTTTCGTAATTGCCAAAACCTTCCGAGACAAATTACATGCATGGCCAAAAATAGCCTCAAGGGAGAGTGCTGAGTTAAGCAAATTTGTGGACTTTTTACACAGTTGTGAATCTGCCATTGCTCACAATGAGAGTCTAAATGTTTTTAATGATGGAATTGAGAATCAAAGACTTACTGCCAAACTACCCGACTGGTTGAGCACCAGATGGAACCAAAAGGCCACACAATACCAACTGGAGCACAGAAGGTTCCCAAGCTTCAGTTATTTTGTGAGGTTCCTAACAGTGGAAGCAAGTATTGCCTGCAACCCCTATAACATCTTATCATGCATTACGGCAAAGTGAACATGACCACGCAAAGAACAAGAACCAAAATGTGGTGGCCTCCAAGAACCAAACTGTGGTGGCCTCCAAGAACCAAACTGTAGGTGCCAGGATCTTCACAACCAACACCAGCGAAAGGAACATAGTCAAGTGTGTGTTTTGTAAGAAAGTAGGTTCACAGCGTACACAAGTGTTAAAAATTCATTGAGAAGCCAATCACTGACTGAGTCAAATTTTATTCAGAGTGAGAGACTGTGCTTCGGCTGTTTGAGTCCTGGCCATCAATCCAAGAGATGTAGTAACCAGATGGTCTGCGACACCTGCTCCAAACGTCACCCTACATGCACGAAGATCACTCAAAACAACAACAAGAACAAAGGAGGGAACAATTTAAGGATAAAAGTTACAGTAAGGAAAGAAAGCCACAGTCAACACAACTAAAAGACGTCACCAAAGAAACCACATTCAACAGAGTGGTGCAAGATGGCAATAGTACCCAGACTTCAGCAATAGTACCTGTCTGTGTCAACGCCAAGTGATTCAAGCAAGGAAGTTCTCGTCTACGCTCTGCTAGATTCACAAAGTGATTCTTCATTCATTCTTGAGGAAGTAGCAGATGTTCTAGATACGAACACAGAACAAGCGAAGCTGAAACTGTCTACGATGTCGTCAAGGGGGACAATTGGACCTGGTAAAAGACTTAAAGGCCTATGGATAAGAGGGTTATTTTCCTCTAAGAACATCACATCGCCAGCAACTTACACTCGTTACTTCCTCCCTGCTAATCGGGGACACATCCTGACTCCAGAAACAGCCAAGGCATGGCCTCATTTGGCACATCTTGCAGAACACCTTGCTCCGCAAAAGGAATGTGAAATTGGTCTGCTGATCGGGTACAATCGCCCACAAGCTCTAATGCCTAGAAAGTTGTATGTGGGGAGGAAAACCAACCTTTTGCACAGAAAACCGATCTAGGTTGGAGCATAGTGAGTTATGGTAACCCATGTGAGCATTATAGTAATGCAATTGGAGTAAGTCATCGCATCATTGTAAAGCAAGTGACGCCTGAACCCAAAAAAACAGTTGAGCTCAAAAGAGAAGTTCACTATGTTTGCAAGACTCAGATCAAAGAAATGTTCTCTCCAGATGACATAATTAAGGGGATAGAATCCGATTTCAGTGAAAGGGTCGGAGAAGAAGCAACTGTCTCTCAGGAAGATCTCCACTTCTCTACTAAACTGAAAGATGTAATGAAACACAAACAAGATGGTCATTAAGAAATGCCCTTACCTTTCAAACAAGACAGACCAAATCTACCCCATAATAAGTCATGTGCTGTTCAGCGTCTAGTGTGCTTGGAACGAACCTTCAAGAGGGACCAGAAATGCTGTTCAGACTACATGAACTTCATGAAGGACATTATCACTCGTGGCGATGCAGAGAGGGTCCCAGAAGAAGCACTCAACAATCAACCAGTCTGGTATATTCCCCACCATGGGGTATACCACCCTCAAAAGCCGGGGAAGATACGTATTGTCTTTGATTGTTCAGCAAGGTTCAAAGACACATCATTGAACGACCACCTTCTTACTGGGCCAGAGCTCACAAACACCTTGGTGGGAGTTCTTTGTAGGTGTCGCAAGGGCCCAATTGCTATTATGTGTGATGTCGAACGAATGTTCCATCAGTTCCATGTAAGGCCTGAAGACCAAGACTACCTGAGGTTCTTATGGTGGGAGAACGGTGATCTAGGGTCTCCGCCATCAGTTTATCGGATGAAGGTCCATCAGTTTGGGGCAGCCTCCTCACCTGGCTGTGCCAACTTTGGTCTTAAACATCTAGCTACTGAAGGTCAGGATCAATTTAGCCAAAACGCTGTTAAATTCATCCAAAGGAATTTTTATGTTGACGATGGGATGGCGAGTGTAACGTCGGATGCTGAGGCTATCCCGCTTATCAAGGAAGCAAGAGAGCTCTGCAGCACAGGCAAGCTGAGACTGCATAAGTTGATTTCCAACAGCGAGAACGTATTGAAGTCAATACCAAAGGAAGAGTGCGCTGAAAGTGTCAAAGACCTGGATAGGGCTTTAGGAGAGTCGCTCATGGAAAGAGCTCTTGGTGTTCAATGGGGCGTCTCCTCCAATGACTTCCAGTTCAGAGTTACTGTCAAGGAACATGCACTGACCAGAAGAGGAGTGCTATCCACAGTAGCTTCCATCTACGACCCTTTGGGGTTCGTAGCACCTTTCATCCTCCGGGGAAAGATGGTCTTGCAACAACTGTGTCGAGATAAGGTTGGTTGGGACGAGCCACTTCCAGAAGAGCTCAGAGCACGGTGGGAGTCATGGCTACAAGATCTTCATAACTTGTCTAATGTAAAGATCAGAAGGTGCTACATCCCAGCAAACTTCACGGATGTCAAGCAGTATGAGCTTCATCACTTCTCCGACCGGACGTTGCTTGACCGCCTGACAAGGTTGTCTGACTGGAAAAGAGCTGTCAAGGCCATTGCTCATCTTAAGCATCATGCTAAGCAAATCAAGGGTCTCAAACTGAAAATAAATTAAGCCACATGTGTTGAGGAAAGACAGGAGGCAGAGCTTTTCTTAATCAAACTGGTCCAAACAGAAGCATTCAGCAGTGAGATCAAAGGTATAAGGGAAGGCAAGGAAGTAAAACCCAAGGACAAAGCAAACAAGCTACACAAACTAAGTCCATTTGTAGATGAGTACGGTGTGCTCAGGGTTGGTGGACGTTTGACAAGGTCCAGCCTTCATCCACATGTCAAGCATCCTGCCATTGTACCAAAGGCAAGTCATCTGTCCTCTTTGCTTATTAAGCACTACCATGACAAGGTACATCATCAAGGAAGAGGAATTACTGTAAATTAATTGCCAGTGGAATACGGGTCATAGGATGCAGCAGCGCAGTTGCCTCGCACATCTTCAAGTGCACAACGTGCAGAAAGTACAGAAGGAACACACACGATCCAAAGATGGCAGACTTGCCAGAAGAGAGAATGGAAATTACACCTCCATTCACATATTGTAGCATAGATTGCTTCGGACCGTTCTCACTGCAAAAAGCATCCATCTTATAACAAGAAAAACATAATGTTATTTGAGTTTATACAGACTTGAAACAAGTGTAATAATCTGCCAGTGTAGTGAAATAAGTAGACTTATTAAGAATTCCTAAAATAAGAATAATAATTCTTGAAATAAGAAATATATCTGGATGCTAGAAAAGTGTCAAATGTCCTGAAGTAAGCAGGGAAACACTTATTCCATGCACAGGTATAAGCCAAATATACTCAAAAGAAGTTGTCAAATGTTCTTTTACCATTTGTTTATTTCTGAATTCAAGTAGACAGATCTCAAAAACCAGAACCTTTGTCCTTGAAATAAAAAAGCTTTCTGGATGGTAAACAAGTCACAAATATTTCAAAATACTTAGAGAAACACATATTCCAAGCAGAATTTTACTCAAAACAATAGTTCTTAAATATTCAATATTTAAGAAATCATCCAATATGCATTAGTACCATTTTCTGACATTTTTCAAAACTTATGAATTAATCATGACGATAATTGACCATCTTTAGTTCAAACACAACACAATTACACAAATTAGCCTTGTGGTGCCACGGACCTGAGACAGAATGTTTGGCAATGACTAAATACCTACAAGGGCAAGTACTTAATGTTGAATAATACAAATAAATATTTTAAACTGAAATTATAAAATTGAAAGCCACTCAACATTACTTTGTGTTAGATAACCAACAATGAAGAATTGTACCTTAAGAGCTTCAATATTACTGTTTTCTCTTATTCTTGAACAAAAACTCTCAAACACTGAATGTGTCATGTCTCTAGTGTCCAAAGTAGCAATGCAAAAACAGACACTGGTACCAGTATCAATTGTTAACAATAACTAGCTCAACTACCACCTAGTTCACCCACATTATCGAAGCGAGCATGAGTTGTGCCCAGCAAATGGACACAACTCATGCAATGTATAGACCTAAAAATGACTCTGGCTTTATAATTACATTACAAATGCAAAGTTGCAATTTTCAGTTGATCATTTGTAAAGTGCAATGATTACATTTTTGTGGCTAGTTGCACCTTAACAACAAAGGTGGGCATCCTGCTGGCTGAATGTTGGCAATGCCCACAGAGAGGTGGCTATGCCAAGAGACCCTTACATTGAAGGTGCAGCTACCTGCAGTTTGAGGAAAGGACATCTCTAAAATGATACGGAAACAGTGCTGGAAATTTAAACATTGCACTTTACAAATGATGGGCTGAATATTGCAACTTTGTCTGTGTACATGAGTTGTTTTCTGGGATATTTTATTCTCTCCCAATCTCCAACCGCCAAGATCTACTCCCCAATAAAAGCTTTCCACTCAGCCATGGCTTTTTTGTATGAGGCTGTGGCGTCTCTGTCATGGATAGTGTCCTTCAATAATTCTGTTTGAATAACATATAGGATGGTTGCAACACACTTCGGATAAGTTAGATGTATTGTGTAGTAATACGCCATTAGGTATAGCAAACCCATGCAGGTCTTGCTTGGCAAAGGTGGTGATGGGAGTGGTTCCTATGGCGACAAGGCAGTTGGAGTCATCTACAAGTAAGACAGGGCTGGACAGAGATCTCTTCTGGAGGTAGACGGTAGGATCTTCTGTAGGCTAAAGGAGATAGCAAAACTCTGATAAACATCCATAAGATAGAACTACCAAAGCAGACCCTCTACTACCATTATGTATATATTGCATCTATGACTGAAGTTATAATTATTTGCATGTAGTATGTGAATCCAAAGACGGCACCATTTTATGTACTGATGAAAATACAAAAACATGTCTTCCAATAAAAATTGCTTAACCTCCTGCTGAAAGCTGGTTTACATGCCGACTTCTTCCAAAGGAGGGAGCGGTGCCACCAAGCTCCAAATTGCAACAGTGCTTATGCTTGAAGTTACAATTATTTCAACTGTACTATTATTGCCGCTGAAAGAATGTCCTTTCACGACAAGACAGCTTAAAAACCAGCAACATATTTTATTAAATGTTGTCCTAATTGTGAAAAGCGACCCCATTATACACTTACAAAAAGGATAAAGCATGGAAGTAAATGGCTTTATAGACACAACTAAAAAGAACATCAAGATTTGAATGTGACACAATAGCTCACCTGAAGAACATGTATCAATGCCTCACTGGCATTTCCCAATTTCTTAGGCGGTGCAGCTGGTGAAGGAAAGAGTATAGGGAGTGCAAATTCCACTATGAGAAGAGAGAAGAGAAAGCGAACAGGTGGATGGAAAGACAGAGACTGTATTAACTGTTTTAGCTCACACAATCTGTATTACCATAACTACAGTTTAGACACATGAAACAAAGGATAATGCATATAAAGTCATATGAATATATAACTGACTTAAGGTCAAAGTTATTCATTTTTAGGAGACATGCACTGTGAGGTTAATATAGGGTGCACTGAAGCATCAGCATAGGCAACATGCTCCCTGGAGGTAGCCGATGTCTGGTGTTTAGTTCGTTGGTGTTGTGACTTAGTAAGCTACTGCTGCAGATGTTGCATCAGACACCATTAAAGACGCACACATTTGAAGTCCGTTCGTCATTCAGCCAATAACTGTTTCAGAAATTGCAATGTCATCTGGGCCAACCCAGTTGGATTGCTCCCAATTCCTTAGTGAAAAGTTGATCTCCGCAAGTTTGTGAATAGGTTTTAAAATACAACTTTTAGCTAGGAACTTAAAGTGTGATAGAGGGATCCTACTTATGGTAAGATAACAAAAAAGTGTGAAAATGCCCCCAGAGCATTATCATTCTAAATATATTTGGTCAGCCTTGCATCAATGACACTCGCCTTTTCACAGTCATATCTTCAACAACACACTGTAGACACTAAGAGGTGACTTGCCACCGTCCAGGGTCATAGGTGGTTTCATCACTTTCTTCCAAATCCGTAAAACTTCACTTTAGCAACAAAGTCGTCCCATCTCTTCTTTACTTCTGCTATGTATTTGTGGTTGTCTTTATCCAGGATTCGACACAGCCCTGACACCACCTACAGAGTGAATAAGTATTAAAATCTGGAACTTTTGTTGAAAAGTAAAAATGTGTAGTCATTCACTAACATTCTGAAGATCCTTGAAGCATGGATCGGCATCCAGGGCCTTTGTGTGTCTGTCCTCTTTCAGGACATCACTGTCGATGAACAGTCTTCTTGCTTCAAACTCAAGATCAAGGAGTTGAGAGACAGCATCTTTGTTTGGTTTTTTATTGTTGTACATCTCATGCAGAGTCTTAAAATGCCTGGCCTGTGCTTGCAGACTACCCTTGTCCATTAAAATGAAAAATGATTATGTGCACTTCGAACTGTCATAAATTGTCTCCCTTTAGAAGCAGCCCTGTTATGCCTGGGTGATGTCTGTAAAGATATTCAGACAACACACAAGTAGAAAAGTTTGGAGACTCAGGACTTACCTTCTTCTTCCTCCCCGGGCTCTGGGTCCTCTGCTGGGCAAAGTGTACCATGGAGGGCCTTTACCTGCTGCTTTTTGGCTCCCTGGTGTGAATTGGGAGACTGGATGACCATACTGGATCGCTGGTCCGCGGTGTAATTGGGCAGCCGGCGGCCCGAGCTGGTTACTGTAGAAGCTAGATAGATTAGATATTTATTTGTCCTTTCAAAAATGCATTTTGTGCCTTACCGCAATTGTCGAACAATAAATCAGAAATCGACAATGACATGCTCACATAACTAAGCTGCCTGAAAGGTTAAAATGTTCTCTACAAAATGAATGACAGAAAATAATAATCCCAAATAATTATTAAGGTTTTGATTCAAACACAAACATACCTTTGAATATTGACACTGTAACATCATCCAGTTTATCCATTGTCCCATCTATAACCTGGTAGGAAGAAAAAATATTGTTTAAGATATCTTTGAGAAGTTACCCCAGATGACTCAAGGTCGTATTTACACTGTAGAAGTCAAAAGTTGCAATAACAGACAACGTGGACCAATAAGCTGCTGCACACGAGCAATGGAGAATGAGGATTGAGTTCACTAAAACCTCTATATCTCAGCCTCCGTTTTAGATAAACAAATCATTTGGGGGCAAAAAACATTTTAGAGCTAAAATGTAAATAAAAAAGTGGCGGTTTAATAAAAAATGACTGCCTTTAAAGACAAAAACTATAAACAAGAAAGTAGAACATAATTTGAATTCTAGCAGCTTTACAAGTGTGATTGAATTCAATGAATATTAAGCTAGCTAGCTAGCTAACAGACATAATATTCATTGAATTTTTAACCCAGCAATATTGGTACCGTCACAAATGAATGTGCTTTTATTATAATATGAATACATACCTTCTCTCCAATGTGTGGCCTTCTTTTCTTTCTAACCTTGTGAACTTGCTACTAGACAATGATACAGTGGAGGGTTGAAGTCCTTCGTGAGATACAGGGATTGGTTGGTCTTCTCCTTTTACTTTTAATCATGCTTGGACAAACTCAAAGCTGCATTCAATTTGTGTGACCAAAGGATAAGTGAAAGACAAATAATAATCTGGGTAAATAGGGATGATACAATTTAGCATTTGAGGAAAAAAAAAAGGTGACGATAGCGTTTGAAATTGCTAATACATATTCTTTTTGTAGTTTTCATATCGCAGCAACTACTAAAAATGATAGATCAGAGAAACCCCCCCCCCCCCATTGTTATTATGGTATTGACCCAACCAACACGCCAAAGCCAAGGCCCGCCAGGAAGTATTGCAGAACTAGGAGATATAACAGTACTGGCCCGGGCTGTGGTTCAAGTTTGCCTTTAGCAGATATTTTGAATCAACATCTGTCAGCTTCCATCTCCTCCTCAGTTCTGAAGGTTTTGAGGAACATGGCGTATTGGCGGTGAGTAGTGCTGCGTACCTGGAGTCACATTCAGGTTCAGGTCCGGACTCAAGTCCAGAGGTTCAGGTTCAGGTCCGGACTTATAAGTCCGGACCTGAACCCATGGCTTGAGTAACTAAAGTGAACTTATTGCAAGCTAATTATCAATTAAAAATAAACTCATCAACTCAAATTCAAACTCGTCCGGTTTATTGTGTTCCCTCATACTGTCCTTCCAACTTGTGTCTACATTTCTCTACAAAGTACCAATGTTAAAAAAAAGTTACAAACACTTTTTGCCACTTAGTCTACAAATGACTTATGACAGCAACTACAGTAAACTACTAGTCTACTACAAAGTTCAAACATGTATTTCATTTACCAAACTAAAGTAACCAAACAGTCCCTGAGCTGACTGAGCCTAAATCCCTAAAACGTTGCTGAAAGGTAGTGTAGACTATAATACGCATTACACTGTTACACACCTACTATACAGACAGTATACACTGTAGTGACTGTACAGTCTAGACTCTAGAGTGTAGTGTACTGTCTGTACACCATGTATTCTCTACATTTCTACATGTGTACATACTACATACATAGTGATGTACATACATACATACAATTTTGATACAAATGTCATACATAGTTAAATTAAGCATCTATCATCTATGTCACTCGGACAGTGAGGAGTGAGGAGACTGTGGACTCAAGACTCAAGATTCAATATGCAAGAGTACAAGTGTATGTGTTCTTGTTCAAGAACAGCAGCATATTGACATTGTCTGGGTCAAGTGTTGCTCTTTCGGCAGACACTATATCACCAGCAGTGCTAAAGACACGCTCACTTGGCACACTTGTACCAGGAACAATCAGGTACTTCCTTGCGAATGTACTGAGCAATGGTAGCTCATCAGATTTTTTTTGCTATCCAGGATTAGGCTGTGAGATGGCCTGTCCAGTGCCTTCTGTTTCTCCTTTAGCACTACCTTGCCAAGATATGAGTTGCGGAAAAATATGATGCGAGGTCGTTATTTTGCTCGCCAAACATCGCCGCCAATGTGGCTGAGGCTGCATGTGGAGTACTTTCTATTTTGTGGTTTCGCCTCAAGTGCCTAGCTATGTTCGATGTTCCCCCAGCGCACTTGATGACTTTCCCACACAGGTTACACTTCGCAGTATCTAGCGGCAGTTTCGTCACATGATCCACCTTACTGGATGTAAAGCCCCACGGCATTGTGTTTACATGACCCGTGACGCCGTAGACCAAACAAAGGAGTTAGCTACACTACCAAATATCCAATATGGCGGCCACAGCAGCCCACGCTGTCAACTATGTCTAAGCCAATCACATCGCTAGCTTCCCTTGACGTCACACAGATCTCGCGAGCAGTTGCGATATTTTGCGAGACTTGTTGAGTTCAGTACTGGCCGCCATATCAGAAGCCAACACGATGTTTTTCGTCTTTTCTCAGCGTTAATTTTTCGATCTATGGAAGGTTTTAGATGGTTTAGAATAAAAAGGGAAATATACGTAAGTGCTAGTTTTTTTGCGAGTCCAAGTACCGGTTCCCGACGTTCCGGTTTTAACCGGACTTGAATCGAAACTTTTTACAAGTCCAGTACCGGTTCGGCGTACCGGTACGCAGCACTAGCGGTGAGTGATTTGCTTTGTTTTTTTTGCGTTAACATTGAAGTCTCTGCTGAGCCATATTAACAAGGCACATGGCCGCAGTCCAGATTTCCGTGTTGTATGTGGAATTAATGGATGTACCGGAGAATACGGAGTTTTCAACTCGTTCTCCTACCACATCAGATGCAGACATGCTCTGTGTTTTGAAAATGGAAGCCAGCCTTCTGGGTGGATGACAACTGCATCCGAACCATCTGGAGTTGGACGTGAATATTTTGATATACCCATTTTTTCTGGTTGTGCCACTGCAACACCAGGGATGCAAAGGACCAACAGTCAAGTCAGCACATGTGTCCATTCACAGCAGGAGCAACAGGTTGAGGAATTCCCGATTCCAACCTCCTGATCAGGTAGGATGTAGCAGAGTTATTACACATGGCCATAGCCATCAGCCAGCAACCTTTAGGTGAGTCAATTTTTAAATCAATTAAGTTAAAAATAATAACTTATGAGAACAAGTTAGTAATTTCTAAGTATGCCCTTGGTCCATGTTGAAATCAGTGGCAACTGGTGACTCCAAAAATTGGGGAAGGACAGGAGGAAAACTAAGCCATGGCGTCATGTTATTTTATTATCTTGTTTTGTACTTGCATTTCTATTTTATGTATATTCTCAGTGCTGCTTGACATACAGTGGTATGCAAAAGTTTGGGCACCCCTTAGGAAAACCACTGCATCAGTTTGTCACTTGCTGAGCTTTTGAAGCAGCAACTTCATTTTAACATATGTTATACCTTATGGTAACAGAAACATCTCAGTAGTGAAATAACTTTTATTGGTCAAACAGAAACATGTGTATGTGCATTCAAACAAAAATAGGCATGTGCATAAATTTGGGCACCCCTAAGAAATAATTCCATTAATATTTAGTATTGCCTCCTTTTGCTGCAATAACGGCCTGTAGACGCCTCCTGTAGCCACAGACAAGTCCCTTAAGCCTGGCAGGTGGTATTTTGGCCCATTCTTCCACACAAAACGTCTCCAGTTCAGTCAGGTTTCTTGGCCTCCGTGCATGGACAGCCTTCTTCAAATAAATCCATACATTTTCAATGATGTTAAGGTCTGGGGACTGGGATGGCCATTCCAGAACATTGTACCTGTGCTTCTGCATGAATTCCTTGGTGGATTTTGATCGGTGCTTAGGATCATTGTCCTGCTGAAAAATCCAACCCCGGCGTAGCTTCAACTTTGTGACTGACTCTAGAACATTCTTGTCAAGAATCTCCTGGTACTGTAAGGAATTCATGTGGCCCTCAACTTTAACAAGTTTTCCAGTACCTGTGCTAGCCACACAGCCCCATAACATGATAGATCCTCCACCAAATTTTACAGTGGGCAACAAGTTCTTTTCATTGAATGCAGTGTGTTTTTTTCGCCATGCATACCTGTTCATGTTATGACCAAATAACTCAATCTTGGTCTCATCTGACCACAGTATTTTGTTCCAAAATGCTTCTGGCTTGTCCAGATGTGCTTTTGCATACCTCATGCGACTCTTCTTGTGATTAACACTCAGGAAAGGCTTTTTGCACATCACCCTTCCAATGAGCTCTTCCTGGTGCAAAGTACGCTGGATTGTGGAACGGTGAACAACTACACCATCAGCAGCCAGATGTTGTTGTAGTTCTCTGGAGGTGGTCTGTGGCTTCTCTGTGACCATTTTCACCATCCTTCGCCTGTGCCTTTCCCCTATTTTTGTCGGCCTACCACATCTTTCCTTCACACGGACTGTTCCTGTGGCCTTCCATTTCACAACTACGTTTCTGACTGTGGAGACAGACAGTTTAAACCTGTCAGATAATTTTTTGTACCCTTCTCCTAATTTATAATGTTGGATTATCTTAGCTTTCAGGTCAGTGGAGAGTTGTTTTGAGGTCCCCATCTTGCCACTCCCTAAGAAAGAACCTAGGCCAGGCACAGCCAGCTATTACCTATGTTAAATAGCCTTTTTCATGATTGGTTCCACCTGTCTTTGTAATTGAAGGTCTAATGAGCTAATCAAAGCAATTTCGTGCAGCAACCTGTCAGCTATAAATCCGTACAGGTGTTGAAATGAATGCTATTTATAAGGGTGCCCAAACTTTTGCACATCCCATTTTTTGCATTTTATTTTATTATAATAAAACTATGTAATGCTACCCTAAGAATTTTGGTCTGGAAAACACTAAAACGTCTACATCTTTGTAGGAAAACAAATGTTGTTGCTGTGATCTTCTATTATAAAGGAAAAGCAAATTGTCATGAAATCTCAGAGGGGTGCCCAAACTTTTGCATACCACTGTATAGGGCTGAACGATTTTAAGAAAAAATTGAAATTGCGATTTTTCTGGCAGAGATTGCGATTTCGATTTCTCCACGATTTTTTTTATTTAAACAAGTTTCAGTGTAACAACAAAGTGGAGCAAAAAAAGAAGTCTTACCTTAAAAGTAGTGCAAAATGGCTCAAAGGAGCTAGCTTATGAACCTCAACATCAGCAGCAGTTACAGATATTCAACCCGTGTATCCAGAAACCTGTGCTGCTTCAAATAAAGTGGCAAGAGGAAGTGAAATGTAAAGGTAGTAAAACTAAATAATAATAATAATAAAAAAAATACATTTTCCTCATCAACAAAAGATGTCCAACTGGTTACATTATTTAACATCTAGTCTGTAAACAAAAGATAAGTAAAAAAGAGTGAACACCTTTTTTAATGGAACAAAGACATGTCAGGGTAAGGTGCAGAAGAACAACAACAAAAATCAATAAATCTTCCCCTTCATCCCTTCAGAGATTTTTGGCCAAGAAAACCAACATGTCAACCTTTGCTGGCTTCAGACTTGCACGCTGACATGTGACAATATTGCCACTGGCACTGAACAGTCTCTCTGATGGTGCACTCATTGCTGGTATGCAAAGGTACTTACGAGCCAACTTGCTAAGCCATGGGAAGTTGACATTGTGCACTCTCCACCAGGCCAGTGGATCTTGCTCTCCATCAATGGTAGGAGTTATGAGGTAGTTGTCCAGTTCTGCTTTAATGGTATCCTCCAACTGCACAGTAGAGGAAGCAGGGACCGCCTTGGTCTTGAAAAAGCTGCCCAGTGACCGCTTTCGCTTTGTAGAGGTGGATGGTGGTTCTTCTTCTGCACTCAGGGGCATGGGATGGGTTGTGACACAAGCCCTCTGCTCCTGCAACACACAGTAATAAGAGGCATCAATGTTTTGCTATCAGTTGTGATTAAGACCAACGAGGCATTTTGTCTAAAAGTTTAAAATGTCAGTAGAGTATAGTTCAAAAATAAAAAACACAAATACAACTTTGTTTTATTTTGAAACAACAAAGAAAAAGGAAAGCTTACCTTTTGTGCCACCTGTTCCATTTCCATCTTCACTCTGTCTTTGATGTATGGGACATTCTCTTCACTTATGTAGCTCTTCTTGAATCTTGGATCAAGGAAGGATGTGATGTCCAAGAGCTCCTGTGTCACTGGGTCGCTGTATTTCTCTTCAATGTAGTGGAGAGCTCTTGATTTGATCTCCTTGGTGAGATTCGTGTCCTGGTCAGTTTCAGCAAGCGTTGCTGTTCTGAGGAGATGGAGCACTGGCTTCAGGTATGACACGCTTACGTAGTCCTCACCTGAGAGGGCGTCTGTGAACTCCTGAAGAGGACCGAGGGCATTGTTTACAGATTCAAGGACATCTGTGTCTTGCCAAGTGAGGACCAGGTGCCGCGTCTTCCTGTCTTCAGACAGAACCTGGCACAGTGCCTTGCTCTGCTCCAACACCCTCCCAATCATTTTCTGCCGGGAGCCCCATCGTGTCGGACATTCAGTGACCAGTGACTGTTGAGGTAGGTTCAAGTCTTGCTGTGCCTGTTTTAGTGCCGCCTTCTTCTTCCAGCTGTGAGTGAAGACCGCAACCAGCTGCTTGCAAAGTCCTGTGGCCCGTTTGATTCTTTGCTCATCTTTGACAGCATTTTCTGGGGGAAAACATTACATGTATTACAGTATGAAAAGCCATAAGGATAGCTCATAACACAGTATTCATAACATACCATTGATTACATCTGTTGTCATGTATTTAGTTCAATGACGTTTTTTTAGCAGCACTTCAGGTGGTACTACCACAGTAAGTTATTGCCCATAAATTAATTTGTAATTGGTAATTAATGCACAAGCAATTAATATGCTTCTTAGATATTCCACTAAAAACCAAAAAATCATTTAATCCGTATAGTGGCATCAGCTGATGTTGCACCAGCCTGACATGTGCTACTACTAAAACACGTTAGCTGTTTATTGTACCAAAAACACGTTAGCTGTTTATTGTACCAAAAACACGCTAGCTGTTTATTGTACCAAAAACACGCTAGCTGTTTATTGTACCAAAAACACGCTAGCTGTTTATTGTACCAAAAACACGCTAGCTGTTTATTGTACCAAAAACACGTTTCCCCCTCGCACCGAAACACACATTACATGGCCTCACTAATCCCTAATCCTTAAAACGTGCACACACATACAAAGTTTACCGATGAAAGGGTTCATTTTTCTCCCTAGGATAAACAGTATGTTAAAGTAGCATTGCGCTAACAGTTGGTCAGCTAACGACAGCTTGACAACAAACTTCTCGGCGCTTCGTCCCCAGATAATACGAACTCTCACACTTGTAGTAACCTTGTAAACATACACACTCGCACAAACACACATTCTTGTACTTACCAATTGCAAGATGCAGCCTGTGTCCGAAGCACTGCAGTCTGGTCCATTGGTTAAGTCCCATTGCTTTGACCATATTTGAAGCGTTGTCTGTTATTATGCACGTCTGGGCCTCTTCTTTTAGACCCCAGTTGGCCAAGCACTCCTTCAACCCCATGGCAATATTCTCCCCGGTATGGTCAGTGGGGAAGTATGCTTGAAATTGAATGACAAGCTACACACTGACTTGGGTGGCGAACACGTGATCTGGTCACGCGCAGCCTGCAGCTTTCTGATCGGTAGCTGACACAGAGCCTTGGGCATTCATGTGAAATTATTGACGAAATTATTATTATTAATATACACCAAGCAAAAACCGCAGCTTTGACGATCCCAAAATCGTGTTGTCTGAGATCGCGATTTTCGGTCCAAAACGATAGATCGTTCAGCCCTACCACTGTATGTGCTCTTGTGTTTCTAATTTGTGTATGTCATAAAGGGGGGTCTTATATGGGTTTATTTACTTTTACTCTGGAAATATTTAAATCTGGAAAGCACTTTGCTATATAAATACTAATTATTATTATTATTATTATTATTACTAGTATATTATTATACTAGTTCGCTACTTATCTCTACTTTCTTCTGTCCAATGAAAACTTAAGCAGTAAAACAGTGATTGATCGATGATTTGATCTTCCTCTTGCCTCTCAGAAATAGTGGAGCAACCTCCTCTGCCTCTATGGACCAGCCGCACTGGTTGAAATGCATAGCAGTTTTCACTAGCCAGAACACAGGACCTTCTTCCTGTAATTATTTTCACAGACACTATTTAATTGGACAGGGGCTGCTGGTGTAAAAGCCATATCTTACATGATAATATTACTCTAACGTACAACACTTGACTTAAGTAGTCTTTCTTCTAATTGTGTATTATTACTTTGAATATGTCTCCAGGAAGAAGCGGGTACATCTGGCGGAGATCTTTCCAGACGTGCAGTTTCATTTGCCATCAATGTCCGTGAAAAATGCCACCTGTCCCAGGTATTGCATCTATTAGTTGCTTTGTACAAAAGTGTCTACTAATTGACAATGAATGTAAGTGTGCCTGTAGTCAAAGGGGTTGAAGAGTGGTGATAATCTTTGTATGTCATTTTCAACCTTGTGTTCAGACATGGGGGCACTTTAGTAATGTTAGTTAGCTATGGACACTCGGACTGTAAATGCATGCTCTGATGTATTTTTTATTTTTGTATTTTCTCTTTCAGAGAAGTGTCAACGATATTGTCCGGGGGTCCAACAGTATCAAGCGGCTCTTCTGGATACCTTGAGAGACAAAATGAAGAGGGTCTTCGAGAGTCATTCAGGGAGTACGACGCTGCTCCAAGAGGAAGCATTGGCAACATTTGATCATTTTCAGGATCCTTTCACCCTAATGGCCACCACATACATGCAGGATAGCACCATTCAGAATCTTTTTAACCCAGTGAAACCAGAGGAAATAGTTGTGTCTCAAAAGGTTTGTAGAGTTAAAAAGGGAGACTCAAGAGTTCTTGTAATCACAAACTAAAGTTTTTACTATATACCCCTAATTAATAGTCTACAACAGCTGTTGTCCGACTCCAGAATCTTTGATATGATCAACACTGCAGCACAAAGCTGCAACAAAGATGGGTTTTTGTATGACATTGTTGATGGGAGTCTTTTTAAATCTCACGCTCTGTTTTCAATAAAACCTACTGCTTTGCAGCTGATCTTGTACACTGATGAAATAGAGATATGCAACCCCTTGGGGTCACATGCTTCTGTAAACAAATTACTAATGGTTTATTATACTCCAGGAAACATAGACCCCAAGTTTAGATCGAAGCTTGCGGCAATTAGACTCCTTGCTATAGCAACAGATAATTCAAGGTTTCAAGGTTTCAAGGTTTTATTGGTCATATGCACAGCAGATACAGCGTATATGTTGGCAATGAAAATCTTATGTCGCGTGCTCCTCCAACAATTCAACATACATGGTGCAAATAAGATAAATAAAATAGTGAAAAAGAGAGAAGAATATTTACAGTAACAACAATAAAGATTTGAGGATGTGAAATATATACATATGTGGAATACATTGAGAGTATTTAAATACTTTACTCTGTTGAATGAGGAGGTATGGGCAGATGCATCTATTTATGTATAACAGATGTATATGACAGATATGTGTAATATATAGATATGTGTATTATAAACAGATATGTATGGCAGATGTGTATAATATATATATATATATATCAGAGGTTGCGCTAGACTTTTGTCCGTCATTTTGACGGGCAGGGTCGTAAAAAATCCGTCATTGTCCATTATTATCTGTCATTGTATTTTAACTTTTAAATGGTTATATTAGGCCTAAGCCATAATGCTTATATTTAATAGCCTCAATTGTTTTTTATTGACTTATTGTCATAAAAAAAATAATTCACAGAACAAGCGTGTTTTAATAATAATTATTTATTTATGCATTTCTTTCTGACGATCAGAACTTTTTCAGCTGTGAAAACATAGCGGCTGTGCCTTAGAACGATGGGCTATTTTAGCCGAACGAAGTCAATTATAGTGAAAATACAAACAGCTCAAGCAGCTCAAACTTTCCTTCTTGGCCGCATGGATTTGAACAGTGCGCTTGCCTGCGTGTAATCAAAAGTGTCAATGGATTCTGCTGCCGAGGCGATTGACATTAAATGCTGCGCCTTTGCCTCCGACAGACGACTTCTCGTGGCGGTTTTTATTTTATTTTGAAGGCTGAACCCCCGCTCAGCTGCAACACTAGACACTGGGATAACCAGCGCCACCTCAGCCAACGCTCTAAAATCGGGAAACATTTCCCCTAGCGAAGTGATGAGCAGCCGACAGGAGCCCCTGAACGAGGGATTTCCCGACCCTGCCAGCACTCTCTTCATCGGGAGAAAATCCCTCTGCATGCGGTACAGGAGACAGCGAAGTGACACAAACGACTCAATGCATCTCTTTTAAATAGCAAAATTACGCCCACATGCTTTCTGCAGATGATTGAGAAGGGGAAACAGCCCACTGAAACAGGTAGATAGCCTACACTACTGCAGCCATAGGCTACATCTCAGACTGTGCTAATGGCACAGACCGCTAATGGTTTTAAATCGGAGCATGGCTTTGAGTGCGATGGAGCTGAACTTGCGCAGCTGGCTACAATGTATCGACCCACTGAACACCAGAACAGCCGTAACGTCGGCTCAGATTGAAAGTTGGTGTCGGCAATGAAGCTTATGCAGAGTAAGAAAACTGTCACAACTTGCCTGGTATTTCAATTGTGATTTTTATTGTTGTGTTTATTATTGGTAATGATCATTGTAAAAATCTGTCAAAATGACGGACGGCCTTCAGATTTTTCCGTCATAGCTAAAAAATATCCGTCAATGACGGACATTTGTCGGTTAACGCGACCTCTGATATATATATATATATATGTATGTGTGTACTATAAAAAGATGTGAGTAGACATTCACAGAGCTCAGGAGTTCAGCAGTCTTATAGCCTGTGGTATAAAACTGTCTCTGAGTCTGGTGGTCTTGGTCCGGATGCTGCGGTACCGTCTGCCAGACGGCAGCAGACAGAACAGATTGTTGCTGGGGTGATGGGGGTCCTTTAATATCCTACCGGCCTTCTTCCTACACCGCTGGGTGTAGAGGTCCTCCATGGATGGCAGCTCCGTCCTGGTGATGTGCTGAGCAGTTTTCACCACCCTCTGTAGAGTCTTACGGTTGAGGGCGGTGCAACTGCCATACCAGGCGGTGATGCAGCCAGTCAGGATACTCTCGATGGTGCACCTGTAGAAGTTGCAGAGTATCCTGGAGTCCATGTTGAACTTCCGCAGCCTGCGGAGGAAGAAGAGCCGCTGTCGAGCCGTCTTGGATATGACCCTGGTGTGATGTGTCCATGTCAGGTCCTCACTGAAGTTTACCCAGAGGAACCTGAAGCTGCTGACTCTCTCCACAGGAGTCCCGTCGATGGTGATGGGTGTGTGTGCCTCTCTCTGCCTCTTCCTGTAGTCCACAATCAGCTCCTTTGTTTTGCTGACGTTGAGATGGAGGTTGTTGTCCTGGCACCAAGATGTCAGGGCTCTGACCTCCTCTCTGTACGCCGTCTCGTCGCCGTCTGTGATCAGGCCGATGACGGTCGTGTCGTCAGCAAACTTGATGATGGTGTTGGAGCTGTGTGTGGCCACGCAGTCGTGCGTGAACAGGGAGTAGAGGAGAGGGCTGAGCACACAACCCTGAGGGGCTCCGGTGTTGAGGGTCAAGGTGGAGGATGTGATGTTCCCCATCCACACTGCCTGGGATCTGCCCGTTAGGAAGCTCATGATCCAGTCACAGAGGGCGCTGTTGAGCCCAAGGTCCCTGAGCTTAATGATGAGCTTGGAGGGCACAATGGTGTTGAATGCTGAACTGTAGTCAATGAACAGCATTCTCACAGAAGTGAGAGGGCAGTGTGGAGGGTGAGGGAGATGGCATCATCCGTGGACCTGTTTGCTCTGTAGGCAAACTGCAGGGGGTCCAGTGAGTCAGGGAGGGATAGATAGAATCGGAGGATGAAACCCTCTTTATTAGTCACATGCATGCACACAGCAGAGCACACACAGTGAAATTAGTCCTCTGCATTTAACCCATCCTAGTACTAGGAGCAGTGGGCAGCTATCGTGCAGCGCCCGGGGAGCAATGGGGAGGGGGGATTGGAGGTGTCCGGTGCCTTGCTCAAGGGCACCACAGCAGGGCCTAGGAGGTGAACTGGGACCTCTCCAAGTAGCAGTCCACTTTCCATATTTCAAGTCTGTTCGGGGACTTGAACCGGCGACCCTACGATTCCCAGTCCAAGCCCCTACTGACTGAGCCACTGCTGGACAAGGAGGAGGTGATAACAGACTGACTAACCGCTCAAAGCACTTCATGATGATGGAGGTGAGTGCAACTGGGCGGTAGTCATTGAGGCAGATGGGTTTTGTCTTTTTGGGGACAGGGACAATGATGGACTCTTTAAAACATGTGGGGACTACAGACTGGAGCAGTGACCTATTGAAAATGTCTGTGAACACATCTGCCAGCTGAACTGCACACACCTTGAGAGCACGGCTAATGATATTGACCAGTGCGGTGTTGATGTTGTATTAGAAATAATTGATAAAGACTTAAAATTGCTGTACAATGGTGTCAAAATACAAACACAGAATGGAGAAATGGATTTATTTGGTGCTTTAATTTGTGTGGAAACACACTTGCGCAACATGAGCTCGCTGGCTTTAAGGAAGGAGTTGGTTTTGCATATAGCAAGTACAGGCACTGTGAATGTACCTTTGAGGACATGCAAATCAATGTTGACACAGTTTCACTAAAAGGACAGTGGAAAAGCACACTAGGCAGTGCATTGAAATAGAAAGGGCCAGCACAGACTTTTTGAAATCTGCACTTAAAACCACCTACAGAATAAACAGAAAAAGCAAGCTGGTTGAATTTCCAGCCTTTGACCTCATTCAGCAAACTCCACAGGACATAACGCACATAATTCTTGATTATGCACCCATGGAATTTAAGTGTGTTTTAAAATACCTTATTCTGTCAGGACAGATGGAGCTGGACATTTTCAATTCAGCCATGCAGAGTTTTCCTTTTTCATCTATTGATGTACGAGGAAAGCCCTGTCCTGTCAGTGTCATCTAATGATAACACACTTAAACAGTCTTCTGGGCAAATGCTGATATTGTTAAAGATCATGCCTTTTCTGTTGAACAATATGAAGGGAAATATTTACGTTAAGTTTATTTTGGAATTAATTGAGATAGTTCTAATAGTTTTTGCGCCTGTCATATCTCTGCAAGTTGTATTAAGACTTAAACAAATGATTGAGCAGCATCTAAAAAAATGTAACGCTAAAGCAACATTACATGTTGCATCTCCCGACCCAAATTCTTTCTCTGGGTCCTTTGACAAGGCATATGTGCATGACATTTGAGTCAAAGCACTGTTTTTTTAAACAGTGGTCATCTAAATTGAACTTCAAAAATGTATGTAAATCGTTGGTGAACCATAACCAGCTTCTTGAATGCTATCAAAAGGAAATGGGCATTGAGCTTCCAATATTTTTACATGAGAAATAATTGGGCCCTGTCTCAGAAGTGACAAATAAAGAGTACATCACAGCAAAGATTAGAGATTTCTTGGGGATTGATGGCATACAACATGCAGTCTCAGTCAAGTGGCTTATTCTTAATGGTAACAAGTACATCAGCAGAAAGTCTCTGATAATAACTAATGCAAATGATACAGTACCTATCTTTGGACTCATAAAAAACATTGAAGTTGTAGATTCTTCATTGTATTGCTTTGAACATCAGCTTTATGAAACTGTGTGTTTTAACAAAGATTTATTAGCATATGAAGTCACTGTACCCAATCTTGCCCAAGCAACAGAGTTGATAGATGCAGCAAAGCTTGTTGATGATACATCCTATTATTCGATGAGTTTTGAAAACTGTGTGTATATTTTGATCAAATATAACCTTAGGGATGTCATTGCACTTAAAACCTAAATATGATGATCATTGAACGAGCATTGGAAGGTCATACCTGTGTATGCAACATGATAATTTGAGTGAAATCTAGCTTATTAAGAGAACACAGGAAAATCGAAGCTCCTAAATTAAAGGTTTTTTTTTAAATGTCTTTTTGACTATTTTATTATTGTTATCCGTCATAGAGTACGGTTGCCCTTTGTTTGTCTAATCCAACGAAGAATTCTGCCAAGTACGGATTTAATTGTGTTGTTGTATTGACTGTTTTTTTATTTACAAACGTGTTGGGAGAAAAAACATGATAAAGTAATGCACCGAGCTGTAACATTATTTTTCCTGCTAAATAATATAGTCAGGGAATTGTATTTTCAACTATGATTATTATCATTATATATATTTCTACTTTTGTGCTCCTTGAAATGAAAGTTTACATTGAATGAGCATTGTAAGGATGTACATGAACAGCTGATACAGTTGATAGGGATGACAATTTGATTATCTCAATGTGATTGACAATGCAATATAGGGTTGAGATTTGATAGAACCATGATACAACGTCATAAATAAAAGTTTCAGTCTGACAGAGTGGTACTATGTTTTTTTTCTGAGACACATTTTTGTAGCAATGTTATTTGCTAGGCAGAACGGTTTACTATGAAATTACTATAGTAAATTGTCTGCCTAGCCTCCCCCCACCCCCCCTGGCCAATTTGTGAGTTAGGATCTAAACCTACACAAGAGATGGCACCAGGTGCAGTTCCTGGCAAATGAGTTCTGGACAAGATGGAAGGGGTACCTTCTTAATCTTCAGCAAAGACAAATATGGCAGAAGGATCAGAGAAATACGAAGATCAATGACATTGTCATCCTTCATGATTATGGCTCTCCACGAAACCTATGGAGATTGGCAAGAGTAACAGAGGTGTATCCCAGCACTGATGGAAGAGTCAGAAAAGTAAAACTGTTAATCAGTGACTCAACTTTAGATAACCAGGGAAAACGCACCACTAAGCCAGTCTATCTTGATAGGCCTGTACAAAAGACTGTTCTACTGCTTGAAGCAGAATAAATGTCATGGTTCTTTCATGAATATTGAAATCATTGTGTTAAGTGAAAGTGAAATTGTGAAATGAAATCACAAAATTTGTGATTTGGTGGGAGTTTAACTGCCATAAATATTATTTATGTCACTTTTGGTACGTTTGTTTACATATATTATTGATATGATTTATTTTCATCAATACTGATTCGTTGTATTAACTCTATGTAGGAACTATGTTTGCATCCCATGTTGGTTTGCATTTTTGTCACCAGCTTTTTATTAATAAAAGCTCGCCCTTTGTTATACCTTTGAACCCCTGCCTGGGTCCTTCCCCTTCCCCCAATCCAGAGGGTGAAAAGAAGTGCTGCAGCACAGGCAGTCTGAGAAAAATAAAGCCCTTTTTGAACATTAAAGCACGGAGACATTGAGACGAGAGGCACTACACACTCATATGAACCTGGAAATGAGCAGAATATGTCCTTTTGAATACTGTGTCTAAAATGTTGTATATTTTAAATGTTAAAGTTTGTTATTTTTATCCAATACTGGTGTGCAAACCGGCATGCCTATCTTCTGCTTTAAATCCTTCTTCTCTTAGGTCCATAACCCCTGCTAATCAAGAACAATTGACATTATGACTTTATCGTACATGTAAAAGGGGAAATTTGGAGCAACAAATAATTGTACTGTCAGGTTGTTGAACCAAAACTCCCAACAATTATTTAAACTAAAAACTGCATAGTGCCTTGAAAAATGACAAGCAACCTGAAAAAAAGCTGACGTTTAAAATAAAATGTTACTGTATAACAATCTATTTACATGTTTCATTATTTTATCTCAACTTGATTTAGTGCCATTTTCAATGGACATAAATCATTTAAATGATAAACTATCACTTCATATTTTAATTATCCTTTTAATCATTTCAAATGAGTCAAACATTTGAGTGTTTCGATTTATTTTGCCATGCCTAACTTTCCATCAATTTTTTTCTTGGCAGAAATGGGCATCTATACAGGGTACTCTGTTGGACATCGACTTATAACTTAACTATTTTCTTTATTTAATATATAAATAAAATATAAATGGAAAAAGGAGGACATTTGACGATCAGGTTACTGCTCTGCTTTTTATGATTTCTGAACTGGTGCACAGATGAAAGCGCCGCTGCACAGCCTGAGCTGCTGCATGGAAGTAGTTGAAATTCAGTGCCTAGCTCAAGGGTCTTTGTTGATCCAATGTATGATTCTCTCAAGTGGTCTTTCACCTCCCCCTACACACTGGAAAATCCCCATCCGTTGAAGCAATAGTGACACCAGTGACTCCCTATCCATCATGCAGTAGAAATAGAAAATATTTGCAAAGCTCGTCAAACCACAAACTGTGGATGACCGCTGATATGAAGTGTCGGTGCGGCATCAATGGAGGAGGGGGACGAAGAGAAAAATGTTGTAGAAAATAAGCAAACCATTTCGTGATACTTAACACATTTTGTTCAGCAGGATAAACGCTACAAAGGAGCATCACAGTTGCATGGCTACGCATCACCACAGCTAAGATAAAGGTTGCTAACATTTGGCGTGATGATGTTTAGAAGTGTCATTTACTCACTTGTTAGCAACCGCCATTTTTATGACACATAAAAGCTTTAAACATTCACAAGTGCGGGATGTACAGTGGGGCAAAAAAGTATTTAGTCAGCCACCAATTGTGCAAGTTCTCCCATTTAAAAAGATGAGAGAGGCCTGTAATTTTTATCAAAGGTACACTTCAACTATGAGAGACAGAATGAGAAAAAAAAATCCAGGAAATCACATTGTAGGATTTTTAATGAATTAATTGGTAAATTCCTCGGTAAAATAAGTATTTGGTCACCTACAAACAAGCAAGATTTCTGGCTCTCACAGACCTGTAACTTCTTCTTTAAGAGGCTCCTCTGTCCTCCACTCGTTACCTGTATTAATGGCACCTTTTTGAACTCATTATCAGTATAAAAGACACCTGTCCACAACCTCAAACAGTCATACTCCAAACTCTACTATGGCCAAGACCAAAGAGCTGTCAAAGGAGACCAGAGACAAAATTGTAGACCTGCACCAGGCTGGAAAAACTGAATCTGCAATAGGTAAGCAGCTTGGTGTGAAGAAATCAACTGTGGGAGCAATTATTAGAAAATGGAAGACATACAAGACCACTGCTAATCTCCCTCGATCTGGGGCTCCACGCAAGATCTCACCCCGTGGGGTCAAAATGATCACAAGAACGGTGAGCAAAAATCCCAGAACCACACCGGGGGACCTAGTGAATGACCTGCAGAGAGCTGGGACCAAAGTAACAGAGGCTACCATCAGTAACACACTACGCCGCCAGGGACTTAAATCCTGCAGTTCCAGACGTGTCCCCCTGCTTAAGCCAGTACATGTCCAGGCCCGTCTGAAGTTTGCTAAAGGGCATTTGGATGATCCAGAAGAGGATTGGGAGAATGTCATATGGTCAGATGAAACCAAAATAGAACATTTTGGTAAAAACTCAACTCGTCGTATTTGGAGGAGAAAGAATGCAGAGTTGCATCCAAAGAACACCATACCTACTGTGAAGCATGGGGGTGGAAACATCATGTTTGGGGCTGTTTTTCTGCAAAGGGACCAGGACGACTGATCCGTGTAAAGGAAAGAATGAATGGGGCCATGTATCGTGAGATTTTGAGTGAAAACCTCCTTCCATCAGCAAGGGCACTGAAGATGAAGCGTGGCTGGGTCTTTTAGCATGACAATGATCCCAAACACACCGCCAGGGCAACGAAGGAGTGGCTTCGTAAGAAGCATTTCAAGGTCCTGGAGTGGCCTAGCCAGTCTCCAGATCTCAACCCCATAGAAAATCTTTGGAGGGAGTTGAAAGTCCGTGTTGCCCAGCGACAGCCCCAAAACATCACTGCTTTAGAGGAGATCTGCATGGAGGAATGGGCCAAAATACCAGCAACAGTGTGTGAAAACCTTGTGAAGACTTACAGAAAACGTTTGACCTCTGTCATTGCCAACAAAGGGTATATAACAAAGTATTGAGATGAACTTTTGTTATTGACCAAATACTTATTTTCCACAATCATTTACCATTAATTCATTAAAAATCCTACAATGTGATTTCCTGGATTTTTTTTCTCATTCTGTCTCTCATAGTTGAAGTGTACCTATGATAAAAATTACAGGCCTCTCATCTTTTTAAATGGGAGAACTTGCACAATTGGTGGCTGACTAAATACTTTTTTGCCCCACTGTATTTCATGCTGTAGAACAAATGAATATATTTTAAGCTTGTGTTAACCACAGAATTTATTTCAGGGATCTAACAAAAAAGTAAAACCATTGACTTTAAGATGAGGGAACAAATAGTGGTAAATTGCCAATTCATGATCTGGTTTAATGCACCGCTCTATACAGTAGTCATCTGCTAATTATAAACTCATTTTGCTCCCCAGTTGAAAGCAGCAATAAGCAGTTGGTTTTCTGAAGCTAAAGCCCCATTGACAACATTCATAAAAAAATATTCTTACACACAGTTTACGCACAAATGTCTACTCTGTGATCCAATCAACTATGATGTTCATACTTTACAGATTTTATATAATAACAGATTTTTTTAAAATAATGTTGAACCAAATATTAGCTGCATGAATTTGAATCCCCGCATTTACTCCCAGCTCAATGGTGATGTTTTGGAAATGTGCCAAAGTAAATTAAGACATCATATTCAGATTTGTTTTCCTGAACATGGATGGGTAACACAATATCTATCATTTCTATACCTTGTGTATTGATGTTTTCCAAAGAGAGACCTTCTTCCACTTACTTGAAAAGTCACCTATAGGTAGTTCTAAACCCTCTCATGAATCAATATAAAGGCTCACACTCATCTAGTCAAAACACTGACAGGTGTAATCCATCATCGACGTATGTTTGTATGTCCACAGTGATACGCAGTGGGTAGAAGAGCTGAGAGCTATGAATACTACTCTGAACTCATCGGTCTAACATGCTGAGATATCAAACTGGATTAGAGAAACTTCCACTTTCACAGACTTTTTGTAAAACCATGCTAAGACTATACACTCTGTCACCTATAGATCACATTATCTTCTGGGCTCTCAAAACACAACACATTTTCACACCCAATTTCTCAAAAGAAAACAATGAGTCAGCTTTTAGCTTAGCAGTAGTGATGTGCAGCCATGCAGCCTAATTGTAGCTCCTAATGTTAGCATTTTACCTCTGCTATTGCATTAATGCTTCGGAAAATGACAAGGTGGTGTAAATGTGTGGAGATTAGCCTGCTCTATGGGAAAATCCCATTGGATTTGTCGAAGGACCCCTTGTGTTATGATCTTAGTTTTGTATTCACTGTTTTATTTTGAAATGTATCACCTCTTTGTCTTTTGTCTAGTCTTAGTTCCTGTCTTGTGTAGTTTTACTTCCTGGCTTCAGTTTCCCTCCTGTCTGATTGTGTTCACCTGCTGCCCCTGTGTTCCACCTCCCCTTCCCAGCTGTGCCTTGTCTTGTGATAACTGTTAGGGAATATTTTGCTAAGGTGTTTAACCTTTGACCTAGTTCCTAATTTTCTCCTTCCTCTCTCTGTATTGCCATCGCATAGTTTTTCGGCCTTGCAGGTGCTGTTATCTTAATTAAGGAGGGGCAGCCTGGGCTTCCGAAGCCTTGTTGTTCCCACAGTGGGTACAAGCTCATGCTGACCTAAGATTGGCTTTATTGTTAAGGACAGCTGGCGCCAGTTTATCTGGCCCCAGATGCTCCGGTAAACACCTTATTTGTGACCTAGATGACAGTTTTAGGTAGACGTAGGATCCATATTTGTTTAGTCTGGTGACTGAAGAATGTTGATTGTCCATTCAGAACTAGTTAAAACCTTGGACTGCAGTAGAGTTTTTCAGAATTGGGAACTGACAGAGTGTAAGTATTTGATTTGGGAGAGAGAAGCCAAACATAAACCTGTTGGGTAAAATGTCTCTCTGCTGTACCGTCTCTTACTGTTCCAGATGGTTCAACAAGTTTGACACACATGTTGCCACTCATTTCTTGTACACATGTGGCCATCCCATCTTTCATCACTGCCTGCCCTAGATGCAACCTTTGAGATGTCAAGATACAAAATCAAATCTGTCACGGTTTATAAAGGGGACTCCCACTGTGAAGAAGCCGCTACCTACCCCAATTTGTTATTGATCACCCTCCACAAGAGCTTGACCTTTAGTCCAAAATTGGACATGATGGAGAAGTGAAGAAGAAAAAATAGCCATGGATCGGACACGATGTCGCAAAACCTGGAAACTAATCAATAAAATCAGTTGACAGCGATTTTAGGGAGCACCTTCAAATTGAAAATGACAGCCTAAAGAGAAGGGGAATCTCTCACTAGCTACAGCACTGTCTTTCAACAATGGACTGATAGCTGCATTTAAGGATATTAATGTAGATGTTATTATACTCTCAACGGGAGCCAGAGATCTATATGAGCATTTCATTATCGCCTTGAGCCGCACGCCTTGCTTTTATTATAGCAGTCCAAAGACGATTTACGGTCCCTTTGCTCCTCGTTTCTTCTTCCTCTCAATAAGAGACAGGAAAAATAGATTTGCCTCTTCTAGTGCTGTGAAAGCACTTAGCTCTTTGTTTTCCTTCCACTATCGAACTTGTGGAAGTAATGACAGAGTGCTGCTTCAGTGTCAAGGGGGGCTTCATTCACAAAGCAGCAGAACTGTGGAAATTAGTGTGGAAAAAGAAAAGACCAACATATTCATCCGACACCGCCGATTCAAGGTGAGCCTCCCTTTGTCAGTACAGTGACATGATGAGCTTTTATTGAGAGTGTAATCTACACATCAAAAAAGATGTCTAAGGGTGATTTCATACATATGATTAAAAGATAAGCAGTAGGCTGAAAGTATAGAATGGAAATCAAAAGGCAGGGTTCTGTGAATTTTCCACATTGATCTCCATTTTCCCTGTCAGCCTGTAATGGGTGCGTTTGAAGTTGCATGTTTTCAACAGGTTGCTCTCACCACTGTGCCGTCTCTAGCAGCAATATTCAGCTAATCGATCTTACTTTACTTCCGGGTAAAATCAACTTCATCCCAAAACAAAGTTTGTCTATGTATTTGTCAATTGCATGAGTTGCAATTATTTAATTTCCCATGATCCTCTTTGTGCCTGATTGGCATTCCTGTCAGTCAGAGTCCATGACGTTGAATTGTTGAGATTGTTTAAAACCGCACACCAAGACTTGAACAGGGCATTTCAAACAGACCAATTATAAGTCTTATTAATGACTTACTCTAACCACTGACTGATTTGTCCCCCAAATACTATACATAAACATTTCTTTATAATTCATGAAGTGAGAGGACAAACCTGACCTGTTGGCCCATTACTTTGGTCCAGACCAGGGCTGGACTGGGACAGAAAACCAGCCCTAGCATTTTGGCCCAGACCGGCCCACAACCATCAAACAAAATCACAGTAGCGGCTCCTGACCATAGAAAAAGGCTTACTATCAGTGCACACATAAATCCCAACATACATGTACCTGAAGGGGCCGTACAAACTAGGCCAGATGGCCAGTCCAACAACAACTACTTTTCCTATATCACTACCAGCAGGTTGACATCTTCTGACTGAGGTATCTCAACACCTACAGTATGACATAGTTTGGCATGATTTTTGTACACATGTTCAGGTCCCCTTCATGATGAATGAAATTGACTTTGGTGATCTTTTGACATATGTATAGAGCCACAATGAAGTGGTGATTCAATTTTGTCCCATATATGACTTTTTATGACTACTGGAAATTCCCATCAGACTCAGTTGTGCCTGCTCAGCTATTGGTAGCAACCAAGCTGAACATTAGCATCTGAGTAATGTCATTTTGAGCATGTCAGCATGCTGATAGGCAGTTAGCTCAAAGCAAACTGTGTCTGTACAGAGATGCTATCAAGGCCACTGACCATGTATATGGATGAGTTACCTTACTTCACCTGTTCATTTGTGGAACATATTTTGGAAGCCTCGTATACGGCATTTTGGATGTAAGGATCTAGTTTTTTAGAATTAAAAGTGATACAAGAGGGTGGAGCAAATTACAACTGAACACTGAAGAGACATTTTTGGTTAAAAAAAACCCACTAAGCTAAGAGCCAGGAAACGGTAGAGACCAAAACAGCCAAAATATATCAGAAATATGACTTTGTAACGGACTGCCAGTCTCCAGATTGATGGAGCTAGTGACGCATATATTTTAATCAATGACTCAGAAAATGTACAGTTTAAAGTATTATTGGGAAAGGATTAGAGGTTTTGAAGCAAAAGAGCACTAAATTAAAATGTTGGATTACTGTATCAGCTAACACCCTGTTAATGTTCACTCAACACATCACAATAACAGCCATCAAATTAGCTGGCACCGCTCCATGTCAACCTTCTGAGCTGCTGTGAGCGAGAAATAGATCTTCAGCGTGCCAGAAGGAGTTCAAACACCATCAGAAAATACAAGTGATGCACAGACGTGATGGTGACACATGGAGCTTATACTGTACACTTTCTTTAATCTTTCTCTCCTTGATAGGCTGCCTTCATTTTCTCTACCTGAATACATTTACTCAAGTCCTGTACTTGAGTACAATGCTGAGATACTTGTACTTCACTTAAGTATTTCCATTTTATGCTACTTTGTACTTCTACTCCTCAACAACTCAGAGGTAAACGGTGTACTTTTGCTCCACTACATTTATTTAAAACCTTTAGTTACTTTACAGATTTTGATTAATGATGTGAAATATAATCAACCCTTAAATCAGACTTTAGTTACAGCTGGAGTAAATTCACAAGCTACCCTGTGGTAAATACAATAATTTAAAGGTGTTCCACTTTTACAAGCTGTGAAAAACACATGAATACCTCAATGATTATAATGGTAACATTTCATATTGGCATGGGCCCCTCTGCAGAATGACTACATTTTACTGTTGGTACTTTAAGTATATTTTGATGTTAATCCTTCTGTACTTTTATAAGTATTCCTACACTTTTACTTAAGTACAATATCTGAGTAGCCTACCACCTCTGGAGATGCAGTAACATTAAACTGCTTCCCCTTCTTTTGAATGTAAGTGTTAAACCTGCATTAACTGATTATTTGATTACTCGGGTTATATCACAACAAGGCTGAAAAACATTTTGTCTCGAGTTTTGGGGTGATTGGTTGAGACATGAAGAAGAATGATGTGAGTCCCCACGATTCAATTGGCATTATTCAGAAACAGAGGCAGCCCAGCATTACAGAACAACACTCTGAATGTCGTCCTCACATGATGACTGATGTCAGCGCTGGTACGCTCTAAAGCACGATACTAATTGCTGATGTATAAATATTCCCAAACGTTTTTTTTCCACCAGATGAAAAAGGACATTAGGACTTTCTATTTCCTCTGCACTTTGAAACCCATCATTAATTGATAGGATGTCATCATTTTGTCAAGGTTTCAGTGTTAATATTTCATCCCGGAAGGCAGAAAATTATGAATCTTGATGAAAAGCCCCCGTGTTGTTGGGTGACTCACACGAACAACTAAAAATAAATCCAAATGTCAGTGACAGATTTTCGTCCAGAATAGGTTATAAATTAAAATTCTTGCTAAATTAGGCTGTACAATAATTAGTCATGTGACACCATATGAATATTCTCTTTACCTGTTGGGAGGGGGAATCCCTTTTGCACAGTATTCTACTGCAATGATGTTGAATATTCCAATCCATTAACAGACTTTAAGTATATATACCCGGCCCGGCCAGAGAAAAGGTCACCACCTGGATTTAACTAAGCAAATAAGTAAGAGCCTCCCATTGGATAATAACTGCATGGGGGATTATGTTTCAGCTGGCAACACGTTATTTAACCCTAACTGATGCAGTGAGTAGCTTCTCCTTTGTTAAACAGTCATGTGGAAAGACATATCCTGTGGTCGTGGAAAAGATGTTAATCTGTTTCAGAAGGGTCAAATTATTGGCATGCATCCAGCAGAGAAAACATCTAAGGAGATTGCTGAAACTACTAAAATGGGGTTAAGAACTGTCCAACGCATTATTAAAAACTGGAAGGACAGTGGGAAACATCATCTTCCAGGAAGGAATGTGGTCGGAAAAAAATCTTGAATGATTGTGATCGGCAATCACTGAAGCGTTTGGTGAAATCAAATGGTAGAAAAACCACAGTAGAAGTCACGGCTATGATTAATAGTGAAAGGAAGAGCATTTCCACACGCACAATGTGAAGGGAACTCAAGGGATTGGGACTAAACAGCTGTGTAGCCGTAAGAAAACCACTTGTCAGTGAGGCTAATCGGAAAAAACGACTTCAATTTGCTAGGGAGCGTAAAGATTGGACTCTGGAACAATGGAAGAAGGTCATGATTCCAGATTTACATGATGCACCCATCATGCCTAGTGCCTACTGCACAAGCCTGGGGGAGCGGTGCTATGATCTGGGGTTGCTGCAGTTGGTCTGGTCTAGGTTCAGCAACGTGCCCAAAGAATGAGGTCAGCTGACTCCCTGAATATACTGAAGGACCAGGTTATTCCATCAATGGATTTTTTCTTCCCTGATGGCTCGGGCATGTTCCAACATGACAATGCCAGGATCCATCGGGCTCAATTTTCACACATGGATTGGCCCCCACAGAGCCCAGACCTGAACCTGATAGAGAATCTTTGGGATGTGCTGGAGAAGACTTTGCGCAGTGGTCTGAATCTCCGGTCATCAAAACAAGACAGAAATAAATGTTGTGACATTGCAGAAGCTTGTGGAAACGATGCCACAGCGAATGCGGGCAGTTATCAAAGATAAAGGCGGTCCAACAAATATTAGAGTGTGACCTTTTTTTTGGAGGGGCAGTGTATATATATATATATATATATATATATATATATATATATATATATATATATATATATATATATATATACACACACACATACATACATATATAAACATTATGATTTTTTTTATTTTTATTGTGTTCTATAAACTATTGACAACATTTCTCTGTGTTGAAATTCAACAGACACTGAGTACTGGGTGCCATACAGGTAGAGATAAAGATTTAAGAACAATGTGGAGTGGTCTCTTAATTTTTTCTGGGGCTGTATATCACAGTTATAGTCCTTAATAAATGTGTCATCAATTTGATTATAATCAAGTCACAGCAACATTTTCAGATGGAAAAAGTACATCTTTGAATCCATCACTCTGTGGACTTCGTGTTTGTGGCTCACTTTGATGGATTCCCTGGCGTATCTGCTCAGGCTTTCTGACAACCAGCAATCTCGCTTTTATCAGGTAGGCAAGTTGAAATACCATTTCATTAATAGCGTAGATAAGTAGAAGAGTGAAGGATCAAAACAGAAAATAGAGGATGGAAAATGAGCAGACAGTGGTTGTCAATCTCAGTCATAACTCAAAGCTGTGTCACAGCATTAGCAGCATGCTAAGGGTTATGTTATGATTTCTGATTCAAAGGTACAGCAGATGCCATATGTTGTTCTTTAACACATGCCCTAAGCGTTGGACATCTTGATCAAATCGTATGTTTAAATCTATAGGTCTACTCAATAGAGTGATGCAAGAAAGGTTCCTTAACTCTAAAAAAAAGTTAGCGATATATAACTTCCTGGCCCAATGCTTCTTTTAATCATATTTTTGGTCAGACAGCCCAAATGAGGTCTGTGGTTAACACAAGCTGAAGAAATGTAAACATTTCAAGATATTAAACACATCAATAAACACGCCATTGGTGAACCTGAAGCTTTATATGTCTTAAAATACTTACAAACGCTTCATTACAGAATTAAATAATCAATCAGATAGTCAACAGATGATTTGACAAGTCGTGGATGCTTGACCCCTGCAGCTGGAGAGGGATACAGATCATGATCTCTGACAGACAGCCATGAGTGAGTGAGTCATTCACAAAGCTAGAACAAAACCAAGACAGATGGCAAGGGTGCAGAAGATGGCATGACATGAGCCAAAATGGTCAACCAGAGTGTTCAGGCCCTGGCCGTGGCGTAACTATCTGGGGCACCTGCACCGTATGCCGGCGACCCGGGTTCGATTTCCGACCCGTGGTCCTTTCCGGATCCCACCTCCCACTTTCCTGTCACTCTCCTATCCGATTAAAGGCAAAAAGCCCCAAAAAATAACTTTAAAAAAAACAAAGAGTTCAATTATAAATTAGAAGAATCCATTGATGTAGGTAACTGATGCTTTATACTAGAATATGTTTTGAATAAAAAATAAATAGAAAAAGCCGAAATCAGATCTTTTTCAAAGGGTTTCATTTATTTCGTTTTAAAAGGTGTTTATGACTCAGATTGCTTATAATAAGTGGAAATATGAAGGTTATATTTTTTATTACCAACTTAACTTTGTTAAGAAATGTTCTCAACTCTAATTGACTGAATATATTTGAGAAGCGGGTTTATTAACTCACAAATACAACTGTAATATACATATATATATTTAAGAAGTACAACTCAGACAAGCACAAGTTTCATGTGTGGGTCATATTCCATTCCATTTCTTTAATTTACTGAGGGCCGATTCAAAATGGACCCCAGGCCGTATTTAGCCCCCAAGTCGTAGTTTGGACACCCTTGCTCTAAGATAAGGGAGTGGACACCAAACACACACACTCAAACACTCATTGATCAACACTACAGTAGAACCGGTCAAAATATGGTTAGTTGGTCAAAGTTTTAACAGTCCAACGTTTTTCAGAGATCAAGCTTTCACATGGAAAACTATACGTGGCATTAAAGGTGCCATATTTGATCATGTTTCAGGGGGATGTGTAACCTTAGCCGTGTTCTATTCTTGGTAAGTAACGTGTGAAGAATGAATAGATGTATGAAGTGACTAAGGAACATTGTGACCTGGGTGCATTTGTACAAATCAAATTAGGGTGGTTCCTCTCCTGCCAATGTGACTGTGATCTGATTCTGCAGAAACAAAGACCACTGATTAATCTGACCTTCAACAGTAGTGAAGAAATGGAACCAAGGAAGCTATAATGTCTTCACCATTACCTCATTCTCCAACCGCTCATCCACTGGAATGTTTTTGAAGAATCAACTAAATGTAATATAGTAATTTGATTTGGCACAGTATGCTCTCTCCATCATTTCAAGAGGAAATCGTGAACTCATTATTATGAGCGAGTTTTGGAAATGATTGCATCCCCAATGAACTGCTTTGCTTTGCCAGGATCCCATACATATCTGAGTCAAAATGTAAATATAAACAGGAAATCTTGCACCTTGCCCTCAGACGGAGGGTTGCTCACGGTCTATATTAGATTGAGGGTGCAGGGTGCTCCTTAGTCTGGCTTCTCCGTCTCCATCTGTTGGGTGCAATCTCCATTTCAGGGAGTACATTTCCTAAGTGTGTGATTACACGTAGTGCTAAAGTTAAATGAGCAACCTCCGTCCTTGAATTGATAATGCCTCCGGCTGTGTGAATTAATTTTTCACGCCAAAACACACTGGACTGTGCTTTTTTTGTTTGACAGTGGTCTAACATCCAGAAGTGCTGTCATTTAACACTTCATGATAACCATGTTAATGCACTCCCATTTGGGTAATATAGTTGCTTGTTTGAAGATAATTGATATAATTATGGGGGTCATTGTGGAGGAAAGGTAAGCAGCTGGGCTAATAATTGAATGACTGGAGGGTCAATCATGTCAGCTTTCTTCTCTTTTATTTAAAGTAACACATGAAACGCTCTTGAACATGGTTTACTTCTGTTCAATAAGTAGAAAGTAGGTCACAGCTAAAAACAGTGGACTTTCTAACTCAGTTGCTCAGTCCTTTCGTCATTAGTTGGATCAATTCCCACTGGATAGTTCAAATTATTAAAAAATGATTGGAAAATCTAACAGGATTAGCCAGGAGTAACACAGAATATCTTGAGTGTGGTAAATGTACTTTAACCCGGCTGCACCAGGATATATCTGTCACCAAAGCTTCCATTGATGGCTTCTGGACTGTTTGGGCCAACAACGATCAAATCGAGAGCTTCATCAGGGGGCTGAGTCTTCATCATTTCTTCCTCATGAGCCTGAGTCTTCATCATGTCTTCACCATGAGCCTGAGTCTTCATCATGTCTTCATCATAAGCCTGAGTCTTCATCATGTCTTCACCATAAGCCTGAGTCTTCATCATGTCTTCACCATAAGCCTGAGTCTTCATCATGTCTTCATCATGTCTTCACCATAAGCCTGAGTCTTCATCATGTCTTCATCATGAGCCTGAGACTTCATCATGTCTTCATCATAAGCCTGAGTCTTCATCATGTCTTCATCATAAGCCTGAGTCTTCATCATGTCTTCATCATGAGCCTGAGTCTTCATCATGTCTTCATCATAAGCCTGAGTCTTCATCATGTCTTCATCATGAGCCTGAGTTTTCATCATGTCTTCATCATAAGCCTGAGTCTTCATCATGTCTTCATCATAAGCCTGAGTCTTCATCATGTCTTCATCATGAGCCTGAGTTTTCATCATGTCTTCATCATAAGCCTGAGTCTTCATCATGTCTTCATCATGAGCCTGAGTTTTCATCATGTCTTCATCATAAGCCTGAGTCTTCATCATGTCTTCATCATGAGCCTGAGTTTTCATCATGTCTTCATCATAAGCCTGAGTCTTCATCATGTCTTCATCATAAGCCTGAGTCTTCATCATGTCTTCATCATAAGCCTGAGTCTTCATCATGTCTTCATCATGAGCCTGAGTTTTCATCATGTCTTCATCATAAGCCTGAGTCTTCATCATGTCTTCACCATAAGCCTGAGTCTTCATCATGTCTTCATCATAAGCCTGAGTCTTCATCATGTCTTCATCATAAGCCTGAGTCTTCATCATGTCTTCATCATGAGCCTGAGTTTTCATCATGTCTTCATCATAAGCCTGAGTCTTCATCATGTCTTCACCATAAGCCTGAGTCTTCATCATGTCTTCACCATAAGCCTGAGTCTTCATCATGTCTTCACCATAAGCCTGAGTTTTCATCATGTCTTCATCATAAGCCTGAGTCTTCATCATGTCTTCACCATAAGCCTGAGTCTTCATCATGTCTTCATCATAAGCCTGAGTCTTCCTCATGTCTTCACCATAAGCCTGAGTCTTCATCATGTCTTCATCATAAGCCTGAGTCTTCATCATGTCTTCACCATGAGCCTGAGTCTTCCTCATGTCTTCACCATGAGCCTGAGTCTTCATCATGTCTTCATCATGAGCCTGAGTCTTCATCACGTCTTGTATTCCGGCTAATGTCAGGGAACGTTTAAAAACATGTCGTCTAGTTCAATCCTTCCTGTTCCTCTAAAATGTATTTGCTGTTGCAAATGACTCATTTATAGATATCATTGAAGGAGACAGCGTTGTGAAAACATGTACACATTAGTGAGCATGCGCATGCACAGGTTGCATGTATACACACAAAGACACACACTCTACCGTTGCAGCACCTGCTCCAGGGGCGATGCAGTCTCATCAATCATGCTGCCTTGCTTCAATACTACAACCGAGGAGGGCGACACTTGACAGAACTGACAGCCATCACACTAGGTACAAGAAAAACAAATGAAGTGCGGAGTGTATTGGTGAACAGTATATGTCATTTTGGCCACCTTAACTACAATTTCAATTGAATTAAGTCAGAGTTGTGCAGCAACGAGTCCTAAAACCCAGAAATTAGTCAGCATTTTACAACTTCTATTTCCCTTATCTTAAAGTCCATGGTTTTTTAAATGTGCTTTTGATTAGACACCTGAAATAAGGTCTGAAATACAAGCTGAGGACATTTAAACAGTTCTACAACATAGCATCTGTCAGTAGTCACTTGTAAGCTGTTGCAAACAACTAACTAAATGAGACTACTAAAATCATTAGCTGCTTTTAGCTTAGCGGTGGCCAAGAGCAGCCATGCGACCATGATGTGATGATGTTTGTTTATATGTAATGTTTTTTTTTTCTTCTGGCAATGGCATTTACGCTTCAAAGTGGTGCTGAAATGTTGGGATCATCCTGCTAAAAACAAAATCTGAATCTAATATCATAAATGTTTGTTTGCCACAGATCTTATTTTTTCTGCTAAATTCCCGAAACATCTATGGAAAATTCCCATTGCCTTTTGTCCAGTTATCCCTAGTGATACTTACTTTCTGTTCAACATGTAAAAATATGCCATGTTTTGGCTTTCAGATGTGAAGACTTAACGTCAACATGACCGTGATCCCAGGGATCGTTGTTGACGTTGTTACCTTCGGGCGACCGTGGCTGTGGGGTTGTCCCTCATTCTGAAGGCATAGCTGACTGTGTGTGAATGTTATGCTGACTTATATATGTAAAGTGCTTTGAGGAGTCATAAAGACAGAAATAAGCTCTAAATAAATAAAGTCCATTTACCGTTAGAAAAAAAAAGATACATGCTAGTCTTTGTCTCACTAACAGCATGGACAACATGTTTACATCGTGAAGTTTGGTACAACTGAATAAACATTTATCCTTTGTGAACACGAACATGACACTTTGAGCCTGGCTAATGAAGCAATACGTCTTGCATTAAGGAAGGATATAACATGAATCAGTTTGATTGGTCCTTTAATTAGAGCGTGGTTGCGGTGGAATTGTCAGTATATCTTAGGAAGGTTCCTAACTGAGTGAAATGACCCGGAAGTACCTCAGTGGAAGCCATGATAAGAGCTGTTTGAATTCTCTAGATGATAGGAAAGGAGCTCTGAAACTTCCTCTACAACCCCTTTTAGCTTAGGAAACACTGGACCTTCCTTTACGAGAGGGAAAGGAGAAAATGCTGTCCCACAATGCCTTGCGGCCGCAACTTTACCTATGGCACAACATTCAGCCGTTCACGGGAAACAACGGATCGTGACGAGAAATGCGTATCGTTACGGTGCTTATTAAGCAGTTTAAAATGTATGCCGAAACTTGCCAAAGTGCTGTGTTTTGAACGTTCAGCTCTGTATTAATCAAAAGGAGAAATATGAACATTATTTTTTAACTGAAAAGATCAAATAAAGTCCACATTTCACAGTGTTTGTCAGAAGCATAAGTTTCACTTTCCTTTTTTATTTCCGCACAATTCCAACCTAATGAAGAATATGTTTCACTGTTGCCCACGTTCCTAAAGCATCAACAACACCATCAGAGCACGGTGCAGAGTAGATGCACTTTCAGTAGTCCGCTTTATAGAAACTGTAGCTTTGCACGTTAATAACGTCCGCTGGCGCATCATCAACACGTGGGATAGTGTAAGTGCAGTCGGATTCTCTTGAAGCCCGGTCGTCTTTTCCTAAGACTTTTTGAATTCTCCTATCCTCTTTTCCTTAACCCCGTGATGTTTGACGTAAAGGTCAAGGAATAGTAGATTGGATTTAGACGATAGGAGCTGATTTTTTGACAATTTGACCGTACCCCATGTGATATTTCCCCAATGGTCGGTCACTGCTGTACCCCTGCTCAAGTCCTAAAGGTAAAATAGTGACAACCTAAGATAATGCTGTGTGTGTGATGACAACTTCCTTTCCCTCCCTATATTGCCATCTCTGCTTTAGTCTGCTCAGGTTTCTGCAGGGAGGGGGTGAGAGGGAAAGGGTGAGCTGTAAGGGCATGCCACATTTAGCCATCACCTTACTCTAGTTATTAATAATGTATAATCAGCAGATGTATGTTCCTTGAGTGATTGACAGCCTGCTTGATGGGTCTTGAGATTGCGGAGATTTGCATAAAAATGTAGCAAGGCAACTCCATCTTGTATTTAGTAGCAACCCGTTGCTCCTTTCAGGTCCAGGTGGAGTTAAAGGCCATGACACTGCAGGTCCTCTATAGCCAATATCAGGCCCTTCGAGGCATGGTTGCCCCGGTTTTTGCAGTGTGTGGTGAGCAAAGGTTGGCATGAAAAGCGGTTAATGTACTGTACGTATGTAACAATGGTTTCCTTCTCTAAAGTCTCGTAGTTTCCCTTTTTGAATATGCTAAACATCACCATCTGCTAGTAATGAAGAGTATTTCCTCTCGGACTGGAGCACAATATGTGCCAGTTGGCCGTTTCCAGACTTTGCGGTTTGTTCAAGTGCCTGAAATCTCTTACTGCACAATCTACTCACAATATTAACCCACTTCCATGAAACAGCCAGTAAAAAATAAGATGTGCCAAAGTTAACGGAAACCCTTATTTTAAAATCAATACTGTATTCACGAGGAATCATTGAAGTAACAACAAAGTCCAAAGGGTGTCAATACGTTTAATTGGAACAGCTTTTGATCAATGACAAAGGTGAGTTTAAAGAGGTATTATAAACAAGTTGTGCTTGGTGTTACTGCCTTTTGAATTTTAATGCATTCCCTTCCATACAGTGAGGTTTCTGAACTAGCTCAGCCTCCGTACAGAAAGGTATGCAACACTTGGTGAGAGATGGTGAATACTATGTTGAGTAATTTGTGTAATATCTGTGGTACACAAAGTGAATGACCAGAAGAAATGAGTAAAAAAAAGATCTATAGGTTTGTGTGCATGTAAATGGTCGGCAAAAGGCTAAAACCCTGTATTCCCTCCAGAGGGAGTTTCTCTCTTCCGGAACATAGTGACATCACTATGTTACTCTTGTGCTACTTTTGGCTAATGCTCCAAAACATTGTACATCGAGGATCGGCTAAGGGAGGAGACCTTTTCGACACATCTCTAAGCGATTGCCCAATCACAACAGAGCCGGCCAGCTAACCAATCAGAGCAGAAAGGGCCCTGGTTTCAGACAGAGGGTGAAAAGAGCAGCACAGGCAGTATGAAAAAAAATACAGAGCTTTTTGAACATTAAAGCATGGAGACATGTCCCAGTAGAGACACTACATACTAATATGAACCTGAAAATGAGCAGAATACGTCCGCTATAAACCAGGAGAATTTACAGCATACAATATCAGAATTCTATCTAGTCTCATATCACAATATCAATCTAACATATACAGCTTATAGATATAAAATCCAGTTCTCATTTGAACTCACAGGAAAACTTAACTATCCTCTAATGTCTTTTTCCCCTATTTTCCCCACTTGAGTTTCAGCCACAGTCCCACAGTTCTCATTGTGATCCCCGGCTGTATTAAAATGCACGGATAGCCGCAGTTTTTTCATGACTTGCACTGCCCTCACTGAGACAGAGGGGTGAGGCTGGCCTGGTTGCCGGCACCTGGAGCCTAAATCCCCAGAGGGGGGCCACAAGTGCAGCTCCTCGCCTGAGGCCACTTCTCCATCTGCATCAAGTCAGCCACAATCTGTCAGAGAGTTTCTCCAGAGCCATGACTGACACTCTGCTGGTGGATTAATCAGTGAGACCGACCCAGCCCGTCACTCGTCATCACGCAAAGAGATCTTTGCTTTTCTCTGGATGTTGATTATTCTTCGCCACCAAACCTGGTGTAATGGTTGGTTATTAACAAGCTGCAGGAGAAACCGGGGTCAGAGACGAGATAATAGGCCGAAGGCCCTAAAGGTATTTCTGACTCCATTTGTGTCACTCAGAGTGTTCAACAATTCCATTTCCTGACTTCCGTGAATGGCAGTTAGAGTGGTGTCCCACTTTAAGCAGCATTTTCATAATTTGTCCCACAAATTTAGACAATGTCCCGCATTCCGTTGACTTGGCTTTTGTCCAAGGCTGTTTAGAAAGCAGGAGAGGGCTATCACCATTAGCTGTGTTGGATGTCCATAAACAAACAAGGTCTGGAAGTAATGGGTGTAGCTGGTAGAGGGCGATTCCCAGAGAGTTTTTTTTCGATTGCAGACGGAAGTGAAAACATTTAGACTGTGAAATGCCAGGCTCGTAAAGAAAGAGGATTACCAAACAGACAAGGTAACAGCAGCTGAAAAACAATGGTCTGTGGTAGTAATCTAGCTCTGGGCATTTATCCAGACTCAGAGAATGCAAACAAATATCGTATGGATTAAAAAATGATCCATTCAAACCAAATATATTCCTTTACTTGCATAGTTTGTGCAACAAAAAAAAAGAGAAATCTTTATTTTTAAGGATTAAATGGCCATTATATTTAAATCTTCCCTAACTCTTAGCATCACAGAAGCATGTCCCGCACAAACATACTCTCTGTCCCACATGGGACTTGTTGGCACCTGGTCACCTTCATGGCAGTGTATGAGATACAACTATGTTCTCAAGTCAGAGTGCAGATGATTCTTTGCTTATAACAAGCATGTGGTATGGTTGTTTGTGTTTTATATCAAAATCGCTCCATAGGCTGGTTCCCTCTTATCTGTGCACATATACAGTATCTCACAAAAGTGAGTACTCCCCTCACATTTTTGTAAATATTGTTAAAAATCTGACAGTTCCAGCTCCTTCTGTACATTATTCCAGGCAGAAGGGGCAGCATATTTAAACGTTTTTTCCCTGGTTCTGTTCTAACTTTGGTAACCAACATCTGTATAATATCCTGGGAGTGCAGGCCATGTAGACGTTTTTACACAGACAGTATCTCACAAAAGTGAGTACACCCCTCACATTTTTGTAAATATGTTATTATATCTTTTCGTGGGACAGCACTGAAGATATGACACTTTGATACAAGGTAAAGTAGTCGGTGTACAGCTGGTATAACAGTGTAAATTTGCATTGCCCTCAAAATAACTCAACACGCAGCCATTAATGTCTAAACCGCTGGCAACAAAAGTGAGTACACCCTAAGGGAAAATGGCCAAATTGTGCCCGATTAGCCATTTTCCCTCCCCGGTGTCATGTGACTCGTTAGTGTTACAAGGTCTCAGGTGTGAATGGGGAGCAGGTGTGTTAAATTTGGTGTTATCGCTCTCAGACTCTCATACTGGTCACTGGACGGTCGACATGGCACCTCATGGCAAAGAACTCTCTGAGGATCTGAAGAAAAGAATGGTTGCTCTAACATAAAGATGGCCTAGGCTATAAGAAGATTGCCAACACCCTGAAACTGAGCTGCAGCACGGGGGCCAAGACCATACAGCGGTTTAACAGGACAGGTTCCACTCAGAACAGGCCTCCCCTTGGTCCACCAAAGAAGTTGAGCGCACATGCTCAGCGTCATATCCAGAGGTTGTCTCTTGAAAATAGACGTATGACTGCTGCCAGCATTGCTGCAGAGGTTAAAGGGGTGGGGGGTCAGTCTGTCAGTGCTCAGACCATACGCCGCACACTGTATCAAATTGGTCTGCATGGCTGTCGTCCCAGAAAGAAGCCTCTTCTTAAGATGATGCACAAGAAAGCCCGCAAACAGTTTGCTGAAGACAAGCAGACTAAGGACATGGATTACTGGAACCATGTCCTGTGGTCTGATGAGACCAACATACACTTATTTGGTTCAGATGGTGTCAAGCGTGTGTGGTGGCGACCGGGTGAGGAGTACAAAGACAAGTGTGTCTTGCCTACAGACAAGCATGGTGGTGGGAGTGTCATGGTTTGGGGCTGCATGAGTGGGGAGCTACAGTTCACTGAGGGAACCATGAGTGTACATGTACTGTGACATCCTGAAGCAGAGCATGATCCCTTCCCTTCGGAAACTGGGCCGCAGGGCAGTATTCCAACATGATAACGACCCCGAACACACCTCCAAGATGACCACGCTAAAGAAACTGAGGGTAAAGTGATGGACTGGCCAAGCATGTCTCCAGACCTAAACCCTATTGAGCATCTGTGGGGCATCCTCAAACTGAAGGTGGAGGAGCACAAGGTCTCTAACATCCACCAGCCCCGTGATGTCGTCATGGAGGAGTGGAAGAGGATTCCAGTGGCAGCCTGTGAAGCTCTAGTGAACTCTATGCCCAAGAGAGTTAAGGCAGTTCTGGAAAATAATGATGGCCACACCAAATATTAACACTTTGGGCACAATTTGGCTATTTTCCCTTAGGGGTGTACTCACTTTTGTTGCCAGCGGTTTAGACAGTAATGGCTGTGTGGGGAGTTATTGTGAGGGCACAGCTAATTTACACTGTTATACAAGCTGTACACCGACTACTTCATATTGTATCAAAGTGTCGTATCTTCAGTGCTGTCCCATGAGAGATATAATAACATATTTACTGTACTCACTTTTGTGAGATACTGTCTGTGTAAAAAAGTCTATATAGCCTGCACTCCCAGGATATTACACAGATGTTGGTTCCCAAAGTTAGAACAGAACCAGGAAAAAAACTTTTAAATATGCTGCCCCTTCTGCCTGGAATAATGTACAGAAGGAGCTGGAACTGTCAGATTTGATCACTATGGGGGAGTTCCAAAGTCCCTTTTAAAGGACAGATTACAAAATACTCTTGGTCGATGTGATTGCTCTTATTGATTGCTAACTGAAGTCGTTTTAAAATGGATTTGCATATTGACTGGAAAATGTGCCATTTCATTTAAAGGTCCCCTATTTTGCAAAAGTGCACTTTTTGATGTCTTTTATACATTAATATGTGTCCCCGGTGTCTGAGGAGACTCACAAAGTGTCAGAAAATACAAAGTTTTCCTCCTTACCCACATCTATAAAACGGGGTAGGCTACAAGCGAGCTGATCCAGATTTGCTTCAGATATGACGTAATGACCGAAATGTGGGCTGGGTTTACATTCTCTCTGTTCTAGTGGTAAACACTGAGAAGTGTTTCAGAAATAATGCTGGATGTGGTTTGGAACAGAATATGGTGTTTAATCACGGCAGCGTTTAGCTGAGTGTCTCTGTTAGAAACTTCTCTCTTCAGACAGAGAGCTGCATGCACTCAAAAGGGCCGTGGCCAGCTTCAGCTCAAATTTAAAGCGACAGTCACAGAATCAGCACTTCAGGAACAGGGCTGAAATAGAGGGGGATGAGGCATGCTATAATAGCTGATCTCTTTGGTATTTTGAGCAAAACAAATGGCCCTACAATATATTGTTCGAATATAGCATAATAGGAGACCTTTAAATGTTTTCCCACAGCTGTATTCGTCAGCCTGTACTGTTTGTTTTTTGTACCATTGCTCATGCCGCCCCCTTGGCGACATCGCTCGTTACCAAATACATGTTTAAAGTTACTCAGCATGTACAAAGCAATAGTGAGAAGCAAAAAACAGTCTTGCTGCCTGTGATATGAATGGAAGGAAATCATGAACATAACTCACATGATGTCTTACATTAGCAATAATATACCTGTAGCCATGAGGATTCACAGGCTTCCACCAGCAATCAAGAGCTCAAATGGGTAAAACTGAGGCAAAACCCAGCAGACCCCCGCAGCCGATGGGGAACAGTTAACAAAATGGGAAAGCAATCACCGCACCGGGCACAGAAACAGTCAGCTGCCAGTTAATGAAATTCTTCTCCTTGACTAAGTAGCTTTTTCACTCTATTAATAAGAGGCCAGGACATTCTGTGTTTGGCAGCCCTCTCAATCAGAATGACAATCACCTAAACGCATCCTCGGACAGAACACAGCCGGCGATAGAAACACAAGGTGAGCAGTCTGAAGGTCGCTGATGGAGGCAATCAGAAGTGGACTACTTTGTCTAAGGTACATCAGCCTTGATGACAACATATTAGAAGATCTGTGCTAAAGACACAGGACGCGCATACAGGAAGATGTCCCATCGTTCAGTGAATTAGTTTGATATATCACTGGCCCTATCATCATGTATCCTGTTCTACTGTACTATTCCCCCTAGTGCCTGAGATTAGGCATCCATCACATCCCCATATACGGTAATGTGCTGTTTGCTTATTGTAACCCATATGGATTTGGCAGGGCAATATCTAAGTGTTGTGTTCATCTCCAAAACAAAACCTATAATTGATGGTGGTGTGGTTTATTGCCTGACTCAGGTGGAGTGCACGTTAGAACACTGGATCCTAAGTGTTGTTTAAAGGGGCCCTATTATGCTTTAGTGGTGTTCCCGCTCCTGTAGTGAGCTCTATAGGTTTCTGTGCATGTACATAATCTGCAAAGGCTAAAATGTGTTCCCTCCAGAGGGAGTTTCTCTCCCACACACTCCCCCCCTGACTGAAACGCCTCCATGCCCCTTTATCATTTTATTGCAGTCAAGCTTGTAGATCAGGGGTTTCAAACTCAATTTCATTGCGGGCCACATTAGCATTATGGTTGCACTCAAAGGGCTGTTTGTTTTCTTCAAGACAATATAAATATAAATATACAATAATGTATTTATTACATTATTGCCTCTGCATTGGATAATTATTGGTCTTGGTACATCCGAAAGCACAAACCTAAGGCAAATAATTGCAAGTGAAAATATGCAACAACTACAACACGTGTGCAATTTATTTTAAAATGAGTTTGGTAGCATTAACACATAGTTGTGCACTGACATATGGTGCACGTAGACACAGAAATACTGCGGGTGCACACTTTCATTTCTCTGTCTGTTATATAAATCCCATGAATTTATGACATTAATTAGCCTTATTATTCTTTTTTAGATAAAGCACTATTTAGGTATTTATAATTTGAATTTTGCAATATTTGAATAGTCTGAAAGCCAAGACTTTGAAACCCCCCTGTTCCAGACCCTGGTGTGCCACTTTCACCCGTCACTCATTGTTGTCAGGGATGAGGGGGGGTGAGGACGAACACAGAGGAGATGGTGATCGCAGGAGTTTTCCTCCTGCCTTCACAAACTTTACACACGTATTTACAAGTATTTATCGTCTGAATATAGAGAAAACAAATTCATAAGCTGCAAGTCAAGACCTCATATCTTTCTCAAATCACAAAAGTGGAGATAACCGAAATGCAAGTTTAAAAACAAACATAAACCCATGTGTGTCTCTGAATGAGCCGTAGCAACACCGCACTGACTCTAACAGAGCGGGTCATGCTGTGAGGAGCAGCCATCTGTTGGTTCTGGTTCCGGTGTTTCTTGTCTCGGTTGCTGAAGCAGACTTTGCTCCGTGTTTGGTGTCGCTGTGCCGCTGTCACTCTGTCACTCGCTGCCTCACTCGACAGTGACTGAAGTCGCTTCAGTGCGCATGTCACTAAACGAGATGAATTGGGGAACATGTAGTTTATGTGCAACGAGCTTCTGTAAAGCGGCGTGTAGCCGTATAATAAACGTAGTATATTCTTTGAAAACTCTCGCGGGCCACATAGAATTAGTTTGCGGGGCGGATTTGGCCCGCGGGCCTTGAGTTTGACACCTATGTTGTAGTTGGTAAATGTTAAATGTTTTTCTTTGTACAAAAACATATTTATGTGCAATATGTAACAGGTCTAATAATAATCTTAAATTAAGTTTCAATTTAAACATTCCATTAACTTTAAACTCAACAGTGTCATATTGAACAGTTAAGTACATACAAATGAAAAGTCCATGTGCAAACTCACAGTCGTTTGTTGTCCTGCCTGCAGTCTATGGCTTTATGGCTTCAAGGCTTGAGAGCGGAGCAGCTAAGTGGAGAACAGTTATTTTGAGGAAAAGTCCTTTATGGTCGGTTGACCAGGAATTAACAGAGCTTGGCCAGAAAAAACAAGGCAAAAAATCTAATCAGGACTCTCTCAAAATAAACATCCAACATCAAGAATCTGACAACAGCTGAAAGAAAACCTGAGTTAAATATGTGCAAGAGTAATCACAACAACAAGACAGAGCTGGGGAGGGAATAGAGACACAGGGGTAGCAGGTGAACACAATCATGTAATCAAACAGGAGGGAACACAGAGACGGAAGTAAGACATAACACACGAGGGTGAACACTCTTCAAAATAAAACAGGGAAACAGACAGATCTTGACATTACGAACATACAGCAGGAAATCACAGAGCGTGACATTTGGAGAGAAAGAAGGGAGTGATAGGCCTGAAGGGGGGAGCTTTATAATGTTAGGTAGGGGTTTGATCTACATTGGATTGACAGCATAGGTGGTGATGCAGGGAGAATTTTTAACAACTGCTGACACTAATGCCTAGCTTTGAGACCAATGTTTGCAGTCTCTCGTAAACCTTCTTGGGACTTCAGCAGCCTACAAAGCCTGACTATCACCCTGAAGGTGAAGTCCAGGCCTAATCCAGCTCCAGGTTACACCCTGAAACCAAATGTTTGATAGGCTAAAAAGAAAGGCACCGGAAGAGGCAGAAAGGGGGAACATGTCAAATGAGGTTTTGCTTCATACAATACACCTTATTGTACTGCTGTTAATAAATCCTGCACAAAAAGACGTCCACTACAGTGCCAGAAATACCAGAGCGTAGGAATAATCTGATGCAAGTAAAATGCCTGCATTCAAACTGTTACTCAAGTAAAAGTAGAACAAGTAATGCCACCAGAATAATCTACTTTTGAGTACTCATTGTGCACCGTTTCAGAATAACATATATCATATGTTTTGATTAAAATTATTGATGAATAAACTGTTATCAAAGCTGGTAAACTGGTCAAAATGTTACTCAAGCACAATACTTGGGTAAATGTACTTAGTTACTTTATATAACTGAGGGCAGTGAAACACTAGTCACATACCCCCCCAGCAGACTTAGAAAGGACCCTTATAGAGCGGTGCAGGGATGACGTATTTTGTAAGCCGACCCGGAAGTAAGCTGCGCATGAGTTCCCTCTACAAATAAGCAGTGCGATTTTTCCATAGGCTTTTGAAATATTGTAAAAAATAAGATCTGTGGAAAACAAACCTGTTTGATAAATGCACATTTTGTTCAGCCGGATAATCTCCACATGTCTACCCTACTTTTATCCTTTTCAAATTATCTCCAGAAGCAAAATGCTTAGTTTTGTTTTGTATACCCCTTTTTACCCCCCCCCCCCCTTTTTTTTCTAGGCTTTATCTTTTTATGTTATATGTTCTTTTATATTTGCACTGTGGGACTGCCAGAAACAGTATTTCAATGTTCTGTATGTATAACACATGTGGAAACTTTCACAATAAAGTGGACTTTGACTTTGACTGACAAAGTGCACCTGCTATCAGAAACATTCACTCACACACACTCACACACTGTTGGTCATTGAGAGCAACTTTACTGGACAATCTACCTCCTGAGCCACAATCGCAAAAAAAGTCCTTAAAAATTAAAGTTCTGGGCCACCAGATAGCTCAGTGGTCGGATCTGGAGGCCCATATGCAGTCACCGCTGCTTTGTAAGCTGGTTTGGTTACCAAGCTGGCCAAACAATACAGGCAATGTCCTCCCCTCTGTCTGCCCCTTATTTTTTGGCCCGAAAAAAATACTGTGATAAAAAAAGTGAAGTTCTATTTTAAGTTTTGATGAAATAAAGGCAGTAACAACCTTGTTTGGGGGGCAGCTTTTCCTTGTTGTTCCTTGCTAGAGTCTACTGACAGGTTGACAGGATTTAAAATGCGTGCTGAAGAGATGTTATTATTTATATTGGGCTAAAACATCAATTTGATATGATGAACATTAATTTTAATGTATGCGTTCTAAATAAAACAAATATTGAATAAAGCTTTAAGGAGCGATTGACACAGTTAAACTAAATCCGTTTTTTATTATTTTATATACAGTACAGGATACATATTTGTCATATGTTATAATGCAGAAGCATGATATTCTAATCCCAACCAAAGAGAAAAATCTATTTGTATTTACTGTATCTTTGTTTGCAGTAAGACGTTCAATTCATGGCATTGTAATGTTGATTATCGAGGTGCTCCTCGAGAAACACTCTCACAGCTGAAGTCTCAAGGCAGCTTGGCCATTGAGAAGCCACACACTCAGACTCCCCTCAGACCTCCTGCCAGAAGACCATCAGGAATACAGATCTTTCAGCACGTCTCAATACAACAAGAGCTTGAGAGTGGGTTGTTGTCAGTTACAAATGGGTTACCTTGTACATTTTGACCATGTACGTAATTTGAACTGGACGTGCCGTACGTGCTTAGGGAGCTTGGACTCTAACTTTATTTTTGTTGAGTCCACTTAGCTGCTTTTCCGTAGATTCGATTCAGCCACAACAATAAACATCCTTGATGAACATCATGACTGTTGCAGTGAGATTTGCTATAAATTGAAGATGCCAAGAGGGTGGTACACCATAGTTTGTGGGCGCTGTTTCCAATGTAAGCGTTTAATTTTATTCTTCCCCCCTATTTACGGCGCCCCCCATGGGTGGATGCGCCCTTAGCATTCGCATATACTGCCTATGCCCAGGGCCGGCCCTGGCTTGGAGGACAACTTTTACACATGCCCAGCAGACCTGTAGTGCAGAGGAAAGTCTGTCCCTAAGCAACAATTGACAGTAACCGTTAGCACAGAGCATTTGCTCTCATCCTCTGAAGACTGGATTTACAACACAACTAACATTTATTTTTATTATTGATTGGGGTGACGTGGAGTCATGTGACCGTCATGTACATGTAGCTTATAGGATTATGTTAGCTATTTACCTCTGGCAATTGCATTGATGCTTCTGCTATTATAAAAGTGGAGTTTATGTGTGGAGATTATCCTGCTTAACTGAATGTGTTGTGTACATATCATAAACGTGTGTTCGACACACAAAGTCCTTGTGATGCTCACTTTTGGGTTGGCCTTCAAAAATACGTCATCACTACACTGCTCTATAGTGTTGGAAAAATCAGTGCATGAACATGTACAGATAAACAGTACAGTGTTCATGTCTGTTTGATCTGTCTATCAGATAATAATTAAAACATGCCGTGTTCATATATTGCACCTTTACCTGTAAAATAAGGCAAGGCAAGTTTATTTAGCACCTTTCAACACAAGGCAAGTCAACGTGCTTTACAAAAATGAAGGACATTAAGAGCATCTAGAAATAGTGCAGCATAAACACATTATAAAAAGTACATAATAAAACTTATAATGCAGAGTAAAAGTCACAGTGCAATGTTAGATAAGAACAGTTCAATTAAAAGCGGCAAAAACAAATGTTTTCAGCCTGGATTTAAAAGTAGGAAGAGTTGCAGCGGCCCTGCAGGGTTCTGGGAGTTTGTTCCAGATATTTGGAGCATAATGACTGAACGCTGCTTCTCCTTGATTAGTTCTAATTCTGGGGACAGAAAGCTGACCCGTCCCAGAAGACCTGAGAGTTCTGGATGGTTCATAATGTAGCAGGAGATCACAAATGTATTTTGGGCCTAAACCATTCAATGCTTTATAAACCAGCAGCAGAACTTTGAAATCAATTCTCTGACAGACAGGAAGCCAGTGTAAAGACTTCAGGACTGGACTGATGTGATCCACTCTCTTAGCGTTAGTGAGGACTGGAGCAGCAGCGTTCTGAATCAGCTGCAGCTTTCAAATGGAGTTCTTAGTGAGACCTGTACAGACACTGTTACAGCAGTCTCTAGTCCACGGAAGATAAAAGCATGGACAACTTTTTCTAGATCCTCCTGTGACATTAGTCCTTTAATCCTAGATATGCTCTTCAGGTGACAGTAGGCAGTGATTGTTTTAATGTGACTGTTGAAGCTCAGGTCAGAGTCCATGACTACACCTAGGTTTCTGGCATTAGCTGCTGTTCTGAACATTGCTGACTGAGGGTGTTTTCACACTTGGTCCCTTTCAGCCCTCTAATGCCTTGCACAGACTACATGAATCATTGAAAAACTACTTTTTCAATGATTTTACCTAAAAGTGGGAGGTTTGATATGGGCCTGCAATTATTCATTGCTGAAGCGTCCACATTATTCTGTTTTAAGAGCGGTTTAATTACTGAAGTTTTCAGGGCCTGTGGAAATACACCTGTGTGAAGAGACCTGTTTACTATATGAAGTAGATCTGAGGACATGCTATGAAAAACTGTTTTGAAAAAGCTTGTAGGTATAATATCAAGGCAGCAGGAGGAGGACATCAGATGTTGAATGATGTCCTCTAGGTCTTTATCATTAATCTGATGGAATCGTGTCATGGTGTTTGAATTGATTTTAAGTGGACACAAGGACAACACATTTGCTGTACCTGATACAGCAACACCGACAGCCTGTCAGATTTTCTGAATTTAGTCAGTGAAGAAGGAAGCAAATTCATTGCAGGCCCTGGTGGATAGACATTCAGAGGCTACTGACACTGGGGGGTTTGTTAGTCCCTCGGTAGCAAACAAGGCACGTGAGTTGTTTGTGTTTTTGGCAATGAAGTCAGAGAAGAAAGACGTGCCTTTTTTAATTCCATATTATAAAAGCCAGGTCTCTTTATAGATTTCAAATGAACCTGGAGATTTGTTTGTCTCCACCTGCGTTCAGCTTTTCTACTGTCTTTTTTCGGTTCTCACGCTCATGGCCTTTCTCATGGAGATATTTTCTCGCCACAGACCTCCTTTACCTTAGTGGGAGCAATGCTTTTATTTGTGCAACAAGGAATGAATGCACAAATAAACACAAATCTCCTTATTATTCTGCATGTATAGGGGTTCCATGACATATAATGCAAATCTGGCTGGTTCAGTGTATATATATATATATATATAGTCTATGTTGACGTTTAATGTATTATGCATTCGATTCTTCTGCTTATCTTGCAATTTGGAATTTCACCTCAGCAATTCGACTGATTCAAGGATTATTTCAATAAAGTAATGCAGGTAATCGATTCATTTACAGTTCTTTTATGTGTAAACATTGTTATTGTGCAGCAGTTATTCATGTGATTTGACTTTGTTTCACTGGCTTTATCTGTCTGTTACACCTACAGTTTAAATAAAACTGACATGCATGACTTGCAGATGATCCAACCAATCTGCAAAAACATGAAATCCTTGTGCACTGCCAGAAAGGACATTGTTTTGGACCTGAAGTGTATGTAATAAGTATCACTTGTACTACTCTTCATTTGTTATACTGATGGAGTCCCGTAATGGCTCTACATATTACACAGAACACAGCATCACTTTACGCAGCCTCTCTGAACACATTCAATTATAGAATCAATAAGCATGTGTGCTCAGAGCCACTACCCTTGCTGTTAAGATTATACCACCTAATTGCATTTTTCAGCATGGATAATATGATTATTGCTTCTCAGACCAAATGTGGAAAGCCCAAATCTTGGCGTGTTTGAAACTAGGGGGATTTGCTGTTAATAAAATGATGCCTGGTTGCTGGCTCTTTTTAATCTCCTCCATCTCATCTGGGCAAAAAGGAGATGAAAATACTGTAATAACCAAAGCCAAGAAATATTGTTCTGATCAAAAAGTTAGTCGGTTGTAATTATTGAAAATAGAACAAATCAGCCGGCAGTTCGTTCATAGTCTTTCTCAGTATGTATCTAAATGTCATTATGGCAAATAACCAGAAACCAGGGACCCTGAATATCATCCAGCTCCATCCCATTCACACCTGCTGTCCAACCTGCACCACGTTTAGTTTATCATAGTGATATCAGCAGTAATACTACCATGTTACTTTAATAAAGGATGTGTGTGTGTGTGTGTGTGTGTGTGTGTGTGTGTGTGTGTGTGTGTGTGTGTGTGTGTGTGTGTGTGTGTGTGTGTGTGAATACTGTATAGAATTTGTCATGTTCAGCTGCTGAGTTTAGCTTGTGAGCCTGCCAACGTTAGCTAATTAGCATAGTCAGCACACTCAGCTGAGGATAGTACGACGACACTCTGTTTTTTTATTGTTTGCTCATGAATGACAAAATAACATTTTGACCTGATAAATAAAGTCAGTCTGTAGATGGGCAAGATCCGATTGGTCCATTGTACCAAATGTTATGGTACATTTGCTTCTCAAACTTAGACAGTAAAAAGCTATATCTGTCATTCCTTTCCACCTAGTATGATGACTAGCTTCTTGCCCCTCTAGAAGAATCAAAGAGACAGGAGAAATAATATTTGTCTTTTACATTGCGCTCCATTATGTGAAGGGTGCATGTCTGGGAAGGATAAAGAGTAAATATAGTTTAGTAAGCTTCCTGATAAGATGCATCGTTTTTGCAAGTTCTCTTGCTACCGCTAACAGCCAAATGCTAGCAAACCTGCCCACACAATTTCCATGTTTCTGGCCACAATGTGGAAGCAAATTGGTTCTAGTGTGATTGCACCTCTTGAAAATGTGTATTTTCTTTCCATAGGTTGCCTTCCCCCACCATCTCCAACGTCCTTAACCATGCCACCCACGTGAGCTTTGTGGCCACTGGAGGTTGCATTTAGGCGAACTACGGCGAGCAGTGTTGAGTTTTCCTGACTGTGACACACAGCCATTCTGACAGGCAAGGTTGATTGATAGCCCTGTGAAGTATTCATGAAACCTCTGCTTCTTTATTCAAGGCCTGATCGCTCTCTTGTTAACCATGGATGCCAAGACAAGGCTCTGATTTATGGAAATACTTTATTTGACAGCCTCCTTTCCATGGCAAAGTTTGGAGATCTATTGTTTTGCATACTAGAAGCATCCGTAACGCTGTTCTCTTTGGCTTTGCACTGCCTTTTTTTTTATTGAGGTCACAGCCAAACCGTAGGCCAACATTCATCCTCCAATCATTAAATTCTATAAAGGCTTGTGTCGTGTTTTTTGGTTATTATCAGCCAAACTGAAAATATGACAAATTTGACAGAAGAGAGAAACAGGTAAGCAACCTCAAGACAGAAAAGTTACCTTTGACTTTCATTACGCATTGTTTTCCACATAAGGTATAGAAGCCAGGCTCGTTATTCAGAAGATAACACCTTTGTGACATGTCCGGAACGACATTTAAAGCCCCCATTTAGCACATTGCATATTCTCAGAACCCAAAACCTCAGACAGAAATATTGAGAGACTGCATATCAAGTTTGAATTAATGACATGAGTGATTCCATTTATCACACCAACATGGGAAAATGATCAAACGTGGTGCTTTTGATCAGAAATGATGGCTTACTAGAAGTAAAAATGAAACAAAGTAAACAGAAGATATAAAAAGCTCCTATACAGTTGGTGCGGATGTAACACAATTATCAACGCTACTCTGCAGGAAACTGTGGAGGGAATTCTACATTCTATTGCGTGAGCTGGTGGCCAAAAAAACAGATCTTGAAATTGTACTACAACTGGTGATGAAAACCTTATGCATTATCACCCTATACCTATATTGCCAACTTAAAGTATTCAAAGTAATCGTAGTATTTACCAAGGCAAATCAATTATTCGTCTCCATTCACAGCAGGGCTTAAGAAAAAAGATTTCGATTTCCCCAACAAAAAACTAAAATAATCAATGATGCTGTTGATGAAGGCGACTTAGGCCTCGGCAAAGGCATTTAACAGTAATCACTTTGAGATTCTTCCCTGGAAGCTTCAATATGGACAGGGTGCAAAAGATAAAGAGGAAGCTATTTGGTATGTCATTAAATGCCACAAATCTCAAAGTAAACCATTAAATATGGCGCCCCCCAGGCATCCATTTTAGGACCACTACTCCCTATACTCCATATTCAGTTTGTTTGGTAATTCCTCTTGCATTCTGTTGTGTTTTTATTTACTTTAGAGCTTTTTCTTCAACTTAAAGCATTGTTGACCTTATACAGGTTTACATATTTATTTGAATAATCTTATTAAACTGCACATTTTACAGGGGAAAGTCATACATGCCACATGGTCCAAGATCCACGCTCACACTGATCCTCTTTTTCACAGCTGCAGGGTTCCGAAGCTTACTGAATGTATTCTAACAATGCCAGTATATTGTATCATTTTGTAAATAGGGTCAATGACAGATACCTTATTCCACTGCATAAGTTTAAAACTAGGGAAAATAAAGGGTTGAAAACATATACCTAATGTGTAAGCCTTTCTGTGGCTTGCAGCTTTCCGATAATCCTATAAAGACACGTCTGAAAAGCGCTTATATTTTTGACTGGTCAGCCACTGCAGTGATTAAGGACATATTTAAATATAGAATATTAATCGCTTAGGTGTTTTTTTTCTGTAAAGATGCAACACTTATTTTGGTTTATGCTTCTAAATGCATTGGTTTGGTTATTTTTCTGCATTTCCTCTTAATCTGAATTGAGTTGCTCAGGACTTCCCCAAGTGCCTTCGGTCAGGTTCAGGTCCTATGCCCTGAAAAGTATGCAGATCTAAGCCAGTCTTTATCCCCAGTTTCCTGCTTTACGCAAGGCTAAACTAAGCTAACCAACTGCTTTCAGGTGTCTTGCTCTCGCTTCTACAGTAGTGGGTTTGTGAGTGACAATCAGACGAGAATTTGCTTACCAAAGCTTAACAAAATCTCTCCATTCTTCCACTCTTTCATGTGAAAACTGGACTGAATTTAAGTTCATTTACGTATCCAAATATGTTGAGGAACAAAGCATGGAAATGGTCTTAATGATTTCCACTCTCAAATATTAGATTTCATTTATTTCCAATAAACAGGATTTCCTTTATAACCTCAGGTTTGTAAGGGTTGAGTGTGAACTGCAATATCTTAATACAAGCAAATGAAAAAGAACATGGTCGCGCAGTGTGACACATTGAGTGCACTTTCTATTGTGGGGGCATCAGTCATAGCTGAAGCTCGTTCACTGCACTGAAAGCATACCTGCCTATCCATTTCATCTTCCATTCCTCGTCTGCTATAGTAAGGCTGCTGCGAGTAGTAACTTAACATGTATTCATTTCTCACGTTTAATTTTGTGATGTCTAAGTACCAGCATCAATGAAACATGCATGGGGACTGTGGTGGGTGTACACTCTAAACATTAGATTCAGTGTTTTCTGCCAGGCTCAGATCCCAAAGGTACAACTTGTCAGGACGGCTAGAGCGGTAACGTTGCTATTTTAATAATACAAGACGTGTTCGGGGTGAATCTCCGTAAGCTACCCTCTCCATGAGCTGTCGCCTCATTTTACAGAGTCGGGCATGTTGCATAACTTGCGTGTGCTTGTGCGATATCAACAGTATTAAAAAAAAGTGTAAAGTCAGTATAATACAAAGAATAATAGATCATATTTAATGACATTTCTAACCCCTTCATACGACACTGGCTTAGTGTGTTTGCATTCAGTACTATTGCAAAGCCATGTGGCATGTATCAACTTGAACTGTGAAATACAAGCGAGCATGTAGAGTATATTACGAGACTATGAGGTTAGGTAATCCATATAGAATGCAGTTGAAGGCTGATGGTGTGAGAGTTAATTGCTGGTGAACATCATCCTCTTCCTTTGAGTCAGCGAGGAGAGCTGGATCTGCAGAGGAAAGTCAAATAAATCAATAACAATATCTGAGGGTTATACTGACATCCAGCTGTGCAGGACAGATACTGTGAATGATTCTGTTAGACTTTCACCTTTGGTTATACATTTTTGTGGAGACACAATCTTGAGTGCTTTCGGCTGAAAGGTAGTGCATTAATCTTTATGACTTCACTTTTGAAGCCACACAGTGCAACTCTATTATTAATAATACATGACTTATGGATGCACATGACTAGTTATGAACTAGTGTCTCAATATACTGTTATTAACACTGACTGGTGTGCCCCAAGGCTCAATTTTAGGTCCTACACTTTTTAATCTTTACATGTTTCCACTTGGAAAGGTCCTCAGGAATCACGACATGAGTTTCAATAGTTATGCTGATGACACATAACTCTTTATTGCCGTGTCTCCTGATGACTTTGGACCATTTTATGCCCTTTTTAACTGTATTTTAGATATAAAGCATTGGATGGCTGAGCATTTCAGCTCAAGAGGACAAAACTGAGCCCCTAATTATTGGTTCTGAGAGAAACTGTGTTCAACACTTCATTAACTAAAAATAAAACCTTGCCTACAAATTTCGAACCTAGGGGTAATCTTAGACTCGGAGCTCAACTTTGAGCCATATATCAGACATTTAACAAAAAGAGAGGTTTATCATCTTAAAGTTTGACCATTTCTCTCTCAGGCCAGTACAGAGACACTAATGCACACTTTTATAACATGTAGAATTACTGCAATGCTCCACTTTGTGGTCCACTCGAAAATAATATTACACCACTACAACTGCTGCAAAGCTCAGCTGCACATGTTTTAATAAGGACCAGAAAGAGAGCACACATTGCCCTTATTTTAAAGTCACTGCACTGACTCCCTGTGAGCTACAAAATCAATTTGAACATTCTTTTAATGGTCTTCGGCCTAGCTATTTATCGGATTTGCTTTTAACCTACGAGTCCTCTAGAACCCTAAGGTCTTCTGGTACTGGCTTTTTAATTATACCCAACTGAAAACAAACCACAGTGATGCGTAATTTCATTATTACGGACCAGCCTCGCAGAGGACCTGGTCAGCAGTGAGCGTTCACATTTTCAAGAGCAAATTCAAGACCCGCCTTTTTAATTTACTGTAGCTTTAAACTGAACTGTGTCTTTTGTGTTTTAATAATCTTATTTTATTGTTACTTTATTATTATGTTATTCTTTTTATTATGTGTATGTGTATATGAATATACAATGCGGTCTAGAGGCACAAAAGCCTAAATAACACAATACAGGAAAGGGAAATTCAAAATGCATAAAAAGGCTTCTTTGTTTTTGCTGCTTTTTTTGTTATTTAATTGCACTCAAAATAAAGAGTGAAATATTTGTATGTGTGTACTTTGAATGATATCACCATTTCCTTTCTCAAATAACACTGTTATCTTTATTTTTGGTATATTAAGAGCCCTCTCTACGGTAAATTGTCCGGGCGTGTTTAGGTATAGACAGTCATTATTTATAATAAGCTATCAGTGAACCCTTTAGTTTAAACAAATCAAGAGCATCCATAGGACTCTTCTCTACAAGTCACAGGGACATTGTTTTAATACAGTTGAACGCGTAGTCATAAAGCCTGATTGAAGCTTTATATTTCAATATGATTGCCATCCTAATGCATTAGCTGTGCTCTTTTTGGAAAGCAAAGGACCCACAGCCTCACATACAGAGAATGTGAAGGTGTGTGTAAATTATAAAACAGACATGGACTTCGGTGTGTTTACAGTAAATAGGTTGAATGATGTTATGAGTAGGAAATACAGTACCAAATGATCCTGTAACCTTGTGCTGTGCTGTCTCTGAACGCTCCCCTCTCCTCAAGGCCTGGATGCTCTGGCCAGATGTCTGTCTGACCCTCAGCAGATCTGCACGCGCGCACACACACACACACACACACACACACACACACACACACACACACACACACACACACACACACACACACACACACACACACACACACACACACACACACACACACACACACACACACACACACACACACACACACACACACTATATATAACTGTAAGTCATGAAAAGCCCTACAGACATAAAGTAAATGTTTAAAGAGGCTAACTTGCAATGTATTAGGGTGATAGTTACTTAAAGGCAAATGCAAAACATACTCTCTAGTACATCGGCCAGATTGTGTGTGTTCTGTTGGAGGCTGCTGTGCCACTGGTTTAGCACAATGGAGCCAACTCCACCCACACTCAGCAGCAGGGCAGTCTGCAGGGGCTTCTCCAGGTCCAACTGTCGTGCACTGGAGAGGGGACAAACATTACAGTCATGTGTCAGGGAGTTTGTAGTTACCTACCAAAAACTGATAAACAATATACATCTGTTTAATGCTGACAAATGTGTTATCTTATCTAAACGACAACTGGCATATTTTAAACATATTCTGAATATCATACTAGATTTTATTTTAGCTAGATTCACTTGTTAGTATGAACGCTTGAATAGTCTTAATTTAAATCATGAATCATTTTTTTAAATTGATGACTCTAATGGACATTAGAGATACTTGATGTGTTCTGCTAAGAGCCAGTAGAGGGGTGTCATTAACAGTAAATGCACGTTCAGAACGGACGTATCATGATTATGCTTTATGTTTAGGTGAGAATAAATAACTGGGGTGTTTGCTTTTGATCGCTATTGAAGATAGAATATTCAATATTAATCTAAAATGACTAATTCTGGTTTGATTCACATCCCAAAATACACTTTTTAAATGTGTGTTCGTTTGTTCAGCTGATATACGTATAAAGAGACAAAGACACAAACGTTGTTGTTACACTATTGTAAGATGATCTTTTGAAAAACTTTAAGAAAGTTTATTACAAATTAATTCTACAAATGTCTTCATTAGTTTATTTTAAAGGGACATCGCAGATTTATAAAGATTACTATAAATGGGCCAGTAATGCCTGGAGGGATCTTCCAAAGTCGCCCCTTTAATCCAATTATACAAACAAAAATGTACGTTAATAAAATCCTTGAAAATGTGCAACATAGAGGTTCCTGATAGAGGAAATGCCGAATAAACCAAATATAAAATAAAAACCTTTGAAAAACAACAAGATAGCAACAGGTTACAGCAGCACAGACAGAGGACAGTATAGCTTTTGATTTTGTTTGAGTGCCAAATGAGCTAATAATCATCTCATTAAATGAATGCTACACTAACTGTTTGTGGCATATTCTTTAACTGATGCCAGGATGAAGCTCTATTCTAGTGCAGCTTTGAAAAAGAAGAAGATTGACAATACTTTTGTGCTTTTTCAAATGATTTACGTTGTTACCTCTTGTGCATATCAAGGCTGGATTGGCGGAGAACACTGGCATTGTTCTGAACCAGGTCAAAGAGAAGAGCCATACGGCACTCTGAGGACAGGAAACATCAGCATCATTATCTGGCAACAGGATAAAGAGAAGAACTCTAGAAGACATACTGTACATAAAGAACTGTTGACACCAAAGTTAAAAAGCAAACAGAGTCACAGAGCGGACAGAAATGGATTTCATTTGTCTGTGTAAACAATGTTCCCTTTCTTCAGCTCCATCTGAACACAATGAGTCAAGCCATACAGTAGGAGTTGAAGGCCAGTATCAAGCTGGGCAGATTGAAGTGTGAAGAAGAGTAAGGTGAAGTACACAGTTGCTAAAAAGTGCTTTGAATAATAAAGATGGGGAGGATGTGCAGCGAGTCGGACGTTAAACAATAAATAAGAATACCGACAGGATGAGCAGGATCCCGACTCACGGCTGCAACGAGTTCACTCACAATACTGATAGAACATTATTGTATTGATTTAAAAAGGATTGTAATGCTTCTGCTAAAAGAAAATAGTCCAATCTACTCCGTACCAACGGCTGGAACTGTCTTGTTCTGCGGTTCCCTTTAGTGTTTGCTTCCTGTCGGCCTCTTTCTGCTGTTCCCGTTACTATTTACTTCCTGTCTGTGTTCTTCTGTGGATTTCTGTGACGTCCAACTCACTGTGTCTAATCCTCTTTCTCTCTTTTGCACTCTTTATCTGTTCTTTACTGGGGAGAGTTCAAACATCATGAATCCAAAGTTTCGTGCTCTCCACAAATATGAAAGGGAAAATAAGAAAATGACGATAGATGAGAATGAATGTCCACAGTTGAAGTTAAATTGAGCGGATTCCTCTGCAGATTGATATGACTGCACATACTGTAGTTCCATAATCTGAGCGTCCTCCTTAGCATTCTGTGTAATAGTTAAAATCCTGATTCTATTTTAATATTTGCTAAGTATAAAGCCAAGCCACTTGAGAATAACAGAACAATCCCTCTATTAAAAGCCTTTTCTATTCAAAACATACATCATGGAGCAGAGGTGTGAAAAGCTGAGGGACTAAATAGTAAATCTACTATGAAAGTAAGGTATAGTAAATTCATAATTTCCTTTAAGTACTTTGAGGTTGAAGATAGAAGCAACACACTTCTTCTATAAAAAAAAACAGTATTGTATGTTACTATATATAAACTAAACAGTAACGTTAAAGCCATAAGCCTCCATCAGAATTCTACAGCACTTCACACATTGGGAAGCACTGAAAACACCTGCTGTTAAGTGGCAATCAGATGCTATTAGCAGGACTCCCAAACCCACCAATCCTGTTACTATAACGGTCAGTTTATCTGTTCATACACAAAACAGGCTATCACTGTACCAGCTCTTGGACTAGACCTGTAGGTGTGAGAGGACTGGTCAGACACCAGGTGTGTGTCAGTGAGGTCATCTTACTTTATTCTCTGCTGCAGTGATGCTGGGCAGTGCCTTGCAGCTATTTTAGTTCACTTCTTTTACACTTAGAATCATATTGTGTCCGTGGCAACACATTGTAGGCTGCCCCCCCTTCGCTACTGAGCTGCCTGGGGCCACATCAGCAGTCTACTAAGATGTCAGTCATCCAATCATTGTCACAACAGAGCCAAAGTCCTCCTTTATTAAACTCTAAATTGATTTTGTTTGAAATATTCAAATCAATTTAACAATGCAAGTTTCTGGAGGGTCTCTTTTTTTGGAAAGTCTGTTCTTAAATGCTGTTGCTGTAATATTTGGTGGTGGCTAGTTTGACTATCTTTTGATATCTTCCATTACTGTTTCCAACCTTAGCATGAACACACTTGATTTTTGCTTGACTCCTTTTCCTCTCTCCAGTCTCTTTACTTGTTCCCTCCCTTCCTTCAGATATAAAAATACACACCTGATACACCACAAACACTCGTGCCAAGGAGGCTGCGTCTGCGGGTCTAATGCTGGCCGCTTAGAAGGGCATTTGTACTCAAATGTTTTTACTACAACCCACACATGACAAGCCACAAAACATCAAGTATATTCAATATATCTCCCAGTCCTAAACCTGCAACTAAAACATTTTGGCTTAAAATGAACCTTTGATGTCCTCTTCCAGAGTGTCTGCTATGTTTAAGGCAGTGGCGGCGGCTGGTCTTTCAAAGAGGGGAAGCTCATTGTTGGCCTACATCATAAAAGTTGTCAATTTATTTATACCTAAATTCTGCCCTCCGTTGCTTTTCAACAAAATGGTCTGTGACCCTGTTGTACCAAGTAAGCGTCTTTTCCAGGGACTTGACCAGTGTCCTCTCAATGGCCAGCAGAGCTAGGCTGCTTAGACAGTCTTGGCCCATTGTGTTGCAGATGTAAGATTTAAGCCTTTTTAAACAGGAGAAGCTCCTTTCTACACCCGCAGATGTAACTCCAATTGTTGCCACGAATGATAACAGTTTGTACAGCTGGGGCATTGCATTTGCAAATGGGGCATTTCCTGATTTGAATACAGGACTTGAAAACTTTCCATGACACTCTGGAATGCCTCCTCTGGAAAAACTTCGCTCATCTCATCAAACTTCCCTGGATTGACTCATTCTAAGAAGCGCAAACTTTCCAAATTTAAAAAACGCTGAGGAATTTGCTCCATGAGATTATCAAGGATGGCCCATTACAGATTTCTGTAGCGCTCCTGGGGATCCCCCTCTGAGCTCTTCTCTTTGACAAAAGCAAGAAGAGACTCAATTCTTTTCTTGCAGTACAGAACGTCCATTGCCGTCTGCTGGGCGATATCAAAGACCACATCAGACTCTGAGAAGATTTGTTTATGTGTATAACATGAACACAAACTCAAAATCCTCCAGTTTCATGACAAAACCTTTGGCACAATCCAATGTGTCATCATCCATTGTCTTATCTGCAATGATGTTATCAGAAGTCTGCCGGAGGCCATCATAGTTCTTTGCCACAGTGTTCACTATCCGTGATGTGAAATTCCATCCAGTAGGATGGTTTCTGGGCAACCTTGTACAGCCTGCAGACTCAAGAAAATGTGTCCTCTTTGTGGATTTGGAGAAAAATGTGGCAAACCCAGAGAGTGACGCAAAAAATATTCTGCACTCAGACAAGCATTTAGCCCCTTGTGACAGCACCAGATTAAGTGTGTGTGCATAGCAATGCACACACATTGCACTGGGTGCAATTGCCTTCACTTCGGCCTGCAGACCATTGAGGGCTGAAGCCATGACAGCAGCCCCATTGTGTATCTGTGCCACAGGTTTATCCCTAAAATTGTAGCCCTGTTTCCATTTAATACTTCAAAAACAGACTGAGCATCTCGCCCCCCAGAAACATAAAAAACCCATAAAGCGCTCCTGAATTGTACCAAAATTGTACTGAATTGTTCAGAGTAGGGCACGGCAAGCAATATCAGTTGTTTCATCCACTTGCCATCCAAAGGGAGCAGACTGAATTCCATCTCTGATCTCATCAGAAAGAGTGGCTGCAAGAGCAGAGATCAAGTCATTTTGGATGGAATGAGACATACCAGAAAACACAGCTAGATTATTTAGATAATGTTTCTGTACTCCCTGTAATTCCCCTTGTTGGATGATGCACTACTCTCATCATGCCCCCTAAATGATAGCTCCTGCCAGCCAAGCAAGGAAGTCACATCAATAAGGCGGTTTAGGAAGGCCCTGTTTTGTTTGACTGCCTCATTAAGTTTTGCAACTTGAATGCGAGCACCTTCATTGAGGCCATGTTCAACCCTGACCCTGCTCAGGCAACTTAACCTTGCACATGCACTCACACGTTCATTGCTCTTTTCATGCCTTTTATATGCCCTGTCATAGTTAGACAGATCCCCAAAACCCAATTTTGACCAGACAACACATCCCTGAGATGGTTTCCTCAAGAGACATAGCCAACAGTACACTTTCTTTGTCACAGCACTTCCAGTCAGCCAGCTAACTTTGTCATACCAGGAGAGCTGAAAAGAGCTGTTACTTTTCCCTACTTTTTGCACCAAATCAATCTTAGGTGTTGATCTGCCCTGCTGTTTAATTCTAACTTTCTCCTCGTAAGGAAGACTCAAATGTCTTCGCCAAAATCAGGTCGACAATATTAGCATGGTCTGCCATCGTGTGCACCTTACTAGCTGGCTAGTTCACTCCGGCCTAGCCAACAGTATGGATGAATGAACGAACTAACGAAACAATATTAAACTCGAACAAGGAAATGTGGGAATTATGTTAAACTGAAACAAGGAAATACGATGTTTGTGTTTTACTTACAGTGTAAGAACTGAACAATGGAAATGGTCAAGCAATTTCGCCAAGCAAATATCAAGTAATGGGTTGCAGTTGGTCTTTTGACTTCAAAATCCGTGATGGGACTGAGCTCCCAAATGCTGAAGTGACGTGTATCTCAAATTAGCTGTCAATCAAAAAGTGATTCAGCCTTTCGACTGATCCTCAAATCATCATGCAGAAGCCCAGCGTCCAGGCTAGCCGAGGCCAGCCCACTGCTCCATCCACCCCAGAGACGCTGAGCGTCCGGGGGCGGGACCAAATCGTGGCATTTATCCAATGACCATCGAGTTTTGAGGCAATGAAAAAAACTGTTCCATGCAGTCTCATTGAAGCGGATGGACGCTCGGCTTCTACGGGCAAATGCATTGACATTACGGGAATGTATGAGAAGTTAACAAAATCGAGTCAGTCGACCTGTGATAAGTAGCTGAGTCTGAAAGAACTCATCTTCGAGATGAACGTATTCTAACGCATTTGTAGTCAGTGAAATGTTAACACAACAGTACATATTTGACCATTTAATTTTTGACATTTTAGGGGAAGCTAAGCTTCCCTTGCAGTCTTAGAGAAATCACCTCTGGTTTAAGGCCCCAGGAAGTTGGCTAATCGTTGAAGTATATTTTCTTAGTGGCCAAACGGTGGTACTACAATTTATGGGTCGGCCTCTGACATCATTTGGGCCATGTAAGACTTTTCCTCAATGCCTTACATTGGAAAGATACGTCTGTAAATAAGCATCGTTTTGAATAAATGAAGATCCAAATCCAAAGTAATTTTCCATCATTTGTCTTTAGCCGAAACCAGAGGTGGCGTTCCAATGACGGAGCAGATTGTAGTTGGGGCCTAAGAAAGACGCTTAGGCTCTAAGGGCCCAGACAGAGGTATTTTTCTTCTCAAGAGTCAGTCAATTTTTGGCTTCATGCATGCCACTGAGCAACTTTCAGGAATTAACAGGGCCCCCGCTCCGGTGCTGCATCCAGTTCTTTTTACACATCCATGGCCATCACTGCCATGTTTCTACAGTAACCCAAAACAGACCAACAATCTCTGGCTCTAGCGAGGGTCTTCTACTTACCTTCACAGTTCTTCGATACACTTGGAAAAGGGGATGTATAAAACGCATACAAATGCAGTGATGGCAAATTAACACAATTCCCAGATAAGATATGCAGATGGTGCTGGGTGACATTATTTTTCTGAGAAACCCAAATCTGCCATCTTATGTTCGGCTTATCATATCCTGATGGCCAATTAACTGTGATGGGTCGTGCTTGTTGTGAAGTAACAGCTGGAATTCAGACCTTGGTGTCAATCACACTATAGTTAGCAGCAGTAGCGCCAGGCTGGAGGGAGGCACATATGTCTGGCCTGGGGCAATGTGTAAGGGCAACCTGACACTCTGTCAATCACTCTCAAGTCCACACACACTCAGACCACCTCTGTATGCTGCTGAAACACGGAAGAAGCGGTCTCGTGAAATATCTTTGAAGATGTGAAGAAGTTCAAGTTTCTTTATCGCGGTTATTATTTATTTAAACAGTACTACAAAGGAAAAGGCCTTCTCTAATAAATTAAAAAGGGGAGAGGTGGTCGGTCTGGAATCGTTTTGTCCCCCTACTATAAATAAATTAAAACGGCCAAAGGTTCTTTGAAAATCACGCAGAGGAAAAAAAAAAGTTAGTTTAATTTCTCTAAAATGATTGATTAGCCTACCTGAGACAAAACGATTGATGGGATAAAATAAATATATGTCTTTAAATACATACAGATGAACTTAGGTGCACATTTTCTTTAATTTATGTTTTGATAATATTTGTATTCTATTTTATATTGTACAACCTTACCTTTTATGTTGATATAATATAATATCTTTAAAACATATTTTATTTAATTTCATTCTAAAATGGAGCAACGGGTCACTGCTGTTTTTTGTATTGGAGCAAACATAATAAAAGACCTTACAGTGACTGAAATGAACAGTTCTCCTGAGCAGTCCTCATTAGTTTCAGTTAGTAATGCGATGTTTTACAGCCACTGAGTGAGCGGTGTTGTAGTAATGTTATAGCACGATCTGACAGTAAAACCTTGTTGATTTCTCACAGCAGAATGGGGATATTTCTATATTTACCCACAAAGGGGAGGAAGATTGATGGGTTTGAAGAGATTAGGCCTGATGCTCCATTTATTGCTTACATAATCCACAAACAGCTCTGCTCCAAAAGTCAGTCCTTCAGTTATTACAGTAGTTTGCCACCTATATTTATGTCTGAGTAATCATTTAGAGGGGTTTATACAAACCCAAAAAACGGTACCATGTTGTTAAATCTGGAACATTACGAAACACAGATGCTAGAGATGTTGTTATTATTTGTCTTTTAGTTGGGATGGTGACTTTATTGATCATTTTATTTAGTAGTTTGCAAGGCGTTTATGCAGTGGTAGCGGTAATGGATGGGACCTCAGTCTTTGCTTTTCTTCTTTTCTATCTTTTATTGACAACCCTCATGGAAATCTGCTGTGGCCCGAAAACAGGCTGTGGGGTGGTGTCATTAACAGTCAATGCAGGTTAGTAATGGGCATATTATGATTGTTTATTTTGTTTAGTTTCCCAGGTGATTGCTATTGAAGGTATAATATTTAATATTTCTGCTTTAAAACGTCTGTTGATTCTGATTTAATCATATCCAGTTTCTGCATGCCTGACCGAAGTAGTTGTCTTCGAGGAAGCTGTACCAATATCTTTCCAGATATAAGCCACATTTTTCACAATACACCTCTTGGATTATTTTTTTAAAGAATATATTTGAATGCACGCGATCAATATATATATATATTTTATTTCACACATTAATAAATGAGTTAGACCCAAACCTTCTCCCATTATCAGTGCAGATTTTTACCACAAATCTCACGGCAGTGAAAAAGGCAAAGAAAGCAGACAGTACATGCCACATGGACATTTTCAAACGACAGCTAAAGACACATGTTTTTAGATGAGCTTTTTATTAGCTACACCCCCCTTCAAATGGCCTTTTAGTCTTTATTATTGACCTACTATTATATTGTTTTATTCATCTATAGGTCTTATATTATTTATTTATCCGTTTAAATTGCAACCTTTCCTGTTAAGTTGGTCTTTTAAAAGCTCACCCTTTATTATAATTGTGAAGGTTTATTGTTAGTTTTTAACTTGTGATTTGTGACATTTTGTAAAGCACTTTGGGCTGCACGAAAAGTGCTATATAAATAAAGCTTTATTATTATTCATTATTATGTACAGTACTGACTCGAAACCACTGGACATCAGTAAGACGTAAGGGACATGTGATCCACTGAACCTTTAGGTGTGATGAGGACGGAGCAAAGGCATTTTGCAGATAATGCTGGCAGTATGATAGCAGCAAAAATTTCAAGCGTACAAGCGTATGCCTTGTGAATCATAGCGGCCTGCGGGGCTTTGTCGATATTGTAGCTCAATACTAAGGTACTATTATTTTAAACTTGCGATAAATTGATGGATCGTGATTACTCACAGCTTATTATTGTATTTCACGCGATACATTTGTGTTCGCAGGCCAGATACCAAGCCCCTTTTGTTATTTAAAAAAGACAACCCCAGTGGCAGAAATGGCATATTGTTGTGTTTAAGTATGAATAAACAATAGTATTCATGTTCATTCTGGCATCTAACATAATAAAAACAGCATACATTCATTCAAATATCCAATTGTGTATGGGTGTACAGTACCACACAGATTCAGTGCTGTCAGTTTGCCAGGTGGAATGTTTGCCAGGAAGCGCTCCATCCCCAGATAAATGAAGGCGCTGCATCCGCACAGCAGCTGCTCCACCTCGGAGAGACTTAATGCATATGGCAGAGGGGTTAGTGCTGCACAAATGATTAGGTGTGTTGCAGTGTGACACATACAGTTTGATCTCAGTGCAAAGACCCTAACATGCTGACTTGAATTCTAACCTGGGTGTTCCTGTGCTTCCCATGAAGCCCTCCCAAAGATGGGTGCAATGCTGGCTGTGGGTTTCCAAAATCTCCTTCATCCCCCTGCTTAAGCTGGTCCCTTCTGTGCCAGAGAGAACAGCATATTATGAATCCTTAAACGGATGGGGAGAATGGGTGAGGAATACACACACAACCTTTCCAATGATCCTTCATAATGACATCCTTAGATGTGATGCCTATATCAGGGTCCATGCGCCCACTGACCCCCTTTATTTTTCAAAGCCTCAGTCTCCTGAATCTCACCGATGTATTATTTGTCACTATGCCTGTTTAGAGGTATAATGTAGTAAACAGGCATGGGCAGTAACGGATAACGTGTAATGGGATTACAGGACACAAAAAAAGGTAACGATTGCCTAATAGTTACAAAAAAAAAGACACAATCTGATTACTGTGACATTTGTAAAACATTGGGATTACAGTGTTACAAAAAAGCTAAACATAGCACATGGTGTTTGTTGTAAAAGGATCAGATGTTATTGTTTTCTTTGTTAGCTGCACTGTTCTGTAGGCCTAACTTGGTTTCTTCTTTTCTTGGGTCTCATTGTTTTGTTGTAAAAAGTAGAAAGAAGTAAAGATCATCTTATTGATATTTCTGTTACTGCATAGCATTTGATATTGAGAAAATCCAAAATAAGAGAAAGTAATCAGGTTATATTCCATTTATATTTTCATACTTAGATCACGTTACTGTTTTTACAGGTAACTAGTAAAAGCAACCGATTACATTTTTTAAGTTACCCTCCCAACCATCGTGTTAAATATAGTGACAGACTGTGTGAATCTTCCCCAACCTATTTCCCCCCAATACATATTTGACGAGGAAAAATCCTCTTATAAAGGGTAACAACATGTCAACTTAAATACACCCGCTTTAGTGTGCTTTGCAGAGATCCACATGAGAATGATAATAACACGTACAACTGTCTTTGACTCTGTCCGTCTGAAAAACTGCTTAAGGCAGCTATTAAAATGTGTCTTCCTCCTCTGTTTTTAAATTATTATTTGCATACCCTCTGTAACTATTAAAAAATACAGTAAAAAAATCTTGAACAAGTGAGATGAAATAAACCTTCTGATTTGAAATTAGACCTGTCATAGTGAAGGGAATTTCCACTCTGAGGGATTTACCAGGATACAGTTTATGTTTACACTGGTTTTTATCCTGTAAATATGTCATTCAAGGTTTGTAATGTGCATTCTCAAACTATATTAATGAGTCCTTTACTTACCAAAGGTGCCTTCATTGTGATGGTCAACAATATCTGTCAAAGAATGTTAAGAAAAATCCTCTGTGAAAAAAACATCCTATGGATGAGAGTATCACTTCTACAGAAACAGCCCCGCCCACTTTTGGGGGAAAACATTTGCTGTCATTTGAATGGCGGTCAATACAGATTCTGAAACTTTCGGCAATGACATCAAAAATGAAGATAACCGCGCTTCCTTTTATCTACAAGAAGCGCAGTTATGATGGTGGGACAGGCAAACTCTAAAAAAATGTCAATGGAGATTTTATGGTTTCATTTAAATCAATAGGGAAATGATGTCCAGTGGGTCTGCCGGTGGACGAGTGGGAGGCAGCAGGCTGACACTGAAACTGTGATTTCTGAATTACATCCTTTCTTTTACTGTCATTTTTTTTTGAAAAGGAAGTATAGAAACTGTAACTCTTGATTAAATTGATGTTTGAGGTGCAATATATGACTCAGCAGCTTTAAGACATAAAGAAAATATTATTTTCCGCTTCACTCTAATGCAGGATTTTTGGGCAGTAAAGTGGGCGGGGCCGTCATTTCGCCCGGAGGTGCCTTAAGTGTTACAATTGATTTAAATCGACGCAGATCATCGATCTCCATTGATATTTTTTAATAGTTTGCCTGTCGGACCATCATAATTGGGCTTCTTGTTGATCAAAAACAACGCTGCAGCAAACGTTTTCCACAGAAAGTGGGCTGGGCCAGAATTTCGCCAGGAAGTGACGTAGGTGTAACTCTCATCTATACCTTTTAAGAAAAAACTGAAATATGAAGAATATTATTTTAAAAAGATACATTTCAAATGACGCATGTCCACTGGAAAGGTGTTTGGAGGCAGCACACGGTTCACAGGAATCTGGAAACATAAATGCAAAGTTATTGCCTCTGAAATACAGAACAGTAACACACATAGAATGTATACATAGTATCAGACATACACAAATGTCAATGTCAACGTGGATTTTACACAGAAGATGGATTAAACAGGAAGGGGTTGGTGGAAAAAACAGAAGTAGTGCATGGCAGAGGATAAATCACAGCAGCAATAGGATGTTCAAGAACACACATTATGTAATTGATTGAAAAAGCACACTTAAAAGGAAGCGGGAGGAAGTTAAATAATTGCAGATGCTGACAGCAGGTTAAAGCTATATTGCTGTCAGTATCTGGCAGCCACAGATTAATTTACTGAACTCACCACTTTGATGGCTTGGCTTTGATCTGCCTTCCCCTTCGTTCCCTTGCCACCTTTGGTCTCCTTTTTGTTGTCACTTTCAACTGCCACAGACAGGAAGCAGAATTAATACGTACACTTGTCTGCAGGGTAGATCGCAAGGCATTTGGAAGGGAAACCTTCTCAGTATCTGCAAAGTCAAACACATTTATTGGTAACCAAAGAACTGTAAAAGTTTCCTCATGGCGGCAACATATATTTCCCTCTGCGAATGAAAGCGATTGAGAAAGCATTGATTTATTTACCTACCTAATTAGATTGGTTCCCTTTTTTCTTATGAACCACAAACCCAAAATGCTTTATTTCCCTTTGCTTTTATCACTGTAGCTTGTCCCTACAATTTTCAGCTTTATAAATGTTGTATTCCTCACACTCTTTTAAGCAGATCCTGGGCTTGGGTATGGAAATGCTGTGTTGGGATCAGACTGAAATTAGGTTAAATATACATGTTAGAATCCATTTATTATGGTGGGTGGGGGAGGGGTGTTTACGTTCAAGGAAAAGGTTTCCCTAGCAAGCAGTGGTTAAAACTTTGTGTGGCTTCTGGTACGTTTAGAATGATGTAGAATATTGAGAAGAAGGAATACAGAGGACAATGTATGTTCCAGAGAGGTTGGGTTTAGCTCAAACATGTAATCATGCAGCAAAGAGCTCTGTGGGTCATTTTGTGACCAACATCGCTAGCTATCTAAATCCTTTCCTGACCTTTCTAAAGAGAGGGCCAGGGGGAAGCCTTTCAGCGTGGGAGTTAATACAGAAACGCACACCGATGTCAACCTTTAACACCACGCTCAAGGCAAACTCCTCAGACCTTTCAGTTTCCTTTCTGGAAGTTTCCCGACCCAGTTGTTTAGTCTGCTACTGTTAACAACTGTGCTGGAGTATTTTGGGAATACATTTGGAAAAGGTCACAGCCCAATGTGTAAGCTACTTAGAATGTTTTAAAATGAACATTCAAACATCTTAAACACGGAGTAGGTGTATCATTATTACCACACTTAAGTTTTAAAAGTGGCACACTGCAGCCACATGGGAATTTTGTGGGGAGCTGGGATTAAGGTCAGAACTCCAAGTTATTATCCACTCTTGGTCAGTTCTCTAAAAAATGTTTCACAATCGGCCCTAATCCTCTTCTGTTAAAAAGTGTGCAGTTCCTACTCTGGCCATCTTGGCAGTTTTGACACAGCCTGATTTAAGGCTTATCCAAAAATGGGCAAAGAGGTGAAGTTGAGGCTGTCACAGGGGGACAAAAACTGGACACAACATTTGAGACGGGCCCCCGTTCATTTTGATGAAAGTTATGCATAATAAAGCCAAAATGTCCTGACTCTCGAGAACTAAAATAGCCGGATGATGCGTGTATTTGGGCCCATAAAGTATGCACACTTGGGTTTTCCTAAGGCCCCACCTCCAATCCACTCTGTCACGGCTAATAAAATGACTGAACATGGAAAAGAACTTTAGATCAGGCAACTTTAGGGACCTAATGAGTAAAACAAGGGCTTTACAAGTGTACATACTGAGTCATTTACAGATACCTCTTTAACACGAGTCAATGGAAAATAAGTATTTTTTGCCAAAATTGGGTAGACAAGGGAGTTGTGGTACCACCGTTTGGCCACGACAGAAACTACCTTTAACTTCTGGCTCACTCAGTCTAAGTAGACATTTAAAAACTCCAGTTTTGACACTAAGGCTTTAATTTTCTGGAGGATGCTGCTTGGTAATGCCTCATTAATGACGTATGCTCTATCACTTTGCTTACATAGGCAAAAGTCAGTTTAAATAAATCAATGCCAACTTTTTGTTACAAAGGGGGCACACACTGGGTGAGAGTCTTGTATTTGTTTGACCCACCCATACTAAGCTGACCTTTTGGTATTAATACATCATTGCCAAACGCCGTGGTATCCTAATATTTTACTTTAATACCACACCTTTGTAAATGTCCCATCTGTGGGACTAATAAAGGTATTCTGATCTGATGCCGTAACCCTTTTCCTCATCTATTGTCAGGCTGCACTACGTATGGATCAGATAGCGTCACTCATCACAGGGCATCAGTGTGTATACTGCTACTTTACAGACACTACCTCCTTTCCACTTTCACCGGATATTCCACTGGCTTTTGTAGCGGCTCCCACAGTATCTAAAAATAAAACTATAAACTATACCCACTTTAAAAGCTGGTTTCAGGCACTAGATCTTCTTGACAGAATGGTAAACAGTAGATGTCAAGATTGTGGTAATGATGGTTCAGACAAATATCCTAGAAAATATATGTTAGTGTATTTTCCTGCCTTTGGTAAACGCAATTGTGAAGTGACACACACCCACACACCCACACACCCACGTTTAATAGTAACCTTTGAATATTCACTCAAGTTATGCAAATGAGTCAACCTTTAAAAAGGTAACGATGTCTGCAGCATCAAACTCAGCGCTACTTTTCCTTCCTCCTCTTTCAAAATATGAATGTGCATTATTCCCCAGGGGATGCAAGAATCGTTACCAGAAAAAACAACTGGATTTTTTTCATGGGATTTTAAGCTTATAGGAGACCTCTGAAAAACGACTGGAGAAGAAATAAACGTGGATTATATTCATGTAAAATAATGCAATTCAATGGTGGTTTTATTTAGTTTTTTCAACATAAAGGTGTTTTTAAACTGGTTTTTATCAGATTCTGTCCTCCAACATGACATGTTTCTGTTGTTTGATTCCTAATCCAACAAAAACAATTAGCCACATTTCACAGTAAACACCTTTTCGTAATATACAGTAATACAGTGATGAGAAAAAATGATGGAAGTGATGCTGGTTTGGCTCAGCAAGTACAGATGTGCGATCTTCTATTTGTGCATTAGTTTTGGATATGGATTCTTAAACTGTCTTCCAGAATGATACTACTGTACCCGTTGCTCACCTGTTGTTCCAATCAAAGTTTGGGTCAATGATAACAAAACATTAAAACTCAAGTTAAATCCAAAGTGAGATATTCTTAGCAGAGCGAGGCTGTATAGCAAATTAGGTTCTGCTAACAGTATTGGTGAACATAGAGACAGTTCTAATTGGTATGATACACAGCTCCAAAACCACAGCATTATCAGTTTCTCTAGTTTTATTATTTAGACACATGTCTTTGAGTTCAATTTTAAAACATTTTTTTTATTATATTCTCTAAATTACTGATTTCATTTTTTCTCTGTGTTGGAATTCAACAGACACTGGAATGGCTGCCGTACATGTAGAGATAAAGACTAAAGAAACATTTGGAGTGGTCTCTTCATTTTTTCCTGAGCTGTATCAACTACTGTCAAAACATGTTAGAGGGTGTTGAACTAAACATCACTTAGTCCTTTGATTTAGTATATATGGCAGCTGAGACTTTTTTTACAGATTGAGGAGACAAACACAAAAATGTCCGCATAAACTTCTGCATGCCAGCAGAATGTGGGATAACATTTATCTACTAAAAACAATAATTCTATGGATGGCAGCTGGCTGTTTCAATCCAGGCAGTGTAAGCCATTACATACTAAAATATGATGTGAACTAAGTGAGGCAAACATTCTGCATTAAAAAAATCCCCAGTCAAAACAAACGAGACAGACTCTACTGACACTGCTCTATGACGTTGTTGGAGTTAAATTTCCATGGGACTGGTTAGGAATTCTTGGCGGTGGCAGTGTTTGCAGACAGTCCTGTGGATGTTTGTGCGTGCGTGTCTCTGGTACCTTTGTCTGGCTCTGCTCTGATCAGGCGGCTGTGGAGGAGCTGCAGGGAGAAGTCTCGAGACACAGAGTCCAGGCATTCCTCCTGCAGCACGGACAGGGCTTCCAGCGGCAACTCCAGCAACTTCCTGTCTGCCAGCAACACCACATACTCCCCTGATTCTGCACACACACACACACAAATACAATTTTTTAATTTGCATTGGGGTCCATGTTTCTGATCTTCACTTGCGGCGAACACACACATAAACAATCTGTATTTCTATATTCTATGATAGTTGTTTTAATGTTTTTGTTTTGGTGATCTTTCAATTTGTATCACTGTGATGTCTCGTTTTAACTGTGGAATGCCAAAGAACCCCTTGGGAACACATTCCCCTTTAGGGTAGTAATAAAGAAACGTTTAAACCATGGAACTTTTCTCCTGTTTAGTAAATATTATGACCAAATAGTAGTTCTGTTTAATCTGTTAGGTGATGCTGTACAACAACCTCTAAGGAACTATTGCTAAACTCAGTATTTTCATCATTATTAACTGATAGAGTGTAATCGAACCAAGTGATCTATCTTTAAGTGAATACTTAATGAATCCCCCTATCAGCGTGTATCACATTAAAGCACATATGCAGCAACAATTGTCCTGAGGAGGATGAGCTGCAGCCTGCTCAAATAGAACCACAGTGCTGATGCAGTGCCAATAAAACAGATAGGGATCAGAGCAGATGTCGTATGTTGTTCATGTGATACACTGTGAAGATAAGTCCTTAGGTTCTCAGATCCAACATACTCTTCCTTTACCTGAGCTCACTTTCTCTTCTTTATCTCTGGCTTTGGTCATCTCAGGGACTGGTGGTGCTGCAGTCTGCAGCCTGAGGCATGCAAGGGAAGGCAAGAATCACTACCTTATTACTGACAACGCCATGAGATCCAGATAGTGTGACAGAGTATAAGACATAGAGACACTCGCTTTGTGTTAGCTTGCTGCATGCAGGCATATCTTCATTTCAGAGCACCAACCATTCCCTGAGTAGTGGACAAAACGGGGAGTCTGATGACATTTACCTTAAGCATGAGAAGTCAAACTGTGTGAGGAGTGGATTCAAATAGTCTTCCATATTTGCTACAATTTCTCTGAAGTGAGGTCCGAACGTTTCCTCTGCAGCAGTTTTCTGTAGAGGAGAAGAAAAAAAAGAGGTCCAAAATGTCATTACATCATTTTATCCTGCAAGAAGTTTGTGTGAAATGTTGATATAAAGCCGCTCAAGGATTCCTCTGACTCCAGATCACCAAATTCTAACCAGTTCATCCTTGAGTCTTAGTGTACTTTCATGTATCATTTGGAGAAATTCCCTCAAAGGCGTTATTAAGCATAGGCCGACAACAAGAAAACGGTACCAATTTACAATAAGACTACCCTTATAAAGGGTCAACAAATAGTTTGTAATTCATTTATTAATTAGGTTGTAAACACTTTATAAATCATTAAAAGGTTTTATAGGACAAGACATAAACAGGGCAACTGTGACCGGTTGCTTGCCAAATAGTGAGCCCACATTTATCTGTACTGCTAAGCCTTTATTGGCTACGTAGCTTACTTCGTCATAAAGAGATGCCAAGAAACATCAAGATGGATGGGGGGAGAATCAACTCAGTGAACAACACATACCGAGGATGATGGCTGATGAAGAACACGAAGTAAGCTAGGTAGCCAATATAAGGCTTCATCTTGCCAAATAGTGAGCCTGTGTTGATGTATGAAAACTATGTTAGAACTGGTTTATAAATGGTTCTTAATGATTAATAAAGTGTTTACAAACTAATGAATAACCTAATTATAAACCCCTTTATGAATCCTTGATAAGGGTAGTCGTATTGTAAAGTGGTACCAAGAAAATGTGTTGTTTGATAGCTGACATTGTGAATTTCAATAGCTGTAATGCAGTATTTACTGTTGCAGACCACTGATTGGTCTCATACCCGCTACAGCAACATGGTGCTTGTGTATAAAACTCGGCTGTCCCAAGTCTCCCCAGCAAGCGAGGAGAGACAGGATAATGATAGCAGTGGAGGGAGCCTATTCATGAGGCTTGCAGTGGATCATGTTAATAGAGTGAAAGAAGAGCAGAGGTCTGATCAAGACGTACACGGGGAAACACACAAGGCTCCTCCGAGGGCTGAGTCCTTCCCTCAGCAGCGTGCCTGAGGAGGGCGTGCCTCGTCTCCTGGCAAAAGGCCCGGGTCTGCTCCCTCAGCGCCAGCAGAGCCCGGGGGCAGACAGAAACCTTTGCCACCTTGGAGCACGTCAGGCTACCTGCAACAACAGGATTATTGACACTCCATCAGTCGTGCATACTCCTAGACAAACCTTGTAATTGGTCCCGATGAGCACTTCCTCCCTTTTCTTCTGGAACTTTTGTAAGATCTCTCCTTTTATGTCTCATCTTATTTTCATATAACTACTAATGCCAGACTAGTCCGAGGAGAGGTCATGTGAGAAGGTGATAGGGTATGCTAATAGGATGTGATGACTTATGCAAGATGCTTTTTCAGGCAGCACCAAAGAGGTACAATTGGGCTGAGTTATTCCTCATTCCTGGTCTTCATTAAATCTGAACTTTTCCTCTGGCTTGCAGATAAATGTTACGTGGGAATACTAAATACATGTGGCTCCATGTAAGCGCTAACTTCAATGCTACAAACAGAAATGCAGTTAATACTCTCACACACGTGGGGAGTCTGAAAGTACTGGGTACTGTGAAGGGAAAAAATCTCTAACCTGTTCCTTGCGTGGTCTTTCCCTTTTGATGTGGAGCTCTGTTCATCTCATAGAAGGCACCAAAAAGCTCTGAGCTAAATACAGAAAAAACAAAAAGGACTTTCTTTAACATTTGACTGTATAAAATGAGGTTAGAAAATATAAAATGCATTCCATCTTCATTCATTCAGCCCTCTAGTGGCAGGTGCACCAAACAGCTGGACACTTCTTCTTCACAGATATTATTTATTCATTTCAACCCATTGTGACCTTTGACATACTGTACTTTTTTACTTGTGTATCTTTAAACTGTCGGATAAGGAACCATAGACAACAGGGAAAAGAAAGGGGAGTAGTGATATAGAAAGCAGATAATAACAAATGAAACATTACCCATCCTCTGAGTGCTGAAGCAGCAGGATTCTCAGGTTCGGGGGGAGCTCTGCGAGGATCTGCAGGTGGCCGGGGAGGACGGTCAGGTGGCTGAAGGCCTGCGGAACAGAAATGCATTTCAAGATCACAAAGTTCACTATATATTGAATCTTAAAGTGCTTAAAAGTTCAGTTCAGAACATAAAATAAAACATGTTCACAGGAGAAGCATCACCAGGGATACAGCATGCAAACAGGAACAGCATGAATAGTTACAGAATGTCAGTTGGTTTTAAAAGACAGACAGACAGACAGACAGACAGACAGACAGACAGACAGACAGACAGACAGACAGACAGACAGACAGACAGACAGACAGAGAAAATCTCCAGGAAATAGCTACCAAGGTCAAATATTAGGCAACTGTCTATGAGTTTCTATTGTTACTGCAGGAATATTGCATAACAGTATTTACTATGGTTCTACTTTTAGAATGAATTAAGGATCTAAGATTTACAATAAAACGACTGACAATCATTTTTATTAAGCTGCATCAAATTCCTTTCGGAGCCACAAAAGACATCAAACAGTTGGTGAAGTGGCCCCTGACGACTTTCAGGATCCATTTTAGGAATTAATACCATGTGTTAAAGCAAACTTCCTGAATTAAAGGATAAAGACCACAAAGACGACTGATCCAGAGGATTTGGAATTCCAATAGTCATAAATGAAACCATTTATAGAATGATTCAAAACAAAAGTCAAATTTGTTTCAAACTAAATGATGGATTATAATACCCATGATGTTATTCTTAGCTTAGTGTTGTCGCCGTGTCAGTTTGACCCGTCACAAAGGTTTTTATGTCGGGATAAGGGGCTTATTTGATCTAATTACCATAAAAACATCATGAATGGTTCCATACTACATCATTTGCAAGAATGAGTTATGATTCATATTTTCATTGAATTAGGTTTATTTTTTTTATTTACAGCATCTATGGTCTTCCCATGTCAATTCTGTAAAATCATTAAAAAGTTGAACCTTTTACTCCGACTGTATTAAGTAGGAATACAGTTTGTTAGTAGGTGTAACACAGATTTGGGTGATGCATGATAAGTAGTCAAACTGGGAGAACAAAAATGTCACAGCTGCCGGAAAGACAACACAAAGGTAAAGATAAACAGTTGCACTACAAAGGCCATTTATATTTGTACTGGTAATATAATAATGAACCTGTTACTGTTAAATAATTCCTAGAGATGATACTCCCTTTTTAGGACTGCTTGCCGTCCCGAATAGCATATACTGTACATGTTGTTCCTTACAAGTAGTTGTCTTGAAGCTCCAGTACTCTGGTTTGAGGAGTGTGTTCAGAGCAAAGGCCAATAACAGTACCGATGTGTGTGTCTTATCTAGGGAATACACCAAGCTGGCTATGACAGGCTCCATTAATCATTAGAGGTGGGGTTTGGTGACCTCCTACCTTGGAGAGGCTATTGAGGGAGTCCTGCACTCCCTTCAGCCTGCTGCTGGGCCTCTCCTCCTGAGAAAGCAGCAGCTTCCTGTGAAGGTTGAGCAGAGCGGAGAGCTGGGACACACCGGAGCCAGAACATGCACGACTCAGGAGCTCAGCAACGGTAGCAGCAGTGCAGCAGCTCTGGGAACAGAGGAGTGAGGAAGGTTGGTAATAGCAAGAATGATAGCAGGGCGGTCCTGAGGAGAACCATTAAGTAAGTGAAGATGATTTGTGGCTACTGTTGCATCGAACCGTGATGTTCCTGGAGCCACCTGTGTTTTGTCCATAGGCTGTATATAAAAAGTGCATTCACTCACTGTGGGAGGAATATGACATTTGTTTTTTTTTGTAACCATAACAAACACTGGAAGTTGGAGCAAAGCTTAAACAGAACTCTGAACAATCTCTTTTTTTTTTCCATAAAAAAGGGTTTTAGTCTTAAGACAAAACCAGGAAAGCATGCAGACCAGAAAGTTGCAGCAGCCTGTCAATCACAAACCCCCCTATAGCATATTGTCTATTTTACTTAAAAATGAACATCATGCTGTACTGTAGAGGACTTGAAATGTACATTTGAGACCATAAACTCATTACACAATGTTTATAGAGGTAATAAATCAAATTATAAGGTCATTTTCTCATAGACTTCTATTCAATCGGACTTAATTTTGCTGGTGTTAGTGGCAGCATATGGACCCCTGTTTAATACACTGTGCTCTAGTTATGACTTTCTTCAGTGTAGGAATGAAAGGGATTAGACTGAAAGATGATCAGCATGTCTTTCCTTTACAAAAACACAGCATACTCAAGTTCAGGCAGATTATTTAAAATATGATATGATCTAATGCACAGTACCTGGAACAGGGCCAGATATTGACCTGCCTCTGCAGGGTCGGACTGGCCATGACACTCCAACATGTTGAGAGAGGCTTCAGCCAGGATGTGGGGGGGCAGCTGGTGTTGGAGACACAGGCTGACGGCTTCAGTCAGCGCCTGACTGGCCTGAGCCAAAAGCTGCTGGGCTCTGTGCCTCCTCTGCTGATGAGTAGATAGCAGAAACACACATGGAGACACAGGTAAGTGAGGCAGACTGGAAACACAGTTCTACAAGTCTGCATCTTGATCAATCGAACATGAGCACATATAGTTCCAGAACAAATTGAGAGACCACTTCAGCATTATCAGTTCCTCTGGTTTTATTATTTATTGGTTTGTCTTTGAGTTAAATGATTTTTTATTGTATTCTATAAACTACTGACAACATTTCTCTGTGTTGGAATTCCACAGACACTGGAATGGCTGCCAGTACATGTAGAGATAAAGATTTAAGAAACAATATGGAGTGGTCTCTTAATTAATTTTTGAGAATGTGATAAAACTTTACAGATCTTGGGTTCAGTCTGTCCTCTCTCAAATAAAGGCAACAATGCACACACTTCTTAATGTTTTAGCAATAAGCTTGACTCAGACAAAAGAAATACTTTGAAGGTCAGTTTGACTGTTTACTTGGAAAGTGGTGACAGTACAAAAGAAAATAGATTTTTCAGAGTTCAAAAACTATTTTGCTTCGTGGCTCTTTCCTTCTAATTACAATAAGCTGCAACGTCTTTTAATTACCAGCAGCTGCGGGAAGCTATGACGTCCTCCAATAACGGCTGGTTTCATGAATAATAATAACAAAGAAAGACGATGTTCAAATATAAATATAATTATACATTTCTGACATATGGCTCCTAAATGTTCCACTAGCTTTACTATGTTCTCACTTGGCTTTCATTGTTTGTGAATATATTGTATCTAAACTCTCTCCACTCAAAAGCATTGTTTTGTCTCTATGTTATTTTAAGACTTTATCCTCATACACATGCCGTCTTTGCAGGAGGACATTTTTCTGTAAAAAGTACATTCCAGCGTTGAGCTGCAGCTAATAGCAGGCTTACCCTGGATTTAGAGAGTTTCTGTTTTCCTGGACAGTGAGGTAAGCTAAGAGTAAGGAAATCTTAAAGAGACGGTAACTCAATCAGACTGCTGAGGCCTTGTTGAGCTTGTATTAAGCCTAAAAATGTTATTTTACTCTAACAGAGGGGGTTAGCTCCAAACATTTGGCACTGGAAACACATTAAGAAGTATTGTATTCACATTAGTGGTGGAATGCAGTACAATAAGAACATTTACTCCGGTATTAAACGCTTTTCCTTATTATAATATACTTGATTTGAACTTCTCTGTATGCTGTTGGGTACTTACCAACAGCATACAGAGAAGTTCAAACCCAACCTTAAATATCAACAGCAGTGCTATTAATCCAGAAATTTCATATAAAAAAGGAGAACACCTAAAAGGGAACATTTTCCTGCACATCACATACGGTTACTTCAAATGTAAAGTATGTCATTTTGCCACTAGGGGGCTCTAAAATGTAGTAACAACAACAACAACAACAACAACAACAACAACACACCACCACAATGTAGCATTATTGATCACGGGAGTTTGTCTTTGCATCTACTTCTCCTGGGTAGGGATTAACTGGATCTTTAATGAGCTTCTTACTGTCAGCCAAATTACAATTTAAAGCAGTTTCACGTTAAATATCCGTGCATTGTATGAGCTACAGGCTAAGTATGTTTGGCTTGACAATGATTTTACTAGGAACTAAATTATCAAGAGAGGTCTCTTTCTTTCCAAATCAAATGGATCCGGTGATTATAACCACGAAAATCATTTCACAAATCAGTGTTTCCCTATTGGACAAAAGGGCTACGAGCTTAAGGCTAAGTTTGCCCAGCTTGATTCTCCAGATTTCCAATAACTAAAATCCTTTATCTGCTTAAAAATATTCACTTATGAACCAATTCCTTTCAATGTTGAACATTGAAAGGAATTGATTTAAGCATTTTTGTAATGCTCTAAAGACCTCTTTTGCTTCAATATGCAGTTAGGCCAGAAGTTCATTCATCAATGTTATAAAGCTAAATATTTGTATATTTGTAGGAAGTACATCTTTAATACATTAAAAGGGATAGAGTATATTGATAGTCAAATTCTCTACATAAAGCTAGCAAATATGCAATTAGAGCTGTAATTCTTTTTGGAATCAGATTTAGAAGTACAATAACATAACTTATTAAAGCTGCCTGTGAAAACACACTTTCAGTATCACTGCCAGATACAGTGACACTGTCTTATTTAGAAACATTTAGTTTGATTAGAGTTTGTGGCATGGCCCAAGTAAACCTTTCAACACATCTGAATCTTACTTCATATTCCCAAATGTTCCCACTTAAATAAAACAATCGCCCTTTTTACTCTGCACCGGGGTTTGATGTGGACAGCATATCTTGGTGTGCTGACTTTCAATATTAGAACTATGCAGAGTGCCCAGAGATGTTCCTCCAGAGGGATTATAGATGTGAGGGGAACCTGAGCATAAACACCTCAGATTAGAGATGAGTCAGAGGGGATGGGTCACTTGCCAGGAGGTATGTACCTGCAGCTCAGCACTTTTGGCAAGCGTCACCCTGGGATTTTTTCTGCTTGATTCTCCGTCTTTCTCTGAATGTTCCACCGCGGGAGCAGCTTTAGGGTCAGCATGGGCCTCCTTCTGCACAAAGTTGATTCAAGATCACAGAACAATGAGCGTGATTAGCATGAAATCCCCTTGTGATCACAGAGCATGAAGACCCTGAGCTCATCTGTCTTAAATTATGTAAGCAGACATCCATCTCTCTAATCACTGCAAGCTTCTCACCCTGTAGAGAAACTTTCTCTAGGTTATTTTGCCCATTAAAGGTATGTGTGTGCTTGTGTGTGTGTGCAATTTGGCCTCAAGATTCCCAAAAATGGAAAAAAAGCAGAACTTGCATAAAAGGGATTTTTACTTTTAAAAACAATTATTGCTCACACAATTTCTAAGGTCATAAAGAGCCTGGATAGTTCAGTTTTAAGATTTGGCTTTTAGCTTAAAACCAAAATTAGGCGAAGGTAAAGAAGTCTTAAGACTTAACTAATGGAACTAGTGTAGTTCCCGACAGAGTAAAATGACCCTGAAGTACCTGAATGGCAGTTGATGATGAAAAGAGCTTCAAACATCCCGTTGTTTTCTCCTTCAGCTTAGGATAGACTGGACCCTCTTTTATGAAATCAAAGGAGTTAAAGCTGTCCCATAATTCCTTGCAGCTGCACCATTTAACTTGATGCATCAGCCGTTCACATAAACGACGACTGTGACGCTTAACCATTTTGAACTATCCGAACCATGTTCCATCAAAAGGCGAACTATGAGCATTACCCTAATTACTGTGAAATCATCACATAAAGTCACCGTCACACTAAGTTTGTTAGAATCAGAAGTACTGTATTTCTTCTGATTCTGATTCTAACATTTTTAAACGCATAAAAATACAGAAGTCGATGAAGTCGATGTGTAAGGCCAACAATTAATGTATTAATTGCTTAAAATATTATTTATTCCAATAGTTTGGAGTTTTTCTGTGATGAAGCCGGACATGATAAAAACGCATGGTTGAAATATTTAGATGTAGAAAGCTGGACAACTCTGTTGTGATTGGTCAACCTCTTAGAGATGTCCCGTCCCTTATCCTATTACCTACAATGTGATGGAGCGTTAGCCAAAAGAAGATCGATTGTTGCAGTGATGTCACTACAACAGAAGCGAACAGAGGAGTGAAATGGAGGCGTTTCAGGCATCGGGGGAGTGTGGGAGAGAAACTCCCTCTGGAGGGAACACAGGGATTTTAGCCTTTGCAGACACTTTACATGCACAGAAACCTAGAACATACTACAGGAAAGGGAAAACCCCAAAAAGCATGATAGGCTCCTTTTACTACGTGATGTTTTTCACTGAGGTTAGGGTAAAACGGTTTGGAAAAGATCACTTTTTGAGAATTTGACCGCAGCCCGGGTGCACCAGCTGTTAAATGAAGCGCACCATCAGGCTGGTGACGCCATGCCTCCACAGCCTAGATAAAACATCTCCAAACATCAGGTAAACAATTTTCCAACAATTTCCATCCCTTATATTGTGCTCCCCTGATGGGGAAAAAGATCAGGGACTTAAAAGAAAGTGATTTTGAAAATAAAAGATATGCTGACTTTTATTTCTAAGTATGAGGGAAGCTGTGTCTACAGAGGGATCAGAGACTTCCAATAAAACAATTCAATAGCATTTTTTAGTAAGCTGCATAAAATTCGGTCCAGAGCCATGAAAGGCATTACACAATTGGAGAAGTGCCCCTTGAAAAATGTGATTCTTTTATGATCTATTTCAGAAATCCATTCCAATGCCAGGAGGTTATAAAGCAACTTGTTGAATTAAGGGATACAGACAACAAAGTTATTTGGCCCTCAAGGATGTGTGATATAAGAGATTTGGTATTTTAATAGTCAGAAGAGGGTAAAAGTAATCTACTGTTTAATATTTCCAATTGTCTAGGTTCTATTTCTAATCACTTCTTTATATTGTCATTCCAAATAAACTGTCAAACTTAAACCTAGGATACGGGGCCAGTAACAATGTAGTTACCACACATATTGTTTGTCTACATGTGCATTAAGAGGAAATGAAAATAGAGGATTTAAATGTGAACTGGCTCGAGGGACCAGTCGACATTCCAAACCTAGTCTGTTCAGGGATTTGAACCGGCAACCCTTGCGATCCAAAATCAAGGGACTTAGCTACTGACACCCATAAGTACTGTATAAAGATCAGTATCCTCTACTATTGTAATGTATCCTTTGTTTGTAGATTGTTGTTTTAGTAGTAGATTGGTTTATTATATTATTCTGTATATCAAATATTCCTTAAATTGTTGATCTATGTACTGTTTATTTTTTTGGTTTGATCATATATGAACTCATGTGTAAAGTCTTAACATGCTTCTGTGAAAAAAAAACATATTTGGGATGAAAGTATATCTGATCAGTGTGACACCTGTGTGTGTGAGTCCCAGAGAGCACACAGATAGGGGGGGTCCTCCTGCACAGCCAGCAGTCTGAGGAACTTCCCCATCAGACTCAGGCAGCGCGCCCTGCTCTCCACACTGTCCGGAGAGAGAGAGTTGACTGCAGAAAGTTGACCCAGAGCCAGCTGCCCCGAGGTGGAGCCCACAGTCACCCATTCCTGGACGAGACAGAGGGGAGTTAAGGAGATATGAGGACAAGGATGGAGGACAAGCAATACTCACTCGCACTATCATCTGACACACAGTTTCGTGGATTCACAAAGCTCCTGATGCACAGGATTTTGCCGAACAGAAACAACTCTAGGAACAAATCCTTTGAATTTGTCTAGTTTTTAGAAAAGTGGTTATAAAAGCAAAAGAACACATAACACAGGAGTCACTTATTTATTATATATATTATATTTTGTGGAGACATGGCTCAGGGCCGGCAGAGACTCATGTTCCAGTCCAGAGTGTTCCAACTGCTGAGTTTGGATCATGGCCAGTGTTGGGCAAGTTACTTCCAAAATGTAATACAGTACATATTACTTATTACTGTCTTTTAAAGTCAGAAGTTACATTACATTATTACTGTCTCAACTGATAATGCGTTACACTACTTGTGCGTTACTTTGAGTTACTTTCACCAAAATAACCCCAAAAGTATGGCTTTAAATGCTAACATGTAGTTTATTGCAGCTCATTAATTAAAGCTATCTATCTATCTAGCAGTACATGCTGAACATTAGGGAAAGAGCTAAAAATTAAACATATGCTCCGTTTAAGTGGGCTAAATCAATATGTGATACCGGCAACATTACGTCTGTGTGTTATTAATAACATGTTAGTGGAGCCTCTGCACGGCCCTGTAACCTGCTGTATATGAACGAGTTGGCAGCGTTAGCTCACCTTGTCATTGGTGTGTTAACGGCTATTTTGCTGACGAGCTTTCTAAAAACCAGATTCCACAGAGGACAGAGGCTGCAGATCTTCAACACTCTGCCACGAGTCTCTGAACTTCTCGGGGTTCAAGAGGCAGACCCAGAGAAAGTTACCTTCTGTTGCTTCGGCCTGCACGCACTCATGTCTTTTTCTTTTCTTTTCTCCGAGCCTGCAGCTCTGCATTGTGAGCCTGCAGCTCTGCATTGTGAATCTGCAGCTCTGCATTGTGAATCTGCACCTCTGCATTGTGAATCTGCAGCTCTGCATTGTGAATCTGCAGCTCTGCATTGTGAATCTGCAGCTCTCAATCTCGAATCTGTTCCTGCAGCTCTCAATCTCGAATCTGTTCCTGCAGCTCTCAATCTCGAATCTGTTCCTGCAGCCCTCTTAACCAATAGTAAACAGGCCTACTGAGTTACTATTCTACCGGCACAATTATTTATCTGGTGTCAGAATGTCTTGCTTTTGTGATGTCTTGGAAACTAAACACCACATCATTTCGGGTTAAAATGTGTTGTAACGTGCATTACTGAGAATTGTAACAGGTGTTATATTATCCAAATTTCAGAAGTAATACATTACTGTAACTCCGTTACTTTTGTAACGTGTTACACCCAAGACTGATCTTTACGTCTGAGTACCTCGGTCCTCGGTTGCTGTTCTTTTTATTTAATTCTATGTGCAGTGACTTGTATTGTATTTTGCTGCTGCAACACAAACATTTCCCAGTCTGGGATTAATTAAGTAAATCTTATCTTATCTATTAATATGAACAGAAACAATAAGCGGTGCCTCTTGCTTATCAATGAGAATGGTGATGTCAGAGATGATTATGATGAGACAGTGTAGCCTGTAGAGAGGAACAAAACGCCTTTAAATTAGAAAGTGTAGGCTAAAGCTAATGCTAAGAGTTCGCTGCCAGCTTGAAAAGTGTTATAAATGTATCACTGTGATTATGTTTATTGTTATAACTTTGCCCTTGAACAAAACACCGCCAACGACTCAGTGTATCATCCATTGAGGTAGCCCAGTTAAGAAAAATAAAGCCCCAAAATATAATTTGGAGAACAAAGGTCCCCATATCATGCTTATCCTATTCCGTTTTGGGCAAAAATCCCCCAGTTTTTTGTGTTTTTTTTTTTTCTTAGCATATCGAAAAGAAAGGGATTTGAGCAATTTCCCCCAAATAAGTCTCCAAATGGCTTGTAGTACTTTGTGTTTTATTTGCTGTAAAATAAGCAGGTGACCTGTTTGAACCCCCACAAAGAATCAAAAAACAAGAACCACTGAAATCCTGAAACAATACCCGACCCTTACTGTGGATATATTATTGGATGCTAATCTTCAAACTCTTATACGCTCACAGCAATCACAGATTTATGAGTTGAAAGCTTGACACACAGTGCGGAACATTTTAAATGAGTCTGGGTTCCCAGCTGTCAGATGAAATACAGCACATCTCCGTGGAATCTACTGTTTACTGGAAAACTCCCCCCTTAAAGATCCATGTCCCCCGAAAATAAGACAAATGGGGTTGTGTGGGCAAAACATCCCTGTCAGGTGTTTGTTAGCCTTAAGTGATTTGCTCTAAAGAGTGGTCAGAGATAAGAGGCTATTCAATCAGCCTGCGTGTTACATTGCATGTTAGCGCCCCCTAAGTGGCAAAGATACGCAACTAACATTCTGCTTTACGGGGTAATCCAGGATTTATCGACATAAGAGAGTTGATGTTTACAGAAAGGTTTTGTATTTTATGAAGTCAAGTCCTTGACATTACATTTGAAATATGTTAAGGAGTAAAATGGGATCAACTGTGTTTTATTTCAATATTTCTTATTTATGAATATTGTTTTAGTCATGTATGGTTTAGATTTTTCAAACTCTAATAAAGAAAGTGTAAAAGAAAATAAAGAAAATCAAAGTGCAGTTACATGTGATGTAGGCACAGGATAACCTTAAGCCTATGTTTTCTCTTTGTTTATCAATCCTATAATCATTTCTTATCCTTTAAAATAAGATGCTATGCCCTCATGATGAAAAACAAAAATAACCAGCCAATGGAAAGATGTGTTAAAGTGCTTTGGCATAATCTGTTAATGTTCCTGGTGTTGTACTGCAGAACTGCAGCACATCATCATTACTGTGCTGGGTGAAAGTGTGTCTATAATACATGTGACAGGTTACAGTGACCCGGGGCTGAGGTGTTCTGTCCTACCTGTTCTACAGAGCCTGGCTCAGGCATGCAGCGTGTGAACTCCTGCAGTGCCACCTCAGCAGAAGTCTTCCTCTGGCGGGCCAGAGCTTCGCGTTTCTCCTCAGCACAGTGTTCCTCCATGATGGCCAGACTAAAGTCTGCCAGAGCCAGCCTCAGGCGCAGCAGCCTCCGTACGGCCGCCAGCGACAGGCCATGACTCTGGTGAAAAATGAAAACATCCAAAATTATTCAGCACACTTTGCATTACATTTCATTAAGTCGACAAAGTCAAGTGTTTTATACAAAGTGACTTACAGTAAATGCCTTTAACCAATTTAACGAGCAAGAATCCTGCAAGAACATTAGCTTTCAATAAAGCTCACCATAATAACAATGAGCCAAACCTTTCAGAGTGCCACAAACATAAGAGAGATGTATTTCTATGTTGGTATTATTATCTATCATTTTGAATTATGTCTTAGGCGTTTATTTTTTTATTATGTTAAATATATTTGAATGCTTTACTTTATTTAAATACATGCAGTAGGTGGTAAAAAACAGAAGAGTGATTTTGTATTATATTCTTTTTATTTATTCTTTTGTGCAACTTAATCATGTCTTATCATTCTTTTTAATGTATGATTATTTTATTCTCGCAGTAGCAGCAGATGATACAACAGGAATCATAGCTTTTTTAATTTTTAATAATTTGTAAACTCTTTTTTATTTAGTTTTTATTGTACATTTATAAATACATTTGTATTTAATAATAAACACATTTTATTAAATGCACTAAATGATATTGCATTCTGAGTTGCTTTTGATAAAAGTGTCAGGTAAATAACAAATGATCGTCTGGGACAGTAAAAGGTCAGAATACTTGTTGAATGGGAATTGAAAATAACCATTTTTAAGCGGCGGGTTAGGGTGCTGAAGTTTGGTTTGAAGATAAATTCAGAGACAAACAGGAACTTTGGTTAGAGATCAAATATTGGAAATAAGAAAGTTGGTTTGAATCTGAAAACACCTACAGTACTTTAAATAAGATGACATCTTATATAGGAAGCTTCAAAAAATAAGATTTCAGTGATTTCAGCTGTCCCTTGTTTCCTTTGCAGGTTGGATGTCAAAATGTATTAGTTTAGCAGCACCGTCTGCTGAAAGCAAACTGAAGCAGCCCGGCCTTCAACATCCACTGATGATTTAATACCAAACTCGATGGGGTAGATCCTGCAGCAGGTGTCAGGCGTGTTCAGTCCACTTTCTTGATTCAATCAGCATATAAATCGAGTTTGCAGTGCAGTGCTGTGCCAGCCCGTCTCTGGCACTGAAGCCTTCGGATAACCTCCTCTGAGGGACAGCTTGTATAGGGTCTCCATAAAAAAGGGCTCTAACACCCACCTGCTTTTGTCACAAGGCAGTAATGGAGGGTTTATGTGTTTGTGTCAGAGCATCTGTCAGATATAAACACACATCACACAGCAAGGAAGCCCGGAGTGTGAGTGTGGCACGACATGGCCCTAATGAACTCCTGCAGCAGCTTAATTAGACTTCTCTTTAACACTGACAAAATCATGTTCACACACTTCTCTAAATATGATCATGAGTGGTTTAATTGAATGACAAACTGAAAATGGTGAAAGACTCGTGTTATGTAACTGTTCCTGTATCATTACAATAACCTTTCTATTTGAAGCTTTTAGCAACTACTCCCCAAAAAAACAAACAATGTGTCAATACATGTCAGACTTTCTCTCTCTGAGGACAGTTTAACAACAACTCAGTATGCCTCCCTTTCACATGACTACATGTAGCATCTTACTGTTGTTTTTATTATTTGTGATTTTCTGCAACTTTTTGATAACAAACACACGTATTCCTTCCTTCTTGTGTATGTGAATTGTATTTTTAGCTGCATTGTTTGCATGCAATGTGTAATCAAATGAAATAAATGAAGATCATCCATTCATTGATAATTATCATACAAGAATTATGAGTTCATCTCATCAACCAACGTTCTGATTGACAAATAAATGAAAGGTAAACTTAACCTATTATCAGTGAGTGTTACATTATAAAGCAAAGTACATATCCTTCACCAATACCACCTGTGACTGCTTGCCAATCATCCTATCAGCAGTCAAATTAAAATAAAAGCCTTTTAACCCTTATGTCAGGAGGACCTGATGGTAAGCTTTGTGAAGGGTTATTGTTTCAATAACAAATACATTTTCATGCACTTTTATTTACCTCCTCCTGCTGGGGGAGCAGCCTCTGAGCATTCAGTGCCACGTGTTCCTGCTCTGTGACCGCGAGCTGCATCTGGGACAGGCCATCGAGCAGGAAGCGTTGCCTGTCTTCAGCGGAGGTAAAACGTCTGGCTAGGATTCTGTAGAGCGATAAACAAAGACAGAGAAAAACAAAGTATGGTTTTGTGAGTGGGAAACAAATGAAAGAATGCACGTGAATGAACACATTTGTTCTCATAAAAGCAAGCTTGATTCAGATACAGAATTTATGCCAATCGGAGGGTTTCATCCTCCGATTCTATGTGTTTCAGTGTTAGGCTGCTAACCTTAACCCTGCTTCAAGAAAGGCAGCTTCTCCTATCAATAAAATCATTTCTTAAATATCTTGGTTTCTTCTTTTCTAAGGTCATAGCCCATCCACTTGCACCCATGTAGACTTAAACAAATATTTGTATTTGGCATTGACTACAATATAAAAAAAGTTATTTTGGAATTGCCCTAGACGGACTAACCTCCGAGCGTGTGCAAACTCCTCCTGTGCCTCTGCAGCATGCTCTCTGAAGCCCAGTTTAGTGAAGCCACTGGCGCTCTCTCTGAGTGTTTCACAGGCAGACGTCAGCCTCTGGACCGCCTCGCTGCTGCTGAGGGTCTCTCCATGTTCACCACCGAGGGAACGAATACATTCAATGGCACCTCTGCAACACAACACATCCCGATAAAGCAAGATTATATTAATGCATTGTTGGAAGCAAACTCCTCTGTGTTTGTCAGGCTTAACCTTTAAATGAGATTAAAATAATGTTTTACAAGCATAGTTAAATGTTTTATGCTGAATTATTTGAGGATAGTAAGCAACATTTTTCTTTGTCAAAACAATTGATATAGTCTCCCATTCATGTGGCTCCATTAGAAAAGCTTCTTTTTCAGGACATTAATGTCACATATAGTTCCTTCAACCACACTGATTTGTCTGCAGAGATGAGCCAGATGCAGTTTCAATTTCTATCATTTTTCTTCCCTCCTTAATATTTTGTGTCTAAGGAAAGTCCTAAAATACAAAAACTGCTCTCCTCCATTTTGTTTGAGTTCATAAGGAATAACGACATTTATACAAAATGCATAAGAAAAAGTAAAGAAGAAGTTAAACACTTCCAACCAAAACACATAAAAACTCAAATCCCATCCCCTGGGGTTTACATCGTTCTTCACCAGGTTGTTTGTAGGATGAAATTTGAATTCAGAGTCAATATTTGATGATGATTTTTGTGTACTTTCTATTTCCTCATACTGGATAGTGCAGCTCAAGATTACAGAGAGCTTAATCAAAGACGTGCAGCACTTAAAGACGTTTTAAGTAGTAAAAATGACACATTCAGCAGGTCTGGGGGTTACCTCATCTCTAATGAAGTGATAAGGAAAGAGATCTCTGGGACTCGGTTCACCCGCTGCTCCAGAACCAGCTTCAATGCTCCACAGCTTTGTTTTATAATCTGATCCACCTGTGAACAAAAGAAAGGCATGATGGGAAAAGTATTTAAAAACAAGGCTGTCGTACTGCACAGGGCTGCAAAAAGGGAGGGGTTCTATACCTTGAAGTGTGCGTCCGGGTCTCTCTGGCCGACTACAGCTGTGACCGTGGTGAGGGTGAGCTGGTACCAGAACTCCTCTCCCCCTCCCAGAGCCCGGGCTTTGTCCAACAGGATCAGAGCCTGGGCGTAGTTCTGCTCTTCACACGCCAAAATGGCCAGACTGAGCAGACTTCTAGCCATTGCTTTCTGGTCTCCAAGCCCCTGATTTCACAGAAATGTAGTAAAAGTTGTAAGGGAGAAGAAAATAAACAGAAAAATAAAACTGTTTTGGGAAATTCTGGTCTTCCTCTGCTTTGACTCACCGCAGCCACACGGTGGGACTCTGCCAGGAGCTGCCGGGCTGGCTGACAGAGCCCCATGCTGAGGCACACCTCCGCCTTATCCAGCCAGATGTCCTGAACACACATATCCATGCACTGTGGCCCAGAACCAGCTGCTTCATCCACATGAACTTTCTGAAAAAATAAAAATAAAAAAACATTTAGTAGGAAATTGATTTTTCGAAATTGGCTCAAATGGACAACAATTATTTAGAACTTTTAAAAACTAAATGTTCACACAAGTATGCGAGAAAGTCCCTTCCTTTCATTTGTGAAATTCAAAGGCTAGAGTAGTGAACATGGGAAAGGACTAAACTAAATATAATCATTTTATAGGCAGATTGTTGTCATCTTACACCTGGGTTTCTGGTTTTTTTACCTCGTTTATTGCAACAAAAAGTACCTTGTCTAGCTCTCCATGTCTATTGTATCTCTACTGCCAGCCTTTATGCGCTCACTCCAAAACCTTTAAAAGCCACTTCTCAGCTTCCAGCACATTATTCCCCCAAATCCTACCTCCATTCATCCAAATCAGACTTCCATCTCCAGGCCGACACCAAATGCAGTGACAGGAACCTGATTCGCAAATTTTATTGTTGACAAATTTCAACTGGGTGCAAATAGCATTGTTGACTTTTTATACCCAGGTTTTTGATTCTTATACCTCGTTTTGTGAAACAAAAAGTACCATGTTCAGCTCTCCATGTATATTGTATCTCCACTTCCAGCCTTTATGTGCTCATTCCAAAACATTTAAAAGCCACTTCTCATTTACCAGCACATTATTCCCCCAAATCCCACTTCCATCTCCCTGCCAACACCAAATGCAGTGACAGGAACCTGATTCACAAATAGCATTGTTGATTATCTACACCCGGGTGCAAATATCGTTTCCCATAAAATATAAAACCTAGTGCCAATCAATGTTCGACTTGCAGACTCAGAGGACAGTTTTGAACGACAACTAAAAATGCCTCCCTTTAATATTACCTATAACTAACATCTTGCTGTCAGTTGTTTTTTCCTGTAATCTTTTTAGAGTAGAAACACTCACTTCCTTGCTTCTTGTGTATGTGTATTGCTTTTGTTTGAAATGTTTTTTGCTGCATTCTGTTCAAGAGATGTGCTGTATAAATGAAGTGAATCCACTCATTCATTCATTATTATAATAAAACAATTCTGATTTCATCTCATCTCACAAAACGGAAGTGCCGATGATCCTTCCAAGTTTATGAGACATGTCATTGGACAGTAGTTCCCTTTATGAATTAATCTATTATCCCTCTATGTTACATTTTAGAAGTACTAATTAGGTATAGTACATTTCCTTTATCAATTTAGGTCGCTGTTTGCCCACTTTCCATTGTCTTCATTTCTCTAACCCTATGTATTTTAAGGCAGACGGACCTGATTGTGCGCTGTGTGAAGGCCTCTCCGCTCCTGGGAGAAAGCAATGGCTTTGTGGCACCTAGAATCATGAACATAATATCACAGGTCAATAAATCAAAATGTGCAAACAGGAAGTCTTTATGGCTGAGTCGACATACCCCATCTGTTCTTGCTCCTGGATTCTGCTCAGATTCAGGAGCTTCTCCTGATATGGTGAATGTGTCTCCAAACCGAGCTGACTGCAGGTCCTCACAATTCTAATACAGGAAAAAAAGCAAACAAACAAAGAACAACATCACGGAATGTTGTATGAACTGGATATTGGTTGTTAATGTAGCAACATGTTCTTCCACAATGCATCTGTGGAGCTCCTTTTTCAACTTATTAGTGTTCTTACCTGAGTCGGTAAAGGTCGGAGAGGCTCCTCCTATCCAAAAGGTCATGAGCAATGGTCTCGGCCAGATGCATTATGGGTAGAGTCAGGTGGTCAAGTGAGAGAGAGTGAAGCTCTTTCTCCAGCAGGTTCAGATAAAACAAAGTCTGAGTCTTAGGCAACAAACACAAAGGAGAAAGAAATTAATTCAATAGAAATTGATAACCAAAATACAGTGGACACTTTTTTTAAAGTGATGGCTCAAATTGATCACTATCAGTGGATGACTATTATAATCAGTTTTGCGTCCTTTGTTTTTTTCTATTAAAGAAAAGGGAAAATAAGGTAATCTTACGAATATATTGGCTATTTAACACATTTTATTAATACAACCTTTCAAATTGATATATTTTAATTACTAAGTATTGAAAAATAAATTATAGATTACTTAATTAATTATAATCAGGCTAGCCTAAAACAGTATTGTGCTGCTTACATATACAGTAGTCAGTAGGGCCTGATAATAAACAGTGCGTTATTAATGCCTTATATAATTAAATAAAGACTTTTTTTTATGCATTGTGAAGTTTGAAAATGGTCAAAAGAATACTGCAAACGGACCCCTAGAAACACCTCCAATAGGGGATTCTTTCCTCAGCTTTTCATATATGTTATAACAATAGGATGTGGTCCAGTGGCATCTGTTTGTGCCATGTCTATCACATACTCCCATCACATTTTTGGTGCTAGAAAACCATCAGAACATACAGTGGAGTAAATAAGTATTTGATCCCCTGCCAATTTAGTTAGTTTACCCACTTACAAAGAAATGAACAGTCTGTCATTTTTATGGTAGGTTTATTTTAACAGTGAGAGACAGAACATCAAAAACTAAATCCAGAAATATACATATGGGGCCAGAGGGGCCAGTCTCCGGACCTCCATCCCATAGAAAATCTGTGGAGGGAGCTGAAGCTTCCAGCTGCCAAGCATCAGCCTCCAAACCTTAAGGATTTTGAGAGGATCTGCAGAGAGGAGAGGACCAAAATCCCTCCTGAGATGTGAGCAAACCTGGTGACCGACTACAAGAAGCATCTGACCTCTGTGCTGTCCAACAAGGCTTTCTCCACCAAGAACTGAGGCATGTTTTGCGAGGGATCAAATACTTATTCCCCCAATTAAATGCTAATCAATGTAGATCTTTTTTTAATCTATATTTCTGGATTTTCTTTTGATATTCTGTCTCTCACTGTTAAAATAAACCTACCATAAAGAATACAGACTGTTCATTTCTTTGTAAGTGGGCAAACTAACTAAATTGGCAGGGGATCAAATACTTATTTCCTCCACTGTATACTAAATCATACCTAATAACTTATACCTTAATTGACTTAACCTGACATTTGAATTTGACCCACACAGATCAATAGATGCATTTCATCAGTTCCTTCAGGGAGAATCATTTACGTTTATCTTTTACGCTGAGCTTTGATTTTTTTCCCCAATATGTGTGGGAGCTTTTCATGATCGGCAAAAGTACGACAAATGTGGGAGGGCAAATAAAGCAAATACAGAAAAAAAAGGGTTAGACCAAGGGATTTCTTGTCAGGATGGCATTTGTTCTTTTTAATATGTATCGCTTATTTCATTTCAGTATTTCTCCTTATTGTATTCTTTTCTTCCTCACCTACACTCATAAGAACCTGTACCAATAGACTGCCCTACACCTTGGCTAACACACAAACCCATGTCAATGAGATCAAACATCTGTTGTCTGTTGTCTATTTGCTTTCCCAGTCATGTTACGCTGTTATGCTACGAATGTATAACGCTCCACAGATCCTTTACTTAAGTAATATTGGAAACACTGTGGTCTTTAAACACTTCAATACAAGTAAAAGCTCTATATTGAAAATGTTACTGAGATAGAAGTACACATAAATAATCAAGAAGATATACTTCAATTATCAGAAGTAAAAGTACTCAGTATGCAGAATGTCCTTTTTGCCCAAAATTAGAGATTATTTAAAAAAATGTCTTTATCGCCAACATAGATCAGTAGTAAAGTACACCATCATTTAATAATGGAATATAATGTAATTGTATATATAAAAAGTCACTGCAAAATGCTCAAGAAAAAAACAACTATGTTGTGTGTAGAGTAAATGTTTTCTGTCACATTCCACTCCTGTGTATTGTCTTGCCTGCTGGTTGATGCTGTGTGTGTTGATACAGTGGGGGTTGCTGTTGGTTCTGAAGATGAGCCTGGCCGGGTCAGGACAGACAAATCCAGCCCAGTCCTTCAGGGTGGAGGGAAGTTCCTGATCCAAGACAACCAGTTTAGGTCTCTCCTCTGCAGGGGGGGGCTGGGTGAACACAGAGTTTATGATGAAGTATAATAGATTCAAGTTTGGTTAATATCTTATAAATCAAATGTACTACCGCAATTTTTGTAAATAATCCTAACCTTTATAGTATTGTGTCATTTGGTAATTAGTTTAATTTCTAAAATGTAATTCTGAATTTAATAGGAAATAGTGTTTCCCTTAGCCGGTATTGACCAGACTTTGAGCGGAAAAATCTGAAGAAGTCCAACAAATTTAAATCTTAAATTATAATGAACAATTCCCCCTGAGCAGAATTGAAAGTGTGTTTGAAAAAGATGAAACAGACAAGTCACACTCTCTCAGTGATGCCCCAAGCTCGCAACAAGGGGCCATTGCTGGGAGGACGGCGCTTATAGTGCCGGGATCCGGGCCTTTTTTTCTGAGGAAAAATAACATTTGCATGCCGCATAAGGGGCTGACAAATAGTTGAGCAGAGCATGCAAAAATAGTGTGTTTAGCAAAACACAAAAGGTTGCAAAACACACAAAAAATAGTGTGTTTTGCATGCTCTGATCCAACGTTTTTCAATGTTCACACGTGTATTGTCAAGGGCGTGACCTCTACAGCTGTAACCAGAGTTAAAAGGATTTCAATTTATTTTCCAAGCAGAGAAAAGCCAGGACACGTATCTTCATTAAGGCTGATAAAGGATGAGTTACTGCAGGAAGTTACTGCAATACAAACACACAAAATTAATGACAGTGGTTTGGTGAAAAAGTCTGATGTTGAGCCGAGTGACTTCACTATTCCTCAAAAGGAAATACCTTGCACTGTATGTAACACTGTCAACAGAACATTTAAAAATGGAGTTATGGACTTACATCCTTTCCTTTTTTGCTCTTGCTCTTGTCTTTGACCTTCTTGGATCCAGCAGAAGGAGGAGGCGGGGGTGTCTGGCTCTTTGTTATCTCAATGGAAGTCTCACAAGCCACAGCGATGGACACCTGGAGGAACAAAGGCGAGTAGGTGTCCCATACGCATCTTAAAACATCATTTTTATTTGAAAATCTGCCTTGCTGTGGTCGGGATGCAGTACCTGCCATATTTGAAGAACAAAGGTGTAGGCTCTGAGCAGGTTATGTTGGTGCTCAGGTGAAGTCCTGTCGGCCATGACAGCGAGCAGAGTGTGAGCGCGTACCAAGCCATCGAGGCGTCGCACCTCTTTCAGATTCGACAAACCGTCTGTCAAAAACAAGCCGTGGACTCCCACCAGAAACTCACATTTCACTGAGCTCAAATCCCTTTTTTTCGACTCATCGTCTAGAGGAAAGATGACATATATTATTCACTATATAAAAGTTAAATGGGAAACAGGACAGATACAACATCTGCATTGGGGTTCATAGCAGTAGACTAAAAACACTTCTCTCAGCAGTCTTGTAAAAAGAGTAGTACAGTGATGACACATGGGACGACCTGGGAGTTATCATCGCAAGGGCTCCCTCCATAAAATCAATTGGATTTTCCCAATCAATTTAAGTAAATAGCTAAAGTGATCAAATAAACTAACACGGTTGAATGTCTTCAAGATGACAGGAACGCAAAGCTAAAGGCGGCTAATGTTCGGTGTGATGACGTTTAGCCATCTCATTTAGTCCCAGCTGTTTTGAGGACATGGGAATTCTCGTAAGCTTGTATTGTCCACAGACCTTATTTCAGGCTGATAACCAAAATGTGATTCATAAAACCACTGACTTCCAGACAAGGGAACAGAAAGGGCTGAAATGCTAACTGATAGCCAGGTTTAGCACTCGTTCTTGCACCGCTCTGCAGTGCTATTCTACTCTCGGTGGGATTTGTCTCTGTCAGTTCCCTTTTCTGTGAACACTATTGGCTTGTTTAAAGCTCAAATATAGAAAAAACTTTAGCAATTCAGATGTTGTTGTAGGAAGCCTCTGGTGCAGAAATGAAAGGGTTTCCAATTGTTTTACGTTTGAACTTTTTATGGAAATGTTGTAATATTGCAATGTAAAATAAAATAAAGGAAAATGAAATGTGATTAATGTATTCCACAATAACTAATTATGCACATGCTCTAGACATTTAAATAATAATAAATACAAAATATTTGAGGCATTTTACTTACTTCTGACAAATCCAATAAAACTAAGAAATGTTGCTTGGCTTTGACATTTGGAAGATGGCCAGACGGCGAGACCTATAAGCACATGTACTACCCAATAGCATGGTGAGGCTGAACAAAAGGACCCTTTGACTTTCATTTCATTTACTGAATTTTTTAGGATAGCTTAAATTAATGTAGTAAAATTACAACGGGGGGGCCTTACAGGGTCATTAATGTCATCACAGCGTAACGTCTGAAATGTGAGTACAAACTGAACTCCACTGATGATGCAACTATCAAAGAGCTGTGACACTGCTTTATTCTGGATCACATGTTAGAGTATTCCCCTTCGACTAACACCGTGTGAAACCTCCCTGAGACTAAAGTACATAGCCATATGTGTTCGTGTGCAACCTCAGGCCAACCGAATCCTTATGGAGAAAGACCCCTGAGAAATCTGTGTTTCATGCCCACACGCGTCCCTCTAGGGGAATTACCTAAATCAGTTAAAGGAATAATTCTGATATTTTGAACTATGAAAAGCCCACCAAAATAAAAAAAATATTTGCTGTATATAGATTTGTTTTAGTTGAGCACTTTGGGGTGGGTAACTGAAGCTTTTATCTCATCAGGACTTCATTGAAAGGAATAATTTGTCTACGCAGATCACGGAATTTACCTTTAGCTGCCTCAATCATGTAGTTACGTTGATAGTGTTATTGTGGGGCTTTTGTTAGTTGGCATTCAATGTCAGAAATACAGACTTTAAGGAGAAGCGGTGAAAATATTTTAAATATAGTGTACATTTCAACTGATATTGCTTTATTGCTTTTTTTCTTCTTGATGAATGCAGACAGGTTTAATTACTAAATATAAGCCCCAGCGACTTAGAAATGTAACAATTCCTCACTATAGCAACACACATCTGTTTGTAAAGCAGGTTAATTGCAATAGCTTACACTTTAAAGCTTATAAAACGTGTAAAACCCAAAGTTAATGATAGTTTCTTGAATCTAAATCTCAGGTTAAGTGACACAGTAAAGCTCCATATGTGTAATGATATGTTTACATTTTACTTTCATGTTTTCTTTTAAAAGTTTCTGCTAAAGAACAATATATGCATGAAGCATCACATTCGTATATTTGACTGATCTACAGTTTGAGGTTCACATTTATTCAAAAATAAATTAGTATGGCCAATAAAGTGACAGATAATGTCTTAACTGGATTAATAAACGCCAAGTAATTTGAGTACCTTTACTGTCTGATAAAAACCTGAATATCTGTAGACGTTTACGCTTGTCAAATTGGGCTTTTTGTGTACCGTACTGACCTGTATACTTTTCTCACAATCTGAGAGTTTTCATGTCTAACCCTAACCCTAACCCTAACCACAAGTGATTACATAAAAGAAACAAAGCAATATAAGACAAAGAGGAAGTGCAGAACCTCTTCAGTTCTGATCTTGTCTCTGGGATTGCATAAGTATCTCATACAACCACACAAAGAATCTTAACCATCCCTTTAGATTTTAGAATACACAGCAGCATAATCCACTAGAGGCATAAGTAGTATCATGCTCTGATGAACAAGATGAGTGGATGAGTTCTACCTGCTTCCTCTGCCTGGAGAAGGACGTCTATAGCCCACTGAACCTGGTGATGGGCATCAGCTTTGGGAAAGTTGTGAGAGTACAGCCACTCTCCAAACTCCAGCAGTAGGTTGGCCTTCTGCCACTGAGCCTTTGAACTCTGTCCACAGACACAAAGTCAATTTAAAACATCTTTCATGATTGTAAACAGCAAAAAGTCCTCATTGTGGCCTGGAGCTTGAATGTTAGTGAGTTTGGATGATATCTGCAACTGTATTTGTTTCTCTTGCAATGCACACATAAAAGTTGCAATAACACAATGGCTCCACATGATGGTGCTAGAGATTTGTATAGAAATAGTCTCTGCTAAGTGCAAAAGGACGACAGGAAATTACATTTTGAGTATGAGGAGAGTTTTCTGATAGCTGTACTCCTTAAGTTACACTGTTTTTCTACACTGTCAGCTCACTGTATGCCTCTAACACCAAACGTTTATAAGAAAGAAAATTGTGGATTTAAAGACCTTTATAAAAAATAAAAGGGAAAACCACCAAATTGAGGATAGCAATGTTATTTCCTCTGCCGTGAAAAGCTTAAACAATATTTATGAACATAAGCCACCCTCTCCCAAAGCTCTAAACTCAAGCATTAAATGTTGCTTCATAGACAATGAATAGGAGATAGATTTTAAGGAACCACACTTCTTAAAGTCTACATAATATATTCTTATTTTATTGGACATTTGTATTTCTTATGTTTATATACATATTTTTATTCTAATTTATTAAATTATATATATTTTTAAACTCACTCAAAATAAAGGTTTCTCAGCCCTCTGATGGTCATTTTCTACACCAATAAAGTGCATTCTTTAAATCTGTTTCATTCTGTATTATATCTGTACTATATTTAAACAATGCATGAATCTACTGATGTGTGAGGTTTGGGTGATAATGTAAAAACGCTGCAGAACAGATGTATTACCGACAGAGAAGTGATGGATTTCTGGTAGCAGGTGAGCTGTTGGGCGGTGTCGTGGGCACACAGCGCCACCTGGTGCCACATGTACGAACAGCACTGCTCTCCTTCATCCTGTAGCTTCTGCATGTCCATCAGCACGCTTTCCCCCAGACGAGCTTTAATCAGTATTCTGTGTTTCAGAAAATGTCTGGGAAAACACAGAGGAAAATTACATTTCATTCCGTCAATCAGCCTCCCCAGCCTCTGTCATAGCCCCCCCCCCTTATTTTTTTTACTCACAGCCTGTGTTTGCTACGTGGCATGTCTCTAATGGCTTGCTCCAGAAGCTGCAGAGCACTTTTCCAGTCTGCTTTATCATTGTGGATGTCGAGCAACAGAGCGTAAATGGCTGCTCTGAGGAGAAGGTCCTCTTCAGTGTCACAGAGGAGCAGACACAGACACAGACAAACAGACACACACACACACAGACACAGACAAACAGACACACACACACACACACACAGACACACACACACACACACACACACACACACACACACACACACACACACACACACACACACACACACACACACACACATATTAACATCAGTGATACTGTAAGGGTTTGTTTTTAATGTAATCATCAATGTAGAGGAAATTCCATGCATATAGCCGCCCAAATGCAAATATTGCGTGAGATATAAAACACAATAAGAATCTGTGTCTGTCAATAAAGCAATTGTTAAGCAAATATGTCAAAGTTTGACTGCACTTAATGGCTGAAGACTTCTCTACAAGTTCACTTTGCTCTGAAATGCATTGAATTAATAGCAGTAATTTCACTAGTGATGCGTTTGTGTTTATTATGTAAGGTATAGAGTGGTTGATGTGGCCAGGGAAAGGAAAGTTTGGGGCTCTCTGCTGGAGCTGTTACCTCCGCGACCCTGACGGAAAAGCGGGAGAAGATGGATGGATGGATGGTATAGAGTGGTGCAGGAAAGAGTCCTAAAACCCGGAAGTGAGTTAGCATTTTACCACTTCTGGTTTCCTCGTCGCAGAGTCAGTGGGATTTCTCGGTAGGATTTTGCAAAATAGCTAGAAATAAGGTCTGTGGTTGACTTTAAGAGACGGATCACGCCCCCCCACAGATCTTATTTTTTACAATATTTCAAAAGCCTATGGAAAAATCGCATTGCTTTTTTGTTGAGGGACCCCTGCGCAGCTTACTTCTGGGTCGGCCTACACAAATACGTCATGCGCCACTTTATTCGGACAGTGTTAGGTGTTCTTTGGCATGTCATATTTCTCTTTAAGGCATGGCTTCATTGAATAATTGATTCTGAATGGTCAACATGGAAATTCCAGAGGTTGTTCATACTTGCTAACTGCTGGGGAGAGCAGACGGTTGCTAAGGAGGATCAAGGGACTATATGCAGTCATAGCAATCTGCAGAAATAAGTCCCGTAAATGTAGCGTCAGCTGTGGACAACAAACATTCACTTTTCTCCATCAGAAAGCAGTATGGAATACTTTTTCAATATTATTTTGGGGATTTTTTAGGGCACCAAACTTTGGATTCATGATGGCTCAACTGTCCCCAGTAAAGATAAAAAAAATAGAACAAGATGAAAGAAGTTACAAGACTGACAGATGGACATCAGAGAAACGACAGAAGACGACATACAGGAAGTGAACTTGTAAAGGGAACAGCAGAAGAGGACAGATTGGGGGTACGGTCAAATTGTCCAAAAATCAGCTCATATCTTCTATTCCTATGCGTCTGCTGCAGGGAACTACAGTTCTCTGTACAGGACTACTGAAAGTGCATCTACTGCGCACCGTGCTCTGATGGAGTTGTTTATGCTTTAGGAACGTGGACAACAGTGAGAGATATTCTTCATTAGGTTGGAATTGTACGGAAATAAAAAAGCAAAGTGAAACTTATGGTTCTGACAAACACTGTGAAATGTGGACTTTATTTGATCATTTCCGTAAAAAAGTAACGTTCATATTTCTCCTTTTGATTAATACAGTGCTGAACATTCAAAACAAAGCACGTTATGGCACACGTTTTTGCTTAATAAGCCGCGTAACTTCCACAATACGCATTTCTTGTCATGATCGGTTGATTCGGTGAACGGCTGAATGTTGTGACACAGTAAATTTAGCGACCTCAAGGCATTGTGGGACAGCATTCTCTCCTTTCCTTTCGTAAAGGAAGGTCCAGTGTTTCCTAAACTAAAGGAGGTTATAGAGCAGTGGTTCTTAACCTGGGTTCAACCGAACCCCAGGGGTTCGGCGGAGGTCAAGACACACAGCCGACTCATATGATTTGTGAGGACACGCCCCGCTTTGCCATCACTGGCTGCAGGTGATCACGCTACATCGCTTGGCCTATGTGTGCTGCAGGGAATTTGGTGCAAGGCTTGCTGAATGCAAGGTGAAGAGAGCCAGATTCGATGAAAAGGCTACTGTGCCTGTTCTCGGCTTTGTACCCATCAACAAACCCCTCCTCACAGCATCGTACGAAGTTGCTTACCTGATCGCAAAGCAGGGCAAACCACACACTATTGGTGAAACACTCATAAAACCAGCTGTGTTGAAGATGGCGAATATCATGCTGGGAAAAGCGGCTGAAGTTAAGTTATCCCAAATTCCTCTTTCAAATGACACCATCAGCGACAGAATAGAGGAGATGAGCAAAGACATCTTGGATCAAGTAGTTGCAGGTCTGATTTCAAGCCCGGCAAAATTCAGCCTCCAACTCGACGAGACCACAGATGTACAACAACAACTAAGGCAGCCGATGTGAAGAAACTTTTGGATGACTTCTTCAGAGACAACAATCTTTTGTGGGATATGGTTTCTGCAGTTTGTTCGGACGGAGCTCCAGTCATGCTGGGAAGAAAGTCTGGTTTTGGTGCGCTAGTGAAAGCCGATGCACCACACATCATTGTTACGCATTGTATTCTGCACAGGCATGCGTTGGCAACAAAACCCTTGCCTCCAAAACTGGCAGAAGTATTAAACATTGTAGTGGAATGCGTGAACTATGTGCGAAATAGTGCTCTGAGGCACCGTATCTTCAGTGAGCTGTGTAAAGAAATGGGCTCTGAATTCAAGGTACTTCTGTACCATTCTAACGTTCGGTGGTTATCCCGGGGACAGGTGCTGAATCGTGTTTTTGCCCTGCGTCTGGAATTAGCCCTGTTTTTCCAAGAGCACCAACATTGTCATGCAGATTGCTTCAAAAATTCTGAGTTCATTCTCATTTTAGCGTGCATGGCTGATATCTTCGCAGCTCTCAATCGTGTCAATCAGCAGATGCAGGGCGAGGGAGTCAACCTCATCGAAGCGGAAGAAAACCTGAAGGCTTTTCAAAAAAAGCTACCATTATGGAAACAATGAACAGAGAACGATAACTTCGCAAACTTTCCCCTGGTGGACGACTGTGTAACTAAGATCGAAGATGTGTCTGGAATCGGAGACATTTTTGTACCCGCGGAACTGAAGCAAGCAATTGCCACGCACTTGGATGAGCTTCCAAAGTCTCTCGACAGATACTTCCCTACAAGAGAGTCATATCCAGCATGGGTGAGACAGCCGTTCACGTTTGGTGTTGAGACAGCAGATGTCAATGATGAATACCTCGACGAAATCATTGAAATTCAGCAGAGCCAGGTTCAACAGCAACTCTTCAGAACAACAACGCTCTCAACGTTTTGGTGTCAACAAATGGTAACGTACCCTGTTATTGCTAAGAAAGCCCTGGAGATGTTCATACCGTTTGTTACAACATATCTTTGAGAGCAATCCTTTTCGAGGATGCTGGACATAAAAACAAAGAAAAGGAACAGACTTTGTTTTGCGATAGTGACATGAGAGTGGCACTTGACAAAGTGAAGCCGCGCATTTCTGAACTGGTCTCTCAAAGGCAACAGCAGAAGTCACACTGATTTGCAGTAAGTATTCATGATTATGTTTTAGTTTTGTGTGAAAATCATGTTTTGCTGGTTTTGTTCTTTGAACACAGTGATGTTGATGCACGGTTCATTTTGTGCACCAGTAAAACATATAGCTACCTATGTCTTGAATTTGAAAAAAATCACATTTTATTTTTCCATAGAGAAGGGTACGGTGAACGCGCATATGAAACTGGAGGGGTTCAGTACCTCCAACAAGGTCAAGAACCACTGTTATAGAGGAAGTTTCAAAGATCCTTTCCTATCATCTAGAGCAGCGGTCCCCAACCTTTTTAGCGCCACGGACCGGTTTAACGTCAGATAGCCTAATATTTTCACGGACCAGGCTTTAAGGTGTGATGGATAAATACAACAAAATAAAAATGGCGACTGGCATAAAGACTGTGGTATATTGTAAATATAACAATAAATAATAAACTGTGTACTATGCAACTTTATTAGCAGCGTCCTCGTAACATCGCCCCAACAACATAACATGAATAAGACCCTCGCTGGCCCCTAACCCGAACGCTCTCTGACTCTGGTCGCTATGGTGACGTTTAAACATGCCTTAAAAATAAGACACAGATACACAACAAAAACGAATATAAAGTGCATGAAAATTTTAGCTCACCATAACGCTAAATCAATGGGAGCCTTGAGCTTGTTTCTCTGCAACGAGACGGTCCCATCTAGGGACAATGGGAGACAATGACACCCAAAGTGTGTTGCTTATGTCCAGTCTACTCCGTAGCTTTGTTTTGGTTGCTGTCACTGCAGAAAACCCCGTTTCACACAGATATGATGTCGGAAATGGCAACAGGGTTTTCAGTGCTGTTGTTGTTGTCTCAAACTGAATTTTAAGGCCAATCCATTCCTTGGCAGTTTGTGGGTCTTTTGTGGTTGGGAAGTAGCGCTCAAACTTGTTTAAAAGCAAAGACAGGTGATCGTGCATCAGCTGGGAGAATGACGGCTCAGACTCAGTCCCACCCAAAACCCCCGATAATGTTTGAAACATGTCCAATATGCCTCTGTTCACGCTCCGTCCCCACAAATCCAGTTTGGCTTTAAATGCAGCTACTTTATCTGCCAACTTGAAGACAGTTGTCATTTCCCCCTGAATTGACAGATTAAGTTCATTGAGCAGGTTGAATATGTCGCATAAGTAAGCCAGATTTGAGACCCATTCCTCGTCACTGAAATGTGTTTCCAGCGGTGACTTCTTTTCTGAGAGAAATCTCTGCAGCGGCTGTCGTAATTCAAACACTCTGTCCAGCGATTTCCCTCGGGATAACCATCTTATTTCTGTGTATAAGAGAAGGCGTCTATGCTCCGCGTCCATCTCCTCACAAAGCTGCTCAAACAGGCGAGAGTTAAGAGCGTGCTTTGATGTGGTTAATAACTTTAACAACATCATTTAATACGCTTTTAAGTTCCGGTGGCATTTTTCGGCTAGCCAGCATTTCTCTGGGAATGACACAATGCGTAGATTTACACTCTGGTGCAACATCCTTAATCAAAGCAGTTAAACTAGACAGTCATGGCAGCAGCTCCGTCTGTGATATGCCGACACAAAAGGACCATTTCAGTTTCCCTGACATATAACCATCCAGCGACTTGAAGAGTTCTGTGGCTGTGGTTTTGGTTGGCAACGATATCCTCATGCACATCCTGATAAAGATATCGCACATAAACAAGTAGCATTGCCTTGTTGTCAACATCTGTGGACTCGTCAACCTGGGGTGCGTACTACGGTGATGTATTAATCCTCTCCAACAATTGTGTCTCAATGTCTTCTGCTATTTCCTCAATGCGCCGAGTGACTGTGCTAGTCGACAGAGGCTCCTGTGTTATCTTTTTAACTGCATCCTCGCCTAGAAGTTCACGGCAAATGTCTTCAGTGGCGGGCAGGATCAATTATTCACCAATAGTGAATGGCTTCTTAGCCTTAGCACTACGGTTAGCCACCAAGTATGATGCTCTCAGTGCACTCGGATTTGTTGATGTGGTGGCCCTCAGTAATTTCTTCTGTCCTTCGTGTTCCTGTTTTTGTCTCTTAATGCAGGGTGCTTGATCTCCAAGTGGCGAAGCAGTTTTGAAGGCTTCATTGCCTCATTAGAGAGCCGCATATTATACAGAGCGGGCTTGGTGCGTGGTAATCACTTTTTTTTTTTCTTTTTCTTGGAAGTCGTAGGCTCTTCTTTCGTCTCCTCACTGGGCCTTTTCCCCTTCGCAAAGAAACTTTCCAAATATGACCCACGCTTGTGGGTTACATCTTAGCATGAGAATCCTGTCATTTTTGAAAATAAAAGATCGTTATGGCTCAGACAATAAATAAAACGGAAATAATGTAAGTTATTTATTCTTGCTGTGCGGCCCGGTACCAAATGACCCGCGGACCGGGCCCAGGGTTGGGGACCTCTGATCTAGAGAATACGATAAAGCTCTTATGGCTGCCACTGAGGGACTTCCGGGTCATTTAGCTTTGTTAGGAACCTTCCTAAGATATACTGACAAATCAACCGCAACCCAGAAGAAGACAGCCAGGAAGTAAACACTAAAGGGAACAGCAGAAGAAGACAGACAGGAAGTAAACACTAAAGGGAACAGCAGAAGAAGACAGACAGGAAGTAAACACTAAAAGGAACAGCAGAAGAAGACAGACAGGAAGTAAACACTAAAGGGAACAGCAGAAGAAGACAGACAGGAAGTAAACACTAAAAGGAACAGCAGAAGAAGACAGACAGGAAGTAAACACTAAAGGGAATAGAAGACAGCCAGGAAGTAAACACTAAAGGGAACAGCAGAAGAAGACAGAAAGGAGGTAAACACTAACGGGAACACGGTGTGAGCTCTGGCAGTGTTTAAGGACTTGTTAATAAACGTATAGACTCGGACAGTTACAGAAAACCTTGATCATTGTTCATGTTACGTTGCTTTTGCCGTGGTAGAGCTAACAATTTTTAGCAGAAGCAATACGGCCTTTTTTACAACAATAACATTGTTTTTGAATCAATATTGTGGCTCAGGTTGTTGGTTTGTTTAGTAGGTAGCTTGGTGATAAGAGGGATCCTGATCAACCTGTCGGTGTTCTTTTTAAAGTAATGACGCTTCGCTGCACATTATCCCTTACATAAAACATGAACTCTCTCAAATGAAATGTGTTTGCAATATATAGAGTAAAAACTTTCTGATTAGTGTCAGGATTATTCTAAAGCTTCAGATAGTTAATCAGGGTGTCCTATTTCATACATCTGCAGTATGTCTCATGATTGTACTTGTGGCATGAATAAAATATTGTTATGTCATCCATTATTTATGATAAGGGGATACATAAGAAACCAACGGGATTCGAAAAAAGATGGCAGAACAAAACATGAAACTATTAACAAAAAAGTAAAAGCAGAGTTAGCAGTTGAACCATGTCAGGGTTCTTTTAGCACTCACCAGTTGCTTCATGTTTTGAACTCCCTGGAGGCAATGCTGTCAAGGTCAGCCAACCTTTCACTTTGGCCTGTTTCTGAAAAAACATAAAAGGAATAAGTCACTGCAAAAGTGAAAAAAAGATAGGACAGTGTTGTGGGTTGTGGTGGAGGGCAGGTTGTACTTAAGGCTCACTGATATACGGTAAATTGCTATCTGCCCTTGCCCTGTAAATCCCCCTGTCCCCTCATCTGTAAATCTCCCTTCACACCCAGAGCCCCCACCATCACTGGTTCACTTGTCCTGCAGGTAGAGGACCCTAACTGACCATGGATGTATAATAAGAACTGGATGCAGCGTCGGGGGGTGGGGAACCTCGTTAATTCCTATTAGAGCTGCTCTTTGGCGCATGAAGACGAAATGGCCTGAGATTCTCGAGAGCAAAACCTCACAAATGAGCCATCATGCCTGGCTGTCGAGAGCATAGAGCATGCGCAGATAAGTTTCCCCTTAAACGCCGCCCCCGATCTCCCACTCTCAGCTTAGTAGAATGAATTGAGAGAGAAAATAAATGTAAATTCAGCTTTTAGTGCATTGGACACATTTAAGGACCTACTGTCTTTAATAAGGGATATAAAAGGGTTCATACTGGGTAGTTTATTTAGTTTAAAAAAAGTATCCACCGATTAACAAACGTCTCTTTCCAATTGTAAGTCAAAGGGAAAAGTCTTTCTGGGCCGGGCGAAGCCACCGAGTGATAAGGAAGTTGTAGTACCCGCTGTTTATACGAATATTTTCTTAAAGTACGCAGCACTTCCTGGGGGCTTGTAACTGACGGAGTGAATGTGCGTGCAGAATGCAGTCTAATCTCTGGAAACTACTAGCTCTATCTGCTGTCTGCTTGTGGATTTTTTAAATGGGTTTTTTTAAACAGTTCAGTTCATGTTCAGCAGGGTTATAGGCATTTTTTTCTGCGTGTAGACCACACCGCAGTTCTCTTAATAGCAATTATGTGAAATGGGAAATAGTAGTTCTCATGGACAATTAATAAAATAGTTTAAAAAAAAAAGAAAGTACAACTTAACATAGGTGTCCTTTCAAATGTCTAAAACTAAGAAGTTGTGTAAGTGGTTTTACTCTCAAAATTAAAAAAAATATCAGGTTCAACTGCTGTGAATTTATGCAAACTATTATTTTAGCTTGCTACTGGTTAAATCTAGCTCGATATAAGATGGAATATTTTAAGACGAAGATATATTCTTAAAGTAAGATTACTTTTCCTAAGCAAAAAATGCTTTCAAGAGTTTTTGTCTTTTGGAACCAAAAACAGGACTCATTTACTCAAAACAACATTATGTTTGCACTGTAGGTCTGCCAATAGGAGATGTTCCCCTGTTTATCCCTGTGTTCTCCCCTGGTAATAAAGGCGAGTGGGAAAGCTCACCACAGATGCGCACCGTTCTGTATTCCCACAGAAGCCTTTAATTATACATTTAAAGTTATGTTGAATTCGAATGAGTGTTTATCCCCCTGGCTGGATTGATGTCCGCCAGCAGCACTTGGGAGATGTTTTCTCACATTTCTCCCCTGTAGCAGCCTCAAGAAAGTTTTTCATCAATTATGTCATCAATTAAAGATGACTGAGAATGTTTTAAGAATTTTGCAGCGTGTTTTACTCTGGTAACCAAAGAAAGTTGTGGTAGAACATGAAAGGTCGTTCTGGCTGTCATTCTGCTCACTCTTGCTGGTTCTTCTTTGACCAGACTTTCAGTCAGCAGTTGAGTAAAAGTGTGAAGAATTCTCTGACGCTGATGCAGGAACTTTTCCCTGGGCTGGGTTTCTCTCCTGCTCTATTGCTGCTTCTTAGGTGTTCATTGGCTGCACTTAGTTGTTGAACACAAAAGAAAAGGTAGCTGTGGGCTGTGCTATATTTAGGCCAGTTGCTGAAAAACATATTATGTGAAGGAGAACGGAGAGGATCTGCATACTGGATTAAAGCTCCTGATGTCTGTAAAATGCTGTTCCTCTGTTGAATCATCTCAAGTATTCACTGAAATATAAAATACTGTTTATGTTTTTAATTTCTATAACATGTTAAAAAGGGGTCGTTGTGTGTGGCTGTATATTTTTTCTCTGATCACTTGGCTAAGACTACATACTGTATATATGTGGTGGGAAGAAGTGATTGTTTTGCAAGTTAGAAGTCTCTGAACCTAAAACTGGATTCAAATCCACAGTCCTGTACATTGAGTTTTTGAATCAAATGTTTTTTTGGTTTGTCATGTCTATTAAAGAGTCATCACATTTGTGACTTGAATCCAAGTCACGTAACTGGAGTCTGCTATATACACGTTAGGGTGATAGGTTTGTCTGATGAAGGAAACGTTATAGAAAACCTACAAGGGATTTAGTTTTGATCGTGATGATGATGTGGAGAAGCTCCTGTAAATTTTACTTCAGTTTTAATGTTTGGCATATAGAGGATCCCAGCCTATCAATGACAAAATAACTGCATAGGAAAGTGTAAAGATGTTATCACATTTAGGTTACAAAACATGTAATATTTAAGGATTTTATTGTTATGTTTTTGTTGTAATTTAAATCCAATTTGGTCAAATGTGTTCTACGTTGTTTTGATGTACTTCTGCCAACTGGGTTCCAAAACTTTGAGTTTCGAGTCTAATATTTGTTCGATTTTGTCATTATGTGTGATACGCAGGACACCTTATCTCTGCTGCTATCACACTGTGAGCTCTATCTGTTCCCACAGTGGTGAACGTGTTGACTCCCTCCCACTCCTGTACAGCACAACAAACTGGAGCATGCTTCAGCAAAATGCCTTTCCTGTTTTCACCTCACCTGAAGCAAATGGTGTGATTTAATACATGCTGATTGTCCGTTACAGGGAGGAAGTCCTTATTTTACATCTTACAGATGTTCAGTGGTCTCCAGTCAGTGCAACACATGAAGCTTGTACTACTTTCTCTGCCTTCTTTGTGATTTCATACCAATTGATTAATGGTAATCATCTACGCTTGAATTACGTCATGAGATATTTGCGTTAATATTTTTCTAAAACTTCAAGGCTTGTTGATCGATCGCAAGCGTTAACGGGTTAACATTGACAGCCCAAATAAAAAGTCAGCAAATGTATGACTTGTTTTGAATTCAAGTTATGTGTCTGCTACAGGCACACTACATTGTCCATGGTGATGTTTGTCTGATGAAGGATTAGGAGGTTCCAAATATCACAGACATCCCTCCAAATGATTTAGTTTTGCCTAGTTGTCGCCGTATTTACATCTTGACTTGGTGGCCGATTACTGAAATTCTTACTGAGTAGAGTTAGCATCCTAGAAAAACAACTGCTCAAACATGGAACCAACTAAAAAAAGGCAAATATTTAGGGACTACAGGGTAACTGTGGCTAAAGAAAGGTCCATACGTTTGCAAGTTTGGTGTTGGTGTGAAGCAGAGCAGTCAGGATGCTCTCCAGGGGCTCCTTTAGCTGCCATCTCTCCTCTGGAGTGTGTGTCAGGGGGAGACATGTGTTCCAGTAGTGTCTGGCAGCTGCAACACACAGTGCTGGATTCTCAGCTTTCTCTGCATAGCTATGGAAGGTGGAAGATATCAAGCACGTAAAATGGGGACCAGAATAAGAAAGAAAACATGTAAAAGTAGATTCTAGCTGCACGAGGCATGATAAAGTGAGTGTAAACGTACCTGACGCTGGACAGCAGCACCTTCAGAGCCTCTCTGTAGGTGTGTAGATCTCCGCTGGACTCATGGACTAAACTTAAAGCCATCAGACAAGCGGCACTGCTCAGCATCTCGTTCACCGCAGGCAGGCCATACCTACGGATATGAGGGACTGTATGAGCTGTCAATCAAAGTCAAACACTTTATAATTCAACAATAAAGAAAAAAAAGTACTTTACTCTAAAATGGATTTCATTTATACCATTATTTTTCCTTGTAATTTGTCTATTTTTACTATATCTCACCTATTTTACACCAACGTTTAGACGTTTTGGGAACATTTAGTTGTTGGGGTTTGATAAGTTCTGTTTTTAGGGTATTGGGATTGTGTTAGGTGCTTAATAATACATGGACTCTTTCCAATTCTAGAGCAGTTAGTCAAATATTTTGTATCTACAGACGTGGACAAAATTGTTGGTACCCTTCCGTTAAAGAAAAAGCCACAATGGTCACTGAAATAACTTGAAACTGACAAAAGTAATAATAAATAAAAATGTATTGAAAAATAACGAATGAAAATCAGACATTGCTTTTGAATTGTGTGGTTCAACAGAATCATTTAAAAAACAGAATAATGAAACTGGCTGGACAAAAATGATGGTACCCTTAACTTAATATTTTGTTGCACAACCTTTTGAGTGAATCACTGCAATCGAATTTTGTAACTCTCAATGAGAGTTGTGCACCTGTCGACAAGTATTTTGACCCACTCCTCGTTAACAAACTGCTTCAGCTGTCTCAGGTTTGAAGGGTACATTTTCCAGACTGCATCTTTCAGCTCCTTCCACAGATGTTCAATAGGGTTTGGATCAGGGTTCATAGAAGGCCACTTCAGAATAGTCCAACGTTTTGTTCTGAGTCATTCTTGGGTGTTTTTAGTTGTATGTTTTTGGTCATTATCTTGTGGGAGGACCCATGACCTGCGACAAGACCAAGACCAAGCTTTCTGACCCTGGGCAGCACCTTTCGCTCAAGAATACCTTTATGGTCTTGAGATTTCATGATACCCTGCACAGATTCAGCACACCCTGTGCCAGATGCAGCAAAGCAGCCCCAGAACATTCCCGAGCCTCCTCCATGTTTCACAGCAGTGTTGTTCTTTTCTTTGTGAGCTTTATGTTTGCATCTGTAAACATAGAGCTGATGTGATTTGCCAAAAAGTTCCAGATTTGTCTCATCTGTCCAAAGGACATTCTCCCAGAAGCTTTGTGGCTTGTCCACATGCATTGTGGGAAATTCCAGTCCCGCTTTTTTATGATTTGCTTCAACAGTGGTGTCCTCCTCGGTGGTCTTCCATTAAGTCCACTTTGGCTCAAACAGCGGCGGATGGTGCGATCTGACACTGACGTACCTTGACCTTGGAGTTCACCTCTAATCTCTTTGGAAGTTGTTCGGGGTTCTTTGGTTACCATTCGTATTATCCGTCTCTTCAATTTGTCATCAATTTTCCTCTAGCAGCCACGTCCAGGGAGGTTGGCTACAGTCCCATGGACCTTAAACTTCTGAATAATCTGTGCAACTGTAGTCACAGGAGCATCAAGCTGCTTGGAAATGGTCTTATAGCCTTTACCTTCAACATGCTTGTCTATAATTTTCTTTGTAACATCCTGACACAACTCTCTCCTTAGCTTTCTGTGCTCCATGTTCAGTGTGGTACACAGCATCATACTAAACAGCACAGTGACTACTGTTCACCCTTTATAGGTAGACTGACTGATTACAAGTCTGAAGACACCTGTGATGCTAATTACAGGACACACCTTAGTTTAACATGACCCTGTGGTCAAATTATTTTCAGTCTTTTCTAAGGGTACCATAATTTTTGTCCAGGCCAGTTTCATTATTTTGTTTTTTAAAATGATTCTGTTGAACCGCAATTCAAAAGCAATGTCTGATTTTCATTCGTTATTTTTCGGTACATTTGTATTTATTATTACTTTGGTCAGTTTCAAGTTATTTCAGTGACCATACCATACCAACAATTTTGTCCACGTCTTTACTTCCTGTTCAGTGTCTAGGCCCCTTTTTTTCAAGACTTGGGTAGCATATAAGAGTGTCCCATTCACATTTCTCCATCAGTGTTTGTGAATAAAATTAATTTAATTAAAACCGACATGGCTCAGAAAAATTCATGCTAGAACTGAAAGCATTGCTTGCTTATTTATATCGACTGTAATAATGTTGAAATTCAGTGGCGGGCCGTGCATTTCACACCTAGGCCTTCAGTGATGTCCTACACAGTCCTACCTGAATTATTCCACCTCTTAATACCATCATTATGACGCCATGGCTCTACAAACTATACATTTAGACAGAAACGCAGTATAACCGGGCGTTGCATCACCTTAACATAGTCAAGTACAACAGAGTTATATTAATATTTCTGAAGCATTTATAATGAATACATCAGCATATTTACAGTTAACTTAATTAATCAGATTATCTGACAAACCGCTCCTTGACACCTGTGTCTGTCACATAACGCAGGACAAGTGCCAGCTGTGCTACATTACCCACATCTGACGTCTCGTCCACCATAACAGCGACAAAGGGTGCTTTTTTAATCTTCATTTTGATCTCTTCTCCCATCACTTCAGCAATAGCATAAATCAGGTCGTTTTGTATTTTGCCTGAAGTCCCAGTAAACATGTTGTTTGTGTACAGGTGGTAATGCAAATCTGTGTTGTTCTCAGCACGAAAAGAAAGAAGCTCCACGTAGTTTCCTCTGTTTCTGGACTCGGCGCTTTCATCGTGTCCCCTAAATGAAAGTTCCTGTTTACCCAAAAACAGGACACAATCAATCAGTCTTTCAATATTTCCCTATTTTTGTTCACCCTTTCGTTGTGGAGCTCCGTTTCCCTGGGCACTTGTTCGTTGAGCTGTAGATCCACTCGGGTGTCCCCAAAGCTTTACAAAAGCACCAGTGCTTCCAAGTGCCCAGCTGTGCTTTGGTGTCTCGCTGCTGCCTTGGTTAGACAACTCAAGTTTGCAAATTTAGTGTGGCTCCAAACACCAAATCGATCAGTTGCAAATACCAGGCATTCCCGGCAGTACAATTTGCAGTGCCTCTCGGAGGCTGTGAGCCAGGGGTACCGCTCGTAGTTTCCCTGCTGTGCTAGGCTCGCTAGCGTTGGAGTTGGTCGTTCCCTTTTCAAGATGTGTAGCTTTACTTGAAAAGTTCGTTTTGAAAATGGCGTTGTAATTATATCTTCTACCAAATTGATCTCTTGTCCTCCTTCAGCCATTGTGGGTTGAAAAAAATAGCTTGTAGAAATCTACACAAATTAGCTCGCTCAAGTTCTAATTCTGTTTGCTAGCTTTGCCCATAGACTGTATGGCTCTGCCTACTGCCTAGCTCTGCCTCTCAATAGTGCGTATCCAATCAGAAGATGTGCACGTGCTAACGTTAGCATACGCCTGCTAGCTGGCCCGTTGTCGCCACCTCGAAATCTGATTGGTTAACGCCACAGTTTTGTTTGCGTTCACTTTAAGCTTACAGCCGCCCGCACTGTTGATTCTGAAGGCCTAAGGGCAGATTTCTTTGACCCTAGCAACACATTATGGCTGAAATATGATTGGATAAAAGCTCTAACATAAAGGCCAGCCCTCCAAATCTCGTTCTGAGGCTGGAAGCAGCGCAGCCAAGACGAACGCTATAAAATGAAGAGAATAGACTATGGGGAATAATTTAATACGTATTTGTGGAAAAAATATATCAAAATTTAATTTATATTCTGATGATGTTTAGGCCAGCAGAGAAGGCCTTGCTGGCCCTGACGGCCCACCACTGTTGAAATTGCACAAGAGGTCCCCTGCTCCTCAGAGGGTTTTTTAAGCAAATATCTCAACCACTGCTTAGACCTACTGTACCTATAGTCCTTAACAAGGCACACACATTAATATCAAGTGAGGTCTGGCTTGCGCATTATTTAATAATTAGAGAAAAGAATACTTATATGTACCTGGGCATTTCTAAAGTTGCTAATTGTTTAAATACATACACAAGAGTGGTGCAGGAATGAGTCCTAAATGTAATTGGTTAGAAGGTTGAAACAGGATACTGCATGTGGTTGATTTTTTTCAAAAGCTTCTATGTCATGCAGCCAAATGAATTTATATGGGATATTGGATATTTCTGATTTATTTAACGAAATGTTCTGTTATATTTTTACCAGCTTCAATGACATGTAACAAAGTGACTCCAAATCATCACAGCACTTAGAAACTACACCTCTTTAATTGTATATTAGTGGAGGTGTTTGTCATTTTATATGAAATCCAGCATTTTTCATAGAAAAATAGAAACGCATTTCCTTTTTTAAAATTTAAGATGTCATCACGCCAAACATTTTACCCCTTAAGCTTGGCAGTGGTGATGGGTGGTCATGTGAATGCGATGCAGTTTGTTTATAGCATGACATTAGATATTTTTACTATTGCATTAAGGCAACAAGAATGATAAAGTGAAGTTCATATGTGGAGATTATCCTGCTTGTAAGTATCATAAACATGTGTTCGTCACAGATCTTATTTTCTGCAGTATTGGAAAAATCCCATTGCTTTTTATCGAGTGAGAACTTGAGATGATAACTTTCGGGTCGGCCTACAGAAATACATCGCTGCTCCACTCTATCGTCATCAGCTAATAACACTCACAGTACACAGGGCATGGTGTTGAGGCTCTTTGCGGCGGCTCCCTCCAGCTGCAGAGCTCTCTTGGTGCAGAATAACACTGTGCTGTGGTCCTTGGCGTGGTGGCAGCAGGCCGCCAGCTGGCACCACACCTGCAACTCCACCACAGAGTCAGTCCAGCTGCATTCAGAGGCCATGCTCACCAGCTTCAGGTGAGGGGAGAGGAGGGGGTACATTAGAACAGCAGAGAGGGGAGTGAAGGGAAGGGAGGAGAGGAGAGGATTGAGTGGGAGAAAAAAGAGATGGGAGGTAAGCAGGGGAGGGAGAGCATAGAAGTGTGAGGATACAGCATTTTGACAGTAAATCATCAGGAATTACAGAATCACTAAAAACATAAAGAGTAACATTACAATTAAAAGTTTATCAACAATATCAAAATATCTTCAGTAAAACAAACTATATTCAGAAGAGGAAACATTATAAATTATACAGAATAAATTTGAATACTTGCTTGGATAGCAATCTACTGAACATATGATCTATGTATATAGTGTACCATATACATAACAAAAATGGTTTAAGGTCACACACACACGGGGTAAATAAAATGGGTAGTAGAGAATGAAAAGTAGGAAGGCCAAGAGGACAGACAGAAGAAAGGAAAGGGACAGATATGAAGGAAGTACAGGAGGGGGAAAAGACATGTGGCGGTAAGCAGAGGATGGAGAATAAAATGTAAAGACAAGCATGGGAACAGGAGAGGCACAGAGGAGGAAAGCAAATTTGGCAGTTAATCCAGGATGGAGGGGAACGTAGCATAGGGATGAGGAGGGTACACAGAAAGTGAAAGATTAAAAGGATTAGGGGAAGAGGAAAGGAAAGAACGACAGGAGGAATATAAAACAATTTAGGAGAGATAGGAGTAAAAGAAAATGGGAAGGAAGGAAGGAGAAGGCCAGAAGAGGGATAAATGAACGATTCGAATGATACACCTGCTCCCACTTCAATTCTGTCTGCGCATTTGCATGCAGGATACGCATCGTTAAGTGCCATTCCAAACCAACTAGAGGGGAGAAACAGTTATTAAACCCTCCAACAACAAATCTGCATCAGTCCTGACTTAACATGCAAATAACAATTACTCATTAACTGCACCAAGTAAGACAGACATTTTGTATTTTCATTAAGATTTAAAATATTTGTGGTTACTTTGCACTTTGAAAGTCTTGTATATTTACAGGGACTGTTGCCAAAACCAAGCAATCATGTTTAAACAAGCACTTTTGACATCATTATATGTCCTTTTTCATCCGAGAGATGCTGATTCTTGGTAACAAGGTGCTACGACACTTCTTGTTTCTGCGGTGGAGAGGGGAGCAACTTTGCTCACAGCCTCCACCTTGAAGAAGGAGCCTCATTCAGCTGAGAGGGAGACTACAGGCAGTTTTTGACGGAGTGGGAGTTTGCAGGGGTCGGTTTTGAATCGGGCCAAAGTGAGAAAACACAGGTGTGGCAAAAGATAAAGGGCACAGAGTGTTAGAGAGGAGGATTCTCAAAGCATAATGATCAAGGCAGCGACAGTATTTAGAAGATGTTGACAAATGATGAGATAAAGACAGGGTCTGAGGGCAGTCTTGGCATCTGTTACTGCCATCTGGGCAACAGCTACTGTAGGAAAACATGATGAGAGACGAAGAAGTGCATACTGCCGAGAGACTGGGAACAGAGAACTCCATATGCCTTGGGTTCCTGTTGCACTGGAGCATCTCCAATCCAACCAGCACTCGCGTCATGGCGGACACTTCCTCATTCTCACACTAAAAACAAGGGAAGCACAGAGCACACCGAGCTGAACAAACACTCATCCCTCAAGTTTAATTATAGAAAACACACATACATGTATTAATATTTGCTGTTAAATTATAAATGGAGCTGTATGATATTGCACAGCGTCTTTTATAATGTATGATGTGCTATTGTGTGGGAAATGAGTTGATGAATGATTTAGATTAAAGATCAATCCCTTTTACATTAACGCTGCATTTCTTGACTTTCACCGGAGGAAAAACTAATGGAGTTGTGAGTCAAGGCAGGTTAAAGGCACTATGTAGGGCAGGGAAGTCTTGGCTGACAAACGGTCGTAGGATTAGGGTGACACATCGAGCAGTCTGCGAAAATGACAGATGGTATAAGCGCTTACATTTCTGTTCCCACTGTAAAGCAGTACAATCGGTAAATATGACATCCGGATACAATGCTGCGATCGGGATGTGGCGGATGTAACGCCTACCCACATCAAATGTTAATTAATAAAAATGTCAGGCATCACCATCCTACACTTATAAGCACATTATAGAGGAGCAGCGGGGACGCATTGATAAAGGCTCCATTATGAAAGTGACATGATGAGGTTATGAGAGGAAGATGCGGGTGTCTCGCGAGTAATCACCCTCCTCTACTTATTTAGTAGTGCAGTAAAAAAGTTCCACATTTGTTATATCATTTATGATATTCAAGGGGAATAGAAGTTTAAGTAGGAAAGTTTAAAAATATAACATTTATGGATTTTCTTTCTTGTATTTTCGCCATAATTTAAAACCAATCTCTCTTTTCTTCTGCATTGTTGTGATGCAACAGTGATACGACATCTGAAGCATTCATCTGACTTTTGAAAAGTCTTGTTTTGTCTCACACCTTTTATTCAGACAGATCTTGCAAATAATTCTGCTTTGTAGAACGTTTAACTTTTAAAGTGTGGTGTATGGCAGGCCGAGTGTGGCTTGTCATTTTGCATACTGTATAGAGTGTGGACTTCAAGGCTTCTTTGTAGAAAAGGGGGAGTTGGCCTTGATCTCTGCCATAATGTTAATATTAATATAGATCTTGGGCGCCACAGCAGTGCACCTGAAAAATAACACAACACACCTATCGGAGACATCCCACTTATTCTTAACAATATAACATATTTTATAATAAGTTATAGTATTAACATCTGAGCTACACATACATGTAACTAAACTAAAACATGTAACTTAAAGGTCTCCTATTATGCTATATTTGAACAATATATTGTAGGTCAATATCTATATAAAACATGTCTCTGAAGTGTTTTGCTCAAAATACCAAACAGATCACCCATTGTAGCATGCCCCATACCCCTCTATTTCAGCCCTGTTCCTGAAGTGCTGATTCTGATTCTTTAAATGAACTAGCTGCTGCTGGCCACACCCTGTTGCAGTGTCATGATCTCTCCTCTGAAGAGAGTTTTCTACCAGGAGAAACTGAGCTAAACGCTGCCGTGATAAAACGCCATATTATGTTCAAACCACATCAGTCATTATTTCTGAAACACTTCTCAGAATTTACCACTAGAACAGAGACAGTATATGTATTATATTTACAACAACTCTAAGTCCCTCCTGCAGACAACAGAGGTGCTGCGGAGGGGATTCAGCTCGCAAGTGTATATGGGGGACGACAGGTTGGGACGTGTAACGTGGGCGGGACGTTGCCAGGAGTTCAATATAAAGCCAGCCCACATTTCGGTTATGACGTCATAACTAAAGCAAATCTGGATCAGCTTGTTTGTACCCCAGTTTTTATAGATGTGGATAAGGAGGAAAAGAGAGAGGGTTGTATTTTCTGACACCTTGTTGAGTCTTCTTACACACCAGGGACACATATTTATGTAGAAAAGACAGCAACAAGTGCATTTTGCATAATAGGGGACCTATCTTTAAACAAAGTATTACCTACTTTCCTACAAGAGATATAAACTAGTTATTGGAGGTCATGTTAACTTGTTAGCCTTGAACAGCAGCTGGATTCTTGCCTACGTGAGGTTAGCTCAATGCTACATTAGCATCAATGGTGTCAGAACTGGAGAGCATTTCTGTATTGAAATAAAAGAATACCTTCCTCAATGACGAGGATGTTTCTGCTCTCATCGTGAATAGCTTCATTAAAAGTTTGATGTACAGATGGTTCATCCAATCCACCTGCCATGTATTTTTGTAAAGGTACCTGCCCTTTTCCAAACATGTTCTAATGATTGATTCTCAGACGGTTCTGTGTGACAAACCATCTGGCGAGGCAGGGTTAATCTCCATATGCAGGTTACTTATGTCTTTTCCTTTCGATGGGACAGCGCTACAGATGTTTCCTAGCAAACAATTGGCATATGTTTAAAGCCTTTACAAGCTAAGACATTTCCTAAGTTTTGATGGTGTACGTCGTAGCTCAGTATAGATTTATGAATAATTTGTGGAACCCAATCCTCGACTGAAATGAACCGAACAATTCTGAAATGAACATGGATTAGCAACATTCCGTCGTTTTGGGCTGAGAATAGCACCTCATCTTTAGTGTCCATCTTTGAGCCGATCTGCTGCTGCAACAGCCTCTTGGTCTGCACCCATGTGGCCACCACCTGTTTCCTTGCTGCGATGGGGACGCTCTCCGCTGGGGTGTTGCAGGTGGATATGCTGAGGGCGTAGTCACACAGCTAGAAGAAAGAGTGGAAAACAACATGAGATAATATTCTATCGGCTAGAAGTACTTGGTCCTGGAAATTAAAATCAATGGTATTTTTCCATTGGATTTTGGAATAATACTGAAAATAAGATCTGGGGCCCTCACACATTTAAGATACTTACCACGTTTTGTTAAGCAGGATAATACCCACATGTAACACTACTTTAGGATTTTTGAAGTGTAGTGTAAATGCAATGGCCAGACATTAAAAGCTATAGCATTAGGTTATAAACAAACTTTATCCCGGTTGCTTGGCTGCACGTCGTCACGGCTAAGCTGAAGGTGTGAGGATGTTTAGTAGTTTATTTAGAGACTTGTTAGAAACGTGTTTATAACACAGAATCTTTAGTCATCAATTTAATCAAGTGGGGTAATTTGACATTGACATGACATTAACATTCTCAGGATTAAACATAATCCTAAAATACATTGAGATATCAATGTTTGTATCATATACCATAGAATAACATGCTTATTAGAAGAGTTTGCAGAAACTGGACATTCTCTAGCCCAAGGCCCTCTGCCAGCCTGTCAGCTGCAGACTCGACAGACTGACTGAAATAAAAAGCTGAGAATTCAGAAAGACTTTGTTCAAGCTAGAGACTGTATCTGACCCTGATGTACTGTCGACTATTTATAAAAAATGTATTGGCGAGGATCATTTTTTATCTTTACTTCCAAAAGGAAACCGACACGATGAAATGTAGTTAATAATTCACTGATAAAGTGCCTTTCATGTGGAGTTAGAGCGGATATTCATGGTGGATCATTTGAATATAAAAGAAAAAAAAGAACAGGGTTTAATTTGGAGCTGCAGCACATTCAGAGAACAGACACATTACACTTCAGTTACATGCAGTGATGAAAGCTTCATGTGAGTGTGTGCTGTGCGTACTGCATGCGTGCGCATAGTTGGATGAATAATGTATGTCAAAGGATGAACGGGATAACAATATAAGTGCTTCAACTTCTCACCTGTGATGCTCTATAATGATATCATGGCAAGGAGGTATAAAGCTTCCTGAAAGGCCATGTAGCTTTTGATGCCACTTCAAATGATCAGAGAATAAATAATAAAATGAACAGCTACATTAATACTAAACTTACAAAAGGGTGAATGGTGCCTCTATACTACATTTAATTATATTTGGTACAATTTCCCACAAAGAAGGGCATAGGGTCATACAACACTGAGCTGATTTTGAAGAAGATTCAAGATTGAAGATTCAACTTTATTGTCATTGCACAGAGTACAAGTACTAGGACAACGAAATGCGGTCTCTGCATTTGACCCATCCTAGTGTTAGGAGCAGTGGGCTGCCATTATGTATGGCGCCCGGGGAGCAGTGTAGGTAACCAGTGTCTTGCTCAGGGACACCACGGTGGCACTTGGTCTTTCGGGGACTTTTTGGTGACCTTCCAGTTCCCAGGCCAACCCCCTATGGACTTCGCCACCACCGCCCTAAATTTTAATTTTGCGGGATCATTCAGAGGCCAGCACACGTTGATAATAAACAAAAAAATCTAATAAATAGTTTTGTGTTTTGTCCTCCAATGTCCAGCAGTTGCTCTGCCTCAACTGTTATTTACATAATTCCATGCTAGATAGAAAGCATTTGTTGCTAAAGTAAAGCTAGCAGCTTAGCTTGTTGCTAACTTAAGCAGCCATTAGCTCAGTTAGCTGTGCGGCACTAACTTGGAGCACCGGGGAAATGACAGCTGTAGCAAACATGTCATTTTTATTTATTTACTTAAACTAACTTGATAGGACAAACACTTGGATAGCTCCTATTTAAATAAGTAGAGTATACAAGTTGTAAAATGTGCTAAATGCCAGAGCATTTTCTTTAATTTGACTTAGAGAAGACTAGATATGATGCTGCCAGTGTTGCCAACTCCATAGTAAGGAAAGCAGCTATTGGCTGTCCGAATAGTCACAAGAAGTCGTAGCCTAATTTGCAAAATTTGCTTCTATGAATGTAATTGTAATGGAAGCTGTAGGAGAGACAAAAAATGGGAAAAACACCCTTAATATATTCAGAACTACATCTGAACTTTCTTCTGTTTTTAAATATGTTTGCCATTGAAATAGGCCATCACTTGAGGAGTTCAATGCTTTGTCTCTAGACCCACATTAAACGTTAGAATACCACATTTAATCAAAACTTTGTGGGACGGAATTGCTAGCTCTACGTTCAACCTTCCTTCTTTATCCGGGCTTGGGACCAGCAGAGTGACCAAAAGGCGCCACTTTGCAAGCCAGGGCGGGATCAGATGGGGCTTTGTGCATGCGTGATGCATTTGCAGTCATTGCCATAAAAAAGTCTCCTTGAACGAGTAGCTAGATTTGTTGCTAGTAGCTTTTGAAAAATCGCCAAAGGATTTGGAAAAGTCGGCAGATTTGGCCAAGTTGGCAACACTGGACGCTGCTGTGACGAGAGTCAGGCAAGTTTTGCGCTACTGAGCAACTTCCATAGTAAAGAATGGACTGTGTCTCCAACTCTGTATCCAGATATCTTTAAACATCTATAAGCTATGGAACACTGCGATGGGATAGTTTCCAGTCCTTGGTTGAACCCTGGCGACAGGGGGAGCGGCACCAATGTTATGCTAAAAACCTAACCTAAGAAAGCAGGCAAGCTAAGAACTGATTAAAATGTGTCACTGTATGCAATGCCTGTGTAAGAACCCTATACAAAATGCACTTTTCATTAGTGTCTGTTTTGGTGAACCCTGTGAAGTTTTAGGCATAAGGCAAAGTGCTGCATTACAGAACATCCATTGGGAAAGATGTATGAGAAGGTCTCTTATCGGCACATTTTATGGAGGTCAGATGACATGAAGGTAAATATCTCCAAAATAATGTCAAAAAAGCTTCCCATTTCTTCTATAAAAACAGGTCAGTGACTGATACCTTTCTGTTTGCAAGGTTGGAAGGTGGTTTAAACTTTAGTTTGAATAAAGGAAAATATGAGCCTTTAAAGGGTATATCTATAAAGCAGATTACAATTTGAATTTCTGAACACGTCTCGCAGAAAATTCAGAAAACTCCCTTCAGAGATTATAGGAACACTCCTTTCAGAGATTATGATTGATTCTTATGCCTTGAATGCTGGAATTTCAGACATTGTTTTCAAAATGGAAAGATCAGAAAAGGAGAAAAAAAGCAGCTTAAGTCAACACAATCAGTACGGGGGGATTTGGTGGCTGGTCAGTCATGTGTGCTTCAACAAATAGATGCAATCTACAAACTTCCATCCCAACACATTTAACTTCACGTTGTGATGTGTAGAAAAAAACGTGTTTCCAAGTTTTCTTGATTTCACATTACATTAAAACTGGATATTTTAGAATGCCTGAGCCTCATCGGCTACTCCTCAGAACATCATGAGTGACCAATGGAGTCTTACAGTTGTCCTGAAAGCAGTTCTCTGTGCTTTTCTTTCTTATTTGTGCAAATTGTAATGGAATGTCATTAACTGCTTTGCAAATAAATTGTGATGCAGGAAATGCATGTTTGGGAAGAGAGGATATTTTGATGCTAATGTTTAGCGATGTGTGCAGCTTTATGCAAACACATGTGACATAGGAAGTTTGTATACATTGACATGTTTATATATTCATTCAGATTCATAATTATGCTCACTCTTATCTATATATACAGTGGGGCAAAAAAGTATTTAGTCAGCCACCAATTGTGCAAGTTCTCCCATTTAAAAAGATGAGAGATGCCTGTAATTTTTATCATAGGTATACCTCAACTATGAGAGACAGAATGAGAAAAAGAAATCCAGGAAATCACATTGTAGGATTTTTAATGAATTAATTGGTAAATTCCTCGGTAAAATAAGTATTTGGTCACCTACAAACAAGCAAGATTTCTGGCTCTCACAGACCTGTAACTTCTTCTTTAAGAGGCTCCTCTGTCCTCCACTCGTTACCTGTATTAATGGCACCTTTTTGAACTCGTTATCAGTATAAAAGACACCTGTCCACAACCTCAAACAGTCATACTCCAAACTCCACTATGGCCAAGACCAAAGAGCTGTCAAAGGACACCAGAGACAAAATTGTAGACCTGCACCAGGCTGGGAAAACTGAATCTGCAATAGGTAAGCAGCTTGGTGTGAAGAAATCAACTGTGGGAGCAATTATTAGAAAATGGAAGACATACAAGACCACTGCTAATCTCCCTCAATCTGGGGCTCCACGCAAGATCTCACCCCGTGGGGTCAAAATGATCACAAGAACGGTGAGCAAAAATCCCAGAACCACACGGGGGGACCTAGTGAATGACCTGCAGAGAGCTGGGACCAAAGTAACAGAGGCTACCATCAGTAACACACTACGCCGCCAGGGACCTAAATCCTGCAGTTCCAGACGTGTCCCCCTGCTTAAGCCAGTACATGTCCAGGCCCATCTGAAGTTTGCTAGAGGGCATTTGGATGATCCAGAAGAGGATTGGGAGAATGTCATATGGTCAGATGAAACCAAAATAGAACTTTTTGGTAAAAACTCAACTTGTCGTGTTTGGAGGAGAAAGAATGCAGAGTTGCATCCAAAGAACACCATACCTACTGTGAAGCATGGGGGTGGAAACATCATGCTTTGGGGCTGTTTTTCTGCAAAGGGACCAGGACGACTGATCCGTGTAAAGGAAAGAATGAATGGGGCCATGTATCGTGAGATTTTGAGTGAAAACCTCCTTCCATCAGCAAGGGCACTGAAGATGAAGCGTGGCTGGGTCTTTCAGCATGACAATGATCCCAAACACACCGCCAGGGCAACGAAGGAGTGGCTTCCTAAGAAGCATTTCAAGGTCCTGGAGTGGCCTAGCCAATCTCCAGATCTCAACCCCATAGAAAATCTTTGGAGGGAGTTGAAAGTCCGTGTTGCCCAGCGACAGCCCCAAAACATCACTGCTTTAGAGGAGATCTGCATGGAGGAATGGGCCAAAATACCAGCAACAGTGTGTGGAAACATTGTGAAGACTTACAGAAAACGTTTGACCTCTGTCATTGCCAACAAAGGGTATATAACAAAGTATTGAGATGAACTTTTGTTATTGACCAAATACTTATTTTCCACAATAATTTGAAAATAAATTCTTTAAAAATCCTACAATGTGATTTTCTGGATTTTCTTTTCTCATTCTGTCTCTCATAGTTGAGGTATACCTATGATGAAAATTACAGGCCTCTCTCATCTTTTTAAATGGGAGAACTTGCACAATTGGTGGCTGACTAAATACTTTTTTGCCCCACTGTATGCAAATACTGCTACTTATCCTGTGATTCGCTCCTATTGCTGCTATGACACCTAGTTCTATCTTACCCAAATTTGGTTTGATTTAAAAAAGACATTAGTGACAGAGAATAGTATTATTATTTGCAAAAGCACAAAATCATAAATGCTACCTATGAAATATATACATTGATTGTTCTTGTTGTAACAACTCTTTTGTAAAATTAACCGGTGCAATATACAGTATACTTTTACCCTGACTATATTTATATTAGAGTTTTGCCCAGAAAAATACAGTATGAGGGCGCAACGTCACTTCAGGCCCGCCCACTTTCCGGTGAAAACCCTGCATTAGAGTGAAGCGGAAAATAATAGTTTGTTCATGTCTTAAAGCTGCTGAGTCATATGCTTGCTTGCTTGCTTTTGTGACATTAAAAACTCTTTAGCAACTTCGAACACAGCGTCAATTATAGTCGATTGTGACAGATCGAGAATATGCTTCACAGCTGGTAGGAGGGGCATCAATGACCGCTAGGGGGGGCACGGCCCTCGAATGCCCCCCCTTAGCGCCGGCACTGTTTTGGTCTGAGGGCACACGCCGACAGTAAGAGGGAGCAGCGCCCCTGTTAGCCTGTGTAAATGTTAACATACTTTTTAATGCTGCTATTTGTGTTTTTCTTGTACCTTGGATGTGCTCTTACTTTTTTACTTCTCATTTTCATTTCTGGTGCATATAGCTATTTCCAGTTTCTACTGAGACACGTGACTCTAATGTTCAAAAGGGTCTTTTTTTTCCCGTGTCCAAAACCAGAGCCCAGTCTGTTCTTAACTGCTTAGAGATGTCCTTCCCCTTAGTCTATCACAATTTAAATATCACAAACAGAGCAGCATACTCAGCAGTGTTAACAAGAAATACAATAACATACATAAAATGACTAATGTTGTGGTCATGGTTGCAGAATGTCTAAAGCATCCTTGATGCTTGGTAAGGGGGCTTAGGGTTGAAATGAGGTGTGTGTGTGTGTGTGTGTGTGTGTGTGTGTGTGTGTGTGTGTGTGTGTGTGTGTGTGTGTGTGTGTGTGTGTGTGTGTGTGTGTGTGTGTGTGTGTGTAGGTTGAATTGAGGGGAGGCTTATTTAAACAGCCTCTTATTGGTCACAGCTGATGGGAAAAAGGATTTGCTGGCCATGGGGACTTTCACTCTCCAGCCGGATGGCAGCGGCTGAAATGCTGGGATGAGAGGATGATTAATGTCGGTTGTGTTTTTTCGTTGTAGATTGGGAGAAAAAGCCTTGGAGTTATTTAATGTTAGTGTAGTATGTTATCAATAATACATACTGTAGTTCAAGGCCACTTAGTCCACAAGATGATTTCGAGCTATGACTCTCGTTTGAGAGCATCCAGATTCCTCTAATGAAGACCATGTGGTGTTAAACAGGCACATCTTGAGGGTGTTATTCATGTAAATTCCATCCGTCTCTTGGCGGTCCACTACCAACTCAGAGCAACTTTTAACTCGACATCACAAATAAAGACAAGTAATAATACTATCAGGCGTGTGGAAGCGTGCGGTCAAACACTGTTTCATACCACACTTGCAGACTTCATTGTCTGACATTCTAAACCTTCTGGACCTGCGCACTAATCTGCTTTCTGGAATGAAACTAGGTCAAAAACACAAATAAAACTAAAACTTTGCTCATACAAACCTGTTTTTAATTTGCTCTGTCCCCTTAGCTGCAACAATATAAATGTCCCTGCTGTGGGATGAATGAAGGATTTGTTATTTCTGAAAAAACGTACAGGCATGCCACACAGGAGTTCATTTCCCACACACACACACACACACACACACACACACACACACACACACACACACACACACACACACACACACACACACACACACACACACACACACACACACACACACACACACACACACTGACATACCTCTAATGCCTTGCGAACATCCTGAAGGGCAACAGGGTCTAAGAAAACCCCTTGGCCGCTGGCAGCCTTCTCCATCCCTTTCTCAGGTCTGTTTTTGCTCCTGTCTGCCGGCGGGGCTGGCTCGATGCCGTCTGGTCCGCACAGAGGCTGAATCAACCCCCGGGCCACGGCATCACACAGCAGCACAAACAGAGCACGATTCCTGAGAAATACAAAACAGAGAATGCTCCAAACTGACATTATATGAAGAAGAACAAGAACTGAAAGTGGTCCTTGAAGGCAAACAAACAGCAGATATCTTTGTTTTTCTTTTTAAGCACTTCATGGAAGTGAAAACCCTCGCCACAGATTTGGAACGCAAAATGCATATTTCCTTGGCAACATCATTACACGAGAATATCGCCGAGTCCGAACATTCACATAATTATTTCACTGCTCAGGACAGTTGAGGTGTTTTCATGAGCGTTCACTGCTTCTTTTTCTAGATAGAAATAAGAACAGAGCTCAAACGTCTGTTCCTCAGGAAGCTCAGTGCCATGGCAAATGAATGAAGAAGCATTTATTGAAAGTTGACTTTGACCGTGCCTAAATTTATTTTCTGTGTGCATAATGCTGTGTCAGCTGAAATCCTGAATTAGAACTGTGTTTGCCCTGAAGTCCTCTGACGGCTGACTAAATGATTAATGGGCTGATGAAAACTTTTCTCAACTTAAATTCAAAAGTATCATCAGTCTAATAGCATTAGTGTCATCTGTGATATCCTGTTACAGAACTGCAAAATCTGTCATCATATATTATTACATGGTTTAGTTGAATACTCGATTCTGATTGGTCAAATCCTAACATGTGACACGTTGTTAATGCAGTAGTACAGACAGCTGACAAGGATTTATTGACCGTTGCTCAGGAGGATCAAGACAGAGAAAGGAAAAGATGATAAAATACGGAGCAGTGGACATCAGATAAATCCAGAAGAAGAACAGACAGGAAGTGAACACTAACAGGAACTTGGTCTGGGCTCTGCAGGGTTTAAGGACTTGTTGGTGGATCAGAAACTCTGAACGGACTTGAACAGTTACAGAAAACCTCCATGAGTGCTGCCGTAAAGTTGTTGATGTCGCAGTTCCAGCCGTTGATGCCCGGTGGAACGGAAGGTTTTTCTTCTTAGCAGATCAAATACGATCATTTTTGAGTCAATCAAATAATTTCAATTAATATTTGGAGTCGAGTCGTGATTTTTGTTTAGTATCTGTCTGTGTAATAATCCCACAGATATTTCGCGTCGGGCTCCCTGATCAGCCTGTCGGGTATTCTTTTCCCCATAGTGACCACCTCACTGCACATTATCCCTTACATAGGATACCATCACCCTACACTTTCTACAGGATTTCTGAAACAAAATCCATTGAAATACAGTGATTCATCATGATTAATGACCTATTTGATTATATATATGTACTTGAGGGCAAGGTTGGATTACTGGCTGCATTAGTCAGGTACAGGACCATGGTGAGTTAGAATTCATTGCCTATGCATTGTTTCAAATTCTTATCAAACAGTGTGTGTATGTACAAGTATTTGTGTGTAAATGTGTGTTTGACTGTGTGTGTGGACTCCAGGATGAATGGCTGAGACAAAGACAAAGATGCTGCACATAGTTGTTAGAAATGCAACCAAAAAAAACATTGAACTTTGATTCAGAAATTAAAATGCCAATGTTATGAATAAAGTTTCAAAGCTTTGAACTATTTGGTACAGCTCTATCAGGCGTGGGGAGTAACAGATTACATGGAATGGGATTACCTAATCATGATGCAAAAAATGTGTAACATAAAGAGAAGATGTAATCAGATTACTGTTCCATTTTTGAAAAACAGGTTGCTGATAAAAATGCATTAATACATTATAGGTAGACATAGAGCCTGGTTTACTAAAACAGAGTTATTGTTTGCTTTTTATTCATTTATTAAACTAACACACTTTGTAAGCTCTACTATTCTGTAGGTCTAGTCTACATTTAAGGACACATTTTTTATCCTAAAAATCTTGTTTTTTTCTTCTCTAAGGTTAGATTCACATAATACACTTAAGTAAAAGTAGTTTGATGTGGAGGTAATCCAAAAGTAACGTAAAGTAATAAAGTTACACTCATTTTATATTGTGATACTTAGATTAGTATCTTAATTTGCATTTTTAAAGGAACCCTCTTAACCCTGGCTCTAGTAAATAACTGACACTTGTTAGGAGACGCAGCCTACCCGGTGAACTCTGTCTTTTGGAGCCCAGTCACCAGAGTCTGGAAGGTGGGAAGCAGGCGTTGGTACTCCCCAGCTGCCAACAAGTGGCTGCTGTAGTTCCACAGGTAGACGGCTGCGTTCGCTACCACCCACGGCTCCCTGATCTCTGCCCCAAGCTCCGCTGCCCGCGAGAAGCTGGAGGTGGCGTAGGCAGAGAGAGCCTGGATCAGGTCTCTGTGGGGAGGGGAGAGTTAAAAAGTTGGAGTTTGAGAGAGACAGTGGACACATAGTGTTGTCTCTAGTGACCAATACAACTAAAAGGTGAAACAAACTTTAAAAACTTTGCTTTTTAAAGTTTTATTTCACAGGACTATTACATGAATAGTTGCTGAGAGATTCTGTGAGAGTGAGTGCATCGCTACCTTAACAATGTCAAACATATTTTATCTAATGAGGCGTTCAACACCAATTTGTTTTAGCAGCAGGATGCGCAGTGATAGCTCGCAGCCCACATTATGTTACCAAGTGCTGGAGGTGAACTTCAGGAAAAGAGTAGCAGTGTAGTTCCACTGCCGAATGTAATGTGTCAACTTTATAACGAGAATAGGCCGTTCAGACGCAGTGTGATCCCGCAGCTCTGCAGCGTGTGTCTATATTATTGTAGCCCAAAATAATAGCATCATTGATGACGTCTGAAGCAATGCCCAAACCACGGCGTCAGAATGGTTTTAAGTAGGTAACTGTGTAGATATTTGTCATTTCAAACAACCCCTATGTACTTTCTCGTTTTTATTTTATTTCATTAATTTAATTTGCCATATTCGGGTCACTAAAGAGATATGATTTGCAAAACTGTACTTTCAATAAAACATCAATCCAAATAAAGAATAACAACAAAAAAAAGGTTTTAGATCTGCAGTGATTCAAAAGATAAGGAAATAAAACTTATTTTATTGTATTAAAATGACTGCCTATTATCTTCTGTTACAAATAATGCACATCTGTCCACTTAAGAAACACATCACTGCACCACCTGTCACTGAGGTTATTGTACACTTACATTTAATAGCCACACAAACAGGTGGTAATTAAACGGTTGTCCAATATTACTCTATTTATTCAGCTTTGAATATGGCTTCTTTCTATTAACACTACAGGACTCCTAGTAAGTTAATGTTTTCCTTCTAAAAACTCAAAGAAACGGCTCAAGGACTTGTTTATGTTGGTTGTACAGAGAAGCATCCCTTGCTTCCTGCTTTTCAGCCTCAGGAGCTCACTCCCTGATGCTGAGAGTTTTTTTGCCAGGCATATCTTAAGTCTGCAGCCCCTCAGTTAGCGGCGGTAGCAACTGAAAGTTTTCCCGAGCTGCTCCTGCATGGGAAGTAATCTGTGGTGGAGAGGGAGCTGCCTCTCTCCAAAACACAAAGTCAAAGATTACTTTAACTGATAGCATTTTTCTAATAATTGTCTATAGATATTGCGATAAAGGAATTTTTTTTAAACTCAATATACTGTATATATATATACATCTTTTTTTATACTGAATTAGGTCTTACTACCTCGTCTTTTAAAATTGGCTTTGTATTAGTGACACCCTCGTTATATTGTTTTTATCAATTCTAAAGGTTTTATATGTTTTAACTTCTATTATTTAACAGTTGTATCAGCGGCATTTCCTGTTAAGTTGGTCTTTTAATCTCTTAATGGTTTATCCTATAATAATTATCAATACTTTTACATTGTTATTATTTTATTAGGAATACATGTTTATTCTATTTGTTTTATAGTTTTTTTTATATTTTGTTGTATTGATTTATTTTGTCTTCCTTCATTTATTTTATTTCTTTGAGAGGGATCATTATCTGTGTAATTGTTTTTATTATTATACCTTTTACATCCTTTTGTTTTAATACATTGAAACGATACTTGCATGTGTTCAGAAAAGCTCTTAACATCTGATCTGAGGTGAATTTCTTCTTGTTGATTTATTTTTTATTCAATTTTAATTTGTGATGTGTGCCCTATTATAAAGCACTTTGAGCTGAACTCGTGTATGAAAAGTGCAATATAAATAAGGCTTTATTATTATTATTATGATTATTATTATAGCTTATTGTATAATCATATCTTAAGATAACAAGAGATAAAAAAAGGAAAATAAATTACAAGGACATTTGGTCACTGAAACTGCTTAAGGTTTGTTCTGTCAGACTGTTTCCGAGGTACCATCGCTGCTTGTATAGCTGCTATAGCTACTCATAATTATAAATACCATATTATTGTAATTGTTTGATGTGACTATTTACAATGTTAAGCATTTCATATCATACATCTGGACTTAAATTGCCTTCAAAATTATTATTATAATTGTTTTAATGCACAACAAGGCAGAAACATACAGCACTGGCAAAATGACATCCAATACAGGCAACAGATCCAACTTTTTGTATGTTTTCACCTGTAACCAACCCAGTGCGGATCCTCTTCAGACACACAGCTCTCACTGTCCACTGCGGGGACCACGGGGCTGTTCAGCTGCCCCCCCTCTGCCAGAAGCTTCTGGACACTGGCCTGAGCAAGACAGAACAAAGTAACTTCAAAAGAGGATAGTCAAGGTGACTCCCAGGTTTGATAACTCTATAACAAAGGAGAAGAGAAGACCTCCCACTGTGTTAATGACAGGTTCTCCAGCTGTATGAGATCAAAGCAAAAAGGCTGGTGAGTGTTTTTATTTTGACGGCGGACAGGAAGAACCTGTCTTCGTCAATAGAATGAGACGTAGGTATATTTTAAAGGAATAAATTATTCTCAAGCTCTCAGAAGGGAGCTGATATGTGTCACGGAACAAAGAGGCATGAAAAGAGTGAGAAGAGAGGCAGCTGTGAGTGAGTTTCGACAGGGTCATGTAGTTACCGAAGATAGTTGTCTTCATTTTCTTCAAAGCGCCGTCAAGTTAACACATCGATGGAGTTAATAAAGACTTGGAGCTGCGGGATTGATGGGAAGTGGGACTACACAATAAGACAACAGTGTCGGAGTCCAACCAATCAACATCTACCTCATGGGCTTGTTAAAAATCCCATGTTTACTTCTGCAAACAGTCTCTATTCCTCACACAGCATTTTCAAAAGAACAACTCAGAACACTTCAGATCACGTTCGATGGAAATGAAAGTGATCAACCTGCATAATAGGCTGAATGCAAAGACAAAATCAAATCAAAATGAATGAATGATGCGGCAGGTTAGTCCGTTTTGCCGAAATTCCACTGCAGCATCTCAAAATGGCACTCAGTACTCTATATTGCCCTCAGGTGTTGATGTGCCATCCTGGTGGAGTTGGACTGCCTGTGTAACCTCTGTAAGGTCCAGGTATCGCCTCACCAGTAGTGACACTGACCCTGGACAAATGTGAAAGTTGTAAAAAACAGTCTGAAAAGTTGAAGAAGTTGGAAAATGTCAGTGGCCTCCACCTGGAAAACCATTCCTGTTTTGGGGGTCGTCTCATTGCTGCCCCTCTAGTGCAGCTTTTGTTAATTTCATTAACACCAAAGCAGCTGAAACTGATTAACAACCCCCTCTGCTACTGAACTGACCAGATCAATATCCCAGAAGTTTAATTGGCCTGATGCTATACTCTGATTAAAAAGTGTTCCTTTATTGTTTTTGAGCAGTGAATAATTAGCAAAACTAGAAACGTGTTTGTGCCACTGAAGGTCCACCAGTCATGGCATGTACTGTCATTCCACCTTGGTTATAATCCTTTAGATCATCATGAAAACTTACTGCAATTTACAGTGGGGCAAAAAAATATTTAGTCAGCCACAAATTGAGCAAGTTCTCCCATTTAAAAAGATGAGAGAGGCCTGTAATTTTTATCATAGGTATACCTCGACTATGAGAGACAGAATGAGAAAAAAAAATCCAGAAAATCACATTGTAGGATTTTTAATGAATTTATTTTCAAATTATTGTGGAAAATAAGTATTTGGTCAATAACAAAAGTTCATCTCAATACTTTGTTATATACCCTTTGTTGGCAATGACAGAGGTCAAACGTTTTCTGTAAGTCTTCACAAGGTTTCCACACACTGTTGCTGGTATTTTGGCCCATTCCTCCGTGCAGATCTCCTCTAAAGCACTGATGTTTTGGGGCTGTCGCTGGGCAACACGGACTTTCAACTCCCTCCAAAGATTTTCTATGGGGTTGAGATCTGGAGACTGGCTAGGCCACTCCAGGACCTTGAAATGCTTCTTACGAAGCCACTCCTTCGTTGCCCTGGCGGTGTGTTTGGGATCATTGTCATGCTGAAAGACCCAGCCACGCTTCATCTTCAGTGCCCTTGCTGATGGAAGGAGGTTTTCACTCAAAATCTCACGATACATGGCCCCATTCATTCTTTCCTTTCCACGGATCAGTCGTCCTGGTCCCTTTGCAGAAACACAGCCCCAAAGCATGATGTTTCCACCCCCATGCTTCACAGTAGGTATGGTGTTCTTTGGATGCAACTCTGCATTCTTTCTCCTCCAAACACGACGAGTTGAGTTTTTACCAAAAAGTTCTATTTTGGTTTCATCTGACCATATGACATTCTCCCAATCCTCTTCTGGATCATCCAAATGCCCTCTAGCAAAATTCAGACGGGCCTGGACATGTACTGGCTTAAGCAGGGGGACACGTCTTGAATTGCAGGATTTAAGTCCCTGGCGGCGTAGTGTGTTACTACGCCGCCAGGGACTGTCTGTGTGGTAGCCTCTGTTACTTTGGTCTCAGCTCTCTGCAGGTCATTCACTAGGTCCCCCCGTGTGGTTCTGGGATTTTTGCTCACCGTTCTTGTGATCATTTTGACCCCACGGGGTGAGATCTTGCGTGGAGCCCCAGATCGAGGGAGATTAGCAGTGGTCTTGTATGTCTTCCAGTTTCTAATAATTGCTCCCACAGTTGATTTCTTCACACCAAGCTGCTTACCTATTGCAGATTCAGTTTTCCCAGCCTGGTGCAGGTCTACAATTTTGTCTCTGGTCTCCTTTGACAGCTCTTTGGTCTTGGCCATAGTGGAGTTTGGAGTATGACTGTTTGAGGTTGTGGACAGGTGTCTCTTATACTGATAATGAGTTCAAAAAGGTGCCATTAATACAGGTAACGAGTGGAGGACAGAGGAGCCTCTTAAAGAAGAAGTTACAGGTCTGTGAGAGCCAGAAATCTTGCTTGTTTGTAGGTGACCAAATACTTATTTTACCGAGGAATTTACCAATTAATTCATTAAAAATCCTACAATGTGATTTCCTGGATTTTTTTTCTCATTCTGTCTCTCATAGTTGAGGTGTACCTATGATGAAAATTACAGGCCTCTCTCATCTTTTTAAATGGGAGAACTTGCACAATTGGTGGCTGACTAAATACTTTTTTGCCCCACTGTATGTCCATTCAGTCTTACACTTGTAATTACCTTTTTGATATTGTATTATATATCAGATTGCAGTTCCTTTTTACTGACTTTTAAACAATGGGGGTTTGTTTGGTTGTGTTATGAATAGAATACACCGGTTGGTTTTCCATAGAACGAGTTGCTAAAGAGGTGAAAAATGCTCTGATTCTACGGTAGCTTCAGGTGTAGCCACTCAGAGCATGTCTATAACGGATGGATTGCCAGCACCTGACTCTCTACATGGCTCTGACCGAGCTAACAGTGTTAACCTGAGGTGGAACCTGGGGGGTGGGCGCCACGCTTTTGCAATGATACAGTGGGTCTCTAATGATAAGTGGTAAAGAGGCTTTGCACTGACGTTGTGTTTCTATGGAGACAGGCTCGAAATTGTCGCCAAGTTCTGCGGTCAAAGTTCAAATTATTTTAACTATGACCTCATTTACCGCTGACCTTTCAATCGCAACCAATCAGATAAGAGCTGGATGTAGCTGTGCAAGCAAGCCATGAGGACAGAGCACATCATGTATCATGTGAATGCAGCTCAGGGCGTTATGAGTGGCAAATGCCTAGTGACACACACAGGGACTCATGCAATAAGTGGCCAGGCCAGCAAATACAAAAATATCACAGTGACGCTTGGAAAATAACACAGAGGGACTGCCTTCCCAGCTCAGGACCACGCCTCTCCATTATCTAATTACAAAGCCATAATAAGTCTGTACGACATGGTTTGCTGCGATATATATACAGGGTTTTGACTGTTTTTAGAACTTTAACTGATGGATCAACACCAATAAGAAATAGCTTTGATGTTTCACAGCACCACCTACCAGTAAAATCGCATTTAACATCCATGTTGTCCGATACAATTTATTTCTAAAATGTTCTCCTTTGTGCTGAATGGGGGCTTGAAGCCAGGTTTACACAAATTAGAGCGAGACAGGAGTCAGATCTGAATATAATAACTGATTAACAGCCCTGGTCAGATTTATGGGAAAACAGTTTGTCGGCTACTTTTACCATTCACCCTGCTCACTATAAGTTCCTCCATCAACTGTACCTCACCCGACAGACACTGCATAGATCCAAACACAAACTGTCAGAAATGTGCTTCAGGTGTGGTATTGAGGTCTGCTCCTTCCTGTACTGTACCTGGCTTTGTACAAACGTGAGGTACAATTTTTGTGACACCTTAAGCAAGATCCCAGGAACTATCTTCCTGTTATATCCTGAACTTTGCTTACTGGGCGAAGTCTCAATAGATCTTCAACCAAATCCCAAATTAAATGTATGGAAATCGCTTCATGTGTGGCCAGGAAATGCATAAGAGTAACACGAGAATCTCTTCTTATTGATAAATGTTCTTTGGAAATGAACAGTTGTATTCCTCTTGAAAAGACCACGTAAAGTCTTAGAAAAAGCATATTACACCTTTCTGAAAAATCTGGCAGCCTTACTTAGAATATATAGGTACATCAATCAGCACAGTGTTAGTGTCGTACCTCATTGTGTTTCACTCCATGCACTGACTTTTGTTTGTCTTTTGTTTTGTTTATTTGGATGGGAGGGGAGACACTTTGTGTTTTTGTGTTATGTATAACTGCAACATCAACCTGAAAATGAAAAATAAAACCATCCGTGTGACAAAAATCCATGTGTCCTTGATGTCATCATTTAATCATATTACTCTATTACAAACTTTTGTAAAACTGTCATCACCTGTTGTGTGAGGTCACAGTGACCTTGATATTTGAACAATTTAATTATGATCAGTAATCAGAGAGTGTATATTTGAATAATTCCCTCAAGGAAGAACAATTCTAGAAGAGCCATGTGAAGACATAATACAGTTTTAAATGAGTTGTGTGTGAGTGTGTTAGAAAGCACACACCTCAGCACTGATGAAGTGGACGTCAGCTAACAGGCGCAGCAAGTCCCTCACGCATGTTTGGCTTCCATTACAACCGTGAAGGCACTCTGCACAGCTCTCTTCTGCGGAGCATCTACATTCTGGATTAAATTGACAACATGTGTGAAGTTAATCCCCCCCATAGAAAGCAACTCTCTCCTTTTTTGTGCTAATGCCAACATGACTGTCTGTCAAAGATCTAAAATTAGAGGAATACTTCTACCCTCAGTCTGAGGATCACTGATAATCTTACTGTCAGTCTTGGAAATCTCCCATCTCCCGTCATCGTAAAGCAAACAGAATCCACAAGCAGCTCGGCACACATCCCAAACTTCCTGTTTCCTGGCCATCTTCACCAGTGTTGCCCACAACTTTACCCTAGAGTCGAAATAAAGAACACTGAGAGACAAGTTCTATTCAATGGGTTCTATTATGCCATTTTGAGTCTTCCCTTTCCTGTAGTGTGTTCTATAGGTTTGTGTGCATGTAAATGGTCTCAAAGGCTAAAATGTGTTCTCCCCCCCATGCCTGAAACACCTCCACTGGATTCCTTTGTTTACTTATGTATCAGAGGAACATCACTACTCAAGCTCCTTTTTGCTAGCGCTCCAACATATTCTACGTGATAGGCTAAGGGCCGGAAATTGACCAATCACAACAGAGCCGGCCAGCTAACCAATCAGAGCAGACTGGGCTCTGGTTTCAGACAGAGGGTGAAAAGAGGTGCTGCAGCACAGGCAGTATGAGAAAAATAAAGAGCTTTTTGAACATTAAAGCATGCAGACATGTCCAGTAGAGACACTAACTACAAATATTAACCTAGAAATTAGCATTATTTGTCCTCTTTAAAAAGGTGGAGGTCAGGGCAAGGACACAGAGACACACTACAAATAATGATCGTTTGTTTGTAGGGTCATGAAAAAGAATTGTTTCCTTTGGGGAATCAAGTCTCTTCTCCCTCCTGAGTATTAAGCCTGCAATTTCTGATGGGCTGATGCTTATAGACAGGGGGAATTCAAATACTGTATGTAGAAGGAGATGTAATAAAAGGCTGTAGAAAAGTCACACAAAAACTTTAACAGCAATAAATCACACATCCATTAGTCTATAGTGTTCGTTAACAGCGAGGAGCAATACATCCAACAAGGCATAAAGGCTGCTTTTATTGGCAATTTTCAAACTGGGTTCTTAGGAAGCCTGACAGCTCAATAAAATCACTCAAAGAACTATGAGAAATACGTGTAAAAACACACTCACCTCTCTGAGTTATCTGTGTCGTCTCCTTGTCTGGCCAGGTATCCGTCCACCTTCCTTACAGAGGCTGAGCGATGCTGAGCCTTAGCACAGAGCTGAGCCACTGCTCCAGATCCTCCACTGCCTGAGGGAACTATACAATCATTGAATACATAAGTGGATCTATATTTATAGAAAAGATATGCATTTTATGGCTAGTATACATAACAGAAGCTCTTGTTGTTCTTTTGGAAGACTCCTAAGTCTACATAATTGTCTATAATTCATAGAACATGGGATAAATGTGCACTAATATACATAGTATGAATTTATTACGACCTTATCCTCATTAGGCTATTTTCAAAGTAAACAACGTCAGGACTACATGGCCCATTTTCTAAAATTGAGAACTCTTTAAAATAGAGACATCACTGACTACAAGCTAATAAGATAAGATGTGAGGCCAAAAACACAAAGCAAAACCTAAACAAGGAAGAATGTCCCAGATTTTTAACTCAGACCCATCAGCAGTATCAGGGGGGATTCAGGCATTTGTTTAATGACCTACAGTGGGGCAAAAAAGTATTTAGTCAGCCACCAATTGTGCAAGTTCTCCCATTTAAAAAGATGAGAGAGGCCTGTAATTTTCATCATAGGTATACCTCAACTATGAGAGACAGAATGGGGGAAACAATCCAGGAAATCACATTGTCTGATTTTTAATGAATTAATTGGTAAATTCCTCGGTAAAATAAGTATTTGGTCACCTACAAACAAGCAAGATTTCTGGCTCTCACAGACCTGTAACTTCTTCTTTAAGAGGCTCCTCTGTCCTCCACTCGTTACCGGTATTAATGGCACCTTTTTGAACTTGTTATCAGCATAAAAGATACCTGTCCACAACCTCAAACAGTCATATTCCAAACTCCACTATGGCCAAGACCAAAGAGCTGTCAAAGGAGACCAGAGACAAAATTGTAGACCTGCACCAGGCTGGGAAAACTGAATCTGCAATAGGTAAGCAGCTTGGTGTGAAGAAATCAACTGTGGGAGCAATTATTAGAAAATGGAAGACATACAAGACCACTGCTAATCTCCCTCGATCTGGGGCTCCACGCAAGATCTCACCCCGTGGGGTCAAAATGATCACAAGAACGGTGAGCAAAAATCCCAGAATCACACGGGGGGACCTAGTGAATGACCTGCAGAGAGCTGGGACCAAAGTAACAGAGGCTACCATCAGTAACACACTACGCCGCCAGGGACTTAAATCCTGCAGTTCCAGACGTGTCCCCCTGCTTAAGCCAGTACATGTCCAGGCCCGTCTGAAGTTTGCTAGAGGGCATTTGGATGATCCAGAAGAGGATTGGGAGAATGACATATGGTCAGATGAAACCAAAATAGAACTTTTTGGTAAAAACTCAACTCATCGTGGTTGGAGGAGAAAGAATGCAGAGTTGCATCCAAAGAACACCATACCTACTGTGAAGCATGGGGGTGGAAACATCATGCTTTGGGGCTGTTTTTCTGCAAAAGGACCAGGACGACTGATCCGTGGAAAGGAAAGAATGAATGGGGCCATGTATCGTGAGATTTTGAGTGAAAACCTCCTTCCATCAGCAAGGGCACTGAAGATGAAGCGTGGCTGGGTCTTTCAGCATGACAATGATCCCAAACACACCGCCAGGGCAACGAAGGAGTGGCTTCGTAAGAAGCATTTCAAGGTCCTGGAGTGGCCTAGCCAGTCTCCAGATCCCAACCCCATAGAAAATCTTTGGAGGGAGTTGAAAGTCCGTGTTGCCCAGCGACAGCCCCAAAGCATCACTGCTTTAGAGGAGATCTGCATGGAGGAATGGGCCAAAATACCAGCAACAGTGTGTGAAAACCTTGTGAAGACTTACAGAAAACGTTTGACCTCTGTCATTGCCAACAAAGGGTATATAACAAAGTATTGAGATGAACTTTTGTTATTGACCAAATACTTATTTTCCACAATCATTTGAAAATTAATTCTTTAAAAATTCTACAATGTGATTTCCTGGATTTTATTTTCTCATTTTGTCTCTCATAGTTGAGGTATACCTATGATAAAAATTACAGGCCTCTCTCATCTTTTTAAATGGGAGAACTTGCACAATTAGTGGCTGACTAAATACTTTTTTGCCCCACTGTAAATTATAAATAGAGGTCTGTGACTTTGGAGTCTTTAAAAGAACAAAAGAGGTTCCAGGTCCGGTTCGCCCTGAGAATGTACACACACACACACACACACACACACACACACACACACACACACACACACACACACACACACACACACACACACACACACACACACACACACACACACACACATACACATACACACACATACACACACACACACACACACACACACACACACACACACACACACGTTGATGAACATCTGAGGAACGGTACCAAATTGTGGTAACAATACATGCTACTATTAATCAAACGTCCTAGCCTGAAGGGATATTTGGTGTGCTGGCTTTGAAGCTTGGAGGGTAAGTGTTGTCATCTAGGGGACGCTAGAACAAAAAGAAAAAGGTGCCTCTACGGACTCTTTCCTGGGTCACTAGACTGCAGGATGTTCATTTGATGCCGTGGACCGATACGTCTGAGATCAAAGACACTCCCTGAGAACAGACTCTGCTGCATGATCAACTGCACGCGATCGATGAGGCTTTGCTGTGAGCTACACTGGAACACATACAGCTTATAAAGCTTATGGTTAGGGCTGGCTCAGGCTTACCTTGAATCAGCCCTTAGGTATGCAGCTATAGGCTAAGACTGTCGGGTGACCTTCACCTTTCATCTTTTACCTCATTACTCATCCACCTGATTATTTTTGCACCTGGAAGATTTTTGTCCCTGGATCCAATTTTTCTAATTTATATAAACATTCTTAATGGCTAGTATACATAATACTACATTTTATTTGTATAGCACACTTTAAAAAACAAAGTCATCTCAAGGTGCCTCACAATGAGGAAAAAATACAATAACAAAAAGTTATCTAAGAAACATGTTTAATAAAATACCAAAAACTAGGGAGCTGAGCTTTAAAATGATAAAATACAAATAAAAGAGGTTAACATGTACACGGACTCAAAGCTCTCCCTCGCCCTCCTTTCGGATAATCGAACCGAAGGTATTGTTTTTTCATTGATTGTGTTATTTAGTCTCATATATATTTCTGTCGCATTGTTGGAGGAGCTTCAGACTATATTGCCATATCTACACTGTAGTGACTGAGAATATGACAATAAATGCTGTGAATCTTGAATTCATATTGTCATTGAAATCCTTTGCAGTTATTCGATTATCTATTTTAATCTGTATATTTGACATGTATTGCACCTGTCCATCATAGGATATCCCTCCTCTGCTGCTCTACCCAAGGTTTCTCATTAATTATGGAATTTCCTTGGAATTTTTTTCCTGTATGCTAGGGTCTAGGGACAGATGCTGTCATATGCTGTACGCCCCTGGGACAAATGTGTGATTTGTGATATTAGGCTGTAAAAAACTGATAGTTTGTCATAGTGAATTCCCAAGAAATTTGACAAACACCCGACACAAGGTTGTAAGACCTTCTGGCCAGATTTGAAGGCCAAATAACAAATTTATGTACAGTGGGGAGAACAAGTCTTTGATACACTGCCGATTTTGCAGGTTCTCCCACTTACAAAGCATGCAGAGGTCTGTAATTTTTATCATAGGTACTCTTCAACTGTGAGAGACGGAACCTAAAACAAAAATCCAGAGAATCACATCGTATGATTTTTAAATAATTAATTTGCATTTTATTGCATGACATAAGTATTTGATACATCAGAAAAACAGAATTTAATATTTGGTACAGAAACCTTTGTTTGCAATTACAGAGATCAGATGTTTCCTGTAGTTCTTGACCAGGTTTGCACACACTGCAGCAGGGATTTTGGCCCACTCCTCCATACAGATCTTCTCCAGATCCTTCAGGTTTTGGGGCTGTCGCTGGGCAATACGGACTTTCAGCTCCCTCCAAAGATTTTCTATTGTGTTCAGGTCTGGAGACTGGCTAGGCCACTCCAGGACCTTGAAATGCTTCTTACGGAGCCACTCCTTAGTTGCCCTGGCTGTGTGTTTCGGGTCGTTGTCATGCTGGAAGACCCAGCCACGACCCATCTTCAATGCTCTTACTGAGGGAAGGAAGTTGTTGGCCAAGATCTCGCGATACATGGCCCCACCCATCCTCCCCTCAATACGGTGCAGTCGTCCTGTCCCCTTTGCAGAAAAGCATCCCCAAAGAATGATGTGTCCACCTCCATGCTTCACGGTTGGGATGCTGTTCTTGGGGTTGTACTCATCCATGTTCTTCCTCCAAACACGGCGAGTAGAGTTTAGACCAAAAAGCTCTAATTTTGTTTCATCAGACCACATGACCTTCTCCCATTCCTCCTCTGGATCATCCAGATGTTCATTGGCAAACTTCAGATGGGCCAGGACATGCGCTGACTTGAGCAGGGGGACCTTGCGTGCGCTGCAGGATTTTAATCCATGACGGCGTAGTGTGTTACTAATGGTTTTCTTTGAAACTGTGGTTCCAGCTCTCTTCAGGTCATTGACCAGGTCCTGCCGTGTAGTTTTAGGCTGATCCCTCACCTTCCTTGGTAAGATGAAGCATTAAGAATCCCCTTCACTGGAAGTAAGGGGCCAAGGCCAACCCCAGAAAAACAACCCCCATATACCAGGGTGTCCCAATATTTTTGTCTATATAGTGTATAAGACGTGGGACCATGTTTGAAACAAGTATTGACATGTTATTTCTCTGATTGATTTGTCTGTCTTCTATAGCCACATAAATCAAGCTATCGGCATGTAATCAGCGCCTGCTTCACTGAGAGAGCAGCCCATGACCCAACCAGCGCAGAGCACTGCCTTTTGGGAGCATTCAGGTGCAAATTATTCATTACTCAATTATTTACAAAATCTACTGATCTATACGCCTTTAAAAACCATTATCGCAACAGGATCAATAGCTTAATCATCAAAGAAAATTAGTTAAAAAATGAGTACAAGGAGAGATAGAAATAGAGCTGAGTGGAACCGAGCAGCTGGTTTGGCAGGTCGAGAAAAGGTACAGCCTAAACGTCTTGTCAAAGTAATAACATTACAAGCCTGAAATCATTTTACACTTGACCAAATGTCCAAGTGTTATGATGATGATGCCCTGAGCTGTTACTTCATAACCGCTTCGTCATATCTTACCTAAGTATTATGAAATTCAAATGCTTTGTAATTATAGATGTGTGATTCAACTTAAGGCCCATTTTGGATTGTTATATGATTAGACCATCTTTCAAAGTAAATGTACAAAACAGAAAAATGATGAAAAAAGGTATACAAACAAATAGAGTGTCCGTAGGTGATTTTTCATTGACTGTAAGGTAAATGATGAATACAGTTTTCCTCCCCACATACTTTGGAGCTTTAACTGCCGCGGAATGGTCTCAAAAATCACTTTTTCATTTGTCACAATCAACAATTTTATGTCACTGCATACAAAAGATTGTTAACTTTAAAACACGGACAAAACACATCTGTCACGCTGATGATGTCATGATTGGTGATACTGAAATATAACTTGAAATTATGCATTTTTTATTTGTGGGAATGCTTGAGTATATTAATTGTAGATTTAATTGAATCTTTTGCCACTATCCTGAGGGCCTTAGAAGATGTTTGAGGCACCCCATCGGGGGGTTGTACAGGCGATGTAGCGTGTTGTTGTTGTTGAACATAAACTCATTTGAATCTTGTTTTTTTTATGCCATGTTAAATAAACTAAATTCAGGGTAAAAAGAGAAGGGAATACTCCTGCAATCCCTCCAGAGAAAGAGTCATGTTATTACTGAAGTCAGACTGTATCTCCAGCTCTGACGGGCCGTCAGGGCTTTTTGTCCAATCAGATCACAGATCATCTGAGAAGAGCCCTACCCAGATAATAGACGACTCATTCATCTATCACCAATAATACACTATTCAAATCTTTTTGGGAGTTGTGGGTGACTATTTATATGCAGCAGGACTTTTTCTTTGAATGAATGCAACGATGCTAAGAGCTGTAAACAAAATACATCATGATCGCATCACTGCCTTGATGAAATTTAGTACTCTTCTTTAGCACCTTGTAAGCAACCGTCGTTTCATGACACATAGAAGCATCAGACATTCACTAGTGGGATATTTACTCACTCATTTTATGTAGTCCAACAAAACTTGGAAATCATTTAAGCTTGTGTAACAACACTGACCTTTTTTAGGGCATCTAACCAAAACCCAAGAGAAACGGAAGAGGTAAAATGCTGAATCATTTCAAGGTTTTAGGAATAATTCCCGCACCACTCTATTAGGAACAGAAGGAATAGAAAGATGTACTTTTGGAAGTGTTGTCGGCATCCAGCACCATCTGGAAACCATCAGGGGCCAAAAGCAGACCCACAGCGACCAGGATGGGACGAATGTCTGTCCTGTCTTGGAACTGCATGTCCCTAACCTGAGGAAGAGATGGAAGGGTTGGATTTCAGAAGTAACTTACCTAAGAAGACACACTTTGTATCTTAAAGTCTACAAAAGACCCTTGTCTTATTAAAGCTACATACTGCATAGAAGTCAAATTGATTTCAGTTCAACACAAAAACTCATCTAAGCACGTTTGTGCCTTGTAAAGTTCAAACAGCTCTTTCATTATGTAATGTAATCACTGCGTGACAAGAGGGGTTAAGAACCTGCTGCATAAGCAGAGCGGCTTTATCCTCGGCCCGGGAGGCCGTTTGGAAGAGGGTCCCTCTGAGCTGCAGGAGACGGACAGCTGACGACAGGCGTTCTCGTTGTGTCCCGTTATCCAGCAGCATGGCTTTCTGAAGATGAGTCAAAGACGCCTCAAGGCGCCCGTCCTCCTCTTCAATCACAGCCAGCTCCGAGTGGACCTGACAGCGCATCTCCAGCAACATACTGCAGAAATAACAAACAGGACACTAATATATGATCAATCAATGCAAATATTATTAATCTGATGCAACATTCCAAATACGGAGATCAAATGAGGAGATACTTGTTATCTTTTAAAAGCTGTCTCTTGGTTATTATAACAAAACTGTAAAGAAGCCTGACAATCAGTAGGACTTCTCTCACTATTTATATTTATATTTTATATTAGAGTTGCATTACCTCCAAAAACAAGGACATATCTACATAACCGCATTAAAACACAAACTGAGCTATATTATAACATACCTATTATTAAATCGGGGCCATAAAATTGTTTCAAATGACATTTATATCCATTATTGCAAGAAAATAATTGAAAACTTAACTCAAGATTTTAAAGATGATGAATGGTTACAGTAAATGATGTTGTGATCTGCATACGGACTTGCATGTCCTTCATATTCTGCTACTTCTTTTTTCCATAACTTAATTCATACCTTGAGATTTGAAATAATTGTTTAAATACGTTTTGAAACTTACTTAATATCAAGTTTGTAGTTAATTATCCATAAGATTGGAGGGTATTGATGTAATTGCACAACTGAAGAGGATGGCTAGCTTTCCACCTTCCGGCTTCAGCTCATTCTAAACGTTTTTCCAGTTATGGTGACAGACATAGACAAACACAACAAAGATATCATGAGGTATTTAAAGAAATAGCAACCTCTGCGTGTCTTCCAGAACGTGGGAGACCCTGAGCAGAGGCCTCTTGATGTGTTTCTTGAGGTTGTGCTGCAGGAGGGGCAGACAGCAGCTCCACTGGGTAACACACACTGCCTGCATGGCCTGCAGGTCCCCCCCATCCACTGCAGTCTGCAGACACTGATCCAGCTTGCCTATCTCCCTCAGCCGGGCCTGTGGAATAACAACTGCAGATTGAGTCTCTCCGGTAGATTCTATCATTTGGCAGGTACACTTGGATTGATTCAGATTGAACATGTACTGTAGTGCCAGTTCCTGTGTGACAGGTTTCATGCCAAAATGAGATTATATGATGCCTCTTCCCTCAAGATATTTTGTTAGAGAGGTAAAACTCCTGAAACATGACTAGAGCATAAATTAAACGCCACTGAAACTGTGAAACTTCTAACTGATGAAGAAGTTTATATGTGTTCTTAAGTCAAGGACATCTATACAGGGGAAAGAGGATTTACTGCCTATAAAGAGGCCTGACAATGCTTTTGGGGTGTTCCCTCTCCTGTAGTGTGTTATATTGGTTTGTTTACATGTAAATGGTCTGCAAAGGCTAAAATCCCTGTGTTCCCAGAGGGAGTGTGTGTGTGTGTGTGTGTGTGTGTGTGTGTGTGTGTGTGTGTGTGTGTGTGTGTGTGTGTGTGTGTGTGTCCCTGCCTGAAACGCTTCCATTGGACTCCATTGTGTACTTTTGTAACATAGTGAAATTACTATGTAACACACTCTCGGCTATTGGCTGACTCCAATACATTGTGTGTGATAGGCTAAGGGGCGGGACATCTCTGAGCGGTTGACCATCACAACAGAGCCGGCCAGCTAACCAATCAGAGCAGACTGGGTTCTGGTTTCAGACAGCTTTTTGAACATTAAATGTCACAGGAGAGGCACTAAATACTGATCTATAAATGAGCATAAACAAAGAATGAGATTACAGAAAATATTTCTTCTGTAATTGGTCCACTGCCTGCCCAACAGGCGGGGGAACACATGGCTAATGATTTAGACATATGATTGAGCACCTCCACACTGGCTTTGGAATAGTCATTCCTCTTGGCTTCTCTCTTCAGGAGGTTGATCTCACAGTTGACACATTCTATTAGTACGAGTTGGCCGATACTCTAAAAGAAAAACACAAACATAGGATTAAAAGAGTCAGCGTTCAAGCAGATCATGGAGGGGGCTATTGTTAGGGAAGAGAATGAAACATCTCACAATGTGTATTATGTCTTATACATGCATTGTTATTCATTACACAATCATTTCACTAAACCCACAACCTATATGAGATCAAAATGGCACATAAAAAAACTGCAAACCATGCTATGTATTCATTTCTACACTGCTAAAAGTAATTACACATGCAGCAAGCTCTTTGACCCTTGAGCATCAGCTCAGTTAATTAATCTCATCTATTGTCAAGAACCTACTTAAGAGGGGATGTCAAATTCCATGCATACATTTGCATGTGTTTATGACATGTAGAGTAACAGCCTGAGGTTTTAAAGGAATACCGGACACTCACAGCCTCTCCCGCCAACTTAAGCTCGTTCAAACAGTCAGCCGCCACTTCCTGATGCTTCACTTGCAAGGCCAGCAGAGCCAACTCCAGGAAGAAGGCAACCCTGCAAATCCCAGATAAAGCGTAATTTATACAATCCGTAACACTTCAGTACAGAGGTGGGAGCCATGTTATGCCCTTGGAATATCCATGGTAATAGGATGTTAAAGAAGAGGACAGGATGCTCGGAAGGTGATGTTGTTGGGTAGGAGATTTGTAGAGGACACCTGTCTGCTGGTTGGATGGGTGTTGGGCTCTGACTGGAGATCGGTGGAGTGGGAGAAGCTTTAGTACAATCCATAAGGAGATAAGAATCTGCTCGAGCTCCTGCTTTGTTGGCTCGTCCACATTTGTTTCTTCCAACCTGCTACAAACAACAAATTAAATCCTGTCTGTGTAGATACATAAAGTATGCATGTATTCCCATTTGCCCTCTAATGTACTCACACCAAACAGTGCATTAACCCTGGGCTAAATAACCTATATGATGCTGAGGCAGGCGGGTTCAGACTGACTCATGCAGCCAACATTTACAGCTGAGCCAAAGAACCATAAGAAGATCTGACATGTGGAGTACATGCCTGCAGAAAAGAAGGGGGGGTTGGGACTTGGTTTGTACGATGCCACACTAGAAGCCACCATACTATACCGATGCTGTTCGCATGCAGCCGGATTAACCTGCCCTCTATAGGGCGCCAATAGCTAAACTGAGAGACAGAGGCTCAAGTCTGAAAAGCTAGCTGTAAGCATTACACCCTCAGGATCAGAAATGCATCCCTCGGTGCTGTATGTTATACAGCTTCAAAAACCCAGCGTACATAAAATATATACCTTTAAGGGAGCATTATAAAAAGGCAAACATACATACAATCAATAAAGCAGATCACAGTCTGTTTCATGGTGTTATTGATTTAGCTTCTTCATCTTTACCGCAGACAGAACAAGTTTGCTTTTATCGGGACAGCACACAAACAAATCATTTCAGAGCAGAAGAAATAAACCTTAACTTTAGTATGACAGGAACTTTCCTTACTTCTTAAATTGCTGTATTTTGTAAATGACTGCTAAGGAAGTGCTTTGTATGCTTTTTTCAATTAGGTCGTCAGCATTTGTCAGCCTGTGTTGTACCTAGGGACAGAAAAGGAAGAAGTTATGCACAATGTGTCAATTAAAGGTACACTACGTTTCAATCAGAATGCCATTTACTTAATTGACTGCATGAAGAGAAGTCCACTGATTAGGAATCAGTTAAACGTAGGATACATCTGGATTCATAGATATGGAGATGCTACAAAGAGCCCAATTAGTTTTGGTTGTTAGTCAATGTTACATTTGAACTAGTTAAATAAAGTGCTACAGACTCAGTCATTATGGTATACCTACACAGTCCCATTCATATTTACCTATTGAGGGATTTTAGGAATTGAAATACATTTATATGAAAAGCACTGAAGTGGGTTCACACAATGCTTCTGCTTTGTCCTGTTTTTTATATATTTTATAAAAGTTCAAATGAAAGTAGTTGTTCCTATTTTGATAAAAGGACATACACTGTTTTCATTAGATATGTTACCTTCAGAAAGAAATGTTAGCACATAATATCTTAATCTTTATAAATGTATTGAGTCTCAAAGAAATGCTGCTTACCAGTAACTTAAAGAGCCTTGGATAAAGATGTGGGGTGTGTGCCTTGATGAATCCTTCTGTCTCTTTGGCATAACTTGCAGCATCTTCTGATTTCCCAGAGTCAACAATACAGCCGATGAGATGCCTGAATAGAAACGCAGCGCAATGGAGAATGATATTCCAAGTTCCCTTTTTACAACTGCAAACCCACTGTATTGTACGAGGTTCTCTGAACTTAATTATATATTTTTTCTCTTGAGCGATCCTCCCACATACTATTCACAATAGCGTGGTGCAGGAATGAGTCCTAAAACCCAGAAGTGAGTTAGCATTTTACCACTTCCGGTTCCCTCGTGTCAGAGTCAATGGGATTCTCCGTAGGATTTTGGAAAATAGCTTGAAATAAGGTCTGTGGTTGACATAAATGTAAGAGACGGATCACGTTTTGTTCTACGACATTAAATACATCAGCAGTGAACCCCCCCCCCCCCACTGGTGATTTTTGAAGAGCTTATGTGTCTGAAAAATGATGGTTGTTAACTAGTGGCTGAACAGGACTACACAAGTTGTCGAGAAGATTGTACGTCATTACGCTGAACACGTAAACACTCCCGCTACGTTTGTTTACACCTGTTCTGCTTGAAAGAAAATACCTTGGCTCTTGCAAACTCTTAAAACAAACGCTTCAACTTGCACAATTTTGAATATGTATTTTTGAAACGATCTTAAATTGGCGTGACGTCGAAGTCGTGCGACCCTGCTGTACTCGTCTGTAGTTCGTTTATAGCATAATGTTAGCATTTTGCTTCTGGCGATTAGATTTATGATTTGAAAACGAAAAATGTGGAGATTATCTGGCTGAACAAAACGTGCATTTATCAAACAGTTTTGTTTTCAACAGATCTTATTTTTTACAATATTTCAAAAGCCTATGGAGAAATTGCACAGCGTTTTTGTTGAGGGAACCCAAGCGCAGTTTACAAAAATACGTCATCCCTGCGCCGCTCTATTCAACTCACTTCTTAAGGCTCTGGTTGACTCGACACATGGCCCGTTGTCTGGGTGTGAAATTTCGATGTTCATTTGGAGTAAATGAAATAGCTGAATAGATGGCTGCCACTGTTGTTCAATTGTACTGAATGTTATAAGCATCTTTTAAATTTCGACTTTAGTTTAAACTGTGGATCATAATGTTAGTTTCCTGGTTCACAGCTGAGCCAAAGGGTTCTATGATCTGAGTGGATTACTGTTTCCATTGCAGGAGACCCTTATGGATGATAATATACGTTCCAGGTATTAATCAAAACTCTCGGGTGTTACAAGTGAAAATAGGTTATGGGTTTTGAAAGACCAGATTTTGATTGCACGAAAATATATGCAAATATTGAATTGTCTTGATTTATTTTTCATAGCAAATCGTCTTGTTATAGTTCATGGAAGTGTCCATAACCAGGAATTAATTAATGATCTGTTTCCGTTAACACAGAGTCATTGCGTTTTTATTCAACCCATGGATGTTCTTTTGGAACAAAGTATTCCAAACAACCAAGCACTGCATTGTTGCAGCAGGACAGTGAGTTTAATGGAAACCATGTACAGTATATTGGCCATATCTTTTATTGTAAGCCAAGCTATGATTACATAGGACATACGTTACCAATCCTATTAACACCCTGGCTAGCTGAAATTATACTTTACACAATTGGTACATTATGTCCTCTGAGCAAAGATAAAGAACGTTTGAGCCTGAGGTGTCATGGGAGAACATGCTAAAACAGCTAATATTAGAGCCGATTCTCCACTGTGTTGAGGAGAATACATCCAGAACTTAACTAGGTACTCAGAGAGCTGTGGTCACAAATGAGTAGCTGGTTAATTAGCTCTGTGCGTCACCCCTAATGAATCCAGCAGGAAACTGGACTTCTTCATGAAAGAGAGCAAAGAGAGCACGGAGGGTTCACTTACATCATGAGTTCAGCCCTCCAGCTGTGGTCCTGCTCTGCCACCTCCTCCAGACTCCGGACCACCTGCCTGAGGGAGGGGACGAGGTGGGAGCCCCACCCCGGCTGCAGGAAAAGACGCACAGTCTGGAAGTACAGCACTGAAGCGTTGAACACTATGAAGAAGTCTCTGTAAAAAAACAAACCACATGCAAAATACGTTGACAGAGAACACTCAATTATTTATACAATGCACATGCAAGGCAAGGCATTTTATCTCTTGGCACAACTCAGTTCAGACCAAGTGTCAACTTTGTATGAAGATGTTCTGTGAATTACAAATGTGTGTGGATTAACCAGCGTCCAATGAGCCTCGGGGGGTTGTCCTGTATGAGCGTTTCTATGTAAAACGAGAAGAATTTAAGAATTCAAGGCGCTGTTTTAGAGGAAATTGTGGGAACAGACTGTTTGAGTGCTGCTAATTTATTCACCAGAGAGTTTGTTGTGCATTAGTCTGGGCTGGATGTATTAGATATGTATTCCCTTTGGTTCTAATTGGGATTGCTCATTCAGCCCTTTTTTATTGACAAGTTATGAGTTCATTAGCAAAGGGATTCAGCACTGATTGCTTCCAAAGGCTAAGCCACTATCTCCTAAGATATCTTTCAGAGCAAGCAACAAGGGAACGCCGTTTCTGTTATACATCTATAATTATCATCCTTTTAACTATACTTACAGATACTGTTGGAACAGTTCTGAATAAAACACTGTCTTATATAATCTTGTTATGAGTAAGAGCCTGGGGTGAAGCATGTTTTATTCCAACAATGCTGTTTGCAAATGAAACCTTTATGTCCCGGAATCCAGTTACCGCAGCAGACTGAACCCTTGTAACCTATCATACTTACATAAAACAAAACAAAAATCCTCTATTGTCAATACTTCTCTTTTATTGTGTGTTTTAACAGGTGCACCTTAGCAGCACAATGGCATTTGCCGAGCAATATCAGAGAGGATAAACTGTAAGTGGCATCCATTGATCTCCTTTAGTCACACTGTTAGAACGAAGTCTAGCACACTTCTGAGGGTTTACATACCTTGGTTCATGCTTTGCGATTTCAATTGCTTTAAGAAAATACAGCACAGCCTCTTCTAAGTCTTCCTAAAATAGAAAATAATGCAAGGGGAAAATTTGAACTTATTAAAACTTAGAAAGATCAGTCGCACAAAGTTTTCAACAAAGGCTAGTTTGTTAAAATACAGAGAAAAGCTGCACCTAACTGTGGCAATACAAAGAGCAATAAGCCTTGAAGAATCACAAAAAAAATGTGTTTATGAAACTAGAACGTCTGCTACTTTGTTAGAGCAAATAAGTACAGTATTTTCTGACTGTGTGCGTATCTCATTGGTAAAGACACACACATACATAGCCCCCCCCACGAGATTCTTCCAATTTATTGTCCTCACCAAGCTCCCAAGGGGAGGCGGAGACTTCAGCTGGACCTGGCAGAGGTGGGCTCGACACAAAAATTGATTCGCCGGCGGATTCCTTTCAAAGTACATCTTTAGACACGCTGTGCTTATCTCTAAACAACCAAGCTGAAAACACAGAAAAAGAAACACACAAAAGCTAAACAAAATGATTATTTAAACCTTATCCCCTGCTATATTCTGTCAGCATGTTTATACTTTTGATGCATTATTAAAACAATTGCTTTGGGTGTGCACAGCACTCGTTTTCTTTTTCTTTTACCACAACATAACATCGCTCTAATTGCAGGCTTTTGCCCTTGAGAATGTCAGTTGTGTTTTGTTAAGATACATTTTTGCAGAGGAGTTTTAATTCAAATCATTTAAGTGTTGTTAGGGGAGGCTATTCTGTAGAGAAAGCCGTATACTAAGAAGTATATCATTTGTTTTCATAACTAAGAACGCTATGTCATGTAACTCATGCGGGATGATCATGAAACAACTTCAACTTTACAGTTACATACAATGCCTCAAAATGACAATAATGATAAGGTAGCATAGTTCTGTTTAACCAATTCAGAATTGAAACAACCTGAGACTTCAACGCAAGCTGCATTTTTACTTAGAAATCCTGCCGTTTGATCAAATTAAATCCCACTATGGAATATCATTATGTTTCATTATTTAAATATGTTTCCCTTGCCTTAGGGCAATTTAGACTACATTAATGAATAATCATTACTATCCTCTACTGGGAGCATATAGGGGGATTTAGCTAAAAAAAACACTGAAAAGTGACATAATGAAATGTGTGATAAGACTTCTAGCAGAGAGGGCCTGCAGAAGTTTTTATTTCCATGATTTTTTTATATCACTACCAAAAGATATCTGGTTAATTAGTCAAAAAACCCTAAGATTTTCAGTTTTGGTATTAACGCAAACTGAAGAAATCCTCTCTATGTGACAAAAATGTCAGTAATACATTCAGAAACCTCCTCAGATGATGCTTGAATATCGTCAAAGTACAGATAAGAATCAGTTCAACTTTTTGCGCAGTCAGATAGGAAACTTTCATTCTTGGAGGCTGCTTCAAGCATCATGTCTTATGCGACATCTCAGCAGTGATGAACTCCTCACAAACAGAGGATTTCAGCATCTGACTGTTGGCTTGACAGCATTATGGCCAATCAACGTCTTCAGTAAAGATCTACACTAGTGCTGCACGTTTAAAAAATAAAAATATATTGCTATTATTTTACCAATATTTGAAATTCAACATGATTTGCGATATTAAAAGGGGTTGATCAATTGAAATATGTGATTTATCGAGTGGATTCCAACCAAACAAATGTATTTTTTGACTTTGAATACCATTTGCAGCACCACAATACCTCACACAGTATGATATTTCCACACATTGTGCATGAACCAAACATTGCACCTGGATATTGCACTAGACTTTTTTCAACTTTGAAACAAGTTTGATGAATTATAGCCTACTAATTATTTATGAACCAAACAGGGTAATTTAGAATTATGTGTTGACCTACACTTACTGGTGTATGCCATTTAGTACATGTGTGTACTCTAATACCTATTCAGTGAACTGGTATTCATTAGAAATTGGCAAAAACTTACTCAGGTGCAATTTAGAGCTAATTGCCATAGCCAATGGAAGGATCAGGCACTTGTGGTATTAACAATTGCATTTTAAACTTGTGTAACTTAAATAAACAAATACAAACCGGCTTTTACTGAGAACAAGTATAAACGTGCAGGCACAATACAGTGAAACCTCTGCCTCAGCCTCACCTGTACAGCTGCTTCTGCACATACAACGTACAGCTCTGGAACAATGCGTGGAGCTGCTCCTCTGGCTCCAGCTGCTGTCATGTCGTTAATTAAACGATAGGCTGACTGTAAAGCTCCAGAGTCTGCATATAGTAACGTTACGACGATACAAAAGTTAAGTCACACTTTCATAACTGTTTCACAACTGCACATGCTCTGGAATTAACGTGAATACTACACCAAAAACCTTGTTGCTCCTTTGCCGTGGTAAGATACTGCCGAATATCCAGCTCCATGTCAGGGGAAAGTAAGCGTTTGCTAACACGTTTTAACTCATTTAAGAGGTTAGCTGTTAACTAGCTAACATTAGCAAACAACTGATGACGCAAGTTTTAACTCTGCACGCGCTGCTTCCCAATTGAAACTGTGAAAGTGGTTAGTCAACGCCAATTCAACATTGTTAAACCGTTACAAAACACTACGTCTCTACGGTAAATGCGGTATTAATGTAAATATCCCACTTATTAGTCTCTTCAACAAACAAACCGTGAGTCGACTGGGAGCTACACACAATCCGTGTTTGTAGTTAGGGAGCGTTACTAGGCAACCGGAGACAGGTCTTTAACTACGGTAAACGAATGGGCCAAAATGGGTGACACAACACAACGTTTTCTCTTATACAGTGTATGAAAATATACACAACACAAATATAAGACGGTCCTGGTTTCAATTCAAAGAGGCTTTATTGCTATAATCATACAGAATACCTGTATCATAGTAGGAAGATCAGTTCTGTGTGTGTGTGTGTGTGTGTGTGTGTGTGTGTGTGTGTGTGTGTGTGTGTGTGTGTGTGTGTGTGTGTGTGTGTGTGTGTGTGTGTGTGTGTGTGTGTGTGTGTGTGTGTGTGTGTCTGTCTGTCTGTCTGTCTGTCTGTCTGTCTGTCTGTCTGTCTGTCTGTCTGTCTGTCTGTCTGTCTGTCTGTCTGTCTGTCTGTCTGTCTGTCTGTGTGTGAGTGTGAAAGGGAAAAACACTGCTGCTATACTGCTAGTCTGGTAATACGATAAAGGTAAAGTTAACCTCTGAGTTCCTTGATTTTTTCTGCATTCATCACTTTGTATTCCTTGCACAGTTGTTTTTTGTGTGGGCCTGACTCCATACCAAGATAACACTGCTTTAGCTTGATGCTTTTGCTTGTGATTTGTAGTTGGTCATATTGTTTTGTTTCTGCTATTATATGGTTGTTTCGAATTGATATGATGTCAGACTAGTCCTGAGGCAGAACAGGGTTAAATCATAGGGTTAATTGTGTAATTGATGTACATGTAAGGATGAGCAGGGTGAGGGCATTATTTTCTTTGCTCAGCTCTTGGCATTGCAGGTCTTTCTGATTATACGTTAAGGGCTCCCTGTTTCAAGTTAATTTTTTTGCTTTCCTTTTTTGAATTCTGTGGTGGAGTGTATAATTCAGCTCTGCATGCATTGTTTGTGGTTTATGTGCAGCTGCTACATTGTGTTTCGAGACTCAATTTCAATTTCGTCTTACAGTGTTTGGCAAAGTGGGCCATATTCTATTAAGAAAAAAGACCCCACATCTCACTGAGTGGTCATAGAGTGTTTCAAAATGGCCAACACATTAATTTCCATTCTGTTTTGTCTTTTATTGAGATTACCATTTCGTAAAATGATTCAATTTTCCCCAGAAATGGGTTGTCTTTACGGACTCAATTAATATCAATTGTTTGTGTGTGTATTGTGCTTTTTAAAATTATCTAGCTCTCTGTCTCTCTCTCTCTCACACACACACACACACACACACACACACACACACACACACACACACACACACACACACACACACACACACACACACACACACACACGCACACACATGCTGTTGCAAAAAGCACCTCTTCATGCTTGTGGTTGCAACGGTTCAAAACTTCAAAGTGCATCATTAGAAATGAGGCCCCTCGTGTGCAAATGTAATTTACTTGGTCAAACCAAATAGGCCACTGCTACTGAAGTGACAGTGGAGAAAGTAGCAAAGGCAATGTAGCTACAGTGGCTCTCACTATGTTTGACATTGGTTTACTAGTTTGAGGTTTAATTGACACGTACAGTATTAGGCTACCTGCCAGAATTTCAAAGCAGCATAGGAAGCTCCTCCTCAGTAGTCCTAGAGCAAATGTGTTAAGCATTTCATCGTGGGATAAGCCTAAATTTACTGACTCTAACAGAATATTCCCCCTTTGGGATTGCTTTAAATGTGAAATATATAATTATTTTCTGGAATAGATTCTTCCTCTGTCACTTGACCTACTTAATGGTTGAGTTGGTGCTATGTACTTGTGCTGTGAATTTCCAAAACTGTCAGATCAATGAGACTTGTACAGTAAAGCATATTTTGTAGTTGAAGTGAGAAACACTTATATTCTGTTTATTTTGGGGATGAACAAATGGTTGTGATTTTGCTTCTTAAAATGTTTTTGGTTTTTTTAGGTTTACTCCAAACGTGTGGATGCATTAATCGTCCTACTGTGCACAGGCCCAGGGGTCGAAAGTGTCAAGGGCCTCTCTGGCTTTCACGTATAAAATGATCTGAAAGACTTTCAAAATAACTAGAAATAAACTCAAAATGACAAGAAACAGTGTAAATATGGCCAGAGAAAAATTACCAGAAAAAAAAACAACTACTAAAAGATTAACAAAGAGATGCAAAACAGCTGTAAAGGGTTCATAGAGACTCACATTGCTTATGACAAGGGGCAATACTACCACAAAGACACAAGAAATGACTAGTAAGACAGGCAGAATCATCATAAAATAACCATAAAACACACAAATATTCTTTAAAGTGATGTGAAATAACCAAGGGCTAAAAAACAACAGACAAAAACTGCTTTTAAAACAATTACAAAGTGTTACAAACCACTATCGGACAAAAATCCCTTGAGAAAAGAGTAACTTCTACAGAGACACAAACAAGAAAAAGAATCAAAGCACCTATAAAGTGTTTTTGGCTTTGCTTCTTTGTAGGAGAGATGGTTTTGCAAGTCTTATTTACACACTTTATTAGCAAGGTATTCAAATCAGCTACAAAGAGATTCCTATTGGCTATGACAAGGGGCATTACAACCACAAAGACACGCAAAATGACTACAAACAGACTCAAAATGGCCATATAAAGAATCAAAGATCACAAAAGCACGCAAAACCACAAAAAATCTGTAAAATAGTACCTTCAAGTGTTGTACTATCACATATTATGTTTACTGATTAATATGACTGCTGTGTGAATGTATATGAAATTAGAGTCAGAAATCCTGTATTTGCCCCACAGCGAGGAAATGTATTATTACAGCAGCAAAGATACGGAGCACATTAAAGCTAAAGGGAAAAGAGACGTATATATTTAATAAGAAGATAAGCACACATTACCAAGAAAAATATAAATAAATAAGCAAGAAACAAATCACACCATGGTAGTGAAAATAAGTAGCAGTTTCTTCAAAAACAAAGGTGGATATATAATTAAAATATTTAAAGTATGTTGCATTTTACTGCTGTAGATTTTAAGGGCTTTGCTTATTGTACATTTAGTATATTACTGTTGGCTATTGTACAATATTAGGCTTTGCTGTAAATTCAGTTTCTGGAGATGTTCACTGGACAGGGTGGATATGAAAAAGATTATTCCAAGTGTCAGACAGATAAAGTTGAGTAAAAAGTAAGACGAGTAGAAGTATCAAGTTAAAAAACATGGGGATTCATAAGTAGAGTTCAATTGATTGAGTTGATTAACGCACTTATAATTTACCACCGACTGTCACTGCTCATTTAAACTGATTAAGACCAAACAAGCTTTTTGAAAACTTAGTAGAATTATTTTATGAAGAGGGGCAGAAGAGGGTGTGGCTGAATTCACAAAGTCAGTAGCCAGACAATCTGGCCACCACAGATGGTGCTACATGATGATGAATAGGCTCTAAAATGCTTAATGTGTTTGTCCAAGCTGTCATCCAGTATATAACACAGTACACCGGCTCTATGTTAATGCTCTGTAATCCTATATGTAATAGAATTCCTACAATATATTCAATTGCTATAATCCCATCAAATATCAATATCTGAACGTACATGCATAAAGATATACATGAAAGAGAACAGGGCTTGGGTTGGCTGTGCCTCAGGAAGGTAGATGGTTGTCCTGGACTGGAGGTCAGTGGTTCAATCCACAGCCCCTGCAGTCCGTGAGTCGATGTGTCCTTGGGCAAGATATTTAATTCCAAATTGCTCCCAATGGCATGACCAATGGTGTGTGAATGTTAGTTTCTCTGGCACTTTGTTTGGCAGCCTCTGTATGAATGTGAGTAAATGAGTGAATGCTGGCTTAAAACACTCTTAGGGGCCACAAAGACTGGAAAACATGTCCTTTTACCATTCAACGTGTGAAGTCAAGGAAAACCTCATTGAGAGAAGAAAAGTTGATATTATTTCTGGGATTACATATACCTATGTGGACTCTTCTCCGAATTGAATTTAATGCCTTAGGTTGAACAGGTATTTGGTCAGTCATTTCGCGGTATAGCAAACTTTGGGTCTGAAAAAGTGAAGCAAATGCAGAAGTGAAATAAAGAAACTTGTATTCTCTCCCAGGAGGGGATGACACCACTGGTTGCAAAAACAATTCAGGTTGCATAGAATTCTATGAGAAAATTATACCACTTCTCACTTCTTTTAAAATACAATAAATAATTTGACTGTGACAGGAATGTACAATAAGATAAAAACAGGGCACTTTACTCTGTCGGAAAAATCTGATGTTTATCCACTGTTGTTGGAGTTGCCCCATAAAAGGCTCATATTCACAAAGAAAGTCTGGAATGTCTGGAATTACATAAACAAGTCTATCCTCTTCTCAGAATTTAATTTAATGCCCAGGTTGGAGCAGGTATTTGGTCACTCATTTTTTCTAGGTAAAACCTGTTTTGTCTGGAAAAGTGAAGCAAATACAGCAGTGAAATAAAGAAACGTGTATTCTCTCACATCAGGGGATCACACCACCGGTTGCCATTAGAGTTTAGGTTGCATAAAAGTCTATGAGAAAATGATTCCACTACTCACTTCTTTTAAAACATTAGAAAACATTTTACTGCACCTGTGTTACAATATATAGCAGAGTACGTTCCAGCGAAAACAACCATGGCACTCCATTCACTAAACCAGACTTTTATTCCTTGTTGCTTGGCCTGCCCCATAAATTATCAATATTGACAAAGAAAGTCTTAAAAGTCTCGGTTTAAATCAACACGTCTGGCCTCTTCTCGGAATTTAACTTAATTCCCTATGTTGAGCCGCTATTTGGTCAAAAGCTGTTAGCAAACTTTAGGTATGAAAAGTAAAGCAAATGCAGAAGTGAAATAAAGAAACGTATTCTCTCCCGGCAGGTGAAGACACTACTGTTCAAGTAAAGAAGTCTATGGAAAAATTATCCTATTTCTCACATGTTTGTTATAGTTCTGTGCCTTTTTACAGTAAAGCAGAGTGTGTTTCAGGACAAACAACCAGTACACTTTGACTCCATCCACACATTTTTCCCTGTTGCTGGAGCTGCCCTATAAAAGGCTTGTTTTCACAAAGAAAGTCTTAAATGTCTGGGATTACATAAACAAGTCTGGCCTCTTCACAGAATGTAATTTAACTGAAGTGAAGAGTGAGTTGAAATTCAATCCAATGACTAAAAGCTAAGCTCCATTTAGGAATCAACAGCACATTTTTGCTCCATTCAGCTTCTGTCTACTCACAGGCATAAATACTGTTTTGCTAAAATGTGACGTGGTCTCTTGTTAAATGAAGAAGGAAATGGAAATGCCATAAAGTGATAATCCATGAGCTTTTTCTGTGAGTTATCTTTGGACCGGTACACAGGCGATAGCAACGCCTAATGAGGATAAAACCATATGTCACAATGTTGTCAGGAGCACAGACAAGGTGGAGAACAAAGATAAACAAAGCAACATCAGCAGTGAAATCACATTCATCGCCAGAACATTTTCCAGAGATGAGTCGAAGCGAAACCCCAAAGTGCTGCCACCCCTGTGTTTCACAGCAGGGTGCTCATTGTGAACATGCATTTAAATTAACAAGACTCTGAACAGATTCGTCACATACTGTTGTTACTGTATTATTTGAGGTTATAATGAAGCGGGTTATGCAGGCATTAACATAAAAGTATTATTCTGTGTCAAGCTATGCACAAGCAACGTTCCCCCCGATTTATAATAAATGAAAGCCATCGTGTTGAATAAGAACTTTGCATTATTACCAGCATATCCTTAAGATCTTAAACCAGCGGGATTGAATCAATTATTGATCAACTTTGAAATTTGTATAAATAATTGAGCGTTTTGAACATGTGAAGCACACATACACGAGAATGGCAGCAGCCAAACAGTGATTACATCAGCCCAAATTATAAACGCTGGTTGTTTCTATATATACAAGCAAGTCCCATTATGCTTAGCTATGTGAATCATGAAGCCCCACATGCTTTTAGACTTGAAGCCAAAACACTTTTATCTTTCATCCATGATTTAAAGGGGACATTTCTTTATCTGCATGTTTATCAAACACTTTAGTCTTTGATGGCACAGTGACTGCAATAGAGAGCAATACTTAGTTTGTACAATTTGCTTGACTTAAATATAAACAGTGTTGGCAAAGTTGTATTAGTATAATGCAGTATGTCTTCATTACAATGATCTAAAGCTTTACACTGGTCTGATTACACTTATCTTTTACAAATGCTAACCTGTTCTCAATAAGCTTGCTAAAATGCTGATCGAACAGGAAAGATGTGTATATTGTTAACTACCTTAGTTTGAGTGTAATCTAAGCAGGTTGACATTTGTTAATAAGCACAAAGTACAGCTAAGGTTGATGGGTATGCCTGAGGTTGAGCAGGTATTTGGCCAGGTATTTGCACGTAGCAAACTTTAGGTACCAAAAGGTGAAGCAAATAGAGAGAGTAAATAAAGAAACTTGTATTCACTCCTAGCAGGGAAAGACACCACTGGTTGCAATAATAAGTAATAAGTCCATGGGAAAATGATCCAACTTGAGTAACCACAAAACCATGAGTAATGCCACATTTAAAATCCACTTCTTATACAGAACATGAGCATTACACAACAATCCATGAAATAGTTGCTGCAACATTTCACACATAACAAAATGTTATTGCATCTCTGCGCTAAAGAATCACCTAATTCATTTAGCCAAGCATTTCAATTGTTGTCAACCCTGACTTTAGAGTGGTGGTGGTGTCCATAGACACTTCGAGGGAACCAGAAGGTCACCGGTACAAGTCCCTGAAAAACCAAGTGCTACTGAGGTGTCCCTGAGCAAGGCATCGTTCCCTACACTGTTCCCCGGGCGCCATGCATAATGGTAGTCCACTGCTCCTAACTAGGATGGGTCAAATGCAGAATGTAAATGTCCCTTCTGTGGGACACTAAAGGGTATTCTTCTTCTGTAACCAAGCAACATTTACATTCCTAAAGCCATGTTGTTTTCGAGAGTAAAAACACACCATACAAGGCTTGTGTATGCACCAGTGAGTTGTCTTGAGCTAATTAGCTGACCCATTTAAACTCAATCAGCACATCATTTTAAACAGAATTAGTTGTACTTTAAATGAATACATTCAACATTCCCTATGCAGAAAGCCTTCATTGAGCTGGGTATTTTTTTGTTTCTCATGAACCTAAGTCTCATTGAATAAAAGACAGACATACAGTACAGCAGCCTCAGTCGTTGATTGGATTAAGAGACTGTTACGACTGAGAAAACGAGATTGAACTCAAATGCACGACTCTCTCCGGTTTTAACAAAAAGAGATTTATTCAAACAAAAAGATCCACTATGATGGACAAAAAACAACATTAACACAAAATCACTCTGAAAGAGGAAAAAACACTGGGAGCATAAAAAAACAAAAACAACTAAATCACGACGTGGCTCGAAGCTCTGAGGCGTATTCGTGGGTTAATGACTCCACAAGAAATTTACCATGAACAAACACGAACTGGCACAGGACAAAGGGCGACGAGGACACTAATCAGGTAATAGGGAACAGGTGGAAACAATCAGGGGCGGGGCGGACAATCACAAGAGAGGGAGGCACACAAGGAAGGGAGGTCAGAGATTCTGAAACGAGAGGGAAGGTTACTATTCAAAATAAAGGGAAAAGTCACAAGACAAGACAAAACACTTAAATAAACTTAACATAATTTGCGAGATATGACAGAGACTCTAAAACCAAAGCCCTTCCCAAGTGCCCCTTTCAAATCATTCAAGCCAATCCATCAGTTCACTGTTAACATGAAGTCCACTGCCAAGCAAAAAAAATATGGCAAGATGATTAAAATTTTTATTCGTCCATCAGAACATTTCCAATGTGTTCAGTTTCCCTTTGAATGGACATATTCCATTGATAAGTGATGTGAACACTGGTTTTGCATTTGAATACATTTGTTACACACCATAGCAGTTTTGGCACATAATTTCACCCTCCCTGAGTGATGCTGAGTCATCATAAGGTTCTTTTCTTGGACATTTGCTTCCCTTTACGAGTTTCTTCATTCAATTTCTCTGAGAATGACATTTCCCCTGTCCGTTTGTTCCCAGAAGTTCTTGTCCTGTACCCCACCAATGTCCTACTTTATGCACAATAGGCAAATGCACTTTTGGGATGAGGTGTTTTCCAAACTGCTAGCTTGAACAATTCATCATTTGAAAATAATCTTGCCTGTCAGAGCTGGGCTGTCAGACACACAGTTTCTTATCTATGCAAGCATGTGTTCCGACCGCTAATGAGGGTACTGACTCACAGCTCACGCTCTTATTGGAGATGACGGATGCCACTGATTTGTTCAGCGTGGGGATTGGATTTGATGGCGCCCTGGATGCATACTTAGCAATAACTGACACGATGCCCAATCCTTCACAGCATGTATTTGCTGATTTGGTTACACTCCATAGAGATTAGTAACTAATTTCAAGTTAAACGGAAGTAGAGCATTATACTGAAGCTGCATGTATTTTACACATATGCTTTGAGAAGCACTTTAGGGTATGTTTAACGCATAGGCTAAATGCACACACAACGCCTGTGCTGTGTGAAAACGATAGCACAACGTTACCATGTTAATGTTTGTCGTGATTCACATCTGACTACACAATAAAAAGAGGTGCATTGTCTATGTTGATTATCTCGTTCTTTATCATGTGATTATCTTTTGCCGATGACAAAAAAACATTTACAGACATAACATTTTTTTTTCTACGGCAAGGTCTTCCCTAAATAATTAAATCATCATGTGACAGTTTGAGTGTTTGACTTTATTGCTTGGCTCAACCGGCTGATTAAAAAGTCCTAATGTATCGGATGAAGGTTTATGATGCGTTGAGAAGTATTAAATCAGCTGTACAGTGAAGTGCCTTAGAGATAAATTACATATTTTGTTCAGCCGAGTTGAGCCATATCACAGGCTTCAATTTTTGGATTTCGATTTTGATTTATCAGTCAGTCAGTCTATTGATGTAACACATTGGTCCAGAGTGATAAATATATAAAACTAGTAGTAGATGGATGTCATTAAATTTGGTCTTTTTTATGGTCCCAAAGATTGATTCTTATGTGTTATGGTAGGATGATCTAGCAGCACCAAAGGGTCGATATTTAAAGATCTGATGAGATAATAAACCTTTTCTAATCTCCGTAGAATAATTCAGGTGTCAATGCACTGTGTCAGCGATAGCATTCATCAGCTGATCCATAGAACAGCAAACTATAATGACTGTTGTTTTTTATGCAGTCTGATCAATTTGAATCACTTTTCCAGTGATTCAATTAGGTCTGGTGTTGGCCTCCAGTACAACTCTTGGTGTTGATTGGTTAAACAACATGACATAAAAATGGCTGACCTTAAAACTGTTGGATTAAATATTGAGTGAAAAGGAATGGAAACTCAATTGGATTATGGTCATACATCTGCAGAGTCAGATAAGAAAATGTTGTTTTTAATCCAATCAATTCTTCTTTTCCTGATATACAAATACTAAGCTTTTTGCAACTACAGTTTTCCCCCCAAATGCGACATATTCCTGTATAAATATATATGACAGTATCTGCTGCAATAACATTTAGAACCCTTCTGAAAAGTCTCTCTTAATAAGGATGTTTCAATCTACCTGTAAGTAATATTACAAAAAACGTTTGACTCTTACTCAATTCTACCCAATGGAATTAATACAACTGAAGCAACTACAGCCTGACATACAGTACATGATGCAACAAGTCAAGCCTCCACTGAAGGGGAGGTGTAGCACATTAATACATGAAACAAACATAATTACTATATTTTCACACGATTCCCACATGATTTTCCATCTTTTGATTTCTGATGGGTGCTCTTCTAATCTTGTCATCTCATCACGCCGTCTTGTTCTGCAATAGTTAAAGGTCTACTATCATGCTATATTTGAACATTATATTGTAGGGCGATATCTATACAAAACTTGTCTGTGAAGTGTTTTGCTCAAAATACCAAACAGATCCCCCATTGTAGCATGCCTCATCCCTCTCTATTTCAGGCCTGTTCCTGAAGTGCTGATTCTGTGACTGTAGCTTTAAATGAGCTAGCTGCTGCTGGCCACGCCCCTTTGGAGTGTCATGCAGCTCTCTCTCCTCTGTGAAAGTTTTCTACTTGGAGATGATACTCAGCTTAACGCTGCTGTGATTAAACCCCATGTTAAGTTCAAAACCACATACAGCATTATTTCTGATACACTTCTCAGTGTTTACCACTAGAACAAACACATTATATGTATTATATATGTAACAACTATAAGCAAAACTGGATCAGCTCGTTTGTACCCCCATTTTTAGAGATGCAAGTGAGGAGGAAAAGAGAGAGGGTTGTATTTTCGGACACTTTGTGAGTCTCCTTACGCACCGGGGACACATATTTATGCATATGTGTAGGGGACCTTTAAATGGCACCAGCTTGACCCTGACCCTAACCCTAAGTAACCCCAATGACTGTTTTTTTGCACATAACTTCTAAAAAAACATTACAGCAGCAGTACGTTGAATGTATGAAACTGCATTTTCTTATACTTATTTTCTGGAACCGTTACATTGCATTCTTTACGTTTTGGAGCTTGTATTATAAACTGGGCCATTACCACTCTAAACTTTCGCCCCATTAAAGGTAACAATAAAAAAATAGAAGAAGCAATTTCTCCACTTCCTTCCAACGCTTGCTGATGTGTAATGTTTATTTCATCCTCAACATGCTACAGAATGTTTATAGACTCAATGTTGTTTCCATTAAGATTGCTGAGTGTGATAAGCAAGGCTGATAGATCTTGTTAAGAGGTTCCAACACCTCCATGTCCTGCCTATTCCCTCAGCCCCAGAGGCAGGGTGTCGGTTGTGATTATCCACGCTATGGTTGACCTTGACAGGCATCAATAAACCACTTAAAGACACACGCTGGATGCACTTCTACCTCCCATCTTCTGCTGCCTGACAGTGCTTCAGTGCAGCTTGACCTCATCAAAAACTATATCTCATATTCATGGACATAACTGCACCCTGAGCCACTTCTTCGAGGGGATTATCATTCATGCTCATTGATATAAACATTGGGTTATTGCACATTTGCTGGTCGCATAGGAAACAGCCTTACCTAATCAAGATGTTTCTCAAGAGCTGTGTTAGGATCTACAGTTTTATTTTAAAGTATATCTTGTTTTATCACTTCCTGTCTTGTCTTGTTCACTTCCTGTCTTGTCTAGTTTACTTCCTGTCTTTAGTTTCCCTCCTGTCTGATTGTCTGATCGTGCTCATCTGTTGCCCCTGTGTGTCTCCTCCCCCTTCCCAGCTGTTTCTTGTCTTGTGATCACCCTCCTCTGTATTTAGTCTGTTCTTTGTCGTGTCGTTGTCGTTATTTGCTGTTTCCCCGTGACGTCTTGCATCTCCCTTTTTCGGCCCTCCCTTTTCCACCAGTTAGTCTGTGTTTTCTTTTGTTACTTTTCCTTCGTGGTACATTTTTATTATCAGCCTTTTTATCAATAAAAGCTCGCCCTTTGTTATACGTTTGAACCCCTGCCTCCTCTATTGCTTCTGCACCTGGGTCCTTCCCCCGACCCTGACAAGCTGGGCTTCTCTACACCCTATTTCTCTCCTGATGGTGGTGTAGGATCAATGGTCTGGTGATTAGATTTGTGTGAAAAGGGTTGAATCTTGTTGAAATTAGACTGTGCGTGATAGAGCTGGCAGATATAAGGTCACATTCTTTACTTTCTTTACTACTATGACATGTCTTCATGTTTTAATGTTCAAGAAGGACTTTATTTTTCTCGTACTGCCTGTGATGCAGCACCTCTTTTCACCCTCTCTCTGAAACTAAAGCCCAGTCTGCTCTGATTCTTTTACGTAGTGATGTCACTGTGTGACTGAAGCAAACAAAGGAGTCCAATGGAGGTGTTTCAGGCAGGGGGGAGTGAGTGGGAGAGAAACTCCCTCTGGAGGGAACACATGCAGACCATTTACATACACAGAAACCTATAGAGCACACTACAGGAAAGGGAAAACCCCATAAAGCAGAATAGGCTTGTTCACCTTAATCTCTATTTTACTTGTAAATGTTGTCTCAATGTCACCGGGAATTCCTGATGAACTAAAGTATATCTGTACTGGTTGATCTCTGACCATTCTCTTTTTGATGGATTAAGTGTACTTTTTATTATCTTGCTTTATCTGCATTTTCTTATTGCTAAGCTTTACCCAAATAGATGGGAAAATTAAATCAAAAGCAACATCAACCACTCGTGCTTTACGTGCAAGACCTTAAACCTGGCTCATTGAGTTGCCATATGGGTAAGACTGTCACAGTCTGCAGTCTCTCCGCCCCTCACCTGATCTCTGCTCCTGACTCTGCACACCTGCTCACACAACTGCATCAAATCCAATTAGCCTGGTCTTTAAGCTCCTGCCTCACCAAACCTCTTTGTTTCTTCACTCTCTACATGCAAGACCTTACCGGCCTCTTTCCCAGACTGATTTCTTGTTGTCGTCTCTGCCAGTTTTGGACCTACCTGTAATCTGGATTCCCCATTGAACGCCTCAGCCTTCTGTCCCCGACCTCGATTCCAGCCTGTGTATTTTCTGGTTCCTGTTTGCCTGTTCTGGTTGCTGCGAGGCGTTTCACCGGTTCGTGTTCCAGTATGAAGTTTTCTCTATTTCCTGCTGTGGATTTATCCTGCCCTGAACTGAGAGGCAACATCAGTGTTTTTGTGGAGGATTTTGTGTTGGACAAAACTGCTTGTTATACATACAGAATACCCCCATCTAGTTTAATAAAAGTCATCACGAACCATATGCTGGTCTAGTGCTGCAATTGGGTCCTAACTACCCCCGTTAAAGACAAGGTTCCCATATATGAACATATGACTACTGTAGAAAGGGATGATACATTTGCCAGTTTGTGTATGATTCCATGTAACTTTTACATATTCATTCTTTATTTCACTATATCTTTCTTGCATGAAATTTCCAATCCCTGAAAGGGTTTTATACATTGTATTAGGTTTTGTTCATGTGTCATGAAAGTTTACTTCATAGATGCGTGACTTGACTTTATGAACTGTGACACCATCCTTTCAAAGAGAGATGAGGATGACACCTTTTTATGAATATTTCAGTAGAAACCTGACTAATGAGAACCTGTATTTCATCATCCTGTTATCATAGTAGTTTGTGAATGTGTTACTGTGTATGAATTGATGTATCTTGTTCTCCGGTTGATGTGTTTCCCCAGACAGGGGCAGGACCTGCTTCTGGAAGAGTTGGACGAACAGCAAAAGGACACTCGGTGATATTTAATAATTCTGCAACATCGCTGAGCACAGGTACCATGGTAACCAGCAAGAACCACCCACCTCCCTCACTCTGACTGTGTCCCATTTTATTTCCTCTATTCCCTTACTAAAAAAACAGCCTTCTAAACCTTGTAGAAATACATGTGGCAGTAAGCGTATGATGATCAAGCCGTATCAGAATTGAACATTATACACTATGTGTATATTTGCTGAAGAATTGTTGACATGCTATGCTGATGACAAAGTTCAAATGGCGGTCACATTATGAAAGCAATTTCTGAAGGGAGCTGCTTCCCTTCCTCCCCCTCCCTCACTCTTTCTCCCTTCTTTCTCTTTGATGATAAGAAAAGTAACATGTGCTTGCAGAAACTTATAATGCATTTGCTGTAATAACAATGACAGAAAAAATCTCAGATGTGTCAAAGAGAAATTTGGATCAATCGTAAATTATATTTGTCTGTTTTTCCCTTGATCATTTAGTTTCTAAACATAGCGCTGTGCTCTGTCTCCTCTCAGTTGCTCCCTGGCTGTTTGCCAAACAGATTGACTCGAGCCTAAGGACACGGGCCAAAATAAGGCATCCAACTGTCCCTCACAACATGAGTATTCTAAATAGGGCAACTCCCAATTTAATAACAAGAAATTCGAAATAAATCCAAATAAAGTAAAGCCTCCCCCACACATTGTTTTTATTCAGTTTGAATGTTCAAAGGAAAGGTATCTTAATGAAGAGTGGAGTAGATTATGGAATAAATTAAAGGTAGCCTTATGACGAAATAGGCAGCCTTTAACAAATAAATAATATACTAAGGTCTTTAATGTCTTTAAGCCCATCCACATGCTTTGCCTGTCAATCATATGTTCTAGCATGGCACATGCATGAGAGCATGACGACCCGCCAACTTTCAGTCAAAAAAAAAAGAAGAATCTGCGGAAAAATTAGTTTTATCATGCCTAAAAGCTGCTGTGTCATTTGACAAAAAGATCCAAAGTTCAGACTTTCTCTACTTTTACTTAAAAAGATGACTCTCCCATGAAATTCAACTTTTTTTTAGTCTTTATTCAACATCCCTCCTGGCTGATGCCATCTTCTTGTAATCTTTTTTTGGGTGGTTTGAAAAGATAAGACTTTCCACTTGTTATAACACACCCCTTATCTACTTCATGAGGATTACAAACACTGATAACTCCCACTTGACAACAGCAATTTAATCGGCTGAAGTCTTTAGGCAAAATCACAAAAAGTCAGCATATGCAACATATGGTTATGAATGTAAAGGACATAAGGAAAAGCATTGTTCTTTTATTGTCGAGCAGAGAAAGTCGAGCAGAGAAAGTCATAATATTATTAATATCTACAGTATTGTTCTTTTTTGTTCCAGTACTGTATGTTTTGACTTGTTTGGACCAGCTAAAGTGGTGGTGAAATTACTGAAACACTATAGGCTCCAGTATACCTGCCGGATTGGTGATTGCGTAAACCAACTGTGACGTCAACACAGCGACATACCCATATATACTTGCACGTGGGGCATTCTCGACTGACTAGTCTGGAGTAGCAAGAAGTAGAGGTAATTCAATGGAGGCAATGACAGCCGAGCAGACAGTCAACAAGGAGGAAATGTTGCTTTTAAGTTTGTTAGCTAACTAAACTGGTCTTAATACTTTGTGGATCACTACTGGTTGCTTAATAAACTTATCTTTATCTTATTGTGGTATCCTTGGGTCTTTTATTCCTCACTACCATAAAAAAAGACGTTCCCAGTTCACCTGCACTACACGTTTGGGCTTACCAGGTCTGTCCAGAGGCTTCCCCCGCCACTCGACCCAACTCACCACCAGATGGTGATCAGTTCACAACTCCGCCCCTCTCTTTACCCGAGTGTCCAAAACATGCGGCCTCAGGTCCGATAACAAAATCTATCATGGACCTTCTGCCTAGGGTGCTCTGGTACCACGTACACGTATGAGCATCCTTATGTTCGAACATGGTGTTTGTTATGGCCAATCCATGACTAGCACAGAAGTCCAGTAACAAACCACCACTCCGGTTCAGATCGGGGGGGCCGTTCCTCCCAATCACGCCCCTCCAAGTGTCTCCATCATTGCCAACGTGTGCGTTGAAGTCTCCCAGCAAGACTAAGGAGTCCCCTTCAGGAGCCCCGTACAGGGGTCTTTTCAGGGTCTCCAAGAAGGCCGAATACTCTGAACTGCTGTTTGGTGCATAAGCACACACAACAGTCAGAGTTTTCCCCCCCATGACCCACAGGCATAGGGAGGCGAGCCTCTCATCCGCTGGAGTAAACTCCAACAACGCGGCACACACCGGGGGCTTGCGAGTATCCCCGCACCCGCTCGGCGCCTCACACCTTGGGCAACTCCGGAGAAGATTAGAGTCCAACCCCTATCAAGAAGTAAGGTTCCAGAGCCAACGCTGTGCGTAGAGGTGGGCCCCACCAGATCAGGTTTGGAAATGAGCCTAAAAAAAGACAAACAGGACGTAATCACTAAAGTGAACACCACAAGAAGAAAGAGATTAAATAAACACTAAAGGGAACAACAGAAGAAGAAAACACTAACGGGAACAACAGAAGAAGAAAACGCTAACGGGAACAACAGAAGAAGAAAACACTAACGGGAACAACAGAAGAAGAAAACGCTAACGGGAACAGTAAAAGAAGACAAACAGTAAGTAAACACTAAAGGGCACAGCAGAAGAAGCCAGGAAATAAACACTAAAGGGAAAAGCAAAAGAAGACCGATGTGGCGGGGTGGTGAGGTGAAAATCTAGAGTATTAAAGTTTAATAAAAGGGGGACCGACAACGCCACCTGGGGACTTGCACCCCAAGATATAAACCTTCAAAGATTTGGGCACAAGTTCGTACTGAGGGGCAGAGACGTGTTTTGTACAGAAAATAAACTTTTATTAATTATTAATAAAACAACAAAGGAAGAGGATGCTAAAAAGAGAAAATACAAAGTCATCACGTTGTAAACAATAGTACAGTTTAATATCTTTATTACTAACAAAAGGTTTTAAAATCTTTATGTAAAAGCTGACATTTAAATCAAAACAGAAAAATAAACTAAACCTCGGTGAGATGAGGCCAGTTAATGGGGTAGCATACTACTTTGTGACACTCGGGTGCAACCAAATACTCACAGGTGCAGTCACAGCAAACTAGTCACAGCAAGTAGGTCACTCATTCGTGCTCCCCGGTGATCTCCACCACAGCAAACAGTGATACGGACTAGCCTTCCCCATATACTGGCACTCAGCTTGAATAGCAAACTAAGACTAAGAACTAAACCTAAACAAACAAGAAAATCCCAGCTGGCAAAAGGAACTAAACTAAACAAAACCAAAGTAACTATACAAAACTTAACTAAACAGCAATGAACAAAACAGCAGCAGGTAAACCTAAAACAAATGGGACAACAATGGTTAAAAAATGGATGGCCATGTGGTACAAACAATTTGTATTCTTCAGGCTCCACTTACCACCATAGGAAGTCAGCAGAGAACTGCACCACCGACCATGAGGACAGGGCCATGGGGAAGGATGATTGCAGCAGGTGCCATTTATACTCTCTCTAATTAGGGGGAGTGGTTCGGGGAGGAGTCAGGCCCTGAGCTGCTTTTCCCAGCACCCAGCTACAATCTACCCCCTTGTTTTGAGTCGCCAACCCGACGATTGACACTTACTGCCAAGGCCTAAAGATAGAAGAAGCACTAGCCACAGATACCTGGGATGTTGTAGCCCCTATTTCCCTACTCCCTGCTGCCTGGGGTAGGTGGTTAAGGTTTCTGTGCCTCCCAGCATTGGTACGGGTGGTCTTTCTCCGAGGTTCCTCACTGATGCTTGGATGATTGCTAGCTGTTGCTTCTGGCTGGTTTGGTGGTAGAGCGGCATGATTCTGCAGAGGTGGTTGGACGACCACTGGTGCAGGATCGGCACCACCAGGGACCAGCACAAACCATTCACCCTCTTGTGAACGCTGTTCGAGCGGTAGGGGCTCCATCTCCACTGGTGGCTCACTAGGGGGGTAGTCAATCACAGTATCCAACTTACTCTTCAGTAGCGAACGGTGGATGTGCTTAACTTTACGAGGGTCATTTACAGGGGCAACAGTGTACACTGACCCACTCTCTGCTGGGGCTCTGAGTACTTCTTAAACTACCAAGCTCCATATGTCTTGGATCTTGTTGCGGCCTCTTAATCCAACATTTTTGATGTAGACCAACTGACCTTCTTTGAGGAGAGATTCCCTCACCCGCTTGTCGTAGTGCTTCTTGCGCTGCGCAGCTGAGGCTTCCAGATGCCTTGTGGCCCCCTCAAATGCATGACGTAGTCTGGTCTGGTGTTCAACTATCCAGTCGTTGGTACTGCCAGATACAGGTTCTTGTATTCTGCCCAGGAGGAAATCAACAGGTAATTGAGGATCTTGACCAAACATCAAGAAGAATGGAGACTCACCGGTCGACTGATGTGAAGTGGTGTTGTAGGAGAAGATTACTTGTGGCAGATAGCATGCCCAGTCCCTTTTCTTTGTGACTGGTAGGCTGCGCAGGAGGTTGTGCAGGGTGCGATTGAACCTCTCACACTGGCCATTACCTGCTGGATGGTATGGAGCTGTGTGGCTTTTCTGAATGCCACACATACTGCAGAGCTGTTGGATGAGGTTGCTCTCAAAATTCCTTCCTTGGTCCGAGTGAATACGACTTGGTACTCCAAACTTACAGAACCACTCGTTAATCAACACCTTGGCCACTGTAGAAGCTCTCTGGTCATAAGTTGGGACTGCCTGAGTGTACTTGGAAAAGACATCCGTCATAACAAGAACATTTTCCATTCCATTCTTAGATGGCTCCAACATGGTAAAATCCACTGCAACAATTTCATTTGGGCGAGAAGCGAGCAGATGGCCCATGTAGGAACATGCAGCAGGTCGAGTATTTTTAGCTACCTGACAATGTTCACACTCCTGGCACCACTGCTTGATATCCTGATGCATTGCAGGCCAGTAGCACCGCTGATGGATCAAATCAGTGGTTCGTTCCACACCTTGATGTCCATGTTCTTGGTGCAGCTGATTCAGAACCTTGTTCTTGAGTGACATTGGAAGAACCAGTTGGAGAACCTCTTCTCCCCTAGGTTGGCATACTCGACGATAGAGCACCCCATCCCTTTCCATAAGCCGGTCCCACTGTCTGCACAGCAAAAGGGTCTCTTTGGAGGCCTGGCGTCGTTCATCGGCATCCGGGCCCTTCTTCCTGGTCCAGAATTTAAGGAATTCCTTGATGGTAGGGTCACCTTCCTGTAAAACATTTAGGTCTGACAGAGTATGACAAGGAAAAACTGCAATGGTGGACTGAGTAGCTTGGATCGCTTGATTAGCGTCTCTAGTTTGTTGCTGCAGTGCTGGAACAGGGGTGCCAGAGGTTAGATGGTCTAATCCATTTGAACTGGCTGGTTGCTGTCGGGAAAGAGCATCTGCATTTTGATTAATGCGACCAGGCCTGTATTTGATTGTAAAGTCAAATGCAGCATGTTGTGCAGCCCAACGCTGTTCCGTAGCGCCCAACTTTGCTGTGGAAAGATGACTCAGAGGGTTATTGTCTGTGTACACAACACATTTCTGTCCCAGCAGATACTCTCTGAACTTCTCAGTCATGGCCCACTTAAGGCCCAGGAATTCCAGTTTCATGGAACTGTAGTTGCTCATGTTACATTCTGTAGGCCTAAGGCCATGACTAGCATAAGCTACAGGTCTGACCTTTCGGTCCTGTTCCTGAGAGAGCACGGCACCCAGTCCCCTGAAGCTGGCATCAATCTCTAGAATGAAAGGCAGAGCGAAGTTAGCATAGGCCAATACTGGAGCAGCCACCAACCTACTTTTTAGGTCCTCAAAGCACTGCTCACACTCCTCTGTCCATTCATCAGTTAGTGTTTTACCTGATGGTTTCCGTGATTTAGTGCCAGTGAGTTCAGCAACCAAACGATGTAATGGAGACGCTATTTTGGCAAACCCCTCAATGAAGCATCTGTAGTAGCTCGAGAATCCTAGAAAAGAACGCAACTCTGACCCATTGTTGGGTCGCTGCCACTTGGATACCACTTCTATTTTCCCAGGGGCGGTTGACACACCTTCTCTGGATATCACATGGCCCAAGTAGCTCACCTCTGGTCTGAAGAAAGAACATTTTTGCAGCTTGGCTTTCAGACCCTCATGCTGTAGATGGCTCAGTACAGCTTCCAGTCGCTCCACATGCTCTGCTACAGTGTTAGGAAATACAACAATGTCATCCAAATACAGTAACAATGACTGACAATGCTGATCTCCAAAGATCCTTTCCATTAGTCTCTGGAAGGTACTTGGGGCGTTGCAAAGGCCGAATGGCATCCGGTTCCACTCGAACAGCCCAAATGGGGTGCAGAATGCAGTCTTGGATTTGTCCTTTTCTGAGACTGGTACTTGGTGGTACCCCGCTGCTAGGTCCAGGGTGGAGAACCAGCAGGCTCCTGACAGGGCATCAAGGGACTCTTCAATACGGGGCAAAGGAAAGGCATCCTTCCGAGTCTTGCTGTTCAAAAGCCGGTAGTCCACACAGAGTCGAAGGCTGCCATCCTTTTTCTTTACCAGCACAATGGGAGAGGCAAAGGGACTACAACTTTTCCGGATAACCTGTGACTCAAGGAGCTGGTGGATGTGTGCCTTTACTGCCTCATACTCTGAAGGGGGAATACGCCTATACCTCTGACGTATTGGTACCTCATCCACTAAGGGAATTTCATGGGAAATAAGATTAGTGCAACCTATATCTCCTTCATAAGCTGAAAAGACTCCAATGTACTTGTTCAGTAAAGACTTTACCTGACACTGATCCTTTTCTGCAAGTGCTGCTAGATCAATTGCTGCAATCTGTTCCTGAGCTGAACGGGTTACAGTCTGGGAAGAAACTGTCGCCGATATCTCCCTCTCCTCAAGGCCTTCGGGTGAGCCAACAAGGTGGGCATAACTCAGGATACCTAGAACAGTGCGAGGGTACAGTACCACATCTAGGGTCCCTACATTAACAATTGGGATGTGAAGAGTACCTTTAGTCACACGAACTAGCGCTGTGGATGCCAATAGACCTGCAGGCAAACCACTGCTAACTGGCTCAAATAAGGCATCTGCCAGATGCTGGGAGTATGTGGCAGTCACAATTTTCATGGTACCCCCTGGGACTCTACAGGCTCTCCCTCCCTTTACCTTTACACAACCCGACTGATCAGAAGAGGCCTTAGACTCAACCTGGTGACATCGATGAAGAGCCTGCTGAATTGGGGTCAGGGCCTGCAACACAGAGGGCAAGTTAAAGAGAGTAGGTCCATGCTTTACAAACAACTCCCAGTAACACTCCTTGATTATGTTCATGCCTAGAACACCAGGGACTGTACTTGCACTGAGTGGGGAATTCCTGACAACCAGCACTCCCCGCTTTGCAATGACTCTGCCACAGAGTTGCACATCCAGCTCTAAATAGCCAACATATGGTATGGCTAGCCCATTAGCAGCATTTAGTCTAAGCCAGTTACAAGAACGGAGTTTTCTCGGGGCCCCAAGATTCGAAGTGCTGCACAAAGAAACTCTCAGTAACTGTTGACACCATTGACCCTGTGTCGACAAGACATGGAACCCTTACCCCGCCCATTGATATGCTAATGGTCGGGCAAGCGGACACCAGATTTACTGCAGGATCCGAGCCTTTGGAGCCCCCATCTGAACTTTGGCTCAATAGTTCAGTGGTGAAAGTTTCCCTGGTTTTGAGGGCCACGGCTATCATTAGCACTAGAGTGCGCGGCTACAGAAGCTGGCAGGGGCCTAGGGGCTACATACCCACCATTACACTCCCTAGCAAAGTGACCGGGCTGTTGGCATCGCCTACAGATGACTATTCTGCCGTGATGCTTTACCTGGGCACTAGGTGCATTAAGAGCCGCAAGGCTTCTGGTTAGCTGATTTAGCTGCTCTTGCTGATTCTTGAGAATCTCTTTTAGTTCACCTAGCTCAGAGACTAAAGGAGTTTTACCTGCCTTGTCATTGGGATTGCCTTCTTGAACAGTGTGCTGGAAACCAAATACAGAGGGCACTGAGTGACTCCTACCCCGTCCAACCCCCGGCATACCTTCTTGTTCCCACCTAATGGCCTCACTGCGGACATCTATCATGGTACTGGTGGGGTGGTGCCGGACAAACTGCTTTAGCTCTCTGCGTACAGAAGAGTCACACACATGTTCAACAAATTGGTCTCTCAGTAGCACATCCTTATTTAGAAGACCAATGGGAGACTTTCTGGCAACTTTCTCCATCAGACACATTAGTGCATGAGAAAATTCTTGAAAGGTCTCACCCTGTTGCTGTTTCCTTGAAAATAACTCTTCCTGTAAGGACACATAAGACCTTGTACAGCCATACATTTCCTGTAGTATATCCAACACTTTATCTGGATCTTCCCTTTCCCTCTGTGGCCTGTATTTGACCTCTTCTCTAGCCTCGCCCTCCAAGTGGTCGTACATAAAAAGTGCTTGTTCACTTGATGACATATGCCGAGTACGAACACAAGCTTGGACTTCTTCCATCCACTCACCAATGCTTAAGCCAGTCCTACCCCTAAACATTGGGCACTTCCTGTCTCTTGGAAAATATACCAGTCTCTCAGATGCAGGTACAAAGACAGAAGGATGTCTGGGGGCAGAAGAATTTGCAGACGCGGCACTGGTCTCAGGCTGGTTGACCTCTCGCTCCTGACGCATCTGCTGGTTCTCGGCCTGCAGCTGTTTGATCATGTCTCTTAATTGGGCGAGTTCCTCCTCCATGATGGAAGATGGCTGTAGAGACAACAAGAATACAAACTGGACCTGCAGGGGTCCGTCCAGGGCCTGCTGCTGTTTTTCAAACAAACTACACACGTTCTTAAGATAACCTAACCTAACCAACTGGGATTCAAAATAAAGAAACTACACGCCTCTGCCTGAACAGTGATCCTGCCGTCAACGCCAGAATGTGGCGGGGTGGTGAGGTGAAAATCTAGAGTATTAAAGTTTAATAAAAGGGGGACCGACAACGCCACCTGGGGACTTGCACCCCAAGATATAAACCTTCAAAGATTTGGGCACAAGTTCGTACTGAGGGGCAGAGACGTGTTTTGTACAGAAAAGAAACTTTTATTAATTATGAATAAAACAACAAAAGAAGCTAAGGAAGAGGATGCTAAAAAGAGAAAATACAAAGTCATCACGTTGTAAACAATAGTACAGTTTAATATCTTTATTACTAACAAAAGGTTTTAAAATCTTTATGTAAAAGCTGACATTTAAATCAAAACAGAAAAATAAACTAAACCTTGGTGAGATGAGGCCAGTTAATGGGGTAGCATACTACTTTGTGACACTCGGGTGCAACCAAATACTCACAGGTGCAGTCACAGCAAACCAGTCACAGCAAGTAGGTCACTCATTCGTGCTCCCCGGTGATCTCCACCACAGCAAACAGTGATACGGACTAGCCTTCCCCATATACTGGCACTCAGCTTGAATAGCAAACTAAGACTAAAAACTAAACCTAAACAAACAAGAAAATCCCAGCTGGCAAAAGGAACTAAACTAAACAAAACCAAAGTAACTATACAAAACTAAACTAAACAGCAATGAACAAAACAGCAAGCAGCAGGTAAACCTAAAACAAATGGGACAACAATGGTTAAAAAATGGATGGCCATGTGGTACAAACAATTTGTATTCCTTCAGGCTCCACTTACCACCATAGGAAGTCAGCAGACAACTGCACCACCGACCATGAGGACAGGGCCATGGGGAAGGATGATTGCAGCAGGTGCCATTTATACTCTCTTTAATTAGGGGGAATGGTTCGGGGAGGAGTCAGGCCCTGAGCTGCTTTTCCCAGCACCCAGCTACACAGACATAAAGTACACACTAACAGGAACACAATATGGACAGTGTTTAAAGAATGGTTGCTGAAATAAAAGGTGAACAGACTTGGATAGTTACTGAAAACCTTGATCAGTGCTTGATTATTGATTTATTTAGCTGTGTATTCAGCAGCAAGCCGGTCAAGCCGTGGTCTTTTAAACAACAGCACTTTCCAATTGAGTAAAGTTCTCTTTCCATTCCTGTCTTTTACAGTTGAACCACTTCTTAAACAGACCGTATTAAAGGATGACACATAGTGAGAAGCAGGGAGGCAGGGTACATCTCTGCCACCACATGCCCTTTAGGATGGTCACAGTTCTTTTATGGTTCACTTGGCTTTTCTTTCACCAGACTGAATGGGCATTTCCCTCAATTCACAATCCCACTTGAGGGGAAACACTTTATGTAAGGGAACAGATGGGCTACTCTGCTTCTGAAATCCTTCCCCAGTGAGCCAAGATGTCAAGTTAAACCTTTTGCAGGCTATACTCAACCTCTCTCTCCCTAACACTGTCCTTTTACTGTAACTGTCTCTCATGTCCCTACCCTCCAGAACTGTGACGCTCAATTTACTCATAGAAGGAGCCTGCAGGGGGTCAGTGACTAGCTCACATCTTCTACCCGACTCTTTTTGAGGCACACTGAACTTGCTAGTCAAGTGCTGACTGTCTGCTTTATCCATGACCCAATGTCAAATTTACGTTTAAAAGGTCATGCTGTTACTACTTCCCTCAGTGTTTCCTCTGGATCAGGGTTACTCCAAGTTCCCTTGGTACTTTCACATTGCTAGAGGAGTCCAGTCATGACCCGTGCATCATAGAGTTTCTTTTCAGGCTTTAGTCAGAACATGCACAGACTTGACAGCAATTTTTAAAACTGATACACATTGAACTACAGGACATACAGTAAGACAGGCTCACACTACAGGAGTTCTGAAATCCAAACTGATTTTGAAATTGGGTTGAATAATGTAACATAACACAAGGAATAACTTCAACAATGTTTTTCTCTCTGAATCTCAAACACACTGCAAGACTTGAAAGTAATGGCATTTCAAACCTATCAGTCTGGATGATGTTCAGGGAGATGCCAGCTCTCTATTCTTCAGTTTTTTCGCCGGAATTGGAGGTAAGGATTTACACAATTTACACCTAAGAATTTAGACTTCACTTTTAATAGTTGTTTCAAAGTTTCAAGGTTTCAAGGTTTTATTGGTCATATGCACAGCATATACAACGTATATGTTGGCAATGAAAATCGTATATCCCATGCTCCTCCAACAACTCAACATACATGGTGCAAATAAGATAAATAAAATAGTGCAAAAAGAGAGAAGAATATTTACAATAACAACAATAAAGATTTAAGGATGTGAAATATATACATATGTGGAATACATTGAAAGTATATAAACACTTTACACTATTGAATGAGGAGGTATGGACAGATGCATCTATTACGTATAACAGATGTATATGGCAGATATGTATAATATATAGATATGTGTACTATAAACAGATATGTATGGCAGATGTGTATAATATATATATATATATATATATATGTATGTGTGTACTATAAACAGATGTGAGTAGACATTCACAGAGCTCAGGAGTTCAGCAGTCTTATAGCCTGTGGTATAAAACTGTCTCTGAGTCTGGTGGTCTTGGTCCGGATGCTGCGGTACCGTCTGTCAGACGGCAGCAGACAGAACAGATTGTTGCTGGGGTGATGGGGGTCCTTTATTATCCTACCGGCCTTCTTCCTACACCGCTGGGTGTAGAGGTCCTCCATGGATGGCCGCTCCGTCCTGGTGATGTGCTGAGCAGTTTTCACCACCCTCTGTAGAGTCTTACGGTTGAGGGCGGTGGAACAGCCATACCAGGCGGTGATGCAGCCAGTCAGGATACTCTCGATGGTGCACCTGTCAACTACTTGTTGGGTGCATTGTAAATAGTCACTCAAAGAACCGGAGAGCACTATGGCACAATGAGGACAATTCGTAAATAGCGCTGCAGTTATGTGTATTTGGAAATTAAGCTCACTCGCTGTGCGGCAGACTGTCAGCTAGCTAGCTAACTTACATTTTCTCTGAATCCTTGTGGTAGCCTTCAGTTTCTAATACATTTAGGTATATTGTAAGATGCTTCAACCTATGATGTCTCATCATCTTTTACAGGATTATCTTTACTGATAGGCACCACATTTTTTTATTAAACACATTCATAGGAACATTGTTTTTTCATGCTTTCCTTGTCACGATTAAAAGAAAATACCCAAAGCAGAACTCAAGACAGCTGAAACACAAACTTTACTTAGAAAAAATAGAGGAGCACGGATACAAAAATACAAGCAAGCAAAACAAGAAAAAGGGTTAAGCTAACACAGAGTCCAGGGGAAAACAGGCAGAAGTCACGTAGGCTACTGTCAGGCTCTAGTATTCAATGCTGGAAAGCTAAGGCTGAAGGCAGCAAACCAATCTTGGTGTGTACTGGTGGGAGTGGGCCTGTATACTAGGGAGTGGGGAGCAGGTGGAGTTAATGGGAGCGGATGGGTCTGAAACTAAAGCAGAGTTAATACAGAACACAACCAAGCAGTCAAAATAGATTGTAAAAGAAAACCCAAAACTGTTACAATTAAATGAACATGTTTGATCATTACTTTAGGAAAAGAACTGTTTCTTCGAACAAAAATCCTCTGATTTAAGTGTTTATAGTGCAAAATTGGATAACGAATGTACCTGTTTAGTATTCTAGCTAATGTTAGCCTCAGAATCTGAAAATGAATACCTTATTCGTCCCACAAAGGGGAAATTTTCATTGGTTACAGCAAAAAGAGCTTAATATTACAGCCAACACACAAAAATAGATACAAGAATTACAATAGCTAGACATTTTTACTATTGCCTAGCCGCAATATAATCCACCTTGTCTCTTTTGTTTGGTTTTGTACTCAAGCTAGAAAAGTACCGAAAGTATAATCGACTTATTTACTCCTTTTTGCTCAGAAACAATACAGACAAACTGAGCTCTTGTCACTTATTTTAAAAAATGTTATCGTGTCCTTTCCCAGCTTTAAAAGTTTTGCCTAAACCTCACAGATCCTCTGGGCTTAGATCCCAGCTTGATGCGTAATTATGTTGTGAAAGGATGTTCGAGCAACCTCCTGTGAACAGACAGCCTCTCTGCTGCTTACAGCAGATACAAAGACGTCAAACTGAAAACACTGTTGGCTATCGCCTATTACACTTACATTGTGTGCTTTGTGTTCATGTGCCTACGCAGATGTTCTCCATTTCAACTGCTGAGAAAGTGATGCTTTTTTGTTCACGAATGCTGAGCTGACTGAGATTACAGAGTGCTTTAGTGTTCTTCTTTAAAGCAGCAGTGTTATGAAAGAGTCAGAGACTGACTCTCTGCCCCGCTCCCTCCTGGTTCCTCCGTTCTTCACTTAACATCCGTACTGCTAGTTCCTCCAGCAATGTTTTGTCAGTGTTGGCACTACACAAAATAACCAAGAAAAGCAAAGCACAGGCCGAAAGAATAGGCCTTTGCTTCCGGTGTTTTTGACTCTCTTTCAGTATTTTTTGTAATCTTCTGCGTCCAGACTCCTTTTAAATCTCTTTTTACATTACGTTTATTTGGAAAATACTGAATGTGCTTTTTCAAGGTCAGAGGTGCGTATAATAACAAAGGCCTAAGTGTATAACAGTGTATATGACAGGATGTAGAAGAAGAGAATCAGGACACATGGTTTTAGGTATATAATAGCTATGTAACAATAAATAACATGATGATTCAGACTCTACAGAGAAAGGCATATGACAAGCATGATCATGACGTGGGCCTTAGCTAATCTGAACAAAACATTGTATACTGCTTTGAACCGGTATTCTTCAATCTTGTGACTTGGGTAACACCCTCTCTTGGATATAAGCATGTGAAGGACACTGTTCGAAGAACTAGTTGTACCATGTGATGATTACAGTACTTCAAGTCTTGCATGGATAATAAATACATGAATCTTATTTTGAAACTCTAGCTGGTGATGAGTGAGATTTTTCTTACACAAATGACATTACACTGCACTTAGCTGATGCTTTAACCGAAGCAACATACAATAAGTGCATAAACCATAAATATTCAAATTATGGACAACAAGAACAGTGCTGACATATTCACTTCAAACAAGCAACTTCATTGTAAGTGCTGGTGGATCTTTTATTTGTTTCCAAAGGTTTGAGAGGTTGTATTCAGTTGTTCACAATAGATTCCGAAAGTATGACGAGTTTGAGGTGAAGCAAAATGTCCAAATCTAAATCTTACTTTTCGACTGCCCCTGAGTTTCACTATGTTCTGAATAGTCACTTTTTTTTTTACATGGAAATGGCTCAAAAGGCAGATTTTGCATTGTCAATCTTCTTCTATAGAGTTTCAAACAAAACAATTACACCTGCAATTTAGTGGACCTTTTTAATGGGAAAGCCTGATTTGTTTCACAAAAGCACTATCATTACATTTCACAGCAGGCTACTGCCATCCCATGAGGAACAGGAAACATTCAGAGATGCATTAATTTCTCCTGTTGTAAACATGTTGTACATTTGTGGAGACTTCCATTTACACACCATTCATTTTCATTGTAGTTTGGGCTCAAACAACACTAGCAAAGTGTCACTATAGCATTTAAATCACACTTCTCTGAGTCATTCAGAATAAAATGGGTACATGATGTATGAAAAAACCCTCAAAAAGTAGTGTTGCATCAGCTAGAACATAAGAGACAGAGAGCAGAAAACATCACAGGCTCTTTAAGGCTATTCCAGAGGAACATGCTTCCAATAACAATTGCTTAGAACATGACATTTCTGCATATAATGGCAATGTGTTGACGATACAATGTCCAAGAAACAGTGATGTGTACAGCATATTGTACTGGAATATATTTGGAGTGCACTGTTGAATGATACAAAAACCGAAGCAAGCATCCCACCATCCTGTTTTTCTGTAAACATATCAGCAGAAAATATTTGCCATGCAACCCTGAGCAAATTAGAATTTCTCGCTCTCATCCTCTCCTCTTTCTCCACCCACCCTTTCTGTCCTCCTACCATATGCATCCCAAAATGATCAGTGAGTCTCAGCTCCTGCTGGAGCCGCACACACGTTTTTCACTTTCCCCCACACACAGAAACCTGCACAATGCCTAATAGGATATCTGTATTCTCATTTAAAGCTGAGAACACTAGATCAATTCGTATTTGCTGGTATATTATTTTCTAACCTTTCTCTAAATGGCATGCAGTGGAGAAATACATTTCACACATGGACTCATATTAATCCACTGTGAGGCAATACATCCAATATAATACAAATGTTTGTTCTTGAATGGCTGCTTATTCTCCTGTAGTCTGACAACTTCTTCAGCAGAGCAGGATCTGAACAATAAAGATTAAATAGGATTTCAGCAGCTATAATCTTATTTCCACATCCCTCAGTTTGGGTGTTTTCATATCAGCGGTGCAATACTCTGCACTGTTCCCTGTCAATCACCCAATGCACACAGAAGGAAATAGAAGCAATCTCTCAAAGGCAAATTGCATTACCAAACCTGTCGTTGTTTTCATTGAAACAGCTCTTTTATTACATGTCCAGGCAACGAATGTCAAGATAACAGGCTGGATGTCATTTCCAATGGAAGCCGGTGCCATGAAGCTACAGAGTGACGCCCGGCAGTTGCTGCTGATTGACTCCATGTCTCCACAAATTCAAGTTGAGCGGGACTAAACTTTTTTCATCACTACAATGGCGCATTGAAATCAAATGCCTACCAATCATATCATTTTCATATAAAGTTATATTTTCTATTCCTTTGTAATGACATTAAAAAGTAAGAGCAACATTGAACTATTTATCTGGTCAGGGTTTGCCGATTCTTTCTTTGTCTCTAAAGTGTGAACTAAGCTTAAGGTATCATGTCATCTCCTCAAAGACAACATTTCTTTACTTTAAGTGACAGGGTCCTTTATGTGCACAATATTAACTGAGAAGTGTTCCTAAGATTGCAGAAACTGTGTTCCGTTTTCTCTCATTTTTTTCCCTAGTATTCTTAACCTGATGCACCAGATAAACTGTTTCACAGAAGCATCATCAACCTTGGAATCTGTTGCGAAAGGGTGCAACGTTTGCATAGAATCAAATCAAATAAAATACATTAATATGAGTTAACGTAAAATGATCAAATGAAAGTCTTGCAGCCACTGCGACACAGCCTCTTAGACACAGGAGACAGGACGTCCTCGGACATAAAGCCTGTGAAGAATCAGGCTCGTGATGAAGACTCAGGCTTGTGGTGAAGACATGATGAAGTCTCAGGCTTGTGATGAGGACATGTTGAAGACTCAGGCTTGTGGTGAAGACATGATGAAGACTCAGGCTCGTGGTGAAGACATGATGAAGACTCAGGCTTGTGGTGAAGACATGATGAAGACTCAGGCTTGTGATGAAGACATCTTGAAGACTCAGGCTCGTGGTGAAGACATGTTGAAGACTCAGGCTTGTGGTGAAGACATGATGAAGACTCAGGCTCGTGGTGAAGACATGTTGAAGACTCAGACTTGTGGTGAAGACATGATGAAGAACCAGTCTTATGATGAAGACATCTTGAAGACTCAGGCTCGTTGTGAAGACATGATGAAGACTCAGGCTCATCTCTGGCAATCCCTGTCAGGCCAACAGTCCATACCCCATCAAAGTAAACGTTACAAAAACATTGCCAAAGATGGAACGTCGTCCAATATTTCCTGGTGCACGTCAGACCATAATGCCTTGCACAGACTACACGACTTTCAAAGTCGTAGCCTACGATCGATTGCCAGTTCACACCACACAACTCGCTCGGGAGTCTTGAAGTCGTTGTGGTGTGCACACTACGTCATTGGTCGGCGACAGGGGGTCACACACTACACGATCCGTCACCAGGAGAAATCCCAGAGGAGTCTGTCTGCTCTCCAAACTACGTTTTCTCACGAAAACATGCGAGAAGTGACACAAGAAATGACACGATGGATTTCGATCGTTATTTTGTTTTACCTAGAAACTGTCAATAAGTTACTTAGCTTAAGCTTGTTAGCACATCAGCTAACGTTAACTTCAGTGAATTGTGTAGCCTAGCTACAACTTTACAGTTCAAAATCAGGTTTCAAACAGCTGTGTCGACTTGTGTTGGACAACGCTTCTTTTTTGAAAGTTGTGCAGCTCCTCCCCAGGGCTTTTCCTCACCCCGTTTCTTGCGCTCTCATTGGCTGTAGCTCGTCGGCACACCCATTACCAGGTACAACCCTTTTCACACTACAGGATTTGGACTCGCCGACAGGTCCAGATATTTAGCTTGGTATATGTGGGGGAGTCTCTTACCTCGCTAAGGTGCAATCATGTTTTCGTAAAGCACGTTAAACCACACTCCAGATGTTCCTTCTGACTCCTAGCTAAGGCAGTTAGCTTGTCCATTCCCATTAGTGATAGATATAACATCTGTCAGGCTTAGTTTAGCATTCAGGAGAAGAGCAAAATGTATTTTCTATCGAGAAAAGTGCTTTAATGTTGTTCTTTGCCCTTCTGCCTACTCTTCAGTTCTGATGCTATTTCAATCTCTGCTAACTTTTAGAGCTGCCATTGTTGTTTTGAACAAACAGTCTGTTTTGTCTCGCTTTGCTAAACTACGCTCCTGGTTTCTAGTAGCTTCTCGCAGTATGCTCAAACGCAATCTAGATGGGTGTTCATGTGATCTTGTGATCCTGCAGTTCTTCCAATATCTCATGAGGTTGCAGGAATCAGGCTGCCATACTAATTAGTAAAGGGTGGTTGTGGAAGGGCTGTAGCTTGTCAGTGTAACACAGTTGTATTGGCTGCCCCCTATAGCTACTTTATTTGACAAAATCTCTAACCTTCTATAGTTGCCATTTTTTTATATAATAGAAAAGGTAATTGCAATCTTAAAACCCATGGCTATCAGTCTGATGATGATAAGCCCCTGGGCTCAAAGTGCAAGACTTCATCATGAACAGAGAAGTTAATTGACGACAACCTGAAATAGACTTTTCCACACGGGTCCAGTTTTACAAATTCATTTAAAAAAAGACTGAATTGAATAAGATCCAAGGGTTTGTAAAATTATCTAGCTGGCAATACTAGTAAGGCCTTGTTAGAATAACACAGTCTTGAAGAAGCAAATACTGTATACTGTATGTACATTCCCTCACTAACATTTGTTTCTTTGTTAAGAAAGGTAGGCAAATGTTCTAGAATAGTTGTTTTTATTTAAGTTAAAGTTTATAATATACATTTACATCGGCAAATAAAGATGCTGTGTATTTAAATGCATGTCATTTAAAAAGCCACACAATCACATTATCATTCACCATTCCCCTTGTTCAGACCTGGAAGCCATCTTGTGCCTCAAGGGGGACAACGCTGCTGCTTATATGTGTTCTGAGTAGGTGGAGTCTTGGCTGTGGTTGGTCTAAAATGTGTGTGATGTAAGGTGTGCCAATTAAGTTAAAAACTACCCATTTTTGTTAAGATCTCGTTTGTTTTGAATGTACAGTGTTTTGTAAGGTCAGATAATGAATGTACTTAGGCCTCGAGGATTTTGTTAAATGTTGAAAACAATGTTTATTTTTGTTTAACTCTTCATACCCTTTCAGAGCCACGGCCCGATTGGCCAGCCTAGTTTGGGAAGGCGGGAAAACAGCTGTAAATGACTGGGAAGAGAAGGGAGAGGGGGCATTTGTTTGCTGGTTGGTGAAAGAGCAGCACCAGTGGAAAGAGCGTTTGACGTTATGCAATTTATGTTCCAGTTCTTGTGAAAGGCTAGGAATTAAAAGGGCCTGGTTTTTGGTTGAAGGAAAAACTTTTCTTGTTGTGATGTTTTTTCACCTGCACCTCACATTGCGGCAATGTCTGTTAAAATGTTCTAATTTCCGACTTTTCATCAACAGTCCATAGCTCACAAATGCTTCATTCTCAGGCAAAACCCTTACCTTGCAGCAAGGTTCTGCAGGTCAATTCAAAATAAACTAGCTGTCACATTTTTAAAATCCACATTAATAACAAAAGTTCCTACAGTCAAGTCACCATTTCTCCTCAGGCTCTAACTGCAGCATTCTCATTAAACATTTGAGAGGAGAAGCTGTTGGCTTTTTTGCCACTACGGTGTTGTGTGACCTGCACAGGAGGACTGCCTGTGACTGTTTACCTGGCATATGCTTTTTTTCCAAAATCCTGCTGAACTGTGTCAGTTTGGCTCTGTAGTGTTTGTAAGACCTCGACAGAGAGTGGGTGGTGGGCTGTATTTGTGCTGACAGAACTCTATGTGTCGCTGACGGGGGAGAGAGTGATTATTCTGGAGTGTCCGCTGGCAGCCTTCTTCCACTTCTTTCCCCTCCTCAGGCTCTGCTGTGTATTCCTCCTGGTGACATAGAATATATAGCCCTGCTTGCCAAATGGCCTTGGCTGCAGTTGCAGTGCTGGAGAGAAGTCACACACAAGACTGATACCCTGAAATTCATGTCATTATGGGCTTGGCTGAAATCTAAGTTTAGATTTTTATAAAAGCCCTGTAATATGGTGGCGACAATTTGTTTCCTTTATGTCAATCAAATAACCATACACTCTCCATACCCAACTCTATGTGAAGTAACGGGTTGCATTTAACCGGATTATGCTCTCTGACTGTTGTGTGTGCTTATGCAAACAGCAGTTCAGAGTATTCGGCCTTCTTGGAGACCCTGAAAATAGTCCTGTACGGGGCTCCTGAAGGGGACTCCTTAGTCTTGCTGGGAGACTTCAAAGCACAGGTGGGCAATGATGGAGACACTTGGAGGGGCGTGATTGGGAGGAACGGCGCCCCTGATCTGAACCGCAGTGGTGGTTTGTAACTGGACTTCTGTGCTAGTCATGGATTGGCCATAACAAACACCATGTTCGAACATAAGGATGCTCAAGTGTACGTGGTACCAGAGCACCCTAGGCAGAAGGTCCATGATCGATTTTGTTGTCGTATCATCGGACCTGAGGCCGCATGTTTTGGACACTCAGGCGAAGAGAGGAGCGGAGTTGTCAACTGAACTCCTGAACCCGACAACTCCACCCTCTATGTTAGAGGCGGAGCTGGAGTATGAAGGGGGATCAACTGCAATCTCACTGAGGTAGTCAAACTATTCCACAGTGGCAAAGCCCCGGGGGTGGATGAGCTCCGCCCAGAAATGCTGAAGGCTCTGGGTGTTGAGGGACTGTCATGGTTGACACGTCTCATCAACATTGCGTGGAAGTTGGAAACAGTACCGAAGGAGTGGCAGACCGGGGTGGTGGTTCCTCTTTTTAAAAAAGGGGGATCAGAGGGTGTGTGCCAATTACAGAGGCATCACATTACTCAGCCTCCCCGGGAAAGTTTACTTTAAGGTGCTGGAAGGGAGGGTCCGGCGGATTGTCGAACCTCAGATTGAGAGGAACAATGCAGATTTCGTCCTGGTCGTGGAACGACGGACCAGCTTCTCACTCTCGCAAGGATCCTGGAGAGGGCCTGGGAGTACGCTCATCCGGTCTGCATGTGCTTTGTGGATTATGACCGGGTTCCCAGGGAGATACTATGGGAGGTGCTGCGGCAGTATGGGGTGAGGGGGTCTCTACTCAGGGCCATCCAATCTCTGTACTCCCAAAGCGAGAGCTGTGTCCGGGTCCTCGGTAGCATGTCGGACCGATTTCCGGTGAGGGTTGGCCTCCGCCATGGCTGCGCTTTGTCACCAATCCTGTTTGTGATATTCATGGAGAGGATTTCGAGGCATAGTCATGGGGGAGGGGGTCTGCAGTTCGGTGGGCTAAGGATTGCACCACTGCTTTTTGCACTTGATGTGGTCCTAATGACTTCATTGGTCTGTGACCTTCAGCACTCACTGGATCGGTTTGCGGCCGAGTGTGAAGCGGCTGGGATGAGGATCAGCACCTCCAAATCTGAGGCCATGGTTCTCAGCAGGAAACCGATGGATTGTCCACTCCAGGTAGGGAATAAGGCCTTACCCCAAGTGAAGGAGTTCAAGTATCTCGGGATCTTGTTCTCGAGTGAGGGAACAATGGAGTGTGAGAATCGGAGCAGCGGGAGCGGTACTGCAGTCGCTTTACCGCACCATTGTGACGAAAAGAGTCTGTCTACTGGGCCATCTTCGTTCCTATCCTCACCTATGGTCATGAAGGATGGGTCATGACCGAAAGAATGAGATCGCGGATACAAGCGGCCGAAATGGGATTTCTCCGCAGGGTGGCTGGCATCTCCCTTAGGGATAAGGTGAGAAGTTCAGTCATCCGGGAGGGACTCGGAGTAGAACCACTGCTCTTTCGCGTTGAAAGGAGCCAGTTGAGGTGGTTCGGGCACCTAGTGAGGATTCCACCTGGGCGCCTCCCTAGGGAGGTGTTCCAGGCACGTCCAGCTCGGAAGAGACCGAGGGGTAGACCTAGGACCAGGTGGAGGGATTATATCTCTTCGCTGGCCTGGGAGCACCTTAGAATCCCCCAGTCAGAGCTGGTTGATGTGGCCAGGGAAAGGAAAGTTTGGGGCTCTCTGCTTGAGCTGTTACCTCCGCGACCCTGACGGAAAAGCGGGAGAAGATGGATGGATGGATGATAGATGTTCTCAGGATACAAAAAATTCAATAAGATTACATTGTCAGTAAAAACCTTGCATGTGTTGTAAAGGATCAGATGTTATCTCTCCTCTGTCAGCTGTTCTGTTCTGTAGGCTAATACTTGAATGTGAATCTATACACCTACTGCCTGAATCTGCTTTATGGTTTCACTTTCCTATATGTATATGTTCATAAAATAGTGTGTGTGAGCTTAACTGTGTGTGTTAAACTAAAACGCAGCATTCTCTGTCAGTTCAGATTTTATTTCTGTTTTTTAAACTGTGGTATGTGCTCATGTGTATCAGGGTTTGTCTTTTGACTGCTTTTTTTACAAGTAACTTAAAGTTGTAACTTATTGAAAGTAACCCTCCCTACATTGAATGTGTATATCATCATATTTTAAGTATGTGATTATTGTCATAGGCCTTGATTCAATGCTTTATCTTCTGAAGGTTGTGAATGGTATTTTTAGGAATTGTTTGGCATTACATCGGTCAGTTTTACTGGTATTGAATGTGGGTTTTGGCAGATTTAGTGCAAAATGTGCTGGTGCCAGCCCATTTCTTCAATTCATCAGTCTGCTCAGAAAGAAAAAATGAAGTTGGAAATCCAGTCAGAGGAGAGACAACAAAATAAGATATGAGCTGTAGCAGAGACTTCATGCCTCGTTAACTCGGGGAGTTTAGCCGACAGATGCTTTGTTTCGGTGGAGGTGTAAGCTGTTTTAGTTTTAGTTTTTTTTACAGAAATAGGAAGAGTTGTTAAGCAGCTTTATCCTTGTTTCACAGCTCACTCCAGCATCTGTAATTCCACTCCGACCTCTGTTTGTCTTGTTGGGACATTGGCTTGTAATGGAGTTATAAAGAATTTAACTGCTCTCTGCCAAGGTTGTATTCAGTAATGCCTGTTCTCCAAAATGAGATACTTAGGTACTCATGCCAGACGCATCCATCTTGGTGATACGTGTAGCATTTGTGATCAACATTTTAGTACTGATAAAAAACAGACACGACTTTTACAGTGATTGAGAGCGCCTGTCTAACGCCATTTGAATGATAATGCTGGGGTTTTTCTAAAAGTGCAGATATGTCAAGGCATCAGAAAATCCCCATAATACTGAATAAATAAGGGTTATTTAAGATCACTGCTGCTTTATATTTCCATTCTATAATGCCAGTATACACAACTTGGATGTAGTATGTGCCAAATGTTTCCCATACTCTTTGACACCTGCTTCTTACTATAAACACTCAGAAGAAATATGTAGATATCCTATTTTTTTTAGATAATCATAAAGTCAAGTCTTCCTATTGATGCCTTTCTACAATTTGAGGAAGGAGTAGCCAAAATTAATCCAGAAGCTTCTCGTCAAGTTAACAGCGTTTATGTATACAATGATATGATGATATGATAGGTCTACAAAGGAAGGTCTCTCCTATTCACTTAAGTAGTTTCTCTGTCTCACAGATCCACAGAAATAAGCCACGTTGTCTGTTTACAATCATCTGTTCTACCCTCCCGCTTGGAGGTGTAGTCTTCTCCCATTGGTAGGCGGGGGGTATCGGCCTCTTGTCTGCGAATTAGGCGTGTCCAGGCCTCTTAACACATTGCAGCTTCACTCAGATCTTCAGTCACCCTCAGAGAGAGAGAGGCGAAACCAAATAACATTGACGCAACACTTCCTTAGCTAGGCAAATGACATAATTAGCACATAGTAACATTAGATATATTGATTATTCTCACACTATGCCATATTCACCCTATTCTCCATGGTTACAAGGGCGGAGCCATCTTGTTTATTTTGTGCTAGTACTTCCGGTGGAACAGCTGAGGCGTTCGCTAACATTAAAAGCAAGGGCAAAAAGAAGTCAGGTAAAATGACGAGTATAATTTGTGCAGTCCGTGGTTGCCATAACAATTGGAGAAAAAGAAGATTGTCTCTTCAGCAAGAGTGTTTTACTCACGGGAAGAAGCGAATTGAATGCTGTGGGCCATCGTTTCATCTATATCCGCCTCCTAGCGTTGAGGAAGACCGGCGTCTTTGGCTGAGGGCACTTCACTTAAAAAAAACTCCAAAAAGACCCTATGTCTGTTCGTTTCATTTTGTGGATGGTAGACCTACTACCCAACACCCGTATCCCGAGAAATGGCTTGGGTATGAAGCTCCGGTGCGACGTCCGCGACGACAGCTTGTTAGGCAATCAGGTAAGTTCTCAGAACATACTTTGCCATAACGCGAGTTAGTAGCTGTGGTAACATTCTGTTATCGACTGCTTGTCAACACAGTTTTAAACGATTGTAGTTTAGGAGTAAATGTTTTCAAAATAGTGTTAACCTTAGTTAAGCCATGACAACACGGATACATCTTAGTTTTAACTGAGTCATTATTTTCATAGAGGCATCAACCAGCAATGCTGCTGAGGCTGAGCCTGAGCTCGAGCCGGAGGGTGATGGACATCGCGACATCGGAACGCAGTGGGAGGATCAATGCATGACCGATCACAACTATGCTGCAAGACCTTTACTTCACCAACCTCTGCTGTGTGACCAGGCAACCCTCAGCGAGCACTGCAAAATATCAAGAGCTTGTGCGAAATGACAACCTGAGCCTACTTTACACTGGGTTGCATCTGGATGCTTTCACCTCTTTGGCTGATGACCTAACCCGTGATTTCTCTAACAGCTCTCATATTCATCCGTGGGATCAGGTCTTAATGACTCTCATGAAGCTTCGTCTGAACCTACTTCAACAAGACATCGCAGAGAGGTTTCAGGTGTCACAGCCCTTTGTCAGCAAGGTAATTTCTTTCTGGTTAGAGGTCATGGAGGAGAGGATGCGGCTTTACATCCCTTGGCTACCCAGGGAGACTATTAGGGCAACAATGCCACAGTGTTTCAAAGAGCATTATTCATTAACCACCTGTGTCATCGACTGCTCTGAAACGCCCCTTCAGAAGCCCCACAACCTTGATTCCAGAGGGGAGTCTTACAGCCACTACTATGGACAAAATACCATCAAGTTCCTGGTAGCAATTGCACCTTGTGGCCTTATCATGTTCGTGTCACCTGCATATGGAGGAAAGTGCAGTGACAAGTTCATCACTGCAAATTCAGGTTTTCATTTTCAAATCGCCGTACATCACAGGGGGCCATCTCCTCATGTCGTCCATCCACTCTTTTATTTGACTAGGGTGTTGTAAAATTTCACCTCCACTACTACGAACAGCATCGCTTGTCTCTGCCCAGGTAACATCCATCTTAAAGGTCACACTAAAGGTTAGGTTACACTAGCTAACCGGAACTAGCTGACCGGAAGATCATACACAAAGCGGAAGAAAAAAGCCGTTAAAAATGGGCGGGGCGTAATAGGGTGAATAGTGGGACAATAGTATGAAAATGTTTCACATACTGTACATAATTCATTAGTTACATATGCATTTAAAGTGGTGTTGTCGACATTTTTGTATTACCAATGGGTTAAATATGTTATATGACAGCTATCACTAATAGTGATAAGTACTATTTAGTTTGTTGGCTCAAAAAAGTCAGGAAAATACACAATGGCGTCATGACGTGGCTCATACAGGGCTCTGGTCATTTGAAGAACAAACTGGTTGGCAGTTGGTTAAACATTGCGAACCAATATTCAACCAAACTAGCACCAGCACGGGACGGGAACAAACTTTTTCCGATGAAAAAGGAGATGACTGTAAGATTCCTCTCCACAAACATCAGACTGCAGAAGTTAAGACTTGCTGATGAACATTTGCGGGCATGATATGCATTCATTAAAAATGGCACACTTGCTGCACTTTAGCACTTTTAACATTGGGACTTCTTCAGAAGAACGCCAAATGTGTCGTTGGTCATATTGTAATTCATACAGGTAACTAAAGCAGAGTAAAATAAAAGTTTATCAGAATGCTACTGCTTCTACTATCTATTCATTCATAGAATAACTGAGGATGGTTTTCAGCTCCTCTTTCAACAAAATACTTCTTTCATCTTAGTTCCCGGTATGTCTTCTGCTTAAACATCTTTCCAATTATATCAACAGTATTCATGTTGAATTGATCCTGACAACCCAAGAAATTTAAACATCATCAGTCATTAAAGAAGAACAAATATCATACCTTTTGTTCAAACGCACAAAGTTTGTTTTCAGATATCTTATGTTTCTTGACCCATTTAAAAAGATGCAAGAGGGAGACATAATATAATTGGCTGCGCAAAAGTAGGTCAGCCATTGAGCTTTGAAGAGTCAATTTATGGTGTTTTGGAGCCATAAAAACTAGCTTCTCTTCATCGCAAACTTTCTAGATGTTTTCCTTCTTTAGCTTTGATGAGCCCATGTTCTAAAAGGAGAATCTGTTCGATGGTGTTCGTGGTGTTGAGGAAAGATCACATGCAAACATCTCTCAGGAGATGGACTCCCAGAAAGACGGGAGTATGTTACTTGAAACGTGGTGTGAAGAAAATGCTAACCGTCTCCAGTGTGGGGTAGCCCATTAGCAACATTAATTAGCTTACATGTCTGGCTGGAAAAATGACATTAAAAACGATGTGATGCTGCAGTATTCTAAACTTAATCTGGAACAGGAAGGATTACAAACTATCAAACATTTCTCGTCTCTTCAGAATTAGATTCCTTTATTAGACCTGTAGCGGGGACATCACAGTGTTACAGCAAAAGTGGCATAGCAGGTAAAAAAGGCAAGGAATAATAAAGAGTAAGCTAATTTAATATAGAGAAATAGCACACAAGTATCATATCAAAATTAAGACAAATAAGTACACAACCAGGGCTACAAATGAGAAGCAGCGATATGAAAACAAAAGTGACATGAGTAACATGTTAAGGTGTTGAGACATCATGAAACATTTTTGGGACAATTATAAAAATGAATGTTTTTACATAAAAGTGATTATTGCATTGTAACATAAAAATAATAAATGAAATCTTCTTTTATTCTTTAATTTTTCATATTTTTTACTTTTTTAATAGGTTTTGACTTTTATTATTTAGTTAACCGTTTTATTAGCAACATTCCCTTTTAAGTTGGTCATTTTTTATCATTTGACCTTTATTATTGTTATTAATTATTTCATTTGAATTATTATCTTATTTGGGTTTTTTATTTTTATTGTTTTATAGGTTTTTATATTGTATCATGTTGATTGGTTTCATCTTACTTTATTTTACCTAGAAGGATCACAATTTATTTTATTGTTGTTTTGTTTTGTATTATCATGCATTTTACCTGCTGTTATGCTGCATACAAGTTTTTAATGTTAAACTCTTGCTGTGTTTTAAATTGTGATGTGTGCGTATTACTGCCATTATTACTACAGACTTCAGCTGGCTGAACATGCGAGTAAGGATGGTTCCTCCTCCTTATTATCCATCTTCTTTTTGTGGCGTTGCAGGAAAAACAGCCGCTGTGTCCTGCGGCAGAGTTTGTACTGAGAGATTATACAGGGATCCTTTCTGGCGTTTGACAGGGCTTTGTAGTCTCCCACACATTTCTTGGTAATATGGCAGACTTGCTAATCTGACATGGTGTACACCCCTGTCACCTGATCACTGGCAGAATCCTGATATTAAAAAGACAGCAGCCCGATGTGAGGGAGACAGACGGTGAAAGAGAGCGACAAAACATACGAGGAGAGGGAAAAAATGGAATGAATCCCCAGACAGATGGTGCATGCATGAGAGATGAGCGATGCAAAGCAATGAGTTTTACACTGGGTGCAAGCAGACAGACTTGAACTCATTCATTATACTGAAGTGATGAGGCTTAACTCCAGTTAAAAGCCCTTATAAACTTTATATAATATGTGATGCGCAGCGTAAAGCGAGCATTTTTTGAGGATTAATTATTATGACAACTTTAGATTTCCAAAGTACATTAAGGATTCTCATTCATTTCACTTCCTTATAGAAACACTGAGACCCTGCAGTTTGCACAAACATAAAACTATTTTTCTGGGTTTTTACTGCTTGCTCTTAGAATTCCACAAAGCAGTTTTCTTAGCCTGTGTTGACATTAATAATGGATTTTCAGATGAGAAAAAAAAAGAAGAAAGAACATTAAAATAATAAACACTTCCATCTTCGTCCCAAGATGTTTGAAGAAAAAGAAAACACAAGGAAGTACGAGACATATCACATCAGAAACAATCCTGAAATCCCCATAGAACAAAGAAGGGACAGCTCACAAACAATACAAATCTCATTATGCATTTTTCACTCTGTTTAAAAAACGAACTAATGCCTGAGCAGGAAGCGACCGGCTTACCAACAAGTCAGGAGGGGCTGGAGAACTGTGCCTTGCGTCTCCTTCTAGGAAGCTTGGACATCTGGCGTAGGCTTTGCCGACCTCCCAAGGCCAGATGGGATCCCAGAACAGGATCTTGAACTGGAAGTAAGGCAGGAGCAGGAGGAGATAGGAATAAACAGGGGCTGAAGTAGGGGCTGACACTGGTGCAGGCTGGCAATCAGGAGTCATACACAAATCTTGTAGCAGGTCAGGCAACAAGATCTTAAGCCCCGGCTCATTATTCACCTCCTGGCGAGCCTTCTGAAGAGCAGCATGCTTGACCTCCGGTCGCTCTTCCATTCTCCAAAAATACACGTAAGAGGTTAAGACAAATCATATAGTTCCTCCTCTCAAAGCACTGCTGGGTCGATTGTGGTCACTTCACAAGGTCAGGGTTTGGCAGGAAGTTTGACCCAAGAGCCGTAGAAAAAACAAAATGCCAGGTAGATTTAACAGAAAGTGAGCTTTGTTTACAAAAGCTGAAGAAAAAAAGAGAAACTGAAGATCTACACACCAGGGAGCACGATGAACAAAATCAGGAACGTTGACGGGAACGACAACGAGAAACCGACAAAGAACACAAGGAAAGACTGGCCTTTATAACACACAAGAATAATCATGGAGACAAGACACAGCTGGAAAGGGAAGGCAGAAACACAAGGCCAGCAGGTGAACACAATCAGACAATCAAGGGAAAACTAAAAGACAGGAAGTAAAACCAGACCAGACACGAGGAGGAAATACATTTCAAAATCAAACCAATAAAACCCCTTTATTTATGTGAGAGAGCCAGACCACAATGTGATCACAGCTGTGGCTGGTTATGCCTAGCTGAGGATTGGGAGCTGAAACACTTCCTCGAGATGGCCACAGCCATGGTTGGAGCTACAATTTGCTACACTTGGCTGTGCTTGTGCTTAATTGGCTGTGCTTTGTCATGCAATAACTGTACCTATGCTTTGGTGTAGCTGTTGCTGTGTCTGCTTTTTTATATGATCTGAGTTAGGTGAAAGTTTGGCTGTTTTAATGGCTTTGGCTAAGGCTCTTCTATTCTAAGCTGTAATTGACAGCCAGATCAGCTTTTGCTCTGCTATTTTGGTCAATGCAGCTATTTAAGGGATAAGAAGGTTCCAAAAGACATAGAATAGGCAGCTAGAATTCTCGGCATGTTCTTATGACACCCTACTTACTGAACTTGTGCTCTAGGGTGATAATAATATCATAAATATAAGCCTCTAGCAGACTGCCCTGTGTCTTTCTTTTCTCTTCCTGTCATGGAGTCAAGTAAATTGGGAGCCAAATGGAGTACAAGCGAGCTTTACTAAAAGGTAGAGTTGGTACCCCCCCAAAAAAAGGGTAATTAGCAAACAAAATGAGGAAGCTGATGAAACTTGGGAAGCTGAACTCCACCAGGGAAGACAATGACAGGCAGGTGTGTATAGAGAATGGACTAATTACATTGATAAGACACAGCTGGAGAGGGCAGGCGAAGACACAAGGGCAGCAAGGAGATCAGACACAGGTGTAAAGAATCAGGGCAGGATGAACAATTAATGAGGCGGAAAAAAAACACAGAGACAGGAAGTAAAACAAGACATGACAAAAAGAGAAAATGCATTGAAAAAACAGCAGGAAACGTGAAATGCTAAAACCAAAATAATGACCCCAGCCTTGCTCCTCTGTCTTTGTGTCTGTTTGTGTTGCCGTGGTTGTGGCTGACTCTTTTGCAAATGCCCTTTTCTTCTCCTTATGTTTCCACGCCGATGGAGCGTTACAGTGATGTCATATTTTGTGGGCCATTATGGAAGATAGCAACGTAAGAAGTCCATCCACACAAAGCAATTGGATTTCTTCTTTGAATTTCTTCAAATTGCAGAAGAATAAGATTTAAGGCAAACACATGTTCATGATACTTATCACCTTTTGTATAGAGGGAGAATCTCCTCACATTAAAAGCACTGCGTGGTTTTTGAAAGGTAAATGCTAAAAGCTAACAGAATGCTAAAACAAACTACATCAGTTTATGGTTACCAAATATCTTATTTTAGGCCTTTAACCACAAAAAGGTGTGAGGCGAGGGAACTGGAAGTGGTAAAACGCTATGTATTTTATTTCCGGGTTTCTGCACTCATTGCTGCACCACTATAACTTGTTTACTTGTGTCCCATGATAATCTAAGCCCAGGTCCGGACTGGCCATCCGGAGCACCGGGAGGTTTCCCGATAGCCTGGCCTGTTAAGTGGCCTGCTGGCCTGAGGATTTTTTTAATGTATTATGAACTCAACGCTGCTCAAATATGGGTCTGCTTCACAAAGGGTGACTGGTAGAAGAGTTGGGACCGAAGCTGATGGATGACTTCTATCAAAATGAGATTAATTCTCAGAAGAGTTTTCCCACTCGTTCACTGTGGTTTACATAAGAATATACACAATATTTCACTTTTGAGTTTTAATCATCTCTGAATCAAACCTGGCAAACCAGCACATGAAATCCTGTGCTGGTGTATTTATTACATTGTGTTGTACAGGTATGTAAGTTTTTTTTGATGTGGCCTGCCGACATGGCCACTGTCAAACCAATCATAAATTGTCCCAGTCCGGCCCTGTCTGAGCTTGCAGTATTCCCCTCAAATGTTTCCTCCTCCACAGCCAGCGGTTTTCCTGGATCTTGACCCTGCAACAAGACCTCAACAACACCCGTTTAGACTCATAGTCCCGGTTAGGGTCCTCTCCTGAATGCTCTCTAATTGTTTTTGTCTTTATTATAATGTACATCTTACAAAGAAACCATGCACTCCAATTAGAGAGCAATAGACTTGCTGCTTATATGGGATCAACAAAACCCACATGCTTTATTGCCAAAGCAAAAACTAGAGGTTGGAAGAAGGATGTTCTCTTATTGGGCTTGTCAGTGGCGTATCAAAACAGCCTTCACCTCTAGAGTTGGCTGGATATAGTATTAAAAACTAGAAGATGTGACGATTAAGATACCTTGGTAAAAATGATATAGTTCATCTATTTTATACAAGGTGGGTTCCCCTAGCATAAGTGACTTTGAAGGCACTATTGTATGCAAATTAGTTTGTGCATGTTGGAAAGGATATTAGTTCAAGTTCAAATCGCATCGTCAGCAGCGGACAATTATCACAGCTAAAGCTACAGCTATGGCTATTTAGTTTGTCTTTTTGGCAATCAGAAGTGACACAAGAGGGCGAGATAGGGAAGCCAATTTTTTTTTCATTTCATTTCATTTTATTTGTTCCGCTCATGATGGTGCACAACATAAGAAAGAAAAGAAAAGAAAATTAAATCACATTCAAAACACAACTCTATGCACATTCCATGAGCGAAAAGGAGCAGGGAGAAGAATACATCTTATTGTGCCTGCCCCTTACTCAAAACATAAGTAAACAATCAAAATACATGGTCTGTCAATTATAGTTACTTAGAACAAATACTTACAGTAACGTGAGAGAAGAAACAAGCGACATACACAGTAATTCATAATAATAATATCAACTAAGGAAACAGATTACCTGCCACTTCATAAAGTTTAGTTACTCTTTTTTTATACATCTTCTTGAACTGAAAAATATTTATACAACCCTTTAAATCATTCTGTAGACAATTCCACAGTTTGACTCCAACCACACATCTGCTTTAAAGTAGTCTGTGCATACTGATGCTTAAAATGAAATGTCCTTCTTCGGTCCTCATCCTCTGAACTAAAACCAAACCATTTTTGTAAATGTTCTGGTAATACTTTGCTTTTTGCCCTGAATATAACTAGTAGTGTCTGGACCTCAACTAAATCCTTAAGTTTCAAAAGTCCTGACTTGATAAACAGACTATTTGTGTGTTCTCTAAAGTCCACTTTATGAATAGTTCTTAGTGCTCTTTTCTGTAACATAAACAATGGATTTATATTACTCATGTACTGTACGTGTTGCCCCACACTTCCACACAACAACTCAAATATGGCAAAACTGATGAGCAGTACAGAATTCTCATTGCCTTGTAATCCAACACACACTTTGCTTTATTCAAAACAGAACTATTCTTTGACACCTTTTTTTTACATGTGCTATATGTGATTTCCATGTCAATTTCTCATCCCTCACACCCAAGAACCTAAATTCAGACACTCTTTCAATACAAACTCCATCTATTGACAGTGAAACATTTTCACCCTTTTCATATTTTAAGTTTGGCCATTTAATTTACAATGCTTTCTGCTAAAATCTCTAAATCATCTCCTGAAATAAAGAAATTGGTGTCATCTGCAAACAACCAAAACTGCAGTATCTTTGATATCTCACATATTTCATTGATATACAAAAGAAAATGTTTAGGCCCCAAGACCGAGCCCTGTGGAACTCCACATTCAATGTTCATACTCTCAGATGTTTTACCAGCAAGCTCTACGTATTGTTGTCTGTTATCTAAAGAGCTACTTCACCAGTTTAGAACTATTCCTCACACACCATATGAATGTCATTTAGAAATTAAGATGGTATGATCTATAGCATCAAATGCTTTTTTCTAAATCAATAAATACGCCTATTGTGTATTTATGACTTTATATTGCTGTTGTAATTTCTTCTGTTATTTTCATTAATGCTAAAGCTGTAGATCGGTTTGCCCGAAAGCCATACTGACTCTCATTCAATAAACTATTCCTTTGTAACTACATTTTGTACAAACAGTTTTTCAAGCAAAGACACAGATCTGTAGTTAGTAAAGCTGTGTTTATCTCCCATTTTAAAAAGTGGAATAACCTTAGCTATTTTCATTCTGTGTGGAAAAGTACCTTTATTAAAATAAAGATTGAAAATATAGCTTAGTGGTTTGGTCATACAGTCAGTAATCTTTTTCACTATAATCATGTCGATCCCATCACTATCAGATGATGTCTTATTTGGGGATTTTGCTACAATTGATCTCATTTCCATTTCACTCACTTCTCCGAGAAACATGGACTGCAACACTTTATTTCTCACATTCCAGCCACTCTCTATTTGCTCATCCTCATGTTTTTTTTATAGAGTTTGCAAGATGAGGCCCAACATTTACAAAAAAGAATTGAATTAATTTGCCACTTCATTCACGTTTTTTATTTCCTTATTATTGTCGTTAATGAAATAACTGGACAGACCTGTGGACACGGGTTCATTTCCTATTACATTGTTTAGAATTGTCCAAGTGCCTTTGATATCATTTGTAATTTCTTTTAACTTCTTATTATAATACTCTTTTTTGTTTGTCTCAATATACATATCAACTTATTTTTATAAACCTTGTATTGTTTTTCAGCAGTATTTGTTCTAAATTTAATGAAGTCTCTATAAAGTGTATTTTTATTTTTGCATGCATTTTGCAAGCCCTTTGTCATCCAAGGCTTTTTATTGGAACTATATTTTTTATATTTACATAGCATTGTCGGACAGTGTTTGTCATACAGTGAAAGGTAGATCTTTAGAAATGCCTCATAAGCAGCATGTACCTCTTCTACATAAGCTCCTTTCCACTCTTCTTTTAAGAGGTCATTTCTGAACTTGTTTATTGTTTCATCAGTTCTTACTCTTACATATCTATTGCAGTTTTCCTCCTTCTTTGTCTTTATTTCACAATCATAGATTACAAATACAATTAAACGGTCACTTATGTCATTTATTAACAGCCCACTTTTAACAGTGTTCTCCATGACATTTATAAAAATATTGTCAATTAATGTTGAAGAAGTGGAGGTTGTTCTGCTGGGCTTGGTGATCAATGGGTACAGCCCTCTGCTGTATAATGCATCCATGAAGTCTGAAGTAGTTTTATGTTTAGATACATTAAAGAGGTCAATATTAAAATCACCACACATTATACATGTTTTACTTTCATTTAGCCTATTCATTAATACTTCCAAACTGTCTTTAAATGTTTCAACTTTTGACCCTGGCGTTCTGTATACACAAGTCACAACAATATTTCTCATCCTTTCCATTTCAATTTCCACAGTTATGCATCCCATTAAATCTTCAATTACTATTGTCATATGTTCAACAGGTTTACATTTCAAGTCCCTATCCACATAAAGCGCCACACCCCCTCCCCTCTTGTTGGTTCTGTTGATATAATGTAACTCATAACCCTCAATATGAAAATCAATACCTTTCTCTTGATTTGACTACGTCTCAGATAAGGCTATCAGTTTGAATTTGCTTTTACATGTATTCAAATTGTAATGAACTTAACCCGGACAGGGAGGACTCAAATGCGCTTCTCAAAGAAATGTATTGTTAACAAAAAAACGCTCCCAAGGGAGGATAAAAATACAACCAAAAAACACTCACTTGAGGGAGAGATTAAACATTCAAAAAAACAGAACTCAAAACTTGTTTTTTTAAGGCTCACAGACTGGACCTGGAGACAGACAAAAATGAACTGACAACAAGACAAGGGAGACAAGGACTATTTGAACATGAGGGTAGGGAGCCACAGGTGGAACCAATCAGGGGCGGGGTTTGACAATCACAATGGAGAGAAAGCACACAAAGGACCGATGAAGCCATTAGGACCACATCATCTGCAAAAAGCAGTAGTGCAATCCTTAGCCCACCAAACTGCAGACCCCCCCCCCCCACGACTACGCCTTGAAATCCTCTCCATGAATATCACAAACAGGATTGGTGACAAAGCGCAGCCCTGGCGGAGGCCAACCCTCACCGGAAATCGGTCCGACATGCTACCGAGGACCCGGACACAGCTCTCGCTTTAGGAGTAAAGAGATTGGATGGCCCTGAGTAGAGAACCCCTCACCCCATACTCCCGCAGCACCTCCCACAGTAACTCCCTGGGAACCTGGTCATACGCCTTCTCCAAATCCACAAAGCACATGTAGACCGGATGAGCGTACTCCCAGGCCCCCTCCAGGATCCTAGCGAGAGTGAAAAGCTGGTCCGTCGTTCCACGACCAGGACGAAAACCGCATTGTTCCTCTTCAATCTGAGGTTCGACAATCGGCCGGACCCTCCTTTCCAGCACCTTAGAGTAAACTTTGCGGGGAGGCTGAGTAATGTGATGCCTCTGTAATTGGCACACACCCTCTGATCCCCCTTTTTAAAAAAAATGGAACCACCACCCCGGTCTGCCACTCCTTCGGTACTGTTCCGACTTCCACGCAATGTTGATGAGACGTGTCAACCATGTCAGCCCCTCAACACCCAGAGCCTTCAGCATTTCTGGGCGGATCTCATCCACCACCCTTTGCCACTGTGGAGCTGTTTGACTACCTCAGTGACTTCCCCCCATGAGATTGGAATTGATCCCCCTTCATACTCCAGCTCTGCCTCTAACATAGAGTGCGGAGTTGTCGGATTCAGGAGTTCCTCAAAGTGTTCCTTCCACCGCCCTAACACACTATCAGTTGAGGTCAACAGCGTCCCATTCTTACTGTACACAGCTTTGATGGTTCCCTGCTTCCCCCTCCTGAGGTGTCGGACGGTTTTCCAGAACAACTTTGGTGCCGACCGAAAGTCCTTCTCCATGGCTTCTCCGAACTTCTCCACACACCGCTGCTTTGACTCGGCCACGGCTGAGGCTGCTGCCCTTCGGGGCCTGTCGATACCTTGCAACTGCGTCAGGAGTACCCAGGGATAACAAATCCCGGAAGGCCTCCTTCTTCAGTCGGATGGCTTCCTGACCACCGGTGTCCACCAAGAGGTTCGAGGGTTACCGCCCCTTGAGCCACCTAAGACCTTGAGACCACAGCTACCCACCGCAGCTTCGGCAATGGAGGCTTTGAACACCGCCCGCTCTGGTTCAATGTCCCCAGCCTCCACAGGGATGCCTGAAAAGCTCCACCGGAGGTGTGAGTTGAAGGCCTCCTGGACTTGAGACTCCTCCAGACGTTCCCAGTTCACGCCGCACTACACGTTTGTGCTTACCCGGTCTGTCCAGAGGCTTCCCCCGCCACTCGACCCAACTCACCACCAGATGGTGATCAGTTGACAACTCCGCCCCTCTCTTCACCCGAGTGTCCAAAACATGCGGCTTCAGGTCCGATGATACGATAACAAAATCGATCATGGACCTTCTGCCTAGGGTGCTCTGGTACCACGTACACTTATGAGCATCCTTATGTTCGAACATGGGGTTTGTTATGGCCAATCCATGACTAGCACAGAAGTCCAGTACAAACCACCACTCCGGTTCAGATCAGGGGGGCCGTTCCTCCCAATCACGCCCCTCCAAGTGTCTCCATCATTGCCCACGTGTGCGTTGAAGTCTCCCAGCAAGACTAAGGAGTCCCCTTCAGGAGCCCCATACAGGACTTCTTTCAGGGTCTCCAAGAAGGCCGAATACTCTGAACTGCTGTTTGGTGCATAAGCACACACAACAGTCAAAGTCCCCCCCCCCCATGACCTACAGGCGTAGGGAGGGCGACCTTCTCGTCCACTGGACTTCCAGTCCTGTGATCCCCAGTCTGTCCTGCCTGTCTGCCTCCCTTGACCCGGTTTGTTCTGTTTGTAAGGGGCTAAGAAGCAGGGTAGTTGGAGGCACCTATATCCCTAACAGGTGGCTCCACCCTCTCCCAATCAGCGGTATTGGTAGAGGGTGTGGAGACCCACACAGCAGGTGCTAATCACTCCCTCAAGGGAGACAAAGGAAACAGAGAAGCTCAGTTAGAGCTGGAACACGGAGGGAGCAGGAAGCACCATCTCTGAGAACAAGTCTGGAGAGCTGGTTGGTTAGCGGCCCAGCTACCTTAGCCTTGGTTTTGAAAGGTATTTTTGAGTTGAGTAAAAATAGAGCACTTTTTTGATTTAATCACTGCCTTTGTTTTGATTGCGGCACTACCACTTTCCTCTTTTGGTGGCCCAGTCCTGTTACATGTTATTTGTTGCTTTTATTCTCTGGCCTGCCCTTGCAGTGTTCCTTGTTTTTTTATGTACAGCTTTTAATGAAGCTCGCTTTTTGTTTGGAACCCCACCCTTGCCTGTCCTGCTTTCACTGCTGCACTTGGGTCCTGTTACCAACCTTGACAGAACGTGACAGTATTGCGCTTTGGTTCATTAAGAAGGCCTCTAAAGCAATGTGTTTAGCATACAGAATGTGTCTTTAAGGCTGACAATATTCCATGTGAGGAAATGCAGATAAAAGCTGTATTAGAGCAAACATTCTGTGACTGCTTTTCACCCTGCTAGGCTGTATATATGATAATTTTTTGTCCTGCTTTAAAGGTCTCCTATCATGCTATATTTGAACAATATATTGTAGGGCAATATCTATACGAAACTTGTCTGTGAAATGTTTTGCTCAAAATACCAAACAGATCAACAGATCACCCATTGTAGCATGCCTCACCCCCCTCTATTTCTATTTGTTATTTAAGTGCTGATTCTGTGACTGTAGCTTTAAATTTCAGCTGAGCTGAAGCTGGCCACGCCCCTTAAAGCTCCCGTGATTGAACCCCATATTATGTTCAAAACCACATCAAGCATTATTTCTGAAACACTTATTTTGTCAGTGTTTACCACTAGAACTGTGACATTATAGAGCCATGGAAGAGACCACTTCAGCATTATAATTGCCTCTTGTTTTAGTATTTATAGATATGTCTTTGAGTTAAAATAAATGTTTGTATTATATAAACTACTGACAATTTTCTTCTGTGTTGGAATTCAACTGACACTGGAATGGTTGCCATACATGTAAAGTTAAACTACATGTATGGCATGGTCTCTTATTTTTTCTGGAGCTGTATATATTAAATATACAACAACTCTAAGTCCCTCCTGCAGACATCCTGCTGAACTGAGGTGCTGCAGAGGGGATTCAGCTTGCGACTGCAGTGGCGGGCCGTGCATTTCACACCTAGGCCTTCAGTGATGTCCTACACAGTCCTACCTGAATTATTCCACCTCTTAATACCATCATTATGACGCCATGGCTCTAGAAACTATACATTTAGACAGAAACGCAGTATAACCGGGCGTTGCATCACCTTAACATAGTCAAGTACAACAGAGTTATATTAATATTTCCGAAGCATTTATAATCAATACATCAGCATTTACAGTTAACTTAATTAATCAGATTATCTGACAAACCGCTCCTTGACACCTGTGTCCGTCACATAACGCAGGACAAGTGCCAGCTGTGCTACATTACCCACATCTGACGTCTCGTCCACCATAACAGCGACAAAGGGTGCTTTTTTAATCTTCATTTTGATCTCTTCTCCCATCACTTCAGCAATAGCATAAATCAGGTCGTTTTGTATTTTGCCTGACGTCCCAGTAAACATGTTGTTTGTGTGCAGGTGGTAATGCAAATCTGTGTTGTTCTCAGCAAGAAAAGAAAGAAGCTCCACGTAGTTTCCTCTGTTTCTGGACTCGGCGCTTTCATCGTGTCCCCTAAATGAAAGTTCCTGTTTACCCAAAAACAGGACACAATCAATCAGTCTTTCAATAATTCCCTATTTTTGTTCACCCTTTCGTTGTGGAGCTCCGTTTCCCTGGGCACTTGTTCGTTGAGCTGTAGATCCACTCGGGTGTCCCCAAAGGTTTTCAAAAGCACCAGTGCTTCCAAGTGCCCAGCCGTGCTTTGGTGTCTCGTTGCTGCCTTGGTTAGACAACTCAAGTTTGCAAATTTAGTGTGGCTCCAAACACCAAATCGATCAGTTGCAAATACCAGGCATTCCCGGCAGTACAATTTGCAGTGCCTCTCGGAGGCTGTGAGCCAGGGGTACCGCTCGTAGTTTCCCTGCTGTGCTAGGCTCGCTAGCGTTGGAGTTGGTCGTTCCCTTTTCAAGATGTGTAGCTTTACTTGAAAAGTTCGTTTTGAAAATGGCGTTGTTATTATATCTTCGACCAAATTGATCTCTTCTCCTCCTTCAGCCATTGTGGGTTGAAAAAAATAGCTTGTAGAAATCTACACAAATTAGCTCGCTCAAGTTCTAGTTATGTTTGCTAGCTTTGCCCATAGACTGTATGGCTCTGCCTACTGCCTAGCTCTGCCTCTCAATAGTGCGTATCCAATCAGAAGATGTGCACGTGCTAACGTTAGCGTACGCCTGCTAGCTGGCCCGTTGTCGCCACCTCGAAATCTGATTGGTTAACGCCACAATTTTGTTTGCGTTCACTTTAAGCTACAGCCGCCCGCACTGTTGATTCTGAAGGCCTAAGGGCAGATTTCTTTGACCCTAGCAACACATTATGGCTGAAATATGATTGGATAAAAGCTCTAACATAAAGGCCAGCCCTCCAAATCTCGTTCTGAGGCTGGAAGCAGCGCAGCCAAGACGAACGCTATAAAATGAAGAGAATAGACTATGGGGAATAATTTAATACGTATTTGTGGAAAAAATATATCAAAATTTAATTTATATTCTGATGATGTTTAGGCCAGCAGAGAAGGCCTTGCTGGCCCTGACGGCCCACCACTGTGCGACTGTATATTGCGGACGATAGGTTGGGGCATGTCACGTGGGCGGGACGTTGCCAGGAGTTCAATATAAAGCCAGCCCACATTTCGGTTATGACGTCATAACCGAAGCAAATCTGGATCAGCTCGTTTGTGACCCCGTTTTTAGAGATGTGGGTAAGGAGGAAAAGAGAGAGGGTTGTATTTTCTGACACTTTGTGAGTCTCTTCACACACCGGGGACACATATTTATGTATTAAAGACAGCAAAAAGTGCATTTTGCATAATAGGGGACCTTTAAGTCGATACACTCCATAGGGACATGGCATTTTAAGATGAGAACAAAAGCAATATTGCAACTTTTAACTAACCACATTTACATTAAGTACAGTCAATCTCACTTGGATGAATTACACTGAAAGAGTCTTTGCCCCAAGTGAAGGAGTATTTCTGGGTCTTGTTCTAAAGTGAGGGGTCAATGGAGTGGGAGATGGGCCGGAGAATCGCAGCAGCAGGAGGGTATTCTGATGAAGAGACTTTTACTTTTTCAAAACCACTTTAATTACATAGTTATAATATGTACAAATATTTCAAATAAAGTGCTTCATTGAGGAGAAAAAACTTAAAGATACATAAAACGATCGAATAAGCATTTGAAAATGCAATGTATACTCAATTACCGAACAGACAATGCTTTCATAGCACCAACATAAAAGTGTTGAGATCACCAATCTGCTTGTAGAAATTAAACTTGCGTCCTACCCTCCTTTATTCTTCATTCTGTTTTTCCTGCTTATATAAAAAGGAATTTTTACCTTCCCTGAGAGGAAGTTTAGGAGCTGCCTAAACTTTCCTTTCATGTAGAGTGTTTTTTTGTCAGCTTTGTGCAGTGTCAGTTTTTCAGGGTTGATGACCCTGAGCAGGGGGCTGGTCAGTTCTTCAAGCCCTAGGCTCAGTTAAGTCTTTGGTAGTGGGTTTGTTGGGTCTGGATCAGCCCTTCCCATGTCGTATTATAAAAGGCGGCCACTTTCCCCTTTGGAAAGCTTTTGGCTCCAAAGCTGAAGGGTCATTTGGGCCACCCGGAGACTGCAGACCAAGCAGAGGGCCCAGGGCTCGGGCATCCACCAGCTGTTTCAGGCTCAGGTTCTCGGACCTACACAGTGCCACCACCGGGCCAGGTTTCTCTGCTGTTAATGGGGAGGGAGGGACGGATGGACGGACGGACGGAGGGACGGACGAACGGATGGATGGATGAACCGTAATGTTGGTGAATTTGTGACTTTATCTGGCACTCAGTCTGTAAGGTATTTTATAGCAGGAACATCTGAATTTCTTCAAACTTTGAGCTAATTACAGTAGTTATGGATACCTTCCTTCGACCTCATGTTGGCAGTGATGAATTCAGAAGGGTACGACAGCAGCCAGCACAGCTCAGAGAAGAACAACAGTCCATCATGATTAATGGTCCAGACTTAGCAACTCTGCAATACCAGTGCCAGTGTGCATTGATATAGAGTGCCTCGAGTAAATAATCAAGCCGAAATAGCTTTTTGAAACAGCTGCCATGTCACGTAACAGACTTTTGCTTCACATCAAGACTTTGAATCTGAGCGGGGCTAATACAATTTCAAGCTTTTTGTTGAAACAGGGTTACAGTTAGGGTCGGTTCAGCCTCAATATAAGTAATTGCACATAGAAGGATTGACAGAAGTATTTCTGGGTTTATGAATAAATGCCCTTGTTTCAATGCACACATACATATTTATTGTTGTCTATAAATGTTTAAAACATTGTTTAAAAATGAGTTTTACGGATGTGTTTCTGAAATGTATCTTGTGGTTTTAATAAATGTAACAGAGATCCAGAAATATAATTATATGACAACATCCAACATTATGAATAAAGGTAGTATTATTTGTTTATCTGATGTTTATCTCTTCACGTGCTTTATTGTGTTGCCCTTTATAGATTAATTGTCTGATAATCCATACATGAAATCCATCAATCAAACGAAGGACGCCACATTATATTTTGGATGGCTAAATACAGCATTTTTTTCCTGCAGAAATAAAAAGAGCATGCAACAAATATTTGGATAGGTTTCAGCCAGGTTGAAGCATCTAACATTATTTTAGAAATGTGTTTAACCTCCCTGTGAAGCACTTTTAGTAGTATTGCTACATAATCATGCTTGACACACGAAACATGAAACAGAGTATATGAAAGACAATACATTATTCATAGTTCACAGTCATTTAATCCAGAGCACATTCTTGATCCATCTTCAGTGAGTTATAGAAAAAGTGGTGCTGCAAATACAATGTTACTCTCATGTAAGACAATTAGAAAAGCAATATGGAGTTTCTGACACAAAGTAAAACATGCATTTTGTGTTTTCCTCTGCCCTAAGGGTGCTTTGAAGGTCATGTATTATACTGTATTTGTTACGTCTGGGGTACATAAAACGATAAAACCCAAATGCACGACTCGAAACAAAAAGAGTTTCCAAAAAAAGGTTTTTTACTAGAGGTAATATTCCATAGTCACAAAAGTCTAAACACAACGCACACTAGTGTGGTGATAACCCAAAACGATCTGGCCCTGGGCACAGAGACAAACACAGCTTAAATATACAAGGGGAACACAGGTGTAAACAATAAGGGCGGGGCAGTTAATCAGGTCAAGGGGAGGGACAACCAAGGAGGGGAAATCAAGCTACCTGAAATGAGAAGGGATGTTAGTGATAAAATAAAACCGGAAATGACACACAGGAAATGGCATACAACAAAAATGATTATTGGACACAGACTAGACAATACATATACATAAACTAAGGTCAAAAAACCATAACCATAATTCAGCATATTTGCCGAGACACAACAGTATTTCAACAATATACAGCTGCTGGAAAAATAGGAGACCACTTCAGCATTATCGTTTTATCTTGTTTGATTATTTATAGACATGTCTTTGATTAAAATCATTTTTTAATTGTTTTTATTGTATTATATAAACTACTGACATTTTTTCTCTGTGTTGGAATTTAACAATCACTGGAATGGCTGCCATACATACATGTAGAGATTGAGATTTAAAACAATTTTGGAGTGGGCTCTTAATTCTTTCCGGAGCTGTTTTTTTTAGGTCTCAGTTATATATAAAACAAGCCTCTGAAGTGTTTGGCTGAAATACCACAAAGATTGTGGATGCCATAATCCCCCTCTGTTTCAGTCTTCTTCCAAATGGCTTTAAATGCTAATGAGCTGCTGCTGGCCACGCCCCTTTATGGAAGTGTTACTTGCCGCCCCCGACCCGAGCAGCTCCATGGTAACAGTGGACACTGCGGAGGAAAAGCGTTTCACAATGTCCACCTGCAGAAACTCAGAGCTGAACAGGTTCATTTATGATCCTCAATCCGACCGAGAGCAACAGCAACAGCCCAGCGTCTGGTCTTCTTAGACATCCTGCTGAAACTGGTGTCCAGAAACACACAGAGTTGCTGTGAGAGTGGATTCAGGTAAGAGGGTGGGCGGGGCCTTACCGTGGTTTATTGCTAATGCCGTACAACCCTAGCCTAACTCACCTATTTTTTTTGAGCAGCTTTCACATACTTGGATCAGGAGGGAAAGAGAGAGAACCTCTTTTGCTAAAACCTTCTGAGTCTCTTAACACACAGGGGAGACATATACAGTGGGGCAAAAAAGTATTTAGTCAGCCACCAATTGTGCAAGTTCTCCCATTTAAAAAGATGAGAGAGGCCTGTAATTTTCATCATAGGTATACCTCAACTATGAGAGACAGAATGAGAAATAAAATCCAGGAAATCACATTGTAGGATTTTTAATGAATTAATTGGTAAATTCCTCGGTAAAATAAGTATTTGGTCACCTACAAACAAGCAAGATTTCTGGCTCTCACAGACCTGTAACTTCTTCTTTAAGAGGCTCCTCTGTCCTCCACTCGTTACCTGTATTAATGGCACCTTTTTGAACTCGTTATCAGTATAAAAGACACCTGTCCACAACCTCAAACAGTCATACTCCAAACTCCACTATGGCCAAGACCAAAGAGCTGTCAAAGGAGACCAGAGACAAAATTGTAGACCTGCACCAGGCTGGGAAAACTGAATCTGCAATAGGTAAGCAGCTTGGTGTGAAGAAATCAACTGTGGGAGCAATTATTAGAAAATGGAAGACATACAAGACCACTGCTAATCTCCCTCGATCTGGGGCTCCACGCAAGATCTCACCCCGTGGGGTCAAAATGATCACAAAAACGGTGAGCAAAAACCCAGAACCACACGGGGGGACCTAGTGAATGACCTGCAGAGAGCTGGGACCAAAGTAACAGAGGCTACCATCAGTAACACACTACGCCGCTAGGGACTTAAATCCTGCAGTTCCAGACGTGTCCCCCTGCTTAAGCCAGTACATGTCCAGGCCCGTCTGAAGTTTGCTAGAGGGCATTTGGATGATCCAGAAGAGGATTGGGAGAATGTCATATGGTCAGATGAAACCAAAATAGAACTTTTTGGTAAAAATTCAACTCGTCGTGTTTGGAGGAGAAAGAATGCAGAGTTGCATCCAAAGAACACCATACCTACTGTGAAGCATGGGGGTGGAAACATCATGCTTTGGGGCTGTTTTTCTGCAAAGGGACCAGGACGACTGATCCGTGTAAAGGAAAGAATGAATGGGGCCATGTATCGTGAGATTTTGAGTGAAAACCTCCTTCCATCAGCAAGGGCACTGAAGATGAAGCGTGGCTGGGTCTTTCAGCATGACAATGATCCCAAACACACCGCCAGGGCAACGAAGGAGTGGCTTCGTAAGACGCATTTCAAGGTCCTGGAGTGGCCTAGCCAGTCTCCAGATCTCAACCCCATAGAAAATCTTTGGAGGGAGTTGAAAGTCCGTGTTGCCCAGCGACAGCCCCAAAGCATCACTGCTTTAGAGGAGATCTGCATGGAGGAATGGGCCAAAATACCAGTAACAGTGTGTGAAAACCTGTGAAGACTTACAGAAAACGTTTGACCTCTGTCATTGCCAACAAAGGGTATATAACAAAGTATTGAGATGAACTTTTGTTATTGACCAAATACTTATTTTCCACAATAATCTGAAAACAAATTCATTAAAAATCCTACAATGTGATTTTCTGGATTTTTTTTTTCTCATTTTGTCTCTCATAGTTGAGGTATACCTATGATAAAAATTACAGGCCTCTCTCATCTTTTTAAATGGGAGAACTTGCACAATTGGTGGCTGACTAAATACTTTTTTGCCCCACTGTATATGTATTCAATATATTACAGTTTGCATAATACGGGACCTTTACGAGCAACATTCAAAAGTAGAATTCTAATCACTCCCCTTATTCAATGGGCTTTGAATCTCATGATATAACATTTAACTAGCCTTGATTTAACCAACCGATTAAAAGATGTCATGTAATATGATATCTGAAATTACCACTGATTTAAATGTATATCATGTTTCCTCATGCAGCTCTTTCAAAATAAAAGTCTTGATTCAGTTTGCTTGAGAAGGACAATCTGTACAATCTCTAAACCTATATTGAATTGCTTGTATCATCAGAGGTCATTTCATTTCAGTGGCCATCCATCTTCATAATCTCATTGTAAGTGGTTATGTGGAACCTGTTGATTAAAAAATCCACATCCTTTTACAGAATGAGGAGCTGACAGTGTTGTAAATGCACCATCAATATTTCCGACGCTGGGTACCCTTAGAAAAGACTCTTATTCCATAAACGTTAGGGCTATTAATCATACTTCCCAGACATATGGACAATTGCTCTTTGGAAATGTGTGTTGCACTCTCTTCTTGGCACTGACTGTACACACATGCCGAGAGAGACACAAACACCATGCTACCTTATTAAAGCAGAGGCTCGGCAATGACACTTTAGTTTTTCAAATTTGTTTTGAACATATTTATGTCTTTTTTTTAATAAACTATTTTAGGTATACTTTGAACATTTGTGTGTACTCCAAGACAAAAACAACTCTGAGTACCTCTTCTGGTGTACTCTGAAAAAGTAAATCATCATGCTGTGAGTCACGAGGTTATTGTTTATCTGTACTCACATTTCAGTGAGGCAATATTCACATGTGCACATTTCAGTATGTTATTCATACTGTAGTTATTACAGAACATGGTTGAGAAGCATTTATGGACAGCATTTAATGAATCCTGCATATAAATAAATAAATATAGACGGTGTCCTAATTACAGCCCATAACAAATGTGGAGCAGAGTGTCCCCGAACGCAGGCGGCGCAGACTGTGAAAAGGCGTAAAATAATTTTGCTGCAACCGTCATCCATCATCATCAATTCTCCGTCAGTCACATACACACACACATACACACACACACACACACACACACACACACACACACACACACACACACACACACACACACACACACACACACACACACACACACACACACACGTTAATCCCTTTGTGTCAATAGTATTGCTGTTGTAGAATTTCCTGAAACTACATTATGTGTTCATCATTTATTTATTTTCTTTATTGGATTTTGTCTTTTAATACTCATGAGATCCAGGTTATATCCCAGCATGCTTTTAGCAGAAGGCATGAGGAGACCGTTGAGGATTCACCTGTCATCACAGCACTAATGCAGATAGACAATCAATCTGCATTCATGAGATAATCTCACCTGACTCACAAGTAAATCCATTTATAGACTATGTAGATTTCACACTGTGTCTTCAAGAGAACTGTTCTAAATGCTTAGTAGTCGCACATGTGAAAATAAAATACAGAAAGTTAGTGATGTTGCAGTATTGTGTGTTATGTAAGGGACAGTGTGAGCAGGATCCCAACGCATAGAGGGATCTCACCCTAAAGGAGTTATTTTTTCATCAATGACCGCCTCGCTGCACATTATCCAGCTTTTTCCACAGCTAAATACTAAGCCAACCAACGCCTTCACTCACAATATTTATTATAAAGGATTTTCTTGCTTTAAAAATGATCATATTGTTTCAGAAAAAAATGGTCTGTTCCAGTGCGTACCAGCGGCTGGAACTGCGCCACAGCAATGGAGCTTAAAATGATGGCAGCACGATCAAGGTTTCTGCTCAGTCTTTAAACACCGGAGCCCAGGCCGTGTTCCTGTTAGTGTTCACTTCCTGTCTGTCTTCTTCTGCTGTTCACTCTGCTTTAGTGGGGACAGGTTAGCCATCATAGGTCCACAGTTTAGTATTTTTTTATATAAAATTAATATTCAAAAGGTATTCTACTATATTTTCTTCTTTCTGCCGATTGGTGTATTACTACATTGATCCCTTGATCCGCCTTAGTCACGTAAGGTTCTCCCTAGCAATCATCTGTTAGCAAAAATAAACAACCTATGGAATGCCCAAATTGACCAATCAGAATCGAGTATTTACCTAAGCTTTGTAATGGTGAATTATTCAAAATAATGTAGTTGAAGAATATATTGGGATGTTCTCAACTGCATTTGACTGTCAAATGCAAACTGGTTTGTATAGAAAATAATTTATTAATAAAGTATATTACATAACACAATTGTTCTCATATACTTTTCAAGGATTCAAAGAGGGTTCCCAGCAGGAAACCGATGGTCTTTCCATTCCGAGTAGGGAATGAGTCCTTACCCCAAGTGAAGGAATTCAAATATCTTGGGCTCTTGTTCTTGAGTGAGGGAACAATGTAGTGCATGAGATGGGCCGGATAATCGGAGCAGCGGGAGTGGTTTAGCAGTCGCTTTCCGTTGTGACGAAAAGAGAGCTGAGCTCTCTGTCTACCGGTCCATCTTCGTTCCTACCCTCACCTATGGTCATGAAGGATGGGCCCTGTCTGAAATAACTAGAGAGCGGATACAAACGGCCGAAATTGGTTTTCTCCAGAGGGTAACTGGCATCTCCCTTAGGGATAAGGCGAGAAATTCAGGAGTAAATGGCTGCCCTTTTGAGTTGAGAGGAGCCAGCTGAGGTGGTTCGGGCACCTGGTAAGGATGCCACCTAGGGAGGTGTTCCAGGCATGTGCAGCTGGGAGCAGGTACAGACCCAGGACCAGGTGGAGGGATTATATATCCATGCTGACCTGGGATTACTTCGAATCCCCTAGTCAGAGCTGGTTGATGTGGCCAGGAAAAGGGAAGTTTGGGGCTCTCTGCTGGAACTACTAACGCCGTGACCAGAGTCGGATAAGCAGTTGAAGATGGATGGCTGGCTGGATGGATTCAAAGACACACCTCAAACACTGGAAATGTACACACAAATATTCCAAATATTGCAATAACAATATTTAACAAATGAGAAGACACTTAAACTGTATATGAGTAGAACTGAAGGAAGAGCAACAAAAGGAAACTTTATGTATATTGGCAACAAACTAAGTAATTTAGGCATGACAAAATGGTAGAGATGATCAAATGCGTGAAAAGGGGATTAAATGACTTTGTATTTGCCTTGGTAGTATTTAACAATCTGTGTAAACAGAACACACTGTACACTGAATCCTAAGGGAATGCCATTAGTTTGACACTTTGACAAATAAGAAGTTGTACCTGCCTGTTACTAGGGCGACAGCCAGGGGGTCAGCAAAGTAAACACACTGAGGTGGATATAAATGTCCAACTCAAATTCTGTGTAAACTCATCCAACACGTCGTCATAATGAAGACATATCACTTCAAAAAACGCCCAGCTCATGGCAGAGCTAGAAAGAAAGTCAGTGCAATAAAAAAAGATCAATAGTTTTTATCCTATGGTCATTACGAATGTCTGTACAAAACTCCATTCCACCTGATAGTTGTTAACATATTTATCCAAACCAGCCAACACCACCATACAAAGAGCCGCTAGCATGGTTAAACGGAATCTTTAGGATTGTATATCAAAGAGTTATGTAGCAAAAGGCAATATATGTAACAAGATGTAAGAAACGGCCAATTTCTATCTAAACTCGTTCCCTGAGGTAAGAAAGCTGGAGTATTCTGCACAGGTCTGGTACCTGCAGGCTGCCTTCTGGTTGGTATTGAATAATACATTTAGTTTTTGGACAACAAAAAAATCCAACTATGATAATGCAATCCTTCACAATGACTCCAAACAAACTGTTTCTTGTGTCGTGTTCGTTGTGACTGGTGTTTTGAGATGGTAGGATGTGATTTCTTTGTATTAAACTGCATTTCATTGTGTTGTGTCATTACACACAAACCAAACAAACACATACACATTTGTGCCATGGCAGTTTCTTGTTATTTTGACCTCATCAGACCTTTCCATGTTGGCACCAAAACAATATCTCAGGTGTGTGTGATTACCAGTGTGTGTGTTCGACCCCGAAGCCGACAGCTAGTTAAACATTTCTCTTGGTACCGTGATGCCTTGTATTCCATCAGCCACAATCTCACACTGAAGCACCAGAAACAAGCTATGTGCCAGCTATCCAAAACGTTAGCTCTTTCCCAGGAGATTATTAATGCACCAAACTTCTTCTGTGCCAACTAGCAATGATGGAAACACAGGAGCTCTTTCCTGCGGATTCAATTCAGCTGTAACTTCTAGTCACTAAGAATAAGCTTATTTACACACGGGCCGATCTCATACCTTTTGTTCTGAGATGAAATATCTATTTGTTTTTTTTGCTTTTTACAGATACAGTAGGAGGTGGCATGGGTTTTGAAATTGTTGCCGGAAGCTTATTATTCACTGACAGGCACTACTTCACTTTCAGTCGAACCGCCTGGAGTATATCATTGATTGGCAACATCTCGAAATAATACATGTAGGTACTGTTAGAGTAGGTGGCCACGCCATCTTTGTTTATTTCAAACTTTATTTTGTCAGTCCTAAAGATATTCGGAGGGGGGAGAGGGTTTAGGAGCGAGAAAAAACATTGTAACAAAGAGACGGATGGGGAGGAAGTGAATATACACACAAAGAATGCCAAACTGTTTTACTCTTTTGCATAAATGCTAGCTAAGTGCCAACATTCTCTCAGATGCGTGTGGTGCCCAGTAGTGACTGACACTGGCTCAGCCTGCAGTGATTGTTTTTTTGCTGACGATACTTGGACTTCAATCATACAACCTGCAGTCTGTATAACGTCAGAGCTGGGGTAATTTGTTTTAAAGCCTTCGTATTCATCGATGTCCCTGCAGACATCCTAATGCAGCATAGTCAAGAAGTTACCATGGAAACAAAACCACTCTCTGCATGGACCAGTAGTATATTGTGCATTTGCCTCAGTATGTTTTAGTGTATAATTGGTCTGTTTTTCAAACAAACCAGCACATCGGAAGTTCAGTTTCAAATGCTCTATTGAACTGTAGAAGAATGTTCATGTTACTGATATTCTCATCTAATTCACAGCAAGAAAGCATAGGGATTTTGAGTATTAGTGCTTCCACATAAGAGTCGACTAAACGTTAGTCACAAAAGTCTTTGTCTGGCGATTTTTATTTGTCCATTTCAATCGGGAAAGACTTCATTCTTTGTTTAAAGAACTTTTATTGACAAATATGATAGAAATGTTTATAGTGTTTGGTGATTAGACGCAAATCCTGATAGCCTATCTTAAGGGGGAAGTGCAACCATAAGTAGAAAATGAAACCCCCAGTGGTCTACACTGAATGTTTAAGATTTGATGAGGAGATGGGATGAAAATGATGCTCAAAGATCTGGATGAAGAGGAGGCTGAAGATCTGGATTTGATTAGGTGTGGTCTGTGGATTCACTCAAAACACCTGAAATCACAGCTGACTGCAGGAGAGAGGAGAACAAAGTTCAGTCAAAGTTTGACTGCAGCACGATGTTTGGCTGCTGGAGATCGTGGTAAAATGTAATTGGTTAAGTAGACGCCCGTTATGAGCTTATAGGAGCTTCCTGACTGAATTTACGCTTTAATTTCATTTGTAGCATGAAAAACCAGATGGATAAAATCCCTCTGGTTTCGCGTTAATCTTATCGGGCAGAGAGTCCAAAGTGTGGGATCACTTGGGCATGTTAAGGACGAGCCCAAGAAGGTGACATTCAAACTCAAAGAAAATGTGCCTTCTACATCCACACCATCGGAGCGCATCGTCCCCGAGAGCCGACTTCATTGCAAAAAACAATGAGCTCACTTCGCCGGACAAGTGGGAGTGGAAATATATATAATAAACAAAGTGAATTCAATATAATATATAAAATAACGTTTTCATTCCTTGATGGGGGCTTAATGTGTGTAGGCCAACACGTAATGCGAAATGTTCCTGCGCTTTGTTACATGAGTGCAGAATTCAGCACATTTTACAAACAACAGCACATACTGTAGAATCAATACTGTCTGCTACAGCCAGGTGGATAAAGACATAATAAGGTGTGTAAAGGAACTTTTACACACGTAAGTTAAAACAACCTGAATATGTGAGGTTGCATTCTGTCAAGGCTTCCTTGAGCAACATCTCTAGCAGCTCCTGCATTGACGATCTAGTAAAATGCATTGGATATAACGGGATTGCAACTATTATTCTGTCATTTTATCATACTCTCCACTCACCTGCTCCCCAATTCCCTAATCAGCTCCCTAGTATAGAGGCCCACTCCCACAGTCAACCCAGTCTCACAATGCCAGATTGTCTTCATGCCATTAGCCTTAGCTTTCCAACAATTAATGCTATAGCTCTGCCAGTACTTGACTTCTGCCTGTATTTTTTTACCTTTGCCTGTTTTTCACTGGAGTGTGAGTCAGCTTGCCCTTTGCCAGGCTTGATTGCCTTGAAGTTTGTATCAATGCTCCTTTATTCTTTGTAAATTATTTTTTCCCCCTTTGAACTGTGAATATAACATTGGTGATGTATATTTTTTGGGGGGATATAAAGTGTATGAAGAAAGCATACAACTATTAAAAGCATTATTCTGAGCAATAGTGGTGTGCATTTGCCATATTTCCTAGATAAGTTTGAAAAAATACAGTTATCAATTATTAGTTTGGTGTTTTTCTCCCTTCTACAAAGTTACCTGTGATGATAGATTTGTCTTGACCACCTACGGGCAGTAGAAACAAGGTAGTTTGTTTGTAAGTTTGTTAACAGCCAATATGATTTGCAGCTTTGTTTGTAGCCACCCTCCAAATGTGAGACTAAGATTCACTCTATCTTCCTATTGGTTCCTGAGGGAAATATGCAGCTCTTAGCTGGTAAATGCTCTCCTATGTTCACTTGCTGCTATCTTTGTCTCTATTTTCTTTTGGTGGTGAGCAAGTTGAAAGTGGGATTTAAGAGCTTTTTTGTCGAAAGTAGCTGCTGGTTTTGCCCAAAAAATATGCTATTAGATTGGAAAGTTACAGTAAAGTTGAGCTTCTTCGATGGCTGCCTCATTATAATGACAACACTCCTGGAATATACTGTGTCGGGATGTTGTTTGTAAAAAAATAATTACAGTAGGTCACCCCCTGCCTCCAGTCTTTATGCTAAGCTATGCTAATTGCCTCTGGCAGAAGTTCTGTACTTAACACAAAGACATGAGAGTGGTACTGATCTTCTTCTCTAACTCTTTGCATGAAATAAAGTTAATGTAGAACTATTTCTTTAAAGGAACTCTGCAGGATTTACCCATTCATTTGGCTTCTTGAGGCATCCCAAAACTAAAAATATCTTTCAAGAAAACTGATATTTTAGTTGGTGTGAAATTACCCCAGACGAATAAATGAGAGTTCTTGTCTCGAGTCACATGAGTCGGACTTGAGTCAGAATCGAGTCAAATATTTGATGGCTTTAAACTTGCAACTTAAATTAGCCTTTTGACTTAAAGGTCTCCAATTATGCTCTTTTATGGCATATATTATAGGTCTCAAATTCATCAAAAAAACATGTCTCTGACGTCTTTGCTCAAAATACCAAACAGATCATGCATTTCAGCATGTCCACTATACCTCTGTTTCAGAAAGTGCTGATTCTGTGACCTTCCTTTTCATGCAAATGAGCTGAAGCTGGCCACGCCCCTTTGGAGCGTCATGCAGCTCTCTGTCTGAAGAGAGAAGTTTCTAACAGAGACACTCAGCTAAAAGCTGCCGTGGTTAAACGTCATATTATGCTCCAAACCACATCAAGCATTATTACTGAAACACTTTTCAGTGTTTACCACTAGATAGATAGAATCGGAGGATGAAACCCTCTTATTTGTCACATACATGCACACAGCAGAGACACACAGTGAAATTGGTCCTCTGTATTTAACCCATCCTAGTACTAGGAGCAGTGGGCAGCTATTGTGCAGCACCCGGGGATCAATGGGGAGGGGGGATTGGAGGTGTCCGGTGCCTTGCTCAAGGGCACCACAGCAGGACCTAGGAGGTGAACTGGGACCTCTCCAAGTAGCAGTCCACTTTCCATATTTGCAAGTCTGTTCGGGGACTTGAACCGGCGACCCTACGATTCCCAGTCCAAGCCCCTACTGACTGAGCCACTGCTGGACAACACAACAGAATAGAACAGAATATTATATGTATTGTATAAACAACAACTCTAAGTCCCTCCTGCAGACATCTGAACACACACACAAACACACACACACACACACACACACACACACACACACACACACACACACACACACACACACACACACACACACACACACACACACACACACACACACACACACACACACAAACAGAGCTGCTCGAGGGGATTCAGCTCACCACTGTATATTGCGGATGATAGGTTGGGACGTGTCACATGGGCGGGACGTTGCCAGGAGTTCAATGTAAAACCAGCCCATGTTTTGGTTATGACATCATATCGGCAGCAAATCTGGATCAGTTTGTTTGTACCCCCATTTTTAGAGATGTGGGTAATGAGGAAAAGAGAGAGGGTTGCATTTTCTGACACTTTGTGAGTCTTCTTACACACCAGGGACACATTTATGTAGAAGAGACAGTCCCTGGACTCGTAAGCAGGCAGCAATATCAGCGTCCACACCTTTTTATTTTAGGAGGAGGGAACGAAACCGGATGGGGAAAAGAGCCCACTTAAGCTGCAGCAGTAGTAGAGCCCTGCTCATCGCAGGACGACACAACCGAGGAAGCCCCATCGCAATCAGAGGAAGCGCTGATGTAGCCCCTGGGACCGTTTCAAAAGGCAATGGCAAGCCAGTGGCAGCAGACCCCAAAGTCCAACCAAAAGGTGCTACCAGTAAAACACAGCCCGCAGCCAAGTCGGCAGGACCTTCTGGATCAAGGGTTTTGGTAACGCTTTCGGCTGGAGCACTCAACGAGCATAGTTGTGTTGGCAGCGGCTCTCTATTACGCACTCATAACACATTTTCCGGGAGTTAAACACTCACGTGAACGTGAACGCTTAGCTTTGATAGTTAGTGATACATCACAAAAGCAGTTTTGACTTTGTCACCTCGTTTTGTTTACCACCTTGCCCTGGCATGGGAATACAGGGCCCAAACAAACAATTCACCAAAACTGATCAAAGAGGGGAACGACTTGTCATTACTTTCTGTCTGCTTCTAGACGGTGAAGTTCATCAAGGCCCTGGCCCAATGATCCACACTGACCGTTGCGGCTAAACTACCAACTGACTCGGTTACAGCATCTATCTCGCCTGTCAGATACAAACTGCTGTCACAAACACTGTACATATAATGTCTGATTACCCATCTAATCTCCATGCCTGTTCCTCGGATGTCTCTGGGAGTGTATCGACTACAATTACCGCTCAACCAAGATCACGGGCTGGTCCTGGTCTGACCAGTGTGGAGGAAGAGGGAGAGCCGCGGTCGCTGAAACGGTGTGCATCCTCGCTTACCCCCAAGGTTGCACGGCAGCAACTCCATTACACGGAGGACTCCCGAATCTTCACTGACGAGACCCTATGGATCTTCACACAAAGGGCGATCATTATCCAGGCCCCGGGCAGTGCACAATCAGTCGATCTCAAACCAACAAACTCCATTCGTCCTGTTTACACTCTCTGCGACGGTCCAGGTAAGCGTGGGCCAATCAAGAACTCACTCAGATCAAGAGTCGGCGCCCTTTAACGGAAAGCCACAGGATTAAATCCAGCAATAGGGACAGCAGATGGAAATTAGCATAGCAGCTAACACTGGCTTATTTACAGCAATTTGTCTGTTAATCATGAGCGCTGTCCCTACCAACTGAATAAATAAATAAATAAAATCGCGGCCTCTCAAGTCAATATATATATATATATCTTTGATTCATGTCGTTTGTAACTGGACTATTACAATTATCATTAACTTCATCTGTAGGCTACAACACAACAAAATAGGAAATAACAACAATAAACACAACTCAAACACACGCACACAAATAAACTATTTCACTACGTAGCCTATTACTTTCTTGTAGAAGTACAAATGTACAGGAAATATGCCCAAATCAACAATAACGGCGAGCCGTGGACGCAAGACGCTCCGCTTCTGAAACGTGCCCGGTGGGGTATGACCAGACGCGCAGCTTGTGAACAGGCGAGGCAGGCAACTGCTTGGGGCCCCGACAGTAGCGGTGCGTGGCCAATTTTACAGAGGAGGCCAGAGAGATCGTAAGCTACTGAATGACGTCATACCCATGTCAACAATGTGACTAAAAGTAGCATAAATAAATCAGGACAAATGATTGCAGCTGCTGCTATTTATTGACACCATATCGCAACAAGCTTAAACAAACACAACACAACACAACACAAAACCTTACACCCATATTTGTAATCTCAATAATACACTGAACTGTAGCCTACAGGTGGCCTCACATTCTAAAAGTCTCTGACGGGTTCACACCGCTGTCCGCAGGATGCTAAAGTGAAAGCCTCGGCTGTCACACTGCGTAAAGAAATAAAGTAAGCTTACTCACTATTTGTAGAGAAATGCCATTCTCCTATCCTTAATGGTGGCGAAATGATCTGTGACCCGGTCATACAGATCCCCATGGGACCTCAGTGCTCGTATTATGGATGATTCCATTGATATCTTTGCCAAGTGGGAAAGTCTCTCCTGTGCACAACTGTTTCTTAGGAAGGTTTTAATCCTTTTCAGGCAGGAAAATGACCTCTCTGCAGACGTGCTTGTAGCGGGTATGGTGAGCATCAGCCTCAGCAGTTTGCAAACCTCAGATAAAGAAGAGGTCAGTTCATCTTTTATGAGCATGGTTAGCAGCTCAGCAGGTGGTTTGTGAAAGAGTGGATCCGCATAGATTACCTGAAGTTCATTTCTTAGTCGCTGCTCGTCAAAAACTGGGTAGGTCTCAATCAACTGAGAAATGTCACGGCTAGGGAACCCTGATTCTGAGTAAGTCTTAAACACTGCATTATCCAGCACACGGAAGAAACTCAGATTTATCATATCTTGGAATCTCAGTGTCATATGCTGTACAATGTTATCCAGAATTTGAAAAAAAATGCGGCGATAAGAATCAGTGGAGCCAGTGTCCGCTAGATCCCCACCCATACTGGCACCTACATCAAAATCCCTCCAGGCCGGGCGGCTTCGCTTGCGTCGCTCGTTGGGTATGCCAACAGTCTGCACTGTGTTCTCATACAGGCGGCTGAATGTTTCAGTACTTCGGAGAGCCTTCAAAGCATTCAGAGTGCCGGTCACTCGTTCATCACACTGTCTGATGTCCAGCGTTTTGCTCTGGAGTATCTGGAACAATGGTTCAGTGAGGCCGAAAATTGTTTGGAAAATCGCAAGCATGAACATGAAATCAAAGTCGTTAAGTTTCTGTTTCAGAGAAGAGCTCTGTGAGACTGCATCGTTATCCCAACCAGGCTCAGTCGCGATCCGGTCAAACGCGATCATCAACGATGTCCGCCCCTCATGTACTGCATGAACAGCCCGGCTCTTGAAATTCCACCGCGTCGTACTTCCACCAGGCACGCGTATACTTTTATCCACGTCAGCGAGTACAGATGTCCGCTTACTCGAACGGCTGAAAAAGTTGTGGAAACAGTCGAGATCGGCGAAAAAGAGCTTTGATTCTTGAACGTTGCTTGTCCCCTTAGCCAAAACTAAATTCAGCTTATCTGCATAGCAGTGAATAAACAAAGCGTGTGGGCATTTCGTCTTGACCAGGGCCTGTACCCCGCCGCGTTGTCCACTCATGCAACTCGCTCCATCATACGTTTGACAGATGAGCTTTGTCTCAGGACTGTAGTTTGCAATTGCCCTCATTGTCACATCGGCTATGGCTTGAGCATCCCTTTTTGCACTGACGTCAAAGAAACCAAGAAAGCACTCGCATATCTCACCCTTGGCATTAACGTAGCGAACGATGACAGTCAACTGGCACTTGCAAGATATGTCCGTGGTGTCATCTACTTCGACTGCTATGAATTCGCATGTGTTTATCTCCTTGTTTATTTCCTCCTGAATGACATGATCAATGCTCTCAATTATTTCATTTTGGATTGTACTTGACATACCCACGAATGTCGTAGCAGTGGCTAGGTGTTCCATCATGTTAATATCAAACTCAGCAAAAGAATTAACAAGTTCCACAAAGTTCCCCTTATTGCTAGAGCTAGCAGACTCATCATGACCCCGGAATGCCTGCTCTTGGCATCCGAGGTACACCACAGCCACAATCAGTCTCTTTAAAATGGCACGATTTTTCCCCACCTGCTGGTTATGTCTTGACACACTTATTGCAGCCGCTTGATCTAGTGCCTCATCTATCCTCACTCGTCCAAAAAGTTTGAGTTTGAGTTCGGATGTATGACCACGGGACTTTGAATGCCTCTCTATTCCCCGCGAGAGGTTTTTCAGATCAACAAATCCTGTCGTTGTCCATGGGTTATTCAAGGTGCTGGAGCGGTCAAACAAGAGGAATGGCCAGCAGAAAAGACAATTTAGCATTACACTCCCTGTTAGCCAGTCCGTTCTCGTATAGTTCCCTTCACAAAACGTCCGGGTATTTCCTTTAGCTCTTCCCTGAGTAAGGTCGAGATTCGGAGTGGACCTACCCTTCTGTTTTATTTTTAACTGAATTTCAAACGGTAGTTTAGTGAAATCGTTTCTCAGAAAAAACTCGGGTCTCCGTCGCCATCCATTCTTACTTTCTAACCTTCCTTCACGGTTAGCAACAGCATGGTTGTGTGTGGTTACGTACTTACGTATTAGTGTAGGAGGCACGTACAAGCTAGCCTCCTCATTTTTTAAATTTTTACAGTTTGATTGACCTTGATGAGCGTTCGGTGACAAGCCGAGCTTCAATCTGATTGGCTAAAACCCTTAGTAGTAGTGGAGGCCAAGTTAAACGGGCCTCCTTAGATGGCAGTATTTCACCTATAGGGGCGCTGTTTTGCTCGCTCAAAGAAAAACATGACATCAGGGAATTAAACACGGCATATTTGGAACCTAAAATGTGCGTCATGAATCCCAACTCATGGATATTTTTTTATCGAATATAAATGAGGAGGCCACGCCTCCCTTGGCCTCCGGGAGAAAACGCCACTGGGCCCCGAGCCGCTAGGGGGCCCCAAGAGCTGGCATGTTAAGCCAACTACTAGGTACGCACACCAACCGGCACATACGCATTTAACACTGATGTTACAGGCGCTTAACTTGTATAGTAACAAACTACGTTAATTACTATTTGGCCGCGAACTTAAACGTGCTACTCTCCAACTGCACATGCGCAGCGTTGCTAGGCAACGTCACGTAAATAAAGGGAGTCTTTTCGTACACATATTCCGATTGGATGGAATGTTGATTGACATTGGCTTTGCCGAGTCAAAAACCCAACTTCCCGCCCGGTTTCGAAAATGAACGTAAGTGAATGGGTGACGTCTCTAGGTCAGTTATCCCACTTCACGTTAACCCGTGTGATGCCATCGTTCATTAAATTGGAAACTAAGCTGGAGGAAAATGAAGAGGAGCTATCCATCTGGTTGTGAGAAGAAGAAGAAAAGAAAAAAGATGATGAAGAAAGAAAGACAGACAGTGGTAAGTGGAGCAGATAATGATCTAAGCATAACATCAACAGTAAATGACTACTGTTATTGAACTACTGACTAGTGTTATTTATTGTTGAACTAACAGGGAGACAGACTAGCAGCTAGTGTTAAGCTAGCTACTATGAATGCTATGATAGCAATAAATAATGAAAGCTATGCCCAAAGAGAACAATTACAAATCTCTTTCATATCTCTCCTCAGGATCTTTACTTAAATTTATGACCACAAAAAAAACAGATAAAGTGCCCCTACCAAATGCTGACCATGAAAACCGTAAGTCCAGCGTTCCACTTTAATTGTTAACTGTTGACTGTAACTGTGTAATTGTTAATTGTAAAGATTATTTATGACAATATAGAACTACACAATTTAGTTTTTTGTCACATCAGTTCCAGCAACATCTACGTACCTCCAGTGGGATAGTGGACACTCCGCCTGGTGGTTGTCATGAGCAGGAAGAGAGAGCACAGGCACATCGAGCGCCCATCCCAAGATATGATGCTGATGACTGTGAGTTCAATACATTTTACTTCAATTGATAACATGTGACATGCTCTGAAAAGATTCTTTAAGATAAAATATACCCTGTTGTTTTTTGTCATATCAGTTCCAGCAACATCTACCTCCAGTGGGATAGTGGACACTCCGCCTGGTGGTTGTCATGAGCAGGAAGAGACACCAGAGGCACATCGAGTGCCCATCCCAGGTTATGATACAGATGACGGTGAGTTTAATAAATCAATACATTTTACTTTAGTTGATAACATATACCATGCCCTGTAAAGATTCTTTATGACAATGTATACCTTGGTTTTTTTTTGTCATTCAGTTCCGGCAACGTCCACCTCCAGCAGGACTGCAACTCCTACCCCTCATCATGACACGTCACCTGCTTCTACAACAGCTTTGACCACATCAGAAGACCCTGCAGAATGGTCAAGTGTTCTAAGCCATACTGAAGTGTGTGCATTAGTCACAAATAGGCCTAAGCAGATCAAAGATGTGGTTTTCCCACAGAATTCTGAGAAAAATCCACGTAGATTCACAAAGGAAAACTACGAAATGTTTCTCTTGAAACACTTAAAAGGGAAACAAGCACAGTGAGAGTGTATCTGGAGAATTTCAGGGGAAATGGACTTGCTGCCTCTCAGACTGATGCTAGAGAGATAGCAGAAAACCTAGAGATTGATATGAAGTTTCCTGAAAAAAGAAAGCGGAAAACAACCAGGCAGTTCCTGTATGAGGGCAGAGAAGAAACGCAGTCCACTCCAGATGAGCACTTTAACAGAGAGTTTTTTCTGCCCCTAGTGGACACAGCCCTCACTCGTTTGGATGAAAGATTTTCAAAAATGGAGGATGTTTATGCCCTTTATGGTTTTATCTTCTCCAAAGAAAATATGTCAAAAAATATTCAGGGTGGCAAACTTGAAGACAGCTGCCAGAAGCTGGAAAACACACTACATGACATTGATTCTGAGGATTTGGTTCTGGAGATCAGGGCTGCTGTCTATGCCTTTCCTGATCATGTATCTGCCTCCCCAAGAGCAGTGGTGGTGCGTCAATAGTGGGCGCTTGGGCGCCGCCCACCCTGACTCTTTGAGTTAAAAAACGTTATATATACAACATAATTGAAATAAGAAATGTACCGTGTTTATGGGTTACATGTGTATGCTAGACCACTGTCAAGAACCGCTAAAATGTGTCCGGACATAATATATTGCCATTGGCCTTTTCTGAGAATAGGCAGGTCGGCTACCGTCCGTGGGCGCCGATAACATGGGAGTCTATAGGAGAGCTTATACTTTTCTCAGTCATTTTAGCAACGATAGCTTTTCATTGGGGGATGAAACTTAGATCTGTGGGCGCAAATCTTTGCGCCCACAGCCAATGGCATTGTTTCTTAGTTCAATGTGACATTCTTAGATACGCGATTGGACTATTTCGGCGAATCAGCATCGTTATCATTCCCTAACCACAAGCGTAAAGAGCAGCACCGTAGCTAGCTGAAACTTAGATTGAGTGAATATGGCGACATCAATGGCTGAGAACTCCGTGCAAGCTCTACTTAAAACACCGTTTCATCGACTATCAGATGTCGAAAAGAAGAAATTGAAAGACTTGGGACCCGAGCTTCCGGATTTAAACATTCAACAGACGACCACTGATCGCGGGAGAACCTACACTCGGACTTTCTCCTCAAACTTGTATGCTAAGCGGAATTGGTTAGCTGGTTGTACAGTGAGCAATGCCTTTTTTTGTTTCCCTTGTCTGTTATTTCAAAGTCCTGGGACTGAAACACTTTGGACTACAACCGGGATGAAGGATCTAAAGCACTTCACACAAAAATGTAAGAAGCACGAATGTGGCCGCAGCCACCTAACCAACTGTCTTAAGCTAAACCTCTAAAAAAGTGCTATTTAAACCGTGCCGCCCAACTGCGCCCCCCCAAAAAAAATGTTCACCAGCCGCCACTGCCCAAGAGAGATGCTTGATTACATTTACAAGGAACAGCTTCTGGATCTTTATGGAAATCTCAGCATTGCCTTCGTCTGCTATTAACTCTTCCAGTCACTGTTGCCTCTGGAGAGAGAAGTTCCTCAGCTTTTAAAACGAATCAAAACCTATCTCAGGTCAACCATGTCACAAGAGAGACTTTCAGGACTGGCTCTTATTTCAATAGAGCATAGTGTGCAAAGGTCTGTGGATCTGGAGGCCATTGTGTCAGCATTTGCACAAGCCAAGGCCCGTAAGCAGCATTTGTAAAAGACACCGGTCGGAAGGGCCCCCTGGGAATTTTTGCTTGGGGCCCCAACAGACTCTAGAATCGCCACTGGGTATGACGCCGCTCGGAGGTCGGAACAAAACCGCGGCGCAGACGGAACGCGGCGCAGAGGCATCCGGTGGAATCCCGGAGTAACTCTCATAGCCAGAAAGCTCACTAAATCCCGCTTCCATTTGAAACCCAACACAAAATCCTACCTATGGAGAATACCCAAGACTGACATTGATGAATTTGACAGGGAAATTAAAAACATCAACTGGAGCCAAATTTGATCTGGTATAGATGTGGATACCAACACACAACAATCCATTTAACCACTAACTTATGAACGGGCTTTTAAGCAATCAAAAATGTGAACACTTTTAACTGTCATAGTATGATATTATTTAATCTGTTTGCATGTTTGTCTGTTCCTATGTATTGTTGTACTGCTGTTGTCTGTTGCTGTGTGCATTTTTTAGTGAGGTTTTCATCACTCTAGTGTTTTTGTGGTTATTGTTAACATCTTGCCAAAAGGACAACAGTTGAAAATTAGCCTGCTGGCACGTTTACAGCACTGTTGATCAATGTGCCCTGTACTTTAGATAAACAAATAAAATAAATGAAATGAAAATAAATGAAATGAATGAAATGAATGAAATGAATAAAATAAATGAAATAAATTAATTAAATGAATGAAATTAATGCTCTTTATAAGATTTTAATTTATTGGCTTGTTTTTTTTTTTGTTTTTTTTTTGCTGCACTATTTCTTAATGCTCTTAATCTTTTTAATGTGTGTAAAGCACTTTGGATTGCCATGTGTTCAAAGGTGCTGTATAAATAAACTTGCCTTGCCTTAACTGCAAGTCAGGCTATGCTAGGCTACGTACGTTACGTTCCTTCACCAAACGCAAGCTGCATACAAAATCTATGCGGATGTCAACACGTTAATTTTGATATGGTTGGTTTTTGATTTGGGACTGGACCATCTTAAAAAAGGACATGAGTGCAAAGACTTGAGACTTGCGAGTCATAAAAATGACTTGGTCACAGAGTACTGTTTTAGCCGTTCGGATTTGTGTTGTTTGTACCCGAGCAGTTAAGGGGGGAATACATGTTTCTACAATTGAGCAAAGGAAATCAAACTGAATGTCTGCATACTCAAAGTATGGTCTCCAATGGACCACTCTGCAAGGTTAAGTATTGTTGGGGTTGTCATAACTACAGCACTGTATTTAACTTGATGGATTTTATATTGGTCGCAATTTTGGTCTAAGCTAAAATCCAGTCTATTAATTTAACAATCTGGCAGCCTGACAGGTGATGCAACCTCAAGGGTATTTTTGACAGGAAGATTAGATAAAACAGATGCCACTCTTGATTAAAAAAAAATCAGTTGTTTTCTTTGTCCACATAGATAATCTCTTCTGGGAGGAAGTCCTTATGCTTGACGCTTGCCAGTGTGAATATGCCTGGATACTCTTTTTGCCCAATAAGCAATGCCAATATCTTGCTGGGTATGTGTGGGCAACTACAAAACAAAGTGTAAAAAATACAGCGGGAAAAACAATATAACGAGGGCGGATGAAAAGGCAAGGGATCAAATGAGGAACATATTTACGGAAAGGAAATAAAGATAAAGGATGTCCCAGGAAGGGGTATGGGGAGCAAAAACGGGAACATGCGTTATGGGAACCAATTATGCTTTGTGTATTGCTATTACTTCACCAAGCTTTAATGGGTTGCGTCTTCGGGTAACAATAATGATCACCTTCTTATGTCCCTGATTAAAATTTCTGTCTTTAAAAAAGAATAAGAAGCCAAGTTATTTTAATGAGCCAATGTTCCTTCCAGCTATGCAAAGTGAATGACATGCATATGATACCATTATAGGGTCACATTACTAGGAATAGCTCTGTGAGTACTTGCTCAGCTAATGACATTGTTGCAACATGCATCTTTTCAATTTATTTGAACTTGTATTGTTACATTTCATTCTGCTTTGCACTGAGGGTTATTCCAGTCACAGCGCCAGAGTCTGGGAATAGTCGACACAAGAACAATTTAATATGAACACACGGGAAAAATGAAAGGATGGAAACCTCAGGTGGAATGACAAGGCAGTCTCTGACATCTGTTCCTATGAAAGGAAAGCAGGAATGCCACTAACAGTTTACCCCAGATACCACAGTCCCCTCTGGCAGCAGCATCTGTCTAATGAGGGTGCACAGAGCTTGTGTGAAGCCAGACGTAACAACGCTTTGATATCATGAGGTTTTTAACTTTTCAAGAAGACATACGTACATAGTAAGGATCAAAAACCTCAAATGCTAAAATGTATAAGACGTTGGTTAATGTGTGATTCTAGCATCTATATTGAGATGCTTCAAAATGATTTCTCATATGAAAACTTACCCGACGGTGTACTGGAGAACATCTTGACTGTGAGTAATATTTATTTGTCTAGTTTCCAGTGCAAGCCAAGCAGCGGGCTTATAATAAATTGAACATGGTTCAAGTTCAATGTAGTGCTTTTTACTCGCAGCCAGTTATGGGCTCCGACCAATAACTAGCAGGTTTGACGGACAGCTAAATGAGGGAATGTGTGGCCTTACTCCATTAAAGATAATCAATATTGCAACAGCTCTAAATAGGCTACGCCAGGTGCACATTATATACTTTTTTAATGAAAGTGATTATAGCCTGTATATGACCAGGGGCACACTTTTACTATTAAATGAGTAAATGTGTTCAGTATGCAGCTCAAACTATTAGGAGTCCAAGTAATAATCACATTACTAAATTGTGTCAAATGAAAGTAAAAGAAGATTCATTTGAAAAAAAATATAATCATGTCTTAATACATATTAAAATTCAACTTGTTGATGTGCAATGTCATTTCTTACTTTCACAAGAAATACATAGCAGCTATTCTTTTATACACATATTCACTTCAAAATGCCCCTTTTCTAAATATTGTTTGATAATGGCCTATTTCTTAAAGTTACTTTTTATGACAATACGAAAAAAATAATTAAGCTAGCTTGGTTTAGAAATGCTATAAACTTAGCTAGAGTGACAACAATGTTAAAGTGTTTCTGAATCAACCATCCAGCTACAGCTGTAAATGAACTCAGTATACAGAAAGTAACATGTACTTTATTCATGTCCTGCATTACAGTGAAAACAGGTCATTGTTTCTTCCGGTTAATTAGTTCCTCCACATTTACATTCAACTTTATGTTAGTAGAAAGACACACAACACTGTTAAGAGAAAAAGACAGAACGTTTTTCTCTACAATCACTCAAGCCAACAGCAGCTAGCTAACACTGCCAACACAAGGTTCCAAACAGATGTAGCCCCTGCTGCTCAGGCTGGAATGGAGAAGTGGTCCATTGTTCAGAATTATTTTATGTATAGGGTGAAGATAAGTGTTATGTCAACAAATGATTGTCAATTTAGAAGTACTGGTGCTTCATTGCTACATAAATTGTTGCCAAATAGATATAGATCTTCACCTTTCCAAGTCAAGGGCAGGAGGTTCTACGGTTGATGACATAAAACTAGCTCTTCCAAACCCACACTCTTGTGCTTGGGAAATAAATTGTGCATGAGTGATTTCTGAGGCTTTGCCCTGAAATCCATCACACAGATTGGGAGGGCAAGGTCACCTTGTGATTGATTGAAATCCTTTTTTAAATACATTAATTGTTTCAACCTAAGGTTGTGGTTGTCGAATTGTTGCATAATGCATGGCCATGCTGATATACCAGCAAGGTATGCTGGCTTTGTGGTTAAATGTTGCATGATTAGATGGAGGCCAAAGACTTACTTACTACCACACCTACAACATATCTTAATCTCTACATATACAGTAGTTTGTAACTCATTAGATATTTATAATTGATCACACACTTGACCCCTTGACAGTTAAAGAGATCACTGGACAAATGCTTGAAAGCTTTGGTTTCAGGGGCCCCTTTTAATCTGGTCTCCTCATGGTGAACCAGGTCTGAGTGATGGAACTTCGAGAACCGACTCATACATAAAACATGGTCATATAACCCTGGGTGGAATGGTTTGGTGAAAGCAGCAGCAGATAAATGAGGGCTCAGGTGGACGTTACAACATACCGAAATTCAAGTGTGACAGGGAAAGATATATGGGAAAGATTCATCATCTGCTGTGCAAGGAAAAGGTTGAAGGCATGATGGCCTTCAAGATATCGGCCTCATCTTTTCACCTGTCCCTTCCTCTCTGCATGAAGAATGACAGGGGGAGGGTCCCCTGGTGAAACGTCAAGGATGTACAGAATATATTAAGCCTATAGGAGTACAAGGACACCAATAAATGGCAGATGGCATCCATTTGTGCGTTTGAGTTTAATTTCTTTATTGATCGGCAGAATGGATGGACAGAGACTGGCTTTCAAACAGTAGATCCCACTAGTCACGTGACTTTATATCAGCTTAAGCTTAAGGCACATTCGATTTAAGACTTTAGAATGCCTCTTTGAATTAAATTTAAGAAAATGTTACCAATAACCAAAAAGCACAAATTCCTTCCTTTTCCACTTTTTTTCAACAAAATGCTACACGAGTTATGAGTGGAGGGTCATTTTACCCTCTCAAATAAAACATAACAGTAGTGTAATTTGTCACTAGAAAAGAAAAAAAGAGCAAATTCTGAAAAATGTCTTCTCAGGGGGGCCTCTGACTCCTGGATTAGGAAACATTTTCTAAATAGGTAAATGTTTTATACCTGTAAAGGGTAAAAGTGCACCATATTAGTTGATTGTTAAGTAATGATTTTTGTTCATTAATATAAGTTTCACCTTCATAAGATAAGATAAGACATTATTTATATTAAGGAAATTGTTGTGCCAGAGAATATTTATTTATACCAAGTAAAAACAACCCTTCATTCTGTTTGTCCCCAATGACTACTGGTTTTATTTCAGAAGCCATAGACTTGTGAACAACCACATATAAGAAACTACAACCACATTTAACTTTTCACACAAATCTTTGATAGATTTTGTCTTTTGAACACATTTGTCAGACCAGTATTTTTAGATTTGTATTTTATGAATTGTTTATGTGTTTTTCTGTTTGCATGCTCTCTTGCCCTGAATTCCCCCTTAAGGGAAAAATGAAATATGAAGTAGAAAAATTCATGTCAAAATAATGTTTTTTTCCCTATAACCAGAGGCAAAAGTACTGAATTCCTTCCCTTATTTCAGCATTATTTAAAAGTACAAATAAAAGTAGAAAAGGATGGCACATTACTAAGGTGCTGGGTCAAATTCAGACTAAAGACGTCACATTTACACAGCATGAGCTGCCAGGTCACATCACTTTGACCTTTAGATATTCGAGGACCCCCTGGCAACTGTAAGCGTAAAAGTGTGAATGAGGCTGCTAAAATGTCAGTTCCTCTTACTGCAAAAGTCTTTGTAGTCATTTAGCATAAACAAACAACATTTTTATTATACTGTACATCCAATTTATTAATTTAACTTTAGATAATAAATGCTTATAGTGAGTCTCTGACTCTTAAAATAGAGTATACACATGTCTTAATTATCCCCATAGGGAACGTGTTTCTTTCCTCCTCCACAGTAAGGTCAGGGTTCAGGGTGGCAAGAGAGCAGCCCTCCAGGAGGTTAAAGCTACCCCCTCCATGGGTTGAAGGGATTCTCTGTTCTACTTAAGAATGTGTCCGCTGATTGGCTTCAACCCAAGCCCCCAGGACGTGAGCTGGGCATTGAATGAAATATCCGTAGTGGCCAAACCGTGGGTACAACAACTCCCATGTTAATCCTTTAAGTCATTGAAACTCTGGAATTAGCTAGCATTTTACAACTTCTGTTTCCCTGATCTTCAACATTTGTTTAATATGTGTTTGATTTGACGCCTGAAATACGTTATGTGGTTCACACAAGCTGAAGTGGTTTCCCTGCTTTGATCCATGACATAAAATAGTTCAGTTAATACTGTACTGTTGAAAAACGAAATGCTTCTAGCTTAGTTTAGCTGAGGTGACGCGCAACCATGTGACTGTGATGTAGTTTGATTTTATAGCACAACATTATCTTCTTACTTATGGTGACTGCATTAACGTTTCAAAAATGTTAAGTCATATCCATATTTTAATTAAAAAATATATATTTGTCATTATTCACCAAAACCCACTTAAAAACTCTCATTACTTTTGTTGAGGGATCCCTTTTAGTCACCAATGATTGGTTTTCATTGGCACCTGTCTAGGGAGAATCACAGGGAGTTACACGGTTAAATGAGGTTCCTTCCCAGAGTCACAAGGATATTAAAAGGCATCTAAAATGGAAGCATCTTCTTGCCTCAGGCTGTAAGAGGCTTCATGTCTATTAAAAATAAGCAGGCCCTGCCTCCAGTTTTCTTTTACATCCGTGCTTGAACCCTGTCCTTCTTGATGGTGGTCTCTGGCCTTTCTTATACAATCCCTGTTAGGCTCTCCTACCCTACCAGGAGTTGCAAAAGTCATAACACACATGTAAGCCTAGATGGGATCAGCTGCTGCATGACTGACTGCCCCTTGGGGTTTTTTGAATGGACGAGTTCCCAGTACACCCACACAGAGGCCAAGAGGCGCAGCCTATATGGAAGGTTGTCGAGCTCCATCCATCAGAGGCGAACACCTTGGCCCAAGGTCCTCCATCCTTCCTTGTAGCCACTGATCGGTGTTCCCTGAATTTTGAAACCAACGTATTTTTCCTCTCTCTGTGAAGCTGATTAAAAAGTATAATATCTGTAGGTGAGGTGAAGCGTGCACTGACAGGATTAATGCCACTCAGTTTCATCAAAGAACCAAAATAGAGATGAAAGGATAACATACTGCATGTGTTGTACATCAATACGGATTTCATTGTTCTCCTAAGAGGTCTTTGATTTATTATTTTCTGTTGATGGCACATTTGGACTAAATGCCTTTTCTCATGAGAGGCACACTCTCTTTTTTTAATGTGGCACAACATTTCCCTTTTGTTCCTTCATACTGTAATGAAAGGGTTATTTACCAACGATATCATCATGAGAGATATTCTGGTCATTCATCTCGGGCAGCTTTGGAGACTCCAAATCAGCTGCGCATCCATACTGTGCGTCATTGCGCAGTAGCGCGTCCAGTACACAGCAGTTAATGGGAATCCGCTGACGGAGCACAACCAGTTGTGTGCGCGGATCAGCAGGTGCTGTCTTTGGAACTGGATAGAAGTCACGGTTGCATCCACGGCGATCTGAGGGGAAATTCTTACCGCACGGACTCTTAATTCCAGGATGAGCTGTCGTTTATGACACGCTCACCACGGCGTTCGACAATAACAGGTAAAGTTCCGATTTTAACTTTATTACCACGGCTGATTTTCCCTTTAATGGTGGGAGGCGCCTGTTCATGTTTGCAGCTCTTCAAATTTTGGAGACGTGTTTTTTCCTTTTTGTGCGCCTTTTTCCTAACCAGTGCGCCTTTGAATGCAGCGTGCCGTTTCATTCAGACTGGAAACACGAGTCTACTCAGAATTACAACTTTAACGCATGGAGGGAAGATTTAGTTTCAAGCATGAAAGTATCGAAAAAGAATTGTGCGTAGTCACATTTTACAGGCTTTCTCCGTGTTACTTAACAGTGTGTGTGTGTGTGTGTGTGTGTGTGTGTGTGTGTGTGTGTGTGTGTGTGTGTGTGTGCGTGTGCGTGTGCGCGCGTGTGTCAGTCTGTCTGTCGATACTTTTCCCTTGAAAATTCTTCTGCTTTAATGAATTCTGTTGCAGCACCAGCGCTTGATCCTTTTTTCTCTAAGTAAAGGAGGGTTAGGAGGTTAACAAGTTTTTGCCAAACCACAAGAGCCACTTAATCATTGATTGATTTTCCCCCCTGGCTATTTAAATCACCAATATTCAACTATCCCAACTGTGGATGCTCATCAAGCTTTAATTGGGCACAGGGGAGATTTTAAAGCATGACAGTTAATAAAGTGACACGAAGGTGAAGGTCAGGAATTAATTTAATGGAGACCCTAGGGGGCGAAGTGTGTGTTAATGGGAGAGATAAACGCACAATTTATCAGGGACTAACACTGCAGCCTGTAGACATTCACAAGCCATTATATTAGATAGTTCTTATCAACAGTGGTGTCTACTTTGGCCGATCTTCTCCCTCTGCATCAGATAAAAAGCTGTCAAAGTCAACAGGAAAATGCTCGGAGCGGTGCTATAATCCCATTGTGATAATAACTAATTAAAATCACACCAGTGCTCCAGGAAGCCTTGTGATGAGTTTGCCCGAGTCCTCCTCTCGTTTCTCAAACTATAGCTGCCATATGATGTAATCAGTGAAATAAGCACAGATTGTAAGGCTCACTTAATTGGTGAAGATTTTTTTTTGTTCACTCTGTGTGTCAAACTGCAAGCTGCCTCTCAGATCGAGCGCTCAGAGTGCAGGCCAGGCGAGTGGAAGGAAGGGGAACGGGATTTACATAAATGAGAGTTGTGCCAAGATAATGGAAAGGCTCTCTGTTATCTCCAAAACTCCAGAGCTGAGGGTGTATTTCCATTCTCTCTCTGATGGACAGTGAAGAGGAGTAAAAAATAAAGAACAAATTAAAGTATTGGAGTATGGCTGTGCTTTTTTGGAGAGCATTGTTTTCATTTGTTTTCCATATTGATTTTCCTGTTTTTTTTGTAACCTGCGTATTGACTGTTTTCTGTGGTCTAGCGAGATAAATGGATCTGTTGCCCTCTGTCACGGGAGTGGACTGATTGTGATTTATTTGGAGTTCATCCATTACGTCAGTTGCAGAGCTTGTGAGTTTTTGGAGTTCCATCAGATTTCAAACATGTGACGTGTAAGATTTACCAGGGGCGTTGTCAGTGCAGGTGCATGATGTCATTAGTTGTGTCACATGTGTTTTTTGTCTCATGGGATGTTGCCCTGACTTGGTGGCCGAGTGTCATGTATCACCGGTAATATAATCTGATGGTCCTTCTTGTCCACTCTAGGGCTGTCACAGTCTACAGATGTGTCTTCAGACGTCGTTTCCCCACAGGCTTTTCTTTTCTGAGAATATACATAATTACATGTGAAATGTGGCCAAAGCCCAGAGGTGGTGGTCCAGAAGCTCTCAAATAGTTACACACAGCATTTCAGTAGATTGTGATTCCAGTTTATCCTCATTTGTCATCATTTATTAGATAAATAATTCTAGATATTTGGGGCATCGAGCAAAAAAATTGGATTTGAAATGTTACCTAACATTGATGAATAAAGGATTTTCCTGCAGATGTTACAAAAGCTTGCTAAATGATGATAAGCGGGCAGAGGGGGATTAACTGATCCTGAAGAGAGGAAAAAAGCCACCCTAAAAAATATCAATTTCACACAAAATATTGATTTATTAATTATTTCTCACTTCAAAAATGTGCGCTCACTGTGTTTGGAGATTGAACTGCCTGCATAAAGAAAAGTATACAATAGAATGGCGTATTTGAGTAATAAAGATGTGTATAAAAACATGTGCAATTATTTTAACCATCATTTTGACGTGGTGGGCAATACCCATGAGCCTCTGTTTCTATGTATTTAATCCAGATTAAGAGGCATAAATCACAGCTGTAAAAAAACATTCTATCACTTTGTTGTTGCAATTGGGAATACATCCAAAATGTAATAATAATCCGAAAGGGAATCAACTCTATCTGCAGATTGTTATAGATGTCTTTACAGTGTAATCTGAAACTCCACCTCGAAAGCTGATATTTTTTCTTCTGAAATGCATACCATAACATTTTGGGAAAACAGATTGTACGTTTTACTTTTAATCAGAGAGTCATATAAAATGTACCAACGTATAATGTTTTCAGAAAAGTTTCCACATTCCATTAAAGCTGTGGAATGGCTTCTACCTTGATGTCATATTGTCTATGGGAAAATTCACGTGAGTTTCACTTACAGACCCAACTGCACAAACATGAATTTCCCTAATTTAGCAAATCTTCAATAGTGAGCTTTATGGTTGACCTTTGGACTTAGCTATACTAGCTGTTCCCCAAGCTAACGTTCCCCTGGCATTAGCTTTATTAAGAACAAGAGTGATAACGTTCTTCTAATCTACTTCTCGGAAAAAAGGTAAGCGTATTGCTTGGAACAAGTTGGAACTGTTCCATTAAACACCAACCCTTCTGCATCATTATAACTTCCTTTTTCATGTGGTTTCCGTCTCTTCCTCTTTCTGACCACTTTCATTACTGCTGTAATTGCACGCCTGAAGATTTTCCTCCCCATACAGTTGGTTTGATCGACAACACTGCTGACTCATCATCGCAATAATAAGGCAGAGGGATGGACAATGGAGACCTTTATGAGATGATGAGAAGTAGAAGTCACTCACAGCCTGAGTGGAGACTTCTAAACCCACAGATGAAACAGGGGAGCAGAGCCTTCCATCTAGATAGAATCAGTCCAGGCCCTGATGTTTCGGTGAAACATTTCCTTGGAGGGTTTGGAATGAAACTGAGCCAGAAAGAAAGTTAAACTGATTCTATTGGGTTGTGAGGGAAGTAAAGTCACTTGAATTTAATGAAGAATGTTTATTAGAAGGTTGCAAGAACCATAAAGGCCCTGAATTTACTACATCGTCGTTTATACCATAGAAGTATCATTCTACAACAAAGGGAAACAATCCATTACTGTATTCCATCCCTCTTACATAAGTGATTCTTTAAGAGCAATTTCCGACCAAATGTAATAGTTGATTCCCAAAAAAACATCTAACTTCAGAGGACTGAACTCATGTTTGAGGAGGAATGCTTTCATGTTTGTATATTGGTTTAAGTGGACTCTTCTACTGCTCTTTCTCTTTGTAGCTGTATGTTCTCAGACTACATGGATTACGACAAAGAGCCGGTGTTGTATCAAATCTTATACGGCACAATTTTTCAAAACATTTTCATCCTCCTGACTGGAAGGTAGATTAGCTGAGAATTATCTTGCAATGTATCCTACATTCTTGTGAAATAAATAATCGAAACAGAGTAGCTACATCTGTTAGTGGTTGTCTACTGCTACTAAAGCCATAAATAACTGACTGTTGGTGGTAGGGGAGGCAAGATAATAAAGTATCCAAATCGATCACCTGCTAGAGCGTAGTCAGATACAACCCAAATGAGAACATTTTTATCATAAAGGTCAGAGTTTTGCATCCCTAGAGTTTTATGAAACCCTGGAACAACCATAATATCCTTATAGCGAAAGATCTTTACTTTCCACCATTTTATGAAATGCTACCCTTAGTAGAACATTTATATCCTATTATTTATTTTTTGAAACCACTACAATTATTTGGCTTATACACATGCATATAAGTATGTTTTCCTAACCCTGTCTCATAAGAATGAACAGGAACATCGTGAAGAAAAATAATTGTGTAGCAGGTTGTGAAATAAATAAATATAGAAAACATTGATATGAATATTCACTGTCAGTGTGGTGAATTGTTGCTGGTGACCGTTAATCCTGAAGGATAACTTGAGTAGGATGATGCTCAATTAGACACCAAGTAAGTATAGCAGCTGACTGTTGGCTCCAATTAAATCCGAAACAAGTCAAATGCTTAGCAATTAGGCTAAGTGTTGTCTGCAAATAACCAACCTACTGTATCGATACTTTCAATTCATTTAATAAAATGTATGGATTTCTGGGTAAGCAAAATCCAGCACTGTGTTGGGTTATTGATCCATTTAGACACGGAAAGACTGACATGACGTCAACGGCAACAATCTGTTCTGTCTGCTGCATCCGGACCAAGACCACCAAACTCAGGGACAGTTTTATACCACAGGCTATAAGACTGCTGAACTCCTGAGCTCTGTGAATGTCTACTCACATCTGTTTATAGTACACACACATACATATATATATATATATATATTATACACATCTGCCATACATATCTGTTTATAGTACACATATCTATATATTATACATATCTGCCATATACATCTGTTATACGTAATAGATGCATCTGTCCATACCTCCTCATTCAACAGAGTAAAGTATTTAAATACTCTCAATGTATTCCACATATATTTCACATCCTCAAATCTTTATTGTTGTTATTGTAAATATTCTTCTCTCTTTTTGCACTATGTTATTTATCTTATTTGCACCATGTATGTTGAGTTATTGGAGGAGCACGCGACATAAGATTTTCATTGCCAACATATACGTTGTATATGCTGTGCATATGACCAATAAAACCTTGAAACCTTGAAACCTTGACTCAGCTAACTTAATTTATTGGGGTATTGAGGCTAGCTGCTAGCTGAGTGATCGGCTATATCACCCCGACACATATTCTATAAGTATATTTTCTTTTAAAATATATGGATGACTTTACTGAGACTAAGTTATTTACTGTGCCATAATTGAGATACCTAAGTAAAGCCCTGCAAACTGTGGATTTGATTAGTTAGCGTCATCTTAAATCTCACAAGGCTGCTGTACCCTCAACAGGGGTGACGATCGGCGCTGTTAGCTAGCTGGCTAGCAATGTTATAGTTTCTTGAACCAAATCATTACAGACTTCTCAATTAACCCAATCAAATAATTGATGGTGGATTCTTGTGGACAATAGTATAGGGGTACATTCATTAAATAGTGAAAAAAACCCCAACATCTATAAGTTTTTCCAGAGCAATCACAATTAGGGCTGGTCCCGCCACTTCTGTTACGTAGGCAAGATGGCCATTGTTTAGGGTGAGATTTTATCTCAAATCATAAATGGCAGCTGTGCTGTACTGGAAGACACGCTTGCCACCGTTAGCTAGCTCGCAAAGTTATAGTTTGTTATACTTCATCATAACTGACTTAATTCAATTCACAACATCAGTTAACCCAGTCTATGGTTCAATGGTTGAGTTTACAATGTGACAATGGCATAGTGCATTGTGCTGTGAGCTTCTCAGCTTAAATGCACTTGTGTATTCAAAGTAGTACGTCAAATTGTAAGTACTGTTGTACAAGAACTGAGAAAGAGCACAGTTGTAATATACGATGCTAATGTAGCATGGCCTTACTAGCTAAGAACTTGTGAAAAATGTAAATGTGAATACGTTGCTTTAATGTCACCAACAGTTGTTGCTAGCTAACCAGACATCTGATAATGATATTCATTTTACTGCAGAAGCGGGATTAGTTCTTTCTTGGTACACTTAAGGCATGTAGCAAAGATTGTGTATTCACAAAAAGCATTTTGTCGTCGTTCTGACAAGTGTTTCATCAAAACATGGGAAGATAACCAAAAAAAGCTTTCCTTGCATGCATTCTTTGTGATGGTGCCTCAAGTGTGCACTGAAACCACTGCAACAGGCAAAGGAAAGAATACAACTCTAATCTTGTTGCAATAGTGTCTGGCTGCTAACAAATCTTGAAAATCACTGCCATCATTCGGCAGAGAGATGAGAGGGCACTTGGGGAAGGGTTGGCATGCTTTTGATGTGACTCTTCTAGAATGCCTAGAATAAGAAGTACCTGGGGAAGCGACAAAGGAGAGAAAAGCCTGAGAATTAAATGAAGTGACTCAGTACTTCCTGACACATCTTTTCTATATTAGCTACTGCCCTTTTCAAGTCAGCTTAAAATAAAAGCTGCCAGTGGATGGAGTCACAGCTGAAAGACAGGCTTCATTTTGCAAGGCTTTTACTCACCCTTTCATGTTGGAGTGTCCCTAATGATGATGGTCACTGAGCCTGGGCAGATGCCAGAACAGATTTACTGGGAAACACACGCTGAGAAGGAGAGATATCTGTACCACTCAATGAAATTCTGCCTTGGCTTGGCAGCGAATACAATATGTGATACTTTAAAGTTTTGTGTTAAAGCAGAAACTTGTCAACAGTCAGCTTTTTTAAGTGCACTGTTTTGCAACTGTATGTTTTGTTTTCCCTGTGGGACTGAAACTAAATGAAAGATCTTTGGTTTGGCACTACAAAGAAAATGATTGTCTGCACTAATAATGCCCTTCCACTCTCACCACACTGCATGTATACTGGGAGATTTGCATAACTACTGCAGAGTATCTTCAAAGAATAAAAAGTATCTTTCTCTCGTTATGTATTCTCACAAAGATGACATTCATCAAAAAATGCTTTGAATACACCAACTAAGCGAATGTAGCAATGAAGCAATATAAATTATTCATTTGGAAAAAGTAACTGACTGCAAAATAATGATTTCAATACACTGAAACAGAACGGACTGGGACTTCTGTAAAAAGTATAAAGTAATGCTTTCAACTGATGTTGTTTGAAGGCTGCATATGAAAACTGTTAGGTTGTAAAAGTGACAGGATGAATTTGTACTGTACGTTGATTAACTGTTAGAATTTGTACCGTTTCTGTACTGTTTGGGTGGCTGACAGATGCAAATGCTTTACAATGGCCCAAGACAGTTTCAAAACAGTGTTAATATAGAAATACAAATGTTCCAAAATGAAAGTTTTGATCACATGATTTCTTCCAATATAGTTGCTATATGATCTACTGTAATTTATCTAGCACACGTGACCAAGTCATTTCAAATATACAGTTTTCAAACAGAGACAGCTGGCCAACTTTATACTCAAACGTCAACAAGTGCTCTGCTCCCAGCTGTGCGTTTTGCATTTGCATTGTTTTCTATTCGCCATGTTTCTTTTTAACGCTTTTAGTAAAATGCTGCGCCTCTATCGTCATGTTGGTGAACATGTCTTTTCCTTTGCGTGTGTTTTGGCCCATTTGTGTCTTTATATTTGCATCATTTTTGGAAGTACAGCGTGTTTCTCCTGATGGAAGGGTTTTTGAGCGTTGTACCACGTTTGCACCTGTTGGCCACCGTAGATGGTAGTTAATGAATCATAATACCAAAGGAAAAATAAAATGAAATAGGCTACAAAAGCTTGTCTGAAATCAATGTGTGTTTTTGGTAACTTTGTTTATAGATCAAACAATATCTGCTGACAGTGACAGATGAATTCAGTTTCATGGAGAGAAAATAAATAAACATGTTGTTTTCTCCTTTACTGTCCATCACCTCGATTCACTAGGGCACGTACACACAATGACACAAACAATTGTGCATCTCATCATTTTTATAATGGCAGATACAAAGGGACTCTACAAGCATGCAGCATGGATATGTTTATTTGAATATGTCTCACATGTACTCTTGTTTTCCTTTTCATTGCACTGGAGAAAAACCTAATTTGGATCAATATGTGAGGGGTGACACTGCCATGTGTGCACCGGAGCATGCAAATTATCTTTGGATGCTTTTCACTCCAAAAAGCCCTCTTATAGAAGCAGATTTGTATAATCTACACTGACTCCAGTACATACTGTATATGATTCACACATAAAGTATTGCATCTTTTCTCAATCACTTAGTTTGGTTTTGAAAAATACTTTTGGACTCTGAATAAATAACCATTATTGAATCTCTTTTAATCTCATTTTAAAACAGACAGAAAAATAGATTCAGTGAAGCTTTAAATTGTTTCAGGTTCTGTAATGATCTGCCTGAGTTGCTTCCATGTGAGTGGGAGTCATTCATTCCTAGTAATATATAACCAGGCTGCGTGCATAATCTTTTATAATGGCAGTCCACAGTCGGGGTCCAAGCATAAAGTGCTGGGAAATTATGTCTAATGCATGTAATTGAAGTCTTTAACTTCGAAATAGCACCTTAATTAATACTTGTTGGAAAATAAATGAATCGGAATGCGTTTTTTTATCAAAAATATGATTTACCCTCTAAGCCTGCTTCTCTCTGAGTTTATACTCTCCATTGCATCAGTGCAAAAGAACCCCATTTACATGTGTTTTTTATTATGCTTTTTAATCATTTAATCCCTTTTCTGCCATTGTACAGCATTTCATAAGTATTGCTTCAGCAGCAGCTTTGAATTTTAGGGGAGTTTACATCATGGTTATACAGGATTTTGACTCATTTAGCTCCCTTGCCTGGACCACCGCAGACAGCGGAGTTATACATGGATTCTGTTTTCATTTTAAGCTCTCAAAAACTCAACTACTCACAGATAACTAACTGAAGGTGTACAGTACAAAATGACCAATCAACACAACAAGGGTTCAGCAGAAAAATACCTTTATATATCTACCTGCCATCTTCTTTTTTACTGCTCTTGGGTCCGACTTCCTACCAAACCCTGACACTCTCATTGGTATGAACCGGGCCCCACCTCCGACACTTTATCTCTGTTTTTACGTCCATGGGGTGAACATTAAACCAAATGAAACAGGAATCAGTCGGTGCCTGCCTGACTGAATTCCAGAAATGTGTCAGCATTTAAGCACTTCCGGGCTCCTTCATCTCAACGTCAATGTTTGGTTTAAATTACTTTTGGTTAGACACTGAAAAAACGACTTGCTTTAAGTTGAGGGGAGCACATGCAATGATAACTTCCAGGTCGACCTAAAACAAATATACCATCACTGCACACCTCTACTAAAAGTGCATTTTGCATAAAAGGGGACCTTTAATATACTGGTTATGTTGTTCAAGCCCCTTGCAAATCTAGATATATGTTGCACCATTATTTCCCCCCTATCCTCACCTGGCAGCTCTCAACTATTTCAAATGTATTTTGTGCAAACCTTTAACAAAGGCAAAATGCCCCAATGTCCCCTCTGACTGTAGGATTCATGCAGTTTTGTCAGATAATGTATAAAGGAAATTAAAACATGTATGCTGAACTTCAGCTGCATGCATTCATTACATGAACAAGGTTGCTCATGAGTTATTATGCAATGCTATTGAATGAGCTTATATATAACTTCCCTGGGACACTCCTGTCGTTAATTGTTATTAGTCAGACTGGGACTAAGTTGGCAGCGAGGAGGAAATTTGCTCAGCATTGAGACAAGTTCTGCTTGTACCTGTGTGTAGTGTGTTTTGGTTCATGGTGCTTGCTTGGCTCCAAATATTACAGCTTGTGCAGAGCTGGAGCTGTGGGAATTAATTGTCAAGAGTGTCAGGAAATCTTGTTCTGAATTCATATCTGAAGAAATGTATTTTGCATATTGTAGTTTGTTACTGTGGTGTGCATTCGTGCAAAGCAGCATAGTCTTTTTACATAACGGGATTATATTAAGACAGCATAGGCATGATGGGTAAAGTCCATGTTCAGTTGTATTGTTGAGGTGGGACAGAGCCATTGTCTCACAATTAAAACCTCAGGAAAGACACGCAAGTATTCGAGTCTACCCCCAAGTTGTGAACTTTGTTTTTTTTTAGAAGGTCATCTTTATGGAACCAAGCAACTACTTCATTTTCTATTTAGATTTTTTGGGTTAAATATGCAAGAACTGACAAGACATTTGCTGCAGCCATGAGTTGACAGAGCGGTTGCCCGACTAATTCTAAACAACACTACTGCAGTCCGAGGTTTTAACTAGTTCAGAATGGACAATCAACATTCTTCAGTCGCCAGACTAAACAAGAATGGACAATATGTTACTAAAGCTGTCGTACATGAGAAATTAATATATGCCAGGGAACCTACGTTTCAGATAAGAAGGGCTTCTAGACGTCCCTAAACAATAAACGAATCATGTCAGCTTGTGCTCGGTCATAGACTGGCATCAACAAAGCACCCAAACTGCCCCTCATTAAGGGAGCACAGCAACCCGAAGGCCAAAGAACTATGCCATGGGAAATAGAGACAGAGGAAGGAGAAAATGATGAACTACGTCAAAGGTTAAACACTTAGCAAAATATTCCCTAACAATTTAAGTGGCGCTCATTTCGAGGAAATGGACCTCTGATCGGATGCTGTTTGATTGGTTCATGGGATCTTTGGCATTAAAGTGTTGAATTGCTGGGAAAAAGTCAATTCAGGAAATTAAGAATTGCATCATAGCACAGTTTTTTAAAGAAAGTACTTCTTAATCTGTGGGCACATGATGTATCGTCCAATTCAAAAGGCTTTGGTCCAAGGGAAGTTATAACAAGTTATTGTTTTTGAAGTTGACTTTAATTTGATCAAATTGGGTCTAAAGTCATATGATTTTTGACTCGCTTTCAAGTCATTGGACTCAATTCCACACCTGTGCTGTTGTTAATCCTTACTGCTGGAGATCCACACACTGTTTATTATGTAACGTTACCAACAGACAGGTCTTAATGTTATTCCAAGTCCGCATCACTGTTAAGTCACTTTTACCAGTACAGCCGCACAAGTTTGCTTTCCACTTTATATTAAATATGTCCGCAGCCTATGTTGACATCTACATTAGTCTGGTCTCTGTATTTAAGTCATTCTGGTCTCTGAAGGTTTCTGACTGCTTTCATCTTAAAAGAGGCATGAGGGAGAGAGGGAGAGGTAGAGGGAGACTGCATGGAGATATGAGAAAAAAAATACTGACTTTTTGAAGTAAACTTCAATACGCTCTATTACTTTTCATCAAGTTCTAAGCCTAAAGTGCCAGACTTGAGACAGACAGAGGGATTTTGGTAGTCGCCAGTAAATAGAAGTCTTTGTGATGTTGAGAGAATGTCATCATGTAGTGCCTAGTACTAATACAGTGCCACATGTTAGTGTCTGAGAGAGAGAGTGTGACAAAAACAAATGGCACCTTGCAGCAATGGTTGTTCCGTGGCTGAGAGATACCATCAATATGTGTGGAAAGATTAAAGATAGGAAAAGATTGCACATGCCATCTTGTGATGTGTTCCAGCTGATGTAGGACTCACTGGATCAGCACAAACACAATTTGACATCCTCTCTGAGATGCAGCAAACAAGCTTTCAAAGGGAGCAAAATCCATATCTTCTGTAACTACTATCATCTGTTGCATCTCTCTAAATTGCATGTTGTTGTCCTTTGTGTGCATTTACCGCAGATAAACTCCACCTGGCATCTCGACTCGTTTGGCAGCCATGGCTCTCTATGTATCCGGAGGGGCCCTGTTCACCTTCCTCCTCGTTTGCAGGTAAGACTGTTTGCAGAGATACAACCGCTGGAATGTGCAGGCAGGGAGTTAAGTTAGATTCTAATCCATCTATTCTAACAAGACAAGGCTTGGTATGCGGGCTTCTGAGAAGTGATGTAAAGTAACAAAGTATATTTACTTAGGTATTGAACTTAAATACATTTTTGAGGTACTTGAGTACCTGAGTACTTTCAGCTTATGCCACTTTATACTTCAACTCTACTACATCTCAGAGATAAATCGTGTACTTTTACTCCACTACATTTATTGTAGTTACAGATTTGGATTAATGATGGTAAATATAATGAACCCTTAAATCAGACTTTAGTTCACCTGGAGTAAATCCAGCAGCTACCCTGCAGTATACAAAGCCATTCAAACTAGCTGCACCTTTACCAGCTCTGAGAACACTTTAATGATCAATAATTATAAAACATATCAGAGATATTATTCTGAAATGGACCAATCAAACAATGACTACTGTTACTGTCTCTACTTTAAGTACATTTAGATGAGAGTACTTTCTACTTTCACTGGAGGAACATTTTGAATACTTTTACTGTGACAGAGTATTCCTACACTCTGGTACTTGTACTTTTACAAGATATAAGTACTTCTGGATCTGAGAAGAAGATAGAAAGTTACTCACTGTATTGTTCTTTGAACCATCAATAGTGGCTCCTCATGCATTGGATAGAAAAATAAATTCCAAAACTTCTTCCAAGCACTGCTGAGCAGAGCTGATGAAGCAGGATCGGGCACCACATGTTATAGTCATTGCATACAATTGTTGTTATAATCCCTTCAGAGGTCATACAGAGAGACTGATGGGATGTTTTGGTCTGTTACCGTGAAGAGAAGCCTCTCCTCTTCTTTCATTTTCAAAGCACAGAATGCACTTTGCACATTCTCGATAAGGCAAACCCTCTGGGCCTCGCCGAGTCCCGCTGTAAGAGATTCTGTGTATAGTGCAGCACCTCTTTGCACAATCAGCTCTGGGATTAATGTGCTGCAGTTGGTCGTCTGCTAAACTAGCATTTTGCCAAATGCACACTTTTCTGTCCAAACCCAATATGCCAATTTGAGACCATTCAATAATCAAATGAATTCATTTCAGGAAGCTGTGATCTCTCAAAGATTCAATGTAGATTTATTTTGCAATGGTCATTGTGTTATATAATCTTCAATTTTATGTGTAATGAGCCTTTATCACTGTGGACATCAACACACTGGTCTATGCCAGACAAAGCTTTAAAAATGAACGACATCTGTTAGAGCCACCTAATCGGGACATCTGTAGTCAACACAGTATAAAGGACTACAATTCCCACAGCGCCAGCCTCTAGAGAGACAGAGATCGGCAACCTGTCGGAAAGACGCCGTCGAGGTACAGATTTTTACCGTTTAAGTTACTGTGAAAGTTAAACGAGCCTTTGGATAGTTTATTATTTTATTTGAGTTTTCCTCTTTTGTTTGATTTGTTTTGACTATTGTAAAGGAGTGTTTTCTTTGTTGAATGTGTGAAAAGTTAGTTATTTTAATTTGGGCAAACGCATGTCACAATAGCATCACACCATCGGAGGCCAAGCAAGTCAACAACAATGTGAGTAAAACAAAGATAAAGGAAGGAAAACGCTTTAGAAATGTCTGTTTAAGCTGATGGGAAACTAGGGAAGGAAGCCATGACAACATCTTTGCTGATTTCTGAAATTCATTTTAGCTGTCAATATTTTGCATAGATTTTATTGAGAGGACTAATTAATAGCATTCTGTTGCTTATCAAAACCGATATTCTGTGCATAGTGCACAGCTCTGGGATTAAAATGCCGTAGCAGGTCTATTAACATGATAGGTCGTGACAGACTGATATTTTTGTTTACACAACTGAACTCTCAACAGGGCAGCCTCCACATGTTTTTAACATTTTAAACTGTTAACTGGCTCCCAATAATACGTTGGCGACATATTTTCATACCAATAGGAGGTTTGGTCCCTGTTTGTGGCAGAAAATGGAAAATGGAATGTTCTTTCTGCCGTATGCAACACAAATCTAATAGCAAGTAATTGTTTTCACTTATAATAATTTAGCATCCTATGCAAGAATGTATTTGGGACACATTGACTAACATTTGTCCATAAAAGATACATGGAAGAATTTCATGGACAGCTCATTGTATTTAGACAGCTCATTGTATTTAGGTAGAACATCTTGCCCCCTATTTTTCTTTTCAATTTCAGATCCATACATTTTGCCAATATGCACCAAGGTGATGAAATAACATTTTAGAGCTTGATGAACATAATCTTAACCCATGTAATTTATTTATTGAAATTCAATCATTGCAAATGGTACTGTGTATTCTTTATGACTTCTGTGAAATAGATGGAAGATTTTATACGGCTTGGAGCACATCAGCAGACCCTGTCTTCAATATAATGAAGATAGCTCTGTTGGTTTAGTGATAATGAAACACCACTTACCCCCTGCACATGCTACAACCCTCTTCTTATACCAGACATGGCCGCGTTATTGACCCAACGGCTTCATGAAGACAACCTGTGACCTTGACGATTCTGAAACCTCCATCAACCTCACTTTACAGCAAACAGAAATTTCCGAGTTAAGACAGCCGAAAATGTATCATGCATGAAGAATCACTGGGACACAGATGGTCTGTTTGAACTCTCTGGAAAGATTGACGTTTTGCTTAGTGTGCGGATGCCTTCCAAAATAGAACTATAATGACACGTTAGCTCATGTGTTAATTCAGGCTAGGATTACTTCCTGCTCATGTTCCTGTGGCGCAGTATAAAACCCTGGCAGCATTACAGCTTTGTTAAAAGAACAAAGATGGGATTCACGGCTAAGCTTGTTATTTGAAATAAGGATGTCGCTGTCACAGCCATATAAAGTATTATCTGGTCAATAAACATCGGAGTGTTGCAGACCACACATTTTGCAAGGCAGCTACAATTCAGGATCAGCAATAGTCAAAGAAAAGGTGCAGGGAGAAAAACACTTCAGAAAATAGAGATACAGTCAAACAGCAACTTGAAATATGTATATTTCCGAAAAAAACCCCAATAATAACTGATTGAATGTTTGCCTCGTTTTTTCTTGCTTCGCCTGTTAGCTTGTTTCTTCTGTTCCTGTATACCTTGAATGCAGTTTACAAATCTAACAGTGGCATTTACCACACTAAATTCTAACTAACGGTCATTTTTGACACTATGTTTAATTCCAGACAGGAAGCAGGTTGCTCATTTGATAGTAACAATCTTTGATATGGTCAGTTTAAATACAACTGTTATTGCAAATGTTAGCAAGTCAAGCTATGGTTAGCTGTATGCATTTGATGCAAATGCAGTCTCTATCTCTTGTTCTGTTGAGCTGACTGAACATGAACCTTGGACAAACACTCTTAAATAACTATTTGAAGCTAACACATCCTCTGTATATTACAATAGAATATTTATTTGGGAATGACTCCCAAAATGAATAACTGTTGGAGGTTAGCCTAACAACGACAGGCGTATGGTGTGAAACAGTCATAGTTTTAAACTGAAAATGACTTGATTTGGATTAATATAAGTATGTTTGAGACGAAACTTAGGTTTATGTGATGCAGTTATGGTGATAGCTAAACTGTACAGCAAGAAATCATCTAAAGTAAGTATTCCATAAAACCCGCCGTGGATTTAAAATGATCTGATTATGCTTACTGTAAATGATTTTTGTTAATCAGCCACCGGGTAGAAGGGGTATATATATATATATATACAGTATATGTACACCAAATATAACTGCGTTCTTTTGCATTCATTAACCAACACACACACTGAAAAATTGAAACGTTGACCTTAAATTAAATGTATTACGTCAACAGATATAACTCAGGATAGTTGAAAGCAATAATATTAGATTCAATTTAATATCATTGCTTTAAACTAACCTAATACAGTTGTGTGACATTTGTTGACACAATACATTTAATTAAAGTCAACGTTTCAATTTTTCAGTGCATTTACAAACCATGCAGTAGCATTGGCTGCATTTCTCATTACGTTTCTCTAAGTAGAGGCTTAATAAGTAACTCCTGACTGCATACAGATGGTGGCGGTTTTACGGCACTGGTTCCAGAATGCATGTGTAACATTTTATTGAAGCCTATTACAGGCAGATTAAAGGCTTACAGTACGTTTTACTTGACATGACCTGATCCTTTATGGAAATCTATTTCCAGTCCTTCAGATTTTTTTATCGGTCATCATTGGAGAGATTAAATTATTATTACCTTACTGCTTTTTTAAAACCATAATAAAAAGGGAACATTTCAATGTGGACCAGTTATCACCTTTAATGTTATGGTTTATTTCTTACTGAGAAGATCAGTTGTACTTTAGTGTCAATTATTGACATTATTGAATAAAGACTTTTTTCGATAATGTAATAAAAAGAGTTTGAAGGATGTCCATTAAAGCACATTTTGGATGTTATAAAGAGTATTGTTTTCCCTGACACTCACGAATCAGACGGTGTCTCTTCATGCAGTTTGAAGGTTGTAAGAGTTGTGAGTTTTCTGGGGATCATATTTCAGAACAAAACAAGACAAAACTGACAAAGGAGTCCAAGAGCTTTGGCACATTGATTTTGAAGAGTGATCTTAAATTTGACCTCTTCTGACAAGTTGATGCTTGAGGATGCTCACAGATGTCAGCTGTCAAGGCTTACCAACATACAACACCACTGATGTTTCAGAGGTGAGGTTACAGCCCATTTGAAGCCTAATTGACAGACTACAGTTTTTATAGTTAGCGGCTTTAAATCTGCAACCACAGTTGATGTTTTAGCAGCTGTTGCCATAGAAACACTACTACTGTTGAGGTGTGTCAGTTTTTTTTTACTATGCTTCCAAGTTGGTATTATTTGTGTGTGTGTGCTAGCAGTACAGTTACTTATAGCTGACGAAAAGACAGGTTGAGGAAAAGAAATAATGACGTCCTATAATGCTATTTTGGGTTTTCATTTTCCTGTAGTGTGTTATAGGTTTCGGTGCATGCTGGTTCCGCAAAGGCTACAATCCCACAGTTCCCTCAAGAGGGAGTTTTCTCTCCCACACTCCTGGGAGAATGGCTACATTGGACTCCTTTGTTTACTTCTGCGTTATAATGACATTAATATGAAACCCTCGCGCTTCTATTGGCTAGCTCTCCAACTAATTGTATGTGACGACTAAGAGGCGGGACATTTCTAAGTGCTTGTCCAATCAAAACAGGGCAGTATCAGGAAAGATAAAGCACTTTTTGAACATTAAAGCATGTCAAATATGTCACAGTTGAAGCGTAAAATACAATTATGAAACCAGAAAATTAGCAGAGTAGGAGCCCTTTAAGGGAAATATTCAAAAGAAAATGTGTTTGTGTGAATACAACCAAAGGCCTCTTTTCCTTAGCCCCAACTCATAGGGAGATTTCTCAGTGTTCCCAAAATCATTATTCTTAAAGCAGTTGTTAGAAATCCCATTGCTTTGCCTATTTGAAATCCATCATTTATAATTTCCCATCTGAACAGCCAACTGAAAAGCACTTTTTCAAGTTCATTAGGTTTAACTGTAGGTCCCCTATCTAGAAACAATATCTTGCCTCTGTTGGGTTTCTCAACCGTTTCCATTTTCACAGCGGTTTGTCATGGTTCCGTCGTCACTTTCCCACTTTCCCTCAGCAAGCCTTTTTTCTCAATAGACAAATGATTATACTAGTCTGTTCAACTTTCGTATTCAGGGAGCTGCAATGCCTCTTTATTTTTGTGAAAGGAGTTTGTTGATAAATCATGAGATTATTGATAGTACATTTGCATGACGAGTAACTTTCCCTGCTGTGGATGACAACTGTGGCAGATGTTCCCCATTTAGAAGTGTAGCATTGTTTGGCACATCATTTTAAACGATAAAGTCATTTTTAATTATGTGACCCTAACTAGGACATTTAGAGCATGCAAGCATTTGTTCTGCTAATGCTGTTTGTGATGCTCCCTTTTGGCTGCTGGTGCCCTGACCATTCCAGTATCCCCAATCATTATTTTCTCTTTGGACAATTCAGCACCTCACAAATTGCATTCAAAGGACTCTAAATCTTGTTTTTAAAAGTCCAGGGAAGAAAGAACAGGAACACAGAATTCCATTAAAGCTTGTAAAATACTGTTGGAACTCACTGGAACAAAGGCTTCAAGTGACTGGTTAACAAAGACAGCAGTGGTTTTTGCACCCTTCTGTTCCTATCAATCTATACTTAATTGCCAAGTCTACACATTTCCATCCCGGATTCTCAAGGTTCAATCAACATTTGAACTCTGATCACAGGATTCAAGTCCAGAGTGCTTACCATTACACCAAGGAACCATACGCCCCATGTTCTTGGAGGTGAAGTAAAAAACTCAGCAGGCCTGCCACAGAAGATTTTGTCAGAAGTTTTTGCAAAACTGATGATGGTTCCCTGTAAATCAGCAATGGCCCTGATCTTCTCCTTCCCTCAACCAAAACTGCTTGCCACATAGAGAACACTACTTTCTCCAAGCGCACATTTGGCAAGGTTAAGTGTTAACGATGCAGCTGACAACCGTGATACAACTTTTCCCAATTAATTAAACTTGCCCAAATCAACTCTGAAGTCCTGTCCCCCTAGATTCCTCCTTTTACTCACAGAAGCCCGGTAAAACGTTCTATCAGCAAAACATAGTTACGCTAATTACAGAGAAGCAGGCTGAAAGAGAATAAGTAGAAAGAGAATAGTTAACTAATAAATGACAACTGATTACAACTGACTGAGCTGAATTGCAAACAGGTGTGCTGGATAGGCATGGTCCAGATGAGGACTCTATCCACCAGCAACTTCAGGCTCCATCCTGCTCAACTAACTTGGCCATACTGGTATAGCTCTATCCTGCATCCACTCATACATGCATTGGTGGTTCAGTGGTAGAATTCTCGCCTGCCACGCGGGAGGCCCGGGTTCGATGCAACTATACTTTATCTACCGCTTTGCGGGGGAGCCCACCCAATCCATCTCTCCGCCCTCCGTCCCACAAACCTGTCCCTCACCCAGCACCAGTCACTTTCCATTCTCCGCTGCTACTGAAAATGTACTTGGCACAAAGTATTCTTTGCACTAAAGAACTACTTGCACTACCGTCAAACTGTGTTGATTGTGTCGAACATATGTATATATTACTTAGTTTTTGTTTTTGTTTGTATACCCCCTTTTTACCCCCCCTTTTTTTCTCTTATCTTTTTATGTTATATGTTCTTGTTTGTATTTGCACTGTGGGACTGCCAGAAACGGTATTTCAATTTTCTGTAAGTATACCACATGTGGAAACTTTGACAATAAAGTGAACTTTGACTTGATACTTCTCCAACAGGCAACACCACCTCCTCTCCAGCCCCACTCAAACAAGGCGTGCCGTAAGGCTAGGTGCTTGGCCTCTACAAACTCTTCCTCCTCACCTACAAATCTGTCCATGCACTAGCCCCTTTACACCTCACCATTCTCCTGCACACCTACAGCCCCTCCCGACAGCTGCCGTCCTCTGATATATTTGTGCTTTCCATCCCCTGCTTCAAACTACAGGCCTTTGGCTACAGAACTTTCAGCTTCGCAGCCCCCACCCTCTGGAACCCCCTCCTTCTTGATATCAGGACCGTTGACTCTGTGGACACTTTCAAAAAAGCACTCAAAACACATCTGATTGTCAAGGCCTTTAGCCTCAGTTAACTTTCTCTTCTACATTGTTGGACCAGCCTTTGCTTATTTCTGTTACTTATCTTCCTATTTTCTCGCCCCTGTTGTCTGACCCCCCCCCCGCCTCCACGGGGCCTCTTCCTACTGTAATGCGTCCTTTGAATACAACTCTCCTAACCAGACACATTTTTAAACTGCTTGTTTATACTGGTTGATTGCCACTAGTTCATGAGGATTTTCTTGTTACTGAAACATCATTATAATCATGATCCATGCCCCTGAAAATACCAATAAGGCTGCCATTTGTGGGCAATTTAAAATCACAAAAATCTAGCAAAGCTGTAGTTGTGCTGTCAGGAACCATCAGACAATAACATAAAAAATGCAGCAGTGTCAAGAGTTGCTAACAATCAGATCTAGATTTTTCTTGGGTTCGTATCCTTCTATACTGTCATCTCTTGGAGTGTTACAAGAGTATTTATGACAAACTCCTTTCATCAAGCTTTGGCACATAGATGAAGTGAGGGTAAGTAAAAGAATGTAGCACATGCAGAAAGGGAGTACCCAACATATTGAGGTTGTACAAATAAGGCACTCTGGAAAACGGAGAGTTTGTTCAATTTAAGGACCCTGCACATCCAAGGAATTCAAGGACTAAATACAGAGACTATATTTATCAGAACAGTTTATCAGTATATTAACAGTGCAGCGTCCAGAGCACTTAAGACAGCATTAAAGATGGACACTACAAAACGTCTTCCCAGAGCAAAAACTTGCATGACTACAAGGAGAAGATTTAAAGGTCAAGTATTATACTGTATTTCAACAATATAGTATAGGTCTCAGATATATATACTGATACAAACTCTGGAATAGGACAACTCAGCTTTTCTTAAAAACATGGGGTTCAATTTCAGATTTGGTTCCCTATTTTTTGTAACCTGCTCATTAGAATACAACTCTTCATTATGCTCCTCAACAAACAAGTGTTTTGTTTTTTCTCTTTTAAAACGCTTCTTCATGTTATTGAGATGGGTCAATAACACAAATTGTCTTCATTAAATCACTCATTGTGGTTTTGTTTCTTGCCTCATCACTCCCCCTATGAACTGCTCACAGTAATTACACAGAAAACGTCGACATATATCACTAAGAACAGTTTTGAGACCAATATGAGTGAGGTTACAAAGTTCAGGCTAATTTGCTTAGTCAAAAAACCTTTAACTCTAAATGTCCTTGAGAGTGTAGGAAACAAAAACAATAACAAATAGTACAGTTTCACTTACAGCCTGCAAGCTCATGTCAGGGTTTGGGGAAATAGGGCCCAAGTGCAGCAAAACGGAGGCAGGTATGGGTACAAACAAAAGGTGAGCTTTATTCCAAAGCTGTTTTACAAAAATACAAAGTTAGGTAACAGTCCAGGGCATGAAAAACACTTGACTTGAACACATGAAAGACGATAACGAACTGACAGAGAACACAAGGGAAAGCATGATGAAATACAAAGACACTAATCACAACACAGCTGGGGAGGGGAGGCAGAAACAGGAGGGCAACAGGTGACAACAATGAAACAATCAGACACAAGGGAAACCAAAAGACAGGAAGTAAAACTACACATGACACAACAGAGGGAAAACATTTCAAAATAAAACAGGAAACAGACAGAAAACAAGGATCATGACAGCCCACCAATATCTTGATTTAATTTGGTACATTTAGATAAGTGAGTCACTATCCAGTGGAAAAAACATGAAGAAGTAAGCCTGTACAGTATGTTTAGTAACTGTGTTTGAGCTTCCCAAAGCTCCAAGGCCCAATTCATATTACAAGACTACAAAGCCAGAGCTAGGGATAAGGCTCTTAATACCATGATAATGCTTTGTAGTGTCATTTTAATTAATATGCTACTAACTGATATCTTATTTTGGCCTTTAAGCTCCTGAAATGTCAGAGCTTTTGTAAAAGAAGATTTAAAGAAAGCACATGCTGCCTTAGATGGGTTTTACTGTAGCTGATAGCTTTCCCCATCAGATAAGGACTCTTAACTCAAGATAATAGAGGCTTACTTTGGATTTCCTTCACCAATATGGCCTCTTTTCAAGGCCAAAAGCCACTTGCAAACTGACTGTAATGTGTTTGATTGTCTCATCCACTACAGCTTTTCGGGCTTTACTTCCTGATCCCAGGATAAGTTTCAAGAGTTACATTGTAATTTAATAACCCAAGGGAACTCAACGATCAAGTAAAGCATTTTTAAAGATTTTAGTTTGGACTACCAATTTAAAGTCTCATTCAATATTGAAAAAAATCTATCAATATGTTGTCTTACTATGCTCTCAATTAACTTGCTAGTCCAAGGATGAATGTTGTTAGGCTTAATTGATGGGTAAGGTACATCATACTTCAATAATTACTAGGTAACTACAATACTAACCATTGTAACAATAATATTTTCATCACTTTTAGCTCCTCTGAAGCATCAATACAAAGCCAGCCATTCTAATGCCTCTCAAGCAGTTTGCCTCTAGAGTTTACCCGGGTTTCAAGAAAGGATCATTTGTTGGGCAATTTTGAGGATTCATGCTGTCGCACAGCTTGACAACATTTGACAACAGCTTGATAACAGTTTGACAGCAGCAGTCCTGCTTGTGGCATTAGATGCCTAATCGTTAGTACTCCCACTGCGCTCATAGGATATGAAGATGCCAGGCAAAGCAGCAAAGTATTGAAGGTGGCAGATTCAAAGGTCCAAACCCAGGGAAGACCTTTAGCATTTTTCTGAATGAAGGATAATTCCCGTTACTAACTGTCACGTAGTCTCCATGTTTCCAGGCTCCTACGTTTCCACAGCAATTGTCTCTTGAATCAAACGTAAACCATTGAAGTAAATGGCGAGGGCTTTCTTCGCAGTTCACATTTTTATCAATAAGAGTTTGAACAAAAAGCATAGGAACCTGGGAACATTATGAAAAAAATATCCTGTGCATACAATCCTGTGAACATAGCCCCTTGGGGAAATAGAACCCCAGGAACATAGAACTTTGGGAACATATAACCCTGTTAATGATAACTCTGGGAACATAGAACTCTTGGGCCATAGCAACATCAGAACATAGAACCTCAGGAATATAGACCTCAGGGAGCGTAAAACCCAGGTAACCCAGAACTCTAGGAATCAAAGAACCCAGGGAACATAAAAACTCAAGAACATAGAACCTTGTGAATATCAAAACTTGCGAACCCCAAGAACATGGAATCAGTGGAACATAGAAGCTTGGAATCATAGAACCCAGGGAATGTAGAACCCCAAGAACATGGAACCAGTGGATCATAGAAGCTTGTGAACATATAATCTTGTGAACATCGGACCCAGGAACCCAGAAAGATAGAACCTTGGGAATATAGAACCTTAGGAACATAAAATTGCAAATCATAGAACCATGGGAACATAGATTTTTGGGAACACAAAACCCCAGGAAAAGAGAACCACAGCAACATAGAACTCAGGGATATAAGAACTCCAGGACCCTAAAACTCTGAACACATAGAATCTATGGGACATAGAACACCGGATACATAGAGCCTTGGGAACATACTGGGATAATAGAACCAAAACAACATTGAACCCTTGCAACATAGTAACATTGGAACATAGAACACTGGAAAAGTAACCCTGCAAACATGGAAACTTGGGAACATAAAACATCACTGTTAACAAAGAACCATGGGAACATAGAACCCTGGAAATATAAAACCCTGGGAACAAAGACGCCAAGTGCCTGGGAACATTGTGACCCTAAGAGAGCACAACTTGGGAACATAGAACACCTGGTCACATAGAACTCGAGAAAAAAAAACACAAGATCTTGGGAACACTTTGAAGCCAAAGATCATTTGCAGGATATTGCTGAATGTTGTAGCTCAGTTTGGACACTCAGTGCAGCCTGGAACTGTAAAGATAGTTATTCTTCCATAATGAGGCAATCAAAACTTAGGGTTGAAAATATTTAATATACCTGCCATAAAAAAACTGTTTTGATAGAAGGTTTCTGGCTTTTGAGAATATAATTAGACTCTCATTATACTTGCCCTGCAGCTATTCTCATTCTCCATACCTACCTTAATGTTTCAGCTCGGCAAAGACTCTATTAAGTACTGCTTGAATAACCTTTGAATACCCTGGGGATCTGATTTAATGTGCAGTTTTATGGATGTGACGAAACTGCTGCCAACTACACTGTTATGTTTCTGACAGCAGCTCCGCTCACTTCTGATAGCCTTTAATTAGAGTCGGGACTGGTGTTTTTTCACCTGGACAACTGTGAAGATATTTAAACATCAATGTGTGGTTGATCTTCAAATGTTACTGGCTTGAAAATACTGATTTTATTACTGTTCTACCCTCATTAGCTTAAAAATACATACCTTTTTTTAAATCCAGGGCTAGGTTTTGGAGGCGGTGCCGGTGTTTCAGCACATTAGCTTCAATTTTTTAATTATCCAAACAGACAACCAGATGCTGGCATTAAACATCCACAGTCACATGACACCTCACTGTTGTCTGCACATCATGACTTTAATTTAATTAGCATGTTATGTGTGGACAAGTTTGGAAGAGGCATCCATTAACATGCTTGTTGCTCAGTTTCATCTGGCGTGGAAAAGAAAACACAGTTAATTATCCTGCTGATGGGATTTTTGTGGATGGTTACATTTTTCTTCATAACTAATGAGCTTTCTTCTCAGTAATGACTTAACTCTGCATGTAATGGGCATGAAGAAAATGCCAAGAGTACTTAGATTACCCACAGAGGCGTGAATTGCGTCTCGTTTTTAATGAAAATCCAGCTTGGTGATGATTGCAGTCTTTGGATGATAAGGTCTTCAGTTTAATTCATCATATCATTCAACTTCAGTGTAATATTTCAGTCCAGTAGATTTCATTTTTTTAAATATTATACAAACAACTCATGGCGCAATGCTTTGCCTCCAGATCTGTTGTTTTACCGTTCTGATCATGCTAACTTTGTTCGGTTTTATTCATATAGCTGGACAACGGAAAAAGGCAATCACTAAGTGCAACAGCAGTAAGCATAACTCTTCACTCTCATTGAAAATTATTACAAAAAGCTCCTTGCTGCTGCCTCAGGAGGCAACAGATTCTTCAGAATACAAGTTCATTTCTAAAAAGTTTGAAAAATACTCAAAGTAAAGCAAACAGACATTGTTTGTACCTGTCCGGACTGAAAATGTTTAATGTTCTGATAAAAAGTGCTAAAGAAATCAGATTCTATGTGCAGGAAGCATGTGACTTAAACGCCAATCAAGCTTACACTGAAAAGACAGAAACATTAGATGTGTGTGGATTGATGAAAAGACTGTAACCTTGCTCGTTGTAATTCATTAAAAAAATCATAGTGCCATATTCCCATCACATAAAGGTCTACTGCTGCTTAATTACATCACCTCGTTGTGTCCTCTACCTCCGAAATGGTTTAATGGCAGCCAACTGAAGCACTGCCACCTCTTTGTCTCAATTAACCAACTCCTGATGTTTGCTTAACAGTTGGAAAAGGAAATCTCTACTAATTTGCAGATTTTCGAAATATCTGTACAAAATCTGCAAATGAAAGATAGAGTTTGCCCTTAGCATGCTACTTTCCAGACTAGTAGAATTTTTCTGTGGATGCACTTTTTTCAAGTATAACTTTAGACTTTTAAAATGTTTTACAAAAAAAAGGAGATTCTGGTACTTGTTTTCTGTTTGCTTGGAGACGCTTTTCCAATACTTTTCAAACATCCTGCCAGTGTGACATTGTGAAATGTTTCCAACGCAATGGGACCGGCTCTAGGCTTCGAAAACCGGTTCTTATCTGGCACCAAACAACTGCCGGCCTAGAAACAAGAACCAAATACGTCACGCTTTTCTCGGCATGAGAGATTAACCTGAGCAATAACAGTTCATGGCAGGTACGGCAAATAAAAGTTGTAACAAGCAGTAGTGCTGATTAAAGTGACTAGAAGCACACACTTATAAAAAACACACTTTATAAAGTCAGGCAACACTAACAGGCTCAGATGCTATTTATTTTACCTTAATTGAATCACCATCCGTTCAGTGTTATTGATCATTGTGAAGAGCAGGCAGACACTTTCTTGTTGTTTGGTATTATAGCAGCTATCGGATGGAATCAAAACATGTCTGACTATCATAAGTAAAATCATAATGGAAAATATGGTGGTAAAATATGCCTGCAGAAAATGGCTTATTTCACTATATGATAGCAACAAGTAGTCAAGCTAGTCAAATTAGCTTCGGTTTCTATGCTAACGTCACCCATCTAATACCAGAGAAAGTTTAAAAAATAGCTTTATAATTCCAAACAGCGTCAATTCAGACTGAAACATCTTCACTAATGGGGAGGGGGTATGCATCAGTTGATTGTGAGACAATCAGACAGTGAATACTTTCCAGCGGCCGCTGCCGTGAGCTAATGGGAGACTAAACGTCGGTGGATGAGCAGCACTGCAGCGGGCGGTAAATGCCGCTGAACCAGATTCATAAAACAATGAACCGCAGCTCTTTGGAGAAAAGGATAAGGTTGGAGAAGTAGTTCTTTAATTTAATCTGTCTTCGTATGACTAAAAGCAACATGAACATCGACCCATAGCAGTCATCCATCGTTGTTGTTGTTGTCTGGGTGGTGGAAACACAACTGGGGCTAAAAAGAAGAACTGGTTCGGAACCAGAAGAGCACTAGCACGGAGCTTGAACTTGAACTGGTTTGGTGGGAAAGGGGTAATTGTCTCTCATTAAAACTCAGTCTTCCAAAGCAATCTTTAAGGTATCGGCTCACTCAGTTAACTTTACATTCCTTAAACCACTTTCCTAAGGGGCATTCAAATGTGCATCAATGTCTTCCAGTCAGAGGAAACTGCATTACCTGGCAGCACTGGCCATCATTGTGTTTAGCATTAAAAGAAAGAAGACGAGACCTGCTCGCCTGCATTACAACCAGAAACCACTCAGAGGTGAGCCACTCAGAGGGGTGAACACACATTCAGTCAATTACTCATGGTGATTCTCAGACTGCTGTCTTGCTATGGCTGCATAAAGAGAGGTGAGCGAGAGTTTGGATCTATACCCATCAGACTGAGAGCTCTCCGCTGCCTGCTGTTTCTCACAGCGGGCTCACAGACGCTGTGTTTAATCATTCTAGAAAAGGAACATTCTGTTGAATTCCTCTTGTCAAACCATGCACTGCTGGTTGTTTACACATCCATATGTGTCTTTTCATCATTTTGTCTGTGTGCTTTGTAGTTCTTCAAGAAGTAGTTTATCAGCATAGTAACATGTTCACTGTTTGCACTTTCACTGCACTTCCACACATAAACCTTTACAGTTTTGGAGCATCTTGAGCAAGAAAAACCCTCAGCCTTTTATAAAAGCAACAGCTGATGAACATACCAACATGGTTAGTATAAGGAACCCTTAATGGTCCCACAGAGGGGTAATTTACATTATGTGTCTGACCCGTTCCATACACTGCTCCCCGGGCGCCGTGCATATGGCAGTCCACTGCTCCTAACACTAGGATGGGTACAATGCAGAAAGTAAATTTCCCCTCTGTGGGACCATTAAGGGTTCCTTCTTTTCTGATGTTCCCTTAGCATCTCATATACATGCTATGGTCATGATATATTAAGTCCAGCAAATCTGAATATCCGCCTGTAGCATACAGCGTCAACAAGTCTATTTTGCGTCCACCCACAAGCAATGCACTAGGCCTACTATTTGTTCATCTTTTTTGACAACCAGTGCAGTGTCTGTGCCCTGCTGCTGCAGAGTGGGACGAATGTTTTCTTTTCTATTAAAGGTTTACTATTTAAACGTGTCACATGTCCAAATCGCTCTGCTTGTGTTCTCATTTATTGCATTTCTTTGAGCACATATATTTTTTGGGCCCCCAGTGACTGTATTGAAGAGACAGAGTTCAAAGGGGGGAGACAGAGGGGATGACAGGAGGCTTATGGCACCGCACTGGGACCGGGCCCCAGTTTTTGTGCCACCAGCTCTACCTAGTGAGCTGTACACCGGCACATTCTCAGATTTTTTTTAACAAATCATACTTTTAAAATGGAGTGGGACCAAATTTGTCCATTCTCCAAAGTCCATATGACGCATATGAGTCAGCGAATACATTTCTTAATTAAATACAGTATCTCATGAGAACGTAGCACTATCAGAGCACTAACTTTGTTTGAATCCTGTCAGAATGAGCAGAAAGGAGGCTATTGGAAACTGTAGCAGCATGTCGTGTGTGCAGCTAAGTTTGAAAATGAACAGCGCTGCAATGAGAAACGACGACTTGTTACCTGAGCTGTTAGTGCAGCAAGGTCAATGTATATTTCTGAAATCCTGTCATGTGCTTTGGGCTATAGCTTGCAGGATGTTTGCACAGTATTGTTTGGTGGCTCTGCAGTAACATCCTTTTTCTATCTTTGTTAAAACCACAGATACTTTCTTTGGTGAATATGGTTAGATTGTGGTAGTTTTGAAACGCTTGTTAAGTAACAATAGGTAACTGTTGGAGGAAATCTCTGTCTCGGCCAGTTGAAGAGTTTTTACCTCCTCCTTTATACTTTAACTGATTTTGGAGCAGGTTCAGAAGTCGAAGGAGGCAGAGTACGATGCAAACTTTATTTTGCCAGGTATCATAATGTTGAACAGAACTTGTATTATCCTTCATAGAGCTAAAGTATCCTTATTACTCATTGGTTGACCTTTGTGAAGGATGGTATTCGACTTCCCATCTTCTTTGTTGGAACCCTATGCTTCCCACAGGTGTCCATGGTCACGTTATCACTATAGCCTTGTTATCACTACCTCGACCAGAACTTGACCTTAATCAGTTAGTTTTTATATCATGTGAGAGGAGAGTTTTACTGTTGTCCACTTTCTTATTCGTAACTTCATACCCCATTAACTCCCGAGAATGAGAAGGGCCGTTTTACCTGAACCCACTTAAAGTTCCCCAGTTATACTCTTTTTAGGTATATATTATAGGTCCCAAATATATAGGAAAACATGTCTCTGAATTGTTTTGCACAAAATACCAAACAAATCATGCGTTTTAGCATGCCCCTTATCCCTCTGTTTTAGCCCTGTTTTCGAAAGTGCTGATACTGTGACGTTCCCTTTAATGCAAATGAGCTGCCACGCCCCCCTGTGGAAGTGTTTGTGACTCTCCGCCTTAATTTGGAGCCATATCCACTTTTGACTTGACTTAAGTTACTAAACATGTCCGTGGTAAAATGTTTGGAACACACACACAGACATTTGCCAATGTCTTCTGGCACATTCCCATTGAAGATGAAGTCTAGCCACTGATTGGTGTCGTTTTCCAAAGGTGGCATTGCATGCAGTACCTTGTCCGGATTGTTGCAGCCAACAACAGCACAACGTTTGATGATATGTTGGGCCGTGGGCGGAACGTTGCTAGAAGTTTATTGTAAAGCCAGCCCACATTTTGTCATTACATCATAAGGACGGCAAATCTGGATCAGCTCGTTTGTACCCCCATTTTTAGAGATGTGGGTAAGGAGAAAGAGACAGAGGGTTGTATTTTTGACAGTTTGTGAGTCTCCTCACACACCACAGACACATATTTATGTATAAAAGACATCAATAATAATATTATAATTGGGGACCTTTAAAGTAACATTTATTTCAACCTGGACAATCTGAGTTCCACAGTTTGGCCATGTCTTATTTAAACATAGTTCACCCAACATGTTCTGTTAACATCAATAATAATCACATTCAGAGTACTTAGTTCTACATTGTATAATGTCATATTTAATGCAACATATCCTTTTGCAATATAACCTGCAGTTTCATGTTAGCCAGCAGGGGTGGATTTTGAGCTCCTGTGCTTTGGGTTATTGTGAGTCAACAGTTGCATAACATTGCTAATAAATGCTTTTGTGGTGTTTAAAACAAGAATGATAGTTAAATACAAGCCTCTCCTATCATGGACCTCATCCTGACCCTCTGTTCACACATCAATAATCCATTCAAAGTATGATACTGATAATTTCTGATTGTACCGGTGCAGTAATAAATTAAACACTGTGTGGCTACAAGAAGGCATGACAGGTTGATGGTGCAAAGAGAGCAATACATCATCTTAATTGGCTGGGGGTGATGGAGCACAGCACTTCATTGACAAATCTCACTCTGCCCCTTCAATAATCAGCCGAGCAGTCTTTCCAGGCCTGCATGTGCTATTACAGAAAATGAGTTCAGTGTAATATAATGGAATGAGCAACGGCTACACATCATATCTGCAATTATTAAGAAATGGAATTTTAATATTAAAGTATCGTTGGGCATACGACATAATGTAGGACAGTAATTATCTGGTTAATTACAACCAGCTTGCCGGGATAGTAGCCAGAGCCAGAGCATCTATACTTGCTGATTTGTCTGAAATAAAGTCATGCCTTTTTGACACACCTCCCATATTTGATGAGATTCAGACTTCAGTAGGCTTATGAAGATGGTAAATGTTCTGTATTTGGCAGGAAGTAGTTTTTCTATTCTCCTATGCAGAGGGGCTTAGGGAGCTGCCTAGGATAGCATGAAAGGGAGAAACAGCTGCTTTTATCCACAAAAGGCTGCGACATGAACTCAAGAGGACTTTTTTTCTGTTCATGGTGCCTGGTTGCCTGCCTCTGCATCTCCCAGCCTGGAGTGGCTGAAGGGTCTGAGGAAGTTTGGAAAGTCCCTGATGAGCGAGAGAATAATCTCTGTATATGAGAGCAGCAGCGACTTTCCTCAAATCCCATTTCACAGCGGCGAAAAATGAATATTCTCCGCAAAAGAAGAAAAGATGTCATTTAATGCAACTTGACAGGGGGAAGCATCTGGAGTGGAGCGGGTGCCTCAAACACACCTAGAGGATTGAGCTAATGCCGTATGTTTTACCTGTTCCTCTCCAGCAGCCTATCAGGAGACGATGCATGCTTCCACTGACATATTTTCACTGCACCAAGGAGGATACAGCTCGTGCAGTAAAGCAGAGTTAATTCAACCCTGGACGAAGAGAAAATTAACTCATTTCTATGGCTAACCATTTCCTGTACATTAAGTCATTAGTTCTCATATGAATAAGATTGACACCCTGACCATGAAGGGGAACTGAGGACCGTCCTAATTTTATATGTAGAATAATTAATAATCAAATGTCCATGACCAACTTCATTGGAAGCAATCCATCAAATTCCACTAGTGTGATTAAATGCTTTTTATGTTTAATGTGATTGATAGTAGAAGGAAGTTAACCAAACTCTTGGGTAATATGTGAGTCTAGTTGCCAGCACTGTGAACCTGGAAATATTGAGTAACCGAAAAGTTCTATATTACAAATGTATAGCAGCATACCCAGCACATAGAAACTGCCGGATGCTTAGTTAAATGTGTTTTGCAATTTTCACAATTAGTGTAAGTTGATATAATTAGCACTAATAAGCATATATCCATTTTGGACATTTTTGTTCCCTAAATCTTTAAAATCGACCCCAAATTCATTGGAATCAGCCTACCAGAAGTACAAATATGGCCACTTTCTGGTTAAAACTGCAATTTTTTTATCCAGAAAATGTTTGGAATTGATTCAACATCCTCAATTACTGTTGTCTGCATATGCTGATTAATGCAATTTATACAAATTGTGCAAACTGGCCAACGAATACAAGCTAGCATCCAGTGTTGCCAGGTACCCGCTCTGTACATTTCTAATATGAAACTATAGGGTAGTCAACAGAATTCACAATTGGACTATGAGCTGGCAATAGCATGTCCTACAAGCAAGTCTATATAAATGATTTGCATGAGAAAGATCAGGAAACTCCTCTCATGAAAATGTATGAGGGGACCTGTGCCAGTTTGGGAAATGTCTAACCCGAAAGAAGAAATAAAACCTGTGATGGAGCTGCTCTCTCCACCTTATTAAATCCCACTCTGCTCAGCTGATTTGTACATGCTCCTGAATGGGGAATATTCAATCAAATTGCTCCCAACGCGGATACAGAACACATGTGCTGCGCTCCTTTGTGAGGCTCCAGCGTCGTGGCACGGCATGCCAATGGCTGCAGGGATTCCTGCTGCAGAGAGGAGACCAGCTGAGGGAGTTTGGGAAACAATGAATGACATGAATCCGTAAGAGAAGAGTGAGAGGCGAGAACGAATTGTTGAACATACTGCAGAGTGGGAGGAAGAATGCAGGGAGGGCAAGAAGGGGGTCCAGGGAGAGCGTTACTCAGTTTTCTGCAGGGGTTGTGTTCAACTGAATTAATCCGTTGTGAAATGTGCAAGTGCTGCCTTGACTGATGCCTTGAGATATGGGGTAAAAGAGTATGAGTGAGGGGGGTCATGGTTTCTAGGGAGGCTATGTCATGAAATATGATCTGAAAAGGCAAATTTCCCTGCAGGGTTTGAGTCCTTCACTCCGAGCCACCCTGTCAATCCTGCATTACTCTGTCTGAATCCTTGCCACCACCCACGCATCCAACATCAAAACACAAGTCACATCAGCATGGCCTATAGAACACATGATGCATAGTATACTCCATCCTGCGGTTGTACCACATCAGCAGGCCAGATGTTCTGTATTTTTTTTTCTCTACTCTAGTTAGTATTTTTCTGAGATTGAAGATTTCAGCCAGGTGTGTCTACAAACAACCACTGCTGCCATGTCTGATGAATACCAACCACGATGGTTCCGTCAGTGCACCGGCTGGAAGACGTCTTCATTCGGCCGTCACTAAATTGATTCTCCATACCTGTCAAAACTCTCTACATGTTAAGATATGGATAACATGATGAAGAATAAATATAGAGCAAAAGAGCTGGTTGTAAAATCGAGAATGAGGAAAGGCAACAACACACACACCTGCAAACAAACAGGGAACCACTGAAAAGGGAAAGCGATACCTTCGATATCTCCTTGAGGTACGACCAACAGTCTCTCTATTGTAAAAATTAGGTACATTGTAACATGTTATTTGGCCAGATTTTGGTATATTGGTAGGTGTTCAGAGCTTACAGTAGGAGAAACACTGCCTAGCTGGCTAGCGCGAATCCCAATGTTTACAGTTATTTTGCTAAGCTACCCACCTTTCTGCAGCTTCATAATGTAAAAACAAGACAATGATGTTAAACCTAAGATCTTACTGAAAAAAGAAGCTAATCATTATGATATTTTCAAATATTAAACTAATCTACAATGCAAAGTTGCATTCAAATGATGGTCGGGCAGAGATTTGCGATTAGCTAGTTTGGTTTCTATGCTTACCTCCACAGCTAGCTTGCGTCGCTTGCTGTCATCTGATATGTTGCTCATCGAAAGGTCAGCTGTAAAACGAGGCAATATTTTGAGTGGTGCACAACGCTGAAGGTACAGTAGTAGATCTGCCTAGTCGGGCGGTACTGCTATCTCCACAAAAACATAGCGCCAGCCGGGGACGTTTCAGCGTGTATTTTGTGAATGCAGTTTAACATAAAACGGTATCTGTAGTTCATTAATTGGCAGTGCATTTCTGATTTCCTCCGATTTCAAGGTTAATTTATTGTCAATTTGCATCACACGGTTACACAACTGCATGGAAGTTGTGGTCCCTGTGTGCTGCATAAGAAAACACAAAGCAGAACAAATCTGTTTTAATATTATGTTGGACTGCAAAGGCTCAGATGAAGAGTCTTACTGCGTGAGGCAAGAAGATGCTTCCATTTTAGATGTCTTTTAATATCCTAGTGACTCTGAGTAGGCACCTCATTTAACCTGATTCTCCCCAGACAGGTGCCAATGAAACCCAATCATTGGTGACTAATGAGTTTTTACCAGGTTTAATGCTTATTAGTCATACAACAGGTGTACTATCTTGTCTAATTATTATAATCATGGTGCTAATGCTGTGAGATATAGATAGGGAAATAAATATGAGATGAGGAGAGAAATAATAATTGAACAAGACCCAAACAGGAGTGAAGCGCAGCACAATCAGCAAACCAAAAGGCTCATTACATAGAGTAGCAGAAGACTTTGATCGTTACAAAAAGAGACAGACTGATCGTTGCCTCCTGCCGGCACTTCCTTCCCACCAAGTTCAGAAGGCGAAGAAGCGATCACTTGGGACTGGTCCATTAGCACATTAGAAGATGTTGTTTACATCCACAGTGTCATATGTGTCTGTGCAGATACAGTAGGTGTTTCAAGTGCCATGAAATATCAAGCCCTCAGAAATCCGATGGTGTCATGAACTGTTGTTGACATCCTGTTGAGGTAGTTTTGTTATTATTAATAACATTTGGCGTCTATTTGGCCTCACTGTCAGGGTTTTTCTTGACTTGCTAAAGATCACTTCAGACACTGGGTTCACTGGGATTCAAACATGTTGATTATCATGTCGAAAATGCCACAAGTGGTCCACCCATCCATTCATTTTAAATATAGTGTGTCCTGTTCAAGGTTGTGAGGGGGCAGGAGCCCATCTCAACATGCAATGGGTCAGGGGCGGTGTAACATGGTGAACAGGCTGTCAGTCCTCATTGACAGAAAAACACACTCACACCCACAGGCAATTCAAGTATAACCTGCCTGTGCTTTGTTTGTGCGAGGAAAGCCAGCCGGTGCTTTTACATGATATGATGATCCCAGGATACAACAAGATTTACTCTGCTTAAGAAACTTTATTAATAGTGCACTCCGGAATTTGAGGAGTGAATGAATGTCTCTGAATGGTGTGAATTTACAAACAACAAATCCATTTTCAATGTATATATAAAATACACTTAAAAGAATGTAATGTCCATGTCCAAAGTAAACTAGGTTAATATCCAAATGCACTTTTCTGCTGCATTAATACAATCTGTCTACACATTAAGCGTTGTGTCTTTTTTCACCCTCTCTCTGAAACCAGAGCCCAGTCTGTTCTGATTGGTTAGCTGGCAGGCTCTGTTTTGATTGGTCATCCACTTATTATACCCGCCACTTTGCCTATCACATACAATGTGTTGGAGCGCTAGGCAATATATGCCTGAGTGTTACATAGTTATGTCACTATATAAGTAAGTAATCAAAGGAGTCCAATGGAGGCATTTCAGGCAAGTGGTGGGGTGTGTGTGGAAGAGAAATTCCTTCTGAAGGAACACAGGGATTTTAACGTTTGTACACCACTTACATGCACAAAAATATATACAGTATAACAGACTACAAAAGAGGAAAAACCCAAAAAGCAGAATAGGGTCCCATTAGAGTGGTCATGAGGCATCGTTTTGTGTCACTTTTTAAAAATACATATGAAGTTGTCCCATGGTAGCTAATGTATACTTTTCCCCGATATAGAGACACACAAAAAAAACAGTTTGTATTTTTTTATATTTATGTTTACACACTTCTGTTCAATCCAACGCAATAGATAACTCATTATAATAGGTAACTCAGTATGGCAGAGACAGACTACAGCTCAGTGGAGAGCTTTGAAGGTGTAAACTTGTTATTCGTGATAGGGCAGCCTGGTGGGCAGGTGTGTCAGGTGTGTCAGCGTGCATTCTGGGAAACTGTGCACTCTGCAGATTGTGCTTTCATCTGGGGAGAGAAGGACCCTGCAGTACATAAATATGAGCTGTGGTTGTTTGTGTGTGTGTGTGTGTGTGTGTGTGTGTGTGTGTGTGTGTGTGTGTGTGTGTGTGTGTGTGTGTGTGTGTGTGTGTGTGTGTGTCTACTAAGACGTGAATGTGAGTTTATCTGCGAGTCCCTCAGCCTAGATATCCTCTTGTCTTCATCATCGCGCTGCTTTGCAAATAATCGAAAAAGACGTGTTGAACATATTCGTAATCTGTGGGATTCTGGGAGGATTCCAGGATCTGTCCTTGTCTTTTTTCATTGTCAGGGCTCAGTGGATAGCGACTGCTTGGCAGGTTCGAGAGCAGAGGATTCATCCCCGTATACAGGTGAAGGTTTAGACAGCCAGAAGTCAGAGTCTGGGGATTTACAGTGATGGATAGCCTGGATAGAGAGGAACTGGAAGATTTAACACACTTTGTGTTGAAGGAAGCATTTTGAAAAACACAGACAAACATCAAAGATGTTGCTCTCAGTAAGTGCAAGAAAATCAATTCCATTATGTAGGGTGCATGTAGTTGCATCTTTATTTGCTTTGAATTCTAGTCCTTATTTTCTATCACATTTCCCCGCTCCCATGTTCGATTTTTTGTAACATTTCTTGCTGCTATCCTCATCTGTGCCGCTGCAGAGACATGCTTTGAAATACACACATGAACACACTTATACAGTTAAACAGATGCAAAACCATTTGTGAATGTAATTAGGGTCACACAGGGCGACCCAGATTGATAATGCAGTATGCCAGAGGCAGAGTGCTGCCGCGACCGTCACTAACATGGCTTTCCGATCCGAGTCTGTTGCCTGCTGAAACAACAGACTGCGAGCCATGTGAGTGAGACTCAATGCAGCATAGCAACAGTGTTCTGGGAGCGAGTTACCCCAGTATCTAAAGTCATTCGACACAGTCAGGTGAAAGTTCTGAGTTTCTGGGGGAAGACTTTTTCTGTTCTTTATAGTTTTTGGTCTAAAGGGTTTGCACATAGGTCATTTGGTGGATTTGGTAGAGCAGAACAGCATGTCTCTCATGAGAGAAAAAAGGCAATGAAAAGTACTTCTTCAGTGGCTATGAATTTCACACATTCCCCATTGTTCCATTCTCTAGTTATGAATCTCGTAATTAATCACAAGCTGTGATTCAGTCAGATTTGAATAAAAAAAACTAGTTGTGATTTAAGGGAGGAGATGGTAGTGATGGTGGGTAGGTTCAACAATTTGTACGGACTGAAATACCTCCAAAAATATTGGATGGATTGGAATAATTGGACATTCATGACCCGAGAAACACATATGCCCATGACTTTCGTGATCCCAATACTTTTTAGCGCCACCATGAAGTTGACACTTGATTTTGTATGAAATGTCTTGACACATACTGAATGGATTTCCATTCAATTTGGTTCCAAGATAATTACTAATTATTGCTTCTGTGACTTTGTTTGGTTCAGGGTGAAATTCCCCAAAAATGGTCAAAAGGAATGCTATAACATGTCTCATTCATGTTCTCCTGAGGTCATCATAACGCTATATACCACAAGGTTTGAACAGGTTGTTTTGGCATTTCAATATGAAGTTGTACTTGGTGTAGTGATGATGCACTTTTGTTGTCCAACAGGAAGCTAACATTGCACGGGCTCCATTGACAATAGTAATGAGTTTATTGCAGAAAATCAGCTTTGTGGCCAACACACGTTTATGATTGCTACATGTTTTATTCAGCAGGATAATCTCCACATTGTCACAGTCTGCAATCTGCTTCCTTCACTTTAGTAATTTTCCACTGACCCGCCTCCACCTCACCCCATCAACCAGCCACTCCCAGCTCATTAGCACGCCTTGGCAGTTGGCACCCAGCTGCATCTTATTGCTAATCAAGTCAGTATTTAAGCCTTTCTGGCCCTCTCACTTAGTTCTACTCTTTTTGCAAGACTTTCCCAGACTGATTCTGTTTCACCAACCTTGACTGCCTCTGAAACTGCCTAACTCGCCTGTGTCCCCCGGTGAACCCACCAGCCTTCTTTCTGCCTTTGAATAGAGATTTGTTTCTGCATCTTTTGAGCTTTGATTGTGGGCCGGTCTTGGCCAAAATACCAGTGCTGATTTTCTGTCTCAGTCCAGCCCTGGCTGGGCATCATCACCGCTAAAATAAAGGCAGATTATTTAGTAACTTGTTAGCAACCTCCTTTTTTAGCATACGTAAATACTTCGGACAAAAGTGGATTATTAAATTATGTTTATTTTATTTTAAACAAAACGTGAACATCTGGCAGGCTTGTGTTAACCACAGACCGTATTTCAGGTGTCTAACCACAACCGTAGTTACTTCACACCTCTGAAGGAATGTTAACTACACAGACATTGAACATGGATAGTGTATCCCATGTGGGAGTATTGTCATTATGAGAATGTTGCCATGCTAACATTAGCATCGAGCTCAGAGAACGACTGTGTTCTGCCTGTCAAAGTTGCTAGCGTGGCTGTAAACTGCTTTGGGACTCTTGTTTTGTCCCAAAGTGCAACGGCTGTGTCTCCCTACAGAAAAGAAAACATGCATGTCCCAATGTATCATCAATAACTCATAGCATTCATCTTGAGACGTTTCTATTTTTACATGTACATAACAATGACATCACCACAGGTACCGCAGAGTCACATATAAAATGTATTTAGATTTGGTTATTATCACCTTATTTGGTTCATTTACTTATTTTATAGGTTTTTATATTTTAATGAATGTATTTGTTTTGTCTTCCTTCATTATACAGAGGGATCACTATTTATTTTATTGTGTTTTATTTATTAGCATACCTTTTATCCCCTGTGTCCCTTAAACTGTTATAGTGTGTTGCTATGCTGCATGTGTGCTAAAAGGTTTTAACGTGTGACCTGATGTGAATTTATTTTACTTCATTATTATACAGCAGGAAATTGACTTGATCGCTTCACCCTAAAAGAAGGTTAGGGTTAAGGTTGTTTTATAGCTTGATAATATAGCTTTATGGTTGCTTTATAGCTACAAACTATAAGATGATGTTACCTGTCCAGCAATTGTGACACTGTGTTTTCTTTTTATTGCTAAGCCACAAGGTTTATAGAACAACAAGTGCTGAAACTAGTTATACTGACTCAAATCGATTAACTTGTTTACAGCAATAAAGATACAACAATGAATCAATATGTCAATCTCAATCTGATGCCATAAGCACCCTAATAATGCATCCGTGGATATTGGATGATGCTGTGTTACATACGGAAAGCATCCCACCTTCAATTATACTCTTGTTCTTGTCACTTATTTGAAGCGTTCCAGTGTCAGAGATGCTGCCTACATTTGGAGATGAATGTTATTCTGCTTCTGCACATGGGCTGATCTGTCTTGCCTCAGCCCGTATTACATCATGGCACGTGCTCCGGGGCTTTCTCTACAGAGCAGGCGTTCTGTATTTAGAGCCTGATTTATACACAAACACGCATACCGCTGGGGAAGGCGCAATGAGTGTTCTTTTACCCAGCCGCAATTGCCAGCAATATAATCATCTTCCCACACTTCAATGTGCCTTTAAGGATAGCATTCAGAAACACTGGGAGGAATAAAACTCTCATGAAAGCAAATGTTAATTTTTAAAGGCGTCAGGCAATGGAAACACAGGCAGATGGGTGGTTTACCATATTCTGAACCCTGTCATTTCAATTAAACAAGGAGTTTTTTTTGTGATTGTATTTCATTTAAATTGCCATTATTATCGCCTGTCTTTTCCCGAAAGTCAGCCATGTAAGAATTGCTATCAACCCCCTGCAGATTCTGTGAATTCTAGAGATCCGCTTGGTATATGAACCCGGCGAGAAGAACTGAAACATAATTCTTCCTTGTGTTTTTCCTTTCCTCTTTTTTTCTTCTTCTTTCTCTATTTCTCTCAGGTTGTTGGAGAGCTCGATGCTCAACGCAGAAGTGAAGGAAGGAGAGATTCTGCCTCCCACCATTCATAGGCTGATGAAAGGATACAACAAGTACCTCAGGCCTTTCTTTGACAGTAAGGAAACTGCACACGCACGCAGCCAAGTGAATGACTGAACACTCAGGGGAAATGTGTTTGATAGAGAACCAGAGCGGTTCATATTGCAATTTCTTGCCTGTGCTTGGAGAAATATCCGCCGATATACTTAACTTAGCTGCATATGTATGCTGAAATGAGTTGTCAGAAGTCATCCTGAATGTATGTATTGATCCATAATATGGAAATTCATGCTGAAGATAACACTGATATAGGGCCAGTGGTAGTGTGCTTCAATTTAATACTATATAAATCTGAAAATGTATTTTGTTAGTAGCTTCGCCGAGATTAGAGCTGCTAATACTCCATGTGATTGAGATTCCAATTTTCAGCAGGCGACTAATTTACTTCCAATAGAGACGCTAACTCAGTGTACGCTTTCCAGAAGAACAATGTTATGTCATCCCCTGCAAATCCCTCGCTACCATTATTGTTCTGGGATCTGGGAATCCGTCTCAATGTGATTATGGTTTGTTTACTCGCCGGATTGATCTGTAATAACACCTCGGACTTTACCGGGGCAAATGCTTTTCAGTATAATCACAAGTCACCCCGATTAGAAAGGCAAGCTTGGCACACAGGGATGGGAAATGCACTGCAAACACACACACCCACACACATGTATTTGCTTTACAATATGTGAATCGCAATTTTTGTTTTCATACTCTAACCCTTTAGGGAAAAAAGCACCACAAATGATATTTACTAGATATACTGCAGCTGCAATCGTCTCATCATGTGCTCTGTAATTCGTTGTTGTCATGGTTTCTTTAACCACATCTACAGTGCAAATAAAAATATTTCACACATTTGGGTGCAAGGTGTCACGGCTTGTCAACAGACAGCCCCGGGCACCGCCGACAGGTTCGCTCACTGCAGTCTGAACGATTGACCCATTACTCAAGATTTAATCATTGTTTCTCATACTGTAACCCTAAGGATTAGTTTGACATTTTGGGTCATACGCTTATTCACTTGTCTTGCCGAGTGTTGGATGAGAAAGATTATTACCAATCTATATGTTTGTAGATTATATAACGCTGTGTTCTCTGGAACAATAACCATACCCAGAACACAGTCATACTGGTATGGATTAAACACATTTCATATTAATGTAAGTAATGCTCCAGGGGCGATTTGGAAAGAGCAAAGCTAGCTGTTTTCTCATGTTTCCATTCACAGCAGCACTGCAGATGCACATTTCCCTAAGTGTTGAACTATAACTCCAAGGCTTATTACACCTTTTTTTTAGGGGATAATTCCACTGGTTGCAAACAGATGTCCTATTGTATAGAAGTCTACAAAAAAATATATCCCTACTTGTTGCCTGGTTTATTACTCAGTGAAACATTTATTTGTAATGGTCTCCATCAGTTCATTATGATGTTATTTTATTACGTTAGGGCTATTCACTTTACAATTATGTAAAGTAAAATAATAATAATAATAATAAATTAATTTTATATAGCGCCTTTCAGGACTCTCAAGGTCGCTTTACAAAGAGTGTGTGTGTGTGTGTGTGTGTGTGTGTGTGTGTGAGTGCGTGTGTGAGAGTGAGTGAGGGTGCAAGTGCGCAGGGCGCCAGGTGGGGTTGTGAGGGGGTTAAAGTCCATAGGCCTCAGAGAAAAGGTGTGCCTTGAGGTGCTTTTTAAATGAATCAACTGAGGGGGCACAGCGGATGTGTGGGGGGAGTTGGTTCCACATGGTAGGGGCAGACACACAAAAGGCCCTGTCCCCAAAAGTCTTAAGTCGGGTGCGGGGTACTGCCAGCTGGTCCTTGACAGAGGACCTGAGGGACCGCAGGGGGGTGTAGGGGTGTAGGAGGTCGGAGAGGTAACGGGGGGCAAGGGCGTGGAGGGACTTGTAGGTGAGTAATAGGATTTTGAATTTGATGCGGAATTTGGGCTGCTAGGGCTTAATGCCAGTTAAGACCCTAGCAGCAGAGTTCTGTACATATTGCAGTCTGTCCAGGGTTTTTGAGGGGAGACCTGTGAGGATGGCATTGCAATAATCCAGGCGGGTGGAGATGAAGCAGTGAATGAGGGTTTCGGTTACTGAGGCTGAAAGTGAGGGTCGGAGTCTTGAGATGTTTTTCAGGTGGTAGAATGCAGATTTAGTGATGTTGTTAATGTGGGACTGGAATGATAGAGTGGGGTCGAGAATGACACCCAGGTTGCGGACAACGGGTGATGGGGTGATGTAGCAGCCATCCACTTCCAGGAGAAGATCCCCAACCTTCCTGAGCAGTGGCTTGGGCGCCACAACCATGAGCTCAGTTTTATTGCTGTTGAGTTTGAGGAGGTTAGAGGTCATCCAGGTTTTTAGTTCTTGCAGACAGTTGATGAGTGGGCCAGGTGGGAGCAGAGTGGAGGGTTTGGTGCTGATGTACAGTTGAGTGTCGTCGGCGTAGCAGTGGAAACTGAGGCCGTGGTGACGAATAATTTGGCCGAGGGGGAGCATGTAGATGGTGAAGAGGAGAGGGCCGAGCACAGATCCCTGGGGTACGCCATGATTGACTGGGGCCAGGATGGAGTTGGCATCTTTCAGGGTGACATATTGTTTGCGGTTGGAAAGGTAGGACTGAAACCAGGAGAGAGCTGAGCCCCTGAGGCCGATGAGCTCAGTGAGACGGGAGAGGAGGATGGAGTGGGACACTGTGTCAAAGGCTGCAGAGAGGTCGAGGAGGATGAGGATGGAGATGAGGCCATTGTCGGCGGCAGTGAGCAGGTCGTTAGTGATTTTAATGAGGGCGGTCTCGGTGCTGTGTTGAGTTCTGAAGCCAGATTGGAGGGGTTCAAAGAGCTCATGGTGTGACATGTGATGTTGAAGCTGGGAAGCCACTGCTCTTTCCAGAATTTTACTTAGGAAAGGAAGGTTGGAGATTGGACGATAGTTGTTAGGGTCGTCAGGGTCCAGACCGGGCTTTTTCAAGGTGGGAATGACTGCAGCTGTAAAAAGAAAATAAACCGGGGTACAATTGAGGGCGTGGCTACCTTTGGATTGACGGGTCACCTCTGTTGTCCTGTATGGGCGATGTTTTTGTCTTGGAACTTTTTGGGTAACAGTGTTAATACTAACACTGAAGAAAGATGTTTTCAGCAATGCACTTATTGTTTATTAAAAATCAAGATGACCTTTAATCTTCTTATTCAACCCTCCTACAAAGCAAGTAAATATATTCCCCAAAGTGCTGAAAATACTATTTCAAATCCTAATATATTGTATTAGGGGCCAAACTCTGGTAATAAACACAGCAGATGTTCCATTGCATAGAAGTCTATGAGAAAATGACCCAATTCGGTATGTTACGGCTATTCACCATAATGATAATGCGGGTATGCTTAAGTGAGTAGTTTCCTTTTGGATTGACGGGTTACCACTATTGTCATGTGTGTTTGCTTTTTATGTTTTTGTCTTGGAACTTTTCAGTGTTTTTTATTTAGTTCATAAATGTTAAAACATTTTGGAATATGAAATGGTTGTTTTCAGCGATGTACTTGTTGTTCCTGAAAACAAAATGTCAGCGATCAGAATGACTGAATCACATGGACTACAGTTTGTCTGTGATGCACATACATGTAGTCACTACACTCAAACGTGTTCAGTAGGCACACACTAAGCCTCACACAGGATCTGCAGTATGATTATGAGCCTGGTTAATGAAAATGAAGATTGATAAGAGAGAGGCAAGGATAATATCAAAGAGCGATAAAGTTATCCCTCTTTGAATTAGGGAGAACTCATTCCCTCCAGGGGTTCACACTTGACAGACTGCGACTGTTGACGAGCCAGCAACGTGAAGTCTGAAGTGTTTAAAATATAATGTCCTTCAAAAACTTTTCTCTAAACACTTCTTTATAATACACTGATATATGCCTATGCTTCACCAATATACCATTTTTCATAAAACCCAGTTACATGTATGCACTTAGTATACACTATACACACACATTTATATAAAGTATTAACATTGAAATCGTGGGGATTATGCACTGTGTAAATGATGTACGACACTGATTTGTATTGGTTATTTTTTCTTTCTAGATGGTCCTGTAACAGTGGGTATGAGCCTGGACATTGCCAGCATTGACACCATCTCAGAGATCAATATGGTAAGACAATATTTTAAGCACCACAAAACTACGTAAGAAATTAGGATAAGATAAGAGGTACTTTATTAACCCCAAACTGGGAAAACCATTTGTTTGCAGGAAGTCTCCTTATATCCTGTTTATCCTCACTTAAACCTTTCAACCCCAGGGCCTATCAAAGTTTAGTTTCATATATTCATTTAGAAATATTTCATTTCAATAGTTGCAGGTATCAAAATGTGCCAATCATTTAGAACAGTAATACAACCAATGAGTGAAATCAGTTTTTGGTGTAACTAATCGATTAGTCAAACATAACCGGCAACTAGTTAAATCCGTGTATCATTCGTTCATTTGTTTTTCCGATTTAGTTGAGGATTGAAAAAATGAAAATAGCATTTGATTTCTCGTTTTTCCCATTTCAAAACCAAAACCAGAAATCGGATTACGGTTCGTTTTCTCGTTTTTTCGATTATGCACCCCCAAACGGAAAATGGAAAATGAAACATTCGGATAACAAATCCTGGGAGTGTTAGTTGTCAGGGAAACCGATCGCGAGCCAACAACTGACTCATGCCACAACTGATCTGTAAGGAAACATGGCTAATTTGGGGTCTCACTACGAGATGATAAATCAACTCTTTCTGTCAGGGAAAACTCACGCCGAAATGTCTGAGACATTGAAGAGTATGGGAATTAAGGGGTCCTCGGAGATGTCGGTGAGGAGATTCTGTGGCGACGTTGGGCTGAGACGGAAGGGGCACATCACAGACCAAGAGCTGGAAGAAGCTGTCCTGACAACTAACACTCCCAGGATTTGTTATCCGAATGTTTCATTTTCCATTTTCCGTTTGGGGGTGCATAATCGAAAAAACGAGAAAACGAACCGTAATCCGATTTCTGGTTTTGGTTTTGAAATGGGAAAAACGAGAAATCAAATGCTATTTTCATTTTTTCAATCCTCAACTAAATCGGAAAAACAAATGAACGAATGATACACGGATTTAGTTAGATAATCAATTTATTGTTAAACCTATTTTCACTGGGATATAGCTGAACATACTGTTTTCAGCAAAAAGGATGAAGCACTTTCATAACCATAGACATTTAGTGCTAATACTACCACCAGATGGTGCAATATGTATTGGCTTGGCTCAGTCTGTAGAACTTGGCTTTGGAACTGAAGGGTTCAAATCCTGATCGGACCAGAAATAAAGAGTGAGGATTGGTTTCTGGGGCCAGTTCACCTCCTGGGCACTGGTGACGTGTTCCCCCACTGCTCCCAGGTGCTGGAACACCTCCATTAGTGCATTGCACTGTTTGTATTTTACTCCTTTGTGTGTAATTGTAAAATAAAACAGGAGTGAAGAACTGAATTTTCCCTCGGGGATAAATAAAGGTGATCTTAATCAAATAGTTGGCAGGCTCACACTTTTCAAACAAAGCAAGCAAGAAAACAAGCTTTGAGAAGAATATACCATAGTGGCTGTAGTTCCCAATTCAAAAGAGTGAGACTAAACCCTGGATCTCAATAACATCACAAAAGAAGAGATGATATACAAGCATGGTAGCTCTTTCTGCTTTGACACGTTAGTTGACACAAAGATACTCCAGCTTCCTCATTGAAAAACTCAAGTAAACTGTGGTATTCACTGGGACTGATCCATTCGTGTTGCTCGTATATCGCACTTTAAGCCTGTTGCAACCTAAGAGGAGATAATAAATAGGTAGCCTAACATGATGTCACATCAGGACTTTTAAAATGGATGTACGGCACAAAATATCCTTAAGGACCTGATGCCATCAATACCCAATAACACACACTTTAGAATGAAATACACAGGAGCATATTATTAAGAACGGTTGTTGAACTTGTCCAATAGTTCTGTTGTGACCTTTGATCACTTATCCTGCAGGACTACACCGCCACCATCTTTCTCCGCCAGCGCTGGACCGACGAGCGTTTGGTGTTTGAAGGCAACAAGAGTCTGAGCCTCGACGGGCGGCTGGTGGAGCTGCTCTGGGTCCCTGACACCTTTATCGTGGACTCCAAGAAGTCTTTCCTCCATGACATCACCGTGGAGAACAGGCTGATACGCATCTTCCCCAACGGGACCGTCCTTTACGCTCTGAGGTGGGATAACGAACAAGCTTATCAGTTGTTGTGTTGTTTCTCTGCTCTAACAGATGATGAAAAGGAGGCCAGGGAACGGAGGAGGAATTGGCTGAGGGATAATGTGATTGCAAAGCAGGGACTGTCTACTCTATTACTTGGGTATTGGATTGTATGAATACTGAAGAAGGTGTTCTGTCAATAAAGAGATCTGTGGGCTATTGAAACAACATCATGTCCCGTTAGCATCTTCCCAGCATTGATTGCTCTGTGTGCTAAGGGCTTAATGCCTGACAAGCTCTTGGTAAGCTCCTGAAACATGCATGGCTCTGACTTTCTGATGAGACTTCAGGCCAAGCAGACAGGTTATAGATAGAAAGGTTGTAAATGATCCAGCAAGTGAATTTGTGCAGCTCTTTTAAGCCTGCGATTTACACATCCTACTGCTTCCATGTCCCATGCTATAACTTCAGTTGTTTAAGAGCAGTCCGTGCTCCTCATTTGACTTCCTGCACTCTGGGCCTCAGTGCATCTCAGTTTCTTTTCCCGCATAAAGTTTTATCATGGTTACACATGTTGTGGTTAGACAAAATGAGGAAAAAAACAACCGGCATTGGAGACATTCTGCTGATGGAAAGATTGCTACTATCATGAGGGTCAGTACGTGGGTGTGGTGTTACAGTGAATTGAGTTGGGTATTCAGAGTTCACAGTTAATCATGTCTCCATACACTGCAAACATCAAGAGTAGACTGCATTGCTCAATGGTGTGTGAACATGCTTTTCTCCCAGCTTTGACCAATGCTTTTATTTTTAACAAGTGCATGACATACTGTTCTGTATTCGTTCATATATATTTCTGAGTGTGTAATTTAGCCCTAGTCCTCATGGAACCTTTTGATGTTGTATACATGTTTTTCTCTTATATCCTCAGTCGTAACTTTAAAGATAGTTACATTTTCCAATATTTACCCATTGAGTGAATTTCATTAATGTCTTTGTTATGGAATAATCATTTGAACAAACAGCTATTTCTTTTCAATGACAGCATTGTACTGATAGTTGGTCAATGGAAGAGATAGTCCCCCATGTAGTTTTGTTGATATGGTCATTATTTTTATAGAAGTATTTATTTTAACCAAGAGTAATGTATTAACATGTGATTATATTGGTGAAGTCCTATAACCCGGAAACAAGTTGGCGTCCATGGTTTTTTTCACGCGTTTTGTGGTTGTTTTCTGCAATATATCGAAATTCAATGGGAAAATCCTTACTTCGAGGGAACCCTTGTGATGCTGGATCGGCCTACAAATTATGTCATTACTTCCACACTGTTTGAAAAGGCAAGTTTTAAATCTTGGTAAACCACCTGATGGTTTAATCATTTCAATTCCCCTCTATTATTTAAAGGTCCCTTATTATGCAAAATGCCCTTTTTAATGTCTTTAATATATACAGCTACGGAAAAAACTAAGAGACCTCTCCACATGTTTCTTAAATCTTGATCTCTACATGTTTGGCAGCCATTCCAGTGTCTGTTAAATTCCAACACAGAGACAAATTGTCAGTAGTTTATAGAATACAATAATATTTGAAAAACATCCTTTAACTCAAAGACATGTTTATAGATAATAAAACAAGAGCAAATAATAATGCTGAAGTGGTAAATAAATAAAAAGGACGGTAGAGGGATGTTCACGTCAGGGAGTTAGCTGTGAAAAGGGTCAGGGTGAAGTGAGTAATGTGAGGTGTTGTGTAAAGGACAGCTGTGTTAAATGTTTCAGTGCTGTGCCAGGGGGAATACACGAGAAAGCACTGACCAGAACTCAAGGCTGAGCGGTCAATAGGGCAGATTAAATCAGATTTACTGTAATTTACGTTTTTATTTCATGGTTTATGAAGGTCCTGTTGGTGTACTGTACATCAACAATGAAAAACATGAGCCCATCCATTTCAGTTTAATATATACTCACACACACTATTTTATGAACATATAGGTTCACCTGCTGGATTAAAAACTGAACAAATGAACCAAAGAAAGGGAAACCATAAAGCAGATTCAGGCAGTAGGCGTATAGATTCACTCTTAAAGTATTAGCCTACAGAACAGAACAGCTGACAGAGGAGAGAGAACATCTGATCCTCTACAACACACTATATGAGGTTTTTAGAAACAGTGTAATCCTGCTAGTAGGATTAAAACATGTTATGTATTTGTAAGGGAATATAGTTACACTTGTTTTCCTTTTTTTTCTCAGATTACGTAACCCTTTAACATAACTGGAAATGAAAATAAATGGAGAATGTCAGTATGGTAAAGAATAGAGAAGCCAATCAGAACATTTCTACATTGCTGTTACAGCCCAGGTGCCTGGTAGATATAAAATTGTTGGTTGTTTTTAGCCAATGCGCTACAGCTTATTGACCGTGTAAATTAAAACATTCTCTGATTTTAATTTGGTTCAGACAACTCATGTTTAAAATGTTTATTAACAGCAGCATGTAGTTTGAGTTTGGCACCTAGGTTCCGGCTTCATCATTCCTTGCAAATATATTTCACATAGAACATTAAGGAGGGGTAATATCAAATTTTATAGATAGTCATTTTATTTAAATGATTCTGATGGTGTTCACAAACATGTATGTTATTCAAATTCACTAAATGACGGTATAGCCGAAGCCTCCAGTTGTCACTTCCAACCGCCTTAAGACACCAAAGTCTCAATTAAACACTAAGGAAGGAGCCAGTACTTATTCTCACTTTTTAAATAAAAAATGCATATTTCTTCGAGTTTTGATGCACTTCAGAACAAAATGATTCCATGAAAGGCTTTCATACATGACCCAGATTTCCAGCACGACAGCAATGCAGAGTGAAACCTTCATTTTCCTTTACCAGTAATCTTCAGTCCTGTGCCACTGACGGTTCAAATCATGCATACTTTCATTTGTATAACAGAGATTCCTCTCATCAGCAAAACTTCAACCGAAAAGCTGAGAAATAATTCACATATTTGCACAACCAATGTTTGAAACCAATGTTCTGGATCTATAAAATACCATGCTTGAGGTATATATTTTCATTCTTGGACTGTCCCTTCAAATGAAAAAATCATTTTTGTTTTTCAGGATCACCACCACCGTGGCCTGCAACATGGATCTGACCAAGTATCCCATGGACAAACAGACCTGCACGCTACAACTGGAGAGCTGTAAGGACACTTCATACTTAATAAAGAACATCAGCACTGTGCAGCTTCAAGCCTTGGCTGGGACTCGGTGGGTGGGCGTGATGTCAAATGAATCGCATCAAACCCGAGGATCAAACAGATCACTTTCTCTCATCTTCTAAACTGCTGCTGTGCGTATGTGCATGCACATTTGTGTGTGTGTTTGAGAACACGTGTTATGTCACACAGCAGACGAAAATCTGCAGGGTGCAATTCCAGTCATGATGTACTCTCCTGTGTTGGTTAGTCAGCCATAAATTACTGTCATACGAACCTGAATTTCTACCCTTCATCTAGAATATTTGAACAGGGAAATATGCCAAATTCTTGCCTAGAGGAAGATGAGAAGATCATTAGCTCTCCTGTCTTTCCTCCAAGTACGGAAGAGTATTTGGGCCAGGTAGAAGGAGAGTAAAATGAGGAGGAATATGCTTGAACTTATTTGTGTCACAAACTTTAAACACAATGCAGTAGGACTCAAATGCATGACGCCAGGAGACAGAGTTAAAGTATTCAAAAATACTTTATTTACAAAACTGCACAAAAAAACCCCAAGAACTCGAGACGCTCACATGGAGTATTAATAAACAAAATGCTGGTACGCTGGTTACTGATCCACAGACAGGACAAGACGAACTGGGACAAGACAGGGGGGAGACAGGACTATTTAAACATGAAGTAACAGGGAACAGGTGGAAACAATCAGGGGAGGGGCTGACGCTGACGAGGGCAGTGACAGGGAGTCAAGAGACCTGGAACGAGACACAGAAAGTGAGTACCAAAATAAAACAGGTGGGAGACAAGACAAACATGACTAAACAAAACATAAAACATGACCAACCATAGACCGGGGGCATGATGACACAAACAAGAAACTTGACAAGACTAACATTTTTGTTAAGACACACCAATTTGTGTTGCAAGACTAAAGCTGAAATGCCAAAAAATGTAGCAAATAAAGTTAAAATTTCGAGGATAAAGTCAACCGTTTGGAGGTGCGCTAATGCAAGTAGTTACATTTGTTTCAACATTTTGTCATGTTACAGCTAGAGTGAGGAGACCCTTAGCTTAGCATTATAGGCTAAAGAGCTAGGCAAGCACTTTGCCTTTCTCCAGCCTTTTCGCTAATGTAATGATCTCAGGGCTCTAGGTAAAGGTTCCCTGTGGGATTATTGATCATTAAAATACCATTAAGAACCGTGTGTCAACCAAAAAGGATATCAATGCACTCTTGGGATCATAAAAAAACAACTGGCTTTGCAAGTGTTTATCGAATAAGGAAAGATTACTAATACTTGTTTAGACGTCACATATTCAGACATGTGATTTAGTGAAAAAACAACTGGTTTCAGATGAGTTTATTTACAAGACAGTTCAGGGCACCACTAATGCACATTATTATTAATAAAGGCACATCTTGTCTTATCTTACATGAAAGCTATTTTAACAAATTTTTTTAAAACTGTTCCTTTACTTATCCATCCTTTTTAAAGCTACTCACATAAGCCTTTGGCCAGCATATTTACAAATCCTCTAAACATTTTAATGTCTTAACTATCCAAACCTGACAGTAGGCTTAATGTGTTGAGAATCCTTAAAGTTGAGGAATGTTTTTCAAATTACGGAATGGTTTCAAGTGGTAATGCAGTGGCAGTCGGTTTAAAGTTAAAGCAAATTGCAATTAAGATTAAATAACATAGCAAGTTAGATTTTTTTATTTGGCTGTCAGTGGTAGGAAGGAAAATACCATTCCTTCCACAGCCTTCCGTGCTCATCTGACTTTTGCTCTGTGCTATTAAATGACAGCCAGCCGGGCTAAGCTATGTCTGATCCCTTCCAGAAGCCCACCAGGAGCTGTGCACCAAAGAAAACATTGAACGGCAGCTCCAGTGCTACTTAGCAGACAAAAAGACATCTGGAGGTTAAAGTTAGGTAGCTGAGAGGATGATGGATCTTTCCTCCGCTTCTTTAATAATTCCAGGCTAAATATCTGCATCTATCTCCCCCTCTCTCCCCCTGTCTTGCAATCTCTCCCTCATCCTGCTGCTTTCTCTGCTGTTTTCTCTCCTCCCCTTCAATAACCTACCCTCCCTTGCTTTATGAAGATGTATATGCACAGATTTATTTCTTTTAATGTTGTGCCAAAAGTGGATCCTCTGCACAGGAGGGAGGTTTAAAGAAAGCGTCGTTGTGGGAGGGTGCGGGGCGTTTAGATCGGGATTGCGGAAAAATATTTAATGCCTACTGACAGTCAGAAGATAGTCCCAGTCTTTTGTGATCTGTGATTTTATGTAACTTTTAGTGGGGGCTCTGATACATGCTTTAATTTGATGGATATGGCTATTTGTTTTTAAGGGATGCTAAAAGGTAGAAAATACCCCTCCTTCATCTAATCAAAACGCATGTCATTCCCCATTTGGGTTTGCATTTGTCCAGAAATGTCAGAGCTTTAGGTAAGGGAAATAATGAGTACAATAATGAGTAATTTAAAGGACCTTTCAGCATCAAAGTCATCATTGCCCTTCATTAACAGTTTCAGCACAGTGGCTCACCCTGTCAATAATACATGACTCCATATGAGTTTAAATAGGAAGAGAAATAGCAGAATAATGAGTGTTCCATCTAAGACAGATCACAGTATTCAACATTCAGCAGACTGCATTTCCTCTTCTTATTCTCTTGCTCCCTCTGCAGAAAAATGAGAAAAATACACCACATAGGATAATAATAACACCTTTCTGTCCTCATCACCAGTCCTTATTCATTTATATTATTCTTGTGCAAAGTGGGGAATTGCTTTCGATAGCACAATGATGGCTGACCAAATTCATTTTGCATGGCTTCTAATTTGGGGTATCGGGGCTCTCTGGGGCCCGGTGCAATATGCATGATTAGTCTGCCTTGTTACGAGAGTTAAGCTCTTCATCAGGACTTTTTGCTTTGAAGTGAACATGAACACCACAAATGCATTTCCATTAGCAAATCCTCTACGTCAGACTGGGACAGAGTGAATAATGGGATAATAGTCTGCTGCACTGGGACTCTAACGAAACATGATCATTCTTTTTCAAAGTGTTGTGTTGTTTTAATGGCACACATACAGTACTTTAGTGTTGGTGAAGCCAGAGGTACAATAGCTTCTTTAAGTAGATGTTGCCAAGTGTTTCATTTTCGTGCTGATATTTAGCATCCGAGGGAATTTACCTCCCACTAAGGGTTGCAATCCCAAACAACTCAACCATAAAATCATCAGACTTTAGCATAGCATCAGCAATTAACATGTGCAGATGTTCCCTCCATACCTTGGGATCTACTTACTGCTAATGTTGCATCATCACCATCACCATCATCATCATCATCATCATCATCATCGTCATCATCATCGTCGTCATCATCATCGTCGTCATCATCATCATCATCATCACCGTCACCGTCATCACATCATCATCAGGTCATCATCATCATCATCATCATCATCATCATTACAGTCATTTTAGCAGCTTTGTTTGTTTTGCCTCTTTCTTAGACTTTGCTAAATACAGTTGAGTAACATAAGTCTAACTGTTAATATAAACATATCTTTATGTTGGCATTAATTACCACAGATAAGTTGATGAAAAGAGACTCAATTGTGTTGAATTTATGTTGGCCAGTATAATCAGCTGAACACTTACCTATGAATTAAATCCAAGCTGCTCAGACAACATTGAATGTAACCAACACAGCCATCTGGGTTGCACATTAGTCAGCTCTTTCCTTATTAATCATGTTATTGAAACATACCCAACACAAATCCGTTTTTGGAAATTGTTGACATGGATAACTGGATATAGCTTGGGATTGTAAGAAACAGTATTTCGATCTCTCCACACAAACAAACACACAAACTGAAAGAAGACTGAAGTCCAAGCTTTGGGAGTGTAGGCCAATGTGTAATGTGTTTTCTTTTAGAATAAAAAAGGATAAGAAAAACGGGGTTGGCAGTCTCAGTGTGTAGGAACTTGGCTTGGGACTCAAGTCCCAGAACAGACCGAAGTAGGGATTGTGGACTGGTACTTGGAGAGGTTGTTGTTCACCTCCTGGGCACTGCAGTCGAGCAAGGCACCCAGGGTGCTGTACAGTAGCTACCCACTGCTTCTAGTACTACGATTGGTACATGTGTGTGACACATGAAAAGGGCTTCTTCAATTCATTCAAATCCTTTGTACCGTTCCATATAGGTATTATCATTTTGTGGCGACTGGGCTCCAGAAATTTGGTGCTTCAATTACCTTCCCCTGCAGTTCACATGTCATTGTATTCTTGAGCAAGATACTTATCCCCCAGAGGCTCCCATGGGCATGGCAAACCATGTGCGAATGTGTGTGGATAAACAAGTGGCCTCTGGTATGGTAGCCTTTGCCTATGTATGAGTGTGTATGAATGGTTGAATGCTGACTTGTCTATGTAGATGCATTTTGAGGAATCGTAAAGACTGAAAAGGCGCTATTCATGGAGACCATTTACCACCTATACAAGCAGGTCAACTGCTCCAGGAGAAGAACACATGTTTTATCTACTGTAAAATTATGACCTTTTAAACTTCCAGAGAATATGTTATGTAACAGCTGCCTATGTGTGCATCCAGCTGACAACATCAGCAATTCTTGGACTTGTGTTTGTGGCTACTTGACACATGTGAGTCAGATGTTGAATCAGAGACTTCAAGGCGAGTTCCCGCTTATTGTGTGAGGGCTCCAGGCTGCCGTACTGCACATTGTCATTGCAACAAGGGCTCGCTGGCAGACATTGTGAGCCCTTTATGCACACTCCGTAAAGTCTGCATACATAAACACTTAGCCCGAGGGAATGACTCACAATACATAGCATTATGAAAACAAGGGTTTACCAGGGGAGGCCTGGAATCATGAAAACATGGTAAACAAGGAGGACAGGCACATGGGTGTTTAGCCTTGCATATGAAATGTACACTGAGACACTGCATTTACATTAAGGATTTAAAATGGTAGTGTAAAATAAAATAAAACAAGCTGAGATAAGAGGAATGCAGGCATATAGGCTATATTGCATAACGTTTTACTCAAACCATTACTTTTATTTTTGCCCAAAGGTGGAATTTTTTTATTCTAATACAATACACTTTCTGTCAAATTCAACGAAAATGTCCAGTTGTGCCTAAACATTATTCGGGGTTCATATCCAGCAGGCTCTTTTAATGGGGTCAAAACAGATTGGGTAGGATGGATCCACTAGAGCTGTGCTGAAAGTTATCTTTTTCATTTAGCTTCAAAATAGGTTTCAAATAAAGCTTTGTATTTCTTGAAAGCGCAAATTGTACATAATATGTTTTTGCGTTGCCAAAGTAACACCGTAAGTCACAGCAAAGTGTTCGTAGTTATACCATTTCGCCCTTTGCAGCTCCTCACTGTCATTTACAGAGTAACGTCAACTTAGATACGTGATCTAAGGATTTAGTCCTTATGTTATGCGTCAACAGGATGAACACTCTCAATTCATCGCCTTGAAATTCATTCTGATGTTACCACGTTGCATTTCGCCGTCAGGTGTCACATTTATGCAAGTCAAGGGCCGTCGCTGCATCTCCTGAAAAAAACGTTTTAACTTAGGTTCAAATGAAGGTGGATTCAGAGACTCTTTGGAGTGTGTCTCACCTCAAATGTTAACTTTTTTCATCATACAAGGTTAAATACACATCTGTTATACATAATATATGCATCTGTCCATACCTCCTCATTCCACAGTGTAAAGTGTTTAAATACTCTCAATGTATTCCACATATGTATATATTTCACATCCTCAAATCTTTGTTGTTGTTGTTGTAAATATTCTTCTCTTTTTGCACTATTTTATTTATCTTATTTGCACCATGTATGTTGAGTTGTTGGAGGAGCATGGGATATAAGATTTTCATTGCCAACATATACGTTGTATATGCTGTGCATATGACAAATAAAGCCTTGAAACCTTAAAACCTTGAAACCTTGAAAATAGTCTCCAAAAGAGCGATGTAATTGGGCCATTGGGAATCTGGGAGCAGAATGAAAGCACTAAATGGTTGGAAGCAACGTCCAAAAATGCCCCTGTGGACACATACCATTAGGGTGTGGATTGAAATTCAGCCATTCAATCTGCTTTTAATAAGCCTTGTGTACAGCTGGTTGCTAACGATGCCTAACGATGAACGAGGTAGTGTACAGTGGGTTGATCAGAGCTTGAGAGAGCCGTCTGCTGCAGCTAGAAACATCCCAAGTCTAAACCAAACAAAATCAAACAAAAACCAAGTTCAAGTCATGCAATAGACATTGATTGGGTGATAGGTCTCTGTGCGTTCTTTACTCTCAGCGAAACATATCACATTTTATTCAATCAGCTTTTAATAAAAAGACATTGAATACTGCAGCTTTAAGTTATTTTTCCGTAATCTTCGTCTAAAAGTGATTACCATCTCTTTTTCTCTTCAACAGGGGGTTACAACATCAATGATGTCATGTTCTATTGGACCAGAGGAAATGAGTCTGTCAGCGGATTGGACACCCTACAGCTGGCCCAGTACACCGTAGAGGACCACTACACTTCTGTCTCAGAGGCCGTCTATGAAACTGGTAACAATGACCTTAAAAGCCATTGCTCAGTGTCGCTCCTAATGTCAAATGTAGTGGAGCGGGGTTGGACCCTAATACAGGACAAAGGTTGATTTAACAGAAGAAATCTTTAATTTTCGGTTTAATCCAGACAAGGCAAGCTAAAATAAACAGAATACAAGAATTCAACCAAGACATGTTGAATAAAATCTGAACTAATAAGGGGATAAAGTGTAGGTGTACAGGAGGTCAGGTGGTTGCAGAGCTGATGGGCAAAAGGTGAAACTAAAAGGCCAGGACAGACAGTCAAAAAGGTGGGAAAACACAAAAAGACAGGAAGTAAAAACAGACATGATGCAGATGGAGATAATCTTCTAAATAAACCGGGAAACAGCAGTTGTTCAATTGTTTAACATGAAAACCATATCAGTAATATAATCTGGTAACATATCAAATGCATACCACATGTTTCAGTTATAAAGTACTTTACTTTGACACACTCTTTTCCCTTTGTCCCAAGGCAACTACCCGAGGCTGGTGTTCCACTTTCAGCTGAAGAGGAGCATTCTGTACTTCATCCTAGAAACCTACGTCCCCTCCAGCCTGCTTGTTGTCCTCTCATGGGTTTCCTTCTGGATCTCTCTGTCCTCTGTTCCAGCACGCATTTGTATAGGTACGAGTACAGAGACGTGTTTTTTAATCCTGATATTTTCTATTTCGTCAAAAGTATGTTCACTACTACACAAAGATGAGATTCATTTTACTCGCCTTTCGTGAGCACAGCTGTTGGTTTGGAGATTTAAAGGGCCGAGGGGTTTAAGAGAGCATCTGTGACACTGGTGTTTTTAAGTGGAAACATTCAAACTGAGATGTTGCATTGAATTAAATCTGCCACTACTGCAGGGGGCTTTGAGAACCCACTGTTCTCAAACCACAAGATATCTAACTTAACAGCACACTGGATTTAAGGGGCTACCTTTTGATGATGCCAATGCTTGCTTATAAATAATAAAACCAAAAATAAGCTATGGCAGAATCCCTCTTGTAATTCAATGTCGACTTTTTTAGGTATAGTGAGAAAGGCAGATTGAAACAAAAGAACAAATGATCAAACAGAGGTGTTTTTTCTGTGTTACTTTGCTCCAGGTGTGACCACGGTCCTGACCATGACCACTCTGATGATGGGAGCCCGGACGTCACTGCCCAATGCCAACTGCTTCATCAAGGCCATCGATGTTTACCTGGGAATCTGCTTCAGCTTCATCTTCGGAGCACTCATCGAGTATGCCGTGGCCCACTTCTGCAGCCTCAGTCACATGGACTCACACATTCTCATGGTGAGACCTAGATATACTGTTTTATAACGTAGTTTACGTAACATTTTAAGGTTTTGTTTTGTTTTGTCCTGAAAAAAAGGCACACACTAAACTGGGTTGATTAAAAAATACCATTTGTTCCTGCGTGTACTGTGAAATAAAAACAACATAATAAACGTATATTATATAACGTGATACACAAGTCCCAACTGTTATACAATGAGTTTTGAAAGTCACAGAGTCGCTTTGTGTCACTATTTTTAAGATTCTAGGATGCCAAATTGTGTGTAATAACATCGATATTACCTTATTAATCCACAAAACAATTAAACATGTCAAATGTTTTATGAAATGACAGCTGCACTTGTAAGAAACCCATTTTGGTTGCTTATTTCACAATGCATGTTGGTTTTATTTATTCATCATACGAAAAAGCTGCTCAACTGAAGGCAACTCAAGACCTACCATTTGCATGCCCTCCCTGTGTTACTGTTAATTGTTGGGGTCATTGCTGTTGTTGGTCACAGTCATTGTCTTCATAATGCTGGTCATTGTCGTCTTCGTCATCTACATCATGTCATCATGAGCACTCAGGGGTAAGTTGAACAAGTTCTCTCAAATCTGAATGTTTCATATTTTAACTTCAGTTCCAAACTTATTCTCTTTTGGTCTCCCAGCATTACGGCCACCACATGCACGACCTGGACGACGAAATGAACGGCATCATCACCACCATCTCCAACCACAACAGGGCCAAGAGACGCAAGGAGGCTGCCGCAACTCCGACCCCACCTCCCGCCTCCCTAGAACTCACTGTGAGCCCGTCCAGCCCCTCGGGCAGTGAGCCAAAGCCCGAGGCGCCGCTCCCGGAGCCCAGCCACTGGTGCCTCACTGCTCTGGCCACGGTCCGCAAAGTGCTCCGCTCCTTTACATGTTGTCATATAGAGAACCCCCACCACATAGACAACTACTCCAGAGTCTCCTTCCCACTCTCTTTTGTCATGGTTAACCTGCTCTACTGGACATATTATTTGTACTTTTAGCATCCGCTTGAGTGCAGCCTGTGTCATAAAGAGTGAAACGGATAGTTTATCTAAACAAGAAGTGTATTTTACTGTATGTATGTACAGTAAGCGTTATTTAGGTGTGTTTTGAGATGAGTGTGTACAATTTCTGCATTTGGATTCATGAGCGACGTGAAATTCTCAGATTTTCAGGGAAATGCTTATGATTACAGCTCCATTTTTTTATATTAATGTGAACTCAGATGGAGCCATTGCTTTAAATTTCATGCGGCTGGTGTTGGTTAAAAATAGGTTAATTTAACACTGGCAGGGTAAGATTTGATCAATGCTGATATACTTTGAGATAGAAGGAAATTGCTTGCAATGGAAAACAGGGCCGGTCTGCCTCGTTTGTTCTATGGTACATTGATTTTAAGTGTATCTCCGTGCAGGTTGTTACTGTCAGACATAGAGAGGATGGAGCTGTAATCTAAGGCTGTATGACAGAATATGCATTGCTGATAGAGAGCAAAGGCCTGTTTTCTTTTTTTCTCCTGTGATAAATTGATTATTTTTACAATGTCATCTTCCATTTCTGCCTGCAGATGTGAAATTTAGATGGAAATAGCTAAAATAATGGATGAGAGAAGAGTGATTAAAAGAGATACTAGAGAAATAACTCAACAGATTGGTTAGAAAATATAAACCAGGCTCTCAAGGACGGACACTTCCATTCTCTGTTGAAATATCTCTTTGTTCTTTATACATCTAAGAGTTATTTTTAGTTTACTACGCAGTGCTGTCTCTCTATGCCTGCATTTATTTTTTTCATTGACACTATAAATGTGGTGGCCTTTGATCCCTTCAGTTGTGTTCTTAAAATCTCGCCACTGTAAGCGTGAACAGTATTCGTACACGTGTCTTAGGAAGGAAGGGAATGAAACCACAATATGTTAAACAAAATAGGTATAATCAGTGAATAACCATATGAATAAATAGACAAGTATGGTGAATTTATTCAACACATTCTGAAACAGTTTTTCAATATTTTTACTTCATATTATACCCTTTATTTGTATGATTTCAAACCTACTTTTTTTATAACAACATTTACCAAACATCTCATTTTTCATAATTTTTAAACGCTTAGCTTTCCTAGGCAAGGTTCACCTGTCATCACCAAATGTTGCTAGCTCCTGCGAGCTTGTTACACAAACTTGCTAAAGTAATTCTAAAGCATCTAGTTAGCTTCTGCTGCTCCTGCTGCTGCTGGAAAAACAGTGCCAAGAACAGGAGCTAACCTTACCTAGTATTTGATTTGACATGGCTATATTATAGGATAGTTACCTACCTATCAAGCTAACTAGAAAAAAGGTTGTTAGGTAGTTAGAAAACTATGGAGCCGGTGTTAGCAGGCTCGTTATTAATCCTTTTTTTAAATTGAGAGGCGTCCCCCTTGCAACCTTAATTCACAAAAAAAGCATGGGGACGCGAAAGAACAAGTAAAAACCCACAGGCATCGTAGCTTTAGCGATGGTGATAGTTTATGATGTCACTAAGCGACTTTTGGTCATGTAGCATTACATACAGTTAAACAACAAAATGCACAAAATAAAATGAACAAATATCATGTGTAGGCTATGTCCTGAAACCTTCAAAAGAGAGCTTATTTTTCTCTAGCTGTTAACATCTGTACATATTTTGGGGGAAATAAGGCCCAATTAGAAGGTAAAATGTGTTAGTTTATTTTTTGTTTAAGGTTGTTCATTCATATGATTGTGTATATCGTTATGTTTTATTTAAGAATTTACTACTAACACTCTCCATACTAATTGGCCAGGTGTTATTCAAAATTGTGGATACACACCTAGAAAGACAGGTAATAGAGATTCATGTAGCACTCTTCATGGTCTGCTGGTAGTGTGTCTCAGTGTGCTTTTGTAAAACATAAAGCAGTAGTCAGACCTAGATGTGGTAGACTTTGTAGAATGATTTGAATACGAATGAAATTGCCGAAATATTTCCATACGATGTCATCATCTGAGCATTATCCAAATGGAGAACGGCCTGGATATGCTTACGCTTCAAGTATTGCTTCTCTGCTCAGTTTTTTATGCCATCATATTTCACTGTGTGAATTTTGAGTCTTTTAGTTCAGGTGATGCAGTATGTTTGCTACCAATGACGTGAACCAAAGAGCCAAAGATTACAATTTGATTTCTTCTTTGTTTCCCTTTAGTTCCTTAACTAGGAGATCTTGAAGTGCATTTTCAAATGTTACTCATGTTCGTTATTGATAAGATAACTTTGAAATAGCATGCAGTCAATAAGCAGATAAACATGACACTTTCACATAGGTATTTCAGATAGAAACAGGATTCAGTTTAACAACAGTGATGCATGATTATTTATTGATGTATTCAATATTACTGTGACATACACTCACTCATTCCATTTCAATTTTAGGAACATTCGATGTGTATTCAACATAGGCTGAATTGGTTAAATCTTGACGTCATAGTCATGGCCTTTTAAATCGTTTATTTTCCTTTTTATCTGCATTGCTTCTGCAATTTACAAACAATTTGACTGCTTTCCTTGCCTGATGATAATAGAACAGTAGAATTTATGTTGGTTTATGTTCTTCCTGCATGGTTTTCAAGTGCAACTTCTTGTTTCTTCTGCTTTGCTCAGTTTTGAAATATGATGGAGAAGACTCATCATAAAATGCTCAGTTGAGGCTATTGACGGGACCTGATTGGTAATAAAGCCAAAAGTGGTGACAAAGTGCAGGACGTTCAAACTGTGATAAGAAATTGTCACTTACAGTGTTCATTGCATTTGAGCTTGGTCTGCTCTGGGAATGTCAGTGAGCACTGACCAACTAAAAAGGTTTATATAGTTAGAACAAGACGGTCAGGTTTTATACAACATGCCTGCAGTTGTAGTTTTTATAGCCATCTTCTCAGTGAATGGTACAAGAAGTAAAGGCCAATATGGAGCCAAATAATCACAAGAGCAACCGCATAGAACATTTTACTCACTCGGTGATGAAGTCCATACACAAAGCTCAAGAGAACCAATGGCTCCACGGTCGCTACTGTATTATCAGTGCTGCTTTGCTCTGACTGGTCAGCATTTAGATGGTAACAAATACCCTAGGAAGATGGAAGTACTTCAGAATTAAAGCTATGAAATGGAATATTATGGGATATGGGACTTTATGCAACAGAAAAATGGCTACCGTTGGACTGCCCTTACTTTCCTGTTGTGTGGAGTGTCTAATAATGCCTCAAGGTGATGTTGGCTTCCAACCTCACAGCTCCTGGGAAAATCTTCATGTGAAATGTATTTCTATACTATGCTAATACAGGCATCAGTTTGCTTAACATGTTGTAAATAAATAGTAACACTGTGCATGTTTATTTGGTGTATGAATATGAATGATAGCAATAAAAGAGGTTTAACGTGTGTATTGGTTGCATTTGTTCTTCACAGAGCTGTTTCTATGCATCATCTAAATTACAAGTGCAGTGGGTCACTAGCTAGCCTACAGAAATGCAAATGTATGTGTGTGGGTTACAGATGGTAGGGCAGCCATCTCCCAGCGGGAGTGTTGGAGAATGTTAGGATTCATTTCCTGCAGCTCCATTAGCTCTGAGTCAGCAGAATCAGAGTGAGATGATGATCATCATGCAGTGCATATACCCACATATTATAACTTTTGGTGAAGATAGAAGTTATATACCAGGCGAATTTGATCTTCAACATTAAAAGCAAAGATGGCTGATTTTTAATTAACTTAAAGTTTGTATTTTAAAACATAGACACTTTGCAATCCATTTTGCACATAATACAGAAGTTTGCATTTTTCCAATTTTAATAAACCCACCTCGCCCAACTGTAAACAAAAACAGCACCTAGAGGACTAATATAATCTGCAGATGATATATAATAAAAGAGTAGAACAATCACTAAATATGTATGAATATATATTTATGTAACTACAGTATCTATGTACAATTAATAATAACAGTACAGACAGATGAGGTTAAAAACTATTAAAAAACATACGAATGTACATATTTTGAAACACACATTAGCAAATACTCATCTTAGCATAAACCAAATTCAAATAGTCATGTAAAAGTTCGAGGTATGTATACATATACTGTATGTTAGAAATGGTTGCCATATATTATATAATGTTCCTGTGGAACCACCCAAAGTGCACTTTTTTCTCCATGTGTAGAAAGTTCTGTAACCCACAGGACCTTGGGGGAGAGGACTCCTTCTTCCACTTCATTAGTATAAGTTGGTGAAGTATTTAATTCAAGTAAACCATTAACTAAATGTATTCTTATTAAGAGGATAAAAGAAATGCAGCTGGTTTCAGCTCGGGAAGGAATTATTCTTTGGAGTTGTTTGTGTTCTTGGTGATTCCAACTAAAAACAGGCCTTGTACTTCCTTACGTTCATTAAGCTATGTTGTATGTTTGAACAAATCAAAGGAATAAAACATATACAAATACAAACTAAGTACTTACATAAAAGTTAGCTTTTTCTAGCAAGATCTGCAGTAGTAGTGTATGCATAATTAGAGTGAAGATTATTTTCATACATACCGCATAATTGTACATAAAAGGCTGAATAATTAAATGTTCTTCTCCGTATGACCTCAGGCTTTACAGGTCCCATATTGTGGCCATTTTTACTGATCATAATTCCACTGTTGAAGTGTACTAGAATAGATTTACATTGTTCAATGTTCCAAAATCACATTGGTTTTTTCCTCATACAGCATCTCTACAGTATCTCTATTCACTCTCTGTCCTAACGCCTTGTCGGAGATCCTGCAGCTGTCGTCCATGAAATACCGGGCACACAGTACAGTCCTTCGAACCGTTGAAGGAACAGTGTTAAAAATGCATTTCAACCACTGACTTTTTCGTGGTACTGCCTTCAGTAAGGCAAACAGATGACATTTCCCCTCACATTTCAGTGCACAGTACTTCCTTGACATTTTAGCCTTCCAAAAGTAAATGGTCGGTTGGCAGAGGGTGTGCCTATTGGTGTGCCAACTTGCCGATTGGTCTCCTGATTTAGTGACGTCAATAGCACCCGGAATACAAAAATGGAAAAAATCTACGAGGCGTTGGAGGGCAGCATAGACACGTCTTTTCTGCTTTAGAGTACACGCTACAGGGTGTAATTTGAGGGTTTGTGACTTTGCACATGCAGAAAAAGCTACATAACACACGAAAGGACGGGTTATAACCGGAAACGCATAATAGGGGACCTTTAATTATGAAAAACAGACAGCCTGACAATGACCTCAAGTCAATACCTCAGTTACCTCCTCATACTGTAGATTCCTGATCCTCAACTGAGTCAGGAATTCCTTTAAAAAGAGTGTCACATGAAAGTAGGACAAAAAAACATACCACCAGAATACTGTATGAGTCATAGACACATACAGCGCATGTAAGCCTATGGTTTGCTAGCAGTGTGCAATCTCAGAGGCAATGGTTGTAATCTGCTATATAATAGAAAGAAGAACAACCATTGCAAGGTTTGGAGGAGTAAGAGGGATTATTTATTTTAAAAGGTCATAAAACCAAGTTGTGTGAGTTGTGATCTTCAAGGGTAAATCTTGTTCGCTTACTAATCTTGAGATAATGTTAGTTAGATTACTAATCTTGAGATAATGTTAGTTAGATTACTAATCTTGAGATAATGTTAGTTAGATTACTAATCTTGAGATAATGTTAGTTAGAGTACTCATTTCCAGATAATGGCAGTAGGCTTACTATCTTGAGATAATGATAGTTAGATTACTAATCTTGAGATAATGATACATAGTTTACACAAAAATGATATAAACATCATAAACAACAACATTAACCGTGCCATATCATAAAAGCATGTGCATGTACAAATAGACAGAAGTTATGCTAATGAAGATGGAAACGAGCTGAAAGGTGTGCCACAGATCTTATTTCTCTCAATATCCCGGAATCCAATGTAAAAATCCCATTGGTTTTTTTGTGTTATGGGATCCTTTGAGATGCTAGCCAGTCAGCCTATAAAATTTGTCATCACTGCACCACTCTATGGTTTCTGGAGTGGCAACCTGCTTTTTAACAGCTTTTTTACATCCACAGTGTGTCTGAATCATGGCACTCTTGAATATCAGTTAGATCACTGTACAAACTGATCAGACAGTCATACTGCAGCAGCCAGCAGCGTCTTACCCCCTACTACAGGACTGCAAGTCCTTATGTGGTTTGAAGCGGCACGACACACAGAGTTATCCCAGCATCAAAACAGATCTGGGGGTTCCAGACTCAGCATGAGTGAGAACGATGCAGCATGGGTCTCATCAGAAAAGCTGCACAGACATGTGAAGTGTGCAATCAAGTGTGGTCCAATCAAAGGAAGAGTAGCAGAAGGCAGAGGTGACTACAATGTTGCTAAGACGATGAATTACTGTAGGTATTAAGATTATTGAAAATGCATTGATGAGACTCTCAGTTGTTGCAGGACTAGTTTCTCAAAGTGACTACTTGTGTTTTTCAAACACAAATCAGATCAGATCTTCTCTGAGATTGGGACAAACCAAATAAAACAAATACTTTTTCCCCACTGTCGTTTTGTTTGTGCCTACAGCTTTGCATATCATATCCATAATTAATCTCAACTCAGCTGCCTGTAATATTAAAGAGTAAAAGGTGTGTTTCACATAGCCACCGTATTCTGTTAAACCAGACATTTAAATCAGCAAACCACTTAACCCTGTAATTCCAGAACATGCTGTACTGCTCTGACTGAACAGAAGATGGCGCTGTGGAATCACAGTTCACCTTTAAATCCAATGCAGTCAAAGGAGCTGCACTGAGCAGCGACGCATGGGAGGGAACAGATTTACAAACATGTTGATGCACTGAGGCAGCATGAGCTGTAATCAGAACTATGGATGCTTATTGTTTTTAAGAGGATAACATGTGTGTTTGTTTCTTGTTCCGTGAATTTCTAAGTTATACAGAAAATACACATTTCTAATGAAGGGGTAGAAAATCAAAATTGAACTCCAGCTGTATTCATTACCCCTAAATCCTTTTTTGATATGCATACTGATCACATAGATATGCATACATATTTAGTCTGGTTCCTGCATGCTTTTTGCATATTTAATTTCATCATATATTAAATATCCTCTATGTTACATATGTTTCAAAGGTTTGTTGCTGCCAATGAACAAAAGTGACACAAGAAACAGTGTGTTTTGGCAGCAAGTAGCCGTATGCGAGAACACTGACATTTTCCACTTCCCATTAACACAATCTACCAAAATGACTCCTGTAAGAGACATATAGGCTGAAGATGAGCAGCACGGTGTGTTAGTGTGTGTGTGTTGCAGAGGGGGTGGTTCACCTGGGAGTGGGCGTGTGTGCGTGCGGAAGTGTGTGTGCGTAAAGGTGGGCACTCACCGGTGACGCAGATGAGAGAGAGAGAGAGAGAGAGAGTCAGGGTTGGGAGTAGCCGTAATTTTTGTTGACCGCTACCGCTACTCATTCATTCATTTATCCATCCTTGCTGCGCTGTGATAGCTCTGTGCTTTCAATAAATGCACCTAAGCATATTTGGATCTCAGCGTGTCTTTGTCATGGTCTACTGTGGCGCGTCATAAATCTACGTACCTGAGGACCCAAACCTCATAGACTCTCAGCGGCTAAAAGGTTTGTGTTTGGAAGCCGCAACATTTGTCAACAAAAAACAGGCGTTTAATGAAAATCATCAAGCCGCATCAAAGAACCAAGTCGTCCCGCACCGACTAGCCCGAGAACAAAGGAGCCACAGCTAAGTGCCACACCACGCCAAACATTTACCTGGGAACAGGTAGGCCTGAACCTGTTAATGTTTGTGGATTAAGGAATCCGCTTCGATTGGAATGCATTGAGTCAAATGAGGACAATGTATTAAATGGATACGCTGGTTGCATTGGCGCATTGATGGTGGCGCATATTCTCCGTGCTTTAATGGATTGTGATGTCGGGACTTTGTGGCATGTGGCGGCTGATGTTGTCTAAAGACCTACTGCTTGTTGAAATGCTTGGATCGAATCCGCTCTGTCAATAAATTTAAATGCAATGTCTATGGATGGATTTGAATACGCTCTTGAATTAAATGTGATTGTGTTGCTTCATACAAAAATACAATCTAACGAAAATGAGTCAAATAAACGCTGATGCTGAATGTTCAAACATGGAACGTGAAAAGAGGGAAATCAAACTGACGGCCAAAGCAATGGAAAATAAAATCGAACGGTTGCAGCATGAGCGCAAAAGTGCCGTTAATAAAATCAAAGAGCTTATTCCGCAAATAAAAGCGCACATGAAATCAAAAGAAAATGTAACTGAAATCCCCTCACAACTGAATAACTTGAATGCACTGTGTAAAAAGGCCACTGACCTGCACAACGAAGTATTGCAACTTCTTCCTGATGATGAACATAAAAAACAAAAGGAGTGGTTTTCTAGCATTATGGATTACAGTGATGCATTCAAGGAACAAGTGGAAAAATGGATAAAGGAAAATCCGCATGAAAACTCAAATGAATTACCACTACAGACAAATACTTCTGAGCAACCAACAAAGGAAATAAATTATGCAGAACAAATTCCTGTCGAAAAAAGTAAGGATTTGTCTGTTGCTGACCCTCCAGTACCTGTTTCCACTGGACAAGATCCTCAGGATGAACTACAGCCCTGTGACAGCATCTCAAATGCAACCAAGAAATCACGCTCACATCATTCCTCATCCTTGGCTTCACGCTCATCTGCTCGCTTAAAAACGGAAACAAATCTTGCAATTTTGGCAACAAAACAAAAGGCATTAAAGGAAAAACATGCATTGGATGAAGAGGAGTTAAAGCTACGCAAAAGAAGAGAACAGCTTTTACTGGAGAATGAAATCGCTGAGGAAATGGCAAAACTAAGTGTTATAAAATCACAAAGCAGTGTTGGCAGTAAATCAAAGTCAAAGGTTTCAGATGGGATGAACTTATACTATGAAAAGACATGCTCAAAACAACAACTTAACATCAATGTTATGGAATTTGTCCCATCACTGCCAGTTAAACTAAAATCCAACGCAATTGAAACCACACAGACAGTTGTGAAGCCTAAAGTCACTCACTTACCTGACATAAAACATCTCCCAGGTCCTTCTTACCTGCTCCAACGTTATCTAACCACTCCTGAAGATCCTGTGACCAATGTTACACAAACTGATGCATCACAAAATGACAGTGTGCTGGACATAATGAGAAAACAAAATGAAATTTCAACACTCTTGATGCAACAACAATGCCTCTCAGCACTCCCAAAAAGGGAAATTCCCATTTTCGATGGTAACCCACTCAAATACCATTCGTTTATTAAAGCATTTGAAAATGGAGTTGAGCGAAACACCAGTAACAACTGTGACAGACTCTACTTCCTTGAACAATACACCAAAGGGCATGCAAAGGGACTAGTGAGGAGCTGTCAGCACATTGAGTCGAGCAGAGGATATGTGAAGGCGAAGGCTCTATTGAAAGAGCACTATGGCAATGAGCAAAAGGTGGCAGCAGCATACATGGAGAGAGCTTTGTCATGGCCCACTATTAAAACAGAAGATGTGAAAGCCCTCCAGGAGTACGGCCTCTTTCTGCGTGGATGCTGCAACGCTTTGGAGGATGTGCAGTATTTAAGTGATCTGGACACACCCACAAACATGGTGGAAATCATTAAAAAACTGCCGTACAAACTCCGAGACCGCTGGAGGTGCGACGCATGTGACCTGCAGGAAAGGTACAATAGGAGAGCAAGGTTTGTGGATATTGCCAACTTTGTTGAAAAACAGGTAAAAATCTTGACAGACCCTGTGTTTGGAAACATTCGGGACACTGTTATAACAACTAAACAAATGAATCACAAACCTCCCCCTCGCTCCAGCATCAGAGGAACCAGCTTCGCTACCACAGTGAATCGTGTGGAGAGAACAGCTCAACCTGTGAAAGCTACATACATAAAACCACCAGCCAAGAAGATCTGTCCCTGCTGCACCGGAGGACACACATTGGATGTGTGTGCGCGGTTGGAAAAAATGGCACACAAAGAGAAAATTGACTTCCTGAAGGAAAATGGTGCTTGTTTTCGCTGCCTGTGTATAGGACACATAAGCAAAAATTGCCAAAGGAAGATTTCCTGCTCGAAGTGTGGCCTAAGACATCCAACTGTGCTCCATAAGGATAGTGTGGCAACGGCAGAACCAGCTGAGAGAAGCATCCAGGTTACAGTGGACGACACCTTGGTTTCCAGTGGGCTTACAGGGGCTGGTGAGATGGATTGCAAGCTTCCTATCGTGCCGATTCAAGTGAAGGCGAAGAAGGGCAATAAAATCATTCTCACATACGCCTTTTTGGACCAGGGAAGTACTGCGGTGTTCTGTACTGAGAGTCTGAAGCAGAAGCTCAATTTGTCTGGGAAGAGAGCCAACATTCTTCTCAGGACCATGGGGCAGGAGAAGGTGGTCAGTAGCTACATTGTGCCAGAGCTGGAGGTGGCAGCACTTGAAGATGACAGCTTCATTGAGTTGCCAAAAGCGTATACTCAGTTGTCAATGCCAGTCCACAAAGCAAACATACCCACAAATAAGGATCTGACAAGGTGGCCATATTTAAAACACATCTCCTTACCACAGATTGAGGCTGGAATTGAGTTGCTGATTGGAACGAATGTTCCACGAGCCATGGAACCGCTGGAAGTTATCCGCAGTGAGCACAATGGACCCTACGCTATAAGGACGGCACTGGGCTGGACGGTAAATGGACCACTGACAGGAAACGGTGGAGAGGCCAATTACTGTGAGCAGCCAGTAACTGTGAACCGTGTGTCCATTGTAAATCTGGATGAACTGTGGCAACAGCAATTTAAGATGGACTTTCCAGAATCTGCTGTGGAGGAACAAGTGGGTCTGTCCAGGGAAGACCTGAGGTTCATGGACATGGTCACAAAGTCAGCCAAACATGTCAATGGTCACTACCAGGTCGCCCTGCCTTTGAAAAATCCAAACGTCAGCATGCCAAATAACAGGAAAGTGGTGGAACAGCGTCAAAACCATCTGAAGAGGAGGCTCCAGAGGGATCCAGTGTTTTACAGGGAGTATAACACCTTTATTAACGATCTACTTGGTAAAGGTTATGCTGAAAAGGTTCCTGATGCAGAGCTGGAAAGAAGTGATGGCAGGGTCTGGTACATACCGCACCATGGTGTCTACCACCCGACAAAGGGAAAGCTCAGAGTTGTTTTTGATTGTGGTGCCAGTTACAAAGGACAATCTCTGAATGAAGAGCTGTTGCAAGGGCCCGATCTAACCAGCTCACTGATTGGAGTTGTGACCAGGTTCAGGAGGGAACCTGTGGTCATCATGGCTGACATAGAAGCTATGTTTCACCAGGTGCAAGTGCCCCCAGATGATGCTGATCTGATCAAAGTACAACGCTTGGATGAGGAGGGACTCCACACAGTTCTTTGCGAAGTGGAAGCCATTATTAACAGCAGGCCCATCACCAAGGCCTCCACAGATCCTAACGACCTGGAAGCACTGACGCCGAACCATCTGTTACTGCTTAAAACCCAGCCTTCATTACCACCTGGAGAGTTCCAAGCAGCAGACCTGTACGCACAGAGAAGATGGAGACAAGTCCAGTACATATCTGATCTGTTCTGGAAGCGCTGGACAAAGGAGTACCTGCCTCTGTTACAGGAACGACAGAGATGGACTGGAGTCCAGAGAAACCTTGTCGCAGGAGATCTAGTTTTGCTAATGGACAGTACTGCACCTCGTAATTCTTGGATTATGGGACGTGTCTTGCAAACTTTTCCAGATCGCAAGGGATTTGTGCGTCAAATTCGGATTAAGACAAGAACCAGTTGCTTGGACAGACCCATATCCAAGGTGTGTTTGTTGCTGGAGAAGGAGGAGGCAGCATGAGGACGTTGCTGACCTCTATATGGACTTTGTGTTTTCGGACGTCAGATGGACTTTGCACTAATCGGTCATGACGACCAGAAGAAGGAATATTCGTTGTAATGACTTTTCATGGACTTGAGCAATTTATTAGAGATTTTTGCATTATCGTTGAAATTGATATGATGATTTATTATGTCTCCTATTGTGTTTTGAAATGTGAATTATTATGTGAGACCTAATAATTAGGGGCTGGTGTGTAAGAGACATATAGGCTGAAGATGAGCAGCACGGTGTGTTAGTGTGTGTGTGTTGCAGAGGGGGTGGTTCACCTGGGAGTGGGCGTGTGTGCGTGCGGAAGTGTGTGTGCGTAAAGGTGGGCACTCACCGGTGACGCAGATGAGAGAGAGAGAGAGAGAGAGAGTCAGGGTTGGGAGTAGCCGTAATTTTTGTTGACCGCTACCGCTACTCATTCATTCATTTATCCATCCTTGCTGCGCTGTGATAGCTCTGTGCTTTCAATAAATGCACCTAAGCATATTTGGATCTCAGCGTGTCTTTGTCATGGTCTACTGTGGCGCGTCATAAATCTACGTACCTGAGGACCCAAACCTCATAGACTCTCAGCGGCTAAAAGGTTTGTGTTTGGAAGCCGCAACAACTCCTATAAAGATTAAACTGTGAAAGAAGAAGTCAATTATGAAACTGTTCAAGTACAAGTGCCTGCAGACTCTCAGCTGCAGCTAAAATAACATTACACACTTTTATGGCCTATTCTGTGTCAATCAGATTTCTTCGTAATTTGCACATTTGGACCATTGGGACCATTACCCTGCAAATTCAGTTTCAATAACACCTTTTGAATCACTCGGGGTTCAGCTCACTGTGTTAGACTCCCCACTTTCAAAAGAGAATTACCTGTACGAGGATGTCCTTGGGATACCCATGGGTCTTTCAAAAGCTCCATACAAAGTTAGAGATTAAATCATCAGATGTTGGTTAGAGTTTTTCTCACATCCTTGTTCCTCAAGTAAATAATCACTCAACAGGATTTTGTATAATACTGAATAAGAGTTGATCTAACATGAGTCATTTTTTAGACAGTATAGCATATAAACTTAACACAAAAAGGTAAGGAAATGTGAGTTTGGTAGATTATTTCTTTGTATTAACAATGCTTTTTGGCAATACATCATATACCGTCGGAAAGCCTATTTCTTTCCCTTTCAAATGATGCAACATTTGTGAGGAACATGCATTTGTGAAAGGAGCAGCAGAGCTGAGTATGTTGGTCTCGTCCATGAAAAATGCAAACAAATCTTCTCTGCCAATGCCAAACAGCAGCCTATCTCCGGTCTCGTACGGCTGCCATGAGGCCTGCCATGACTGCCCTTCACTGTCAGGCCCATTTGCACTGGTTTTGGCCACACTTGCACTGGAACCTCAAAATGTGAAGATGCATTATGTTAAGAGATCAGATCAGATTCTGCCTACGGCACTTGGATCGTCGGGTCACGGTGTCAAGAAGGAGCGGAGAACGTTCTGCTGATTGCTGCACCGATAGTCACATGTTTTGGCGGAGGCAGTGTGATGATGTGGGCCATCTCTCCCTCACTGGAACTGCCAGGCTTCTCGTCATTGAGGCCATTTCAACGCGGAGAGATATCGAGATGAAATTCTGAAACCAGTGGCAATCCCATATCTCAACAGCTTGGGACCAAACTCCATCCTCCAAGATGACAACACTCACCCCCACAGCACCAGGATTATCAGTGACTTCCTCCAGAATTTGGGAGTGGAGTTGATGGAATGGCCTGCTGTCCTCAACCCCATTGAACACTTGTGGGATCAGCTTGGGTGTACTATCCATGCCAGAGTGACCAACACAACCACGTTGGCTGACAAATGCTGTTTGAAGAATGGGATGCCATCCCAAAGCAGTGTGTGACCAGGCTGGTGACCAGCATGAGGAGGAGATGCCAGGCTGTTGAGACTGCGTATGGTTCTTCCACACACTACTGAGGCTGCTTGTCAAATGAATAAATTGATAATAAATAAATTGTTGCCAATATGTCTTGTTTCATCAGACTTCAATTATCTAATCCACCAAACCTAACCATACAAGAGTCAACAGCAAAAAAAGCTGTTTGGCATTGGCAGAGGGGATTTGTCACATTTTTCATGGGCGACCCACATACTCAGCTCTGCTGCTCCTCCCACAAATGTCCTTAATTTTTGTGTTAAGTTTATATATACTTATATATTTCTGCCAATTTAAACATGTCAGGTCATAACAGCATGTGCCAGCATGCACAATTTTTGCATTGGGGCCGGCCACATCATAGCCCCAGAAGAGAGCATCGTGGAGGATTTAAGGCCGACTTTATGGTTCAACGTCAACGTAACGCAACGACCTCGCAGACACGTGGACGCAGCCGTGAACATTTATGATGCAATTCATCGCCACAACGGTAGGGGCGCAATGTGTTTTCTAAAGACTGACCAAGATTCCTCTGACATCTATCGTCGTCACTCGTTGGATTTGTTTAACAGAGGTTCACCAGACGTTTTTCTGCTTGGTCCATTGTAGCTTTTTTTTTAAATGCCGGTCTTTGTGGATTGTAGGAATTGAAAACCGGGGAAAAGCGAAATGACGGAAATGACGTTTGTTGTTTTAGCGGACCAATCACAGCCCTTACGGCTGTGTCGCCTCGACGCAAGGTTACAATTTTTGGGAGGTGCACGCAACGACGCAAGGAGGGCTCGCAACGACGCAACGGGTACGTAAGGTACCTTGCGTTGCCTCGACGTTGAACCATATATCGGCCTTTACTGATGCCCCTTGGTGGGAATAACTGGCTGCGGAGGTGTCTGCCCTGGAGGAGGTTCCTGGTGACCATCATTATTTATAAAAGGTATGTAAAACAATTGTAGAGATGTGATAGAATTGTTGAGATAAAATAACTTTTTGCAATATTTATATACATCTTTGTTTTCCTCTGCTTCTGAAAACATCTCAGTGACATGGCAGCTGTCGTTAGCGTCAGCCCTGCCAACACCACCCAAAATGATGACCCGCCCACCATCAGAGGACACCAGGGTCCTAACTGTGGCAGCCCTGGGATTCTCTGCTCAGCAGAAATGTATATAGTTTAAATGTTGTTTCATTTTAATGGTGCGTTTTACGTTTCACGCAGTGTGATTATACGTCAAGTCAATGAAACAAAGCTAGATGCAAAATGCGTAGCCGAAGAGAATGACGCGAATGAGCGCAGCTTCCTGAATGCCGGTTCATAACAAAACACAGAGCTTAATTATCCCGACAACGTGTGTTCTCAGACTTGAGACTCTTCAGGCAGCAGAGTAGCATAGTATCAACAATATAGACCTATAGTTTATAATAATTCTGACCTCAGAACACAACAAATTCAAGATTTCATGTCATGATGAGGGGTCTAATGTGCGTGGTAGCTTTGCCGACCCGCACCTTTGTCCATGTTCCCGTTTCCTGTGTAGTATTTATTGAGTGCTTATATTCAGATTTGAATTATAGCAACATAAATAAATGTTCAGTGTGTTTCATCGCTGCTTGTTCCAACACCCATTAAGAATCCTTACTTATGTACTTACTTATGTAAGTATTTTAACATACCATGCTAATATAATAACGTTCTTCATCAGCCGTGGAAACTGAAAACATTTTGGGAGAAAATAAAATAATCTAGAAAAATCGATGTGTTAGTAGTTGACTGCTGCTACCATCCATTGACTGGAGTCAGAACAATATTTACAACAAAGAGTGATGGTGAATACAGCTAATAATAAGTGTGATATATAGATCAGATTCATGTTATGAATTACATTATTTCCGGTCATTGATGATTCAGATGTGCAGAAGGAAACTGTTTGACTAAAACATTTAAGTAGGCAACATCTTTGAGTTAGAGCACAAAAGTGTGTACTATTCCTCCACGTCCCACAGCCTCATCAGCTCACCTGGGCTCCCAGCTGCATCTCATCTCCAATCAAGTCAGTATTTAAACCTCTCCTGCTCACTCACTCAATGCCAAATTATATTTCACCCCTCATGGAAGACTCTCCAAGATGGAAAAGCAGACTACTAGCGTAACAGATACATCAAGTCCCTATAAACCACAAAACAAAAATATTAGTTTTTCTAAAAGTATTTAATTCAGCGGCTGGAAAGCTAAATGAACTCATTTTGTCAGCATATAGTATTTTCTACCTGTTCTGTCATTTATGTTTTAATAAGCAAAATTCACAATATTGCAACGTTAGCTCACCTTGTCATTGGTGTGTTAACGGGGATTTGGCTGACAAGCTTTTTAAAAGCCGTCGATTCCACAGAGGACAGAGGCTGCAGATCTTCAACACTCGGTGTTCAAGCAGCATAGCAGACCGAGAGAAAGTTACCTTCTGTTGTTTTCGTTCGCCTGCACTCGTGTCTTCTGTATGTTCTCTTTTCTCCGAGCCTGCAGCTCTCTCGACTAACTTAGCGTTAGCGTGGCGCCGGTCCAGATGCTTCTTTAAAATGCAAGTACTATTTCTTGATGAAGACAATTCCTCTGCTGTCGAACACAGGTTTCACTGACTATTATGTTTTTATCTTTGACTCTAATACACTGAAAATAATGTGAGAACATCTGTCACACAAAAGTGGAATCTGTTCTATAGCCGTCTTAACCAATAGTAGATAAGCGTACTGAGTTACTACTCTACCCGCACAATTGTTTCTCTGGTGTAGGAGTGTCTCGTGATGTTGGTGAATTCTTTTATTTAGTGATATAGGTGTTACAAGACAAGTGCATACAAGTACAGTGTGACAGAAACACAGAAGACAGTAAGGTGCATTTACAATTAAAGTCAAATGACAAGATACAAGTAGACAAAAAAAAAAAAAGCCAGAAAAAACTGTTATGTATACGTTTCATTTCATAAATCAATTGTTGTGGGTTTGGAAGGTACAAATGGAACTCTTCACCACACCAGACAAACAAACACCATGGGAGCTCCTAATAATGGTCTGGGTTGGGGCCCGTGCCACTTCATATCCCAATGCAGAACAGGACAGGGGACTGTTGGGGTTGCAGGTGTTACTGTGTGTTTCATGAAGGAAGGAGAGAAGGGAAAAAACAAACAAAACATGTGTACATAAAACATGAATAACACAGGTCCATGATAAAGGTTACAGTGCAGTGTAAGATATGAAGAGTTCACATAAAAGCAGCGGCAAAAATAAAAGTTTTCAGCCTGGATTTAAAAGTAGTAAGAGTTGCAGCGGACCTGCAGGTTTCTGGTTGTTTGTCCCAGATATTTGGATCATAATAACTGAACGCTGCTTCTCCATGAAAGCCCCAGGATGGAGCCTTTAGGAACACCACATGTCAACTCTGATTTGAAGCTGCCTATAGAAACAACATTTTTCCTGTACTTTAAGTAAGATTCAAACCAATTTAGAACTGTTGCCGAAAGTCCCAACCAGCTTTCCAATCTGTCTGTAATGTAATATGTTGTGGTCAACAGTGTCAAAAGCAGCGCTCAGATCTAACAATACTAACACTGAGATTTTGCCACTGTCTGAGTTAAAGTAGATATCGTTAAAGATCTTAACTAGAGCAGTCGAAAGCCTGAGTGGAAAACATCAAAACACTTATTTCAATCCAGAAATAACTCTGGGAGGAAGTTTCTGGAAAAGGAGGAGACTCTTCCTCCTACAGAGTACACAGAGACATTGATCCAGGACAAACTCCAAACCCAGCATAAAGAGGGTCAGTAAATGTGGTTCTGAAGGTGTGGAGGGGGATCAGTGTGTCAGAGGAGACTATGAAGAAGGACAGAGAGCCAGCAGGACAATCCACATACACTGCTACTCTACCAGAGGAGGAGGAGGAGGTGTGTATTACTGTCTTATTATGCCTGACATCAAAGCCAACCTCAGAGCATCTCAGACTCCAGGATTGATCATTCCATCCAAACAGACAGTCGTCACTGTCTCCTCTCCTGCTGATTCCTCTGTAAGTCACTGATAAATAAACCCTTCCTCTCCACTCAACCTCCCAGTAACAGCGACCAGTCAGAGCATCTCCATACATCAGCTGTGGATAGTAGGAGTCAAATCTGTCTGGATGATCAGGATATGGCTGTATCTCCTCTCTCACATATGTCACCGTCCTGTTGTTGTCAGACAGTCTGAGGTTTCGGTTGACTGTGTTTGTGTCAGGTGTGAGTCCACAGGAATCTGATGAGAGAAACAGCGTATTATTATTCTATCATCTGTTCGTTTATTGACACTTTGATGATGGAGGTTACATTTGAAGATGGTGGCTGCTTTGTTTTCATTAATCAAATTAAACCACACTCACACTTCCTCAGACCAGGTCTCAACCAACGGACTCCACCAGGCTCCATCCTGAAAGGGGTGGGGGAGGGGGTTAGAGCAGCATGGAAACATGGACATTACATCACTCTCAAACACAGAGCTTTTTATTCTCCACAAATGAACCTACATGTCCACATAGAGCACCTGTTATTAATCGACTGATATTCTTTTAGGTCAGTCGAACATCGTATTATTAACCGATAAATAAAGCTCATTATTTTCAAATATTATTTATCAGAAAATAAGATGTTAGAATGTATCAGTTCAGTTAGTCGATGTTTCCTCAACATCTCCTAGCAGTCAGTGCATTTATTTCTTACCTGGAATCTGAAGAGGAGAAGAAATGAAGTTTATTTAAAGTTATCTTTGATGCACAGACATGATGCAGTCAGCAGAGTTTATGCGGAAGTGGGCGTAGTTCAATCTTAACAGGGTTGGAAATGCATACCTGACACTACATTGCAAACGCAAAACCCTTGTGGGAATGCACCCACGTGATTGGCTCAAAATGAAGCAGACATCTGGTTGGCTATAGACACTCCCCTCTTTAAAAAATGCATTTGTGATTCTAGCGGCGTCAGAGGAGTCTCAAAAATGCACACACAAATGCCAAGAGATTCACACCCTTTTTTCATATAAATGTAACAACATTTTTGAAGGTAAACATTTAAGACTTTTAATAAATATATCTGTGGATTTATGTTACATTTATTTATAAAGGACTCTATGAGCTGGCAACTAGACTAGACTATAGCGTTGTGCATTATTAAAGTGTTGTTTGCCAAACCCCAGGTGCACATTGGTGTTATTTTGGAGAACAGTGGCTTCCTCTTATTCTGGACCCCATGGCTGTACTGTGTTTTCTGTATGATATACTCATGTACTAAAAAGTCAACCAGATCCAATGATACCTACAAGCCTTCAGCTGTTACTTTAGATTTAAGTTTGACCTCCGATTTTACTGCGATACTGTTGGTTAATGTAGTGTTACATTATTATTATTATTATTATTATTATTATTATTATTATTATTATTATTATTATTATTATTATCATCATTACTTTCTCCAGTCCAAACAAGCCAATCACTAATGTCTGTCAATGATCCGTCAACGTTATTTGAAGCTTTCTGAAATTTCTCTGATATCTCAAGACTTGTCAAAATTGAGTAAAACAAATATGTTTAAGAAATGATATTAGCGCTAGATAAACTTTACTGGTTTAAATGTATATAGGCATCTCTTTTTTGAAGTTACAAATCCATCCATTAATGTAAGTCACAATTTAAGTGACAATCAGTTGAACATGTCGATCAATCCTGACCTGAGAGTCTCCAGAGTACAGTGTGGACTCTTCAGTCCAGCAGACAGCAGCTTCACTCGTGAATCCTCCAAATCATTGCTCCCCAGGTCTAGCTCTCTCAGACTAGAGGACTGGGAGCTGAGGACTGAGGACAGAGCTTCACAGCTTCCCTCCAACAGGTTACAGCCACTCAGTCTGAAGAAACAATCAACAAGAAGAAATCTTCACTTATCGTTCCAAAAATCAGAGTCACAAACCTATAAATATGGGACTGAACAGGGTGAACCAAGGTCCGTCGCAATTATGAGATACTTATCTGATCCAATTTTGTGTTGACCACTTGGCAAATGTGGCAAAAACTAAAGGTGGAAACTCAATTCTGTAAGTAAAGTTAGTGTAAAATATGTCATTCACTGTATCTAAAAGGTGACTAAACATAACTATTTTAGAGAAAATTAGGAATTAATTCATTGGTATGAATAACAATTCCAAAGACCATCTGTTAAACATGTTGATCAATCCTGACCTGAGAGTCTCCAGAGTACAGTGTGGACTCTTCAGTCCAGCAGACAGCAGCTTCACCCCTGAATCCTGCAAGTTGTTGCTCCCCAGGTCCAACTCTCTCAGACTAGAGGAATGGGAGCTGAGCACTGAGGAAAGAGCTTCACAGCTTCCCTCTGACAGCTTACAGCCACTCAATCTGATGGGACACAAATACAAATGAACATATCAGCATCTCCTCTTTTTTATAAATTTAAAAACAACACATTAAGACCATGAAACCATAAATACGAGGAAACCTACATTATTTGAGCTGACAGCACACATTTTGCATAAGTGGGGGATTGAAAGCCAGTGTAAAAAATGTGTCAAAAGTAGAAAGGGAGAAAGGTGTGTTGATGTGCACCTGAACACAACAGCAGAGAATAATTTAACTGGTTTAAAAAATAGTTTAATTACTAAGATAAATATTTTCACAAATGGAAGCTCCACATGTGATGTATCCTGACCTGAGAGTCTCCAGGGTACAGTGGGGACTCTCCAGTCCAGCAGACAGCAGCTTCACTCCTAAATCCTGCAGGCCGTTGCTCCTCAGGTCCAGTTCTCTCAGACTAGAGGACTGGGAGCTGAGTACTGAGGACAGAGCTTCACAGCTTCTCTCTGAGAGGTTACAACCACTCAGACTGATAAAGAAAAGATAAGCAATATGTCAAATTATATTATAAAAAATTATTGACCAGAATATTTAAATCATGATAAATGAATGTTGCTGTACTTACAGAGCCTTCCTGGAGGCTTTGACCACTGGCAGCAGCCTCAGAAGAGCCTCCTCTGAAGCAAAGTATTTCTTCAGATCAAACACCTCAAGGTCTTCTTCTGATGACAGTAAGATGAAGACCAGAGCTGACCACTGAGCAGGAGACAGATTATCTGTGGAGAGACTTCCTGAACTCAGGGAATGTTGGATCTGCTCCACTAGAGAACGATCATTCAGTTCATTAAGACAGTGGAACAGGTTGATGCTTCTCTCTGCAGACAGATCCTCTTCTATCTTCTTCTTGATGTACTGGACTGTTTCATGGTTAGTCTCTGGGCTACTTCCTGTCTGTGTCAGCAGGCCTCGTAGGAGTTTCTGATTGGTCTGCAGTGAAAAACCCAGGAGGAAGCAGAGGAACAAGTCCAGGTGTCCGTTTGGACTCTGTAAGGCCTGGTCCACAGCTCTGTGGTGGAGATGTGTTGGGTTAGTTTTGTCTCTGAAGACTTTCGGCAGCCAGGAGGTTAATTGATATTCTGACAGCAGGTTGACCCCAGAGTTGATAAAGTTCAGATGGACATGAAGAGCAGCCAAAAACTCCTGAACGCTCAGATGGACGAAGCAGAACACCTTGTTCTGGTACAGTCCTCCCTCCTCTCTAAAGACCTGTGTGAACACTCCTGAGTACACTGAGGTTCCTATGATATTGAGGCCACACTCTGTCAGGTCGGATTCATAGAAGATCAGGTTGCCTTTCTGTAGCTGCTCAAAAGCTAGTCTTCCCAGAGACTCGATCATCTTCCAGCTCTCTGGACTCCAGTGTGGATCTTTCTCAGCTCCTCCATCATACTTAACGTTCTTCACTTTGGACTGAACCACCAGGAAGTGGATGTACATCTCAGTCAGGGTCTTGGGCAGCTCTCCTCCCACTCGGGTTTTCAACACCTCCTCCAGAACTGTAGCAGAGATCCAGCAGAAGACTGGGATGTGGCACATGATGTAGAGGCTTCTCGATCTCTTGATGTGGGAGATGATTGTGGTGGCCTGCTCCTGACCTCTGAATCTCTTCCTGAAGTACTCCTCCTTCTGTGGGTCAGTGAACCCTCGAACCTCTGTCACCATGTCCACACAATCAGGAGGGATCCGATTGGCTGCTGCAGGTCGTGTGGTTATCCAGAGGAGAGCAGAGGGAAGCAGCTTCCCCCTGATGAGGTTTGTCAGCAGCACATCCACTGAGGTGGACTCTGTGACATCAGTCAGGATCTCATTGTTGTGGAAGTCCAGAGAAAGTCGACACTCATCCAGACCGTCAAAGATGAACACAACCGGGAACTGATCAAAGCTGCAGATTCCTGCCTCTCTGGTTTCACTGAAGAAGTGATGAACAAGTTCCACCAAGCTGTACTTTTTCTCTCTCAGCATATTCAGCTATCTGAAGGTGAATGGAAAGGTGAACTGGATGTCCTGGTTGGCTTTGCCTTCAGCCCAGTCCAAAATGATGAGTTATAAACACATGAATTAGTACAAAAGTTAAAGGATAGTAATCAGACTCAACCTTGACTGTCACAAACAACTAAATGAATACCACCAGAACTCCACTTATCAAATGCTAAGAATCTGTGACGGACATCTTTGTTTGAGGTTTACTAATTACATTTCATCAGTTCAACAGTTGAGTTTAATAGGGCACCTGGGAAGACTAATATCATTTTAGAAACCATGAGCAAAATCCACTGTAAACACACGGAAACATTGACTTTGAACTGAAGAAGAACAATGGCGCAAACGCAGAGATCATCATAATCTGGAGTAGACGTCCAGACAATCCTGGTGTCCCTCCCTATGCTTTACAACTGTTTGCTGAGAGTACATTCAACATTTTTTTCCGATTAAAGGATATAAACATGAGTTAAGGTGAGTAACACTGAAGCTAAACATGACTCATTTCTTTATTAAAAGAACACTTTCATAGAGGATCTTTAAAACATGTTACGAACTTATCAACGCTCAATGCTCCTTATTTTACAAAGCACACAGAGAAGTGTATCACCAAGATTCAAAGGCTTATTACAATTACAGTGTAGTTATGTAATGTATGTAAAACACTGACAGACAGACAGACAGACAGTTAAAGATGTGTCTTTCTGTCATGATTGGTCATAATTAAAGCATCTGATCAGTTAGTTTATTGAACAAGCAGTTTTGAATACTTACACTGGGTCATTAGTAGGGTGTCCATCTTTGAACCCAACTAGAATCCCCATAGACCCATCACTCTTCATGGACACACAGCTGGGTGCAGGAGACTTTTTTCTCCTCTGCTGGGAACTGAGAGAAAGACAGACAATTACTGAGGATACACGATTCATGTCTCCGGTTTGATTGGACACTCTTTGCTTGTCTCCTTATGGTTTCGGCACAGACTTTAGGTAATGGTCTACTGGAGGAGAAGAGAGCTGGTCCTTCATACCTAGAGGACCTACTGCACAAGCCATGGTCCAACCCTACACCCCTCCTCGAGCTTTGGACCCACTTTAGCTCTCCAACACACTTCCTGCTGGTTATTTTAGGGACACACTTTTGTTTATCAATGAAATATAGCTGAAGATCTTTGATTGTTGATGGCACTATGGATTGTAATGCCATCTGTCTCTTTATTATCGCCTAAACTCTTTAACAAAGTCACCTTTATCCGGGAAGTGTGTGTTTACATGTATTTTTATCCTGTTGTAAGCAGGACAAAATAACAGCTGCCTCCATTATCCACTTTTCTTTTCTAAAGAAGTTGAATATCAACAGCATCATACTGGTTATAATGAGAAGCTGTCAGATTCAGGTTTAATCTATTATGTACCAGGGCTGCCCCTGGCCCACTTGGGGCTCTCAGCGAAATGTTGTCATGAGGCCCCCCTCCCCAGGGGCCTTCAACGTCGGAAATAGTGGCACGCATAATTGCGGTGCATTTGAGCTGAAGATGAGGCCCCTGCACAATATGAGGCCCTACACACTGCGTGTTTTCTGCATATAGGGAGGGGTGGCCTGCTATGTACTTACCTTTCAGCAGATTTGTATTTTCTTTTGAAACCAAAGTCAGGTGTATGTGACTTGTCAGCCTTGCGGGACACACTGCTGGGTCCAGGTCCAGGTTGTGGCCCAGATTTTGGACCAGGTCCATGGGAGTCTGGTCTCTGATGTTTCCTAACACACAGAAAACCGGCACAACATGTTTAAATAGAATGACTTCTTCAGAAGAGAATGTATGCGAGCGCGTGACAGTTGAGGATGATGGCTTAACAAGCTGGTGCTATGCATCATCTAAGGATAACTCAACACATTTTCTTGAACTGAGATTTTAAAAATGTTTTATCAGCCAGGTGCATACAGCATCAAGGAAGATAACGCCTGGAAGAGACACATGTGTTCAGTCTGCTGCCTCAGACAGTAGAACAGAGACACAGCATGTCATGTGCAGAGTATATACAAGACAAATATATATAATGATAACCTCTAAACACGGCTCACATTATTCTGAGATAAAACCCTTGATTAGTTCTGTTGGATTAATCTCAACATTCACCAAACATTTAGACTTCAAAATCAAACCGTATCACATGAATACAGCTACATCAACAATAACTACAAAGATTATTTAGCCGAATAACTTTATTTAGTCATAGAAAACTAAAAACTTCCCGTCTTTTTAAGTTATTAATTAACATCAGGAATTATAATTCTATCTTTGAGAGCCCTTTGACCCGCAGATGACTCAATAAATCGGAAATATGAGTCTTCATAAGATAATTTACGCATAAAAGTCCAAACTGCAGTCCAGAATCAGGATTCAATCTGATATGCCTGAGTCTGTTTTATAGATTTACAGGTTTATTTATTAATGAGTCAATGTTCAAGTGAAACAGCAGGGGAACAACTCTCTGCAAGTAGTCTCGAGTGCTCTACAACTACTCCCAAAGACTTGTTTAAAGTAATTGCTTACATTACATTATTAATGTCTTTGAACTGTAATGGATGACACTGCTTTTGAGTTACTCTCACAAAAATAACTGCATAAGTATGGATTTAAATGCTTAAATGTAGTTTAATGCAGCTGATAATACAACCAGTGAAGGGCGATGTGGTATTGCATAACAACTGTGTAGGCCCTTAAGGCTATCAACTGCTGATAGGTGCAGTGAAGGCTCATCCAACTTTCTGGCAATTGTCTATCTATCTGGCAGTAAATTCTGAAATTAGGAGAATAGCTATAAATTAAACTCATGCTCTGTTTAATGGGCTAAATAATTTGTGAACAATATGAACCTTCCTAAGAAGATTTCCAAGAAGTATCAAAGTCCAAACTGCAGTCAAGAATCAGGATTCAATCTGAGTGTGTTTTATAGATTTACAGGTTCATTATGAGTCAATATTCAGGAGACAGAGCAGAGACAGTAAACAGTTAGAGTGAACATGTTGAAGGGTGACACAGTATCAAACGTAATGTGAAGTGTTGAGCGTGATACCTTTTCATGTTGGTAATAACCCGCAGCCACCTGATGGATACAGACACATGGCTTCATCATTACTTTAATGTCATTTTATTTGTTCGTAATCAGGAAATAAAATATGTTTCTACACGTAGACTTTAAAGACAGCTTGTGCTGTCATTATAAAGACAGGAGGTGAACACATAAACCAACAAAGAACAGCTGTTAGAAAAATTAGAGACTGGAATGAATCAGAGTCCCACTTAGTCAGTTTCTTCTCATGAACTCTATCAGCTGTGAGGACTAGGTCTGTGTAGAAGAAGAGTTTCTTGCTTATCTGACCCTGTGCTCAATCAGGAGTAAATCCTCTGCTTCTTCATCAGTCCTCTGTCTAAAACACTCTGATAAAGCATTGTGAAGCTGCAGCACTCAGTTCAAACTGCATATGACAGCATTGCATATGTTAAAGATTAACCCTCAGCCGCTCCCTGCTGGACTCTGAAACAGCTGAGAACAGATGAAGCTCCTCATCACTGACAGCATCAACATCTCTGTATCCAACGTGTCGAACACTTCATACATTTACTCAACTATGAGTACTTCCATGTTGTGCTAAGTGATACTTGTACTCATCTCGGAGGTACATGTTGTACTTTTTACTGTGCTGCACTTATCTGACAGCTGTGGTTACTGTACAAATGAAAGTCTCTGCACAGCTGTTTCTCATCACTGATTAGTGAGTACAGACAATTTGATGATGGGGCCGAACCACACTCCCTGGCCAAAAAAAAGGTCACACACTCAAATATTCGTTGGACCGCCTTTAACTTTGATCGTTTCCACAAGCTTCTGCAACGTCACAACATTTATTTCTGTCTTGCATTAATTTGGTTTTGATCTTGTTTTGATGACGGGAGATTCGGACCACTGCGCAAAGTCTTCTCCAGCACATCCCAAAGATTCTCAATTGGGTTCAGGTCTGGACTCTGTGGGGGCCAATCCATGTGTGAAAATGATGTCTCATGCTCCCTGAAGCACTCTTTCACAATTTGAGCCCGATGGATCCTGGCATTGTCATCTTGGAACATGCCGTGCCATCAGGGAAGAAAAGATCCATTGATGGAATAACCTGGTCCTTCAGTATATTCAGGGAGTCAGCTGACCTCATTCTTTGGGCACGTTGCTGAACCTAGACCAGACCAACTGCAGCAACCCCAGATCATAGTACTGCCCCCCCAGGCTTGTGACCTTTTCTTTGGCCGGGCAGTGTATCTGTACTAAGAATGATAAGTAACAGGTACAACTAGATCACCAAAGAGCAGTGATGAGTTTGGTGTCTGGTGTTTTAATGAACATATTTATCCAAGCTGTATCCAGGAAGTAGAACTGTACACAGCAGAGGCTGCAAACTGTGTGGGAATTTTTTTTATTGTTCAATGATTATGTTTTCTTTCTTTCACAACTTGTTGATGAGTCTTTATAATGGACTGAGCTACATTTGAAATTACCTCAGATATAGTTGCAAACTTACCTTTGATTAATAGCACATAAACTATAATTCCTTCAATCTGTCAAAGCATTTTGCAGCCTGGTCCGACCGCTACCATTTGAAATGCAACATCTGAGTGTTCCAGGAGTTCAGTTGTTTTCCTTGTTTTGAAATAAAAACCATGTTCCTGACATTTTTCAAACTTTTTAAAACTACAAATAGAGATGTTAAACACATACCCAAACAGAGGCTTCATGATAATGTGACACGTTGTATTGCTTCAGGGGGGATTTGTTGGGTTGCCATCCTTTCCTTTCGTGCCTGAAGTGTTTGGCAAAACGTGCAGGTCTTGGTGGCCACAGCAGTGACTGCATTGCAGCAGCCGACATGTTGTTTTGGTTGAGCCTCATTGCATCTTGAACCTGGAATAAAAAACAATAAAGATATACAGCTCCTGAAAAAAATCAAGAGACCACTCCATATTTTTCTTAAATCTTTATCTCTACATGTATGGCAGCCATCCCAGTGTCCGTTGAATTCCAACACAGATAAATGTTGTCAGGAGTTTATAGAATACAATAATAATAATAAAAAAAGTAATTTAACTCAAAAAAATAATAATGCTGAAGTGGTCTCTTAATTTTTCCCGGTCTGCATATTCTCTATACAGTATAATATCATCTGTATTGATCACTCAAAACATTCAATTGAACATTAATAATTGATGATATATATATATATAAATATGGGATTTTTTGCAACAGAGAAATGGCCAGTCCCTTTTTTCATGTTAAGCTGTTGTATGAAAATGGATGACAGCAAAGAGGTTTAACACTTGGTTGCTTTTGTTCAAAAAGAAGGCCTCATAATTTAACAGAGCTCTTTCAAAATATACATCATCTAAATTAGAAGTGCAGTGGGTCACTAGCTAGCCTACAGAAAGGCAAATGTATATTTGTGGGTTACAGATGGTAGGGCAGCCATCTCCCAGCGGGAGTGTTGGAGAATGTTAGGATTCATTTCCTGCAGCTCCATTAGCTCTGAGTCAGCAGAATCAGAGTGAGAGGATGATGATCATGCAGTGCATATACCCACATATTATAACTTTTGGTAAAGATATACTTTATTGATGCATCTGTTCAGGCATGTTAGGTTAATGACGGCAATTTAAACCAATGGTATTTGTGTTTGCCTTTTCTTTTGAAGACGCTGTATTTTTGTCTTGGTATCTATGTTATCTGGCTTTCCAGATGTGAGTATAAGGCAGAATGGTGTTTTTAGAGTTGGTCATGCCTGCCTAAGTGGCTTACACTTGGTTACATTGCCATTTGAAAAATAAAGATAATTAGGACAATGAAAATTGATATTTAACAGTGTAATGTTACTTTTAAGTTAAAACATGTCAGAAGGGACTACTGGCCCCCTGGGCAAATATCACATTATCACTTTGCTCTATAGAAGTTCGATGAGGGAGCAAAGATGGCTGAATTTTTTCATTTAACTTAAAGTATGTCTTTTTTTCTTTTTCATCAACACCTTAGCAACTTTGAAATCCATTTACTGCATAATACAGAAGTGTGCATTAGTCCAATTTTATTTAACCCACCTTGCCCCTACTGAAAAAGAAACACCTGTTGTAGAAAACAGTAATAGGACAAATATAACTAAGAAAATAATCAATACAATAAGGAGTAACAATATCATATCATAATATTTAACTAAAATAAATTATATGTATGAATATATATGTATGTAAGTAATACATAACAGTACCGACGAAATGCTTAAAAACAATACAAAACCATTCAAATATATATTTTCAAACAATAATTAACAAAATAGATCTTTCACTAAATGCACATACAGTCATGTAAAGGTACATATAGGTCATAATTATCTAAAGCAAATCTATGTTTTAATTTGAAATATACAAGTTACGAAAGAGTACACCATTGTATCCTTTCCATATATGTTATAAATGGTTGCCATGTATTATATACTGTAGTCGGGGAACATTAAGTACACTTTATGTTCTCCATGTGTAGAAATCTCATGAGTTGTGTAGCCAATAGGACCTTGGGGGAGAGGACTCCTGCTTCCATTCCATTAGTAGGCTATAAGTTGCTGAAGTATGTCTTTTAACTAACTAAATGTATTCTTATTAAAACGATGAAAGAAATGCAGCTGGCTCCAGCTCTGGAAGCAAAGATTCTTTGGACATAGCTCATGAAATGCATTTAACTATGTATGTCTGAACACAGCAACCAATAAAAATAGGAAAATAGTAACTTAGTATTAAAAGTAAGCTTATTGTAGTAGGCTAGTGTATGCTTAATTAGAGCAAAGATTTGTTTCATACATACCGCATACTTTTATATGTAAAATGCTGAACAATGAAATCTTCTCCGTATGAGAACCTTGATATAATGCTAGTTAGCTTACTATCTTGATATAATGCTAGTTAGCTTACTATCTTGATATAATGCTAATTAGCTTTCCATCTTGATATAATGCTAGTTAGCTTTCCATCTTGATATAATGCTAGTTAGCTTTCCATCTTGATATAATGCTAGTTAGCTTTCCATCTTGATATAATGCTAGTTAGCTTTCCATCTTGATATAATGCTAGTTAGCTTTCCATCTTGATATAATGCTAGTTAGCTTTCCATCTTGATATAATGCTAGTTAGCTTACTATCTTGATATAATGCTAATTAGCTTACTATCTTGATATAATGCTAATTAGCTTTCCATCTTGATATAATGCTAGTTAGCTTACTATCTTGATATAATGCTAGTTAGCTTACTATCTTGATATAATGCTAATTAGCTTACTATCTTGATATAATGCTAGTTAGCTTTCCATCTTGATATAATGCTAGTTAGCTTTCCATCTTGATATAATGCTAGTTTGCTTGCTATCTTGAGATAATGCTAATTAATTTACTAATCTTGAGATAATGCTAGTTGGTTTATTATCTTGAAATAATGCTCGTTAGCGTACTGATCTTGAGATCATTTTGCTTTATGCTTGCTAGCTAGGTAATCTAGCAGCAGCTATACTAAACTCATTGAGGCAGAGAGAGGCAGAAAAGCAGGTAAGAAATAAGATTATGATTTTAGTTATAGGATTGCCAGTCATGGAAAACGGGGGGAAAACACAATATACACACATATCGTTCATAAGTAAACAATCTTAGGGGACAGGAAATAAAGTGTTTGACGTTCAAATTCCCACTGGTTTGAGAATGTCTTCAATATACCGAAATCCAAAGGAAAATTCCTACTGCTTTTTGTCCAGGTTGGCATACAGAAATATGTCATCACTGCACCACTCTATTTCCTGGAATGACCTAACAATTAGAAGCTCTTTTACGTCCACAGTGTGTCTGAATCATGGCTCTCTTGAATATCAGTTAGATCACTGTAGAAACTGATCAGACAGTCATATTGTGGCAGTGCCTTACTACCCCCTGCAGGACTGTGAGTCCTTATGTGGTTTGATGCGGCACGACACAGAGAGTTGTCCCAGCATCAAAACAGATCTTTGGGTTGCAGACTCGGCATGAGTGAGAAAGATGTAGAAATGTGAAGTGTGCAATCATTGTTCCTCACAGTCCGTGTGCAATATGAACTGTCAAAGGAACAGTAGCATTGTGTGACTAAAATGTTACTAAAACGATGAATGACTTTAAGTATTGAAATTATTGAAAATGTATTGATGAGACTTTCAGTTCTTGCAGTATTATTTTCTAAGTACAATTTATAACAAAGTCCATGCTTATGCATTACTGACATTAAAAGCAGCAAGTGAAACCTGATCAAAAATGCTTTTACAGGGTCGAATCTGCTTTATGGTTTTTTACTTTCTTTGGTTCATTTGTTAATTTTTGGATTCAGCAGGTGAACCTATATGCTAATTAAATAGTGTAGCTTAACTGTGTGTTTAAACTAAAATGGAGCATTTTCTCTCAGCTCAGATTTTATTTCTGCTTTTTTAAACTGTAGTATGTGCTCATGTGTTTCAGTGTTGGTGTATAGGCTGCTGCTTGAAGATGCTTTATGAAAGGCACTATTAGTGAATGGGGATTTAACTACTCTACATTTAATATTTCAACATAACATTTTTAATTTCTTACAAGAATTATTTAAAAGAAGTACATAAATATAAATTATAAAATATAAATATATAACTTGAAGAAACACATACAAAATAATACAGTCATCATATTTGATAAAACATATAGTAAAGAAATACCCTGCATTTTTTCCATCACTTTCTCTTGCCATACTACACACTTGTTTGGTTTGTTTCTACAGCTTCGCATATTATAAATCCAATATTTATCTCAACTCAGCTGCTTGTAATATTACAGAGTAAAAGGTGTGAAGTGTTCATATAGCATGTAATAAATCACACTGCACATTTAAATCAGCAAACCATTTAACCCTGTAATTCCAGAACATGCTGTACTGCTCTGACTGAACAGAAGATGGCGCTGTGGAATCACAGTTCACCTTTAAATCCAATGCAGTCAAAGGAGCTGCACTGAGCAGCAACGCATGGGAGGGAACAGATTTACAAACATGTTGATGCACTGAGGCGGCATGAGCTGTAATCAGAACTATGGATGCTTATTGTTTTTAATTGGATTACATATGTGCTAGTTTAGCTGATGTTTACTTTTCTCTTAAGGGAGCTGCAGTCTCAGGAAGCAGAATTAAGTTAATTTAAAAGAGGTTCAGCATGAGTGATGGGATTGTTCACAGAAAATATACATTTCTAATGCAAAAGGTAGAAAATCTAAATTGAACTCCAGCTGTATTTCTTACACCTAAATCCTCTTTTAATATGAATACTGATCACATAGAAATGCATGTATATTTAGTCTGGTTCCTGCATGCTTTTAATGCATACATTTGCATATTTAAAAAGGTATGCTTGAACTATATATATATATATATATATATATATATATATGAAATATCCTCTATGTTCAATTGTTTCAAAGGTTTATTGCTGCCAATGAAAATAATGGACACATGAAAAGGGTGTCTTGTGGCAGCACGCAGAGAGACCCAAGAACAAACACTGGAAACAAAATATAATACTCTAAATAAAGTAAATATGAGCTGGAATGTGGTTGGCGCAGAGAGCTGGATTGGTTAAAATAGACACATGAATGCGTCTGAAATGCTGTCTGTGGAGACACATTACAATTCAGCCACTACATTAAATTTAATGAATTCTCAAGTATGTACAAAATCATTCTTATCACCATCACTGCTTTACAAATCCACACTTATTTTGTGTCAGAAATCCTTCAACAAATATTTAAATGCTTGCTGTTTTAAAGCGTGATTGTGATTTTTTTTACCCATATGCTTAAATTCACATTTTTACATTTAGCATAACATCCAATTAAAAATGTATTTTGAATGTATTTATTGACAGTATAAGACCAAATAGTTTGAATAATGAACTGGCATATAGGTTCAAGAACTAGCTGTACGAGAGAACGCTGACATTTTCCACTTCCCATTAATACAACTTTCCAAAATGACTCGTATAGAGATTAAAACATAAAACTGTGAAGAAGTCAATTATGAAACTGTTCAAGTACAAGTGCCTGCAGACTTTCAGCTGCAGCTAAAAATAACATTACACACTGTTATGGCCTATTCTGTGTCAATCAGATTTTTTGTAATTTGCACATTTGGACCATTGGGACCATTACCCTGCAAATTGAATTTCAATAACACCTTTTTAATCACTCGGCGTTCAGCTCACTGTGTTAGACTCCCCACTTTCAAAATAGAATTACCTGCACGACAGTGTGAGGATGTCCTTGGGATACCCAAGGTTCTTTCAAAATCTCCATACAAAGTTGGATATTAAATCATCAGGATGTTGGTTAGAGGTTTTCTCACATCCTTTCTTTCCCGCACAATCCCGCATGGAGACCTGGAGAAGCGCACTGACAGCACAGCGTCATACTTCATGTATGAAAAGTAAACTGTCATGTCAGACAAATTAGAGTTAAACTTTAAACATCCACGAATTAAACACTTAATCCAACATGAAAGCCAGTAGTAGCTCTGCAACGTGCAAGAACTGCTGGTAAAACAAAAACGACCAACTATTTGAATGCGTAAACTAACAGGTTTATAATATCACTGCCCGCTCTAAGACACGGATGGATCCGACTTTAATTACACTTGAGGTGTTTCGGCAATTTAATGTGTTGCTGTGCATACAGTATGCGGCACTGTAAGTGTTGCACCTGATGCGGCTCGAGGAGCTGATGTAAGGGAATATATATTATGATGTGATATGATTTTTGCCGGCCGTCTGTGCTGCATACGGCCCTTTAAACTGCCTCGTAGGACCGAAAACCCAAATTACCTCTCTAACCTCAAATCCTGCTTCGTCGAACAAACAGACCTCTGGGGACACTAAAAAGTGACTCACACAGCTGGGACCGGAGCGCTTGGTGACGTTCTGGGATTATATGTCCAACTATCATCACACGGTTACGGTTGCAGTTAGCCGGCCAGTTTATTTGAAGTGAATAGGTTAGCTACGTTAGTTAGCTAGCTACTTTAAAGCAGATCTGCAATATAATCAGAAGGAATCTTCACATAAAATAAACCAATAATACTTACATTTGACTTTCCAACAACAGTGACAGTTGGCCAACTTCCTAATACCGAACGTGAACAAGCGCTCCGGTTCCAGCTTCCCGTTGTCTTTTGAGCTTCTTGCAGTGTTTTTTATTTGCAGCATTCTGTTTATGTAGTGCTTTTAGAGCGCTGTGCACGTTTCGTCAGGTCCATGAAACTTCTCTAAATGTTCATACATTGTGAAGATGATTCTTTATGTGTTGGGTCACATTTGTGTTTTTATATTTGCATCATTTTGAAAGTGCAGCACGTTTTTCCTAATGGAAGTGTTTGGCCACCACAGGTTCACCATAGTGAAGCAATTCACAAACGGCAATCAATGTCAATATGCAACACATCTACTTTGTAACTTCCTGAAGTTTATGAATACAACAATGTCGTAAGGATGCAACACACACACACACACACACACACACACACACACACACACACACACACACACACACACACACACACACACACACACACACACACACACACACACACACAAAGTCTTCAGGCAGTGGCTGATTTAATGTTTGCAAATTAAGTCACCATGTGGATAATCATTGCTTCTTCTGTAAAAGACATGCGGGGATAAGGTTTCCCTGCACCATGTCTCTGTTCTCTTAATATGCTAATGATTTCTTGATGAAAAAGCACACATCACACCACACAGTCTTTTCCAGACTGAATACATGACAGCTGTTATTTTTCACAGCAAAATGTGCTTCCCCTGTGTCACAAAACAGACTGCTCTTACTTAATTTAGTCTACCTGTTAGAGGTTATACAGGGTGACTGTACGGAGAGTATTACGGTTTTTATTTTGTTCCCTCTGAGTGTGTAATATACGTTTCCTTCTTTGTCTGCCTCATTATTTCTAATCATGTCTATTACACTGCACGGCAAGGGTTTATTCTTCTTGTTTTGGAACTCCATGTGCTCTAACCTGATTTAATAAAAAATACATGACAAAAATAAAGACTTTTGGAGGAAGTCGAGGGAGGTCGAACCATCTATAGCAATAATAGTAGTGGGGTTTCTAATCTCAGTTTTTCTACTCTATTACATTTGCATGCCGTCCCAAAATAAACTGATTTGCAGCAGGATTTAAACCCATCAGAAGTGTCACTGAAAGCCAAATATTAGCGTTTATGGCCACATGACATTATCCAAAACCCCAGAGGAGCAGTAACATTTGATCGCGTCCCCCACTGAAGAGTCACACAGAGTCCATAGTGAGATAGGGTCCTGCCATAATCTTCAGTTTATAAAAACTCCTCTGACAGATGCCTATTAACGCTGCCCTGCTCACAAGACTCAAACCACGGCACCTCCTTCTCCACACACAGGTAGGTGGTTAATCAGCCTTAGCTGCAGATGTGTTATTGATAGGTAGGGGGATGAAACTTTGTGATACAACCCAGGCCCCGAGGCTGTCCCTCCGCCAGCTGGCCCCTGCACACTGGCGCACCCTCCCCTCCCTCCTCTTTCTCTCAGCAGTAGCTGTTTGCAGTGACTGACCCTAATCCCGAACCGCTGCTGTCACTTCTGCTTAGCCGCTTCTTCTGATTACTCTACAGGGGAATGCAATACAAACCCACTTTCTCCATTTTCTCCAGCTCAACACATGGAGCACACTACGAATGAAATGTGATATGAAGGATTTCAAGAACACAGATTTCTTTTCTTCTGCTGCCACTCTTTGCCCTTACCCCCTTGTGTGCTGCGTTCACTGACTGATTTCCACAGCATCTGTGGAGAGACAAAGATGGTATATCAATTCTACAGTTGTGGAATTGCTTTCTGTGTTGTTGGGGTTTTTCTTTGTTTAGTCTCTTGAAATTTCACATCTCCTGTGTCTCATCAGAAAGAAGCCATTTTCTTCTTTTTTGTAGGAAATTACGTAATCGTCAAAGATACTGCTGCTCACTGTTTGAATTTTCAAGATTAAAATTGAACAAAAACACTAATTTAAAGGCATTATCTTGATTCTCATCATGACAGCGGGGCTCACTGCAACAGTTTTTATTTCATTCAGAAACCTTTTATAGATAATGAAATGAAAGCAGGAAAAGTGCAATATTAGAGAAATAGGTGGATCCAAAGCAATCCAACAATGAGTTGTAAGCATTTTCCCTCAAGTATCTAAAATAATCTTCTTAGTTAAACATCTTCAAGCGTTTGATTATGCTGGAGGTTCCAACAAAGGAGTATATGTATGGTAAACACTCAACAGGAAGTCACCACAGCACTGCTCAGACTGAAGGCAGTTGCGTTTGGAGGAGTTTGACTCTAGAAGGTTTTTGTTACTCAGATTGCCTCTTATAAATCACTAAAGTGGAATACCACTTAGAGGCAGGAAGTATAAGCCAATGTCTGCATGTTTCATTGGAAGTGTGTGCGTGCCAGATCAAAAAAGATCAATTGCACTAGTGCTGTAATCTCTCATTGTGTTATAGTTCAATTATCATTTTCTTCAAAGATTTTTTTGATCAATTCACTATGCTCTGGTATGCGTCTAATAATGATTTATGATAACGCCTTCTTTTTCCCTGAACAATCTTTAAGGAGACTGTATAGAGTGGATTAGCTTTTGCAGAAAATGTATGCTTGGATAAATAGCAAATCATGTAACCCTAATTGGTGGAAAAATGATGCTTAAAGCTAACTTAAAGTCCACCTGGACCCAAAATGGTAATATCAAGTGACCTCTGTGAAGTCTTAACCAGGGTGTTTTTCTTTTGTGCAGCCAACATGAATTACCGCACATTGTATTTAGATAATGGATGTGTTGATGTGTTGTCACAGTGACGCCATGTTGACAGCATGTCACGCCATTGTGGTTTTTAGCTGTCGTCATCGTGGTTTTCTTGGAAACAGAAAAGAGAGGAGAGTGTTGAAAGTAAATCAAACAATGAACATTTTAAGGCGATCAAAACGTTTCAATTAGGTTTCCCGTTGCAAACACACATATTGAAATAAATGATGTTATAAATCATACACAACAACACCCAGAAGGCACTGAAACATCATCAATACTCTGAAGCTGCCTTCACATGTTACATGCTTTTGCATGTCCATAGTTAGAGTGCAGAGCCTTTTATTGAAAACAGCCAGTTTGGCAGCTGACTAGTGCTTCTGCCTAGTTGGGCAGTACCACTAAAGTGTTGAAAAAGACTAACTGAGGTAATAATTAAGAAAAGACACGTTTTTTCCCACACTAAATGAGACTTAAATACAACTTTTTGGAGCAGATTAAAGAGGTGAGAAGTAAAATGGTCAGAGCCAAGTTATCGAAAGATAATGTCTATCAAATTACAAAATGCACTGTCTCACCCCGAATACAACATATAAGTAAAGACATATACTCACTGGCCACTTCATAGGCCATTCACGTGTCCAGCTGCTTGTTAACACACATATCCTATTAGCCAATCACAAGGCAGCAACATTTAGGCATGTACACATGGTGAAGTTCAAACAGCAGAAGAACGGGGAAGAAAGGTGATTTAAGTGACTTTGAACATGGCATGGTTGTTGTTGCCAGACAGGCTGGTCTGAATACAGTGTGTTACCTATTCAGTTAGCAGTACTTGTACTTTCTAGTCACCAAATATCAGATAACAACATGTCATACTCTATATGTTTGATTAAAGTGGCGACATACAAAGCAAACGTTTCAAGTCTGAATTAAATGCTTTAGTTTATTTTTAATTCAATGAAAAAACATATATCAGAATTTAATGCCTGACTTTTTGAGCCCGGGCGTTACATTGTGCAGTAACACACAAGAGTTGCATCATGGGAAAAGTATGATCCAATCTCATTTCAGTTGGGAACTTAATGGGACTTATGTTTAGGAGCTGGACAACGCTTCACACCCCAATCACCTGGTAGTACAAATTTAAAAACCAAACCTCCATTTTTCTTCCTTCCATTCATCCGCTTCCCTTCCTACCCCATCCTTACCCACATCCCTTCACCCCTTCATCCCTCCCCCCCTACATCCCTTCAATCCACCAAAACACTTCATCATTACCTATTTCTCTTCATCCATTTATCCCTTCATTACATCATCCCTTCCTCCCTACATCCCTCGGATCTTCCCTACATCCCTTCAACCCTTCATCTTGCCCACTTCCGTTCATCCTTTTATTCCTCAATCACTTCCTCCCTATCTCCAAACATCCCTTCCTATAACTTTTTTATCCCTTCCGCCCTTCCATCCCAACCTACACCCTTCATTCCTCCTTCCCTAGTTCCCTTCATCCGTTCATTCCTCCATCACTTCATCCCTACCTACAACCTTTTATCCCTTACTCATTTATCCATCGTGGCCTTCACCCTTTGACTCTTCATCTCTCCACACCTACATCCCTAGATCTATTTATCCCTCCATCACTTCAACCCCTCCTTCCTGCATCCCTCCATCTGTCTATCCCTATATCATTTCAACCTCTCTTCCTATCTTCTCCTATCTCTTTCTGTTTAATCTAATGCATACTTTTTGTGTCATTCTAGGTACTGCTTGTATTCAGATCGGGCAACCTACCTGAGATAGACCCCCCACCCTGAGCTCCCCTCAGCGTGGACTTAAATTCATGCTCCAGACCTTCCTTCCCCCAGCATTTATCTGTGCTAACATCCAATACCTCCAGTAATCAAATCTTGAACCAACACATTGTTGTGAGGTGGTCCTTGCTAGTTAGCCTCATACAAGTATAATACAAAATTACTATATAAGCTACTTAAAACTTGCTGTGCAGGTGTGAATGTGTGTGTGTGTGTGTGTGTGTGTGTGTGTGTGTGCGTGCGTGCGTGCGTGCGTGCGTGCGTGCGTGCGTGCGTGCGTGCGTGCGTGCGTGTTAAGGTGCTAAGACATTTACAGTCTGAAATCCAAGGAGGTTTAAGCGTATGCTTTTTGACTTCCTTGCAGTGTTACTGTGGGTTCACTAGGAAATGTCTGTTCTGAAACACTGACCCAGGTGCAGCATGTTCAAAAACACCACCTTTTTTATTTTTCTGCAAATGCGACTGTGAGTAGACCACTAGCATTTTTCATGGGGTGTATTGGCTTGCTGAACGACATATGACATATTTCCTTGAGCCAGAAAGTGTTTGAATGATGACTCATCGTTATACTTTCATTCGCTGGAGGCCACATCCATTCAAGCTCCCGGTGAGGCTCACCTGGGTAAATTTGAGAAAGTTCTCAACCCTTTATTCACTTCTGATGCATTGTATCACATAGCTCAACCTAAGTCATTGATCATGGGAGCAGCCAAACCTTGTTTAAGATGAAAAAAGAGCTTCACCAAAGCAAAAGCTCCTGAACTTAACAGTTTCTAGGGTCGATCTCACGACTACATGCAGCAAAAGAGGAAAGTGAGAGAATAGAAAGAGTGGGAGAAGAAAAATAGCGTTTTTAAGATAGGGTTTTCTGAAAGAAGTAGCTGAAATATACATCACAGCATGCTGTTCTCTTTGGAGATCTCACTGCAGTCTCAGGAGGTGCAGGGGTGGGAGAATGGAAAAAACACGCTCTTTAGTCACAGAGAGATGAAACTCAAAGAGTGCACTGCGAGAGATGGCAGGGATACAACAGCGGAAACTGCCTTAATGCAGCAGCGTGTTAGGTGGTAGCGTGAATTTCAATCACAGCGCCAAGTGAAATTAATCAGGGACGTGGAGGGCTCTTGACGATTCCAGCAAAAGTGAATAAGATCACAGGAACGTCACAGTGCTGCATATTACAGGATCAGGGTTAGACAATAAGATAATCTGCTGCCGGGGATGAGGCATTATTATGAATAACAATGACTGTGAGTGTTTGTGTGTCTGTCCATGAATATATACATTTCTATAATTTGTTAGGTGCTGCTCATAAGCAGCATAAACACCCTGTCAAGTGTTCACCCTTGCAATCACTGTCTGTACCGCAATGTGTCTTTAACGCATTATGGAATTAATACGCATAGTTTTGCTACCATTGTGTGGACCATGACCCTAAAGTTTGTTGCGGGGAACCCTTTTTTGGGGGTTGTCAGGTGAATGCAAAACACACACACACACACACACACACACACACACACACACACACACACACACACACACACACACACACACACACACACACACACACACACACACACACACACACACACACTTAACATATGCCATGTGTTCACCTTTGAAAACAATCATACTGCAATTGTGGGCAGCCCTTTTTTGCAGTTCCCAGGAGGATGCAAAACGACTAACACACACACACCCAGACAAAGAAATCCCATGTTTTGTTGCATAATAAGACAAATGCATGGTCATGTTACTTGTGTATCTGTCCTCCAGTCAGTCTCTCTGCTCGTGTGTGTGTGTGTGTGTGTGTGTGTGTGTGTGTGGTGTGTTGGCGAAACGCTACAACAGCTCTGTATTCCTGAATCCTCCACTGCGATGCAGAGGCTCTAGACCGAGCTATGACTCATCATGGGCTCTCAGTGAAATCTCAGAGGTCAGACACAAAAGAATACAGGCAGACAGAGCAGCAGAGAGACATACCGAGAGGAATAGGCTTAACAAGCGCAAGAACATGGGACTGCAATCCGCTGCCAGGTTGCAGCCACTCCACTCAAATAACCTCTGAGAAAAAAATACCTGCTTGAGAGAAAGATGACACAAAGGGAGAAACACAACAAATCAGAATCAGAAATGAGTATTTAAAATCCTTTGATTATAAAATGGTATGATAAACTAAAAATCCAAGGTAGAAAAGATAAGAAGCTGTATTAAGAAAGTGATCTTATAACAAAGTAGCAGTCAGTAATAAGAATCGTAAAAAGTATTGATTGCGCAAAGATATTTTACAACAAGGGATTCAGAAGTGCAAATAAAGTAGCCCCAAGGAATAACCTTTGCCAAAAATGATATGTATTTAAGGTTAGTTACGTAAGGTGCATGGAGGCAGTCATTAATGAACAAAGAACACCCTGAAGGGATGCGCCGCCTCGCTGCACATTTTCCCGCTTGTAAGACGACCACATACTAAGTAAACCGATGACTTGACTCACAATACTGATTACAAATAATTGTAATGCTTTTTTAATTATTGAAAATCATCATCATTCTTTCGTCAAAATAACTGTCACAAAATTGTTCCACTACTTGTGTTTCTTTTCTTTACTGAACACGTCATGAATCCAACACTTTGTGCTATTCACAACATTCTAAAAGTACTTCATGGTGTTTTCTGATGGAGAAAACTAATATGTGTGGTCAACTGCTGACGTTATATCGAACATACTTATTTTTGCAAATTTATTTGACAGCACATAGTCCCTTGATCCTCCTTAGCAACGGTCATGTTAAGCTGAGTAGTGGTTTGTTAGCAAGGTTTAACAACCTCGGAAATATCCAAATTGACCAATCATTATTGAGTTTTCAAAAACCTGTTGTGGAAAAAAAAGTTCAATGCTGGCTTCCAAAATGTAGTGTAGTTGAATTATAAAGTAGCATGAAATTAAAATAATCAGGTAAAGTAAATATTCCTCAAAATTGCCCTTAATGTAGTGCTTTAGTTACTTTCCACCACCCAATATTGCACAAGGGTGGTCTATCAGGGTCCATTGTGGGTAGTACAAGGTCAAGCTACCAGACCATACACACTTATGCTTGCCACTGTTTGTTAGTGCAAAATGTGTCCCCTCCCGCTGCCTCAGAGCCTGCAGGGAGCTTTGGATGCAAGTCAGCAGAGAAAAGAGACATACAAAGCGACAGACAGCACAGTGGCGCTATCACACAAAATGCTGGTTACATAAACAAGCTCAGATCCTGGTTCCAATTCGAGCCCAATTACACGGTGCTCACAGCCCATCGGGAGAAACACAGATCTCAGGGCAGATTAGGGATCACTCCAACACGCCCAGCACATGGGCTCTCAATACAGGCTAAACACTGCCATTCTGCTGTGATCTCGCAGATGGGCAAAGTGGGGGGCAGATAGAGGCAGGTGTGTGTGTGTGTGTGTGTGTGTAGGTGGAAGAGGCAGTGAGTATGTCCATGTTCGGAGGCTGCACATGACAATGAGCAGGGGAACACATTTTTGTGCTAAAGAACCCCATCTGATAAAACTGTCTTGGTTAATTGTGTCGAACTGAATAACTGAAGGGGGCATGATAACAACACCAGATTATGAAAACACTTCCTCAGTTCAAATGAATTAGGTCCGTGTCAATTTTTCATGTCATTTCTTTGCAGACCTTGGGTGTTTTATTCTTTTTTTATATATTTCCTAAAAAAAACGTTTGAATTATACGGTGGCCGACAGGTGGAATTGCCTAAACCTCGCAAATATAAAAACAGTCTGTAATCATCATACAACAATATCCAAAGCAAATTCAAAGGACGAAACATCTTCACCAACTTGAGGAAACATGCGCAACATTTAAAAGCGCAGCATAAACAAAAAGCTGCAAATAAAAAAACACTGTAAGAATCTCGAAACACAACAGAAACAGGCACACTAAAAAGAGATGCACACTGGTCCGAAGCGCTTGTTGACATCCATGGATTATAAAGTTGGCCAACTATCACAGAGTAAGCCTGTTTCATAATGTGTCAGTATATTGGAAATGACTAGGTTAGCTAGATTAGCTAGCTAGTTTACCACGTATCTGCAACTAGCTATATCAGAAGGAATTATGGAATCACATTGTTAGAATAACCTGATGAAACTTACATTTTAGGTGAGTTTCCAGGGACACAACTTTATAATCCCTGAATGTCAAAGGGGGCTCTTGTCCCTGCTGGGTGAATCACTTAGTGTCCCAGTTTCTGTAGTGTTTTGAGCTTCTTGCAGCATTTTGCTTACGCAGCGCTTTTTTTAGGAGTTGATTCCTATGTTCAAATCACTTGTAATTCTTGGAAAAGCAAATCCATGAGTAAGCCAAAATAATAATAAAAGTATATGAATGTTTTGGACACTCCCATTTTTCCTGTTTGTGCGTACCGTGTTCTGTTGTCTGTGTTGGATAATATATAAATGAAAAATGTTATAATTCTTAGCAGACACATACAAGCTCATCCAATGAGCATTTTTAGAAACAATATGTGTATCTTTGGGAAAATCCCTTTTTTTAGGGTTGTTTATGGTAACAACATGAATGTAATTGTGTGTGCATCAAGTACTACAACACACACCTGTGGCCCATCTACATTACACAGGTGTTTTCACTTTACTTATTTGCAGGACTGAGGGTGTGAATTGAATGTTTCGACACCATATGAATGAAGCACAAACGCCTCACTTAAAATTTTACCAAAAGTGCAAAATCATTTTTGGCTCCACCATGAGATTTGGATGTAGACCAAAATGAAGATTATATCTTGGTCTATGCTACAACTTTACACCAAGTGTTTAAATATCAGTAGTCAGTAGTTAGTCTTCATGCTGACTAACAAACAAACCAAACCATCTTGTTAAGCTAATTTGTTTATTTTCAAATTTGTATTTAGTGTCTCTCCTGGGACATGTCTCTATGCTTTAATGTTCAGAAAGCTCTTTATTGTTCTCATACTGCCTGTGCTGAGCACCTCTTTTCACCCTCTGTCTGAAACCAGAGCCCAGTCTGCTCTGATTGGTCAACCGTGTGGGAATTGTCCTCCCCTTTGCAAAGTGTATACAATGTGTGTTGGAGGGCTAGCCAATAGAAGCGAAAGTGTTGCATAGTGATGTCATTATGTTCTGAAAATAGTCCGATTAACACGTTTAAGGCAGGGGGATTGGTGTGTGTGGGAGAGAAACTCTCTCTGGAGGGTAATAGGCTATTTTGGCCTTTGCAGACCATTTACATGCACAAAAATGCCGACAAAATTGTCTCATGGATTACATTGATCAGAGCACATAGGAACATAGAAACACATTAGGGATCCTGCTGGAAATAAAACACAATCATTTAATGATGCCTAGTGTTCTGAGGCAGCTGCATACCGCTCCCTCAGGGTCATTTTCCATTACTAGTGGTTGTTTATCGCAATGACTGATAACTTCACCAACTTCTAAAAGCTATTTGCTCTGAAAAAGCAGGCTGAAAAATGACGCAATCTTCACCTTTTCTGTATTTTTGCATTTTGAGATACAGTACAAACTTTCCCCTTGACATGATTGTCATCCTTTATGGCAAAGTGTGAAAGTAAAGTCAGATAAAAATCTGATATATAACAAATACCTGATAATGCACAACACATCCGTCATGTGTTGCAGTGGGTTAAATGTCTCTCTGATCAATTGCCTGGTGGAGATTGTAGGATTGGTGGAAACAAATGGGAGCTTTACTGTACACCGTAAACTGAATTGATTTCTGCTTCTATAAATACAGGTGGCATTAAAGCTTGTTACAACATCCACAAGAGAAGCAGCAGGGCTTTTGGCAGCACAGAGCTAGATTTAGTGGCACATTTGTTGGATTGCCAACACAGTAGAAAATAATCTAACAGAAACTCGACTAAAGCTTTCAGAGACTGTGCCGCTGACAGATAGTGAAAGGACTGAAATGCTGATGGGAAAACATTTCATCTTCTTCGGGCAAGATATAAACAGAGGGATGATGGGTAAAATAGAGGCTATGGCATCGACATATTCTACTTTCTGTGAGTAAAGTAAGTAAAGGGGATATTATTTCCTATTTTTAGATTTTCCTTGGGTTTCAGCTAGAACAGTGTGCTGTACAATGAAGCTAGTTTGGTGGGTTGGCGAGGTTTGGTGATCTTAAAGCAAGAGTTTTTTATCCCATGAAGGTGGCTTCCTTTTAACCTGGCTAGATCATCATGACAACTTACTGTATGCTGCAGACATAACCTGATCCACACCATTTTCAGATTCAAACAGGCAAAAACACCCATTCAATTTATGGTCAATAATCTGTGAGCAGTACAGATTATAATTAGGCGTTTGTGGAGGAGTAGCAGTGCTTCGTAGTATATATGTAAAATCAAATCAAAAATATTTATATAATAAAATACATGACAAAATAAATGACCACTCCTGATTGTACCTGCATTCATTCTTTGCCTGGAACACAGTTTTAATACTTATTAAAAAAACAAAACTATTTCTTTCTTCATTTTCCACACTGACAGGCAACAGAAACAACAAGAAGAAAACAACTTAATGACATAACGTTGCTAAACTCAATAATGAAACACAAAACACATCAACTGACTTGAAAGCACTTAATTGAAATAAATGACAGGTAATACAAATACATACATATACCAGGTATGATAATAATACAAATGAAAATAATAACATACTGAATAGAACATAACAAATGTATAATAAAACATTTGAATAACAACAACACATGCTGCTAAAAAAGGTTACTTTTCCTCTGTTCAATACTTCAGAAATATTCTCTTTTTCCCCAAAATACTGTGTCACATTTAAAATCAAGACAAAATCATACTTACTAAATAAAAGCATCATAACTTTTGACAATGGTGCATTGATCAGTTGTAATTTTCTCTGATACAGGCAGGAGACTTGAAATGTTGGCAATAACTTGACACTCATCTTTTCCTGCTGTTGGAAACACAGACGACTCACATGTTATAAAATAATGTCCTTACATTTTAAGCATGTGTGACATTTCTGACGTGCGATATATAGAGACAAGTATCATGTTCACGTTTAAATCTCATCCACCCTCATGTGTTCTGACCCAGGAGAAAACAAATCACTCATCACTCCCACTCCGGCTGCCTGTAGACAGTAAACTGAGTGAGATTTGGCAGCCGCTGGGCTGCGTTTGCCTCACCTCGCTGAATCATGATGTATGATGATTACACAGCCGTAAAATCCCCCCAGAACTGCAATGCTCACTGCTTCCCCTAATTAAGAGCAAGTAGATATAAACACAAGCTCACACAGCACAGGCTAGAAAACACATACATTATATGACGTGACTCACATACACACACAGGAGGATGCAGAAAACCCAGTCCCACAAAGAAATGTGTAGTAGCTACGTTGGTCCACAAGAAAACGCCTCTCAAATTTTGACATGGCTACGTTATTTTTCTTTTCATTTCTAATGAGCATTGTCCATGTCACGTGATCGTCAACTTTCCCGGCGTGAAAAAGCGTAAACTACATTTTTTGCTTACTGTATATTTTAATTTCACGATCAATGTCCAGTGGATGTGTAGGATCTATAGTTTGATAGATATTACGAAAGATTATTTCAGGTCTTGCCAGGAAAATGTGTAAATACTAAAATGTCATGGTAACTGTAGAGGTTGCTATGCGCACAGCCCATGACATTGTGAGATGGCTACATCTTTCTCCAAATTAATTTCTGTTGGCCAGCCTCCGTGTCACGAGATCGTCACGATTTCCTGCGTGTAAACAAAAAACATGGTGGAAAACTGATTTAATTTTAGTGGAAAATCCGAAATTGTAGGATAGTTTTGCTATTAGAATGCACACACATTCAAAATACACACACTCCATTACATTATATCAGATAGGAATTACACTCAGTGAGTCTTAGTCTGTAAACATCAACAGGAACCTGTTAAGATGCTTCCCCTGGTACTCTTTATCCTCACACACATGAAATATGAAGGTTTTGATCAGTAAAGTGTAAATCATTTAAACTCCCCACTTCCTCCTTCATTTATACATGGATTGGCAGCATCTGGGGGGATGTAAAAGCAGTAATATTTACAAGTGAGGATGGGAGAGAGGGCTATGATTTTATTTTCAGAGTGAAGTGTGTGTGCTGCACAGACACCTGGATGCTGACATGTCTCCACTGCGGCGCACACACACACACACACACACACACACACACACACACACACACACACACACACACACACACACACACACACACACACACACACACACACACACACACACATGAAGGAATAAGTCCTTACTCTCTAGATTAACTTGTCACTGAAGTAGAGGGCCACAGTCCTTAGGCAGGGAAGGAAGGGCGGGGGAGGGGGGGGGGGGCTACTTGTTATTAACTGAGCTCTTATCTGCCTCTCTGGACTCAGGGATGTCAAACGGGGATGGGCACACATGGCTGCTATCCCCGCCCGGCGCGGAGAAATCAAGCACCATTCAAACTCATCATTCAGAAAGAGCTATGTTTCCAACGCAGCATGAGATAATCTTCATTTCTATAATAAATTATAAACATTTTCAAACAACAACACAGATGCCTTAGGCTTGCCTGATGGATTCAATCTCTATTCAGAAAAAAAAGACAATTTAAAACGGCCCCACCTGCCACAGCATCAATTCAGGTTACATTGTTATTTGGGCATCCTTTTAATTTGTTTATTGCCATTAAATCACATCAATACATCTTCCAGAAGATCCGCTATCTAATAGATTTAGTTTAAGCTATTAAAACGTGGATATTGTTAAAATATCTGTTCCATACAATGACATTGTGAAAGTTAAGACTGGTGGAGTTTGTATTTGTAGTACTGGTGTGTAAGCTTTTACATTTATTTAGCTATGAATGTCTTACTGTTAGCTCTTGTAAGCTTGATAACTGATATCAAATGTATCCATAATACGTGAAACTTACTATTTAGACTTACACATGTTTTATAGTTTAAATGTATTCTTAATTGTGCTTTTTTTTTTATAGCTGACTCAATATGCAAATATATTTTTTAAATCAAACTGACATTTTTTTCCAAATAGTTGATACCCTCCACAATCTTTCTACACTCCCTCTGTCAAAACTGAAGCACCCCTGTTTGAAATCACTGCTATAAGGCACGATGGAGTGCTACATTCAGAAGTGAAGTATCTCATAGCCTCCAGAGACAAGAGAGCGTGATGGGCGATAAAGTACCTCAACAACCACTGACTTGGAAAACTGTCATCTGTATCTGCTTGAATGTGACAGGTGTCTAAAAGCACTTGCATGGCTGAGACATAGTATTAACATTTCAATGAGAGACAGCCTGAGTAAAGGTCAAGCTCAATTTGACATCCCATCAGATGTAGAGGTGTTGTGTTACAGGTGAGGAATGAATGAAACAAAATAAAAATAGAATAAAGTGAGACTCTGGCCTACTTTCAGTTGACAGATGAAGTGTAACACACACATCTTTGGCCTTCACAAGATTGTGAGGATGGGTGTAAGTAGTTGGCGGCTGCTACTATCCATTGACAAAAGTCAGAACAATATTTAAGCAGAATAAATAATATTCACAACAAGGAGTGGTGGCAAATACAGCTAAGAATGAGTGTGACATATAGATCAGATGCATTTAGTAAATGAGGGTATATCTCAGTTTTTCAAACATTACAGATCAGTGTTGATTCAGATGTGCAGAAGGACGTTGTTTTACACATTTAAGTAAGCAACATCTTTGAGTTAGAGCACAAATGTGTGCATCCAAATGAGTCAGAAAATAGGCTTCTGGAGTGTTTAAGAAAGCCTAAACATAATTATGCATTATGTAACCTGTGATGAGAAGCCGCAAGAATAAATGGCTTTATAAACATCCAAGTCTTAAGCCAAACTAAACAGAGGTTTTCTTTTAGGTGCCTGGCTGTGTGAAACTATGCAGTTTTTCACGAGAAAGAAAAATATAAAAAATTGTCCACAAATGGATACCATCGTGTGCATAATATACAACTGAACAACTGAAAACACACATATATATATATATATATATGTATATACATATATGTATATATATGAATATAAACACATACTGTATAAATGTCTCCCCTTCTTGTCCTTTGTCAAACTGAAATCCAATGTTGATTTGTTTTCTGTTACATTCTAAGAACAATTGTCTGCACCGGCCAATTATTTATTTAAATATTTATAACTGTAATAACAGTATTTCATTTCATTTTACTGTACACTATTTAATGTTACATTCTGTTATTGTATATATATCATATTCCATATACATGTATATAGACTTCTTCTTGCACTATTTTTTTTATTTGCTCTATTCTGTTATTTATTGCACTATTTGTATTGGTTTCATTTGTTTTATGTCCTATATATATATTTCATTGCCGTATCCACACTGTAGCATCTGTGTGCAATCACAATGAATCCTTTGACTTTAACCAGGGTTAACCTGCTTGATATAAGAATAAAAAATAAATAAAACAGGCAACATTATGTTACGTTTCATATTGCTGAAGCTTTGCAAACTGTGCAATAAATCATGAAAATACAAGGACAGCAACATAGCATGCAAGTCCTTATGCTTCATGCAAGCCAAATCCATTCTAAGCTGGCTTCAATTGGCTTCAAATGGGCTAAACCTGGTAGGTGCGAAATTCTATATTTTATTTCAGTTAAATGGCCAAGGCGCAGGAGAAACAGATGGGTTTTCTGTCTGCCATGCAAGATGTGTAGACCGCTCTCCTGAAATCAATGAGGAATTTGTTTCATCATTTTGGAGCCAGGATTGCAAACACGCATGTCTTAGTTGAGGGAACCTGGGTCCAACTCGCAGTGAAGGAGCAGCGAGGCGATTGGCTGATGCAGAGCGCAGTGCTGTGCTTGAGTGAATGGTTTGACCATCTACTGATTGTAGAAAAGGCCAGATCCATTTATCACAGCCTGCTTTTGTCCTTACCTGATGCACCCCACTAATTGGCACAACCCCACCTCCACCTCACCTCACCAGCCAGCCACTCCCACCTCATCAGCTCACCTGGGCTCCCGGCTACATGTCATCTCCAATTAAGCCAGTATTAAAGCCTCTCAAGCTCTCACACAGACTGTTCTTCACCACTAATGCAAGACTCTCCAGCACTTTGTTCTGGATTGATTTCCTGTTGCCGATCCTGCCTTTCTTGTCTGATTCCCGGTAATTCAGCAGCCTTCTACCCTTCCTTAAGATCTGCTTCTTGATTCCTGTCTGCCTGTGGCTGCTTGGGCTTTTCCTATATGACAAAGTTCTTAACCTACCTACTAGATCCCCGTATCAACTGAACTATCTTCTGCCTGCTGCTTTATCTGCTTGGACAAATCACCTGTGTTTATTGCCTGCCCTGCCCACTACCTGCTGAGATTTGACATCACTATGAACTGTTCCTGGGCTCCTGTGTGCTGCATTTGCGTTCAAACACTTCCTGTGTGCAGAGTAGCGTTGAAGACCAGGCTCATTCCCTAATACTTCCAAAAACACTTGTCGCCCGTCTTATGAAGAGACACACCAGCCCAACGGTCACACGTGATGCTGCCAAACCCAATACGCTTCCATTTGACTCCTTTGTTTTCTTCCTAAACATAATGACATCACTTGGTAACACTTGTGCTTTGATTGTCTAGCGCTCCACAATGTGCCTGATCGGCTAAACGGTTGACCAATCACAACAGAACCGGCCAGCTTTCCAATCAGAGCAGACTGGGCTCTGGTTTCAGACAGAGGGAGAAAAGAGGTGCTGCAGCACAGGCAGTATGAGAAAAATAAAGAGCTTTTTGAACATTAAAGCAGGGAGACATGTCACAGGAGAGACACTAAATACAAATATTACCTCTGAAAATGGTAATATTCACCAAGTCGTTTTTTTATGCCTAAACTTAATCAAGTTAAAGACATTTATTTTGAAAGTACATATATATGGGGCCACTGAATAAGTTGCTGTATTTGAATGTAGTTGTGTTGAGTTTCTAAACTGTTCCTCAGTGTTCACCAGACAGAAGCAACTGGCTGTTGATAAATCCCTTGTGACTCATATGTCTGGAAGTGTACCAATTATTCTATGGTATATATTTAAATAAAACTGTAAGTAGCAGGACAAGCAAACATCTAGTCCCTATAAACCAAGTGTACTTTCTGAAAGTATCTTGTTAAACCAACTGGTTGGTGCTACGCTATTATCTCGTGTGACTCATAGGTCTGGACTAGATTCTGTTGTTTTTCTTCTAAGTTTCCTCTAATTGTAAACTGTGTTTTTCTTGTGGGGCTTAAGGTGGTCAGAGTCCTGATTTGGATGTCAATGGCTCACCTTCAGCTCTGCTTTCTCAAAACAATGACAGGATATGATTTCACACCGTACCACTATCCTGGCTGCAGGCAGCTTGGGCTGAGGCCTGCTGGCTTCTGGTGTGCAATGGTGACCATTTTACCCACAAATGAAGACTCTGTAAAGACTTCCGTTGACAAAACCAGCGGAGAGAAATTAAACGGGTCAGATGGTTCATTTCAATCCATATTTAGATTCTCTGGGTACTTCTCTGACTGAAAAAAAGGATCTGTTTATTTTTGACATCTAATGAATGTTATTCATGTCAATTTTGTTGAATGAATAGAGGTCAAGTGCTAATTTTCTATGTAAAATGTTTCTGCTTTTTCTGATCTTTTTTTCCGCTGGAGGTTCTGAGAATTGCTTGACCTCTTGGTGACCGACCAGAAGGCACACAAGACATGTCAAGCCTTTTTGAAGATAAATCCTGTTGGGCCGTCTCCTTGGAGACTTGGGGACAGACACTGCATAAGCTCTTTCAAAAAGTAAAATCAAGAAAATGGGTTCTCAGACTTCCGTTTATTTTTCTACTAGCAAACTGTTCTAATGCATGGGCAAATTCTATAAGGTAGGAATGCTACCTGTTGGCTCAAAACAGCTTATCGGAATTTGCTGCTGCATATGGCTACAAACCAGGCCCCGCAGAACCGACTTCACGCCAGGGAATCAGGATCAACATTGTTCTTGGCCCACTTCCAGTGTCATGAACTGGAGGGAGTGAAAGGGAAGGGAATGGAATGAGGAGAAAAAGAGAACAGGAAAAGAGCTAATATTTTTAACTCCTGCAGTGCGTCACTGAGATGTATTGGCTCCGTCTGCTGAGCACAAGAGAGGACAGTAAGAGGAGTATCCTCAGCCTGGATCTCTCATCATCTGAAGTCTTTCACAACATACACTTTGCCTCAGGTTATGTTTCCATGATGTCCTAAGAGGTAGTAAATATGTCCTTGTCTATTTTTGTAACCATATTTTGGTATGGCTTTTCTCTTCTATGTATACAAAAGACCCAGCGATGCTGTGCATGTGTCTGAATGAGACGTTTTCTGTGCATCGGCTGTTGATTCAGCTGGAGCCTCCTGAATGCCTGACAGAAAACTGACATCCTCTGTCACCGGGCTTGGGTGTTCAATCATGACTCAATAAACCCAGGAAATCAGGGAAAGAGTGACAAAACAGGGCCAGGCAGACTAGAAAGCAGCGGAGCACAGGTGAGACGTCCCTGGGGTTAGAGGGCTACGGCAATACGCTTCAAGTTACATCCATCTTGTTCCAAGACCTCCTGGAGAGTACAGTATGGTGTGAACATGAGAAATCCTTTAGGGTCATTTGACTTTAACCGGGGTAACCTGCTCTCCATAGGAACATACTGCCTTACAAAGCCAAATACTATTGTTATATAGGCCTACATTTGTCCAAATCAAAATATCTGAAATGTTGCCTTTAACAAAAATATGTATTTCTAAGCAATGTTAATGTAATTTACTTTTATACAGCATATTCAATTTTATTTGAGTGCGAAACTAATACAAACCTCAGGTTAGCTAAAAGACCACAAATCTTAATGGAGAAAGCTAACATATTTAGTGTTAGCTAGTTGGTGTGGTTTCCATGACTAGCACTAGCAGTCAAACCTTTTGGTTTTCCTGACTATAGTTTCCCTAGTTGTTGTCTAATGGCCATTTTTGATAAACAACACTTTTGTTATATAGTTTGCTTTCAACATCACTGAATGAGGCGAAAGTTACATCCAATAATGATGGAGATAAAACTAGCTAAACTCCTGCTAACTCTAACAAGATGATCCGTTTAGCAGTAATAGACAAAAATGAAATGGTGTGTCAATATGGATAGATATTCCATCCCATATGTGTAAATGTGCAAGGGTTATTGGAACAAATGGGGACTATTGTACAACACATGTTATACCTTTTTATAAAAATACCAAGTGGTACTTGCCAGAAAATAGATAAAACTGTTTACTATTCATGAGCCATGAATAACTTACCTTTTTAAAATGTCTTTACAACAAAACTTCAAGAATGAGATGTGTTTTTATTTTGGCAGGCAAGGAGGGATCATCACTGAGAATGTTTGAGATTAGTTTCATACTTCTGACCTATTTTTTCTATTTATGTCATTTGAGCTGTTACAGCTATCCCTTGTGACAGTCGCACCTGTCTCCTCTACTTTTTCTCTTGGAATCTATGCAGTATCTATATCTAGTCATAGTAAGGCATTTTTGTAAGCAAGAAGCATTTATAATTAGTGTACAATAATGTACCTTAAATGAAGGCATTATCTGATTATACCTTGTTATCAAACCTTATTATGTTGCTACATTTTAATGTATTTTCCTAAATTTCACAGTTTGCCCTTCAAGGGCAGCAGATGTCCATGCAGGACACCATCAGGTGATGATGTTGGTCCAAAGACCTCCGCACCCAGCGCCCATCTGTTCAGGCACATTCTGCATTCATTAATGATTTTGCTTACAGAGTGCAGGACTGAAATAGGACACATTTTCCTGTGTAGAGTATTACAAAATATGTAATGTGAGCTTGTCTGTGAGTAACCATTTGGTTAGATATGTCAGCGAGTGCAGAGAAAGTGTGATCATTTACTGGTCGTAAAAAAAAAGAAAGCGCCCATTCAGGCCCTCTTCTGCCACATCCAAAAAACCTAGGGAACTGACATCTTTATTGCCTCATGGCAGTTATGGAGTAAGAGGAATAAATGTCCTGCTTAGCCATGCGTAAAACGTATGTAGCTGTTTTAACGGTGGACTTGTCCAAAAAATTCCTTACTTGTTGAGGGATGCGTTAAGATGACACCTTGTCTGCTGTAGTTTCTATTTTGTAGAGTGAAGGGATTTAGATTCACTGAACAGTACAATGAAACTGAAACTGTTGCTCAAATACTTGTTGAATTTCAGTCAATATAACATGTAAATGGTCCAGTAAGTGAGGAATGAGGCCCAGACAAGGGTCAATAGTAACTACGAATTAAATGGAGACAGACGGGTGGAGACTTCCTGAAACAGATACAGAGAAAAGAAGCTTTAGACTATCCCAGAAAAGCAATTGAGATTAATTTTGTACTATCTGGATTTTCAGTTTGGCAAACTTCCATCTGGCTCTTAAGTCCAAACCCATTATTTAAAACGACTCAAAATTCTGCCTTTACCTGTAGACAATTGCTTAATACTCAACACATATTGAGTGCAGTGTTTGTTTGAATTTTCTGAGTTGTTTTGTCCTAAACCCAGAAAGGAGTTAGTATTTTAGGTCATTCAGGTTTCATGTCTCAAAGTCAATGTTTTTTTTAGTGAGTTTAGGGGTATGAGCTCAAAATAAGGTCTATGGTTAATGGAAGCTTTGGACTTTATCAAGTTTGCCCACAACATAAAACATCACTAAATGCCCACCTCGTGAATGCCCTTACAAAAGGAAGTTGATAAGAAGTGACAAAATCAGACTACTAAACATCATCATGCCAGACATTAGCCGCCTTTAGCTTAGCACTGCCGATGCACAGCCATGCGTTAGTGATGTAGTTTGTTTACAGCCTTGTGTTAGCATTTTACCACTTTACGGTTTCCTTGTCATTTAACTTCTTTTCTTTTTTTTACCGGTTTGTGGCTAGAGGCTTAAAATGATGTTCATGTCAGAGGCTTCTATTTATCATAAAACCAGTGGCTGCTTACAAGTGACAAAATAAAACTCAAACGCTGTTCATCTCTCCTTTCAGATTAGGGATGTTGTTGGAAGTCATGTGCCCCTCATGTAGTTAATTTATAGTATTACATTAGCTATTTACTTGCAATTGCATTAACTCTTTGCAATAACTCTTCAACTATAATAACATTGCGCCAATATTTGGAGATTCTCCTGCTGAACAAACGGAGTGAGAGACAACAAATAAGCTGCGTGTATGATAGCTGCTTTGATTTCAAGCTGTTATTAAGTTTGGCAAAAAAACATTTTGGTATTCTTAGAGTCCCTAAGATTGAATAAGCTCAGCTGTTCAATGCTATCTGCTGTAAAAACTCATCTGGCATGCTTCATATATGACCCTCTGGTTTTAGAGGCCATGTTTTTTTTTTCTTCTGGTGAAGTCAGCCACGCCCCTCGTCCTTGTACCCCCAGCCCGCTGTATCCTCCCAGGCTTTGCTGTGGCCGAGAAGCGGTGGAACATTCTGTGGAGAGGCCGGGCGGCACTAGCCAAATAAGCAGTTTTGTGCAATTAAAGAGCGTTTTGAGCATAGGGTTGGGTTTGGATGGCAGACTGAAAGTGCGAAAGCGTAGGAGCAGGCGGGCGCAGGCAAAAGGCCACCAGCACATCCTGACCATAAAATGTCATGATGAATGTGTGGCTGAAAAGAGTTGCTTCGCTTCTTTCGAGCATTTGGTGACGCAGGGCTTAAGCTGGAGGATCTTGTGGTGAGAAGCATATGCTTTCTTGATTTTCCTCCTATCCATCCTCTTTGATGGTGTGGAAAACAGAAAAGAGATGTTGATGTTTGGAAGCCATGAAGAAGAGTGGATCTGCAATGAGTTCAGGGGAAAAAAGAAGCATTCACTGGGTGCACACTGTAGTGCGACAGGGATGAACTTGGCCCTTGATACCCTTGGCCCTTGTACCCTTTACACAGCTTTAAGCCCTGCTCAGAAGCTGGGAAGAAGACGTCTCTGGAATGAGGCAAAGCTTGTCTTTTTAATAGAGGAAGCAGAGAGATAAAGAGACATCCATCGACAGGCATGAAATATCTACCATGGGAGAGCCTCAGCTCTGACTCTGTGCTGACCTATCTCACCATGGAGAACAAGTAGCAATTATGCTGCAGAAGTGGGCATGATAGTGCAGGCTATGGGAGCCCTGCCTTTATATTATACGTTTACAACCATTGGGGCCAAAGTTCGCATGCAAGCCGCCCCTGAGGGCTGTTTTTAGATCCAACCATCCACACAAAACATCTTTGTTTGAAATAAGTCCAGAATAGATGTCAGTTATATATTCTCATTTTAAACATTTGTTGCTTTGTCGTTTCCTGTACATTGCTGGAATTATAAACAGTAAAATAGCAAGTCAACTAGTGTTGAAACTCCATTTGTTTTTGTATACCATCTGAGGCAGTAATTCCCCAACTTTTCCTGGAGGGAACCCTTTTTCCTATTTTAAAAAAAACAGTTTTTGGAAAGTAACCTTAAATGCAGGATTTATTGGCTAATTTCAACAACGTGATCACATGATTCCTACCGATATTATTGCAGATCAGCTAGAGAACCTAGCATAGTCATTTAAAATATAGTGATGAAATACTTATCCCAGCTGTGTGCATCCTTTTTGAGTGGCCCCTGGTTTTTTTGTGTTCGGAGCGTCTTGCAGAGTGTTTTAATTTGTAGCATTTCATTTATGCGCTTTTAGTAAACATTGCCCATGTTTCGTCAAGTTGGTTTATGCCTTCCAACTGCAGCGCGTTGTTTTGGGCAAGTTACTCATTTGCACCTGTCGGCCACCCCTGACCAAGTCAATTAAAAGATATTTCATTATACAATCAATTCATAACAATAACAGTACATTACATCATAACTATTTTACTTCATGCATCTTCTGGTAGTAGATATTCTATATGTAGCAAGAAAAAAACATAGTAAAGTAGAATGAAAATAAATAGTGAAACTGCAGGAAGTTTTTGTTAAACGGGCAATGTGGACACATTTTAAGCAGTGTGATTATTGAATTTGTTTTCCTCTTATTTTCTAGAACACTTAATACAACCCTATTTCTGTATTATGTTTTTGATTTTTATCTTAAAAACATTCTCACTTAATGGGCTGCGTTTCTGGCAAATGTTGTGTTTTCTTGTCCCTGGCGCTTGGCCATTGTTCTTTATCTCTTTAGTAACATTTAAGTGCTTTTCTTTTAGAATCTAATGCAGTAAGAGGCTTTTTATGCAGAGAGGGAAGGCTCTTTGAATACAGCCGCTGGTGTTTAGATGTTGCCCTTGTCCAGTAAATTTTTTGTGTAACTACGGTGGCCAAAAGGGGCAAACGCAAAGAGCCCAAAACATTCCCCCTAACCCACACAGCTGGGACCAGAGCACTTGCTGACAGTCAAGGATTATAACTTTGGTCAACTGTCACTATTGTTCAAAATGTACCTAAAATGTATTTATTTGGCTTATTTTAACAATGTGAATGGATGATTCCTTACAATATTATTAGATGTCATCAAGCGTTTCAGTCCCAGCTGTGTGTATCACTTTTTAGTGTCCCCTGGTTTCCTTTGTGTATTATTAATAATAATAATGATGATGATGATGATGATGATGATGATGATGATAATAATACATGTTACTTATACAAGCCAGTTTTTACACTTATTGCAGCATTTTTTATTTACAGTTTTTTGTTTTGTGGACTTGGTGACTGTTTGATAAATGCGTTGCTGTATTGTGAAGTTAGTGAAGATGTTTCTTCATTTGCATATTTTTTTATTTGTATCATTTCTGAAGCTGCAGCACGTTTCTCCTGATAGATTGGGTTTGCACCTGTCGGCCACCATTTTACCCTTTCCTTTTCAGCTCTGTGAAATACATCGCACACAATCAAAGAATATCTCAATTGACAAGTAGAGAAATCTTTTCGTTATTTTATACTTCAACAAAAAAGTAAATAAAAATAAAAACCGATTTCTTTAAAAAGAAGAAAAAAAGACAGGAACACATCTAAGGATTGTCATATTTTCTTATTATGTTTTAAAGAGATCACCTCAAAGGTGCGCAGGAATTTCTTGCACCTTGCTGGCAGATTGATTTCAATGTTTGGATTAGAAAAAAAAAAGTTCAAGACTGGAGACATGAAAAAATGACCTGTTGAAATTGTATTTCTTTCTTGCAGTGCCTTTCTCCTCTGCCAGGAAACATTCCCATGGTACTTTATCTGCTCATTGGATCCCCGCTCACGCAGTCCGGATTATGGATGGAGACCAGAATACTTATAAGGCTGGGTTCACCGCCGCACCACAGACAGAGCTGGGCCTCTCATCCTCTATCTCCGCACCAACATGCTGTATCAAAACAACAAAATAAAAGCCACAGTAAACAGCCTTGAAACACGGGCAGCCAAAATAGCTTTTATTTGTGTCAAACTTTGTGTTGAGCATCGGCATACGGGAGCAGAGTGACCTCCACTGACGCTAATGAAGACAAACAATCGTGCCGATGAAATTTCACAACGTATTGAGATGTGAGAACAAGCAAAGAGTTTATGTATTTATGAGACTTGAGGGGAAACGGTGATTACATATGAATGTACTCGTCCGCAGCCTCCCTGAAAACAATTTTGTTAAGAACCTGTCATGTGCCCAGCTTGTAAATGAAGTGACTGGAGCTCCAATTTATTGTTGACATCTGGTTTGTGATGCAGTACTGATATTCTCAGGCCAGTGAACGAAGAAGCACTATGGAGGCCATAACAAATCCACACTCTCATAAAGGGGCCTCCGAAGATTAATTCCAGTAGTCTCTGTTTGGATCATTACACATGTTCCAAAACTTTACTGGTCCTTGTGCAGCGCTCTGGTGGTTGGTGGTCAGTGGGTCCACCCTGCCGCTGTAGGAACACTAACAGGCCAGCTCACACCACACAATCCTCCATTCTCATGTTTAAAAGTAGCACTGCTTTCCCGAATCCTCTTGGCATCTTATTATAGTGAGTTTATTGATGGTAAAATCATCCAAGGACCCCCTTTAAATAGTAAAGGAAGCCAGATTGTCCAGTGAATACCATATAATTAGCTTTTTATAGCAGGTTGTGCTACGTGTGGCTCTCCGGTTAGCATTATCACTTTTTTGACCATGATAGCAATATGTCAGATGCTAAAGAATCACAGATGTTGGTTATGTCACATCTCCTTTTCTTTTTGTACTTTACAGACATTTTTATAAATAAATCTGACTTAATCTGACTTGACTTTTCTTGACCAAATCCCTCCAGACTTGAAGCTGGTTAAAAAGCCACAGGCTCATGTTGGTGCTCAGTGTGTCAAAACAATGCATGTCACAGGTGCCCAATGCCCACTCACATTTCATCAAACTTCCACAAGCACATGTTCAATTGTCAAGAAGAAAGATGAATGAGAGTGAATATGCTGAATATTTTCTGGGATTGAGTTGCAAAGAATGGACAATCATATAATACTAATTTTAATTAAAAAGCAGCATGTTGCTATGGTGCTATTGTGCTGGTGAAATGCTGACCCAACAAAAGCTAAGGGCCGAAAGCCACTCAAACAGTCGATACAACTGCAAAGTTGGGTGATAATTGACTTGGAGATTCTTAACCCCCCCGTTGTCATGTCATGCAATCATTTAATTGTAACATAGAACATATATTTAAGCAGCTTTTATAATTGACAGTTTTCTGACATTTATAAAATAAAGCGATTTAGTATTTTTGCAAGCTAATTCATTAATGTTCATTTTAAGAAAGTACTAATAATATGCAAATATCTGTAAACCTGAATTAGTTTGTAGAATACAATTTCACATACATGAGATACCTTTTAAAAGGGGCCATATCTTGCTCATTTTCAGGTTCATATAAATATGTTGTGCCTCACCTTTGACATGTCTCCATGCTTAATGTTCAAAAAGCCCTTTATTTTTCTCATACTGCCTGTCCCGCCTCTTAGCCTATCCCTTACAATGTGTTGGAGTGCTAGCCAATACAAGTCTGAGTGTTACATAGGGATGTCACTATGTTACGGAAGTAAACGATGGCGTCCAATGAAGACACAGAGGGGGGAGTGTGTGGGAGATAACTCCCCCTGGAGGGAACAGAGGAACTTTAGCCTTTGCAGACCATTTACATGCACAACAAACCAATAGGACACACTACAGGGGAACACCAAAAAGCCCTTTTTATTTTGACTTTCTTTGCAATTAAAAATGATCTTGATTGAACAAAATACAAAACAACCTTTATTTCACATGCAAACAGCCATGTGGATAACAACACCAAAAATAGGAAACTTAGTTTTGTAAAAGAATAAGATCATAGAGCATGAGCTTTAAATTCACATGCAGGTTTTCACAAGTACATCTCATCCCCTCTTAAGGCTGAAACACTTACAGGGCGTTATGTTCTCTTTCACTGTTTCACACCCTACAGATAACCCCAATGTTAATGACTTTGCTATGAAACTAGAAACCAACTGTCGAATTTGCTAAAAGCCAAAACAACAGCTCTCACCTTCCTTTGCACCGTATAAACGTCACGCTCCATAACACCAGATGAAGTTAAAGCGCCTCGAGCCTTTATCCCAAAAGTCATGGAGTAATAATGAGTCTGTCATCCTGCCGTAGCCCGGCCTCTTCAAGTGGAGCAGGTAAATATTTAGTGAGGACTGTGATTGCTGCCGGCCATGGCCTATTCATCTCTGTCTCCAAGTAATAATACAGAGCCGAGAACACTAATGTGCGAGAGGGAAAACCCGAGAACACGCTCTGCAGAGAAACCCTGTTTGCATTGCTTCAATACCATTGACTCCATCACTCCATTGTTCGCTAATGAGTGTTGATCTTGAGTAACCACTGCGATCTGGAGTCGTTTTAGTGATTATGTTCGCTGTTAAGCATTTTATAGTTCAAATAACGTTGTTTGTGCCGATTAGTGATCCCTTTCAAAGCGGGCTGTTGGTGTGAAAATACAATGCCTCCCAGGGAGGAAAAAAACCTTTACAGAACACGCTCATGTTCGCGGTTCTGTTTTCCATTAAGTGCATACAAGTAGCCCAGTGAACAGCCGTGGCGCTCATCCAAGGAAATGTTTCTGCAGGCTCCATTAAAGACGGATCACTACAAATGGTAATGTCAGCTACACCGGCAGACTTTCCTATGGCTTCCCAGGGGTCAGCTGGTGGGAAGATCCTCCTCTGCACTTGCATTTGTGAGGTAAATATACATCTGTGTAAACAAGAGTGAGTGACAGTCCGAGAGGGATCTTGGAAGCACAACATGAGGGAGTAAGGCTTCCATATGTGGATAAACAGAGGAGCAATGTGTCTGCTCCTGTGAGGAGAGTGGAGGCCATGTTTGCCTGTCACACAGCAGAATAGGGAACACAGTCTTCTCGCGGGGTCAGTGGGAGCGGCTTCAAATCCTCCTTTGTGCTCTCAGGCCTGTGTCAGAGACAATGTGGATAATGAGGGAGGAATTTGGTGCTGGGAGCAGTGCGTGCACACACACACACACACACACACACACACACACACACACACACACACACACACACACACACACACACACACACACACACACACACACACACACACACACACACACACACACACACACAAGGGAAGCACCTCGCCCCGGCCCCGGGGATCCCATCCAGCCAGCTGTCTCAGTTTCTGTCTCCTTGGGGCAAGACTTTATACACAGGATCCTCCATGATTGATGTCACTGAATACACTCTGTGGGCACCGTCTGATAAGAATACATCCAAGTCCTGGGTCTCAAGGTCTGTCGAGTAATATTGAGTATCTCAGACTTTAAAGCCTTGTGTTTTTGGTACACGGTTGTATTAATAAATATATTAATTCCATTTCTACAGTTTCTTCAAGAGCAGTTTAAACCTAATATCATCTAAACATGACCCAGAGGAGCTGTATGTGTGAACTCTAATGTCCGAGTCTGTTGCATTAAACGTACTCTGACTTTACCCAGCCAGCTTACAAGTGAGTGTAATGTCCAATAATTGAGGCTGATGCGACACTGGAAGAATACAAACATCCAAGGTTGAAGAATAAGGGTAACACAGAATTAAAGACGTTTTAGCAACGCCAAAATTGGAAAACAAAGTCAAGAAACGACAGAAGACTTGGTTGTCTCTGACCAAATTATGAACCGGCTGTGTGACCCGGCCAACAGGAAGTCGGCCAGGCAAATGTTCTTAGTGGCCAAACAGTGCTACTACAACCTCCATGTCAGTAAAGTGTCTCATAGAGTGGTGAAGTCATGATGTCTTTTTTTAAGTGGTAGTTAGCATTGCAAGGGCTCCCTTGACAAAAAGCAATGGGATTTTTCCATTGGATTTCAGTATATTGCAGAAAAATAAGCTCTGTGGCAAACACACGTTTATGATACTTATACTTTCACATATTCACATTAATTTGTGATTTTTGACGTTAAGCTACATCACGGTTGCATGGCTGTGCTTCACCAGAGCTATTGTGAAGGTAATATCGTGTCGCCATTTGAGAGCCTGAGTACTCAATATATTAATTATATTACTATTGTGAATATATACTTGCTGCTAATGTACATTTTATTTTCAATGTTTAACTTATTTCAGGCTCCTTCCAGAAACGGATTCAAAAACCGTTGACTTCGAGACGAGGGAACAGGGAGTGTTTAAATGCAAAGTCACTTCCGGGTTTTAGGAACCGTTTCCGCACCGTTCTATTAGGCCCAAACTGATTTTCAGCTAAGTTAACCAGCAAGTATACAAATACTTAAATAGCCCTTGATTGAAGGTGTTAAAAGTTGTAAAAGCAGAATCTAAACTTATTTACCCTCTTCATTTTTTGACTAAATAAAGATCAGCAGTTGGAGGTGGGGCGTAGTCTCACGAAAGTCAGCCATAATGGCTTATATAAAATATAGAATAAAGTGGGCCCCTCCTTTAACGCTATACATCCATTGAATGGTGTAATTTGCATCATATCCTGACTCCTGCTCGCTCTACACACGTGCCGCCTCGCATAAATCAAATGGAGCATTTCAGTAAGTGAGAATGTGTCAATGGTAAACATGTCAATAAAAGTAAGGTTTGCAAGTGTTTCTGACTTCTCTCATAAAGTGCATGTTCCCTGCAGCAGCTTCACACAGTAGCTTATCAAACTCAAGCAATATGGATCTTTGTTTTTTGTCATTAAGACTTGTTATTACATTTTTCACATTATATACATAAATGCAGAACAAACACAAACAAAACAAACAGCAACCAACTAAAGGCAGCACAAAATAACCCCCCCGCCACCCCAATGCCTTTTACACATACAGATGTCTACTTGCCCACACACACATATACAGCAACACAAAGCATGTAATACACATTTACAACATATATAGCATATACATGTAAACATACATGGATAGACTTCCCGTCCAGCAATATGGATCTTGAAACATTACCATGACACTCCAACCTAATAATAAAAATAAAAAATCAGCTTTTATTTCAGAGAATACTTAAAAAAACTGTGTGTTTGATTTTAAGTGTTAGGATTCCCTGTGAATCTTTATAGGAATATTATGACTAGTATGATTCAGAATGGATTCAACGTTTAGATCATTTTCACAGAAAGTGGATACAAACAGTTCCTTTGCAGCTGTTGCTGGGTAAATGAAGAGAGACTAAAACAAACACTTTTCATCCGGCCATGTAAATGTTTGTGTTAGAGAGATCATGCCTGACTCACATACAGTGCACCGCTGCAGATCTTAAAATGGGACCCTGGGACCTCCAGTGACCCCTGGGAGTGGCAGTGAGGAGAAATAGTTCAAATTCATCCTGTGGGTACAGATCGGATGATGTACTCCGCTTTTAGTGTTGATTTCCAGAAATGAAACGCATCTGTGAGTGGAATGAAAGGAAACAGTCCTCCATGTTGTGGTGTAGCTATTGATGGCACATGTTATCAACTGGTAGTCAGTGGCCTCGTGTATCAGTTTGGGAATTTAAACGTTAAGAGGACGCTTGAGTCTGTCGAGACTCTGCAGTGAGGGACTTCTTTTATATTAACAAGAAAGTGAAATAAGTCCCCAAAAATCAAACAAAACAATAAACACAAAATATAATCACACTCAAACAGACCCAAAAATCTAACCAATGCATCCTGATGAATACAGAACTTAACATCGGCACGTATATATATATATATATATATATATATCAAAACATGAAAGATGTAATTCAATTAAATAATGAAAAATTGAAATATAAAATGTTACATAAAAAATGAAAGCTGTGTCCTTCATATATACAATTGTTTTCATTAATGTGAGGGAAAATGACTGTGCCTCAGGGTGATGACAAATACTTATTTGAAACTCTCTAAACGGCACACTATGCAAACATGTGTTGTATTTATTTCATTTAAGTGTTGCCAGTTCTGCACAATCCTCCAATATTTTGCACATTTGTACACAAGCTACCTCTCATCGACGTATCCAACGAAAACAAATCGCTTTCTCCAATTTTTTGCATTTGGCCCTAATCCTCTTGTTGAAATAAACTCAATTAAGACAGTTTCTAATTGGGTTAAGTTACAGTTAATACTTCTAATCAGATGTGTTGTTAGAAAAAAGGCTATTTTCTGGCTTTCTTTGACTAAAAGAGCATTGAGAGAGTTTTTAAATAACAGGTATTCACATGCACATTCACAAAAATAACCATGTTATAACTTTGATCAAACGAATCTGTGAGGATAAATTAGATCATTTCAAAATAAATATTTTTCGGATACAAAATGATCAGAGAAATAACATTACTTTCTTCAACGTCAGCCCAAAACGCACTCATGACTCAGCTATCATCTTCAACATTTCCCAGTAGCAGAGGGGGGAGGCAGGGTGAGACTTTGTGGACACTGCTCAACAAGTCTAAGGGCGCAAGAAGTGAATGATAAGAGTGAATGGCAACGCGGAATGCATGAGCTCCAACAGGAGGCGGATTGTTACTGGAGGATTACTTTCTACCTACACATCCCATCATTTATCTCCCTCGTGGAGAGGATGTGTCGCACTAAAGTTGATCTGGACTTTAAAAGCGCGCGGTTGGAAGTTTTCCAGCATGACACAGCACAGAGAGAAAGCGTTACGAGACAGAATGTCAGAGATTCAGCGTTTCACACCCCGGATTATTTACTTCCCATTCCGGTTTGATCGTAAAAGTGGGGACGCAGCAGGTGATCGCTGAGATTTTGGACCTCGATCAAAGGCGGATTAATGTGAAATGGTACCGATTTGTCACAGGAGCTGGAAGGATATAACCTGAAGGAAAAACTAATCTGAGTCCACCATGAGAGCGCTGGTTCTGCTGTGCGTAATAGCCGGGCTGTTGGGGTCTAGCCTGAGCAACAGGAACTGTCCGGACCTGATCGTGGACAGCTGTCACTGCTCCGCGGAGAGGTCCAAGCAGCTGAGCCGGCAGCACGTCCGAGTCAGAGTGGTGTGTGATGATGTGGAACTGATGGACACCCTGCAGCCCAGTTTCCTGCCCAACAGAACCGTGTCCCTGTGAGTAAATAAGTACAATGTACTGCTACAACCCCTACCTTAGAGTCATGGGTCCTCCACAGTAAAACTACTGATACCAGTGTCTAAACATATTCCATTACCAGCTAAAAATGCTACTGAAGTAAAAGTACAGTAGGATTTTCAGCTAAACGACCTCAATACTTGGTGGAATTCAACAAAGTATATATACTAAAGTATTTTACTTAAGTACTTTCAGTGTTGGAAGAAGTACTAAGATCCTATACTTAAGTAAAAGTAATATTACCACAGTGTAGGAATACAGTGTATGTTAAGTAATCCTGCAACCAGAATAGTATGTGAGTAAAGTTATAATGTGAAAAATGTTAATATTTGGAGTAAAAATACTCATTGCTTCAATTACATTTCAAGCTAAATCTGAATTTACAAAGTAACTAGTAAATACAAATGTTAAAACCAATATAGTAAAGTACAATACTGGCTTCCAACATGGAGTACAACATGAAAAAACTTGGGTGAAGTACAAATACCTCAAATGTGTACTTAAGTACAGTAGAAAGTAACTAGGTACATTTACCTTGAGTAAATGTACCTAGTTTCTTTCCACCACATACTCGATTACAAGAAGTAACACATGTTAAGTAAAGAACAGCATAATTGTCAGCTAAAGGTTCTCAACAGTGTTGGATGTAATAAAGTACATTTGCTAAAGTATTGCACTTTGGTACTGTTTTGACATACTTTACTTGTTGGAAGAAGAACTTGCAGCCTTTACTTGAGTTAAAGTACAAATACTATGCTTCACTCCAAGTAAAGTCCTGATTGGAAAATGTAGCTTGAGTAAAAGTACAACATACTTTTCAGTTGTTGGTGTGATAGACACAATGCATGTTTTAAAGTGTGTGGATTGGTATGTGAACCTGCCCAGGGACAGAAGATTGAATATAATAACATAATATGTATTTTTGCTCATGGTCCTTGTAAAATAAGGAAATCTAATGATTATAAATAATACTTAAAGTAGAACAAGTAGTTAGAGTACTCGTTCTGCACATTGGCCCATTTCAGCATATCATAAAGTACACGATTATCTGCTAAAGTATCAAAAGTAAAAGTACTAGTTGCGCAGAATGGAACCTTTTATAGCATTTTGTTATCATGCTTTTCATTTCATCCTCCTTTTATACAGGTAAGGGCATTTTACTGTTGTAGTTGTTCAATGTGGACCAAATTTTGATTATTGAAATACTGTGTAGATTAGTACTAAAGTACTGCATTACCAACACATCATGTGTTTTTATATATAAAGATCACTAGTGTTAAACAAATGTATTGAAGTAAAATGTACGACTTTTGCTGCTAAAATTCAGCGGAGTAGAAGTATAAAGTAGTATTCAATGGAAATACTAAAGTACAGAAAGGTTATAAAAGTAAAACACTTGAGTTATTGATTTATTTATTGACTTATATGATATGATGCAGTACTCATCCACTCAGTAGTATCCTCATTCAATCATTAGAACATTAAAAATGTTCGTTTTACTTTTGATTCTTGAAGTACATTTTGGTCATTTTACTTCTGTACAGTACTTCTACTCAAGTAAAGTTTCCAATTCAGGACTTTTGTAATAAAGTATGTACTGCTCTATTTTTACTTTCACTAAAGTAAATAGCTAATCATAGTTCTTTTTCAACTTCTCAGTATCAAAAATAAAAGTTTTCTTGTGCAGAAAATACTGTAAGTGTTTTATTACAGGATAGTATATTGTTCAGTTTTTATCATTAGGAAGTACATAGCAAATACAATAGCAAAACTTGTGCACATTAAAACATATTTATGTATAGCAGAGGCCGCAACTTTTAATATGCTTCTGTTTAAAATATTTGTAATTATTAAATATTTACAGTAATAATAAAAGACAACGGCAAAATATAGACTACGTACATTAGCCCAAAACAAAAGCTCTTGAAGCCTTGAACTAGTGTTCACGCCTGTGAAATTGCGTTGTGAATATATTACAGTTATTAAAGGATGTTATATTATTTTTTTCTAATTATTGCAGAAATGAACACCTTTGGTTGTTTTAGTTTCTGTAAACTGAAGAACTGCCACTCTGGAAATATCTACTTTGTACTTTTATACAAATCCAAATCTCTTTATCTGAGGGCATGCTGATCATAACTAGCTCTGCTCCCAGTGTTATGGTTCTCTTCTGCAGCTTAAAAATAAATCTTTTTTTTGTAGGTATTTCCTCAGATCTGTCTAGTGGATGGAATTTTTCTTGGGGGCCTCGGAGCTCTTTAAAGGGCCCCTGGAGATCCTTAAATCCCAGTTATGGGAGTAAAAAGCACCAAGTGATATAAATTGATTCCAAAGGGTTAAAGAGCTTTGACACAATTCATCAGAGAGTCTGTTACCCAGGATACATGCGTTTTAGAGGGTTGCCACACAAATCCAATAAATCAATAATTTGCAGTTAATATTCTACAGAAATATTAAACCTCTTTATTGACACCCATAACATATCAAGGTAGAGTAGCTTAAGTCACCTAATGGATAAACCCTTTTGTCCTTTTATGACCAACGTTTTGTTTATCATTTTCATGAAAACAAAGTATGAATACTGATGTAATTTCATTAAGTGATTATATCCCTGTCCATTGTACCTGAAACACTTATTTAATTGATAAGCAGTCCAGCGTCCAGCAGTGGCTCAGTCAGTAGGGGCTTGGACTGGGAATTGTAGGGTCGCCGGTTCAAGTCCCCAAACAGACTTGAAATATGGAAAGTGGACTGCTACTTGGAGAGGTCCCAGTTCACCTCCTAGGCTCTGCTGTGGTGCCCTTGAGCAAGGCACCGGACACTTCCAATCCCCCCTCCCCATTGCTCCCCGGGCGCTGCACAATAGCTGCCCACTGCTCCTAGTACTAGGATGGGTTAAATGCAGAGGACCAATTTCACTGTGTGTGCTCTGCTGTGTGCATGTATGTGACAATAAAGAGGGTTTCATCCTCCGATTCTATCCATCTATCGATAAGTCAACCATTGGAAACTAATTACCAACAACGGTGATAATTGAATAATTGTGATTCAGACATTTACATTTCAGGGATTTTGCTTCTGTCCTATGTTGTATTTCATTTTACCACTTTCAGTTCCCTCCTCTCGAAGTCAACAGTTTTTTTTAATGTGTTTTTAGTTAAATGCCTCAAACAGGCCTAAGGGCTGTGATATACTGTATGCAAGCTGAGGAGATTTTAGCGTTTTGTTTTACGATATAAAAGACGTAAATACTCCACTGGGGAATGTCTGAAGGGTTTATTTGTCTCCCAAACAGTGGTTGCTAACAAGTGACTAAATGAAACTACTTACATCCTCATGCTAAACACTAGTCGTCTTCAGTTTAGTGGAGGTGACGCTCAGCCATGCGACTGTCACCTAGTTTGTTAGCGTTTAGCATTTCACCACTTTCAAGCCTCTGACATTCTGTCTGTCCTTAGCTTCTCTGTCATGAGAATGACTGTTGCTAACAAGTGACTAATTAAACTACTAAACGTATCAGGTCCGCCTTTGGCTCAGCGGTGGTGACGCAAAGACGCATGCGATAGCGTCTTACTTAAATTGATATTTACGCTTCAATAATAGTAGTGTTTATATGGGAGTTTATCCTGCTGGACAGTATCATAAACATGTGTTAGCCACAGATCTTATTTCCTGCAATATTACAAAATCAAAATCCTTAATTCAATTGCTTTCCATCAAGGGTCCTGTTGTGTTGTTGACATCCGGATCATCACTGTACCATCCTATAAACGACATTTCTAAGGTAGAGAAATTGTAAATGATGAAGTTGTAGACATTTATCAACTAAATTGACAGTGGGTAGTAGTGTCGCAGTACTCGAGGTCAGACTTTTTGAAGGTCTTGGTCTTGTTTTCGGACAATAAGTCGATTCTGATAATAACAATAATTCAATTCGGCTACACAAACCACAAAAATGTTGCTTATTTACTAATTTACTGTTTTTAAATAAAAACAATCACCTTTTGAATAAATATGAAGTTCAATTTAAATCTTAATGTTTGTACGTTGGTCTTTTTATGATGATGTGGATGTTTCAGATCAAATTGACTATGGTATCTTCTTAATTCTATTGTAAGTGTTATATGTAGTGTTGGATTCACACTAGTCTGGTTCCCGTTTTGATTCGGTCTTGCCGTGCCTTGCTCTTGGTCTTGTCTTGGTCCTTGCCTCTTAAAGTCTTGGTCTTGTCTTGGTACTCTGAGGGTCTTGGTCTTGGTCATGACTTGATCTTGTTTAAGCTGGTCTTGACTACAACACTTGTGGGTAGTTCTCTTTCTTGCTGATGTACAAAGTGATAAACACAGCCATGCTGTTTGCAAGTTATTCTAAAATCGAGTACTTACTACTGAATTAGAATAAAACTCAATGTGCTTTTTTGGACCCTCAGTGGTCTGTTTGTCCCAGTGCAAGCCACTTTCTAGCCTCACCTTTCATGTGTTGTTACCCTTGCCACCTCTGCATAAATCTTTCGCCTTTCCCCTCGTTCTTTGGGGATGTTATTTGCATTGTATTCAAAGTTATTCAAACACAGATCTTGCTCTTCGACAGGGACTTTGAGCAACCTCCCTTTGTATTCATGTGCGCCTCTCTTGTAGATGAAATAGCACTTCAAAACACTCGAGGGGTTGATAACTTTCCCCACACGTCCCCCCTCTCTCTTCAGGTGCACAGATTGACTGCTTGATTAAGAGGCAGTTTTTTATTCCTTGAAGCCTGAGGTGTATGTAAAAGCAAATAGTAAATGTAAAGGCCCTTGACAAGTAACAGTCCACCACTCAGTCTGAACTAAGAGCACTGTTGATTAATGGGAGCACTTTGCTTACTGCAATTTATTTGGAGTTGTGTTCTCTTCCGTGTGCTTTTGTTCCTTTAAGTGGGGGAATGTATTGTTTTTAACATTCATCAAAGTGTGGTTGATTTTTCAGCTCGCAGGTACTAACAAAGTCAATCAAATTGGTCTACCAGATACATTTTTTCTTAAATTGGCCCTTTTATGCTTTATGGGGTTTTCCCTCTCCTGTAATTTGTTATGTTTGTGTGCATGTAAATGGTCTGCAAAGGCTGTCCCCCCCCCCCCCGCCTAAAACACCTCCATTGGAATCCTTTGTTTATCTTCTATAACATGACATCACGAAATAACACTAGCGCTTCTATTGCCTAGTGCTCCAACACATCCTACATGATAGGCAGGAAGTCTCTAAGCGGTTGACCAATAACAACAGAAAACACTGAAGTAACAGAAATATTGACTTTAATTAAATGTGGTCAACAAATTCCACTTAATTATATCAGGTGAGTTTAAACCAATACTATTAAGTTGAATAATAGTTTTTATTTAAACGTAATGTTATTGCTTATTTAATTTTTTGACATTAAAGTCAACCTTCAGGTTTTTCAGTGCAATCAGAGCAGGCTCTGGTTTCAGACAGGGAGAAAAGAGGCGCTGCAGCACCAGCAGTATGAGAAAAGTAAAGAGCTTTTTGAACATTAAAGCATGGAGACATGTCCCAGTAGAGGAACACAATTCAAATATGAACCTGAAAATGAAAATAATAGGGCCCATTTAAAGCTATACAGTATGTATCAGACTGGACCACTCTCCCAGACACTCCCTTTCTTCAGTTCCCTTGCTGTGTTGTGATAAGAGCCGTACAAATAATCCTATTCTCACTGCGTTCTATTCCTTGGTGAGCTACATCTGACAGCCGGGCCCTAGCTGGCCAGGAAGCAGTTTTCCTGCGTTAGGAAATGTGACCTTTGTCAGGCTGAAGTGGCCTCCCTGCTCGCTCTTTTGTTTAGATGTGCTGTGCAAATAAACAGATATATCAGGGGAAGTATGCGCATACCGATCTCTCCCTGTAAACTCCCCCAACAAATCCCCCAAACGTCCCCCTGCATGCTCCTTTTAATCTCCCCTGATCTCCCCACCTACGTTAGCTCCTTGTAGAGCCATTTCCTCAATGACAACTCAAGCACATTGTGTCACGTTCAAGTACGCTCACCCAGATCCAAATGCCACCTCTAATTAAAGGCACACTCACTGGGCTCTGTTGCTTTTCTTTTTTTAACTATTGCATCTGTAAAATCTTTATGAGGAACAAAGCAAGCGGTAATGCAGTGCCAAGAAACACTACTTAAAAAGCTAATAAAAGAGCATTAGCATGAATAAGGAATGGGGAAATTGTGTATTTAAGAGTTTGTCAGTCCAGCACAATGGCCTGGATTAACACCTCCGGCTGTTTCCCTTATCGTCCGTGGGGTAAACTTTGGAGTTCACCCTGACAGCTCTGTTGACCTCTGGTGAAGTGGTTTCCGAGCAGCAGCAGAGACACCGCCTCTCTGTGGAGAGTAGTTGGTGAAATTGTAGGCGACACCTGTCTCTGCAGCGCTGTAACAGGAGGACGCATGGCTTGTCCAGTGGAGAGGAGGAACAGATTGTGGGAGCGACGAGGGGATAGAGTGAAGATGGGAGACGGTCGTGGAAAGGCAGAGAAAGCGCCTTGAGAGGGATAGAGGGAGTGACAGACAGGATGCTGGGAATGTGGCGTTAGGAAATGTTTGATTGAGATGATGTGATCGCGCTAACAGGTTGTTTGGTCGGGGAGCGCTTGATGCTCAGTAACAGCTGATTGTAGCTGAGTCTCTTCACGGCGGGGAACTGCATGCAGAGAGAAACACACGGTGTACTTACACACCTTCTCACCATTTCTTATAAAGCTCTACAACTGCTGCCATTTTAACCTCTTGTTGAGCAGCCCTAGTTGCATTTGCTGACTACTTTAAAAAACTGTTAGGGTAGCTAGCCCAATATTTGGGGTTGTATGTTGTATTTAGTTTTTAAAAAAAAGGAGTAGTATCCTGTGTTACAATAAATTCAACTATGTTATACATTTATTAACAGTGTTATTTTTGGTCCCTGAAATGTATATTAAATAAGTATTTCTGCAAGAGAAAATCTATTTGAGTGGTTGTCACATTTGAGCCATTTTATTGTGGTTGGTTCATTCCTAAGACAACTCAAATGTTGGATGATGTTTTTGCAGTAGTATCTACAATGGCTGACAAATGCTATCAGCTACAATGGTCCAAAAAAAGCAGCCTAAACAAAACACTGCAAATACAAAACGCTGAAAGATTCTCAAATCATAACGGAAAAAAAGTGATGCGCACAGCTGGCACGTTTTTTGACATCTGGGGAATATTAAATTGGCCATAATATGAGAAAGAATCATGCAATCACATTGTTAAGATAAACCGACTTATATTTTAGGTACATTTCCAGTGACAGTTGGCCAACTTTATAATCTCTGAAAGTCAACAAGTGCTCCGGTCCCAGCTATGTGCATCTTTTTTTTGAATCCCCATTTGTTGTTTTTTGAGCTTCTTGCAGCATTTTTCCTCAGCAACCTTTTGTTTATGCAGCGCTTAAGTAGGTGCTGCACATGTTTTGTGAAGTTGATGAAGATGTTTCTTCATTTGCATGCGTTTAGGCACATTTTTCAGTTTTTTATATATACTGTATCATCTTTAAAACTGCAGCATGAAAGTGTGATGACTGGCATTAAACAGGTGGTGTTGGCATAGCAAGCGAGGCTACTCTGACTATCCTGACTACTCTGCTATCCTATTGAGGAATAAGCCGTTTTCTACAGGCCTATTTTACCGGCGTAGTTTTCGTTATGATTTTACTTCTGATGGCAACCTGTGTAGCCCATGTACTGATTCCATCCGATAGCTGCAATAATACCAAACAACAGGAGAACGTCTGCCTGCTCTTCCCAATGATCAAAAACACTGAACGGATGGTGATTAAAGGTAAAATAAACAGCATCAAACAGCCTGGTTAGTGTTGCCTGACTTTATAAAGTGTGTGTTTTATAAGTGTGTGGTCGCGTTGTAGTCACTTTGCTCAGTGCTACTGCTTGTTACAACTTGTATCCCCTGTACTCGCCATGAACTGTTATTGCTCAGGTTAATCTCCCCCCTCCGAAGTAAGCGTAATGTATTGGATCTTGGATCTTGCCGGGCAGTCGAGTGGGGCCAGAAAGATCTGGTTTTTCGGCACTTAACGCCGGCGCTGCTGCGGTGGAAACTCGAAAAACCAGATCTTTATCGACTCCAGCTCCGGCTCCGGCTCTGGGTTGGTGGAAAAAACGGCATAAGTGAACCTCAAGCAGAAGATCCAGAACAATAATCAAGATTATTACTTTGCAATTGCATTAGATAACTTTTCAAGCCTCCTGAACTTGATTTCCAACTGGTATTATTGGTGGGTCAGTGGACACAGAAATAACCAGAATGCTTTCCATTTTCCTCTGAGCCTTCTACGAACGATAAATTTAGCAACAAATTCAGACCACCGGGGAAAAAGCAAGAAATATTTTTATTGTAATTAATTCCCAATGCTGCAGAGTATTCCCAGTCCATGGCTCTAGCAACAGGGGTCTCTCTCTTTCTATTATTAGTCTCTATCTTACTGCAACAGAATATTCTGAATATCTGCTAATGTTTATGCAAATGGATGCACATTAGTCATTTACGTCTGCAGCAGTTGTTTTTAGCAAGAACACTTCAATGCTTTATTCCAGCGGTTTAGTTGCCACTTCTTCTTTAATTGGTTGTGGGATTTTGCATGTGCAAGGGCCATTTATCTGTTTCCAAGAGGTGGTCACAGGCTAAGTGGTTAAATCAACTACTGAGGTAGAGACTTTCAGGAAACTAAGGATCTATTTTTAGAACAAGGAGCTAAAATGTGCGGTTGCACAGATGCATGAAAATATATATTTTGTTATTTTTTTTACATTATTCTTAAAGATTTTGCTGATGGCAAAGACAACACTACAACAATAAGGTGATTTAATATTGATTTACAGTAGACACTGAATGTAAGTAGAAGGGATAAAAAGGATATGGAAGTCATCTCTTAGGCTGGTCTGGAGGATACATTGAAGTCCAAGCAGAGGGAGACTCAAGGTGGGGGGTTCTATCTCAGGCGTGGTTCTGCCCGATCTAAATACGAGCCCGAAGACGGTACATAGAAAAAGAAAAAAAGTACCCACCAGATGACAGTTAAAGGGAGACAGAAAGAGGAGATGAAGGGATGTAGGGAGGAGGTATGTACAGTTGAAGGGATCAAGGGGAGGCCGGGATGTGGGTGAAAGGATATAGGAATGTAGGGAGGGAGGGATATAGTGATGAAGGGATATAGGGAGGGAGGGATGATGGTGGAATGGATGTTTGGAGGCAGGATGAGGGGTCGAAAGCATGTAGGCACGCAGGGATGAATGAATTAAGGGATGAAGGGATGTAGGGAGGGAGGGATACATGGACAAAGGGGTGTAGGGAAGGAGGGATAAATGGACAAAGGGGTGAAGGGAGGCAGGGATGAAGGGTTGAAAGTGTGTAGGAAATGACAGATGAAAGGATGAACTGTATGGATACAGGAAGGTAGGGTGAGAGGAATATAGGAAGGTAAGAAAGAATGGCTGAAGGAAGGGATGCATAAAGAGTTGAAAGGAAGTAGGCAAGAGGGGGGACTTTTTCTACATTTCAAGACTACTTTTTACGTAGGATACCTGGATAAAAAGATTAATCATTTTGGTTGTAGATTTTGCCAATACAATGAACTTTGCCAAAAAGCCTTTAAGAAATATCCACAGTTCTGTCAGTCCATGAAAAACAAAAAGGATTTTCTATTCGGCATATTCTCAGATGGTGCCATGCTGAACTCCTCTAAAGCTCCCCTTTTAGAATGTGAGAAAACGAGGGCATATGGTCTAGGCTGGCCCCGAATCTGGAGGTGTTTGGCATAAAGTAGCTTGCTCCGTAGGCTTATCCTCTCACAGACAGACAGGAGGGGCTGTTTGCGGTGTCTGGAGGGAAGTGATCCGGGCCGTGGCTGGCTCCAAACCACTACAAGAACATGTCAGTCATCATTCCAGCAGACCCAGGAGACAACACAGGAAGCTTGGCTGTGAAGAAGGTGCTGGTTTTGCATCATTTGCTGCTGCACCGTGGGTGGACAGTTTGATATCGTCATCAGATAGCATGATCAAAAGACGCTATAGATCAGTGTGCATCTCGTGTCAGAAAACACCTAATTTACTCTTTTTTTTTTTTCTCATAAAATCTTTTCCCTGATCTTATTTAGCTATAAATATTATTCTGTATATATCCCCCCTTCTCTTTTATTCACTCCCCATATCTTCTCTCTGTTATTCCTTTGGGGCTTTTTTTCTCGTCTGCCGAGGTGCTGTTTGTGCTCTACCCTCGTCGGAGTTCTGAGTACTTTCGGCATGAATATTTCATTGACATGCACACACAGCCCATCCAGATTCTCCTGTGCATTACCTTGCTGACAAACCCTGTGAGCACACACACACTGAGAGTGTAAAATGCGATAAATAATGTCAGACATACATCGAGAACTGGTTGATAATCTAAAGAGACGTGACCAAAATGACCCCTGTAGAATATGTTGTATCTACCATCTCAAACAGCTTCAAGCCATGCCCTCTCTTTCTGACCCTCTGTTGGTTTCTAACCCGCTTATCTCCATTCATATGGAAAATTTCAAGAAAGCAAAATGTTCATCTTTAGATGAGTGCACTCTGAAATATCAGTGGGTTAAGCCCCAGAGGTTGTAATACTTTTAGAATCCTGGCATTTTCCATTCTGTGATAGCTAAAGCCACGATCATTTGCCCTTGAGTTATGCGTGTGCTCAAGAACCTTGAGGTCATGGCCAATCCCTAATACTGCCGCATGTAGGAATCCGCCTGCCTCCTTAATAAGCAGCTATTGATGAATCTCTTTACAAGTGAAGGGGTTAGTATTTTGTCAAGGTTTCCTCTGGGCTTCTGCAGATGTGTATTGATACATCGCTCAGAGAGTCACTGGCCTTCAGATCGGCTGTCTGAAAAGCTCTGTAACTACGGTTCATTGGGGCATGCTTTAGAGAAACAGCTTACCAGATTTGCTTCAGGGAATAATGATTCACTGATCGAGAGTTCATGACCACAGGGATAAACAGAAGTCTGTAAATTGTGTATGGCTTTGACAGACCAAGAATGTGTTGAATCCTAGACTTGCCATCTAAAAACCTTAGGTTAGGATAAACACAATGTCTCTAGGACACTGCTCTACTATCCCTGCCTCCTCCCTACACCACTGAGTACATTTAAGTTACTTAAAGGATCATACATTTGAGATCGGATCTGAGGAACTTGTTGTCTTTTTTCCTGATTTATGACTTGCTGCAAAACAGAGAGAAAACCCTTCTGTTGCAGGCTGGGACACCTCGGAAGACTTTTATCTTTTTTGTGTTTTGGGATGGGTATAGATTTTCAGGGATGGGTATAGATATTCAGGGATGGGCATAGGTAAACATATGTGTGAATGTCACTTTACCTCATCCACATGTTTGTCCCGCTCAATCGATGCAAGTCATGGATTTGGTAACATCACATGGTGAGCTGAAGACCACTCATGTCTACAGCCATGTAGTCACAGGTGGACATAGGGTTTTAAAAACACGTCTTTATATTTGATTCATATATCTTTTTAAAAATACCTCACATTTTTTGGCTTTAGGTCAATTATGTAGTGATACATGGTTTAAGTGTTCAATAGTATTTTTAATCTCAGTCCACTTTTGAATCCCTTGTCAAACCCATTTTAGTTGTTGGCATTCAAATATGCTAAGAGAATAATATGGTGAGTATAGATTGGTGCAGTGATGACGTATTTTTGTAGACTGCTCCAAAAGATAGCATTTCAAGGGTTACAAAAACACATCTTTACACATTTTGTTCAGTAGGATAATCTCCACATACAAACACCACTCTGTGATTTTTTTTGTACCTTAAATGCAATCGACAGAAGTAAAACTATGGCATTGCTGTGCTTCACCACCGCTAAGCTAAAGGCTGGTTTATTTAGTCCCTTCTTAGTAAGCGCAGTTTTTATATATTTCATATTGAAGCTTTGAAAACAGACCTTATTTCAGGCATCTAACCTCAAACACGTTCCAAAAAATGGAAGTGGTAACAGGCTAAGTCAATTCCGGGTTTTAGGACTCCATTAAACGTGACATGATCCGGCCCCAACTCTTTATGACCCAATTTACCATTTGCCCACATGCTTTCTGTCAAGAATAGAAGGTTGCTGCTTCTCGAGTTGAAATTGTTCAAAAAGTCTCTTCTGCTTTAAACTGCAGTGTCATGTTTGGTAGAGCCTTCAAACTTCTAAAGCAATGTCTTCTAACAACCATACAAGTATTGCCTTCAGCTGAAGCATTCACATGTTATATTAATAACCTGTGACCTTTCCTCATATAGCGAAGGGAAGCGTCCCAGGCAGATGTGCCTTCATTTCCACACCATGTGAAGCTCTATTAATCTATCTATCTGTACGTAGAGCGATGTCTGTTTCCTGTCCAAGGTCAATGTTAGTTGATATGGAATATGTTGTTTTAGTTAGCTGTGTCTAGTAACTCGATCTTGTGAAATAACACAGCGTTCGGCTGTTTGAGGAGAAGTGGCTTGAAACCTTGATGCGAGCGGATCCAAATGTTTCTCATAGTTCACATTGTGATCTTTATTCCAGTTCTTTCTTTTCATGATTGGGCGTCTGTTTAAGCTATTTTTCATTCTACTTTCCGTTAATAATGTAGTGGGATGTCTCTGGTGCATGGCAGCCAGCTAGTTTCTAGAGTGGTGACTTCTTGTTTGGAACTCACAGAAATATCCCAGCTGTGGCGAGGAGGGGGGACCAAATCTGGAGCTCCTGTTTGAAGGAGGAACTGTTATGGATCTTGCATGGTGGCTTTAAACGGTTCTACTGTAGCCTCAAAGCTTAAAGATCGAAGTGGTGTGACCTGACTTTCATGATGAACTTATAGGTTGATAACTTTGTCTCTTAAATGTCAAAACATATTGTAAAATGAACATCAAAACTCCCTGGAGCCTGAGGTGAAATCTTCCATTCCTTTGTTTAGTCCGGCAAACCGCCATATGTTTTTTATTATTTAGTGTCCTTTCATGAAAGAGCAAGAAAATGCAGCAAATTGTTACCTTTATAAGCTGGAACCAGCTCATTTTTGGCATTTGCTTGAAAAGGAATTCAAATAATAAGAAAAATAAATATAAAAGAAAGTCTTTACATACGTTGAGTATGTTGGTTTGAATTGAATACGAAAATTAGTATTAAACTATCCAACTACATGAACTTTGCTTATAGCTCATGAAAAGCCATTTCCTTTCTAACATTGCCATATGGGAGAATTGTGAAAGTGCAAGATTTACAAGCTTGTGGTCTCATGCCGTGTTTGTGCATGTCTGGCTGGGGCTAGCTCTGACACACAGTAAGCAAATGACATAAACCATTTGCTGCAGCCCGCAGAGACGATACGGAGTCCCTCATTGAAAGCAGCTTATCCGTGGAGCACATAATTGATAATGTAAATAGAAAGTTGGACGGATGCTCCAGAACTTTGTCATGGGATGTTTACATAATGTTCAATTCTGTTTTCCCTGTGATTTCCTGGACATTATGCAGAAGCATGAGACATGCAGAGGTCGACAAGCAGACACACACACAAACACACACATCAGAACATAGCACAGGACACGCTTGAGGTTGCACAAACAGAGGCTGCCTGTCCTCGAGTGGGATGTCCGTCCGCAGAGGGAGGTGTAGTGGTCTGCGGAACAGAAGGGACCCCTGGGACAAAACACAGCGACAGCATTGGTATCTCATGATCTCAGTGTTGACTACCTTCACTTCATAAAACCATCCAAATGTGGCTTTAGAAGCAGTTTTTAAAGAACTTGAAATGATCCTGTTTTAAACTAAAGCCCTGGAGATAAATATACTCCACTGGGACTCTAAAACTATTATGGGAAAATAATATGTTTCAATAAATCTGTGTCTGAAACATGCTGAAATTGACTCTACATTCTCATGCTGCAGTTTTCTACTCTTGTGAATTTTCATGTCAAGATGAATCCAAACTGACAGAACCACAGAAGGATATCGATCCTGATCAACAACAGTACAAATCTATATGAATTGTTGCTTGCTCACTTGCCTCACTAAATGGCTGCCTGTAAATCTTGTGGTCCGTTCTCACACAGGGCAGTTATTGTGATTGATTGGTGGAAAAAGAAAGGTATTTTGCACTGAACTTTACAAGCTCCCGAATGCCTACTTCCTTTTTGTTGCTCACTTCTTAGTGACAGCCTAACTGGGCCTTAAACCTGCTTTGGTTTTAAATGCAAGCAGGGTGACTAAGAAATCAGATTGAACAGAAGTCTATGAAACTTCTAACTTGATTTATTGCCTCTGGAAAATGTTTCATAATTAATGTATGGTCTCAATTGTTAAATCCATACAGCATGATTGTTGCTTTGTAAATTATGGTCATCTTAACAGTAAAATAGACGAAGTAGCAGTGTATGTTTTGGGGCGTGGCTATTCGACAGGTTACTACCACGGTATAGCCTTGCCTGGATTTGTCAACTTTTTTTTCAGTTTGTCGAAGAAGTACTAAGATCTTGTACTTAGTAAAAGTAGAAGTACTCAGACCTTGTACTTTAGTAAAAGTAGAAGTACCAGAGTGTAGGAATACTCTGTTACAGTAAAAGTCCTGCATTCTAAATGTTCCTCCAGTAAAAGTAGAAAGTATTCTCATCTAAATGTACTTAAAGTAGCGACAGTAAAAGTGCTCATTGTTTGATTGGTCCATTTCAGAATAATATCACTGATATGTTTTATAATGATTGATCATTAAAGTGTTCTCAGAGCTGGTAAAGGTGCAGCTAGTTTGAATGACTCTGTATACTGCAGGGTAGCTGCTGGATTTACTCCAGGTGAACTAAAGTCTGATTCCACAGGTTTCTGTTGTTATATCTATTTAAAGTACTTTAATATAATTCTAGTGCTTACCATGGAATACATGTGACACCCAACACTTCATATCTTTTACAGTAGATAGATCATCTAATGGTAAGGTTGCTCACTTTTGTGCCTGGGACATGCAGCATTAGTCTCTGGATTATATAGTAAATATAGTGTAAATCACTTATTGCAGGCTTCTGGATTCAAACGCATTAGCTGAAAACTTTAGCTGAAGAGAGAGCTTTTTACTTACTCACATAGGTTCAGTGTTGCATTTGCTGGGACTAGCTAAAGCTGATAGAATATTTTAGGTACAGTTGTCCTCAGTCCTGCACATAAAATGAGAAGCATGATTAAGTTACGCTCTGTAATCAAAAATAAGTGTTTTTTTAGCGGTAAATACACCAGTGTTATCACATCTGCATTTTCCTTGTTCATGATTGGCAAGACTACTGACATTGCAACTAAGCAACACATGGCATAGTGATCATCCTTTTATCTTGTCCAATACTATTAGATGGTTCTCCTGTGTATTGCACTTCTGTGAAATGTTCCTACACACAAAGCATGTTTTAAGGTTTCTACTGTTTCAACCACTAGCTCTTTGTAAATTTGTTTATTTCTGAAGTTTTTGAGAGTGATATTCTCAGAAGTGTGCTTTTGGGGTTGACCCAAATGTAAACACAATCTTGAATGTTGACATGAATTTGCTGACACAAGTTTGTGTCCATCCTGGCTTTTTCGCTGAGGGGGGACTTCCTATTTTCAGTCTTGCTTCTTTTGCCAAGACAACTGTTATCACTCTGGGGAGAGATAGGTACTTTCCCACAATACTACGCACAAGCAAGATATAAGGAAACTTACCGGAAAGTGCAAATGCAAAGTGTGTTTTCTTGTATATTTAGTCCAAATATATTCTATATTTATATGTCTTGTTATTGAACTAATGTTGTTTTGTTGTTGTTTAGTCTTCATGTCTGTTTGTGCTGTGTGGGAATTTTCACATTTTCATTGTGGGACTTAATACTCGGACAGGGTTCAGTGGCTAATGATGGGGCACTTAGTATGCGAGGAGCATAAAAGGCATTTGTGACTTCACTTCAGATGTCGCCAGATCGAAAGCTGCCTAACTGTATAACAATAAATACAACATTATAAGCTTCAAGCTATAAAATATGTTTTACAGACAAAAAAAATGGTGGAAGAGTGGGCAAAATGGCTCTTTTGGTCGTAAAGGTTGCAGACCCCTGTCCTAGGATCATAATCTACTGTATGACCCTGGCAGCCACAATGGCTTGTGACACATCCCAATTACCCCTCTCTGACCAAACCTGACCAATCACTGCCAGAAACTTGTTAAAGGAGATGAGGCGCTGCTCGGGGAGGGCAACGAGTGGGGTTTGACCTTGCGCAAGTGTGTGTGTGGTCATATGATGAGAGGAGCTACGCGACATCACACATGCAAAGAAGTGCTCTCGCCAGCAGATCACATCCTCAGCGACACAGGGACCGAGCGGCCCTGCAGTGGATGATTTAAGAGCTGGTTGAAGCAATCAATATTTCAGCTGATATGGAATCTAGAAACGCCATCCGGAGTGTATTTAAAATGATGTGAATCTGGGCTGTAGAATAAGCGCAGTATAAATTATTAGCTGCTCAGCCAGTTGTACTGTAGCTTACAGCTCTGTATGAAGGTCTGTGTGTGTGTGAGAGAGAGAAAATACTTAAGAGGGTTTAACCAGGATGAACTTCTTAACAGCTAAACAAACAGCAGTAGTTGTGGTTACCAGCAGTTTATCGTCTCTTTAATATTGCAGTGTTCTTGCTTGATAATATTTTCAAACTGCTAGTTTTACTACTTCCATTACCACAACATCTTCAACTGCTGTTAAATAAAAATGATTTTGATCCAAGCCTTCAGGAAATGCATTAAAGCTCTTAAGAAACCCCTGAAAAGTTTCTTTACTATGGGAAGTACATAAATATTCATGATTAATTAGGGAGCAACACCCAAAACACACGGGAACATTGGCAGCCTGCAGCTAGCTGGCATGCCTTTTTTTTTTAAACTCAGCGAGTTGCAACTTTTGTTTCTGCGGTAAAGTGCGGCCAAGTGATAAATTAGGGAATAGTGTAACTTTTAGTGGTAAATAGTGGACTCAACATTTTTGCAGGAAATCAGTCCTGGAACTTTGTGACAACTTATGGTAACCGGTGTCACAGCCACAGAAAAAAAGGTCAATATTTCAAGGCTGTCCAGTTTATTCTGCCATTATTGTGTTGTCCCTTTGGGGGCAGTGCAACAAGCTCTCTAACAAATGATTACCTTATAAAGTTGAGACAAAGAAGGTGTAAGTAGACACAGAAACATTGTTGGTATTATTTTTAGTAATGATGCTGGCTAAACAATAAGGGGAGCCAATGAAGTACTCCAAACTTGCCTTATCTTGAATAGACAGCAGGGGCACCTCTACTGGTTGCAAAAAGGTCCAGTGAGAGGTCTATGAGAAAATGACCCTATTTATTCGAGTACACCAGAATCGGAGGATGAAACCCTCTTTATTTACACATACATGCACACAGCAGAGCACACACAGTGAAATTGGTCCTCTGCATTTAACCCATCCTAGTACTAGGAGCAGTGGGCAGATATTGTAGTTTGTAGTGTCAAGTATTCTTCACAAAGCATGATTTTTATATTTAAGGATGGTTTCAGGGCCTCAGGGCGGAGCTACCTTGTGATTGACAAATCACTACCGTAATGTAGTCCGGTTGGGTGTTTTTGGTTTTAGAAATGTAACCTTCCTTACAGTGTGTTTTCAGTTCATGAAAATGAATTCTTACATGTTCTTACAACAGCTCCACCCCTTTGGGTCATTTTTGTTTCCTCAACAAAAACAACATGGCAAAGGCAAAAAACCAAGATGACCAAAATATAATCTCAAGGCTTCAAACAACAAAACAATTGGTGATGTCACAGTAACTAGGTCTGCTTTCTGAAATGAGTCTATCGATGTTATCCTGCTTCGTCAGCACGAGAGACTAGTCCATTGCAGATATTACACATATTGGTAAGTTCAGCATTAAGGTTAAGTAGGTATTATTAAGGCTTCAATACCCCAAACCCATGGGATTTGTAGAAACAATGAAAATTGAAAAATGATGAATGGTGCAGAACCGAGTCACCTTTCTCTGACTGAAGACATATTTCACACCAGCAAGAAGAGCTTAAATAGAGACAGTCAATATCTTGAGAGAAACAGGTCTAACATACATTGTGGTCATGGAGGCCTCAAACTTGCGGCAAATCATACCTGCAATAAAATCTACATTCATTGTTTCTGTATCGTTGAGTATGATCATGTTTTTTTTTTGCCTTGGTGTAAGGTATTGACACAAAAACATTGGCGGTGCTGAAATGTTTTGTGGTATCACTGCATTTGGTCAAATTCGTTAATAGCTGGGAGGGGGAGCAGACTTCTGACATTTCCCTACACTCGAGCAGCCGGCAACGCAGGCGTTGTGATATCAGAGTGACTTGTTAGACCACACCGCACTGCACTGCACTGCACTGCACTGCACTGCACTGCACTGCACTGCACTGCACTGCACTGCACTGCACTGCACTGCACCGCACTGCACTGTACTGCATGCACTGTACTGCACTGTACTGCACTGTACTGCACTGCACTGTACTGCATGCACTGTACTGCACTGTACTGCACCGCACTGTACTGCACCGCACTGCACTGCACTGCATGCACTGTACTGCACTGTACTGCACTGTACTGCACTGTACTGCATGCACTGTACTGCATGCACTGTACAGGGCGGTGGTGGCGAAGTCCATAGGGGCTTGGCCTGGGAACTGGAAGGTCACCAGTTCAAGTCCCCGAAAGACCAAGTGCCACCGTGGTGTCCCTGAGCAAGACACTGGTTACCTACACTGCTCCCCGGGCGCCGTACATAATGGCAGCCCACTGCTCCTAACACTAGGATGGGTCAAATGCAGAGACCGCATTTCGTTGTCCTAGTACTTGTACTCTGTGCAATGACAATAAAAGTTGAATCTTGAATCTGAATCTACTGCACCGCACCGCACCGCACCGCACTGCATGCACTGTAGTGTGTATTTGTGCTTTGGTGTTGTTGCACCTCCTGCTGAGTAGAGTCCCCTCAAGTATAACGTGTGAAAATGTTTATCTTTCTGTAATAAAGGTTATTTGAAATCTCTTTGAATATACAAACAACGCACTATCTCATTTAATATATTTTGAAAATAAACCTGAACATTGGATAATGCAAGGCTCAAAATGGCTGGTTTTATTGTGTCGTGTTTCACATTTATTTGATGTCCTCTCTGTGTTGTCTGAATGTATTTATGCTACTTTTTATATATTTATTGATATACAGCACTTTGGTCATCTGTGTTTTAAATGTGCTATATAAATACAGTTGGATAGGATTGGATTGCATGAAGGGGCCTTACTACACTTTTGGGGTGTTTTCCCTTTCCTGTAGTGTGTTCTATAGGTTTGTGTGCATGTAAATGGTCAGTAAAGGCTAACATCCCTGTGTTTCCTCCAGAGGGAGACACATCCCCCCTCCCGCCTGAAACACTGCCATTGGACTCCTTTGTTAACTTCCGTTCTAAAGTGACATCACTATGTAACACTTGCGCTTCTTTCGACTAGTGATCCGACACATTGCAGGTGATATTGTAGGGGGAGACACATTTCCAACACATTTCCAAGTGGTTGACCAATCACAACAGAGCCGGCCAGCTAACCAATCAGAACAGACTGGGCTCTGGTTTCAGACAGAGGGTGAAAAGAGGAGCTGCAGCACAGGCAGTATGAGAAAAATAAAGAGCTTTGTGAACATTAAAGCATGGAGACATCTCCCACGAGAGAGACACAAAATGCAAATATGAACCTGAGAATGAGCAGAATATGTCCTCAATTAGTTTTCAAATGTTTTCGCAGAGGGAATGTGTTAAAAGCTCCATCAGTCGCAGTCTAAAGTTGAAATTAGACTGCTGAAGATCAAGGTCATAGGTTTTATGGAATCAATATCATCCACAGAAAGACCTCACAAGAATAATAATGTCAGTGTAGGAGTTTGTGTGTTTATGCGACTGTATTTGTGTTTGTGTTCTCACACTGGTGTTTAAAAGAGAAAGCTCACGCCCCAGTGTGTTGAATAATGGAACATGATTCTATATTTGTGCCCATCAGTAACAAGCTCAGCAGGAAGTCCTGTCCAACTTGAAGAAGATTTAACCATTCAGAACAAACTTAATTAATCTAAAAAAGTAAAACAAATAAAAATTGAGGCACTGCATCGCGCCTGAATATTTATCCATGGCTGAAGGATCCCTGTGGTGCGCTTCATCGATTTGTTTGCTGTTGTAATGCAAGCAATGGATGATTGAATTGTGCTGAACCAGCGTTTCTTTAAGCTTTCTATTAGGCGGATCTTTTGACATGGAGGATTGGAGGATGGGGGATTGGATCATTACCCATCTTAACCACAAACGGCCGTAAACAGGGCAGGGATGAGTCATTTACAGGCGCAATCTCATCACACATAAATCCTTATTTTTATTGACAGAGGATAAACTATTTATTGTTTATCCTCTAGAAATTCACTTCAGGTCAGACGGTAAAACCGTAAACCTTAAAACCCTTAAAAGCTTAAGGGACACAAGGAGGTTAAAGATATGATAATACAATATAAAATGCAATAAAATAAATATGATCAAGACAAAATGATTAGATACAATGAAATATAAATACAAATAAAAACAACTAAACGAGGTAGGCTATAATAAAAACGTAATAGTAATAAAAAAGGGAAAAGATTAAAAGACCATCTTAAAACTGTTAATAAATGATATAAGCAGAAATGTTAAAATAAAGGAAGACATAAGACAAAATGAAAAGATACAACAAACTAAAAAAGCTATAAAATGCAAAACTTAAATTGGGTGTTCCACAGTTTGGCAGCGCAGTGAATAAAAGCTACCACCTTTCACTTATTTTGTATGCTAACTTCTCTCCCTCCTATCTTCTGCCCCTGGACAGAAACCTGAGCAACAACAAGATCTCCCTGCTGAGGAACGGCTCCTTCTATGGCTTGGCTGTTCTTGAAAAACTGTGAGTTTTTAAATCAAGCTCTCTTTACTAATTGCAGTAGCAGGTCGTTGTCTGGGTTCACCCCGCACCCTTCGGCCCTCATATTTAAACTCAATTTCCACAATGTCTTAAATGTCTTGCGGTGCAAGACTACCAGACTTTGCAATAGCTTTTTCCCACAGACCATCAGACTACTCAACTCATCCAGGAAAATTCCATGAACATGACAACCCTGGCACCCACGAAGACCAACTGAATGTTAATTTTAATTTAAAACTGTACTGTACTTTGCTCTTCACATGCACAACATCATCCATAATTACAGACATACTTATCTCAATGGTGCTATTCTGCACTTTACCATATTGCACTTGTTATTATTACACCTCAGTAACTTAATATTCTATTCTGCCTGTCTGTATATGCTGTGTTTAAATCTGTGTGTACTACCATGTTATATGTTGTGTGTCAACTTTTACTTGCACATTTGGAGTATGGGGAAACGTAATTTCAATCATCTGTGTAATTACTTGTACTAATTGCATGGTCTGATCGACAATAAAGTGCATTCATTCATTAAAAGGGATAATATATAGCATCTTATAAAGGCCTAATGCAGTGCACTATGACAGATGCCTGGCTGAGTCCATGTCGATGAGTTGCTGTATGCTTGCACACTGGAAAACTGAAATGTTGACTTTAATTAAATGTATAAAATATGTCACAGAGCTCACATAGCTGTATACGGTTAGTTCAATACTATTAAATTCTAAGAAAGCGTATTAGGTTCAACTTAATATTATTGCTTACAGCTCAATACAGATATGTGATATTTGTAGACATAATACATTTAATTAAAGTCAATGTTTCAGTTTTTTCAATGCAGCCTCAGAATGAGCTCTATGATGGTTGTCTTTTCCCCGCTTCCCCCTGAAGTCAACTATTGATTGCCTTCACCTCCGTCCTGCGCGGTGATTACTGCTCTCCTATCGTATGGTGACACTGACATCGGCTGATGAGGAGGAAATCACAGACGGGCTGAAATCACAGCGAGGGCGGCTTAATAACTCCCCACCTCTCCGTCAATCCACCCTCAGATCTATGCATGCACCGCCTCTACATCAGCGGCTGTTTTGCATATCATTACCGTCAGTGGATCTCCATCTCCCTGACTCTTTGACGGTTGGATTCAGATTGTAATGTCAGTGGTGTCATTCTCCCAGTCCTTTTCTGGGTTACTGTGTCACCTATCGACCTGCAGTGTGATGTCACCTGTCTCCCCGGGCCTTATTAGCAGGATTGGGGAGTAACGGATTACATGTAATGGGATTTCATAATCAGGATTCTTTGAGGCTATTTTCGTTCTTTATTTCAAAATATGTATTAATTCTGGCCACCGATTAAACATTGTTATCGTGAGTAATCGCCAGATTCTCTGCGAATATTCCCATTGTTATGCGCAAAGTTCAATAATGAATTCAAAAGTAGTGTATTGTGCACTTCTGCAAAAACTTTAAACAAATAAGATGCTTTTAAACAGCAGCATTCCCTTTACACAGTAGCAGTTACAATACTTCTTGTAAATCTCAACTTAAACATGAATTAATTCATGTAATCAAATCAAATATAAAATCAAAACTTTCTGCCACTGCAAGGGCATTAACATTTGATCTAGTTTGTTATAGAATATATATATATATTTCTTTTAGCACAGGGGGTGGACACCTGATTTATTACCAAATTACTATTTGCTTTTATTCTTGTGGAAAACTAAAACAGGACTTGTAAACTACACTGAAAATACTGAAACATTGACTCTAAGGTTAGTTGGAAGCAACTTTATAAAGTTGAACCTAATATTTTTCATTTAAACTTAATATTACATAACTTATACAGTTATGTGTAATCTGTTGACATAATACATTTAATTAAAGTCAAAGTTTCAGATTTTACAGTGTATAGTGTTCTGTCATTTATGTGGAGACATTTTTGGTAATAACTATCTTGGTTTCTTATTTTCAAAGGTAACAATATTCTGTTGTCTTACATAACACTCTATTGTATTCATTTGCATTGCATTAGATAGCAGAAATTAATCAGGTTACATTACTTTTTTTAATATTGTGATGCTTAGATTAGGTAAGTGATTACATTTCTGAGCAGGTAATTAGTAATTGTAACGGATTACACTAAAGTAAACCTCCCAGCCCTGACTGTCAGTGGCCTCATTCTTCAGTCGTTTTTGGGTAACTGTGTCGCCGGTCGACCAGGGTGATACCACCTGTCTCCCCGGGCCTTATTAGTGCCATTAAACCGCTCTACCATTGTCACCCCCCACCTCAGTGTTGGAGGGATGATTGTGAGGCTTTTGAGGACACTCAGTCAAAGGTTTGTCAAGGCTGACCTCTTTCAGCAGCATGTTGCGTGCCGATCCCTTCCTTCACCTCGCTGTCTGGGTACAGCCTGTCCATCCGTCCAGCCACATGCAGCATTTGGTGTGTGTGTGTGTGTGTGTGTGTGTGTGTGTGTGTGTGTGTGTGTGTGTGTGTGTGTGTGTGTGTGTGTGTGTGTGTGTGTGTGTGTGTGTGTGTGTGTGTGTGTGTGTGTGTGTGTGTGTGTGTGTGTGGTGTGTGTGGCTAGCAGTTGATGCCAAGGCAGGTAGCCTCAGTGAGTTGAAAGTGGCGGCCAGCTGTTCTGTCGTATTGCCCGGCTGTCTGACCGCCTGCAAACCAGCCTGGCTGGCTGAATGACCGGATCTGAGGGTTGTGGTAAATTGTCAACTGATTGACAAGCTTAATTACCCGTGTGTGTGTGTGTGTGTGTGTGTGTGTGTCTGTTTGCACCACTCATGCTGCAGCTGTGGGCCGTCTGAAAACAAAGGCATCCCAGTTTTTTCTTTTGCATGACAATAAAATAAGGGTATGTTCATTAAAGTTTTCCTAAATTCCACAACATATTTTCTTAATCGTTACTTGTGGTACCTAGCCATACGGATCATTTTGGTGTAATTTGTCCTGGCTTCGGGACATTCTTCAATATCCACCCAAAAACAACTGAGAGAGAGGATTTTTTAACCCATTCCCACTTATGACAGAAGTAAAGGAGAGTCAGGTGATGAGGACTGGGTCAAATGATGGGACAAACAAAAACAAGACTTAAACTCATAAGCCTTTGAAAGGTGTTGTTAACTTATTTGACCTATTAAAGTAACTAGCGTAATGTTCTTAACACACTTTAAATGTGTCATGAACAAAGAAAAACGTTCAACTAAGAGAACGCTGTTGTGTGAAATCAAAAAGCAAGTTAACCCAATGAGGTTAATTTAGGTCGCTTATGAAAACACCCTTAAGTAGCTACAATTACCTAGAAAAACACACTCATTTCCAGGCAAACCATGATCTTTTGTCTATTATATAACAAAGTAGTTTTGTGTGAAACACAATGTCAAACTATTCTAGTTATTTCATCATCACTCATGATGTGATGAGGCCCAAACCTAGACGCCAAACTCAAACTATATGCTGCTTCTAATAAACCAATTTGTGTATCAGAACGTATCATAACTCCATGCTACCTATCATCCCCGGCATTGTACTCGAGCACATCGTCTACTTTTTAAATCCCCTAGTGGCAACATTTGTAATAATGTTTGTTTCCTAAGTGTCCTCTTAATGGATGGTGCCTGTATGTTGCATGATAGCCGGGATCCCCCTATATGGCCACAAGCCCAGTACCATCAGCCAGACTGGGCTCCATGGGAGCAAAGCAGGAACAAAGCCCATCTGTGTTCTCCGGTCAGGACACTGATTTGGTGTTTACCGCTTCATCATGAGTTCCCACCGCAGTGTGAAGACTGTGAGAAACGGATGAGGCTGGCATATTTTCATACTGATTACACTGCATCACATTTGACACTGTGCTAGGATGATGTTGTTATGAACTGGAGCTGCAGTCTGTTACTTCCTGGAATTGCACACTTTTCACACATAGAATAAAATAAAGAAGGAGATTGATTTTAGTGATAAACAACACAATAATAACTTGAAACAACAAAGCTCAGAATGATATATTGATATAAGGATACAATGTTTTTAGATGTCAAACTTGAAATAGCCAGACTTCCATAAGTTACAAGCATATTGTTTTGTCCTTACAGTATTGGTTATTTGCTCAGGACATTGTCTTCAGTGGTTGAAGATATACTCATATTTCTTATGAATGTAAAAGTAGCAATAACAAATTGTAAAAGTCCTACATTCTAAATGTAAAAGTACAGAAGGCCCATTTCAGAATCATATCTGAAGTGAATGAATAATGATCTTCTAGTAGTCTTCTAGAAGTACTCAAATCCTTCACTTAAGTTAAAGGAGTACTACATTAATGTCAATATAGTCAATTAAAAGTAAAAATCCTACATATTTAAGTAAAAGTACAGAGGTATTATCAGCAAAACGTTGTTAAAGTATCATTTAAATTCAGCAGAAAATGGCCTCTATATGTGATATAGTACAATATAGTGTATATGACATTATTAGAGTGTTGCATCAAGCCGCATTTTACTGTTATAGACAGACAACGTTTTGATACACACATTATCAATGTTAAGAACCATTGGTAATATAGTGTAGAATCTTACTGTTCTGGAACTTTTTTTAGGGATACTTTATGTTGAAAGTTCATCACATAAATGCAAACTCTTCATTTGAAATGTAACTAATGCTTTTTAAAAAATGTAGAAAAGAAATGGTATTAGATCCCTTTTAATTGTATTGGAGTAAATGTTTTAAGTAGCATTAAATAGAAATACTCAAGTAAAGTACAGGTACTTCAGTGTGTACATACAGTAAGTACAGTACTTTGTTACTTTCCACCACTGTCAACATATTGAGGGCAGCAGGTGTATTTTTTTTCTATTTGACCAAACATTATGTATGTGCCCATAGGACTGAATGGCCCTTGACTCTGGGCAGAGACAGCATCAGAATTCAGAATGGCGTCTGCAATCACTCATTCTGAAGAGAAAACTTTAGAGGTGTGCAGCGGCGTCCATTTGTGCAACTGCTGTTCTATTTATTCAGGCGATGTTTGTTCACACTTCCTTGCAAATGCGTCTCCTTGGGGGGTGATTGATGAGAGTGGGGTTAACCGCTGAAGGATGCGTCCTCTAGCTTGTTGAGCATACGAATGTGTGACAGACTCTGAAAGCTAAGTGCAAGGTAGGAAAAAAATCTCAATGATCACGTGATCATAAATCAAATTGATCCTGAGGTTATAGTTAGCGGGTCAAAGGTTAGAGGTGATTAACAGGGACAGCAGAAAGAATATTAATATTGATCCAGGAACCAATAATATGTGATTAAAGCAGAATATCACTCGATATGCAATCTTGAATACACATTCACTTTGTGTATAACACATCGTTCCATGATGTCCGTGTAAAAAATCATTTGTTCTTAGAGCATTCAGATTAAGAACAAAATGTGTTTGATGTAAACTGGGATCTTTTTCTTATTTTGTTCTCATACTCAAGTTATAGACTGTTCCATTTTACATCCTGTACTACGGTGTCCGACAAGTGCAAAGCGCTTTAACAGCCCTAAAAAATGTTTCATTAGGAGAAACATCAGCAGCATCAGAAACGATGCAACTATAGAAACACAAATATGCCAAAGCACACAAATAAAATGCTGCAACGAAAACCAGGGGACACTAATTGGTGATGCTCACAGCTGGGACCGGAGCACTTGTTGATGTTCAAGTTGGCCAACAATCACTGTCACTGTTGGTGGAAAGATAAAAACATCATTTATGTATTTTAATATCGGAACAGCATTTTCTCAAAGTTGGCACATTTTTTTCTTAATGTTGTGCATATGTTGTCATGTTAGTGAAGATGCTTCCTCGTTTGCATGTGTTTTGGCACATTTCTGTTTTGCATCATTTTTGAAGCTGCTGCGCGTTCATAGGAAATGTATTGGGTTGCTGTAGCATGATCATCAGTTTAGAACCCCAACAACAGATTTCTGGCTAATTTTGAAGCTAATTTCACAACGAAACAATGGTATATGTAAATGGACTGTACTTATATAGCTCTTAATCAGGTCTTCTTGACCCCTCAAAACACTTCACATACTACGAGTCATTCGTCCATTCACACCTCATTCATGCAGAGCATAAACCTTGCTCTAGGGAAGCTAACATTCATACACTCTTACAATCCGTTGGCCATCAGGAGCAACTCAGGGTTCAGTATCTTGCCCAATATCTCTTCAATATGTTGACTGCAAAGGATGAAATCGAACCCACAGCCTTTTGTTGAAAGACGACCACACTCCCTCGCAGCCACAGTCGCCCTAGACTATAATAATGATAATAGTAACACATAATGTTGTTCTGCTTCAGTGTGTGCAAAGTCATCTTTATTTGTGAACTATTGAGACATCCCTTCACTGCATGACAGCCTGTCTGTTTATATAAGAGGCCATGAAGTCAGATGGATCAAAGCATAGTCTTGAAATAGGAATGCTTTTATTGTTATTCTACAGGAGACCGTTGCTCACAATTGAGGCGAAACATGTGGTCACCATGGGCGTGTCCGGTTTACTGACCATGTTTGGAGAGACAAAAAGGACATATTCCTTGTCCCTCCTCTTTTTTCTGAACAGATTGTGAGCTTAAATAACAACAGTGGCAGATGGATTCTGAAAACCTGATAATTAAAGATTTACACTTTTTTCATTTCCATCTTGGGACTGTCTCTTGTTTTGTTATTCAAAAAATAGCAAGTGAGCATCAAAAGTATCTTGTGAAAGAATTGGCTTCACACTCTCCTTGAACTTTTGCTTTGTTCTAATAGAAATATCCCGCACTGATGAGAACAGAAGTTCCAAAATAGGACGCAGTTGCTGAGCTGTTAACCGACACAGTGTCTCTTTCACAGGTCAGGGTTTCTGCAGCTTTTTTTCTCCATCTGCGGTAAAATGCTTCTGTTGGTTTCATGTGTTTTGCTTTGAGGCGTCCTTAAGGAAGCTTTCTCTCTCTTTCTTTAATCTTTAAAATCACGGCTCATCCACCCACAGGGAATACATTGCTGTCCGACTCATCTCTAAGAACTTGTGTGATTATATTCTGTCACTATATGCCTTACATTGATTTGTGCTGAGTGTTTTAAACACGCTATTTGATTGCACTCTGTGTCTTGCCAGGAAGGTTATATAATTAATCTTTGCCTCAGGCCTTTATGGCTTACTGTATGTAACATTTCCATAATGCAAACACACACTGAGGGACTCCACTGATGCTCTGGCAGCAGCAGTTACAAGTCTGTCACAATGCCTACACACACAGCCTGTGTAATTGGACTCAACTGTCTGAGTGTCCACCCCCCCCCCCCCCTTCAGTGAGCTTTCAACACATATTAATTTGAAATGGTTTTCTGACTCAGTGGGTGTTTGCTGTAATTCAGAGCGTGTGGCCAGGCATCTGCAAACTGACCCATTAATATTAAACATGTGGATAAATGGTTTTAATAAACAGATTCCACATTAGCATCAGAGTTTGTGTCATTGTGCAGGGTGGCCCATTTCCCAACTACACACTCCCAGTCACAGCTGAATGAGGCTCCTTCTTTAAGGTGGAGGTTGTAAAAACAGCAGCAATCTTCTGGAAGAACTCCCATTTCTTCAGCAGAAACAGGAAGTGTTGTAACTTCTGGCAACCATGTTTTTGAATTAGCATCTCTCAAACTGCAGAAAAAAAAACCGTAAAAGTGAAAAATAATAAAATGAAATAATAATAATACAACTCTAAAACGCTTTAGAAAAAATATCAACAGCAAAAGATGGCTTTGATACATGGTATTTATGATGCTTAGTTAAAAATACAATGTAACTTCTGTAAGACAATATTAAATGTATACTAATCTTATTTAGCGCAGGTTACAAGTTCATTTTTGCACGGAACAATTTGCACACTCTGTTTAATGATACAAACAAACAGCATTGCACATGTCAGCTACGATAGATGGTTTATCCGGACCGATACAGACTTTCAAACCAGTGAATCAGGGGAGGGTGTAGGAGTCAGCCAAAGTTGGGACTATTCATCATCACATAATCATGTATGTTTGTGCCAAAATCTTAGTAAGGACTGCGATAGTTCTCTCGAAAGTAGTGTACCAGGAAAAGTGAACCAACATCAGTTTGATGTATGATTCACTCTCCGGAAAAGGATTCTGAATACTCAAGGTCAAGGTCCGGCAGTGGCTCAGTCAGTAGGGGCTTGGATTGGGAATTGCAGGGTCGCGGTTCAAGTCCCCGAACAGACCTAAAATATGGAGTGTGGACTGGTACTTGGAGGGGTCCCAGTTCACCTCCTTGGCCCTTCCGTGGTATCCTTGAGCAAGCAACCAGACAGCCCCAACGGGGATTGACCATCAATAAATCGTCAAAACAATTGAAGAATTCAGTCAAATGTATAAATGACCAAGGGTATTAACCCAACTGTCCACTTTCTAGTCCAAAATATGATACAAACTGAATGCGTTTGATGCTCTGACGTGATTTATACCCCTCTGCATGTGACATTCTTCTTCTTTACTGGAAGCAAGGTGCCTTTACATGTACACACAGCCTGCTGTAGACACGGACATGCCATTAAGGAATATGATACAAGTTATACTAATGAATCTATGTCATCGTCTCATTTCATTAAGTGCACGTACAGCGGAGTACATCGCCCAGTGTCACTTTCCATTTAGATGAGTGCCACAGTGGCTGCAGCCAGCTACACTTTTATTTGCTTATGTATCTCATGTAGAATTTGACCTTTTGAGAATCTGAGTTTGATAATTACATCAACATTGAGAATCAGGATAATGAGACTCTGCATGATTAAATACTGTTTGCTATCAACAAGGGTTTTGTGGTCCAGTCTTTTTTCTCACAGATAGTAAGTGTGTGTGTACGCTCCATATCACGATTCAGGGAGGAATCCGCCCATTAGAGTCACATATTGAGCATGCTGATATCCTCTGGGTCACATGGCATGGGAGAAATGGAGCACATATACAGTGCTGTTTAAATTAATTGGGACCCTCTTCGGAAGATTTTCCAACATTAACCATAAACGTTTTGCTCCTGCTCTTCAAACATGCAGGGCCGCGGGGAGTAGGAAACGGTTATTGTTTAAACACTCATCTCATTTGAGCTTCCCCAGCTGTTTCTACAGTGGGAATGTGGGGCAAGTATCTCCATTGGTAGCTATCACCCGTTTGTTTGTGTAGTATCCATATATTCAAACGGCAGCAGGGGGTTTTATTTACCTCGAATAAAGAGAGAAACAAGTCTTTATACGAGAAAAAAACTTTTACTGATGGCAGCACTTACTCTTTATTTCCCCTGTTCTATATTTAATATACTGTATTTAAGACATTCACTCTTTTTCGTGCTCCGCTTTGCTGTGTTAATGTGTTGTCACAGCAAATCACTGCTCGCTAGATCTGTGTTATATTTAGCGCCTCAGGTGGCAGAATCTCCTCTCCTCCCTTATAGTATTTGAAGTGTGTACACACAATGTGAGGACTTAACAGCAGCATGTTGAAGTATAACAAGACAATCAGACAGGTTTTGTTCAGGGAAGAACAGTAGAAAAAGCACAGGTCTAAAAAATACATGTTAAGATTGCTGAATACAATTTAGGTGCTTTGAATTCGGGTTGCGGTCCAAAAAATCTGGTAAATATCTTCCTAATTACCACTTAACTTCTGTGAGAAACTTCATGGGGTTAAGGGAAGATGATAGGAGATTTCATCTGGATTTAGGAAAAGAGATTGCATGCTCAGAGAATCTGACTGCACTTTCACTGGATACTGTATTTATGATGTCGTTCCGTACAGTGGACTACAGTAATCACATCTACATACTTTGCCATGTGCGTTCTTACAGTGTTGTTTTATGCAGTCTATATGAACGTGAATACAAGTGAAAAGTATGCTGTATGTTTCATTACCAAGGTTAGATTTGAAACATTATGGTTGCTCACACTCACCCTCACCCTGCAGTCAACATATATTATTCAACATGAATCCCACTTAGTATGATTGTCAAGCCTACACATCTATCTCTGTATATCCCCATTTAAACATGTTTAGAAAGGTTTAAAAACGTTTAAGAAACCCAACACTCCTTTCTGTTCATTTAGAGAATCCAAACAGCTCCTATGGCTGATACTCACTCAGTTAGGAACCTTGCTGAGCAATATTGACAAATCGACTGCAAGCCAGGTTTGTGGTATTATGAATGTTGGCTCACTCTCAATGAAACTCATGTTGGGGTTAAGTATCTTGTCCAATGATGCATCAACACGTCGACTGACTGCAGGGGCTGGGAATTGAAGCACCAACCTTTTGAGTGATAGACAACCACACTGGAAGCCTATATTACTGACCGTTAATCCCAGAAAAGGTTGCAGACTTCTTAAATGTTTCCTCACATTGTTGAAATTTGTTGGCGCCCATTCTGTTGTATTATGTGGCAAACCTAGCCTGGCTGGGACCTCGCCATTTATATTACACTACCATCATTTCCAATGCTCAGGTCTGGTGGCTATAAAAGGTTGTTGTGTTGCCTACAAACTTTAACGTTTGTTTTATGTGGCTTTAAAAATTACCTCATGTACAAAGCCAGGATGCATGATTATCTCTCAGTGAAAATGATGAGAGCAATATACTGTATGAGAGCAGAACAATCCCAAGACTCCTTATTCATAGAAGTAACATTGCAAGAAAAAACTGCAATTTTAGATCTTAGGTTTGAGTATATTGAATGTTGAAGGGTTAAAGATGGGGTCATTTTTAAACAATTTGTGTTTTAAAATGTGTCCCAGTTGATTTCTTTATGCAAGTTTTAGGATTTGACTTTACAGCAGTCCATTACCTGTATGTAGCATCACTGAGATATTTGACACATAATAATATAAGGCATTATGTCAATAAGGTGGGAGGCTCTGAACACTCAGCAAATTCAGTCAGGGCAGATCAGTGAAATGAAAGACAGTTCAGGACAAAAAGAGCTGCTGCTGGCAGAGCGGATGACCTTTTGACCTCTGCCTTTTGCCCGCTGTCTTGTAGCATATTGTACATGATCAAAGGCACTTTCTGGGGAGTGGAGATGAGAGCCAGCCACACCGAGGCCGAACTGACTGGACCAGGAGGTTAGTCTGTCAGGAAGGCATCTTAGTGCTCTCCCTAAAGTCCAGCTACAGCTTGTGTGTGAACTCCTGGAGGATGTCTACAGGAAGTCTCATTAGTAATTCTACATTTTGGGCCTCTTTATCTGACTTAAGTTTCAAAAATGGACAAATCCAAGATCTTTTTCTAAACTTGTGGCATTCTATCTTAGAATTCCCATCTTTTCCTTTGTTAACATTTTCTAACCTATAACTCTTAAAACCTACACAGCGTTATGCATCGTTAAAAAAAATCTGTAGGCTACTCAAGAGGAACAAGCCATGATATCAACGACTCCGACTTGTGACTAGTTAGCTAGCTTGGTATTATTGAAAATATATGATGGACATTTAATTTAAGAACCCTGGCAGATCTAGTGTCTCCTTGAAGGCCTCTCTAGAGTCAGACATGGTGGTCAATTGAATTCAGAATTAATCGTCTTGACTGTTGTTAGACATCCATAAATTCATGATCCAGGAAAGCATCATTGCATGGTTTTAGTTGCCTTTCAATCCTTATTGGGGTTGGATGTTGCCCATCTTAATTGTCATTGCTTCTATACTTAGGAAGTCCTTAAGTTCTGTAGTAGCTAATTGAATATCGTATAATAAGATCTTTCCTAAATGCAATTAAGAAAATGTTTTGTGTACCACGTATACTAAATGACATTTAGTAAATGTCATTGAAAACTGAATACACAAAATGGGTGTCAGTGATGCATCTGCACTTTCTTTTTTGGCTTAAAGAGCACTGGACTGAACCAGGCACATGCAGAGGATGTTGAAGGGGCATGGGCCTAAATTCATTTTAGGGAAAGCTAGAGATTGTTGTTACAAATGTAATACATATATGTGTAGAATGACTACTGCTGTCACACTGTTAAAAAGATATAAACATGTACGTCTATAAAACAAACCAATGACTTAAGGTTGGTTAACACACTGCTACAAGACAGTTATTACATGATCGATCCATTACTTAAAACCAGGTCACAAAGGGTAAATCAAACAGCAATGCTTTAACCAATCAGAATGAAGTTCCCGCACCATCGTTGGTGGGTTAGACTGCACATGCTAGTCAGACTCTGGATTTAAAAAAAGACTAATTTAAAAAAGGGCCATTCTCTATAGGAGGGCAAAGGGGCAGGTGCTAAAGCCCCCTGTGTGGTCTATCTGAGAACACCCCGGTTGGAAGCTCTTGGAGAGACCTAATGTTTATACCAAAGTATGCTTTAACCGTGGGCTGAACAATTTAACAACAGATACAGATCATTAACCCCAGATTGGAGTAATTTTTCTGCCGCTAATGATGTCTTGTCTTCTGTATGTGTAACTAATGCTTTACATCAGATCAGTTACTGTAACACAACCACAGATTCGATACACTACATTGAGTATTAGTGTTCTCGGCAACCTTGTTAAAGAAATCACTGTTTGGCTCCAGTAAATATTTCACTGTGTAATGAATTTAGAAGTGGGAGTTATTTAGTTTCTGTTAAATGAGGGATGTGGGAGCATTTTGCTACCAAACAGCCCCATGTGTCAAATGAGAGTTTTTGGATTTCTTTTATTTTCACTTTGGAACCATTTCTGTGGCTTTGATAGTCCTTTTGGTCTAGTCGTGTTTCTTTTGGCTGGCCCTGGAGTTGCCTGTGTGGCTGTACTGTTTTGGACTAGCTGATTGGAGCTTCGTTTTTGCTCACATTTGGAACAAGGCCCTAGCTTCTACTCATTCTCATCACATTAGACAAGCAGTACAGATTCTAAGGAAACCAGGGACACAATTTCAGGAAGTTTTCTTTGGCCTGCACAGAAAACCAGACTTTTGTAGATCCATTTTTAGTAAGTCAGAGGTTTTGGGGTCAGCTGTGGGGCTGGACGAGGAGTGCCTGGCTGAAACCGCAACATGTGTGTTTTTTCCTCTGAATTGGATGTGGTCTTTTTCGTAGGCATGCAGGAAATACTCTCCAGCTAGCAGGTGCAATTTAATTCACTATTGAATGGCTTCATTGTTTCCCAACAATAATAATGTATAAGAAAGGTCAACATTTAAATATAAATGTATTAAGAAATAGCCCCATTACTTAAGTTGTCACATGGAATAGTATGGTCCACAAGACCTTGCTTTCATTCCCTACTGCTAACAAACCATTAGCTCGCTAAACTGAGCTCTTGTTTGAAATGTAGTGAAACAGCAAGGAGTCAGGATGTGATGGAAGGAAACTGGGTTTTATTAACCAAAGCATATACAAAAAATATTTTAGAAGAGAATCATACTAACTATGCCTATACAAAAGGTAAACACAACTTAACTACAATGAATTGAACAGCAGGTGTTACTTGAACAAACTGACCACTTTCCATCTTCTTCTTCTAAATGGCGGATGGCAATGTTTTCTCTTTAGGCTTATTACCACCACCTTCTCTGCTGGAGTGTAGCCTACAGACAATTTTGGAGAAATTATGATAAAAATAAAATATAATGTTAATTAATTAAAATCTATAACAACATGTATAAAGTAGGGCTGTCAGTCGATTCAAATATTTAATCGCACATTATTTATCTGTTCTAAATGTTCCTTGAAAAGGATATCTTTCAAGTTTTTGTAGGTGGATAAATATGATTGCTTTATAATTAATCGTATATTATGTTTATAATAAATAAACAATGTTTAAACAATGTGTATTTATTATAAGTTATAATGTTATAATTATTATTCATTATAAATAATGTAATTACATTTATTCAAGACAGTAAACATCATTGTTATTCCAACAATCCGACGAAGCGACGAGGTTATGAATCTTTTTTACAGTGGCGGCTCTCCAAGGCTCCTAAGATGGTCGTTCTGACTCTAGCAGAGCCTCATCCTCCACAGTGTTCACTGACCTACAGTCTGTAGCCACCATTTAGCTATTATGTTGTCCTCTGTTGGATCTCTGTGCATCAGCGCTATGCTTGGTCAGCGAGTGATATTTTAAACTCGGCGTACTCGGAGGAAACTTAATTCACTTTGCAGCACGTACATATTACCTCGGTCTTTTCGAGAAAACCACCCGGCAGGTCTTTATAGCTCAACTTTCCATTGAAACGTGACTTTTCTTTCTCCATTTGTAATGTGTTTCTGCTGTGATCCACAACGTTCCTGATATTTTATTAAACTAGGGAGTGGGCCGAGGGTCACAGAAGGCACACGCCTTAACGCGCGTTAAAAAACCAAAACACTTTAGGGGATAACTCAGACACAAGATACAAAGCAAACTGACAAAAGCCAAAACTCCCCCCCTTGACATGGCAGCAAATGGTTTAGCCCAATTGGTTGCTTCCATGATTTAATTGTCCTCAGCCCTCAGCCACAGCTTTGGTTAAGCCAGGAAGTAACCGCCCCCAACAACCAGGTAACTCAAAAACAAAGAACCAATTATTAGTATAACAAACAAATACAGGACATGTGAAACCATACAATGTTACAATGTGTGCACGTAATCTAAATATTGTAAGGTGAAAAAGCAAATAAACAGTTTAAATCATCTGTGTATTGGTAATTGTTGTGTGGTTGACTTCAGTTGAAATGGACATGTGTAGGTAAAAAACTACTGAAAGTTAGAGATTAGATAGGGATTATATTACCGTGTTGGGCCATTACATAAGCAATTTCAACATCCACATTCCAATTAGTAATAACCATGTTTCCTTTGAAGGCCCAGGTTTACACAGTCAGCAAGCATGTGCTGTTAATGTGCATTAATTGTGCTAATGTGTTTTAATTGTGCTCTTGCATTTATGCCAGTGCTTGTGCTCATGTGTGCTCTATGCTGTTAAACTCTTGTACTATACGTCTTCTTTTGAGTCCTAAAACCCAGAAAATGACTTGGCATTTTACCTCTTCTGGTTCCCTTGTCTTGAAGTCACACACACACTTTTTAAAAACTGTTTGTGTTACACTTAGTGCTGCGTACCTGGACTCACATTCAGGTTCAGGTCCGGACTCAAGTTCAGAGGTTCAGGTTCAGGTCCGGACTTATAAGTCCGGACCTGAACCCATGGCTTGTGTGAGTAACTAAAGTGAACTTATTGCAAGCTAATTATCAATTGAAAATAAACTCATAATCAACTGAAATTCAAACTCGTCCGGTTTATTGTGTTCCCTCATACTGTCCTTCCAACTTGTGTCTACATTTCTCTACAAAGTACAAATGTTAAAAAAAAGTTACAAACACTTTTTGCCACTTAGTCTACAAATGACTTATGACATCAACTACAGTAAACTACTAGTCTACTACAAAGTTCAAACATGTATTTCATTTACCAAACTAAAGTAACCAAACCCAAAGCTCCCCGCACAAGAAAAGATGACGCTGAATAAACGCCCTAGACAGCTAGTCCCGATGCTACTACGAGTATATCTTATCATATAAAGCTAAGAATGCCAATTTTTTTACAAGCCTATTTAAAATTAAAGCCTATTTTCCAAAAAGTATTGTTCAGCTTACCTCGATCGTTGTTATTTTGCTCGCCAAACATCACCGCCAATGTGGCTGAGGCTGCATGTGGAGTACTTTCTATTTTGTGGTTTCGCCTCAAGTGCCTAGCTATGTTCGATGTTACCCCAGCACACTTGATCACTTTCCCGCACAGGTTACACGTCGCAGTATCTAGCGGCAGTTTCGTCACATGATCCACCTTACTGGATTTAAAGCCGCACGCATTGTGTTTACATGACCCGTGACGCCGTAGACTAAACAAAGGAGTTAGCTACACTACCAAATATCCAATATGGCGACCACAGCAGCCCACGCTGTCCACTATGTCTAAGCCAATCACATCGCTACCTTCCCTTGACGTCACACAGATCTAGCGAGCAGTTGTGATATTTTGTGAGACTTGGTGAATTCAGTATTGGCCGCCATATCAGAAGCCGACACGATGTTTTTCGTCTTTACTCAGCGCAAATTTCTCGATCTATGGAAGGTTTTAGATGGTTTAGAATAAAAAGGAAAATATACGCAAGTGCTAGTTTTTCCAGTCCAGTACCGGTTCGGCGTACCGGTACGCAGCACTAGTTACACTCCTGAAATAAAGTCGCTAGTTAACACAAACGTACTAGATTTTAGTTCTATGACCTAAAATATGTCAGTAAATATCCCGTTTTGAATGCCCTAAGCATTTGCGTGTCATAAAAGCAACGGTTGCTAATACAAGACAAAATATAACTACTGAATGTGAACATACCAACATTAGCCACCTTTAGCTTAGCTCTGGTGAGGCCCAGCCATGTGACAGTGATGTAGTTTGTTTAAAGCATTTATGTATTTCTACCAATATTAATTCCGCTTCAAAATGCATAAAGGCTTGTCAATATTTGGAGATTTTCCTGCTGAAAAGTATCATAAATGTGTGCTGGCCACAAAGCTTTTTTTCTGCAATATTCAAAAATCCTCTTTGCAGAGGGAGCCCTTGCGATGCTAACATCCAGGATTGGCCTACACAATATGTCATTACTGCACCACTCTATTCCCATTAACCTGCCAGATAAAAAAATAGCTCCAATGGCTAAATGTTGTGCTTTTACATGATGGACCAAAGTGCTCATGTTGATGAATGTACATTGTCCCTTCTCATATGTATAGTAAATACTAATGTACTCAAAACGAATGCCTTCCACCATTTAATGTCAGATAAATAGACAGACAGATATGTATATGCAGATAAATGGTTATCACTGATTGTTATCGTGGCTATTACACTCTGTCTTTCTCCTCCAGGGACCTGAAGAATAATTTGATAAGTACGGTGGAGCCCGGGGCCTTTCGAGGTCTGCATGCTCTGAGGAGACTGTGAGTATGATGAAAAATTATCCAGGGGAAAAGCAGTGTCTAAAGTAGCCTACTTTACATGGTGAGGAAAGGAATGAAACATATAACAGGCACAAGTGCTGATAAGTTAATTGAAGTCTTTTCTGAGCTTTCTCTTTGCAGTCAAGGCTAAACAAAGGCAAATTACCCTTTCCTAATCAAAGTCGTCCTAATTGCTAGTATAGACACTTTGAACACTGGGGGCCATAGGATTGGGAGTTCTTATGTTTTACTAGGGGGCACATCAGAAGGAGGTGTTAAGGACAGGGAACACTTTGTCTTTCAGTTTCTTCACTGAGATTTCCAGAATTAAAACCAATGATCTTCTGCTGGTTAGTGTGGTAGAGAGAGATTTTGAAACCTTTGCTAAAGGAACATAGGATTTCATGTGATTTGTGCTCATCCTTAAAATAGTTGCTTTAACGGCACAATAGGGTGTGGACTGAGCTTCTGTTAAACCACATTTTAAGTTCAATTTGAAAAAAACTAACAATGTTATTTTTATAATAGCAGTCCAACAGTCTCCCATCCATTGTTAATACTAAAACCAGGTAAGGCAGTAAAAACAGAAAAGTGTGTATTGAAATGAGCAAGTGGGTTTTTTTCTTATGAATGAAATGCAATGAATAACATTTGAATTAAAGTTAAAAACCTTAACTTTCATTTTGTTCTGATTAAAGGCACATGATAAAGATGAAAGATAATTTCTACTGCCTGTAAGAAATAAGTTTTGTATTTTGAACAAAGTTTATGTATGGAGCAACTTATTATAGATTAAAGTTAAATAAAAAAGGAGTATATATCTCCAGATAAAGTCAATGTAAACAACGTTCTCTTACATTTTTTGGTTGATTACTGATAAATTAACTTGGACTTTCAAGCTTACATAACTGGGAATGTCTAAGTTGCCATGTAAACAAACACACACAAAAAAAACCATTCGCCTGTACAAAAAAAGGACAAGGGTTTTTTCACTTTTGTTTTGGTTTCTACGACTCAAGCCATTTACCCGGCCATTTACTCTCATCCTGGGTTTCTACATATAGGCTCCAGAGTGAGTGACATGATTGCAGGATGATAGTTAGTGGGATCTTGGCTGGCAGGGATGCAGGCGGTGAGTTATCCGTGCTGATTCGGGGCGCGTGTTCGCCAAGCTCGGGGAGCAGCAGAGTGCTAATTTAAGTGCTCCCCAACTGGTGATTACTCGAGTGCTCTGCTTATTTTCCCACAGCTGCTCCAGCAAAGCAGCTCTTTAATTACGGAGTGCAAGGGCACGGAGCCATGGACGCGACAGCGCATAGCCACTCGCATACGGAAGCCCACTGCGTCTGCACGTGTTTGTGTGTGTATCTTAGCGGATGTGTGTGTGCCAACAATGGGTATAAGGCATAAAAGGTTACAGAAGGTCAGGACAGGAAGTTGAGTAAATGAATGAACGTGGTTTATTAACAGCTTTCCCAGATGTTCTTTGTTTTTTACAAATGGGCAAGCATGCATGAATGCAGACACACGTTCTAAGTTGCTCCATGGGAACTACATTATCATAAATATTCATTTTTAAAGTTGACATTTTTCTTCTCTTTTTATCTGTTCTGTCCAACACAAAAGGGATCTGTCCAACAACAGGATCGGCTGTGTCTTGCCTGAAATGTTTCTCGACTTGGGCAGCGTTTCAAAATTGTGAGTAATCCTGAAATTAAAATCATGCATTGCACAGCTTCATGCTTAATTTTTCTGTATTTACCGAACGTAGTGTTTGATATGGATTAAGAAGGATTTAAAATGTATAACAAAATACCGTTCTTTGGCTTTAGAGCGTGTGAAGAATGACTGAATGGATTGCTTTGTATTTTCCACCAACAGGAATCTATCAGGGAACATCTTCTCCACACTGACTGTGGGAATCTTCACACACCTTGTGGCTCTCAAAGTGCTGTAAGAACACCACATGTACTTATCATGTGCAATATACTTTAAGTCATCTGAGTTGTGGCTAACAAAAACATAAACCCTTATTATTTACTGGGAAGTGAAGAAGATACAGGCTTTTTGCATTGCAAATATGTTGACTATAGCAGGAAAGGCAGATGTGTAAATATATCTATATATATATCTAAGCTCTTAAACATCATTAGCACATGGGAATTGTTAAACTATTGTAGCAAAGTTTTAAAAGTATTTTAGCTAAATTATAGTATGTAAGATATAACCACAAGAACGCATAGGCGCACATTTTAGATTTTAGAAAAACATATTTTTTACACAACTACAAATCTAGCCACCTTAAAGCAAGCTAACTCACGTGAGAAACAATGTGATGTAGGATCCATGTGGTCATATCTGGAAATGAAAAAATAAATGAAACCATAATGACATAAAATGACTTCTGATTGAAAGAGTTGGAAAAAAGACAATGTTGGTACAATTGATTGGACATTGTACGAATACAACACATTTTTGGAACAAATTATTCTATGATAATTATCATAGCGCTGCTGTCAAATGTAGGTGAATCAGCGAAAGTATGCATCACACTTATGCCCTGTTGCTGGCAATTAAATGAAACCATTTTTACTTTGATGAATTGCACCTGCTTTTCCCCCTGTGATACAGCATATTAAACAGACTACATTATTGAATAAAGTCGCTCACATTAAGCAGCAACACAGATGGTAACTGTTCTTTGGTTCCCATCAGGCACTTCAGCACAGAGACTTTGTTCTGTGACTGTCAGCTGAAGTGGCTGCTTCTCTGGGCTCGAGGCAACTCGCTGAGGATCGGCAACGACACGGTGTGTGTGTTCCCCACTCACCTCCACGGACTGGAGTTTCACAACCTTCGTGAACACCAGCTCAGATGTGGTAAGGTCATAAAACAACTTTTTGTCCGTTATAAATACAACATCTGGGTAATTGCTGCCTTTTGCTTGTCAGTGTTAATGCCCTTAAATGGAAGTATGGGAATTGAGACATGCCACAGCTTTAGGGTTAGCCTTTTGGCTAATACTAATGTCACACGTCTAAAATCATTAGCAAATGTATGTTTCCCTAGGCATGTAGTCCAAAGCAGAAGCATATTACCAAAACTCAAGTTTGACCCAAAAGAATGAGATAGGAAAACCGAACACAAAAATATAATTGTATTTGAACTTTAATCCAGGCAAGACAAAAAAGACAGCACTATTGTACACATTGCAGGACAAACAAGAATCAGACCAAGACGAACAGTAAACCAGGTCTGATAGAAATCGAATCTTAACTAATAAGAGGATACAAAGCTGATCTACAGGAGGTCAGGTGGTTGCATGGCTGATCAAAAAGACGGGAAAACACACAAAGACAGGAAGTACAAACAGACATGACACCGATTGAGGAAAAGTTCAAAACAGGAAATGGATTTTAAACGAAAAAAAAGGTTCACGTCATGCATAGCAGGAACTAAGTTGGAACGGGACACACACTGTTAAACCCATGGATGTATAAGGAGAACTGTATACAGCAGCAGGGGTGGGGCCCCCTTCATTCCTTATGGAATTTGCTCAGTGGTGCATAATTCCAAAATGGCCTGATTCGAGAACAAATATACCCTCTTCAAGGCCTATGCAAGGTGTGCGCTTGTATAGGCACACCTTATATAAGCAAGGGGAAAAAGTCTTTCTGGCCCAGAAACACTTTTTTTCCCCTTGACTTACATTGGGAATGATACATATTTTTTTAAGCCATTGTCTTCACGGGCTGACATGTTGAAGTACGACCTTTCGGTCACTGCAACAATTCAACCTCCAGCACACTTCCTGTGTGCTTGTTTAAACCTCACATTTGTGCATTGGGCCTTTTTTTTAACCAGACCAAGGCACACCTCATTGTGCTGTTTTGTAAGCATCTCGATACACTACATTTTTCAGGTAGAAGGATATTTTGGAAAATATTACTATCACATATTTCAACACATTTGTGACCAACATTTGAGATAAATGGTGCTTCTGTATGAACAGAAAGTCAAAATTATTTCAGCCAAATCCATGAAAAATGGGAAGAAAAATCAAAAGTGTTGTTGAATAGCTGTTATCTTATTTGTTGGAGTAATTGATCCTGACTTAATTTAAGAAATCTCATCATTTTGTCTTTGAGAGTTAATTTTTGCAGAGCCAATTGTTTAATTCACCTTGAATTGAGCTCTGACAGAAATTAATATAGAAGAAAAAGTGTATTTAAAAGATAAAGGGATGACTACTGACTGTCCTGAGACTTCTAATTAGCAAGAAACGGTTTAATTTAACTAATATTGCATTTCAAGTGGTTGGAACAATGAGAACATGTTTAAGTAGATCTATTCTGATAATAGCTTTCCCTCTCCACTGTTATCTCTCCACCTGCTGTGTCTCTAAACTATTTGACAAGCCTAATATAAGGTAATGATTTATTGCCAAATTGCTGTCGAGAAAGCCCAAGGCATAAATGGTCTCATGATACAGTATTTGTGCAGTCTTTGCTCTCTCGTGTACCACCTGTGTTGCATCAGCAGTAACTCTTAGTCTGAGGAAGGAGCTTGAGATACAGAAGTTGCTCGTTCAAATCCTCAGATCAGCTGATGAAATGCTGTGCTGGGGAAATAAAAGAGCCTTGCTATTCTCATAAACATTTCTGTCAAAGCACTATCAATTAAGCATGTAACACTTGAGCTGGTTTTTGATATACTGAAGTTGTTCGTGGCAACTGGTTTGAAGGAATCAGTCGTAGCATGTTAGCAGGTTAGCTCTTGTAGTTAGCCTCATCTCGTCAACGGGTTTTTAATATTTTTGGGGGTTTGACACTATAAACTCTTTGGTATTATAAGCTAAAGAGTTTATGTTTTATTTGATGACATGAAACACCTCAGTATACCATTTGTGAACTCCGAAACTTTTTAAGTGGTTTAACAAAGGCTATTGCTAACAAGTGGCTAAATTAGACTGCTAACCTTTAGCCTTGAGTTGATTGGTGGTGTCATGTAGTAAAACAATTCTGGTGTAGTTTGTCTTCGATCTAAGGTTAGCTTCTGACATCTTGTGATTGAATCCATTCTTCAAAATCATAAAATTGTTATAACTACGTGAACATTTTCTCACAGAACAGTAGCTTATGTGAAATTATTTTGAATGTTTTGTTTTTTCCAGAGCGTTTTTTCTGTGATATACAATTAGATTTTTGTCTAGAGAATCAGTGTAATGCTAACTTTCAGTCTGGCTACCAAAAATAGGTCTTCCCTATGTCACTCATTAAGTGGAAAGTTTTGCTACTTGTGTGTGTACTTTCCTATAATGATAGTAGTACTAAATGGAGGTGCTTCCTAAAATAACAAATACAAATCTTACAATATTTTGGGTTTTTTTTACCAACAGGAAACTGCTGGAAACATCAAAGGGGGAAGATCGCATTTTATGACTATAATATATTTGTGTTTTTCATTTTCAGAATAGAGTTGTATGTCTCACTTAAAGAGGCTGACACAAGTGTAGAAAAAGCAATATTTGTATGCACAGCATTTGCAGAATTGGCCTTTTGAAATAAAGTCTGAAAATATTAAGACACACATTGTTGCAGTGTGCTGTCTGTCAGCAGACAGTGCATCAAGCAGAACAAAATGGCCTCTTTGCTGACTGGCTGCTACAGCGAAAAGAAATCCAAGAGTCTTTACTTTCTTCTTTTTCTGAGAGACTGGTTACAGACAGGCAATCTCCCCCTGCCTCCCTTCCTGTCTCCCCCTTCTGTTGCTCTATCTCTGTGCTCAGTGCAGCGGTCCACAGGGGAATTGTATCTCATGTGTGATAGAATCATCGTCCTCTTCTCCTTACATCTGCTGCATGCGGGGATATTGCTCTGGAAGGAAAAAAAATCATTGGTTGGTTACTGGGGTATGTCCATATGTGTTTGTGTGTATGTGCAAAGTGAGGGGGACATTAAATGACGATGCACTTTATGCCTTAGGGGGCTCAAATTCATTAAAGGCCTATATTCACAGGTACATTATCTCTATAATGACTACTACTTCACAACACTGTTAAAGAGACATTATATTGTATGTATTCAAAAGAAACCCATAACCAAGGGAGAAGGTTTCATTCAACATTGGTGGGTGCCAACATTGTAATCATCATCATTTACAGGTGCGTTAAATATGCTCATGTTCAGGATAATATCAGTATGTAGTCTCTCTACTGTGACATGTCTCCCTGCTTTAATGTTCAAAAAGCTCTTTATGTTTCTCATACTGCCTGTGCTGCAGCACCTCTTTTCACCCTCCGTCAGAAACCAGAGCCCAGTCTGCTCTGATTGGTTAGCTGCACGGCTCTGTTGGGATTGGTCAACAGCTTAGTGATGTCTCGCCCCTTTAGCCTATGACGTACAATGTGTTGCGCTACCTGATAGAAGCCGAGTGTTACATATTGATGTCACTATGTTGGGGAAGTATACAAAGAGTCCAATTGAGGTGTAAATAACCTAAATAACACACTACAGGAAAGGGAAAACCCCAACAAGTGTAAAAGGGCCCCTTTTTATTTTAATGAGTTTATATGCACCATTTTATGGTGGAACATATCTTTATTAATAAAGGAAAAATGCTTAATTTACAAGTTACAAATATTTAAAGATGTTGCAGTAGGCCTTCTGTGTTGCTTTTAAAATGTTTGTGTTGTCCCTGTTTGGGCAATACATATGACTGCATGATGGACTTATTCTTCCTTGTTTGTTTCTTTAGTCTGGGGGGGAAAACCTCCTTAAATGCACAAACAATATTTGATTTGTAAACCAACACATTTGTTCTATCATTCAAAAAAGCAAAACAGAAAAAGGCTGCTTCTCTAGGAAGCCAAAGAGCAGGAGTTCAAGCCCATTTTTAAGTATATTTATGTGCCCGGTATGACTTGGAGAAGTTTGCATTAAATAAGCAAATCGTGACCCAGTCTACAGGATGTACATGTCCTCCACCTTAGAGACAGCAGAACCTTCCTGAGACGTCTGCACCACTGGATCACTCTGGCGTGATTATATGCAATCCTAATTGTATGTGTTTTTCATTTAGGCAAAACAATCCAAAGCAATTACAGGGTAATTCTGCACAGTCCACAGAAAAAGAGTCAAGTGGAATCCAAAGGCAGGACGAGGAGCGCAGCTTTCAGGCCCTGAAGCATCCATTATGGGATTACAATGATAACATTATGGGCTCCCTGCTCTCGCCATGCTTGGATCCATCTGCCTCTGCCACACAAATCCACCTCACAATGCCTTATTCATTGACCTGCAACAAACAATAACCAATTGGATTCAGTGTGCTTCTCCAACAGCCCTTAGCTTCGTAAGGGAATGTCCTACGGCAGTGTCTTCTTGTGTGGATGGGATAATGCTCAACACCTGATGCTAGCTTCTTGTTATCAAGAAAAATGACGGGACATGATGAAAATATCCCTCCTCCACACTCCCAAAGCATTGGAATTATTAATATTCCTCCATGGAGTTCCCCCTCCTTTTGTTTTCATGAAGTTGTGTCAAAGAAGATGCATCTGTTTCTTTCTCCAGCGGCTACAGCGTGATGGGTAGCAGATGTCTGCACCACACATTCCAGCAATGAGCCCTTGTCCCCACGCTGATACGGGTCGGGTTGTGCCTGCAAATGAGGGGGAACATAGCAGCGCGTGCAGCTTCCTGCTAGGATCAGGTACTTCCTGTGTGGAGGTCAGGGCAGACGTATATTTGACTCATCCAGCCACGGCCTTCAGGTTCTTTAACACTGCTGAAATGAGACCGGCAGCACAGACCAGAGCTAACATGGCAGTATACACTGCAGAACAAGGCTCCGCTTTCTAAGGCAGTATATTTATTGCATGATGACACAGCACTGCAATTTCCCTTTATGGGCATCATGTCATAAAATTACATTTCACATGCAGACTCATGTATTTTTGCCTCTGGTGGGCCTCTAATGATATCAAAATATCAAGGACCATAACTTAACATAGTCGCGGACATAAAGCACTTTGAAGTTCAGCTGCTTTAAGATAAGGATAATTACGTGACGTTAGAAACAAACATGGTAGCATCAGGCAGAGGATGAGGCGGTCAGCTTGTTTTCTTTTCAAATCTGTTTTGGATCAAAATCAGGAAGTTACGAAGTAGGTTCATATTTTGGTAATAAACAACCAAGTCTCTTGGGTTTGTTGTCTGACAATTTTTGTGTCGCCATAACTGATAGGCTGTCTTTACAGTCTCTCAAGTTAAACTTTTCGTTGCCATTTTTGTGCAAATTATCCTTTTAGCTTGGATGATTGTTTTCTTTTGGTCTACAACAGCCAGATAGAAAAATCATCAACACTGGGGATGTATTTGGAAACTCAGTAAGACTTTGGGAGTAACAGATAACATCATTTTGTAATCAGGACGCAACAAAAGGAACTGTATTAGGCTACCCTACAGTAACTAAAGAAAGGCAGATACTGTTAAATGTTTAAATTGGGTAAGTAAAACAACTACAAAGAGCATATTGTTGTAAAAGGACACAATTTTATTTCCTGGGGGGAGAGAAACTGCCTGGAGGGTACACAGGGATTTTATCTTTTATTCAGACCGTTTACATGCACAAAAACCTGTATGTAAAAGTTATTTTTGGGGGCTTTTTGCCTTTAATCTGATAGGAGAGTGACAGGAAAGTGGGAGAGAGAGTCGGGGTGGGATCCGGAAAGGACCACGTGTCAGGAATCGAACCCGGGTCGCCTGCCTACGGTGAAGGTGCCCAAGCCAGTTGCGCCATGGCTTGGCTGACAATATTGCGTTTTTGATCAAATTTGGATAATCTGTGTTAACAAACCCAATCGCTTGTGTTGCATTCTCTGAAGGTTGAATTCACATGTTCCAAACTCCCCTTGGGAGCTGGCAGGATAAAGTCCATTTACTGTCTGGTCTGAATCATTTGGACGTTTGCGTTTTCACAAACAGCTCCTCCGGATTTGTAGATATAATTACAGGGTTGCAGTGAATGTTTAAAAATGACTCTACAGGCACACATATCATTACCCCTCTGTCCTTGTCCCTCTCCTTCTCCAACACACAACCAATAATTGCATTTTGCTCTGGCAGCGTCCAACGGGCAGAGGCAGGCGGCCACTCTCTGATCCTCAGCTCAAAGCGTTGTTTCAACAGTATCAGCATCTGCCAAGTCAACAGTCAACGGCCCCCATGCTGCTTCTGCTGCGTGTCACTCGCAGGAGATAACAAAGCCTCAGCTACTGTTGTTAAAGACCAACATAGAGTCGTAGCTCTCTAACAGGGTCAGCTGTTGTTATTACACAGAGATGTCATCATAAAGGACCAGTATTAGTGACATATTTATTTTAATGTTCCTCTCTCAAGCATGCAAGGCTCTTTTGCTGCATGTATAATTCAATCAAATCAAAAATACTTTATTAATCCCAGTGGGGGAAAACGTGTTTGTGACAGCTGCACCATGTTAGAATAAAATAGATACAAAACTTAAGTAAACGTAAAAACGTCCATGAAAAGTCCACAGGGAAATAGCGTCTTAGACACAGGAACAAGGCGGGATGTCCTCCACAGCACAGAGACCTCTGAAGACTCAGGCTCATGATGAAAACTCAGGCTCATGATGAAGGCTCAGGCTCATGGTGGCATTGTTGATGGAAACGCTGCTGTTGGAATCACCGCCTGAACACTCCAGATGCCACCGCCAGACACCACCTGGTGCAGCCATGCCCCCCGCAAATCACACCAAACTACATTCCAGATGTTCTGTGTAAACCCTGGCTATCGTTGTTTGCTTGTCCATTCCATTAGCCAGTGGTTTTACATTGCCCATGATGAGAGGTGGGCTTAAATCACTTTTCTTTAATATAAATCTGGACCCAGCTCCCCTCCTCCATCTCTTCAGTCAACCCTGCATCCTCTCCAGATTTCTGTGGGGATGGCCGTTGTTCCGACCACCATGCTAGTCGGCTTTAGCGTGATTAGCTTCTCCCTGGTGTAAACAGAGCAGACACACAGCAACTCAACATATAAAAAAACAAACAAAAGTTCTCTCTACAGGAGTATTTGGAGACACAGCTTAATAAGTTGCTAATAGAAGTTATTGACAAAAACACTACAAACAAGAATACATGATAAAGCTACAAGTTTGAAAAGTACAAATCTAACAAGAGCTACTTCAACAGGCTGCATGCACTGTTGTACAACTTATTATGAAATCTAATGTGCAAAAGCTGAGGTCCAAGCTTTGCATGTGTTAATAGCCATTGTTTTATTTTTTGCACAGGGGAAATGTTGAGTTGTAAGGTGGAGACATTCAGCCACATCACCTGACACGGATCTTTCAGTGATGTCTTTTTTTAACCCAATGCATGGAGCAATAAAAGACGTTATGACCCATATATCAAATTGCCTGTCAGCAGCTACATCCACAATTGATTGGAATACAAGTGAAGGCAAAGCGCTTGCTTACGGTGCTCTTTGGAGCGTGGCCAAGGAAATGTCTTGTCTAAAAGAACGCGCTTGGAAAGAATTCCCGAGGCGGTACAGTGATCTGCTAAGGCACTCGAGTAATTCCGGAGAAAATACACGGCCAGGCAACACTTATACATCGTAATATGTTCATCATGATTAGAGCCATTGTCTTATACGTTGTGTGTCTGCAGTATGATTAGATCAATCAGGTCCTGAGGGTTTAAAAAAAAAAAAATACTGGCACTCTCTTTTACTCCCCACGTAGTTATATTTTCCGGCAAAAAAAAAAAGGCTTGAGGTCTTAGCCAGCTGCGAGGTACGTAATCCTATCACTGGAAGGTATCCATTGTGAACATGTTAGAGTCAAGGAGAGTCCAGGGGAGATCTAATGGCTGTTCTTCTCATCAGCTGCTGTTTATCTCGCACAGCAACAGCAGCAACAACACGTGTGAATGAAGGGGGAGGAATGTGACCTTGACAGCGTGTGTGTGTGTGTGTGTGTGTGTGTATTGACGATATCAATGAGGCATGCTTATATATATACAGTATATATACTGTATATGTTGGTGCATGGGGTAAGAGAGGGTTTGTGTTTGAAGGCTTGATAACAATCATTCATGCAATTCCACAATCGTAGATTTGAACAACTCTTCAGTATATGCTGTACATGAGAAGAGAATGTAGTCACTCATTGGTTTATGAACTACAGTTTGGATGCCTTCTAGGTTTTTTGGAACCAGCTACAAGATGATGTAGCAATTGAATGCTAACAAGACATTTTAAATGCACTGAAAATAAATGTTATTCACTCATGATGCTCAAACGGATCATTTTTCCTCTCTCTTAAGGGCTTCTTCTCTTCTGTTTCTGAGCCTAGATGGCATATTTAAAGAGTGCAAATCATTAAACACGGTCACAAAATCGTCTGTCTGTTTCCAAACTGCGCACCTCTTTATGAATCCAGTCACTTCATTCCGTATAAGGCTGACCTTGGTCAATTAGTCATACCAGGATGCATTGCAAGATCAAAACTGTTTATTTAATGCATAAACAAATGTAAATATACGTTATATATGGATACATTGTCATCTATTGTCAGTTTATTAGTTCATGAAGCCTAAACACAATTTCTCCACTAATTTGCCGCACCATATGAAAGACAGGCATGAAGCTCAGCTATAACAGGCAGTTTAAAGTAAAGTTTTATTTTCAACAGAAGGTAACAAATTATGTGAGATTAAGGTAATTCTCTCATAGACTTTTATTCAACTCTGCTGGCCATTACAGAGAATGCAGGCTTAAAGGTCCCGTATTATACTATATTTGAGCAAAATAGGGCCATATCTATTCAAAACATGTGTTTAGCTCAAAATACCAAACATATCACCCATCGTAGCATGCGTCATCCTCCTCTATTTCAGCCCTGTTCCTGAAGTGCTGATTATGGGTCTGAGGCTTTGAGTGGATTTGAGCTGCTGCTGGCCACTCCCCTTTGGAGCGTCTGCATGCAAGCGGTGAGCTCTGCGAAGAGAAGGGTTTCTACCGGGAGAAACTCAGCTAAACGCTGCCGTGATTAAACGCCATATTATGTTGCAAACCCCACAAAGCATTATTTCTGAAACAGTGTGGAGCTCAAACGTTTCCCTCTCGCTGGGTTTACCACAAGGACAGGACCTTTTACTTGTACAGCGTTAGCTCTGAGGGTTAGCAATGCTTGCTAATGTAAACACAGACCATATGATTTCCTAAACACATGGCGCATTGTTTCTGATACAGCACATAGCTTGTTCTTCCTCCAGTTTACCACTAGAACAGTGACATGATATGTGTAATATATCAACTTTACTCTGACCTCCTGCTGTACATGCACACAGCTATAGGGGATTTAGCTCCCAGACTGTATGTGGGGACGATAGGAGTGGACGTGGGCGGGACGTTGCCTGGAGTTCAATGTAAAGCCAGCCCACATTTCCGATATAACGTCACATCGGCAGCAAATCTGGATCAGCTTGTTTGTACCCCCATTTTTAGAGATGTGGTAGGAATAGAGAGAAGGTTGTATTTTTCTGACACTTTGAGTCTTCTTACACACCAGGGACACATATTTATGTATAAAAGACAGCAAAAAGTGCATTCTACATAATAGGGGACCTTTAAGACATTTTTGCATTGGCTTTTGGCCATTTGCTTGCAATATCAAACTGATACCCTAAAATTCTTCATAACTCTCCCAAGGTGTTATGAATGACCTCTGCCTCTCTCCCTCCCATGGAAGGGAAACTGGAAAGTTTACGCGCCAATATTTCAGTTTTCTGTTCTCCTCTTCCAGATGGACCTCTGGAGATGCCCCTCTTCCAGCTTATCCCTTCCCAGAGACAGGTGGTTTTCCGTGGAGATCGACTTCCCCTGCAGTGCACGGCATCCTACCTGGACCCTTCGGTGGAGCTGCGATGGCGTCACAACCGCCGCATGGTGACCACACATGAGGACCGGGGCGTCTACGTGGAGGACACACTGATTCACGATTGCTGCCTGATCACAAGGTACATGCAGAGGAGGAGGGAGGAAAGCAAGGCGAGGATGGATGGGGGAATGTTAGCTGAGAGCTACTTTACTGGTCAAATGAGTCATAAAACCCAGAAATAACTTATGTACTTACTCATATAAAATATGTTAGTAAATAATATATCTATAGCACATTTCATGCAAGATGCAGCCCAAAGTGCTTTACAGATACAAATAAAGACGGAGAAACATAATCAACAACAAGTTATAAAACAACAGAAAGAGTTATATCACAGAACCATAAAACATGAACAGTGATACAACTCAAATAACCCCAAATTAAAAGCAAAATTAAAAAGATAGGTCTTCATTTTACTTTTAAAAACTCCAAATGTCTAAAGCTGCTATGTTTCATGAAAAAAGTGCATTAGCTTAGCAGTGGTGATATGCGGCCATGCGACCGTGACACACTCCACATGTTTCTTGAATCTTTATCTCTACATGTATGGCAGCCATTCCAGTGTCTGTTAAATTCCAACACAGAGAAATATCGTCAGTAGTTTATAGAATATACAATAATACTTTTAAAATATCATTTAACTCAAAGACATACCTGTAAATTATAAAACCAGAGAGAAAATGATAATAGTGAAGTGGTCTCTTAGCTTTCTCCGCAGCTGTAGGTCGTTTATAGCCATTGTTAGATTTCTAATATAATTTTTGCTTAAAATATCACAAAGCGGTGTTAATATTTGGAGGTTATCCTGCTGAGCAAATGTGAAGTATCATGAATCGTTTTTTTGCCCTGTAATTTTGGCACTATACCGAAATCCAATGGAAAATCCCATTGCTTTTTTTTTTGAGGGAGCCCTTTGTTGCTAACATTTGGATCAGTCTACAAAAATATGTCATCCCTGCACCACTCCATTAAGCTTTAAGTAATACGGAAACATGGACACTAAAAATATGTGGGTTTTTTTTCTGTTTCAGAACTGAATTGAGATGTTTGCAGTTTGGAATGATCTTTTTCAAATATTCAGACACGCCCTTATATGGCACACATGCCCTGTCTTTCCCATCATTCAAAGTTAAAGAAAGTGGAGTGAATTTGTGTATCCGCCGAATGATGGTGAGGCAGTAGTGTCAGTCAGTATGGACTTGGCTTGGGAACCGAAAGGTCGCTGATTTTTAAAATCCGGATTAGACTAAATACAGTGTGAACTGGTAGCTGGACTCTCCACTAAAGCACGTGTTCATAGGTCATGATATAGTATGTGTGTCCTATATACCTGTGCAATGTAAATAACATCAGAGTGAAAAACAGAATTTCAGACAGACAAACCTAACAGAAAACCATCTTTTTTTCCTGAGGAAAATGTATTTGCAAACAAAGCAGATCACAGATGTTTGTCTATACAAATGCTCACAGAGGTCACTGTAAGTACACACGGACACAGATGCAGCATACACAAACACAGTGGTCCCTCTCTGTATCCCTCCCTCACTCATACGAGCTGTGATTTACCTTTTGTTATTGGTGCCCTTGATAAGGATCTGAAAGGGCAAGACAGCAATGGCTTGGCGGCGTGCCAGCACCTCAGAGCAATCTATGGCTCATCTCTAGAGGTTGGTCATACAGCCGCCCTCCCCCCCACCCCCAGCGCCGGCGCTAGCTGATCACATGCAAAGAGGAACAGATGTTGAATCTTAATTGCGGCGATAAAGTAGACTGGCAGCACTGTTTCCGCACAGGTTTTTTGATAGAAGATGGAACAGCAAGCCTCCATCCTCTTCCCGTCTTTCTTTTTTTTTTTTAACCCTCCTGTCGAGTTTGGGTAAAATCTGATGGTTTTCACTACTTTCATCAATGATACATATTGTGTTTTAGATTTGATTGCCTCAAGCCCTTATGATATCCTTCACATGTGATCACCACTTTCATTGAAGAGTGGTATATGCCCCTTTCCCACCAAAGCAGTTCCAGGGCCAGTTTGGACCTAGTGCCAGATTAAGCACAGGTGGAGGGGGGCGAGTTTAACCTGGCCAATAACAGTTCATGGCAGTACAGCAAATAAAAGTTGTAACAAGCAGTAGCGCTGAGCAAAGTGACTAGAATGCAACCACACACTTTATAAAGTCAGCCAACACTAACCAGGCTTAGTGTGATGCTGTTTATTTTTACTATGCTTTAATGACCATCTGTCCGCTGTTATTGATCATTGTGAAGAGCAGGCAGATGCTTTCCTGTTGTTTTGTATTATAGCAGCTATTGAATGGAATCAATACATGGGCTACACAAGTTGCCATGTCCGACTATCACAAGTAAACTCATAATGAAAAATACAGCAGTAAAATATGCCTGTAGAAAACGGCTTATGCCACGAATAGGATAGCAACAGGTAGTCAATATAGTCGGATTAGTTTCAATTGTGTTGAGTATTCCTGAATCTGAAGGAGTAGCCGAAAATAATCCAGGAAGCTTCTCGCCCATTTATACAATGATTGATGATATGATAAGTCTACAAAGGAACTCGGCCGGAAGGTCCCTTCCTGTTTCACTGTTCCACAGACCACATTTAAGTAGTTCCCCTCTCACAGATCCACAGAAATAAGCCACGTTGTTTACAATCCTGCTTGGAGGTGTAGTCTTCTCCCATTGGTTGGCAGGGGGTATTGGCCCCTGGTTGGCGCATAGGCGTGTCAACGTCTCTTAACGCATTGCTGCTCCAATCAGATCTTCAGTTGTCAAATAACATTGCGCAACACTTCTTTAGCTAGGCAAATTACATAATTAGCACATACTAACATTTGATATGTTGATTATTCTCACCGTTGCTATGCTAATATCCCCCATCTAATACAAGAGAAACTTTAAAAACGGCGTAATGATGCCAACACTGTCCATTCAGACTGAAGCACATACAATTCTGGGCATGGGGGGGTATGCATCTGCTGCTTGTGTGACAGTGAGACAGTGAATACTTTCCAGCGGCCGCTGCTGTGAGTTAACGGTAGTCTAAATGCCGGTGAACGAGCAGTACTGCAGCGGGCGGTAAATGCCGCTGAACCACCTTAATAAACAATGAACCGCGGCACTCTGGAGACAAGTAAAACCTTGGAGATCTAATCTAATTAAAAGCAACACTAGCATCGACCCGAAGCAGTCCTCTGTTGTTGTTGTGAGCGACGTTGGCGAGAAAATCTGCTACGTAAATGGGGATGTCATGACCTAGCACCAGTCGGGCTCTGGGTGGTGGGCACACAACTGGGGCTAAAAAGAAGAACCAGTTCGGAACCAGAAAAGCACTAGCACCGAGCAAGAACTGGAACTGGTTTGGTGGGAAAGGGGTATTAGTCAACTAATATGGTGTTCCGATCAAAAATGACCGCCATAGGAAATGACTGGGTAACCCTAGATTATGTAAATCCTTCAGATAGTTCACCCACAAATGGACAGCATGTTAATTCTGGAATACATTTTCAGTGTCTATTGAGAGACACTGTTCACATCTTAAAAGGGTGTTAAATACATGTAAATAAATACATGTATTTTTGTTATTGCAAGAGCAGTTAAAACAGACAGGAACACCAAAGTAAGGTGGGAAGAAACGAACACGACAGGAGGGTTAAATTAACGTAAATGCATTTGATGTAACGTCGTGGCAACAGGGCTCGGGCGCAGGAGCTGATTAGTTTAACTGCTGCCTGCTCTGACTCTACCTCTCTAACATAAATATTGATGGAGTGCTGACAGAAATATGTATCCCCGTGTCCACAGGGCCAGCACGCTTCTTGTTGTGTAGGTTATTTGGCAACAGTAGTGCCAGCGTCTTTTCCGCTCCATTTCTGGGAAGGTATTCTGTTCCCCTGACTGCGAATGCCATAAAGTATCAATATGTTGTCTTTCATTATTTACGAGCTCACTGTTTGACATTCACAGAGATCCCTATGGTGGAAGCACCGCTTTAAATGATTGGATTACAGCGCAGAGAGAGAATTGTTAGTGATCTGTATGTCTCAGTATCAATGTTTCTGGCATTTCTTTGAGGTATTTATCAATTGGTGGAGCCAGTGCAATACTTTGACATTCACTTCTTATTGCCTATCATTTTTTTTCTTTATATCCTGCGGAGAAAACAGACGGATACAAATTGAAAACAACTTCCTTGGCAGAGGTTAAGATATGTGAATGTTAGATTTTAAAATTACTGACAAAAAAAATGATGCAAGTGTAGGTAACAGTGTATATGCAGAACTTTTTATTAATCATGCTGTGTTTTTATGCTATGTTATAGCAACTTTTAATGAATGTGTGTGTAGAATTCTTTGGCACACCGAGAGGGTGAAATCAACAAAGACTACAACAAACAAAAGTACCTGGTCTGATCCCAGCCTGTGCAGTCAACATGTCGATGTATCCTGGGCAAGATACCTCACTCTACATTTCTTCCGATGGCATGGCCGACGGTGTATGAATGTGTGTGAATGTTAGCTTCCAAGAGTAATTGGTACTGCTCTGTATGAATGAGGTGTGAAAGGGTTAATGACATGTAGTATGTGAAGCGCTTTGAGGGGTCAAAATAACCCGATAAAGTGCTATAAAAGTACAGTCCATTTACCATTTACATGTCATACCTATGATTTAAAATTAGATCTATAGTGGACAATAAAACACACTGAGATAATTCAACAGTAGTGAAATGTAGCCTTAAAGTCTCTGGCTGCGTACTTTAACCCTTTAGATAAATGATTCCCTTTGCTACTGTCCCCTAATGTTGGCTGTGAACTGACTGGTGTTGTTTTTTAACACATCATTTTAACAACACGAGTGATGCAGGATCAATGTAAAAATCTGGCAAATAAGTTTGAATATTGCCATTTCTTGTTTGTGGTTAGCTGCCTAATATAAGGTGTGTGGTTAACACAAGCTGGAGAGATATCCGCGTTTTGTTCTACGACAAAGAAGCTCCGAAGCTTCTGTGTCATAAAAACGTAGTTTGCCAACAAGTGACTAAATGAACGAGTAAAAGTCATCACGTTGACACAATTACATGTTTACCTTAGCGGTGGGGACGCTCTCCAAGCGACCGTGATGTTGTTACAGCCCCAAAAAAAACGTTCGTAGTTTTAATATTTGGAAATGATCTTGCTGAAGAAACGTTTTAAGTATAGTAAAGGTGTGTTTACCACAGAACTTATTTTCTGCAAGATAATACAATCGAGTGGAAACATTCCATTGGCTTTTTGTTCAGGGTGCAATGCCAACTTCTGGATCAGCCTACAAAAATACATAATTACTGCACCACTCTATAAGAAGTGGATGTAGTCACCATGACCCACTGGTTTTTGACTACTGTTTTGAATCTTTGAGATTGGCCTTTTAGACGTCACCAGCTAGTGTTTTTGGATCAAGACACAATATGGTGTAGCAGTGGAATGGACATTTTTGGGCTCCTGACAAACACACTATGAAAGTTGCAATACAAAAACATAGCATTTTTTCAATAACAAAGCAGCCACACATACACAGCTTTGCTTTATCGTTAACAGGAAGTAATACATTAAGTGTGAAGAAGGGCCATTTTTTTCGTAGACCTTTATACAAATGGACTTTTGTTGCAAACAGTAATGATGCCCTCTACTAACTTGTACAGACAATGAAGGCTTAAGGCATTTCAGCATTGGCATTTTTTGCAGAACCAAATATTGCCGTTTGATTGCAATATCCACCCAACGCCAATCCCCTAAAACTTCCATTCAGCCTCTATATTTCCACCCAAGGATGTACGAATAACCTTCTTCTTATCCTTATGCAACTGTCCCTTTAGGTTGGCTGCGTACTGACTGGTGACATCAGTCCTGTTTCAACCCTTTTGGTTCTCCAGTCAACGCAAACTATCCTAGGGTGTACACCCTCCACAAATCCCTCCCAAAAAATGTGGGCCAGGGTCCCAATGGAACGTAATGAATTTATCATTGCTTACATTCTGATTAAAGCCCACTTTCAATTACCCACCGCTTTCCTCTTATATGCACATTATGCCATTTTCTCCCCCCAAGTGGAACCCATTTGGGTCATGTTGTTCTTGGCACTCTAAGGTCCCCTCTCCTGTTGAAAGCCTGCAAGTAGCAGACATCATTTCCATAGCTGATGATTGTGTATCGCAGCTCGGTCCAACAAAAACAATGTGCAGTGCCTGTGCTCAACTTCACCATCGGCTCTATCTTAATTTTCATCGTTGAGAGACACGTGTGGGGGTGGGCGGCGGGGGGGGGAAATTACAGTGATTTCACTCATTTAGACAAAAAAATCCCCTTCACTTATGTTTGTCCTTTGACATGCCAGATGTTTAATGCTCGTTTAGCCTCAGTGGATGATATATCAATCATTATTTGTTAAATACACGATTCTGATTTGGAACTTTCAGAGGTTATTAGTCCTTGATAACACACCACTGCTAAGGAGTATCAAGGGAGAGAAGGGAAGAGTCAGAAATCCCCAGAAGACAGACAGGATGTAAACACTAAAGGGAACAGTAGAATAAGACAGAAAAGAAGTAACGCAGGAACACCGGTGTGGGCTCTGGCAATGTTAAGGTACTTGTTACTGGAACAGACTTTGACAGTTACAGTCAACATTGATCAGTGCTGCCGTCATTTTAGGTCAAGTTGTTGTTGTCGCAGTTCCACCCGTTGGTACGCAGTGGAGTTATTTTTTTGTTTTTTTGCAGTAGTAATACGATCATTTTTAAGTAAATAAACTCATTTTCAATTCAGATTGGGAGTCAAGTTGTTAGGTGAGTTGGTATGTGGCCATGTAATAAGCAGGACAAGCACATTATCCCTTATTATGGCATAGTTGAGTACTCTATTTTGATTGGTCAATTTGAACCTGAGAGGTTTGTAATACTCGATAACACACAGCTGCTCAGCTAAATAATGACCGCTGCTAAGGAGGATCAAGGCAGAGACAGAAAGAGGTTAAAAGACAGAGCGCTGGATCTCAGAGAAATCAACAGGGGAAGACGGGCAAGAAGTTAACACCGACACGGTATGGCAGTGTTTTAGGAGTTGTAACTGGAACAGAAAATGTGAACAAACTGTTACACAAAAGAGCTGAGCTGCCGTCATTTTTAGTCACATTGTTGTTGTCGCAGTTCCAGCCGTTTCTTTTTTTTTTTTTGCGGAAGCACTTGTCAGGGTTGGGGAAACAGGACCCAAGTGCAGTAAATCAAGGTGATGCAGGTAAGGGTCAAAAACAAAAAGCGAGCTTTATTCAAAAGCTGTTGATGAAAACACAAAGCAAGGGGAACACAGGACATGAAAAACACTTAGCTCCAGACATGAAGGGTGACAGGAACAGGCAGGTATCATGGACAAGATCAGGGAAGAAATGACGACGACCGAACACCAGACAAAAGGGAAACGGGGACTAAATACACAAGGGTAATCACAAGACGAGAGACAGCTGGAAGGGGGAGGAGAAACACAGGGGCAACAGGTGAACACAATGACGCAATCAGGCACAGGAGGGAAACGCAGACAGGAAGTGAAGCTTAACATGACACAAGAGGGGAAAACATTTCAAAATAAAACAGGAAACGACACAAAGACATGACCGACACGGAACAAGGATCATGACAGCACTACGATCATTTTTAAGTCAATTAAATAATTATAAATTAATATTGGGAGTCAAGTTGTTAGCATGTGGCCGTGACATTTACATTATCAATTCAATTCAAATAGCTTGATTAGCATGAACATAATGACATGCAGTATTGCCAAAGCTTTTTAAAATTGCGACATCTATACGTAAGTAAACATTTTACTTGTACCGTTAAATTCATAAACATTTTGGACAAATGCAAGAACAACATGTTTTCTTTACAAGGAACATAATACACTTTTCGAACATGAACTAGCAAAAAAAACAAAAACACATAATAGAAAAAGTTGAATTGAGTTATTGACTATTGTGCAGGAATAATGCTGATAGTCAATTCATATAATACATTAATTAGAAAATAGTAATGAAAAGGCGTGAGATGTGAGACCTGTGTTGATGTCGTTCACCTTGGATAGGCGTCCTCCGAGTCAGCCAGCTTCACACTGCATGCCCCATCAGAGAGGAAAGACTGAATACACAGGATTTAGCGTGTGGCTTATACCCTTGACTGGATTTGTTGCACTGTGCTGCAGCAACGTGAGCAGAAATGCCAGCGAAGTGACCTCTGTGCAGGTGAATTCTGCTCATTCTTGCTTTAGGCGAACATGATGACAAACTGTGTCTCGTTGTCTTGTGTCTCACACTGTGCTGTCTCATTATAGCAATTTTGTTTTGCTGGCACAGGTGGGCCGATAAGCTGATCTGTTTGCTGAGCTCACAGTGAGAGCAGCAGAAAAAATCCAACCGGGGCCCCACGAGGCCTGACGCTTCGGCGATGTGGGCCAAACTCCTGCTGAGTAATGGTGTCAAGCCAAACTCCCGGTATTAGCGATACCAGCGGCAGCAGCGGGACAAGCCTGTGATTCATGTTTCATTAATCAAACATTTTACAGCCCTGTAGCTAGCTAAAGCAGACACTCTGGATGTATCCTGCTTAATCCTCTCCATTTTTAATCAGGCTAATCTTGCACAAAATGAAGGAGCAGGTTTTGGAAGTATTACTGAAGGCAAAGGAAAACGTCTATCTCTGCCTCTTGCTCCCTGTCTCGGCTGGTTATCCCTCTAATGCTCCTTTTCACATGTCTCTAAAATCAAGAACTCTGCTTCTGACAGCAAACATCATTTCTTAAGAGTTTCTTCCTTCAGATTTTACTCACATCTCTCTAGGCAGTCTTATACAGTCCTGTCTTACAATTCCTGACTTTTGTGCTTTCCCTCATTTCCCTCTTGAATTAATTTCTGTTCAATTATTACGTTTATTTGTAAAATGTGAGTTAGCACAGACTCAACGGTACAATTAAATGTTTTGATCAGCAACAGACCCAGCGTAATTGGCTGGCCCTGTGTCCTATTCTGCTTTCCGGGGTTTCCCCTTCCCTGTAGTGTGTTATTTAGGTTTTAGTGCATGCAAATGGTCTACAAAGGCTCAAATCCCTGTGTTTCTCTCCCACACACACAGAATTGGTGGTCTGCCCTGAGTGTCACATAAAGAGGAATAGATGAGGCAGAGCGTGAATATTTGACATCAGAATTCAAATTGAATCTTCAAAATAAACATGCGTGTTTGAGGTAAAGTTACACCATAACTTTTTGGGATGATTGACACATGTTCTCTGCTTGTAAATAATGCAAGAACTGTAAAAAAAAAGCTTCAGATTAGAGTTAGTTTATCAAAATTCCCGGGTGTGAGTCCCCCCGGGACCCAACTACAGAGGTCCGTGTAGCTCCAATGTTTATGTTATTTCTAGCATATAACTCTGCTGGGCTTAAACCAGGCCAAACATATTGGGGATGCACCAGTAAATAATGCTTTAATTTCTTAGTGTGCAGCCCTGCTGGGATGCTAATATTAAATGCAAATATAGGTCTGCAGCTATGTTGTTTTCAGATCTGTGAACTTCCAGACTCGTATGTAAATAAACAGGTTTTTGTTCTAGAAGAATATAGTTAGAGGGCCCTAACGTCCCTTCCGCCCCAAATTACGTCCTCGCCCATTTCTGTTTAAAATACTGCATTAGATCGAAGTGGAAAATAACAGTTTCTTCATGTCTTAGAGCTGCTGAGTCATATATTGCACTTCAAATTACAAATAAATCAAGAGTTACGGTTTCTTTACTTCCTCTACAGAAAAAAGGAGAGTAAAAGAAACAATGTTATTCATAAATCACAGTTTTAGTGTCAGCCTGCTGCCTGCCACTCGTCCACCGGCAGACCCAGCGGACGTCCATCCCCTATTTATTCTCTGAAAAACAAAGCTGACGCACGCCGACAGTAAGAGGGCGCAGAGCCCCTTTTACCCAGTTTAGACAAAACCCTGCATAAAGATGCACGCTTATAATTATCAGCATGCTCAATAAACTGATTTGCCCATGCCACCAATTATTTTTAACCTTGTGCCCGCCGTCGAAAATTAAATACCCAAGGATTTAGGTCTGCTGACAGGTTGTGTCCTGTGTAGTGTTTTTCCAACCCAGTATTAAACCACGCCGACTTCCGCATAGTTAGGGTTAGCATGTACAGTAAGAGTACAACTGTTGACATGAAAATTAAAGAGATGAAATAACATTAACAGAATAAGACAACAATAAGATAAAGTGTCAAGTTTCGAAGTGGAAACATAACTAAAATCTAGAAAAATTTGATTTCCAACAATATTTAAGACATGTCATGAGAAAAGCAAATAAGATATGGCATATGAGAGAATTGAATGAGATAAATAAAAGCCCCATTTACGTGAACAAAGAGCCCTGTTTGTTGCCCAATAACAGCAGCATATTGAGTCAAATGTGCTGAGGCAGGTAGGCAGGCATCTGAATGAGGTTACAAGCGTGTTGCAACAGAGACTTAATTTAATTACGTCAACATACAGTATATAGAATTCTACCTGTGGGTTCATCACTTAACTGCTTGCCAGTTCCACTCAATGAACACACATTAAAAGCTCTTAGGTACATGAGATTAATGTAGGTTTAACAGGGAAATGTAAAATCTAAACACTCTACATAATGCACCGTGTAGAGTCATAGATAGGGTAAGCACAAGGAGCTTATTTGATATGGATGCTGCTCCAATGGGAATAGTATCAGAGTTAAATATAGTACGCCCTCTGTGTGTGTATCTTAATGCATTTTGAGCATGCACCTGTAGTACTCCAATTGGCGTTAACATGTCCAATTTGTAATGCACAAAAGGCGGAATACACCCTCCTGCTATTCACGTTATGTGTTTTTACCAATAATAATGTATGCATTCGTAGGTATTTTTTACTTCTTAATGTCTATTCTCTTTTCTTTATCTGCAGTCTCTGCTGTTGTAATAATGTATATTTCCCCGTTACGGGAAACATAAAGGAATTCGATTCTGAATTCCGATAAAACTCAAATCCACCAACCCGGGATCGGCGAGCTCGCCTAAAAAAACGTTCCTTCATTCGAAACGGTCGTTAAGCAGAGGGACAGATTGAGAGTTTACAGTTTTTAAGCAGCATTATGTAAATAAATTGTTAAATATCAGCGTGTGAGCGTACATGGTCCTAATGAGCCCTTGGGGATCTGCTCCACCATTGTGCAGTGTAACTGTGGATGTAGGTCAGGGCTTTGTTGCATGGCTGTATGTGTTCCCCTGCCCTACTGATTTCCACATACCAGAGCCATTTTTAATTGTGATTATAACGTCAGGATGACCTTTTTTTTCTTCTTTTTTGACTGAGTTGGATCGTTTCCTCTGTTCTGCTTGTAGTGTTTGGGTGCAGCATTTCACAGGGATGTTGGATCCGATGCAGCTGAATTTGCCGTCATTAGTGATGTTTTCCATTTTTTTTAGGCAGGTGCTGGGAGACTGGGGGAAGGGGGGGGGGGGGAGTACCAGAGGTGGGCGGTTGGGTGTGTATGTGACGGGTGGGGAAGGGGGGTATTTCCCTGTGTGTTTCCCAGCATTCAGACACTTGGCCCATGTTCAGATATGATGTAACTGTCCCCTCTGCAGACTATTCATGGTGAGACAGCAGCTCTGCAACTGAAAACATGTAACCCATGGAGGTATGATGAGAAACGGATACAGGGCTGGAGGCTGGGCCCCCGTTCATTCCTGTGAAAGTTGCTCTAGATCAAATGTCCGGTTTCTTCCTCACTGATCCTCTCCAAATTATCCTCTTTTTTTCCAATTTGTTGCAGTCTGTAGAGTTTCTTAAATGCTCAAATGGCTAAATCTATAGTCTATAGTCTATAGTCAGTTGGAAAGGTTTTTGAAAACATTGTTAAAGCCAAAACAAAAAAACATTTGCCTCAGCATTGTGACCAGCGGCACAGACAACGGGAAGCCCTACCAGTGAGTTTGTTTACAGAACATTTTCTTCTAATAGAAAACTCGTGCAGTGATGATGTTTATTTGTAACAAGTGGAAGTTAGCATTGCAAGGGCTCCCCCAACAAAAAGCAAAGGCATATTTGGGAATATTGTTGAAAATAAGATCTGTGACAAACACAATAATACTTGTTATGATCTTTGGGGCCTAAATGAAATCGCCAGTAGTAAATGTAATGCTTTAAACCACGGGTGTCCAAACTACAGCACGGGGACAAAATGTGGCCCGTGACCCACTTTTAATTGGCCCGCAGCAAATGCTAAATGTATAATGGAATAGGGCCCACACCTGAAACGTGTGTTTGTCTTATACTGTTCTTAATTATGTACATATATATATGTCAAAATAAACTGCACAGTATTCCTCTGTTTAAAAGCCCACTTTTCGAATACATTCAGTGAATAAAAGCTTAAAACATTTCAAACAAGTCTTAGTTAATAAAAAAAAAAGTGGAATCACCTATTTACAAAAGAAGCATGAAATAAACCCTCCATATTTCTCATTAATATAGGCAATCTGAGACTTCTGTTTTAAGGAATGAGCTCCCAACAAAATAAGGGAAACCCTATGTAGAGCTGTGATGTAGCCTTTTTTTTAAATCAAGAATAATTTGCCTACATTTGATTGATTTTGCTAACTTACAAGTTAACTTATGAGGCAATATACCTCACCTCTAGTAGCCTTTCTGTGTATGGCCCCTCAGTGAAAAAGTGTGGACACCCCTGCTTTAAACAAACTACATCACTGTCACATGACTTAACGTAACCCTCTCTAAGTTAAAGGTGGCTTATTTTTCGCACGATGACGTTAGGTAGTCTCATCTAGTCACTTGTTTGTATGACACATAAAAGCTTCAGACATTCACCAGTGCAGTGTTTACTGTTGTGTATTTGCTTAGAACAGAACATGAACATCTCTTTATCTTGAGTTAACCACAGATTTCCTTTCAGATATATGACCACAAACACGTACAAAAAAAACATTGATTTTGAGAAGGTACTGGAAGTAGTAAACTGCAAACTAATTTCCAGATTTTAGTAGTCATTCCTGCACCACATACTATATTAATTAACCCAAATAATTACAAAATCAATGAAATTCAGAAGAAGATTTGATAGACGCACACTGGACGATGGGACCAAGAGCTCCTTCTCCTCGATTCCACCTCAAATATGCCTTTATCCTGTGTGACATTTGGTGTCTTTCTAAAACAAATATGTGGATAACTTCTGGATCAAGAAAAGGCTTCAGAAAGGAGTTAATTATTTTGGGCGTTTACTTGAAAGACAGGCACTATCATCCAATACAAACTCTTTATGTAGTCACATGTATTAACTTATTCACCTAATGACTCTGAGTCTATTCATACTGTCATATATGTATCACTGTGTCACTCTTTGTAATACTCATCCTGTGCAAATAGAGTCTGTTAAACAAGACTAGCAGATTTGCTCTTGTCTTTTACCTTACAATGTGTAATCTGTAGTAGCTGGTTAAATTAGGGTTTCAGACCGCACATGTCCTCATTGTGGTTTGATATATATGGATTGCAATGCACATACAGGCAGATGCTGGACTGAGCCAGAAGGGTTTGAATGTAAAGCCCATCCACATTTTAAACCTAACTGGCGTTCTTTGGAATAGTTATAAACTGAGAGTTGGACAAAGAAAGAAGAAAGTGATAGAAAGGTAGAATAGTGAAAGAGAGGTAAGACTTAGGGAAATACTTACAGCTGGAGACAGATTCATTCGTCCAGTAAGATCTTTATCGTGTATCAAAAGTTTGATGAAATCCGTCAATAGCTCGGTGCAAAAGTCCTTCTAAACTAATTAGACATGCTTAAAATTGTTAGCTTTTTTGACAACTGAAAACATACTTGCACACATGCCAAAGCCTTCAAATGTTTTCATGGCCAGACAGACTGACAAACACACATAAACACACATGGAGTTCTCTAGCCGGGAATGTCATCATTTCAGTCAAGCGTTCAAATCTGATTTAGGGCCTTTTAGAAAAGCAATCAGATAAAAGAGCTTTAGTGGAACACAGAAGATGGAGTCAGGATTTATTTTATTCATTTTCATAACTCGCCCACTGAAAGTCATTGGAGCAAAGTCACGGGTCCGCTCTGGAGCGGGGAATGTCAACAGCGTTGTCAGATTTCAGTTTGTCTTCTCTTGCAAACCACAGTGGAGACAAGCTCTCACCTAAACACACAGTGATTTCACTCCGATTTTATTCATACACAGGTTTGCTCTCTATTAGTTTCAATGCACCCAGAGTTTATTTGCTACTTGACGGGCAGAGTTTCATGATGGCTCTCTTTCATGTGTTGGCATTAGTGTCAAGCATTGAACACTTAACAGACATGAATTATTACCATAACACAAAGAGAAATACAGCCAAGCATACAAAAAGGCTATATACAGTTCTATATATTTTATTGGTGCAAATATGACATGACCACTAGGTAACTTACTGTTGACAGTGCAGTAATGGATGCAATCAACCCATTGGTTTGAGAACTACAAACATACAAACGACAATCTTTTGTGAATTTGCCCGTCACTTTTGTTGTCATGGAGAGCTTGCCAAATGCTCTAAACATAGATCAAGGTAATGACACCCTACAGTGGTGTTTTGTCACACTTCTAAAACATGAACAGCAAAGGTCAGCTTATGGCTCTGGCACAAGGAGAGCAAGGGCCTCTGTGTAAATGCACTCTTTAGGACTGATGATTGAAATTCCTAAAGGGAGAAATCAATGGCAGGGGAGGCAAGAATTCCTTCTTTTGCAGTTGATACATTACATGTGATTTAGCTGACACTTTTGTCAATGACAACTTGCTTACACTTGCAATTTGGGGTTTATTATCTTGACCAAGGATATGTTGACTCCACAGGGTTTGGATAAAACCACTGACCCTCTGATTGGTATACAACCATTAATCCCCAGAGACATAGCCAGAATACAATAAGTTCTCAGGTAATAGAGAGTGGTGCAGTCATGAGTCCTGAATCCTGGAATATAGTTTGATTCTACCACTTCTGTTTTTTTTTTAACGTGTTTTTGTTTGGATGCCTGAAATAAGGTCTGTGTCTAACAACAGTTGACCTTCACGGAAACGACCACAGACCTTTATTGTTTCTATGAGGACATGTTGACAGCCTATCAGCGCTTTTTCATACAAACGAGCATCATTGTATCTTTGAGCTACTTTAAATTGGCTGAAATTGTTTTTTCACCATGAAACCCCCCCGGAAGTTGCTTGCTGTAACACTTCCAGCACTATCTCAGCGCAACATCCGGGATCCACCTGAGCTGCTCAAAGACATTTTGATTTTGGTCTTTGTTTTAAAAGTTTCCATCTGTAAGACATGGTCAACAATACGGTTCTCCTCTGTCACGTCACTGGTCCTTTTCTGAAAAGCTGAAATGTTTTCAAATTCTCTGTTTTCTTTTGGTTGTAATAGGAATTTAATCATATGTTTTTGGTGCCGATTATGTATCTGGCCTTATCCCAGATAAACTGAAACACGATCCAGCATTTGTATTTGGCCTTGCATCATTGCGCATGTTGAAATGTTGGAAAGCATGATTAAGAGAATTTCAAAGTCACAGAGACTCAAGATTCCACCAGGTCTTAGAAACTGGTTCTCAGCAGGGGACGGATTTAAGATTCAGGACTCACTTGGTTGCATTCCCTTTGAAAGATGGATCCAAAGCATCTGATGCTATTCTAATACAATTAGCCCTAATAAAAAGGCCTCACGTTGGAAATACTGTCTTTTTCTTTCAATGATACGAGAGAGAGAGGAGACAAAATAAAGACATTTAATATTTTGGAATAATCTGTCGCTCACATCCTCTGAGAACCGTTTTCTGGGATTACAGCTCCTCCACATCAGAGCCGCTCAGCTCATCTTTACTCTGAATGATTACAGTTTCCTGTCCAGCCTGTCACTTGGAATTTTGAATGTCAACTGTCATACTTTCCGTCTGTGGAGCATTGTTCCTTAAGTCCTATTTGAAAACTTCATACAGTATTATGTGGCTATACTGTGGCTCATATTATGTGCATGCACGGCATAATTAAATTTAAAAAAGGCATTAGCTCATTAAGTGCACACAAGGAAATGTGTATATTTGACTACAACTGGATTGTATTTTGAAATAAAACAGTTGGCACTTCTCAAGGAGGCCGTATTACCATGGTGATAATGCCCGTTGCTTAGCAATCTCTGCAGCTTTTATCCTTTTTCTTTCATAAGGAGTAAAATCCTCAAGATTAGCCGCCTTGGCAAATGGCCTGCATTGGCTCTTTGTCACTGTTTTACCATCCTTTGTTTAATCAGGCATTTTCCATTGAGATAGGAATCACTGTGACAAAGTAGGAAAGATAAGCATGAGTAATGATCATCTTAAGTCACAGCCAACATGTTTAGCCACTGCATACCCGTACATCCACGAGGCTCTCTGAATAAATTAGATTCTTTTTGAAAGACACACATTTTTGAGGTCCCATCCTGATGAGGGGCTCTCACTGAATTAACTAACTCCAATGTGTGCGTAATTTTAGTACTTATCCAAAAATAATCCAAACCATCCTTTATTCAGGTTCTAACCCAAAGACAGTCCATAATATACTATATCTTCAACTCTGAGCACAAACCCCGACCCAGCACCTTTTCCAAACATTTTCAGGACATCTGAACAGACTGAAAAAAAGTAAACATGGAAATGCAGGGTAACAGGGGCGCTGCGCCCTCATACTGCCGGCATGCGCCCTCATACCAAAATGTAGATTTTCCCCTTAAAATACTAAAGTGATGCCAGAAAATATTTCTGTTGATCAAAAACGGCATAATGACTCCAGAAATATGAAGATGGTGTCAAAAAGAGCTTCAGACGTCAGAGACAGCTTTGTTTTTACGGATATAAATAGGGGATGGATCTCAGCACATTTCACATAACTTTACGAGGTTAGTTGAAGCAATAATATGAAGTTTAACCTAATATTTTGTATTTAGACTTAATATTATTGCGTTCAACTAACCTAATACAGTCATGTGACATGTTTTCACATAATACATTTAATTGAAGTCAACGCTTCAGTTTTTTCAGTGTACACACCACACTGACATGTAATCCACACACTCAGTTTGACGTCTCTGTTCTTTTTTCTTCCAGTGAGGTCATCCTCTCCAACATCGAGCTGGGCCTCGGTGGCATCTGGGAGTGCCTGGTTACCAGTTCCCGTGGCAACACCTCTCTGCAAATGGAGATAGTTGTTCTGGAGACGTCAGCACCGTACTGCCCCACAGACAGAGTCACCAACAACAAGGGGGATTTCAGGTGAGTCACCTTCCAGTGGTCAATCATGAATCCTGGGCACTGGGTTTAACTCGTTACCATATCATCCCTGCACAAAATCTATGCTTCATATGCTGTTGAGTTGTGAGTTTGCATTCAAGAAGAAGCCGTAATGATAATCAATCAATCAACCTTTGTGGATGCCTCCTTAAACCGAAGATGGATTGAAATCATCAAAGTTATTAGAGAAAGAAGCTGAGCAAATGTTAGTGGTTAGCTCGTATGTGCTCCGTATGGCTTGAGAAAATAACTCATTTCTAAAGTGAAAGTGCTTTATTTTAGTATTTTCAATAGTTTTACTCATCTGTTTGTTTGGGAGAGGAAGAAAACTCTCACAGAAATTCTCCTGAATGATCTTCTGAGGAACATACATTATCAGAGAACGTTTTTTCGATACTGTGTTCTCTTAAATGTATTGGAAAAACAAACATTTTAACATAAAAATTACAAGTGATTCACTTGGTTTACTTTAGGCAATGAAAGTAATAATAGTAAAGCTAACTAATCCGGTTATCATGCTCTACTTCACAATGCAAACAAATACAGTTTTTTTGTAACTGTTTTGAATGAAAAAGGAATTAACATTACACTATTTTAGGTCAAACACTTCTCCAATCTCTTGCCAAGAAGTAGCTGAAAAAATTGACACTGCCTTCATGTCTATAGGGGAAAAGTACTCTCATCTAAATGTACTTAAAGTAGCGACAGTAAAAGTAGTCATTGTTTGATTGGTCCATTTCAGAATAATATCTCTGATATGTTTTATAATGATTGATCATTAAAGTGTTCTCAGAGCTGGTAAAGGTGCAGCTAGTTTGAATGACTCTGTATACTGCAGGGCAGCTGCTAAAATTAGGGGAAAATCCTGTTTTGTTCATACATTAGCCGCACCGGACTAAAAGCCGCAGGTGTTTTAATGTTTAATTGCCATATGTAAGAGAATATACACAAAGGGGATTGGCAGGAAAGAGATGGCTGTTTGGGAACACATCCCTTTTATTAACATTTTGAAAAACAAGTTAACGGTACATATTTGCATAACTTTTTTAAGTACCGGTAATTACAAGTACGAAACATGTACTGTGCTGTTCAAACGAGTAACAAATGTACTGTATAACAATAACCTACAGCACACCAGAAAAATATAATCGGCCTACCTTTTGGGCTAAGGTGCAGTAACACGGCTTTAACAAGAAGAAAAGACAGTCATTCATCGCCATCTTTGTCTTCTTCCTGCGCACTAAAACCACCAGAGTCCTCTTCTTCGTGTCGGAAACGAACAGGCTCAGGGTGGCTTCTTCATCCACTCTCTCAGTCTCTCCTTCGCTGTCGCTTTCAAAATCAAAGAACTCCTCGTTGTCAGTGTCGGAATCGAACACCCTCTGAAGGGCCGTGGCGGTGTCCTCCTTTTCATCACGCAGCAGTCCAGCCCTTCGAAATCCGTTGGTGATCGTGGATGTTTTGACACTTCTCCACGCTGTCAGGATCCACTGGCAGACTTGGGCAAAACTTGCTTTTCGCATGCAATCAGTTTTGGTGAATGAGTTATCGCCGCTCGTCATCCACGCCTCCCACTGAACGCGTAGTGCTACTTTGAACGCACGATTCACACTGATGTCGAGTGGCTGCAGTTGCTTCGTTGTGCCTCCAGGAATCACAGCTGGAATCGAGTTTGTGCTCTTAATGGCTGCTTTCACAGAATCTGTGATATAGGCCCTCATGCTGTCCAAACGAGCAATGCTTTTTTTTGGCGAAAGAATCCTCCAGGTCGCTTCCCATAGCACTCTTGCAGCCACTCCTTCATTACGCTTTCCATCATCCACCCTTTCTTGTTGACTTTAACAGAGATGCCGCTCGGGATCTCTTCTCTTGGCATAGTCATCCGCTTAAAAATCACCATTGGCGGAAGTTTTAACCCGGATGCTGTGCAGCCCAGAACACAAGTGAAATTCGTTCTCTCATGGCCAGTGGTTCTCACCGTGATGGATGATTCACCTTGCTTGTTAACAGTCCTAGTGAGAGGCAGGTCAAACGTCAAAGGCACTTCATCCATATTTATGATCTCGTCCGGTCCGATGGAATATTCGTTTATCTTTCTTAGTGTGAATTTGCGGAAGTTTGCTATTTTTTCCGCATAGTCGGGAGAGAGTTGCTGACACACAGTCGTCCGCGCCCTGATGGAAAGTCCTTTTCGTTTCATAAATCTGTGACACCAGGATGGTCCTCCTCTGAAATGTTCTATCTTCATTTCGGTGGCGACTGTTTTGGCTTTCAGTCGGATCTGCACAGCTGAAACACCTCGCCCGTTTGCTCTCTGTGTGTTCACCCAGTCTTCAATCAAGTCTTCAATAAAGTCTTCAAGTTTGGGCCATCTGCTTTTATTACCTCTGAAAGCTTTTTTCGTCTTTTTGGACTGAGCCAGTTCTTCACGCTGGCGTCTCCAACGTCTCACCATTGATTCGTTTATACCAAGGGTACGTGCAGCAGCTCTATTTCCCTCGTTGAGAGCCAAATCGACTGCCTTTAATTTAAAAGCTGCATCATATGCATTTCTTTTCTTTGCCATAATGAGGGTTTGTGAATAAAGCTTCCTTTGCTCCTGTAATACTCGTCTTGCTCTTGCTAATCTAGTCTCTTTTTCGCGCTAATTCGTACATCACTACTTTGCCTGGCGGACGGACATGTGACCAACATACCACTCTTTTCCCCCGTGACTGTGTGTCTGATCACATGCCCTTCCGCCAGGCAAAGTAGTGCCGTACAACAGCGGAACAAACCAAAACAAAACCTCTTACGATATCACAAAAATCATGAAAAATCCATAGAAAAGCCGCACCGGACTATAGGCCGCAGGGTTCAAAGCTTGTGCAAAAGGTAGCGGCTTATAGTCCGGAAATTACAGTAGTTATTAAATAAATGTAGTGGGGTAAAAGCACACCATTTACCTCTGAGTTGTTGTGGGGTAGAAGTACAAAGTAGTTACAAATGGAAATATTCACTTCTTCAGTACAGTGCTTGAGTAAATGTACAAGTTACTTTACACCTTTAAATGACTTTAAATCCTTTGTTTACATTGCAAGAAGGAAGCTCTTTATGTCTTTGATTGCTGATTATATATCTACACTTTCTCTTACAAAACAAGCTATAGGAAATCTTGCTTCATTTAAAGTGATGCAAACGACCACGGACAAAACAAGGCTCTCTGTATTCAGTTAAACTGATTTCACAAATGTATTCTTGAAGCATTAAGGCACATATTTAATGTAAACAAACATGTAAATATTGTGTAAATAAACCATATGAATTATTATTAAGAATCATTTTCATTTGCCAACATGGGTAATTGGTAGTTTTGGGTGCTTATTGTAGTTTAAAAGGTGATATCAGCGAGGTCAAAAGGCAATAGTTTAACATCACAGTAATTTGAGTCCCAATTACAGACTCCACAGTAGAGAAATTAATTCTGCAATCAGTCCCTCGCGCTCTCTGCTATTATTTCTACATGTACGGTGCAGCTGAGCACCTGCTGAGGTCTGCTTCTTGCTGCTTTTTGTTTAACCTGACTAAAGACCTGCCACACCTGGTCTGCTGTTCCAGATGCGTCTCATTACCCGTCAAAGAGCAGTATTTCTTATGAAGAGTCGATTCTGTACAGTTCATATATTTTAATAATAATTGGATATGTGATGTGAAAACTCCCACAAACGTTATGGCTCAATATAGTTTAGCTTTATAGCAAGACTGTAAAAAGAGGACAGATCTTTTTCCCAAGGCTTGTATAAAAAGATGAACAAAAACACACATCTTCCACATCTTGATACCTTGTTCACACACTCTCACACACTCCACCTTTCACTCTTTTGTTGTCGCTGTTCTTTCCAACCCACTGGAAGTGCAGCAAGCACAAAGGGTTTGTTTCTGCGGGAGCATCGGTGTAATGGGCTGGAAAATGAGCCCTTTATTGTTTTACGGGTGAAATTAATACCATTTATTACCAAGTAGCTGATGCTGCTGCAACAACGTGGTTGGAGAGAGGTTAAAAAAAAAAGGAAATGGGTTTGGGAGCAGCTGAATGACAAGTCTCTACCCTCAGAACAGATTAGCTTCCTACTGAGTGCAGCAATCTTTTATTTCCATTTTGGTGAAGTCAAAGTGTTGCCTGTGAACAAATTGTGACTTTGCGTTACAAAGAAAATTGTAACACCTAGGACACATTTCCTACCTGATCCGGACAACATGTGAGCACAAGCATCTTTTTAAGGCTGCAGAGGAACAGAAATAACACCTTTTTAAACCTACAAGCACTCCAAGAAAACCAAACCTGGAGTTGTTTGGCTGAGTTTTTACACTCAAAGGAGCTTCCTTTCATTGCAACACTTGCAAGCATTACCCAGAAAATGTCCATTTCCCCGTAAAATCACCCTGGCCCGTATCGTAGGTTGGTCAGTAGAGCAGCTCCAGTACCTGGCTCTTGACGACATTATTGACAAAGTCTCATTTCCTGCTTCAGAGGAGACTTCATTGAACTGTGCATGGCCCTGCGAACAACACTTGTAATTATTATTTTAGGCTGAATCTTCCCTTTAGGAAAGAACCGGTTTTCTCTGCATATATACAGTGGGGCAAAAAAGTATTTAGTCAGCCACCAATTGTGCAAGTTCTCCCATTTAAAAAGATGAGAGAGGCCTGTAATTTTTATCATACGTATACCTCAACTATGAGAGACAAAATGGGGGAAACAATCCAGGAAATCACATTGTAGGATTTTTAAAGAATTAATTGGTAAATTCCTCGGTAAAATAAGTATTTGGTCACCTACAAACAAGCAAGATTTCTGGCTCTCACAGACCTGTAACTTCTTCTTTAAGAGGCTCCTCTGTCCTCCACTCGTTACCTGTATTAATGGCACCTTTTTGAACTCGTTATCAGTATAAAAGACACCTGTCCACAACCTCAAACAGTCATACTCCAAACTCCACTATGGTCAAGACCAAAGAGCTGTCGAAGGAGACCAGAGACACAATTGTAGACCTGCACTAGGCTGGGAAAACTGAATCTGCAATAGGTAAGCAGCTTGGTGTGAAGAAATCAACTGTGGGAGCAATTATTAGAAAATGGAAGACATACAAGACCACTGCTAATCTCCCTCGATCTGGGGCTCCACGCAAGATCTCACCCCGTGGGGTCAAAATGATCACAAGAACGGTGAGCAAAAATCCCAGAACCACACGGGGGGACCTAGTGAATGACCTGCAGAGAGCTGGGACCAAAGTAACAGAGGCTACCATCAGTAACACACTACGCCGCCAGGGACTTAAATCCTGCAATTCCAGACGTGTCCCCAGTTAAGCCAGTACATGTCCAGGCCCGTCTGAAGTTTGCTAGAGGGCATTTGGATGATCCAGAAGAGGATTGGGAGAATGTCATATGGTCAGATGAAACCAAAATAGAACTTTTTGGTAAAAACTCAACTCGTCGTGTTTGGAGGAGAAAGAATGCAGAGTTGCATCCAAAGAACACCATACCTACTGTGAAGCATGGGGGTGGAAACATCATGCTTTGGGGCTGTTTTTCTGCAAAGGGACCAGGACGACTGATCCGTGGAAAGGAAAGAATGAATGGGGCCATGTATCATGAGATTTTGAGTGAAAACCTCCTTCCATCAGCAAGGGCACTGAAGATGAAGCGTGGCTGGGTCTTTCAGCATGACAATGATCCCAAACACACCGCCAGGGCAACGAAGGAGTGGCTTTGTAAGAAGCATTTCAAGGTCCTGGAGTGGCCTAGCCAGTCTCCAGATCTCAACCCCATAGAAAATCTTTGGAGGGAGTTGAAAGTCCGTGTTGCCCAGCGACAGCCCCAAAACATCACTGTTTTAGAGGAGATCTGCATGGAGGAATGGGCCAAAATACCAGCAACAGTGTGTGGAAACCTTGTGAAGACTTACAGAAAATGTTTGACCTCTGTCATTGCCAACAAAGGGTATATAACAAAGTATTGAGATGAACTTTTGTTATTGACCAAATACTTATTTTCCACAATCATTTACCAATAATTCTTTAAAAATCCTACAATGTGATTTTCTGGATTTTCTTTTCTCATTCTGTCTCTCATAGTTGAGGTATACCTATGATAAAAATTACAGGCCTCTCTCATCTTTTTAAATGGGAGAACTTGCACAATTGGTGGCTGACTAAATACTTGTTTGCCCCACTGTACATTGGTCGATGTTGGTTCTGTGGTAGTTTATTATTTCACTTTCATATATTTGTAGGACTTGGGACTGACATATTAAAGGATAGAGGATCAGTAAAGAGCTAAAGAAGCTGAGCTTTCCTGACTTTTTGAAAAGCACCTCAAAACTGAATCCTACAATTCTAAAAACTAAATCCTCAATATTTTCCTGCGATAGACCTTCCCCTGGCACTTAGCTTCCCATTTTTTCACACTACATGCCCCATTTATATTCTAAATAGCTAACCCCTAATGTGTTCAAGTCATACCCAAAATAACCTTGCTGTACTACCTACTATCATTTTATCCTATTTGTTTGAAATTGTCGTAATTAGCATGAATGTGAGTTAAGGGGCAAAAAAAGTACCCTTGTTAAGTCTTAAAGACCTTGACCGTAGACCAACAAAGTCTTGTAAGTCCAGGAGTATAATTGTGTCTAATTTGAAGAAATTAATTTAGTTGTTTAGTTAGTTTAGTAAGTGTCTATGCACTTCTTAACAGTACCAATGCAAAAGTCAACAAGTGTGCAAAAGCTCCTGTGAAAGTTTAAAGGCCCAAATAAAGTCAAAGCACTATTAAATGTGTATTCCCTACGTTTGATAAACAATTTGGGACAACTTTGGTTTTCAGAGTGGCAAAGTCATATATAGCAGACACTTCATTTTGATGCACGTCTACTTGCACTTTCTGTTGCAGTTTTTTTAAAGACTGTTCCAAATAAACTTCACACGTGGCAAAATGCCAAGTGGAAATTAGATTGGTCTTATCTGGTTTTGCTAGATAATCTAAAGTCATATAAATATATTTATACACACAGATATCTTTCATTATAGCTCCTGAGATACCAAGTCCACGAGAATGAGAAAAAACATTCTACCTTTTGGCTTTTGGTGTACCTGGTGCAAGGGCATAAAGTATTTCATGGCAAGTTAGGTCATCTTGATGCCTAAAATCAGTTTTCCCCTCCTTTAAATTGCATTCCATAATTAAACACAACATATCTTTTTGGTTTCATGGTGCTCACATTGAAACAATTGTTAATTTGATCAGTAAAGTTAGTAAACAAAGTGAATTGATTCAGAAGTCATCACAAAGACACAACAATCAAGTAACAGAATCTGGTAGTATTTTGCAAAAAAATAATTACAGCTAGCTGGAAAATCAAATATGCAAATGAATAACTCCCTACAGACGGTACAGGGAGTATGAAATTACCATCTGGAGCACTGACTGAACATTCTGATGTCTTTTGTGGCAGGTGGCCAAAGACTTTAGCTGGCATCCTTACCTTCTTGCCCTGCGCTCCTGCCACCTTTGGCTCGGCCCCCCACCCCTCTGGCAGCATAGCTCACCCCTCCAGTCAGAAGGGGAAGAAGGCGTGGCGGAGCTGCGACCGGAATGGACGCTGGGGTGAAGAGGACTACACCCAGTGCCCGTATGCCAGCGAACTGACCCGCGTGCTGCATGAACTCACACAGGTATGGATTACGTATCTGTCACTACGGCTACAGTACCGCTCCTCACCGAACAGTTGGTTTGTTCTTGTTTGTTGTTTAATTTGCTCTTTAATTCTACTTTGTTATTATCGTTATGTTTATTGTACTTGAGTCTTGCGCAGGAATTTCCTCCAGCATAAATAAAGTGTTGTCTTATTTAATCTTAACCCACATGGAAAGCTTGTGCTTAGATTTGTTCACAGATTCTTTTCCACACTTTTTTCCCCGTATTGTTTATGAGTCAGTTGACTCAGACTAGTTATGCGCTTTGGATATTTGCATGACCAAATAACCGATAATTACATGCTTTCGAAAATAATTGTATTAGCTGGAGTTTAGCTCACCAGAGAGTAAGAAAACCCTCATCAGATGTTCCTTTCATTTTCTTTTAAGCATAAGATAAGATAACATGTACCTTTATCAATCCCCATGGAGAAATTCAGTTCAGAGTTTAAGCAGCAACAGACTGAGAATGAAAAACAGGATAGCACGGATAAAATAATTAATACAATTAAAATGACATTCAGATTAATAACTGTTAAAACAACTGTTAGAACAAAACAAGTATTACATTAACATATATACATTTTCAAACAGTCCGGATTGTTAAATATATTTATGTGTTTGTAGTTAAGAACATCACAAGACTGTATTGCAATGAAAGGCATCCATTGGACTCCTTTGTTTACTTCTATAACAAAGTGATATCACTATATAACACTCGGCCTTCTATTGGCTAGCACTAACACATTGTGCATGATAGGCTAAGTGGAAGGACATTTCTGACACATCTCTAAGTGGTTGAACAATAACAACAGAGCCGGCCAGACAAGGTTTCAAGGTTTTATTGGTCATATGCACAGCATATACAACGTATATGTTGGCAATGAAAATCTTATATCCCATGCTCCTCCAACAACTCAACATACATGGTGCAAATAAGATAAATAAAATAGTGCAAAAAGAGAGAAGAATATTTACAGTAACAACAATAAAGATTTGAGGATGTGAAATATATACATATGTGGAATACATTGAAAGTATTTAAATACTTTACACTGTTGAATGAGGAGGTATGGGCAGATGCATATATTATGTATAGCAGATGTATATGGCAGATATGTATAATATATAGATATGTGTACTATAAACAGATATGTATGGCAGATGTGTATAATATATATATATATATATATATATGTGTGTGTGTACTATAAACAGATGTGAGTAGACATTCACAGAGCTCAGGAGTTCAGCAGTCTTATAGCCTGTGGTATAAAACTGTCTCTGAGTCTGGTGGTCTTGGTCCGGATGCTGCGGTACCGTCTGCCAGACGGCAGCAGACAGAACAGATTGTTGCTGGGGTGATGGGGGTCCTTTAATATCCTACCGGCATTCTTCCTACACCGCTGGGTGTAGAGGTCCCCCATGGATGGCAGCTCCGTCCTGGTGATGTTCTGAGCAGTTTTCACCACCCTCTGTAGAGTCTTACGGTTGAGGGCGGTGCAACTGCCATACCAGGCGGTGATGCAGCCAGTCAGGATACTCTCGATGGTGCACCTGTAGAAGTTGCAGAGTATCCTGGAGTCCATGTTGAACTTCCGCAGCCTGCGGAGGAAGAAGAGCCGCTGTCAAGCCGTCTTGGATATGACCCTGGTGTGATGTGTCCATGTCAGGTCCTCACTGATGTTTACCCCGAGGAACCTGAAGCTGCTGACTCTCTCCACAGGAGTCCCGTCGATGGTGATGGGTGTGTGTGCCTCTCTCTGCCTCTTCCTGTAGTCCACAATCAGCTCCTTTGTTTTGCTGACGTTGAGATGGAGGTTGTTGTCCTGGCACCAAGATGTCAGGGCTCTGACCTCCTCTCTGTACGCCGTCTCGTTGCCGTCTGTGATCAGGCCGATGACGGTCGTGTCGTCAGCAAACTTGATGATGGTGTTGGAGCTGTGTGTGGCCACGCAGTCGTGCGTGAACAGGGAGTAGAGGAGAGGGCTGAGCACACAACCCTGAGGGGCTCCGGTGTTGAGGGTCAAGGTGGAGGATGTGATGTTCCCCATCCGCACTGCCTGGGATCTGCCCGTCAGGAAGCTCATGATCCAGTCACAGAGGGCGCTGTTGAGCCCAAGGTCCCTGAGCTTAATGATGAGCTTGGAGGGCACAATGGTGTTGAATGCTGAACTGTAGTCAATGAACAGCATTCTCACATAAGTGTTCCTCTGGTCCAGGTGGGAGAGGGCAGTGTGGAGGGTGAGGGAGATGGCATCATCCGTGGACCTGTTTGCCCTGTAGGCAAACTGCAGGGGGTCCAGTGAGTCAGGGAGGGAGGAGGTGATAAAAGTTTTGACTAACCGCTCAAAGCACTTCATGATGATGGAGGTGAGTGCAACTGGGCGGTAGTCATTGAGGCAGATGGGTTTTGTCTTTTTGGGGACAGGGACAATGATGGACTCTTTAAAGCATGTGGGGACTACAGACTGGAGCAGTGACCTATTGAAAATGTCTGTGAACACATCTGCCAGCTGAACTGCACACACCTTGAGAGCACGGCCAGGGATGCCATCAGGTCCTGGAGCCCTGTGTGTGTTGATCCTTTTCAGAGATCTACACACATCTGCACTGGTTAAAACCAGTGAGCAGGGATCCTGGGCCTTCTGACCCTCCACAGCCAGGGGCCTCTCAAAGCGTGCATAAAATGTGTTCAGTTCATCTTGAAGAGATGCAGACACTTCCTCAGCACCACTCGTTGTCCTTTTGTAGTGTGTTATTGTTTTTAGTCCAGACCACATATTTCTGGCGTTGGAGCCCTTGTAGTTCGACTCCACCTTGTCCCTGTATTGTCTTTTCGCACTGCTAATAGCTCTCCGGAGTGCATACCTGGAATTCCTGTACTCATCCAAATCACCGCCGCTGTGCGCGATGGCCCGTGCTTTAAGTTTAGCTCGGACCTCGCCGTTTATCCAGGGCTTCTCATTTGGGAATGTCCGTACAGTAATCCGCGGCACGACGTCATCGATGCATTTGCCGATGTAGCAAATGACCGCGTCAGTGTGTGTGTTTATATCGTCCTCCTCAAACACACACCACTCCGTGATGCCAAAGCAGTGGCGGAGAGCAGAGTCAGACTGCTCGGACCAACGCTGCACTGTCCTTGTCACAGGTCGGTCCCTCTTCAGTCTCTGCCGGTAAACGGGGAGCAGAAGAAGAGATATGTGGTCTGACTTGCCTAAGGGGGGGCGGGGGAGGGCTTTATATCCATGCCGGAAAGGAGTGTAAACATGGTCCAGTGTATTTCCACCACGCGTGGGGCAGCTGATAGTATTTCGGCAGGACTTTCTTCATGTTGGCTCTGTTAAAATCCCCGGCCACAATAAATGCGGCCTCTGGCCGAGAAGTCTCTGTCCTGTCGATAATACCATACAGCTCCTCCAGCGCTGTGTTGTTGTCAGCGTGCGGCGGAACATACACTGCTGTTAGAACAACCGATGTGAACTCCCTCGGCAGATAAAAAGGCCGGCATCCGATCATGATGTGCTCTAGGCTGGGAGAACAGTCCGAAGAAATGATCTCCACATCTGAGCACCAGTTGTTGTTAATCATGAAGCACACACCTCCTCCCTTGCTCTTCCCTGAGTTTATTGTCCGGTCCTGGCGATGAATGGAGAATCCGTGTGGAACAATGGCGGCGTCCGGTATCGTGGGGTCGAGCCAAGTCTCCGTGAAAACCAAAACATTACAGGTCTTAATGTCCCGTTGAAATGCCACCCTGCTACGGAGTTCGTCCAGCTTATTATCCAGGGATTGGACATTTGCCAGAAGTAAACTCGGTAGAGGAGGCCTGTTTTCACGTTTCCTCAGCCTGACCAGGACCCCGGCCCGGGAACCTCGTGGTCTCTTCCTCATGCGCTCCACAGGTAGAGCTCCAGCAGGTAAACACGGAGACTCTCCATTGTTTGCAGGTCGTCGTGGATTATTGCTGTCCACCAGCGACGTGATGTGTAAAAGTTGTTCTCTATCATATTGGATGATAGGGCTCGCTTGGGCGGTTTGCATGTTGCAAAAAAAGTTAAAAACAACCAACAAAGTAAAACAATAAAAACACTAAGATGTGGAGTTGTTGAGGAGCTCGAGACACGGCAGCCATCCTCGGCGCCATCTTGTTGTTGAGTCCAACCAATCAGAGCAGACTGGGCTCTAGTTTCAGACAGAGGGTGAAAACAGGTGCTGCAGCACAGGCAGTATGAGAAAAATAAAGAGCTTTTTGAACATTAAAGCATGGAGACATGTCCCAGTAGAGGGACACAATACAAATATGAAGCTGCAAATAAGCATTATTTGTCCTCTTTAAAGGGTAAAAGTAAGGGTTACCACCACTTACAGTAATTGAGAGTTTGTTTGCTGAGCTGTTTGAGTCAGTTTAAGCAATTTGGCTCATAAATAGGCTTCCAGTTTAATTATATATTGGTATAAAGCTAAATAAATGTTTCCATTACTTCCAATCATTGATTGGCGCTACTATACAGTATATCGTGCAGTCCTAACTCATACTTTAATTTCATATTCCTGGAATACAGATACAGACTTCTCCACTGACTCTTGTGTAGCCTGCAGGTATTTGCGAAATACTGTACATGTAAGCCTTTATATACATAATTCAAACTGACTAACGATAAGCTGTTTCATCCTACATTACACGTGGGATTACTGTTCCACATTCAAGTTCAAAACTACATGTATGGCATGAAACAGCATTACTGTGATGTATTATTTATGAAATATTGTCAGAAGTACTACATGTGATGTCTCTGTTGAATTGCTCTGATGTTTTAAATATTGATGTATGTTTTATATGATTCCAGATAACTGTCAATACCACCAACGCTCAGCCCTTAGGCCAGCAGTTAGTGGCCTTCACCAGCAGAGCGGCTCACTTCACTGATGTCATGGACGTCATCTTTGTCACACACCTTGTCGAGAGGCTGACGAGGCTGGTGGGGAAACGTAAAGATGTAAGAGTGAACACACACAGGGACCCCACAGGCAGTCTACTCCATCCTGTGGGATCTAAGTTTCAGATCCAGACTCAACCATTTTCTTTCGGAGCACTGATTTTCAAGGGGAACTACTTTGCTCGTATTGTTAGGTGCTTCTCCTGCATCTCCTTTTCCACAGTTCTCTGAAAGCAATAATTTGCTGTTAAGATCCCTAACTGAGCCTATACACTAAGCCCCTCCCTCTTGGTTCCTGTTGCCTGTCCATTTTTTCCCTCCAGATGTCAAATATGCCTATTTCAAAGGAATTGATAGCAGATTTCTAAATACAATATTTCTGAAATGTCAGCTAAACTCACAGTATAATTTGGGGATACAGTATCGTCAACTAGGAATGCATTTTATGAACTGAAAAATCTGACCTGTCAATGCAAGTGTCAGACAAACGAAGGATAAGCGTACAGGAACAGTATTATTTTTGAAGCCAGGTTATTCCATATACATTCTCTAATTTATACTAAGTTTAGCTTTCATTAGCTCACTAAAATTAAATGATTACAAAAACGAAAGCAATAATTTCCAGTTGTTGAAAGCTAAAGTAAGGTAGGACAGTGGGAGGAGGGGCTTCCGCGCCACGCTCAAGATTACATTTCATTTGGCTGACACTTATATTCAAAGCGACTTACAATAACTGCAAAAAACAGTAAGGACTCAAACTTCTAACAACAAGGAAAGTGAAGTTATATTCACTTCAAGCATGTCATACCATTGTAAGTGCTGGTGAAATAGTTACAAGGACTAAACAAACTGTTTAAATTGACATCTTAATTATTTTGATGTTGACGGTTTTGCGAAAAAGAAACCTGCGAACAATCCTATTAATAACAAGGTGAGGGTTTTCATACAGTATGGACAGTGGGGTTGCTAGCAGAAGTAAAACAATTACATCAATGACGTTGACAAATAATAATAATAATAATAATAATAGTAATAATAATAATAATAATAATAATAATAATAATAATAATAATAATAATAATAATAATAATAGTAATAATAATAATAATAATAACAATAATAATAATAATACATTTATTTTATAAGCTCTTTTTCAGGTGCTCAAAGTCGCTTTACAGAGGTACATACAAAAAAGAAAGACAACGATAAATAAAGTAAAAGTCACATTTAAATTGAGCAAAGTATCACAAATCACACATTAAAAGCCAGTTTGAAGAGGTGGGTTCTGTGAGTTTCTTGAAGGTGGTGAGGTCAGTGCAGTCTCTGATTGGTTGTCGGAGTGAGTTCCAGAGCGAGGGGGCAGCGATGGAGAAGGCTCTGTCCCCCCAGGTTTGGTGCATGGCGCAGGTGGGGATGGATAGGAGGTTGGCTTCTGATGAGTGGAGGCAGCGTGAAGGGGTGTGGTGGTGCAGCAGGTCTGTGAGGTAGGAGGGGGCCTGGTTGTTGAGGGCTTTGTTAGTGATGAGGCAGTGGAGGTTATGGAGGACGGGAGTGATGTGGTCTCGAGAGCGGGTGTGGGTGAGGAGGCGTGCAGCAGAGTTCTGGATGTATTGCAGTTTGTTGAGGAGGTTGGATGGTAAGCCATATAGGTTGCTATTGCAGTAGTAGTAATCAACATTTTATTCCCAAAGTAGCTCTTCGAGATGCAAGATGGAGAAGCCAAATTAAGAGATTCTAGCCTATGAAGTAAACTTAGAGAAATCAAGGACTTTAAACAAGATAAAACAACTAACTGAAAAAAAACTGGAATTGTACAGAACCAACAGTAGGCTGAAAGAGGCTGGGGACCGATCGATGAAGCAGTTGCAGTTATGCAATTGATTGACCAGGAAGGACGGACCAGTGGAGGAAACATTTTCGATTTTCCTGAGGAGTCAGCGCAAACTAACATCTCAAGTTTCCTAGAATGTTTACTGAAGGAATGGTCGTAGGCATGGAATAATGAAGGTCATCAGAGCAAACTGAAAAGGACTCTTCATTGTGTCTGAGCCGCAGACAGCAGGAGCTGCCGAAAAAGACATGGCAGCACGCTGTCTTCTGGCTTCAACCCTTAAATCGATTCCAGACAGCTTAACTTTTCACCTTGTGCTCTTCCCTCTTGCTCATGGCTGTGTTGGACCTGAATGGCAATGATGGTTATGAAGATGGATCTGTTTTTGAGAAAGCTTGGTTTTACCTTAAGCGAACCTCTCTTCTGTCTGTGGCCAGAGGCAATTGGAGGGCGTTACGTCACACTGAAGGTCAGAATGTAGGGAGAGAATGGTGTTGAGCTTACTCAGTGGAAAGAATCAATAGTAGCTCTCACTGGTCCAATTATTCATTATAGGTCACTTGGGAGGGGGTATTATTAGGAGATACTTCATTTTTTATCATTCGTAAGACGATGCTGATGAGACCACCCTCATTCATCCAGTCAATTGAAGCAACAATGAAAAGTACAGTAAGTAAATAGCAAGCTGCCATCCCAAGGAAGCGATTATGCCCCTTTGGAGCTGCTAATCTAAATTAAATCTCCCTATAATGAATGAAGCCACCATTGCCTCCCCCTCAATTCTGACTGGAGATTATAAATGTGCCTGTTGTTGCGGATATGATTGATGTGCATGATGAGTCTTTGTGCAAGTGGGTTTTGGCTTCGTACAATTTGTCTAGTTTTGCATACAAGTGTGCTTCTGTGTCTGCAGCTGGGGGACTATATATCAGACATTGCCAGCAACATGATGCTGGTGGAGGAGCATGTCCTGTGGATGGCCCAGAATGAGGCCAGGGCGTGCACTCGCATCGTCCAGTGCGTGGAGCGGATCGCCGACCTGTCACTGACCGGAGACAATCAGGTCATTTCAAAGGTATGGCCAGACATTCAAACACCCAGACACATTGAAAAACTCAGTCAAGGCTAAAGTTGTTCATCTGATTAAACCTCCCAAAGTTTTACCTTTTTTTCTTGCGCCGTAGAATAACGAAAAGTTAATTTGACTCGAGCTGATAGCCACAAGAATGCATGAGAAAGATTAATTGCTTCTTTTGCTGTCACTTGGGATAAAAGCATCTGCTTGACTCTCCTTTCGTGTATGTTTCTAGTTCCCTACTTTGGTGTCCGTTGTCAAATTGGACTGGTCTTGAACTGCTTTTACATGAACACAAAAACCATTAATCATCACCACATTTAATTCAAGCTGTAAACAATGTCTCAGACTACTGGTTTACATGAATAACTGCAGTGAATATACATAGAATAGACACCGAAAATGTATTCCAAATAACATGGTTGTCGATTTTGGTGTGTATATCTGATGGATGAATCTAGGGGTTACCCATTCATTTCATATGGTGGTCATTTTTGACCGTGAACACCATAGTTGTCTCGAAGTTGACTAAACCTCTAAAAATTCAATGAAAGTGGTGATCAGTATTTGTTCAAATGCTTACTGTGGAAGATATCAAATGTAAAACACAATATTTATGATTGATAAACAAAGTCAATTGGTCAGATTTGACCCGGACACAACAGGGGGGTTAATGACTAGAAATCTCTTCCGCCCCTCTCCAACCCTTCCCTCCTTTCTGCCAAATCCATGGTCCCCCGTAGGTGTCAGCTAACATAGCTCTGGAGGCCTTTCTGATCCGGCCGTCCAACTTCCTCGGTCTGTCCTGTATGGCACTTCAGCGGCCCCCCTCATCCGCCACCTCGCCCCTCCCTGACGGCCACTCAAACTTCGACAAGGAAAAGATCAAAGACGGGGACGCCGAGGGGGAATCGTTGCTCAACTTCAAATGCCACACCGTCAACAACAGCGGTTCACCGGCCAGTCAGCTCAGCAAGGTAAGGCACGAGTTAGTGCAAAACTTTCGGAAAATATGGTACCCCCCCCTTCTTTTTCTTTGGGTTTGTTGTCAAAATCCACACACTCAAGTACTGTTTTCCACTGCTCCGCAAGCACTGTTTTTACACTGCTTATCCTACTTATTCCCATTGGTCTTTTTTATTCAAGCCATACATTTAGCACTTGGAAATGTAATAGTGAGAATAGATGTTCCAAAAGAGGAGAGACAAATATGGAACCAGCTTGTCCAGCCGCTCGTGGGCACAATAAAGTGAAGTTTAGTCTACGTGGGAAGGGGTTACCACCTGCCCTTAAGTCTGTTGTTGCATATTTGTCTCAGTAAAATTGCAACTTATATGGCGTTGTTGGCACGCAATAGATCAGCTGCTCAGAGGTAGCATTTTAGCGGGGTGGGGCCTGCAAATAGGACTGTACTTTGGGATTCGGTGAATGCGGGGCCACTCCCCTGTGATGAATAAGAATAAGATGGGGGACAATGTAAGACGCAAGTCAGTGTGGTACTTTTGTAAAATATGCTAATCCATTGTGACGTTTGTCTCTGTTGTTGAAAATGAACCAAATCCAGCTTCTCTTTCTCATTCCCAGAGGTCTTTTTTTAAGGCCATACATTTTGGACACTTTGTTCAAATGCAGGAGTGTGAGAAAAGATGTTTTAAAAGAGGATAAACAAAATATAACAACGGGAGAACAGCTTGTCTAGCAGCTCGTGGGTACCATAAAATGAATTCTCGGACACACAGTTGAGCACGTAGGAAGGGGTTACCACCTGCCCTTAAGTCTGTTGTTGCCTATTTGTCTCAGGAAAAGGACACCTTATTTGGCGTTGTTGGCACACCATAGGTCAGTCGCTGAGAGGTAGTGTTTTAGCAGGGGCTGGGCCTGCAAATATGAGGGTACTTTGGGAGTCAGTGAATGCGGGGCCACTCCCCTGTGATGAATAAGCTGGCCTTGCGTACCTGTCACTTTGAATCAACTGCGCCCCGGCATGGCTTCAGTTTTTTCAGCCGTCCCAAATGACAAATACCACTTCAACAGAAGACGGGCACTCTGCATCTGCAGACGGTAGGCTAAACATTCAGCTCCCCTGGCACTGAAGTGGCACAGTTGTGCAACGTTTGAACAGTTTGCACCCTCTGGCTATTCACTCCACAACGTTCTCATCAGTGTGCATGTGAGTCTGTCTGTGCATGTCAGTGTGCATCAGCGGGAGAACTTGAGTGTGTGTTTGTCTTTCTGTCTGCATGCTTTCTTCACTTTTCCTCCTCTTTCTCTTCTGTGGCGAGACAGTGTCAAGTGTCGGCGGTTTTGTCAGCAATTACAGAACTTAGTTGTAGCTCCAGGCTGTGTGGAAAGCATGCATGTATGTATGTGTCTGGAAGCTCTATCATGGAAGGACAACCTTGCAGATTGACGGTTTCCAGATGGACTTAGGAGGCGATTGTGGCAAAACATACATTTTTACTATGAAACTGAGAACACGTCCTCATGCCTACACTTCAGAGGGTTTACCACAGGTGAAAAGTGACTAAGTACACATACTTAAGTACACATTTGAGGTATTTTTTGTTTAATTGAGTGTTACCATTTGTTTAATTACTGTTTGTATACATTTTATTGTATTTGAAGTTTTCCACATATTGCAAAAACAGGTGAAGTAGCTTCTCCCCTCCCTTTGTACCCTTACCACCCTCTCCCTCCCACACTCCCACAAAGCTTAAGTGGCATAGACATTAATTTGGAGGGACTGATAGATTTGTAAGTGATTGGGTAAATGGATCACTTACAAATTTCCTTCCTTCCGTCTATATATATATATATATATATATACATATGTATATATATATATATATATATTTATAGATGCACATCTATTAAGTGAGTCTGGATTCAATAAGGCACAGTTAGTAATAACATCAAGTAAATCAACAACCCAATTCACAGCAGGTCACAACTGTTTGTAGGTGGCAAGAGAATTACAAATATTCAATTTCAGTTATACCCCATACTTGAATATTTCAGAGATATTGCAGAATGACTAAGAGAATACACATATAAACATTACTCAAGTGGACGATACGTTAAACGACTCAAATTGCATGATCATTCTACACAGTAAGGAATAGCATTAGCATTATGACCATCTGCCTAAAATTGTGTAGGTCCCACTTTTGCTTCCAAAACAGCCCTGACCCGTCGAGACATGGACTCCACTAGAACTCTGAAGGTGTGCTGGTGTGTCTGGCACTGAGATGTTAGCAGCAGATCCTTTAAGACTTGCAAGTAGAGGGGTGGGGCCTCCCAGTGACATCACAGATATGCTCGATTGGATTGAGATCTGGGGAATTTGGAGGCCAAGTCAACCTTGAACTCGTGTGCCTCAAACCATTTCTGAAAAATGTTAGCAGTGTGGCAGGGCGCATTATCTTGCTGAAAGTGGCCACTGCCATTAGGGAATACCGTCTCCAGGAAGGGGTGCGCTTGGTGTGCAACAATGTTTAGGTCAGTGGTATGTGTATACACTTTAATGTTATGGCTGATCGGTGTATGTTATTATCCACTGCCTGTGATTAGATTTGGCAAATGCTCTACATTTTTAAGACTCAATTTCTTTGGGTAGTTTTTCAAAAGGTCAGTTTGTGAGCGTGAAATGAAGAAGTGTATAATACTATTTCCACCTCGTTTAGCATGCAGAATGAACACCGCTTTTCCTCCCCAGGCGATTCACACCCTCACACCTACAAGCCGCCCAGTTTCCACCTTGCCTGTTCCTCTGGAACGGCGGTGGGGTAAAGAGCGGCGCCCTGCTCGAGAGCACTTTAATAATTAGTAATTGTTAAGGGACAAGAAATCAACTTCAACAGCTTATAGAAGGGATCTAACCTAATTCAAGGTATAACCAACCTGCAGGAATATCTTTTTTTTCCACCCCCCCTGTTTTCTACCTTTTACAAGGCATGTGGGGATGCCACCAGTGGTGTAGTGGGGATTTTTTAAGTGAGGGTACGCTATTTGTGACGTCACCCCCCAAACACACACACACACACACACACACACACACACACACACACACACACACACACACACACACACACACCCAAAAAGCCATACATATATTCAGCTTCATCACATCCACGTTCTCGTTGTTTTTTTTTTGTCTTGTTTTAAGTGTCAGGTTGATGACGATTATCGAATGTTCATGTTATGTTCATGTCGTAGCCAATATAGGTCACGGACAGATACTAGGGATGTCTTATGTAGCCTATGTAGGTTGTTCTCACCATTGCCAATATCTCCGGATTTACATTTGAGTTGTAAGCTATTTTTTTTTTTTTTTTTTTTTAGTTGTAGCCTAAGCTATTTTATATTTATTATTTTTTTATATATCACGTCGGGAGAAGTGGGTGGACGGCGTACCCCCGCGTCCAACGCCCACTACACCCCTGGATGCCACTGACTGATAATATGGGAAAATCTCACAGGCCAAGTGATTAGGCATATTCTCTTGGAGCCAGTCTCATACGCACAAAAATAATCCACATCCATTAAATGTTATGCTGTTTGATTTCTAGTACAAAGAAACATGTTTCCTCTCTTTTTCAAAGCCTTTATATATTTTATTTAAAAATTCTAACCGTAAGATGTCTTTTGAAAGTCAGTATAAAATAGGACATTAATTAAACTCATTTCCAGGTTCATATTAGTATTTAGTTTCTCTATTGGGACATGTCTCCATGCTTTAATGTTCAAAAAGCTCTTTATTTTTCTCATACTGCCTGTGCTGCAGCACCTCTTTTCACCCTCTGTCTGAAACCAGAGCCCAGTCTGCTCTGATTGGTCAGCTGGTCGGCTCTGTTTTGATTGGTCAACCGATAAGAGATGTATCGTATATGTCCCGCCCCTCAGCCTATCATGTACAATTTGTTTGGAGCACTAGCCAATAGAAGCGCGAGTGTCACATAGTGATGTCATTATGTTACAGAAGTTAACAAAGGAGTCCAATTTGAGGTGTTTGTGACAGGGGGTGGAGAGAAACTCTTTGGGATTTTAACCTTTGCAGACCATTTACATGCACAAAAACATGAAAGAGAAAACCCAAAAAGCAGAATAGGGCAAATGTTAAAACGTAAAACCTGTTATGTAAGTAACGTGCAGACTCTGATGCAGCAGTCAATTGCAGTAAACACAATTTATTCTTTTCACAATGTAAGTGTTGCCATGACAGTAAATACATCTCATAGTTGTAGGATTTCATAGCAGGCTGCATGAACCAGTGTGACGATGCTGAATAAAGGAAAGCTTATTCACCAGCTGGCCTTTGCAAGGATTATTCTAGTTGAATGAAAAGTATAGATGTAGTGTGAGATGTCCTCTCAAATAATCTGGATTTAAATTAAATGAACTGCCATTATAAAGTCTAGGTCTGTGTGTGCGAGTAGCCATGTTTGTTTTTTCTGCAGGAAGGTGGCTAGATTGCAAAGTGTATACACTGGTGTAATAGGAGCACAGAAATACACACACACACACACACACACACACACACACACACACACACACACACACACACACACACACACATACTCCTTTATGACTCATCATCGCACACTGTGAATGTGGTCATAGAGGTAGACCCGCATGCTTGTTATCGAGCAAAGGAGACACTACAAAGATACAAAAAATAAAGACAGAGCTGGGAGTGAAGTTGGGGTTGGAGGCACTGGGGATATATTATGATAATTATTATTTTTACGAAGTTTCAGAAACCAAAATGTATGTGCACAAGCAGTCAAAAGGCAGTGGTGGAAGACATACTCAGATCCTTTACTTAAGTAACCAAGCGATATGCTAATGTCAAAATACTCCTTTTACAAGTAAAAGTACAGAAGTATTATCAGCACAATGTGTTTGACTTGTGAAAAAGTCACATTATCAACTTTGTAGAAATGATTATGTGATATATTATTATATGACATTATTAATAGTGTTGCATTAAGCAGCATGTTTTCCCCTACCAAAACAAAGTTTAAACACATGTTTAATGGTGAGGCATTTGTGTAATATGATATCCTTTTACTTTGTTTAACCCAAAGTTAGTCCACTAGTTTAATTTTGAGTGATGCATTATGTTAAACGTTTGTTTAATGCTAAATCTGAAAAGTAAAAAAAAGCTGGTCAATAAATGATTCCCCTTTTTAAATGTAGTGGAGTAAAGTATAAAGTAGCAACAAACACAAATACTCAAGTACTTCAACATGTTACCTACGTACCTAAGTGGATGTACTTTCTTTCAAAAGTGAGTTATTCATGATATGTTCACCCTTAAATGTAATCATAGCCAAAGTAATTGACAAAGTTATTCAACAAATCTGTTAATTGCCATATTGCCAGTCTCATTGATTGTATATAAATTAAATCAGAATGTCATTAAAAGTTCAATTGCAGGACCTTGTGGGACTTCGACGTACAAGTCTTCATCGACCAGAAGCAGTCAGGGGCCCGAGTGTCATTAACTAGACTTCTTTAAGGAGAGCTTTAAAAGTGATGAACAGGCTAGCCCCTGAAAACCTGATGGCTTCCCATAAACTGGGCTTCTTTTCCAGGCTGTTCCCTACATCCTCATGCAGCTGACTGACTGTCTGAGTGATCTGCTCGCCTTCTCGTCCTGGCAAAAGCTCAGCACCATTTACAGCCATTTGGGTCCAACTGGACTAAGACGTACAGCATATGGCCCCGCTTGTCCAACAGCTTGCCAAAACGTTGTGTAATAAAGCACACCCTTACAACATAAGCACCTTACGTAATGTCTTCTGTCGCAAAGGTATTTGTCTCCTGATTTCTACATATCCACTTCTTCATTTTGTCAGATTGCTTTAGAAGACGTACGTGAGCAAGAGTAATCTTTCTAATCAGAAAATTACCTGGCAGCATCTCAGTGCATTAAGGTATGTAGACACGGTAAAGATCTCTGTAGATAAGAGATGGACGTAGTCACTGTGACCGATTGGTTTGTGGACTGCAGTGTTGTGCATTTTGGCCCTGCAATCTTGTTTTTTTGGAATCAGAAGTAAGACAAAGGGTCTGAGTACCTCATTACCTAATTCGATATACTGCACTACAGAAATTCAATTGTACAAGTAACCTGTATTGAAAACGCACTTGGAGAATAGTTCTAAAAATATGTTGAAGACTAGACTCACACCTAGTGATTGAATACTTTCATTCCTCAGAAGTAGGGTCTTTTTCGTATAGACTTTTCTACAATCTGACTGCCTCCATTGAAGTAACCCATTGCTGACCATCAGAGAGAATTCAAGTTTAAAGCACATTTCAGGTCCTGGTCAAAAATCACAAAGGGGAGGAAAGACATTTTAATGTGGCTTTGTGTTGGTACCGGTCTGAGTATTACAAAAACTTTAATCTACTGGGATTTCAAGCACAACTATCTCCAGGGCATATAGGGATTGGGCCATTGAGCCAAACTTCTCTGGGGAAAATTGCCTTGTTTGTTGGAGTTGTTGGTGGAGAACGGCTAGTCTGGCTCAAGCTAAAGGCAGGAGTATCTCAAATCATAACGGTCTAAAATTTGTAAAATAATCTAAAAGCAAATCTAGAGTTATTACCCCTCTCCATCTGTTTGACTGAGCTGAGATCAGTGTGATGATGTGGATAGGAGGCGGGGGTTTAATCAAAACATGCGCATATGGGCCCAGATACGGGTATGTTTGTACTCGAGTAGTTTTGGCTTTACATGCCACTGAGCAACTTTCATATGTATGAACCGGGCCCCGTCTTCCGAAACTGTGTTCAGTTCTCTTCATACATCTGTGATTGGACCACTTGATGATAGCACTAGATGAAAAGTTAAGAGATCAACAAAGTAATTGCACTTCATTCTGAGGGTGGAATTAACATCTGAATGTCATGGAAATAATTGTAGTGGTTGCTGAGACATTCCACTCAACACTAGAAGTTTTGAATTCGTACGCCACTAGACGAAGAGTCAGGGCATTGTTCATCCCATTAAGACTCGTCTTCTCTCAATGGGTTTCCATATCAAATTCCATAGAAAATCATCCCAAATCGGTTTACTTATTTCAGTTGGAAATAGAGTGCTACCATCTCTGGAGCCAAATTGCTAACAAACCAACCTAACCTAAAACCAGTGTCACCATCGCCGCTAGTTAGCGTTAATCGCTGTGTGTCTGTCTGGGGGCGGGACACATATCGATCAAATGAGGATACTTGTATATGGAACTTGTAAATTCTTTAATTGAGCATTGATGATCACATACACACGAGTGGCTTGATTTTCTTTGTGTAGATAGACAAAGATAGCAATCAGTGTCAGTCTGTTATCCCATCATAATCTATTTGCTGTGAATTCGCTCTGAATAATATAAGTATGCATGCTCAAATCATGCCTGAATGATATCCAAAGTGTTTAATGCTGACCTAATTTTCAATTTAGCTGTGATAAGGGAACTGCACTGTAGGGGCAGTTACAGAACAGTGTTCACCATTTCTCATGTGTTACATAGTGATTGCTTGGAAAGACAGGAATGGTTGGGTAGTAGGGTTGGGTAGTTGTTCCCTGGTACAAATATTCTCGCCCCATACTACATTTTTAACCTTTTTGTAACATTTGTCATAATCCCCTACACCAAACACATTAGTGGCAACTTTTGTTTCTCACATTCCCCCTAAAATGTTAATCCGACATCTATGTGAGTAGTGTATCCCACCCAAATATGCATATTACATCACAGTGATACACATGTTCACTCAGTTGCATTTTGATTGCACACCACATTTTTAGCAGATACTGTTTCAAGGTCTGCTCAAAATCTAATTGGCAGAAAAAGATCACGCATAGTGACTACTTTGCTTTTTTTCCCAAAACGTCACCAACTAGAGCCCTATGTTTCTCCGGCTTCACTCCGTACAAAGTTGACTTTGACTCTGATACTGACACGGAGAATGTGTGAACAAGTGCTTGGCACAGATAAAACAGTGTCACTCTCAAAGCTTTCTTGTGTGCAAGAGCTAAAATAGTCAGGTTAGACGGTGTTTTCAATGCTGCGTGTGTATATTTAGATGATTGACAGTTGCCTCTGCAAAGTTTTTTTCAAATGCTGAAAATAACACATTTATTCCAATCAGGAACTGTATTTGATATTTACAACAGCAAGATACAAACAGTACATTTAATAAGTTAACTACTGCTATTAAGTTTAGTTCACAATGATAACTAAATTTGGGCTCAGGAAGTTCATCTATCGCAGGTTCGACCCTATAAATACTGCTACCACCACTCACACAAGTTCTTCCAGCCACTTTGCAAGGAAATATTTCAAAAGATAGAACAATAACGATGCAAACTGATCACTAATGAATATTTTCTGCTTAAAGTCATCACATTGTGAAGAGGGTTTCCCATTAGCATGTGTTTTGGCACATTTGTGGTTTTTTTATTTGCATCCTAATCTAAATATTTAGTTTCGAGTTTGTCGGCCACCGTACTTTTCCACTTTGAAAGTGTTCCACCCATGAACCTCAATCACACATATTTTTAACTCAATTATTTTGTACGTCTACACATTATTTAGTTTGTCTGCTTCCTAACAGAAGGCACATCTTTAAATCTGCATTAGAATGATTAGACGGACAATTTCCCTCTGCATCTCTCAGCATCTCGCCTGATAACCGCGTGTCTGCAGGCTGACCTTTAGCTGCTATCACACTGTTTAATACCGCCCTGTCACTTTGTTTGGAACAGATTCGGAACTAATTACGGCTGAATTACACAAACATATGGCATCTTATCCTATTTCCCGGTCACTGGGAATTATCCGCCGACTAAATTGCCGAGTGTATGGTTCATTGACGGTGACAGTTTGGGACAATATTTACCGCTTTGGATCTCCCTCTGCTTTGTCATTGACAGGTAATTAGTGGAAGCCTTAAGGCTGAACGGGGGGTCTGAGGGGGGTAATCCCACCTCCCTTTCCCCTCAGATAGCCTCTCTCTGCTCCACGGAGCTACGCTTCTTTTTAAATACAACCATCCAACTCTGCATGGGTGGTTTTTTATTTGCATTTTAAGAAATTATTTTGTAGTCATACAACATATGACTGTTTAACACAGATAGATACATATATTATCTACATAGTTATTGACAAATCAGGAAAATAATAATGATTTTAATAATATGCAGGGTGCACATAATCGATACAACATTACTACTTATTGACGCAGGACTTCATCCTCTGGTGCCAGAGGAAACACCTCCAGCTCAACGCAGGGAAGACCAAGGAGCTGGTGGTGGATTTCAGATGGCGCCAACACTCCCCCCCGCACCAGTGAACATCCAGGGAGTGGACATGGAGATTGTGAAATCCTACAAATACCTGGGTGTTCATCTGAACAACAAACTGGACTGGTCCGAAAACTGTGCTGCTCTCTACAAGAAAGGACAGAGCAGACTCTTTCTGCTGAGGAGACGGAGGTCTTTTGGGGTGCAGGGGTGCAGGGGGCACTCCTTCATACCTTCTATGACTCTGTGGTGGCATCAGCCATCCTTTATGGTGTGGCCTGCTGGGGCTGCAGCATCACGGCTGCTGACAGGAAGAGACTGAACAGACTAATAAAGAAGGCCAGCTCTGTCCTGGGGAGTCCTCTGGACACTTTGGAGGTGGTGGGAGAGAATGGCAGCCAAGCTCTCCTCCCTGCTGGACAATGTGTCCCACCCCCTCCAGGACACCCTGTCCACACTGTGCAGCTCCTTCAGTGACAGGCTGCTGCATCCGGGGTGTTTCACGGAGAGATACCGCAGGTCCTTCCTTCCTGCAGCCGTCAGACTTTACAACCAGCACGGCCCCCGGTAGACACCTCATACATACAAACAAATAAAATGAAATGAACTGACTAGTTGTGCAATATGCACTTCCTGGCCAAAACAAGCTTCTGCAATGTCACAACATTTATTTCTGTCTTGCATTAATTTAGTTTTGATCTTGTATTGATGACGGGAGATTCAGACCACTGCGCAAAGTCTTCTCCAGCACATCCCAAAGACTCTCAATTGGGTTCAGGTCTGGACTCTGTGGGGGCCAATCCATGTGTGAAAATTATGTCTCATGCTCCCTGAAGCACTTTTTCACAATTTGAGCCCGATGGATCCTGGCGTTGTCATCTTGGAACATGCCCGTGCCATCAGGGAAGAAAAAATCCATTGATGGAATAACCTGGTCCTTCAGTATATTCAGGGAGTCAGCTGACCTCATTCTTTGGGCACGTTGCTGAACCTAGACCAGACCAACTGGAGCAACCACAGATCATAGTACTGCCCCCCCCCCCCCAACACACACACACACAGGCTTGTGACCTTTCTTTTGGCCAGGCAGTGTATAAACATAAATATGCCATTATTAATAACTGTGCAATATTTACCTGGCTGCTATATCTCTTTCAGGATGTGTATTTTGTAAATGGTGTGTTTTTCTTTATCTTTAAATGCATATTTTATTTTGTAGAGCTGTCTTTGGCTCTGTTGCTGCTGTAGCACATTTAGATTTCCCCTCTGTGGGACTAATAAAGGGATTCTGATTATACCTAAATGATTTGTCTGATCTTACCTCTTGGTCATTATAAGCGTTTTGCGTTTTATACTTGGTTTCTGATTGTCAGGGTTATTTTCTCCATTCCATACTTTTGTTTTACTAGATTATTCCATTGTGAGTTAATTAAGTAATTATCTCTTAACCAATTCCTTGTCATTTGTTTAACAATTGCTATTCTTTTCACTAGAAATAAGTGGGAATCTTTTTTTATAAGGTTAGTGGGATCTTCTTCAAAAGTATTTCACATTTCTCTTATTACTGTTTCCCAAAAGCCATACAAAAAATTACAAGAGCAAAATATGTAGCCATGGTTTGCCTTCTGCTCACCGCATTCTCTCCAGCATGTGGAAGTGAGATTTTGTTTGTACTGATTTTGAATTTGGTTGCGTGGGTGTTTTTTTTATATTTAAGGGGGTTGCTGAGATGGGATGTTTGTTTGGATGCCCTCCAGGTTAGGACTACCAGGGGACACTGTTGAAGCAGTATAGAGTCGGGGGGTGCACAGCGCAGTAAAACAATCCTCTATTCTCAAATATGACCTAGTGTTTCCCGATACAATAAACACGGTGCTTTTCTTGATCAAAAATCTTTGAATTGAGTTTCTACAGTGCAGAACCAAGGTTTCCAATACAACTTGAACAAGTGCATACACAATGGCCATGGAAATCAAAGTGTAAGCATATACAAATGAGATAATAGTTTGCACTGATTATGTGTGAAAAGAGAAAGAAACGAAATGCACCAAAAATAAAATTAGAGAGAATAGCAATAACAACGACTAAAGTAATCCCCCTACAGTCACTGCCAGTGACACGAATATTCACCAGAAATCCTATTAAATGAGAATATGTTGCATGTATTACACACACACATACATGCAACATATGCATACAGGTTTATACACATACATACATGAGCTGCAGATAAGCGATACTATTAAAATAGTTTTACCGAGTATGGAATGCATTTAAAAAAGGTCCCTAGGGTTCCTGAAATCTCCTGTTTGCATGTGAAGTGAATATGAGATTTTTTTCAAGTTTCATGCATGACGTTATGTCCGTTAACCTCTGTAAATGAGTGGGCGGGGCACTGTCCCTCCCACAGTGCTTTCTGAACGCATACGCCTAATATCTAGATGATTTGCCTCTAAATGGAATATGTTCACTTAAGTGGTGCTGCATATCAAAGCTGAGTGCAATGATGCAGTGCTTCAAAAACATATACAATGGGTCGTAACTGGAAACACATCTGTTTCGATTGCAATTACATTCTTGCAACAACAAAAGACTAAACCTTCAGCGAGTTAGTTTAGGCCCTGTAACTAACTCAGCAGTTCTTACAATGGTAGGACTTGCTTGAAGTGAATACAGCCGCCGGAAACATTAAGAGACCACTTCAGCATTATCAGTTTCTCTTGTTTGATTTGTTATAGGCACGTCTTTTGAGTTAAATGATTTTTAAAAAATTGTTTTCTATAAACAACTGGCATTTTTTCTTTGTGTTGAAATTCAACAGAAACTGGAATGGCTGCCATACATGTAGAGATAAAGATTTAAGAACAATTTGGAGTGGTCTCTTAATTTGTCCTGCGGCTGTATATCTGCACTGTCCTTGCTGTTCGGAGTTTGGTTCTCTATGCTTTTTGCACTTAATGTAAGCGTCAGCCAAATATTATGGAATGTAATTGTTCTGCCCTAACTGTTGTGATGAGTACAGCCATGCAGACAGACAACTCCTGGACAAGTGGCAAGCGTTTATCTTCTTTCATTGGATGTTTACTTCCACAAATCAACGGAGTAAACTTAAAGAAAAACCATACAGAGGTACTTAGCTGTGATGCATGAATACAAGTCGCACATTTCACTGTACACAAACATTACAAAATAGCAATGTGCTTTGAAACATCAAAATAATCAATAATATCCACGTATGAATGTGTAATGAACTGAAATACTTACAGGCAATGCTTTCCATGACATAAAATAGAAGGATGGATGCAGATTTAATCTCTCACAATCTCATCTCTGTCCCTGTCAACCACCACTAACACATGGGTATAACTTCCTAGTTTTACACATAAAACATTCCCATTGGCTGCTACTATGAAGGTAGATATGGTGCAAAACACGAGAGCTTGTAAAACCTGATGTGAGCACTTGTAAAGTACAATGTGAGAACTTGCAGAAAAAATTGAGCTTGTGTGCATACAGTTACACTTGTATAAAACATCCACATATCTGTGAATGCAAGTTGAGCCTGCTGGCTGGAGTGAGACAGACTCTTAGACAGCACAGTAATGGAAGACAACAAACATGGAAGGAATGTTGCATACTCACGTATAAAATAACTACAGGTTAAATCTACGTTTAAATCAGTATAAATCCTTACATTTGACTGCAGTTTTTGTTTCTTTGTTTTGCAAGTGGGGATGCACTATTATTTAATAACAACCATTTCTCATCACCTTTAATGTGTTTGTCTTTTTTTTTTTTGTGTGTCACACATACATAGACAAATATGCATATGCACACATTAAGAAGTATAAATGAAAAGAAGGCTCAACAATATATACAAATAACGGTCACTGGTGTGATGGGCATGAATATAAATATGATATTGCAACATTACAAACATATACAGCGGTCCCCCACTTATTCAATAAATATGGAATATGTTATGGTGGCTCTGTGTACAGTTATGGAGGATGTACAGTTATAGAGGATGTAAAGTGCTAAACTCCAACTCACAGGGTCTTCATTAGCTCGTTGACCTGCGTTTCTGTGTGGAGAGGGCACATATTAGAGATATCTTCGCTCCATATTTGACATGCTAACGACCTGAGGTTAATTACACGGGCGTTGAACTGCAGTAGGAGTCAAATGGCAACGGGCATTAACGCTGGAAGGGTATTACGTTTTTATGAGTTCATGTCATGGCTTTATATTGAACAGTGGGTGTGTGGAGCATGTCTTCAGTGTGTGTGTGTTTGTGTGGCTGTGTGTTTAAATGTGAGAGCGTACATGCGTTCCTGTGTTTGCCTTTATTGGAGAAAATATGAATGTCAGCATGCTCACATCACGTTGCATATTCAGCCTTCATATGTGTGTGGCTGCAGATGCATCGTGCTGCACAGTGAGACAGATTTTACTCCGTCTCTGAGGAATCACATCTTTTTTCCTTTCTTTCTTTGCAGCTCGGTGAAACAAACAGGCCTGTGATGCAGCAGTGAAAGGGCTTGAATGCTAAGCACATCATAAGAGAGGAAGGCAGTAGAGGGGAGGAGGAGGCAAAAAGAATTGAAAAAAGAATGAGAAACAATACGGAGGCAAAAAACTGACAAATGAAGGACTGGGAACAGACGGATAGACATATCCAGGAAATCGAAAGGGAGAATTGAGATGGAGAATCAGGGGGAGGAAGAAGCAGGAGAATGAGGAGGAAAAATGGTCCTATCAGTGGATGGATATCAGCACACCTTTGGGACTTCCGTCCATTTCCACTGAATAAGAGACAGAGATGTATTTCCTTTTGTAAAGAAGAAGAGGAGTTGTCCCCAATTGAGTAATTTCATCCCATCCTTTCTGAAAATCTACTCAAGTACCACCCCGGTCATTTCTCACATTTAACCAGAACCAACGGAGCAACCCACCTACATGTCTCCCTTTTAACCCACCCACTTTCTCCGGAATTTCACCCAGTGCATCTTCATATTTTTGGAGTCATTATAACGTTTTTGACCAACAGAAATATTGTTTTTCTTCAGGACACAGCGCCCCTGTTACCCGGTGTAGACAAAACCCTGACATCTATTGCCAACTATTGTGAGTTTGATGAGTGACATCAACCACTTGCGTAACAAGGTAGCGTTGTGTGCACAGTGTTGCAACACTTGTTTAGCTCTAGTCTAAATAACGGGATGTGTGTTTATTGCATGGATCGTTTGTGGCATAGACTGTGGCTGCCGCTGCATTGGGGCTTATGTTGTTTATATCCATGCCTGCGTCAATGATGTGTTTTTATTCTTAGTGCACTCTGGTTAAATCCAGGCCTCAGGTCTTAATATGAAAAAAATCTAATTCATATTTGTGAATACTTTTACTTTACTTTTTTGGGGTTTGGGTAGAATGTATTTTTAGTATGCTAACTTGTTCTTGTACTTGAGTACGATACTCTGCTGTACACGTTACACTCTTTGATTTAAGTTGTGAAGGGCTTCATCTCCGCTTATACATGTTGTTATTTCAAATAAAGTGCATTATAATTAAACCTGGATCAGACTAAGAAGTACTTTGCTTGTTATTCAATGTAATAATGGTTCACTGATACACATGCTAATATGTCAATAGGCAGAGGTGGGAGAAGTACTCAGATCTTGTACTTAAGTACCAGAGTGTAGGAATACTCTGGTACTAGTAAAAGTCCTGCATTCAAAAGTCTGATTTAAGGGTTGATTATATTTCACATCATTAATCCAAATCTAAGTAACTAAAGATATTACATAAATGAAGTGGAGTAAAAGTACCCTATTTACCTCTGAGTTGTAGTGGAGTAGAAGTACAAAGTTCAAGTATCTCAAAAGTGTACTGAAGTAAAGTACTTGAGTAAAAGTACTGGCACCCACACTTGAAGCACTGCTTTCACCTACTTACTGCCTCTGTGTTGGCTGTGCAGTCGTATACTCCTGCATCACACTGAGATGAATGGAGGTCTTTTTTTTTCATACATTTATAGCCAAGATGATTCTCTGTAGTTTGCCTCAGTGTTATCAGGCGAGCCGGTCCTGTATTCTCGGCAGCTCCGGCCTGCCCACCGTTTCAGGAAGAAATAATCTTTTGATAAATGGGTCATTTTCAATTACTTATTGTATCTGCATCTAAATGGTGTCGTCTGTAATCATGTCAAAGAGAAAAGATTTCTGCTGCCCACAGCCACACTGTAAACCTGCGTCACTCATATCAGCGTTTGAGCACAGGAGTTTGAGTAATGTGAAATTCTAAAATTCACATTTGAACCCTTTTTTCTAAACTGTTTTGAAAAATGACATCGGAGACATATTTGGGTTGTGATTTTACAAATCAAAGAAGGGAGTTGCAATAGTAAGAAAACGCAGGATGTCATTTTGTCTTTCATTTCAACTCTGCAGTGTATTTACTCAGGCTGGTGCAGGGCACAGAGGAGAGACTATTTAAAGTCAGAATGTTGCAGGGATCTGCTACGAAGAGCAGAAGAGGCAAACATATACTAGATGACTATAAAGTGGCCATATTGTGCTTTTTGGGCTTCTCCCTTTCCTGTAGTGTGTAATATAGATGTGTGTGCTTGTAAATGGTCTGCAAAGTCTAAAATCCCTGTGTGAATAAGAATAATAAGGAATTGTTTTCTATATAGTGCTTTTCTCAGACTCAAAGTCACTTTACCATATGGGGGGTTGGGTTTGGGGGAATACAAACAAAACAAGGACAAACAAAGATGATCAACGGGCATGGATTGAGAGAGAAGGTGTGAGAGGGTCGGAGCTTTGCGATGTTGCAGATGTGGTAAAATGCGGTTTTGATTACTTGGTGAATGTGAGGCTTGAGGGAGAGCGTGGGGTCAAAGATTACGGCCTGGTAATGCTGTAATCTTTACCATGCCTGAAACACCTCCATTGGACTTCTTTGTTTACTGTACCATAACATAATGACATCACTATGTAACACTCGTGATTTGATTGGCTAGCTCTCCAACACATTTTAAGTGATAGGCTAAGGGGCGGGAGATCTCTAAGAAGTAGCTAACCAATCAGAGCAGACTGGGCTCTGGTTTCAGACAGAGGGTGAAAAGAGGTGCTGCAGCACAGGCAGTATGAGAACAATAAAGAGCTTTGTGAACGTTAAAGCATGGAGACATGTCCCAGGAGAGACACTACATACCGATATGGACCTGAACATGAGCAGAATATGTCCTCTTTAAGGTTCCATTCATTTCCATTTCAGGATTATATTGTTGTTCAGTTGATTTCTTGGGTGATTTATTTAGTTCAATTAGATTTTGTGAGAACAGTTTCTTAGTGGCCTAAGAGAGATATGGCAGGAAAAAAACACTGTGTGCCACATTTGCCCCTTTGAATGGGTAAATTAAGTCTTTATTTTGACCAAACCAGAGTTATAAAATGAGCAATAGTTTGAGTTTTATTTGTCTGTTGGGATTTAATAAATCTTTTTTTGTATTGCTCCACTCTTTAATATAACTGTAGGGGTGCAACCGCACACATACAGTATGTTATTGAAATTATTACATTTCATTCCTTAATTATGAGGATAATTTTGGCCAATAAGAGGCATTATCATTTAACATGGTATGGTTTGGTCACACGATGATAGTCTTCATGTCTCTATGAAAAAATACTCAATGATGCATCATGTATGCTCCATCATAATGGAGGACTGATGAGGGCTAACACAAGTGAATTGCCATTCTGAAGCCATTTTATCTATATTGATTTTGAGCATGCTCAGTTTTAGACCAAACATAGAAAAATAAATAAGTAGTCAACAGAATGATGTGACATGACGAGTGTTTTTTCAGCGTGTCGATAAAATTGCCACTCTGCCTTAGTAGAGTAGTAGTGCAACATGTGTGCGTCCATAAGTGTTTCCATGATCTGAGCTTTATTTCTGGACAGTAATCAAGTATATGTTATAAAAATATCATCGAAGGGGCGTTTCAATATCGACTAACCCAAAATGAGATAGAATGAATTTGTCAACGGTAGTACCAAGACCCTGTATGTGATGAAGTACTTTGATTTGCAGGATTAGTCAAAACAGACTTTAAAGCCTGGCTGTTTTATCCTTTAATGGTTTCTCAATTGATATTTCAGATCATGTATTTTATCACAATATTGTGCTTGAACGGTCTTCATCGACTTGTGGTATAGTAGTGTGACAAAAGATCTCTTGACTCGAGGAAAGCCCCATGTTCAATGCCATCGTTGAACAAAGAAGGGATTTCAAATCCATACTTACATTTCATGATAAATATGGAATAATCTCAGTGAAAACAGAGCTAACTCCACCCAGAGATCAATAACTGGTGTGGCTAGTTACTGGAAGAAGTTTTCTGTGATTAAGATACATGTTTGGGGATTAAAATATCCCAATGGAAACTGGCTCCTGTTGTAGCCACAAGGACCATACATGGAATGAATCCAACCCAACAAACTGAATAATGAATTAAATCAAGTTTGACTTTAACGGACTAACAGCAAATGCAATGAAAAGACAATAAAGAAAGCAGCTTGGTTGTTAAATGTTTAGTAGACTGGAGATTACTTTAATGCAGCAAAGCATCAATGCACCAATTCTTGTTTCACCATGATCTGATTTCTTCTGGGAGTTATTTGTTAGTAATAGATTGTAGTATTTCCGTATTTTCCGGACTACAAGGCGCACCTGAATATTAGCCGCACAAGCTAAAATTAGGGGAAAATCCTGTTTTTTTCATACATTAGCCGCACTGGACTATAAGCCGCAGGGTTCAAAGCTTGTGCAAAAAGTAGCGGCTTATAGTCCGGAAATTACAGTAGTTTGTTTGCAATAGTTTGGTCTTAACAGATTTTTAAGTGTATACGAATTTTTGGTTTATTTACAGTCTGATAACGGGATTGCGTAATCACAATACAGAAACAGGTAACTGTTTTCCCTTACAGTTACATTAAAAAGGAATCAAACTACTGGTGTATTTTAAAAGATGGGAATATAAGAGGGATTACATTTTTACAATACATTTAACAATTAAAATCAATTAATCTTAGGTTGACTACTTTTATTGTTCTTTATTTTAAATATCTCTTTTTTAAATTCAGTAGGTAAAACCTGATTAATTAAACACACAAATATATATATATACACATATATATATATATATATATATATATATATATATATATGTGTATATTTTCTAATGTTACATTTGTCTGTTGTCCCAAATAAAACACTTAAGTAAAAAACATGTTATTATTTATTTGCATTGTATTTGATACAATGTAATAATAATCTTTACAGTAAACTAATCGTTACAAAATACCTTTATAAAGTAACCCCCCCAATCCTGATTACTGGGCTAAAACTGAGACTGTTTTCCTGGAAAGAAGAAGTTGATTCAGTTAAAACACGGGTTTCCTGCCAACAGTAGCAATACGGTTCATGTCCCAGTGTAACTCTGAAAGTGAATGAGCCACATCTTTCCTCCCTAAACTACAAATGAAGCCAGCAGCAGAAGACCGGCCAGCTCTGGAAGCCTGTTGCACTGGGCCGCTGCCAGTTGCCTAATGTGTGTCACTCCAAATTTGAGGAGAGGACTTTGCTTAAAAATGCTCAGCAAACTTTATCTGGATAAATATTAGAAGCCGTTTTAATGACGTGGTGGACTTCTACTGACATTTGATCTCTGCAGCCAGTTATCTGCGCCTGCAGTCCGGAGGTTGGCTGAGTCACTCTACTACAGTCAGGAAGCATTCATCATCCCCTGCCCTCTCATTGGCTCTTATTTGACCTCTCGCCTTTGATAAAGAAGCGTGTCTCAGCATTGGTATTTACCAATCTAGACACGGACAACCCTTCTACATTTATTTTTGCACAGTTGTGTAATCTCTTTCGTAATTGCCTTTTTCTCCCACTCAGGATCTCTTACACGCACAAACACACACAAACACATACATGCAGCACAAAGCAATACTTTAAATATGACGTGTTCTGTCAAATCAGTCACATCAACCCAGAAACACATTGAGTTAAATACACGTTTGGAAAATGAAGATTGTTAGGTTTTTTTTCAATATGTCGCACAACATAATTACAGCTAACGATACACAATTTTGAGGAAAGGCCCTCAAAGTTGACAGGCGACTTTTTAGCCAACATTATTTAAGAGGGGGCTTAAGTCTTAACTATTGGATTAACTATGATTCTGAAATCTTTGTTATTCTATAATTCCGGTATAATTACCAAAGACGATGGTGTTTATTTTACTTGGATGAAGAAAACTGCGGACGACAGTTGGTGAGTGTGTGAATACTTTACAAGGAAACACACAACACCCTGTTTTAACAACACTGATGTAAAGTTGCTCTGATTGCCGGTCGTTATCTTACCTTAACAAGCTTCAATGCTATACTTAGCATCTGAATTTGCTGCTACTATTTTAATCGTCGGGATTCTGAGGCTTTGTCACTCATTATGTCAGCAAGATCTATGGAGAAAGGGATCGGTGGTGAGAACTGACGGTGATTGCTGGAGTTATCACCCTCTCTTTAAAAGCTATACGAATATGGAAATACAAGTTTGATATTCTGACAGCCCAGATTTGTTTTGTTTAAAATCTACCGAAACCCCAAAATGACACGTTTTTGACATAAATCCACGACTATCTCGGAACGCACCGTTACGATATCAGACTGATTTCAATGGAGAGGGTCACAAATGACGAATATTATCATTTCAGTTTCCTATTCTTCATTTTTATTATTTAATATTATCCTTTATAATCCATCAGTAAAAACAAACCAGAACTGCGCATATCGTGTGAAACAAAACAACTGCAAAAATACTAATAGAATACAAACAAATTGCAATAAAAGTCGATTTCAAACCTCCCATAAGATATCGCCTAGAACATAACATAAATGTTGCTCTGTCAATATATACACTATTTTTTAAACTACTGTCGGATTAATGTAAAGAACACAAATCTCTCCTGTCCCTCGCTGCTCTCCTCCTCTGGTCCTCATCTTCTCTTCTCATGTGGCTAAAAGCAGGACATTTTGAGCCAACTGGCTAAGTGTGCCTCCCATGCGCTATTTTATCTGTCCTGTCCTGCTTTATCTTCCACCTTTGCTTCTGGTCTACAAATCACAGCTCAATCGACTCCTGTTCCTGTCCTGCCCATGCCTTCCTTCACGTCCTACAGTTAGGCCCTGCCTCTTAAAAGTAGGATGCAGCAGCAGGGAGTCTCTGCACTCGGTCTCCCATGTTCCCTATCAGCTTCACACACAACACCCCCCTTCCCTGGGATTTCTCTCATGCTGTTGCAAGCTGCTTTTATCCTCTCATCCTACATACAATCGGGTAATTAGAGGGAAATTAATAGAGCATGAGGATGCTGTAAGAGCAGGTTGCCCAAGATCTTGGCTAATGTGTGTCAAGTGTGCAATGTTTTTTGTTTTTTTTAATCAACACCTGACAACTCCTACAATCTGAGCAATTTCAATACAGAAACTTGGTAATAAAACACCCAAACCTAACCAAATCCCCTTAACTATCCAATCCTACTACTACATGCTAAGATAAGATAAGATAAGAGGTTCTTTATTAATCCCAAACTGGGAAATATTTGCGTTGCAGCAGCATAAAACAATAAAAGGCATTGCACATAATTAGAATGAAAAGAGTAGAAATAAACAACTCTAAAATGATATAAGTAACTCAAAATAGAAAAAGGAATAAACCAGCATTAGAGAGTAAAAAAAGAAAGTAAGTAAGATGCAATCACACAGAACAATACATTTGTTATGCAACCAAAATGTTACAATTAACTCCCGCTATCTGAAAGAATTGGGAACAGGTGGACTATGATCTATGACATAAATGTCATACTTAATTTAAGGATTTTTGAAATTAAAACCATTTAATAAAGTAGGGTCGTTTTCACATAGACTTTTTCACAGTTTTGCAACCACTGGAGTCGCCCCCTGCCGGCCCTTAGATTAATCGTTTTACAGGTTTAAATATTGGCTTAACTTTTCAGATTCCGAAATTGCCCCTTGTAGGTTCAACAAGTGCTCCAGTCCCAGCTGTGTCCCCAGGTTTCAGTTGTGTTTTGACCTTCTTGCATCTTTTATTTATTTGAAGCGTTTTGTTTCAGCAGCGCTTTCAGTTAATGCTGCTCCGATATCGTGAAGTTGTTGAAGATGTTTCTTTATTTTCATGTGTTTTGGCACATTTCTGGTTTTTTATTTGCATCATTTTTGAAACTGCAGCGCGTTTGTCCTGATGGAAGTGTTTTGGGCCGCTACAGCGTGTTTCACACTCGTCGGCCGCCGTAGATATATTTTACTATAGATGACACTGCACTTCTAACTGCATTTAGTTGTCTCAGTACTTGTCCTTGTGCAATTACAATACATTAGCTAATCGATTCCATAACAACTAGGGTTTAAATATATTTTTTGAAATCAGCTCCAGACTTCCCTGTGTTGCTTGGGTTGTTGTTCTAGAAGTGCTACATTATGGGAAACAACCCATTTGTTCTACCTCCACTTTAAGACATGTGTTTATACGGATATGACTGTTTGGTAAAGGTATGAATAGGAAACAGTGAAAGAGCATGTACGACAAGCAACGTTCTTTTTCGATGAATAAAATCTGCAAACATTCACTCATTCCTCTGAACTCCTCATCTTTTACCAGCTGCATTCGCATCATGTTTTGGGGGGAGAGTTTCCTCTAATTTCCCCAAAAAAGGAGAGGGAAAAAAAGACTTTTTCCAAATGCTCTGCAGTGTGTTTGCATGTTGCACCATCTGTGGAGAGCTTCTGCCGTTCCCTCAATTAGAATTCTCAGATCAACGGGATTGGAGTTTTACTGCTCCGCCAGTGTTTGCTCAGATGGAAATCTGCTGCAAGAGCACCGGCTCTCACGAGTTATAATTACAGTAACACTGCTCCTCTCCAAACAGTGGGATATATCGGTCTTTCCGTCTGTGTATTTCTCTCTAATTATTGTTATTCCTCGTGTGGAAAAGGTGGTTTTCACCCCCCTACTGTATCTGTTTCTGCACTGTGCAAAGCTGTAAATTTGGCATAGCAGTTGCCAGTCCTCCCACGGAGTGTCCATAATTTTGGATTTACTGAAACAATATAAGCCGCTTAGTTTTGATGAAACATGTGAGTGTTTCATTTGAGACGAGTGGAACAAACACACAGGCATGCTGAGCACATCACACAAACACACACAAACACTTTAACCATGTTGTATGTGAGGTTTTTTCAGTATCAGTGGGTTTTTTAAGTAGTTTCCACCAACTGCATCAGATGATAGACAAGCAAATGTCTATTGGTCTATAGGAATATATTGTAGGTACCAAGCATAACACGTGATGCTAAGTTATGTTGACCTTTCTTTTCACATCTCTTTTTTAGATGTAGAGGTAAAACTTGTATGAGTGGTTGTGTGTAGGCCTAACAGACACGCATGTCATGCCCTGACTTCATACAAGTTTAGAGAGGACATAATATGTAATATGGTTCATATTTGTATTGTGTGTCTCTACTGGGACATGTCTACATGCTTTAATGTTCAAACAGCTCTTTATTTTTCTCAAACTGCCTGTGCTGCAGCACCTCTTTTCACACTCTGTCTGAAAACACAGCCCAGTCTGATTGGTCAGCCGAGAGATGTCCCGCCCCGCAGCCTATCACGTACAATGTGTCAGTGTTGTAGTACTCGAGTCCGACTCGTGAGCTAAATTTAGAGACTCGTGACTTGACTTGGACTTGAGCATTAATGACTTGAACTCGGATTTGGACTCGTGTATTCGGACTTGCGATGACTCGAAAAGACTCGACTTTGTCATTAAAACCCTGAGGTCGACAAACGCGCCGGCGCGTTTTCGCAATGTTTCTATTAAGAGTTATGCCATAATACGGCGTAGAAATGTTGCCAGAACCGGGTAGACTCTCTTCTTTCCGATGCATTCTCCAGCGAGATCCTATGTGATTCACTGCCGGAGCTAGGGGGCCAATAATAGAGCTTGATGCATACATCTTTGTGAATGATGTGTGTGTCAAGCTCTGTTATTCGCCCTTTCAATGCATATAAATGTTCATAGCGCCCGCCATTAGGACACGCCTATGAGCTGCGGGACCACAGTTATGTTTTTTTGAAGTTCAACAACACAGGGTTTCTCACACATAGACTTTACGTGGGCGAGCCGCCCAGTAACGGCCACCCAAGTGTATTTCGCGAGCCATTTAGTTTTTTTTAGCTTTTTTTATCCGTCCGCGAGAACGACGCTATCCGCGATCGATTAAATAGTGGATAATGATCTCCTCGCTCTACGCCTCCTGTACCTGTTCACTCTGCAATCGTGTCCCCCCCCCCGGACTTGATCAATAGGGAGTCGACTCAGACTTGACTTGGATGAGTAGTGGACTCGACTTGGACATTTTTTTAATTACTTGGACTTGACTCCGACTTGAACACTGGAGACTTGAAGCTGGACTTGGACTCGAGGCATAGTGACTTGGCTACAACACTGCAATGTGTTGGAGCGCTAGCCAATATAAGTGTTACATAGGGATGTCATTATGTTACAGAGATAAACAAAGGAGTCCAATAGAGGCATTTTGGGCAGGGGGGAGTGTGTGGGAGAGAAACTCAACCTGGAGGGAACACAGGAATTTTAGCCTTTGCAGACCATTTACATGCACCAAAACCATACAATAAAGGAGAGGGCAACAAAGCATTATAGTGCCATTTTAAACTCAATATAAGGATGTGTCTCTTCAAAGATTATTTTCTTTCGGTTGAGCCTGGAGAATGCTTGTGATTTATACAAGGTGCTTTGATCAAACTTTGATATCATTTCTTACATTTAAAACAGCAACAGTGTTATATAAAGTTGCCTCTACTCTTTACCGGTGTGTTGCTACCAAGGATTTTAGGCCTTTCTTTTGATTGGACAAATAATTCTAATTTGATTGTCAAAATAGCCAATCAAATTTCAAGTCAAATTCAAAGTCCACTTTATTGTCAAAGTTTCCACATGTGTTATACATACAGAGAATTGAATTACCGTTTCTGGCAGTCCCACAGTGCAAATATAAACAAGAAAGAAAGGGGGAGTAAAAAGGGGTGTAGAAAAAGTAATATATACATATATTAGACACAATCAACACAATTTAACAGTAGTACATTTGTATCTGTTCTAAGGAATGAGGATGTTATCCGAACACAAAGTAAGTCTGAGTTCTGTGGGGTTTAATTAGAGCGATATTGACATCCGGTATGCTTGTTCTCAGAATCTATAGCATTAGAAAATGAAGTGAGGGTAACCCGAGTCTAAAATCCATCATTCCTAGATTAAAGTTACGGGACTGGGATCTGATTGGTTTTGCTTCCCTCTGTAGTCCAGAGTCCAGTTAATGAGCTTTCCTCTGAGCCTGTGGACTTCTGTTTACCTGCACTGCAGTGAGTGTAATTGTGATCCTAAATGAATCAAACAAACAAAACATATTATGCACTACAGGCAAAGGATACAAACAAGGTTATACTTAATGTTTGGTCTACTTGATTTTCCGAAAGCGAATTAGCATCACGTCAATATTTCCTGCAGAATATCAAAGTAGCCTGGGGTACTGACGCTTTGTCCAGGGTTTGGAGGGTAAGAATTAATTCTGTTAAAATGATGAGTTACCTGTAAACAAAAATTAGTAAACTTATCTGAGTATCAAAAAAAAGTAATGTTAACTGATTACTTTCTTTTACTTTTGGGTTACCTTCTTTCAAATACAATGCAAATGAACAGAAACATCCATAACATGTACTAAGATGTATTGTGTGAAACAACAGACCAATGTGACTGTAGAGAAGAGGAAACCAAGATATACAGTATAGGATCAGAAATGAGTTTATTGATAGGAGAAGTTGCCTTTCATGAAGAATATTCAGGCAGCAGCCTATATACCAACACTGAAACACATGAGCACATACTACAGTTTAAAAAGCAGGAATAAAATCTGAGCTGACAGAGAATGCTCCATTTCAGTTTCATACACACAGTTAAGCTCACACACCCTATTTTATGAACATATAGGTTCACCTGCTGAATTAGAAACAGAAAAAATGAACCAAAGAAAGAGAAACCATAAAGCAGATTCAGGCAGTAGGCGTATAGATTCACTCTTAAAGTATTAGCCTACAGAACAGCTGACAGAGAAGCAATAATAACAGTAATCTCTTGTTATGTCACTGCAAGGGAAGACAGTTACCCTTTATGTGTATTCTGATCATATCCCGTTACAATATGTTACTCCCCAAGCCTGGTGTAATGACTGAGAGAACACAGGTAGAGGACTCAATAGCATGACTCAAGGACAGAGGTTTTAATTTCAAAGAAAGGCCTTTACTTAGCAACGGTTCTGTACACGTTAGGTCAATCAGGAAGGCAACCAAAACAAACAAGGATAAGGCAGGAACCAGGTCAGGAAAAGAAGTTGGGTCAGGTACACATGGAAGCTAAAATCTATTGAAAATGCTGCCTGGAAAGCTTGAAAGAACAAAGACGAAGTGGCACTGAGAGGAATATGAACACCGACTAAATACGTAGGGGTTGGGATGATAATAGGGCCCAGGTGAGACTAATTAGGGATGGTTACCCAGGTGGGGTGCAATCAAGGGCAGGAGGTGATGAGGAGAGGTGAGTAACGAAAAAACAAACAAAACAGAAACTTGCTGTCTAGGACCTTACAGCTGGTTTTGTATAAATCTTTGTGTTGTCTTTCCTTCAACTACTTTGTCCGGATTTTCATATCCTGATTATCACAGTTTAATGTCAAAGCTCTACTCAATTAAGTTGAGGTGTTTGCGTTGATCTTTTTAAGTAGTTCCAACTTAATTGATTGTTAAATTACTTTATAATCTGATGAATTTAATTAGTCCAGTACTACAAACATCATTTGCTTTCACCTTTAAAAACTAAAGTAAGTTGAACCAAAAATCAAATCATTACATTTTTAAGTTCCATTTTTTTTGTTATTTTTTTCAGTTTGACCGACTTATTAAAATGAGTTGTAAACTAACCAAAACAAGTTGAGGTAAAAAACCAAACATTTTATGTTGAAAAAGTATATATTTTTAAGTGGAATCCACCAACACTATGAATCAAGTGTGGAATCCTATAACAACCCCCCCCCCCCCCCCCCCCCGTATGGCTCTCAGCTCTGTAGCGCCATACATAATGCAGAGGGCGATGCAGCTTTCACAGAATCCACAGCACATGTTTTATTCTGTGACGACACAGCTCTGGAATCCTCAGTCCTCGTTCGGACTCACCTCCAGAGTTCACCGCTGCGTCTTCCCACCCACTCCCGCTGCAGAGTTGTTCTCCCACACACACACACACACACACACACACACACACACACACACACACACACACACACACACACACACACACACACACACACACACACACACACACACACACACACACACACACCATCATCACTGTGAGTCCGACTCAACATGTATATCGGCTCTGTGCTTAGATACTGAGCATCTGCTTTGGTTTTATTGTCCAATTTCAGGAGTTGTCCAGAAGATTCAGTGACTTTACTTAAAGAGCGACATTAACATTGTTTGTTCACTTACCTGCTTTTATGAGTCCTTCTGATTCTGACGATATCTGCATTGAAATGGCTGGCATGTTCACTGTAAGAGCTACCTGCTTTAGATATGGAGCAGGAGTGGACTGCAGTGATTACAATAGAGGAGACTGATCCTGCTTCACAGGCCTGGAATGTTAATGCGGCCCTGTGCATATGACTGCGGCATTTCTGATCTATATTTTCTAGCTGCGTTTAAGGGAAATGAGAGCCTTTAAAGCTTATCGTGAATTATATGTCTTGCTAGAATTTCACAAAAACAACCAATGCTGAGAGATTAGTCCTTTTGTCTTCAGTGCAAATCAGCTGCTATTACATTTAATTTATGTAGCACTTTTCAAGACCCACAAAGACGCTTCACAAAACTCACATGTAACAAACACAGTCGTACAAGAAAAACTGACAATTTAACATTCAGGTTGGCAGATATATTACATGGGGGGTGGGGGTTCCAAGGGAAAAGCAAGTTTGAAGGTGAGGTGAGTTTTGAGGGCTTGTTTGAAGGATGATAGGGTGGTTCATATGTACAGGGAGGGCGTTCCGGAGAGATGGTGTGGCATCAGAGACGGCCATGTAACCCAAGGTCCGGAGCTTAATCCTGATGGTCTTTAGGGTGTCTGTATCTCCGGAACTGAGACAGCGGTTGGGGATGTGACGTGGCAGAGAGTTTTGGGCGGGGTCAGGTTGTTTAGGGCTTTGAAGGTGGTGAGTGAAATTTTGAAGATGATTCTGTGTTTGGTTGTCGAGGACCAGAGTGATGTGGTCTCGGGCGTGTGGAGGTGAGCAGGAGTTCTTGAGAGTACGATTGCTATACCTAGAAACATTACTAATTACAATTAAATTAAATTATTATTTTGTTGCATTTATAATTGTGAGATCCTCTACAGCAACCATGAACTGTCTCATTTTACCTCGTTAGCATTGTTCTTCTTTTGTAATTACAATAAGCATATAAAAGGTAATCCTTGGAAATACTTGTTTTCATAAAGGGATAAAAATACGATTCAAACAGCCCACTTCTCCACCAACCTGAGCTTGTTAGATAACGCAGAGCCACTCTCACTCCCTGACTCTGACTCATCTGCTGCTACAGCAACTGGAGAAAAGTCTTCCTCCTCTTTCTTGTTGAGAAAAAGTTTCTTATATTCGTTAACATAGCTAGCTACCATCAGATGCTAACAACAACATGCAGAGTAAAGCCTAAATGACACACAGGGAGCACCCAGAACGTACTTTTACTCATATTATATAATTGTTAAGGACTTGCATGATTGGAATGACAGATGAATAAATCCTGGCCAGTTTTTTTATAATAAATATTTTAAAAAAAATAAGAATGATAATCTTGAGAACTGGGGCTATTTATAAAACATCCGGGGCTATAGCCTCTGTCGACCACGCCTGACTACGCCACTTTTTAGATTGAGAAGTCAAGGACAGAACAAACCCTGTCATGTTACCATGCTTAGTGGGTGTAACTTTTTTTGCTGTGTCATCACTTTTCAAATCTGTACAACTTACGTTTTTATGATTAAATGTGTTATAGAATACAACATGTATCCAAGAGTGCAAAGTCCTTCATAGAGCTTAATCCTTTATTTAGTTCTCATAGTGCACCAGGTTGATGCATGAAGAGTTGGACTGGCATCATGTGGTAAAGAACCAGATGTTCATCCTTAAAAACTTTAAATATATAGCTTTCAACATTATAACAGCAGGGCACTGTAGGTTTTAACACAACTCTAACAGCAGTAAATAGAGGTGTGGACTCGAGTGACATGACTTGGCATTCATGATTTGTGTAAATGCAATATATTATGATTCTGTTGTTGGATGTCATTACATTCGCTGAAACGCACATAATGACTTGTTTAAGACTCTGTGTTCAAAGTTTAGGACTTGGACTTGCCCATCCTGACTTGTGACTTGCAAAACAATGACTTGGTCCCATCTCTGGTAAATACTGTACAATGTTCATTTGTGTATTTTGAGCTGTTGAATAGCAGAAAGACACAAAGACGGTACAGTTGTTAAACCTCTTGTTGTATCCCCTCTTTTTGTTCATATTGTGTCTCTTTTTTTAAATTCTCTGACAATTTAGAACTGTTCAGTCTTTTTCTAGTTATGTGTTTACAGTTGTCTTCCCCTTTTGTAGTTGGATTTGGTGTCCTTGTAGTCATTTTGAGTGTCTTTGGAAATTGTTTTGGTTTTCCTCAAAGGCGTTTGTGAGTCTCATTGTGTTCTTGTTCTTTTCTGATGTTTCTTGTTATGGTCATAATATCTTTCTTTGTGGATCGTTGGATCTCTCTCTTGTTGGCACATGTTCAGTTATCATGCCATGACTGTAGCTATGAGAACTATTTTCAGCTGTGAACTGGAACACAGTTACAGCACAGATTGACTCGATAAAGATCAAACCTGGTGCTTATGCAGGACATTAATATACTATATAGTTGTTGGTCTATAGTGGAGCTCCACAGCAAAGGGTAAGAACATATATCAGACTTGAAGTACATACTTTATGTTCTTGGTATGTTTTGGGGGAAAAAAACACAACATATTATTGAACGTATGTACTTTAATGTCAATTATGAGACAGTTTAGTTGAATTCTCAATATTGATTCCTCAATATTGACATTCCAGAGATTGTTAATTCTTGCTAACACACTGCTGATAAGGAAAACAGACTGTTACAAAGGAGGATCAAAGGACTGAGTATTAAATGTCATATTTGGAGCATTTATGATGGCTGTCCTCAGTAATGATAACAAAGGGAAAGGAAGAGGTTGATTTATATATCATATCTGTGTTCAATTGCAGAATCACTTACTAATCACATGCCTGATACTTTATTTTAGGCATCATATTACTGCATTATCCACACTCATTAAGGGTATAATTGAATAACTGTTGGTGTTACAATATCTGCTAACGATCCAGATCACATTCAGTGTCGAGCAACATGGCACTGTGATTAACTCCCGTCTCCCAGCTAATTAAAACTAGAACCTCACGCACGCTAATTACCGAATTACAATAAAAACACAGGAATTTGTCCTGGTGACACAAACGGCCAGGAAATAGTTATTGTGTTAAAACAAACTGAAGCAAGTTCCTGTTATTCCACGGGTGCATCTGTCTGACTGTACTGTCTGAAAAAGTAAAGGTAAACTTCTCTAATTACCTTTGCTGCTGTGAGCTTGTTCTTCCTGTTCATCCCTCTCTCACGCGCATTCAAGTGTGTAACCTTTTCCCCAGCTGTGTAATCCGGTGTGGCGCTGCTCTGTGTTCTCCTGAAGAGCATAAGCAACTCCCAACCCCTCTAATCCATACTGGAGCTCTCAACTCTTTCTATGCACGGCAGCCGGCTCGAATGCTAAGACGAGGGATCATCTGCATGTATTTGCCAGCCGCTCAGCTCATCTCGTTAGCTGGCTTACTTTGCATTCACGCTGCTCCCAGCCATATTGTTCTGCTGCTGTCTGATGACATAACGTAGCTGACAGCCTCTCCTCACATTGCCAGGATTAGAATTCTCCTCACTGTATTCTTCACCTTCGCATTTCCTTAAAAATAGTCCAATTCAGGCTAAAAATGGTGGAATTGGCTCGTTGCATTCAATAAATTGTTTTTATCACGGATACATTAATCAGTGCCTTTTTAATGGTGGCTACAGCCCTCAGAGCTGCTTTGTGTTGTTAGCAGAACCAGCTCATGTTCTAATGAATATCACCTTGCACATACTGTACATTTTTACACGTATAAAACACGTGTCAAAAAGCTCTTTATTTTTCTCATACTGCCTGTGCTACAGCACCTCTTTTCACCCTCTGACTGAAACCAGAGCCCAGTCTGCTCTGATTGGTGAGCTAGCCAGCTCTGTTTTGCTTGGTCAATCGCTTAGAGATGTGTCTGTACTGTCCCGCCCCTTAGCCTATCACATACAGTGTGTTGGAGGGATAGTTAATAGCAGTTTGAGTGTCACATGGTGATGTCATTTTGTTACTGAAGTAAACAAAGGAGTCCAGTGGAGGCGTTTCAGGCAGGTGGGTGTGTGGGAGATAAACTCCCTCTGGAGGGAACACAGGGATGTTATCTTTTGTAGACCATTGACATGCACAAAAACCTATAGAACACACTACAGGAAAGGGAAAACATCAAAAGGCAGAATAGGGCTTATTAATGCAAATCAATGACATCCCAGTTCCATCCCATCATCCTAATGTATTTCCAGCACAGATTTTTTGCCATGAATTGCGGGCAGTGAAAAGGCAGAGATTGTAAACTTGTGATTAATATGTTAAATCACAGATTATGAAGGTGCTCAACGGTACTCCATTTTGTAATCGATTGACGACACTTAAATGTACCTGTTTGTTAAGGAAATAGAATGCTCTGTTATTGAATAACAACCATGTTTAGTGGAGAGCACCAGGATGAATAAACGGAGGCACCATTAGTAGTAGCTAATGTGTCTTTAAAAAATGATGGGTTTTTCATGTAATATGGATTCATCCCTAGAGGCCTGTTTTGTACAATATAAATAGGGAGTATGGATTTTTGACTAGCGACATTCTGTTAAGCACTTCAAAATTACAAGAATATGCTGAAGATGAAACCATTAGGACTAAAGAGTTGTAATATTTGTAATATTTATCTTGTGAAAAAAAAGGCTAAACTTTTTAGCAAAATGCTGATCACACTTTTTGAACCTAGCTGAATTCCTGCCCTGAAATCAGTCTGCAGGCTGTCCTCGAGTGCTGTCGGTTTCTCTTGTGACGGTACCTGCGGTGTGCTTGGGCCGAGGCCAGAAGATGGGTGATCTGTGTGCGTCACACACACACTTTTGGGTGCCAATGGAGGTCACAAAGTCTAAATAATTCATTCCAAAAGTCTACGGAACAAGGTGTTTCTGACTGGATTAAGGTACTCTCCTTTCTGAGCTGCTTAGACAGAGAGGCAGGCAAGAGACAGTGAGATGTGTTTCTGTCCCGGCCAACGGACAGCGATCATTCATTATTCATGAGAGTTTTATAACCAACTAAAAGCCTGCCCTTACTTTGACAAAAAGCAGGTGACAGAGTTGGAGAGGAGGAAGGAGGGACCACCAGACGGATAAAAGAAGCGTACAGAGCAAACTGAAAAAGTTAGCGTTATTCTGAATGTGGAGGACTGAGAGGGAGAGATGGAGACTGATGTAGTCATAAATAAAGCATTGATGAAATAGGGAGATTGTTTTGTCCCTTGAGAAAGCTCAGCAGTACATATCCCAGAATGCCGTGTGTGCCACAAGATTAGATTGGATTAAATGTTATTGTCATTGAGTACAAGTACTAAAACAGAAAGCAGTTAACCAAAGTGCAGTGTTATTCAAAGTATAATATGAATATCTGACAGTATTAACACTTTGAACAGCAGGAGGAGGTTAAATATTATAAACAGCTGTATAGAAATCATGTAGGAAAATAGACAGTATAGTACAGCCAATATGTAGGGGATAGTATGCAGCGAGGCGGTCATTATGGGGAAAAGAACACCCGACTGATCCTTCCTCCCGCTGATCAGGGAGCCCGACACGAAGCGGAAGGATCTTGACCAGCATTATCCCACGTATTACACAGCCAGATATTAAACAAACTAACGACTCGACTCCCAATATTAACTGAAATAACCCTGCAGAGCCCAGACCAAGTTCCTGTTAGTGTTCACTTCCTGTCTGTCTTCTTCTGGTGATTTATCTGATGTCCAGTTCTCCGTATTTTAACATCTTTTCTTTCTCTGTCTTGATCCTCCTGAGAAACGGTCAATAAATCCTCGACAGCGGTCTGTACTACTGCATTAACAACATGTCACTTGAATTCTATTCTGAATTGACCAATCAGAATCAAGTATTCAACTAAGCCATGTAATAAAACCGGAATAAATATATTGTACTAGACTGTTATAAACAGAATATATACTGTATGAATATACTATAGACCGTTACTTGACACAAGAGAGTAGTTCAATACTGAGTCATCCTGCGCAATAACTGGCAAAAACCTGAACCAAGTGTTCTGCAAGATGTTCCTATCCTATAAATATATTCCAATTAAATTTGAATATTGCCGATGACAGATATATAGCCTTCAACACACATTTGAAAAATACAGATTTTTTTCTTCCCCATGTCTTTCTGGGCCAGTGTCCCTGGCTTTGCTTCAGTGGCAGCGGGCGATCATTAGAGCTCTTTTGCTCCTGGCAGCTGAACAGTGGTCCGAGGAACCTGCCTGCTCTCTGAGAAGCCCGGAACACGGGACGGCAGCCAATCCCGCTGGACTTGAGCGGGAGAGGAGGCGCGAGCCTCACTCCCTGTGCAATGATTGGTGTATTGTTTCAAGGCACTCGCTGCCTGGCAGATTGACGGAGTGGGATGCATTGAAGGGTGGGGGGGATATCCAAAGGGGAGAAGGTGAGCAGTGAAGTATGGAGTGAGGAAAGAAAGTGCCTGCTGCTCTTTTAGATAGCAGGTTTATTTTGCAATTGTTCTTTTGGAGGACATATGATGAGAGCTGGGAGATTAGTAGAAGAGCACTTTCATGAAATGTAAGGTCTTTGTCAAAGAAGAAGACAGATTTGACCTTTTTGTTAATATCAACAACATTAACAACATTTCTATATATAGATTTCTATATATAGGTTATAGACAAACCCCTTCCCTGAGCAGTGATTCTCTAATAGCGCTACAGCACCCATGCAGTAACCAGACAAGGCAATCGTTTGTGTTCTTGAAATGTAAACTCAGCCTATAATGCTACTATAAAGATAGTAGGAGCACTCCTTGACTTTTAAAGGGGACATATGCTAACTGTTTTAGGTTCATGCTGGTATTTCTTTATTTTCTTACATGGTTTATTGTTTTTTTATCATACTGTCTCACTGGATCTATCTCTTCAGGCCCTCTGGAGGGAGTTTTCCAGGAAGTGTAGCCAAATCTGAAAGGCTTTTTTAATCACAAGGTTTTTTTAAGTTAAAATATCTAAGTATTTTGTTGTTGTTGTTTTTTTGTGGTTTGGAGGGTTACTTTGGACTTCAGATGGAAACAAACTGAAAGAGCGAGATTTATTGTTTGGAGAATGGTTCTTTCATAGTCAAGCCTTTCGAAAAAAGCCAGAACACAAGTGTAAGGAAATGGAAAAATCAGTCTGTCACTTTCTTTTTAAGGCTACAATAGCATAATCTGAACGGCTTTTTGAATTACATGTTATTGGAGGGAAGAAAATAGGATTGCGTTTCTGTCATTTTGCTCACAATTTGTGGGTTGCTATGCACTTTGAATATCTAAATGAACACAAACTGAAAAAGTAAGATTTCATGACCAGTTTCAGAATGTTTGGATGTTGGCTTCTTCATATTTAAATCATTTGAGAAGGTCACAACACAAGAACTAAAGTGTAGGGAATGGACATATCAGCTACGATATCATGTTCGGCTAACTAGCTTACTACAGTAGGAACTGAGCATTTCCACAAGCATGTAAGTATGTTGTATGTATGGGTGTAAGAAGGTCCATAACACACTATAGTCATTCTGTCTTCATTGTTTCCATTACCCAGCTGCTTTATGTCTCTATGGGGCAAGCGGCTGTATGAAAATGACACGGCTATATGACATGGAGATTTCTTATTTCCTCATTCCTCGGGACATGTACTGTCACATCCCATTATGGTGGCTCAGCATTTGGAATAGAACCGAGCCTGACAGACTGAGATGAATTTAGCTGTAGCGATCTTGTCTGGGATAAGCTTTAATAGATTACATTTTATGGTGGTGCCGCCTGTCCCTTGTCGCTCAATGTGCACTTATCCTCTGAGATTCACACATGCATGGTAGGGCACGCAAACACACAATCCCACACAAACACACACCCTCCCACTCTCATCAAGACGCAATACGTCCTGATCGCTTCCTCACTGTCTATTACTCTGTCTTTCAATTGTCGCTTCATCACAATATTACGCCACCTGTGTCTCCTCTCTGATGAGATTCGGAAGCTCCCTGAGTGATGCGTCTGTTTGCTTTGACATTAAGGAATCAGATGGGCTAATGGTAACTGCACTATAATTGCAAAGATTGAAAAAGGGGTTGTGCTGATTCGCCCTTGTCTATCCACTCTATTTTTATCAGGACAGGCCCCGGAGCGACGGGTTGTTAGCAGCTAATGGTGGCAAAGCAACAAGAAACCTCAAATTGCATTTGGCACAGGGGATTTAATGGTTTAATAAAAACCTGTGTTACCCACTACTGCCCTCCTGCCCACCCATTCCTTGCAACCACCAGCTCTCATTCTCAATGCTCTTCTCATATCTGTGCACACCAATAACACTCCTGAAGTGGAGCGTTTTGTTTATAGCTGTGTAGCTTTCCGCACTTGAGATGGCTTTTCAATTACAGCAGCATAATGTAAGATTCATTAATTTTATGATTCACTTATACAATGCACTTATACACTGCTGTCGTAAATACGGATAGCTGTAAAGCTGCGTGTGCATTTGTAATGATTACATTATTTATGAGAAAAAATAAAGTTGTCAATTTTGCTAACAGAGCTGTGTGATTGTCATACAGTGAAACAATGGGCATAGAATTGATATAGTGCATTATGTACCATTTTTATAGCAATACATAAAATGTTTGTAGAAATGCTTCGTTTCTGCTGTTGTAAGCTAGATGGCTGGATATTGTAGCTTAGAAGAAAGAGATACTGTTGAATTAATTCCTTACATTTTGGCTGGAAAGACTTAAAAAAGAAGAAAACTTTCTCCAGATATTTAAAGTGGACATTAAATCAGTGCTTGTGCGTTTGGTGTATCTGGAGTCCATAGCACAAATTGTCACTAACAAAGAAAGTTTTTGTTGACTCTGTAAGAGAACATAACATTTTGGCACACACTAAAATGAAGTTTTTTGCCAAAAGCTAAAAATAGATTCTCACGGCCAATATGAGGACACATTGTTTGCCCGCGCGTGTGATGATTGCATCATTTATAATAAAACAGACCTTGCTAACACAGCTAACCATCAAGTAAGTGCTATGACACATACAGTGGGGCAAAAAAGTATTTAGTCAGCCACCAATTGTGCAAGTTCTCCCTTTTAAAAAGATGAGAGAGGCCTGTAATTTTCATCATAGGTATACCTCAACTATGAGAGACAAAATGAGAAAAAAAAATCCAGAAAATCACATTGTAGGATTTTTAATGAATTAATTGTTAAATTCCTCGGTAAAATAAGTATTTGGTCACCTACAAACAAGCAAGATTTCTGGCTCTCACAGACCTGTAACTTCTTCTTTAAGAGGCTCCTCTGTCCTCCACTCGTTACCTGTATTAATGGCACCTTTTTGAACTCGTTATCAGTATAAAAGACACCTGTCCACAACCTCAAACAGTCATACTCCAAACTCCACTATGGCCAAGACCAAAGAGCTGTCAAAGGAGACCAGAGACTAAATTGTAGACCTGCACCAGGCTGGGAAAACTGAATCTGCAATAGGTAAGCAGCTTGGTGTGAAGAAATCAACTGTGGGAGCAATTATTAGAAAATGGAAGACATACAAGACCACTGCTAATCTCCCTCGATCTGGGGCTCCACGCAAGATCTCACCCCGTGGGGTCAAAATGATCACAAGAACGGTGAGCAAAAATCCCAGAACCACACGGGGGGAGCTAGTGAATGACCTGCAGAGAGCTTGGACCAAAGTAACAGAGGCTACCATCAGTAACACACTACGCCGCCAGGGACTTAAATCCTGCAGTTCCAGACGTGTCCCCCTGCTTAAGCCAGTACATGTCCAGGCCTGTCTGAAGTTTGCTAGAGGGCATTTGGATGATCCAGAAGAGAATTGGGAGAATGTCATATGGTCAGATGAAACCAAAATTGAACTTTTTGGTAAAAACTCAACTCGTCGTGTTTGGAGGAGAAAGAATGCAGAGTTGCATCCAAAGAACACCATACCTACTGTGAAGCATGGGGGTGGAAACATCATGCTTTGGGGCTGTTTTTCTGCAAAGGGACCAGGACGACTGATCCGTGTAAAGGAAAGAATGAATGGGGCCATGTATCGTGAGATTTTGAGTGAAAACCTCCTTCCATCAGCAAGGGCACTGAAGATGAAGCGTGGCTGGGTCTTTCAGCATGACAATGATCCCAAACACACCGCCAGGGCAACGAAGGAGTGGCTTCGTAAGAAGCATTTCTAGGTCCTGGAGTGGCCTAGCCAGTCTCCAGATCTCAACCCCATAGAAAATCTTTGGAGGGAGTTGAAAGTCCGTGTTGCCCAGCGACAGCCCCAAAACATCACTGCTTTAGGGGAGATCTGCATGGAGGAATGGGCCAAAATACCAGCAACAGTGTGTGAAAACCTTGTGAAGACTACAGAAAACGTTTGACCTCTGTCATTGCCAACAAAGGGTATATAACAAAGTATTGAGATGAACTTTTGTTATTGACCAAACACTTATTTTCCACAATAATTTGAAAATTAATTCATTAAAAATCCTACAATGTGATTTCCTGGATTTTTTTTCTCATTCTGTCTCTCATAGTTGAGGTATACCTATGATAGAAATTACAGGCCTCTCTCATCTTTTTAAATGGGAGAACTTGCACAATTGGTGGCTGACTAAATACTTTTTTGCCCCACTGTAGCATAAAGATATTTTGAAGCTATGGGCCGGTAATCTGGATGTTCTGGAGAACCACAGAACATCCTGTAGACCAGGGCAGCTCGCGGTCGCAGGAATTTATAGTAATCACATAGCATTTTTGTTCAGGGTCTTTTTTTAGTCCCCAGTCCGTTTGTCCTTGGTTTGGAGCTTTGGTTTGTGATCTAAAGGTGAAAAAGCTACATAATGTTGTTTTAAGAGAACTGGCTACAGATGATGTGGCCTTGATTCTTACCCTTAGTTTAGAGTAAACTTGGTTGTGTTTGGTGGGTGCCATAGCTAACCCCCATCTGACTTTCCTGAGATGGAGCCTCGAGAACATTATTGTGGTAAACGTTTAGTCACGGTGACCGGGAGTTTGAGGGGTTGGACTTAAATCAATTGAAGTGTCGCCCTTCGATACTGATTCAATCGATGTCAGACCATGTGTATAAAAGCAGGATATAAAATCACCTTCAAGTCCATATAAGTCTGGTCTAGAAATAGACTCAGACTAGACTAGATCATGAAAGTTAGCCTAATAAGGCCCCTTTAAGTACATATTCACCACATTGATTTAAAAAGTCTTGTCATAGCCTCTGAATATGAAGCAACACTAGCTACTACTCATTTAAACCTGTTTTACCTCCTGAGGGGAAATCCAGTGCCTCTGGTCCCAGCCAGTCATAATTTATTCATTAAAACCCGTTATCTGATTATCTCCATTAATCAGCGTTGTGTGTTCCTGTAAACAGAGCATGAGGACAAAGCAGACATCCACCTGAACTTATTTCCAGCTCATCGTGCCCGCAGCGCAGCAGAGGAGTCTGCGGGATTTGGGTTGTGAGCGTGTTTGGGCGTTGATTAAGAATTTATAATGTGAGGAGTGGGGGTGGATAGGGCCCGTGTAGCTAGGGACGCTAAACAAAACAAGCCAGTTCCAAACATGGAGCCAAGCCTCTCCTCGAGACCATGAATAATGAAGCAGAGGAAAATACTACATTCTGTCGTTGCACCGCAGTGGTAAACACACAATTACCATTATAACAGACACACACACACACACACACACACACACACACACACACACACACACACACACACACACACACACACACACACACACACACACACACACACACACACACACACACACACACACACACACACACACACACACACACACACACACACACACACAGTTGTAGGTGTGCCTTTGCCATGCATGGTAGTGTTAATTGTGACAAAGCACTGCAAATGAACTGGGTGAAATCAAACCTGTGAATACATTCTGCATTCTGCAAAATAACTTCATTTTTTTCGTCCTCTTTGCAGACTTTCAGATTACCCTGCTTTGAAAATCTGTCCTCCAAAAAGTATCTGTTGTTCTATATTTATCCTAATGCCTTCATTCTTATTCAGTCCAGGCCTTCTCATAGATTTCCTTATTCAGTCCTTATTTGAGTGGGATTTTCAAGGCTGCTCTCCTCCCACTGCAAGCGCTGAACTTTGGTGATCATCACTAGGCGGGGCTGTAGCACCGATGATGTTGTTCTCATTGATATGGGTCGATTCAGGAGTTCATTGGACAGGGACAGATTTAGGACAGGGTCAAATCCCCTCAGCCTAAAGTGTTTTGGTTGCATCTTGGAATTACCTAAATCCAACCAAATTGAGTAGTATATCTATCTTAGTTTAATATGTTACATTTTAGATTAAGAACAATGATAGCAGCTAGGCTAATTTAGCTAGGAACTACAGTGTTCCACTTCCCAGCCTGCTACTAGCTGATGTCTTGTTGAAATAAAATAAGACTTGGGCTAACCCAGCATCGTCAGAGACTTTGCGCCCAACGTAGACATGACATCCCAGGTCAAGCTATTGCACGTGATTGGTGGGGTACAAACAGTAAATATATAAAAAAAGTGGATACAGCATTGGAAACGGGCCCCGTTTATTCATATCAAGTTGCTCTTTTGCACATAAAGCTGAAATGGCCTGACTCGTGGAACAAAAATACCCGGATCATCTGGCAAACAGGCTCGATAGCATGTGTACTTGCGTTTTCTTAAACCTTGCTCCCAATCCACTCAGCCACAATAGCCTCATGTTTGGTCTTGGCTCTGGATCCGGCCCTTATTGCATTTTAAAGATTTTATCTGTATTTTGTGTATATTTGTATATTTACATACAGTAGGTGTATTTCTTTTTTATCTATTGGGACAGTACGAAACGGAATGTTGGTCTCCCTGTTTGTAACGCATTCAGAGACATTGACAGTAAAGTTGACTTATTGACTTGACTGGGTAGTGGATTCTTCATATAAAAAGAGTAAACATTTGCTGATTAACAGACACCTCCTCGCAATGTAAATCATTGCTGAAAAGAACTTATGGGCCTTTTTGGGAAGTTGTACTATCAACATTGGGCTCATAAGAGAATTTATTGCAAGGCCAGCTCACTTCCTGGGCGATTGGTGGAGCAAATATTCCGGTGGTATAGCGGGGTCGGGACTCTGTGTTTGCATTTGGCTTGGTGCTCAAATGAAAAGAAAAGTGTGTCAGATATCATTTTTTGAAGCTAAATATGCGGGACATATTACCGGCCCAGAGATTGCACCATTATTTCTGTTGATGCTGTTTTCAATTGCACATATAAATGGGATTCAGGAAAGCACTTCTGTGTTTCAGTGAAGAAATACCTTTTTCTGAGTGAACAACTCTTTACCATGCACAAGACGATGAGAAATGTGAATAGTCTTCGGCAATTAGACCCCAAGGTGATATCATGGATTGTAAGGGAGAGATGCACCCACAAGTAAAACAGGCGGTGATGGTGATGAGTTGGAGAGAATGTTGAAGATGTGGATTTGGTGAGGGGTGGACTTTTGATTGGCTCAACCTGGGCACTGGATATTATGTGTGATGAGATGATTTGTGTGTAGGAGGGCCATTGCGATTTCTCCTGAAATGACAGCTGACAGCAGCAGAGAGGAACATATTTGAATACTGACACCAGAACACTGATTGGCTGTTTGAGATTATGGCAAAAGGTAGTTGCTGAACTAAGAGAGCTTTCCCATCATCAGCTGGATATGAGATTGAATTAAGCACAACATTTAGTTTGACTGATGAAAGGTTAGGGTTAGGGTTGTACCGAGCTTCTTTTTTCCCATTTCTAATGGTTTGGATTAGGCTACAACTGCATTTTCTTATTATAAGGAGTTAAATCGTGGTTTGTATTAGGTCCTTTGTTAGCTGTGTGGAAAAGACTAACAAGGATTTGGAATACAAGTGTTTCATCTTTCGGGTTGGGTTGGGTTGGGGTTGGGGTTGGGTTGGGGTTGGGGTTGGGTTGGGTTGGGTTGGGTTGGGGTTGGGTTGGGTTGGGTTGGGTTGGGTTGGGTTGGGTTGGGTTGGGGTTGGGTTGGGTTGGGTTGGGGTTGTGAAGTTTTTTTATTTTTCTATATCACATTTTTTGGATAAGGCTACAAATGCTACAACTTTATTTTTATTAAAGGAGTTTTAAAAACATGACCACAAGTTGACTGAACTGCTTTTACTGTAGGTGTTTTTGCCCTTTGTTTGCTGTGTGGCAAAAACTAACAAGGATCTTAAATACACGGTTCTAGATTTCTATTCAAGTTTCTGGTTATGGTTAAGTTTTGCTTCTGTTCTAATGTTTTGGGTTAGAACTGCATTTTGTTGCGCAAACATCTGTCGCAGAATGACAATACATTGAGTCCTTGAATGTGGCACTCTATTACCATATACTGAGTTCTCTAACTATTGTATCAGTCCAGTCCTTACATTTCAAAAATAACCCGTTAATCAGGTATGAGCTTTCTCGGAAAATATGGCTAGTTGGCATGCTACAGCAAAAAAAACGATAAAACCTTACATGTTACTTCATGAATCCTTCCCCCACCCAGAAAATTGATGGACAGCTCCTGTTTTCACACACTTGGCTGTTTGAAGCGTGTATCTAGGTTCTGTAGCCCCTGGAGTGTACTTTGGCCTAGATTGGCAGCTTTGGAGTCAGCCTTAGTCATTAATGAGGAGGGAGACCGGATACTTTGTGGCCTTGAGGAAAAAGATGTTCGGCAGGTGGTGTTAGAAGGTTAAGGCTTGTAGATTGAGACCTAGGATGGAATTCCCATGGCTAGCCAACAAAGGCTGGTGGTGCTTGTGATTCCATGGGGAGTGATTTGTGTGTTATCCAGCACACCTCTCCCCCCCCCAAACCCCTGTCCTGGATCTGGGGACTGAGGGCTGTCTATGGAAGGTCATGTAGATAAGGTGGAATGCTGTTTTGCTGTGGAGATAGGGAACTGTGGCAATTACTGCCACATCAATAGAAAGGCCTTCAAAACATCTAGTGTTCTCTGAGGAGGCGAGGTGAGGACACACGAATGCTTCTATGGTAGAAGAAAAACCTTGAGAACATATTTTATTTCATTACATTTGATTACATATTTTGGAGAATTAGGGGCATGATATTTCTCTGAGACCGAACCGTTGGAATGTTAAAACAAATAACTCTAAAATGTGTCGGAATTATGAAGCAGAAAGTATATCCAACAACCACATAGTAGTAGCAGTAGAGCACAGTACATATATTTTATAAAGCAAACTGAAAAATATTACTTAAAACAAAAGTAAGATCTCATTGCGTTCGAAATGCCTGTTTGGATTAAATAAAGATGGCTGGTTCCAGAAGCAAACCAAATAAGGAATGCAGATATTGATTGGTGTCCGTAATCAATTATTGGAAATGTTAATGCTCACATGTCTCCATAAGTGATTAACAACAACGTTTTGAAATTCTGGTCTGGTTCACATTCTTCATCATAATGTAGGTATTTATTTAAGCCAAAAAAAGAGGAGAAAATAACTTCATTTGTTTTGAAATCAATTAATGGCAAAACAACTAAAATATTGAATATGATAAATAGTGCTGCGTAACTCCAGGATTTATTCTAAGGATATTCCTGAGATTTGATTAAACATGATGATAATATATAAAACTAAATAGTACTTTACTTTGTTGTAGTGTTACCCCATTTCTTGTATCCTTCAACAGCAAAATTACTTGCTAAAAAAATATAAATAATCATTAGGTGATTTCTCCAAGGAATCTTTCAGCATGTCCTGTCCACGAGTACATAGAATAAAGATGTAGTGTTAAAAATGAGTTCAATTGGTCTCTCACTTAAATGTTGTGCAAACTATGGGTACTTGTGCTTTACTTTAAAAAAGTTTACACTCCATTCAAATGCAAATATTGCACGTTTTACTTCACTACATTTATTTTACAGCTATGTTTTTATAATGAAGATGTGTGCTTTGAAAAGATGTTAAAAATGTGATGGTTTAAGGGCTTTAAACATTTAATTTGACCTTCAATTAAACTAGACAAGTGTTTTTGGAGAGTTTGAGAGAATTGTGGCATGTTTAAACATTAAGGTAACGTTCTAATGTATTTTGAATAGGGGTGTCAAAGTCGGAGATCAGGAAGTGATGCTCAGTTTAAGTACAAGAACAAGTATTATTCTGCAGTATTAATACATATTGCATTTTGTATAAGGCAATTATATTTGTCCACTCCCATGGTTGAGTATTGAAAACTTAAAACATATCCCTTTAAGGTTAATTTAAAGCAGATACAAAAAATTGCAATTAATTTGCATTAATCACGATTTAACTTCACATTGTTTGATTTAATTAAATTCAATATTTGATCAATAGGCAACCACCATTATGAATACTTTTGAAGGTTTTTTGCATAAATATGACATTATTTTACTTTCATCTTTTACATTTACATGTTGCCTGTTATACCTTTTAACCTTAACATTTTCACTGCAGGACCTTTACTTGCAACCAAGTATTTCTACAGTGTGTTATTAGTTCTAAGTAAAGAACCTGATTCCTTGTCCAACCTCTGTCTACAACTAACATATGATAGGCTCTGTAGCATCTTTTGGAACCTGTTTTATCACAGACAGACGGATAACTTTCATACTGGTGTGAAGTTTTGACATCTATAGGTGAACATATCCGCTGTGTGAAATTACATTTGACGCTTTGGTGTATGCCGGAAGGACAAAGTTGATGCTCTGTGCATTGCATTCATATGGAACACATCCCAGGTGAAACAGCACCTCAACAGTGTGTACACGTGCGTTCCTGCACGTATGCATACAGGTATATCCGCAGATTGTCTCACACTGATTCAATTGCTCACCTCGTCTCTGTGTGGCTGTCTTCCTCTCTCTGACTATCACTCTCACACCTTAATCCGGGATCTGAGGCGAGGAGGTACCTGAGGTGCTTTAGCTGAGTGAAAATTACATTTGCACTGACATAGAAAGGCAGGTCCATCCCTGGAGTGGAACTAAACTCTGGCTGCTGCTTGCTGCTGTCTAGCATCCATTCTCATACAAATCTCCCTCGAGGCTGCAGCCTGGTAAGCAGAACATTTTTGAGAGGAATGTTTGAGGGAGACATGTCCCAATCACCTAGCCTGGGCTATACCAGCCTAAACGAGCTAACGAACTTCCGCCCAATTTCATTTTGCTCCTGTAAGTGAGACTGGGCAAGAACACATTACGTAAGATTACTGGAACTCAGAATTCTATCGGTCCAATAGAGAACAGGGGGAGGGGTTGAGAGCGATTACGTCGAAGTTGGTGCCGAGTTTGAATTGTAGTCTAGTCTGTAGTTCAACAATGGCGATGGAGGAAGAGACGCTACTAGCTATCCGCTCGGTTGTTTCAACTCTTGAAGAAATTCTTCCTTTTTTTCAAATAATTGTTTCGAGTTACGAATTGTCCCCTGAATCCTTAGGTTACATTGACAACATCGACACATGTCGTTGACAGCCATTTTGACAGCCACGGTCGCAGGTAGCGATTTGTTTACTACTGTAAAAGTGGAAGTAGGAAGACTCAGGTCAGAGCCTGCCCTTCGGCGCATAACATACGGCATTACCAAATGTTAGTGATTGGTTAAGGGAACTCCAATGATTTTAAACTTCAGACAAGTTTCCACCCATTACAGTAATCCAAATCCAATGACGCTATTCCAGACTGTATGCTGCAGAGAATCGAAGTCAAACTGGCTGGTATTACCAGGTTACCAATCACCAGGATGCTCTCATAAAGCTCGTTCCTCATTGTCTCACCTCTAGCCTCCTCACATTCTGGTTGTTTAAGTGATTAGGAAAGAGGATGTGAGCAGGCCCACCACAACTGCTAAAGTTGTCGTTAGCAGCAGAAGGGCAGCACAGCCCTGATAGCTAAATCAGGCTTTCTCTTGTCTGATTTGAATTTTTTCGTTGATCACCGTCTCTCCTGTGTTTATCTATCTACATAAGCATAGTTAAACAGGTTTAAGTAGCTACAGAGACATAGTGTTCCTCAAGAGTTGGTGCGTGCTGTGGGTAGATTGGCTCCAGTTAGCTCTGCTCCATCCAAATCATCTGTCCGTTTATTTCCCTGATGTAGTATAGGTGACTGTGTAAAAGCCTGATAAATTGACACTGACGTTATGTGCAACTGATCAAAGCCGAGCTTTCTCTGTCAGCTGCTTTTAAGTTAAATAGTCAATTAAATGTTTTGAAAATCAGAAAATGTTGTTTTCAGCCTCTCAAATATATGTTTTATATCATATTAGAGTGAATATCTTTGGGCTTTGTACTGACAAATCATGACATTTAAAGACATCAGCTTGAACCTCGGCATAGGCATATTGAAATTAAAAATGTATCAACAGATAATTTGGCGACAGACATCAGTGTACAAAGGTTCATTGACAACCAATCTAATTTGACAGCAAGCACTTCAGATAAATTATTTTAATGATATTCTAGAAGATAACCTCTTTATGGACATGTAACCCTAAAATAATATGGCTTGACAAGAAAAGCATTAAGTAGCCAGATTGACTTTTAAATGAGGTCAAAGCAAGGAGCAAATCTTTGTATCCCGCCTCAACACAACGGTCAAATCTCTCGATGTAATGATGCCTTGATGACAGTGCTAACCTCTTCTGAAGAGAGTTGTTAAGACAGAATGACTGCCATTAAGTGACCAATTAGCTCCGACCCCTGAGATGCATGTAGCTGAGATGCTGTGACATGGAGGCAGTTGCTGGGGGGGGCATGTGGCAGGCTGTTTAATCTAATGGAGCCGGAGATGGCCGGCAGTACCTTGGGTGAAAAGTTCACAGGCTAACAGCTAAAGGGTGTCTCCCTTAGGACAGAGTGGATAGCAGCAATATAGTGGTGCAGTGATGGCGTCTTTTTGAAGGCCAAACCAAAAAAGCAATGGTATTTTCCCATTGGGTTTCACGTTTTTGATACATACACTTTGAACTGTAGGATAATCTCAACATATTAACACCACTTATATACTAGTAGAGTAAAAAGCTAACGCTAGGCTGAAAAGCAAACTACATCACCGCACAACTCCAACGCTAAGCTAAGAGCTGCTGATGGTCGGCAAGATGATCTTGACTAGTCTTATTTAAACACTTGTTAGCATTTCTTGTTATATGACACATGAAAGCTTCGAACACTCCCAAGTGGAGAACTGACGGACGTTCTATATGTCGCAGAACAAATCAAGAAAATCTCTTAAGCTTGACTTCCAAGCGAGGGAACCGTAAGTGGTAACATACTAACTAATTTCCGTCTTTTAAGACTCATTCATGCACCACTTTATTGGTTTGTTGGTAAAAAATCCCCCCTCCCTACCCCCTATCATCTCCCCCCATCAACCAGAGAGGGGAATCAAGATGGAAAATGTCTTATGCTACTTCAAGGAAAAGCCGTGCTGTATGCCCATGCATACATTAGGGTATTTATTTAGCTGTAAGTCTTGTTGAGTTCAAGGAGCTCTCTCTGGACTTTGCTGCAAAAATCCACCTTAAGAAATGTAAGAGAGACATTTTGATCTTGAGTCTAGTCTTATAATATACATTTCACTTCAAATGAACCATTGGCTGAAAATTAAATCATATTTCACATGAAAACTGAAGTTCTAACAAAAAAGCAATGTAGAGTTTCTTCAAGACGTTTTAGTACAGCTCTAATGTTTATGCATGCAATGATTTTTGATCATTTATCATACATAAACTGTTCGTCTCAGGAATTGGTCTCTGCCATTAAACCTACGTAACATTCCTATACAACCAAGCTATCAACCAAGAAACCATAAGAATTTAAGTATGAAGTTTTCAGTTTTGTCAATTGTAGTAAATATATAAACCTCAGCATACATTTAATTATCTAATTGTCGACACTTTCATTTCTAGACCCCAGAATGCTGCCACTAACACTTTTATATCAGAAGGCTACAGAAGAGGATTAGGGCCACATGTTTCTCTTTGGATCTGACCAAAAGTGTTTTTTTTTTCTCAGGATTCTCTCGATATGTATCTCCCCCTAAAGTATGAGTAAAACTTGTATTTTAATCTTGTGATTAATCATCATCATTAAGGTCTTTCAGCGCTATTGCCATTGTTATCATTACTAGCGTTGTTGGCAGCACCAGGTATTCCTGGCCCGGACTCTGAATCACAGATAGCTGATGCTCTAATGGCTGCTCTACTCAGTGAAGAAGAGCCAGGCTGTATGCTCCCAAACTAAGCTGGAAAAGTAAATCATTGATTTTACGGTCCAACTTGGAACAAGCACAAAAATCAATCAAAAACAATCGCTTCAAATCTCTGTGTTCTACCTTTTTCAAGCCTCCAACGCTTAGATCAAGGATGATTGTAGCATATGTTAAACACCATGGTGAGACAAAGGTCAGTGAGTTGTTAACACTATTACTTTGCTTGTTTCCTAATCAGGGTGAAAACAAATCTTTGATGAATGACTGCCCTGCCTCCACCCCACATCTCTCTATGTGGTCACTGTGTACACTAAGTGGGATGGCTAATAAGTCCCAGTTGGGTGGCATGGATGGCTCCCAGCTAATCACTTTTTGAGACAGGATCTTCAAAGTGTGCCCTCTTGTCTGATGCTAATCTGGGCCAAGTTGGGGCTCTGTAGATGGATGAGTGTGTGCTGTGGGTAGATTGGCTCCAGTTAGCTCTGCTCCATCCAAATCATCTGTCCGTTTATTTCCCTGATGTAGTATAGGTGACTGTGTAAAAGCCTGATAAATTGACACTGACGTTATTATGTGCAACCCCTTCATCACAGACACTGACCTTGGAACGGGGTCAAAGAAAAAGTAAGATGTCGCATTTGTTTTTATCTGCCTGGCAACACATGGGTACATAAGGAAAATGTGTCAGAAAGGTTGATTTAAAGACTAAGAAAGGATCTCAACCTAATTTAAGTAAACAGTGCAATAAGATTACTTTCTAACATAAATAACTACAAATTAATCAGATATTCCAGGTGTGTGGGACACTGCAGCCACACTTTATTGATATAATAATACATTTGATTTGTCAAGCCTTTGTCAAGTGCTCAAAGATGCTTAACAGGGTGAGAAAAAAATAAGATAAGATAAAAGTCTAATTAAAATTAAGCAATAAAACCACAGTTCTGACAATGACATGTCATCAATCACACGTTAAAAGCTAGTTTAAAAAGATGTGTTTTGGTCAGTGTTTTGAAAGTGGAGAGGTCAGTACAGTCACTGATGTGTTGTGGGAGTGACTTCCATAGGGGGGCAGGGAAGCAATGGACGAAGCTTGATTCGGGTGGGGATAGACAGTAGGCTGGCTTCTGATGATCGAAGGCTGCGGGAGGGGGGGGTGGTGGTGATGGAGCAGGTCAGTGAGCTAGGATGGGGCCTGGTTGTTGAGGCTTTGTGGGTTAGGGATTACATTTTAAATATGCAATGTTAACTTTTGTAGTACTTTTTGGTGCTGCAAGAGTTGTAATCATAATATAATTTTACATATTTGCTGATGTCCAATGAATGTTGAACACGTTGCGTTATTATGTTGCTAGTATATGGTAATATCCTGCAATTATTGAAGTAACGCAGCTAATCTACTGGGGGGGGGGGGTCCGTGCTGGGGTCAGTTATTTTATGAGCGGGGATTTTTAATGTGGGGCAAAGAAACATTTTTAGTTCACATATATTACCACGCATTGGAATAATCATAGACTATTCTTTCGGACAGGGGCCACAGCGGGGTCCAAGTTCAATGTTATACAGGCACTGGTCCCTTTTGGTCCAACCCTAGAACTGCCCTTGACGCACATTAAGATGCTGTCCATGTAATCCCAATACCCCATAATTTGATAAATGTTGCATGTCCTGCAACTATCCTCCCTCCTTTCAGTTCCTGTTAGCTTCTAGCATCATAAAATTACTCCAAGAATTGAATAACATAGTAATTTTCATTTTAAAATAACAGATATTTGCATGTGAATCTGTAAAATATGTCTCCTTTGGTTTCTTTTTTACTATCCCTTCATGTATTGGTGCCTCTCTGTGAACTCGTATTTTCATATATTAAAGTCACATAGCATGTTGTAGTTCAGACCATCTCTATTAACACATTGGCAGCATTCTACTGCTATTGTGCTACAGCGGCATTATATTGACACCAGTATATTACCTCTGTTGAACAGATTAAATGGCTGACAAATTGAGTGCAGATCCCAGGGGATTTGGTTTGCTCATAGTAAGCGCAGATCATCACCTTCTTTTCATCTTATTAAAGAATTATCATTCCCATCATGGCCATCACCATCATGGCGCTGAACAAATTACTTGCTTGCCGGATCCTTAGAATGATGGTCCTGATTGACAAATACAATTCTCCTTCTCCTCTTTTCACTACACATATGAGTTTATTGGCTGTGGTCCCAATGTAGCTGAGGGGGAGGAGGGTGGTGTTGGGATGACTATGGATGGGACCTTCATTGATCCAAACATAGAGGGGGCTGGGGCAACAGTCAGAGTGAGCTGACTATGGTAATGCTTCAACGGATCGATTAAAGGGATGTGCGTTTGAGGCACAAAAGCGTTCCAATAAATCCTCCATCCTACCCTTGCTCACGTTGAAGTGTCTTTGAATCCTCAGCATGAACAAGGAAGTGAGACTGGTACAGAATACCAAACAGCAGCTGTGGACAAACATTAACAGTGCTTGCATTACAGAAATATTGGTATGCACAACTTTGAGGAATTATTTTTGGGGTTTTTACAATAACGAAATTGTTCAGTGTCATGATGACGTATTGTTCACGATGAAGTTAGCACTGCAAAGGCTCCGACGACAAAAAGCAGTGGGATTTTTCCATTGCCTTTTGGTAAATTGAAAAAAGTAAGCTCTGATGCAAACACGCACGGTGTTTGCCAGGATAATCTTCACACTTTAACAACATCCACATTTTTTGTAGAGTAAAAACCAAAGTAAAAAGCTACACTTAGGCTATAAACAAACTACATCACGGTTGCATGAATGCGCATCACTACCGCTAAGCTAACAGTGGACTCCTCTGTATCATGATGTTTAATAGTGTAATTAAGCCCCTTTTTTGCCCCATACCGGATCCGGTTCAAGATCCTATCTTTTGCTTTTCTGGCGCTTTTCTGGTTCTAGCCTGTAGCACACCTTGTGTTTTCACCGCTCAGTGGAGCTCAAGTGGAGCTGCGCCATTGAGCCCTCTTATGACTGATTCATATTCACTGTCTGACTGTAACACAAGCAGCTGATGCATCCCCCCCTCCCCATAAGGGAATGTGTTTCAGTATGAATTGACGCTGTTTGGCATCACAACGATGTTATGAAAGTGTCTCTGGCATTAAACAGGTGGTGTTGGCATACCAAGCGAGGCTAATCTGACTATCCTGACTACTCTGCTATCCTATTGTGGCATAAGCCGTTTTCTACAGGCATATTTTACCGGTGTAGTTTTCGTTATGGTTTTACTTCTGATGGCAACCTGTGTAGCCCATGTATTGATTCCATCCGATAGCTGCAATAATACAAAACAACAGGAGAACGTCTGCCTGCTCTTCCATCAAAGATGTAGATAATCTGGCCATCAAAGAACGGACTTGTGTACTTGGGGAGAACGTTATTGCCAGTTGTTCTTGGAAGAATGAACTTGCAAGTTGACGAGCACACAGAGAGCTGTTGGTGGTTTGAGACGATGCATACTTGCTGGTATTGCGCAATACACAATTGTGGAGCTTCTCAACTCCAAAAGCGTTTGAGCAGATTTTGAATTCGCCATCGATTTTCATAAAACTGCTAATATTTGAAATCTAAACCCTTGATTTTTCACCTCAAAGTGAATTTGTAGTGATGAAATAGCATACGAAAATAGTATAAACGTACCGTTGTTCAATGGCGTCAAGTAATTTTCCGCTCCTCGCTTGAATGCCGAAATGAATGCTGGGATATATTCGCTCCCGAGTTAACACTAGTTAGCATCCGATGCATCCTTGGTAAAGTGGGCGTGTCGAGAACATTTCCGGGAATTACATCCGGGAACTTTATCCGTTCTTGGTGAAAGCGAACTTGGGTTTGGGACAGTACTTGGGCAGCAAGAGATGATGTTTCACAAGAACACGAGCACACGAGTACAGACAAGAACGCATATTGAGAAAGGCACTTGTCTGACTGTCAAATGAGCAGCTGATGCATACCCACCTCCCCATAAGGGAATGTGTTTCAGACTGAATTGACGCTGTTTGGCATCACAACGATGTTATGAAAGTGTCTCTGGCATTAAACAGGTGGTGTTGGCATACCAAGCGAGGCTACTCTGACTATCCTGACTACTCTGCTATCCTATTGTGGCATAAGCCGTTTTCTACAGGCCTATTTTACCGGTGTAGTTTTTCTTATGCTTTTACTTCTGATGGCAACTTGTGTAGCCCATGTATTGATTCAATCCGATAGCTGCAATAATACCAAACAACAGGAGAACGTCTGCCTGCTCTTCACAATGATCAATAACACTGAACGGATGGTCATTAAAGGTCCAATAAACACCATCAAACTAAGCCTGTTTAGTTTTGCCTGACTTTATAACGTGTGCGTTCGTGTTCTAGTCACTTTGCTCAGCGCTACTGCTACTCTAACTACAAACACACTCACCAAAGCGTTACCAAACAGGGTATATTTCCCTTATTTATTTAATATATACAAAAGATATTTATGTTTGTTCTCACAGTAATTATGTGTTGGGCTCTGAGCACTATATAAACACAGGTGACCTAAATGTAATATTGTGCTAGCAATATAGCTCGTGTAGACATTATTTTAGAACTCTATATAGTTCAACAAGTTTCAACCGGACCTACCAAATCCTACCAAAAATGAAGATGCATGAATATTACTCAACAAATAAGTATGCAAATCAGTACCCAAGGATAATTTGGTTTGATCCTAAAAGCAATTGAACCAATTAAACTAGGGAGCAGCACAATGCAGAGGCGGGACAAAGTTGTTGTTTTGTGAATGACAAGTTTTATCAACCTCTAAATTAAATCCAAAGTCAAGACCGTTGTGTCATAGGCCTGAAAGTGTCTTTAACAACACATTCTTCATCTCTGTTATTCAGACTTCAAACTTCTTGTCAAAAGTGGCTGGTACCTGTTGGACTAACTTAAATTTGAGTTGGTTTTGTAAGAAAGTGTTTGCTGTCTTAACACCTAGCTGTCTAAGGTAATTTTCACAAAACACTCGTTGTTTGTTAAAAACTTCCCACTTAGTGGCCCTCTATTAGCTATGATTGTGAAAATGAATCCAAACCTTTAATTGAAAAATGTGAATGTTATCATTTTAATAAAACCAATGTTATGTGACTAAGCATAGTGGGCTTTAACACGGGTAGGTTTGTTTTGGTGAATACGCACATTCTTGTTTTTCTTGCCTGCTCTGCATCACATTAACACTGTTACACATACTGTGTCATTGTAAACTGCAAAATAGAACCTATAACTGAGACGCGTGGTGCAAATAATTTTCACGAGCAACACTAAAGTACAGCTCATCTCCTGATCATAAGTTAACCGGAAACAATCAGTAAGGGAGTATAAAAAAAAATATTCCACGGGCTTCGAAATGAGTTTGTCATTCTGACCAGTGAGTTAATCATCATCCCAATGAGATAAAGATGCCCACCAAAGCCATTACAGTTTTATTTGGTGCAGCTGCAGGATTAGTAGGAAGGGATTAATATGGTAAAAGGAGGCCATAAATATACAGCGCTCTCCTCCTTCCCCTTTTCAGCGCTTTCATTTCCTTCTCAGATCTGCTGGATTTGCCCTGCTTGTTTTCCAGGCAAGATGTTAAATGCAAATTGAGAGAACAGGCCACTGAAGACAAGCAGGTCTTTAGACAATGCTAATGGTATAGCCTTTTAAGTCATAAGCAATCTCTCTTTTTACATTTGATATTAGAAACTACTATGCTGGTTAACGAAATGGCTCTATAATTAGAATTAACAGTATTTAATCATGTAACGTGGGCTGATTGTTCTCTAAAGATGGTCTGGCTTTAACGATGATTTGCCATGTAATGTTGTTACTTTGCAAGCTTTGCGTTTACACACAGCGCTGCATGGCAAAAACGTTCAAAGTCGTTTTAACACTGAGACTGGAAGTGATTCATCTCAACAAGACGTGACATGATGTGATTTGTATAAGATATGCACCCTTGGACCGCCTGGCCTCATTATTTTTACACACAGCAGCAGATGGACAGAAAAAAATAGGAATCAATGGACCGTAACTTTGTTTCTGATATCATTTGACTACGACAAAGGTAAATGATGACTGTTGTTAGTTGGTATGGTGACAATACACGGCATTGGGGCCTTGTTTTGTTGCAGATAGATAGAAAACTAGCTCAAGAACTAGCTAGCTGAGAACTAGCTACAGCTACAACTTGCTAGCTGTTATATTATCTAGAACAGTGGTTCTTAACCTTGTTGGAGGTACTGAACCCCTCCAGTTTCATATGCGCGTTCACCGAACCCTTCTTATGGAAAAATAAAATGTGATTTTTTTCAAATTCAAGACATAGGTAGCTATACGTTTACTGGTGCACAAAATGAACCGTGCATCAACATCACTGTGTTCAAAGAACAAAACCAGCAAAACATGATTTTCACACAAAACTAAAACATAATCATGAATTCTTACTGCAAATCAGTGCGACTTCTGCTGTTGCCTTTGAGAGACCAGTTCAGAAATGCGCGGCTTCACTTTGGCAAGTGCCACTCTCATGTCACTATCGCAAAACAAAGTCTGTTCCTTTTCTTCGTTTTTATGTCCAGCATCCTCGAAAAGGATTGCTCTCAAAGATATGTTGTAACAAACGGTATGAACATCTCCAGGGCTTTCTTAGCAATAACAGGGTACGTTACCATTTGTTGACACCAAAACGTTGAGAGCGTTGTTGTTCTGAAGAGTTGCTGTTGAACCTGGCTCTGCTGAATTTCAATGATTTCGTCGAGGTATTCATCATTGACATCTGCTGTCTCAACACCAAACGTGAACGGCTGTCTCACCCATGCTGGATATGATGATGATATTGTAGGGAAGTATGCAAAGTTATCGTTCTCTGTTCATTGTTTCCATAACGGTAGCTTTTTTTGAAAAGCCTTCAGGTTTTCTTCCGCTTCGATGAGGTTGACTCCATCGCCCTGCATCTGCTGATTGAGACGATTGAGAGCTGCAAAGATATCAGCCATGTACGCTTAAATGAGAATGAACTCAGAATTTTTGAAGCAATCTGCATGACAATGTTGGTGCTCTTGGAAAAACAGGGCTAATTCCAGACGCAGGGCAAAAACACGATTCAGCACCTGTCCCCGGGATAACCACCGAACGTTAGAATGGTACAGAAGTACCTCGAATTCAGAGCCCATTTCGCACATAGTTCACGCATTCCACTACAATGTTTAATACTTCTGCCAGTTTTGGAGGCAAGGTTTTTGTTGCCAACGCATGCCTGTGCAGAATACAATGCGTAACAATGATGTGTGGTGCATCGGCTTTCACTACCGTACCAAAACCAGACTTTCTTCCCAGCATGACTGGAGCTCCGTCCGAACAAACTGCAGAAACCATATCCCACGAAAGATTGTTGTCTCTGAAGAAGTCATCCACAAGTTTCTTCACATCGGCTGCCTTAGTTGTTGTTGTAAGAGGCTTACAAAATAAAACATCTTCCTTTATCACGTCGTCTTTCACACAGCGCACGAATACAGCAAGCTGGCTTAGATTGGAAACGTCTGTGGTCTCGTCGAGTTGGAGGCTGAATTTTGCCGGGCTTGAAATCAGACCTGCAAATACTTGAGCCAAGATGTCTTTGCTCATCTCCTCTATTCTGTCGCTGATGGTGTCATTTGAAAGAGGAATTTGGGATAACTTAACTTCAGCCGCTTTTCCCAGCATGATATTCGCCATCTTCAACACAGCTGGTTTTATGAGTGTTTCACCAATGGTGTGTGGTTTGCCCTGCTTTGCGATCAGGTAAGCAACTTCGTACGATGCTGTGAGGAGGGGTTTGTTGATGGGTACAAAGCCGAGAACAGGCACAGTAGCCTTTTCATCGAATCTGGCTCTCTTCACCTTGCATTCAGCGTTGTGTTCTTGTATTCTCCATCTCCATGCTGCTTAAGGAAGTGTTCCCTTAGTTTTGCCGGTGCTAGACTAAAATTGCTCAACTTGGCATTGCAAATCATGCAGTTAGGACGCTGACTCCCATCACATTCCGTTATACATGCAAATCCATATTCCATATTTGTCCGACCACTTTCTTTTTTCGCTCGACATAGTTAAGTATGAAGGGATTAAAATATTAAGAAAGAAATCAAACGACGTACCATCACAACAGTCAAAAGTCGACTGCTGAGCGCACCAAATTCCCTGCAGCACAGATAGGCCAAGCGATGTAGCGTTATCACCTGCAGCCAGTGATGGCCAAGCGGGGCGTGTCATCACAAATGATACGAGTCGGATGTGTGTCTTGACCTCCGCCGAACCCCTGAGACTGACTCACCGAACCCCTGGGGTTCGATCGAACCCAGGTTAAGAACCACTGATCTAGAACTACTACTTTATTCCGCCATGCTTTGATGTTACACAGGTTACATAAAATTAGCGGGGAAAAAAATGGTCACCTAACAATAACAATTTACTTTTCTATAGTGTGGGGACTTTACGTTTGGTTGAGGATAGCTGGTAATAGAGCAAAATAAGCTATTGAGATGGATGGCGTCCTAGTAAGCTAGCTAGTTGGTCCTTTTCTGGCGCCGCGTGGAGTAAGGCAAAGCCCAGCTAGCCCCCGTTTGGCTCCTTTCTCTGTTTCTCTGTTGAATCTGTTGAAGATTTAAAGAATAGCAGAATGAGCAAGCTAGCTTGACGCTTTAATATTTTTGCCAGGATTTAAGTTTGGTTACAGCTTGCTTGCTAGAGAACTATATAGCTTCACAATTTATTCTTCTTCTTCTTCTTTGGGTTTAATGGCGGGTCGCAACCAACTTTAAGGTGCATACCGCCACCTACTGTACAAGAGTGTGTAACATTATGTCATTTACCCTTTCTTAAATTCTACTCACCAGCCTTGTGTTATTTAAAAAAGTAAAGAGAGCCTTCCTGGTGACTCTTACCCCCTCTCCCTCTGTTCCCAGTATCCCCATTAAATCCCAGTCCCTCCCCGCCTCTTGGACTTTATCATGTAACCTTTCTCTTTCTACTGCATACATGGCACAGTGAAATATGATAAGCTTCACAATTTGTCTGTTTGTCTGGGTTTTATTTTGAAAGGTCTGCACTACCCTAGTTGTTTCTGTTTCTACTCTTGTCTCTGTGTTCCCCTCCTGTTTGATTACCTGATTGTTTTCACCTGGTGCTCCTGTGTTTTTCCTCCCTCCTTGTGTTCTTCCTGCATTTGAGTCCTGCCTGCTTCGCTCCCCCTGACAATAGCTGTTCCATAATCTAGAATTGCTCTGCTAGATAATTCTGCAATACTTTAATGCTTGGTAACAGAACATGAGCTAGACTAAATGGTTACTGGTATGATGAAAAAAAATAACTTTCTGACACCGTTGTGAAAGAATGCGGTTGAAGCATTTAGTTGTCAAATGTGTCTTATTTCCTCTGGCTCTTGTTACCACTCCACTCCTCGTTGTTTTTTTTTTGTTTTTTTTGTTGTCACTGCAAAACCCTAATCTCTGTGAATTTTTACCTTGCTGAAAATCAGATTATATGGAAATAGCCCCATTGCAAAGTTCACATAAAAATTCCTCGCGCCCTGACCATCTTGCTAGTTTTGATTTGCAAGGGAATACGAGTTTTATTCACACTCTATTTCTATGAGGACAAATCCCATGGAGTTTCTGCCTGTGTTGAATTTCTATTAATATGCGACTCTCAGACCACTCTATATCTTGCATCATCAAGCACACAAGAAATATTTCACTTTCCTGGGGGTTTATTAAATCACGTCAAAATTTAACGACGTCTGTTTTTTGAAATCTTTTTTGAACAGTTTCATCTCAGATGAAGATTAGTGTGACAGGGTGGTTAAACATGTTCCAGAGTGGAGGTCCGCAGACAGCCATCTCACTGTAGCATGTTTGACTCTGGTTTTGTTGATGAATGACCCCCAGCTCCCCGCGGTCATGCATATTCATGTGAGATCCATGCAAATGTAAAGCCACTTAACACATAAAGTGCCTGCTAGCTCCCTGCTCTAACACTTTGGAGGGAATTTGTGAAGTCACACAAATTCATAGGCAGGTTACCATGGAGACACTTAGACTGCTCTACTGTAGCTATACCTTTCTGCCACAGAATCCTAAATGAGAGGAGGCTCTAAGGGTCCAATGGTTATTCCTATGAGTTTAATACACACTATACATCATTGAAAAGAGAAAAGATACACATCTCAAATCTTCTGACGTGGTTGTGTTGCAGCATAATCATTTCATTCCAGTTCATTTGCTCACCTTTTCCCTCAAACTGCAAACGGTTGGATGGCTTGGTTTAAGGGGATCAATATTTGGCCTTGTCTCGCCAAAATTGAGAGATTGTCATAAACACCACAAACGCTTAAAATCAAATAGTGGCTGGAAAGTAATTGAATGATTCAATCTGCGGAGCACACACAACAGTTCACATTCATTTCACCTCCGAAAGCGAATCTCAAATTACAATCTGAAAAGGCCCAGTTGTCCTACACCCCTCTCTCTTCAAGTGGAGATCTGTTTTAATCACGTTGTTGGAGTGGAATGCACACTTTCAGGTAAAATCTTCTGACAGAAGAGCGAACAACGGACAAGTTGTGACATTTGCTAGCAGCACAGTCAGGCTTGGGGAATAATGGATTACAAGGATTACATTATCAGAATACATAAAAAGGTAACTGTATTCCCTCAAAGTAACATTAAAAAAAGTAATCAGATTACTAGCAGGTTTACAATGGAAAAAAAAAGAAGAGTACATTGTGTTTGTTGCACTATTCCCCCTGTTGAAATGCATTTTATATTACGGTAATCCAAAAGTAACAGAAAGTTATAGGTTGCATAACTTTCATATATTGATATTAAGATTAGTTTGATAATTACATTTCTTTACAGTTAATTATAGTGATTGTGTCTTCTCCTTTTCTCCATTGGACAAATAATCCAAATAAGTGAAGGCTGACATCGAAGCAACTGAAAAAAACACTTAAGCGTACTGAATTAGAGGGGGCTCAGGTTTATCCCTGCGGCCTATAATCCAAAGTTATGACTGTGTTTCACCTCTCGGGCTCGCACACCCACTTTGTGTGATAGCCAACTGTTATTGCTGCACCAAATGACCGCCCATTAATCCTGTCTCCCTGCCCTGCAGCTGAATCAAACTCGAGAAGCATGAGTGTGGGAGAGAACATTTGGTGATAGTAAAACAAAACCTGGACCCACTCCAAAAGACCACATGGCTGTTTGTGTGTTTGTGTGTCCTTTTTCAAGGTATTTTGCTGTTGACCGGATGCTCACTCTTTCCAATTATGACTCGCTCAGCAGTATTCAGAGTGTAGGTGATAAATGGGTAATGAGCGGTTAAGAGAGCGAATAAATGCATGAATAAATAAAACGGGCTGGGTTTGTCATAGTTTTTTCTCTGTAGGCACTCGCTGGAGAGCCTCGCATGGACAACATCTGAATTAACTTAATGATGCATCCAGACCTTTACTCTATCTGCACGTTTACACAGATGTCATGTTTAACCTATTCTTATATAGACACAATGCTTTTTTTTTGTTCATCAGTTCATATTTCCTTCTTTATAAGCTAGTCTTTAAACACCACCTGTAGAAAAGGCTATGGACTTTTAGGTTTACAAGTGGTTTTCCCTGTTTATTTAATGCACTTCCTGAGTTCAGCCTTATGACTCTTATTTTGACATGGTAGTTTCAGGATGTGACATCATGTATTCCTCCATCATTGTTAGTTCAGATGCCATGATTCAGAGTTACCTGACTTCAGAAAGTTTCCTTCATCCAAAGTAATCCTGGTGTTTGTGTGCATAAATGACCAACAATCACGCAAACATGCGAACAAACCTGTACCTATGTATATACTGAAGTTTAATAGAAGAAAGTCAAGTTTAATCCACCCGTCTGGCGTCATCCTTTCCAACCAAACCCCCCCCCCATTCAACATCTTCAGGGCTTAAGTAGTGCTCTGGCCGGCACTGCTTGATTTGTGTTCAATGGAAACTGAACGGCGCCACCTATCAGTTTAATATACAGTCCAACCACCTGCTATCTCCCCTACATTAATGGTCCTTTCGAGCCGGAAGTACATTGCACTCAATCAAGATGGATATGGAAGATGTTGAATTCCCCGGTGCGCGCCCCCGACGCCAGGCACACCCTCCTCTCCGTTATGAAGATTATGAAGTAGACTACAAGGGGCTTGGTGCTCATTGGCATGAAGAGGAAAATGTACACAGTCACAGTACTCCTCGTCATATCCTAAGTCACCCACCTGCCAAGAGTACAGCCTATGATGCAGAGCTAGAAGACATCCAGCATGAGAGGCGCCAGTTACAGCACATGTTGGAGCAGTCACTGCAGTCCCAGCAGTGCATGTCAGCAGGCCTGGCAGAACTGAAAGCAGTCCGTGCAGACATGCTACAGCTGGTAAATACTGCACGCCACCTACAACAACCACACGAGGCACATGGCTATCACCCAACCACAGTGGATGATGATGGAGGATGGCCACCACCACCACCGTGGTTAAGCGACGCCAAAGATGTGCCACCCTCGAGTGAACAGCCCATGGTCGACCGCCTCGACCGATTAATGAGTGAACTGCAGCTAATAAGAAATGAGACACTAGCAGCCAAGCAGGATGTGGCGCCAGTAGCCCAGCCACCGTCAGCACCACCAGTTAACCAACCTTTCGGGCCCACCTACCCCAGTAATAGCCACGGCCCTACAGTTACCCCGCGACAGCGCCCTGCATGGTTTAGCTTCCCCCCACCTCCACCGCAGCTCACCTCCACATCATACGGCGTGCCTCTGAACCCCACTGCACTCCGCCCTCCGCCAATGCAACGTCCACCACCTCCTCAGGGTCTGCCATATGCAACCAGGCAGGCGCCAACCTACTCCAGGCCATCATACCACACCTCCACTGTAGAATCAGCATATCGTGGCCCCCGTGCTACCATACCCAACTTCTCTCATCGAGACCCTGGTGAGTTTACTCATCTCAAGATTGCCCTAGAGAACCTGCTACCTGCTGATAGCACTGAAATGTTTAAGTATCAAGTCTTAGTTGATCACCTGAAGCTAGATGAGGCCAAACTGATAGCTGATGCCTACATCCATTCCCAGACACCATTCACAGACACAATATGGCCCTGAATGAGAAGTTCGGACAGCCTCATCAGCTGACCATTAAACGGATCGCTGAGATGATGGACACACCTGACATTAGACGGGGCGATGCAGTGGCCTTCGACCAGTTCTCCCTTCAGATACAGGCACTGGTCGGAATGTTGAAGACACTTGGCCCTGATGGTGAGGTGGGGCTCCTCTGCGGTACACATGTAGCACGTCTACTCAGCAAGCTGCCACCAGAACAGCGAGCTGATTTCCGCCGATGCATGTTCAGCCAGTCTAAGAGGAGTTATACCCTCTACGACCTAGCTCAGTGGCTGAAGCACGAAGCCTGGCGTCAAGACTTTGATGGCCAACTGTCATCCAGAGGGGTGAAGGCCAAGCCCAGTGCTACGCCTAGCACCCACCCAAAGAAACCCTCCGTCACTGTGCTGCACGGAACAGACAGTACACCTAGGGAGGTCAAACCTACAAGTGACAGTCAAGCCAAGGTCAAGCCAGCACCTTACTGTGCATTCTGTGACAACCGAGAACACCACCTGAGTCAGTGCACGGCTATCAGTAAGCTAAGCAAAGAACAGCTGACTGAGTGGATTAAGACCAACAAGAGATGTTGGCGCTGTGCCCGCTCACACCAGATGGCGCAGTGCACCTTAAAGAAGACCTGCAACCTGTGTCAAGGTCGCCACCTACAGGCCCTACACAACATCAATACAGCAACCCAGAGAGGCCCCACCCCAGTGACAGCGCCACCTGAATATGGCGGCACAACCTCCACCGGGGTGTTCTACCTCGATCGGCCAGCTGCAGGCAGCAGGGTGCTGCTGAAAGTGGTTCCAGTGTTCCTGTGTCATGAGGGCCGCACTCTGGACACCTATGCTATATTAGACGACGGGTCAGAGAGAACGATGCTGCTGCCAGCTGCCACTGAGGCATTGGGTCTCCATGGAACTCCTGAATCCTTACCTTTACGTACAATCAGGCAGGATGTCCAAACCCTCCAAGGAGCCAGCGTGTCCTTCACCATCGCCTCCAAGGCAAGTCCCAAGACCAAGTACCTGATCACTAATGCCTTCACTTCTGCCCACATCGATCTCGCCGACCATACTTACCCTCTGGAGCAGTTACAGAGGAAGTACAAGCACCTCTCAGGACTGCCCCTTCAGCCCTTCAAGAGGATCAAACCACTCCTGCTCGTAGGCAGTGACCACCCCCACCTGGTGACTCCTACCCAGCCAGTACAACTGGGTCCCCCTGGTGGTCCAGCAGCAGTCCGAACCAGGTTGGGCTGGGCCTTGCAGGGCCCCTCCAATGTTATAGGCCAGCTCTCCAGCCCACACCATTGCCTCTTCACTTCAGTTCCCCCTCAAGTGACCGAGTTAATAAAGAATGTTGATAAGCTGTGGCAAGTTGACCTAATACCACTCAGGGGCAGCAAAGTGGTGACCCGCTCCAAGCAAGACAACCTCGCCATCAGCCTGCTTGAAGGAAAGACGATCCGTGTCGAAGTTGAGGGCATCTCTCGCTTCGCCACCCCCCTGCTGCGGCATAAGGACATGCCACGCCTTCAAGCCACCCCTGATGCAGTCCTGCCAAGTCTCAGGGGAATCGAGAGACGACTACGGAGAGATCCTGAGAAGGCCACAGTGTATCGCGGTGAGATCGACAAGTTGATACAGGCAGGGTCTGTTGTCAAGCTTGACCCATCGGACCAAACCAGGGGAGAAGAGGCATGGTACATTCCCCACCACGTAGTTAGCCACAATGGCAAACAACGCCTTGTGTTCAACTGTTCGTTCCAGTACTGAGGTCAGAACCTCAACGAATACCTCCTACCTGGGCCTACTCTCGGAGCATCTCTGCTGGGAGTCCTCCTTAGGTTTCGGGAGCATGAAGTGGCAGTGAGTGGAGACATAAAGGGCATGTTCCACCAAGTTCGCCTGCTACCCGAAGACCGGCCTCTCCTGCGTTTTGTGTGGCGCAACCTACAGCAACACGAACCCCCTTCAGTGTACGAGTGGCAAGTGCTGCCATTTGGCACCACTTGCAGCCCGTGTTGTGCTGTGTTCGCCCTGCAGCACCACACAAGAGAGAACACCCAGCCTGGAGATGAGGTGAGGACTTCAGTAGAGCGATGCTTCTATGTGGACAATTGTCTGCAGTCCCTCCCTACCACCGCCACCACCAGAGACCTTGTGGACAAGTTGAGAGCGATCCTGTCCTCAGCTGGCTTTATACTTCGACAGTGGGCCAGCAATGTACCCGAAGTGATCAGTCACCTACCTGAGGACCTCAGATCCACCAGCGCTGACCTCTGACTGGCACATGAGAAGACAGACAGTCCCGAATCGACATTGGGTCTCAGCTGGCAGTTCTCCACTGACGTCCTGGGATACAAATGTCGCCCTGTCCAGTATGATGAGCCCACAATGCGCAACATTTACAAGGTGCTCGCCAGTCAGTACGACCCCTTGGGCTTCATGCTGCCCTATACCACCAGAGCGAAGATGCTAGTGAGATGCCTTTGGGATACGCACAGAGGCTGGGATGACCCCCAGTTGCCCCCACATCTCCTCCAGCAGTGGAGAGACTGGGAAGGAGAGTTACAGTTTCTCCCTGAAGTCCGCTTCAGTCGTCCATATCTACCCAAGGGTGCAGCTGCTGCCGTAAGCGAGAGAGAGCTTCACATCTTCTGCGATGCATCGGAGCTGGCCTATGGCGCAGTGGCGTACCTCAGGATGGTTGACAGCGACGGCGCACCACACCTGGCCTTCGTCATGGCTCGATCCAGAGTGGCCCCCAGACGTCTACAGTCCATGCCAAGGCTGGAGCTGTGTGATGCACTCACCGGAGCTCAGCTCTCCAAGTTCCTGAGCGATGAGCTTACTCTGGACATCAAGCAAACCGTGATGTGGACAGACTCCACAACCGTGCTGGCGTGGCTGAGATCGGAATCTTGACGATTTAAAGTCTTCGTCGGCACCCGTGTCGTTGAAATTCAAGATCTCACTCAGCAACACACATGGCGGTACGTTGACTCTGCCCAGAATCCTGCTGACGATATTACTCGTGGCAAGAGACTGCAGGACCTAGCCAGACCCAACCGATGGAGCCAAGGCCCTCCGGTCCTCCTCCTACCTCGTGACCAGTGGCCAGCGGAGCCTCCAGGCGCCTTGGGAGATCCTCCAGACCCCTCAGAGCTTTGCAAAGAGACCTTCTGTGGTGCCACCTCCACGGCTGTGAGTCAAGCCGACTCAGAGCTTAACCAGTACAACACCTGGAGGGTGCTGCTGCAGGCCACAGCCCAGGAGCTTCATGGGGCGGCTGCTAAGGATGGATGCGCTAGTGCAGAGGATTACTGTCATGCAGAGACTCACCTTCTCCGAAAGGCCCAGCAAGACTGCTTCCCAGACGAGTTTCGTCTCCTTAAAGCCAAGAAACCAGTCCTACGGAGCAGCCGTCTCTGTAACCTCCCTCCGGAACTCGAAGAAAGCAGCGACCTAATCAGAGTTGGCGGTCGACTCCGCTGGTGAGAGGACCTGGACTACAGCAGCCTACACCCAGTGGTGTTAGACCCCTCACATCCAGTGACCCGCCTGCTTATTCAGGACTTTGATAGTCGCTTGAAACACCCCGGGCCAGAGCGTCTCTTTGCAGAGATCCGGCGCTCCTTCTGGATTCTGCGAGGCCGAGAGGCAGTACGTCGCTTCCAGAAAACATGTACAGACTGCCGCCGCTGGAAGGCGAAACCTACTGTCCCTCAAATGTCTGACCTGCCCTTAGCCCGCATATGCCTGTTTAAACCTGCCTTCCACTCTACAGGCATGGACTGCTTCGGGCCGATGGAAGTCAAGGTGGGAAGGCGTCTGGAGAAGAGGTGGGGGATCATATTCAAATGCCTAACCGTCAGAGCGGTTCACCTCGATCTCCTTACCTCCATTGACGCGGACTCCTTTCTCCTGGCCCTAAGAAGGTTTATCGCTCATAGAGGGACCCCTGCAGAGCTCTATTCAGACCAGGGGACCAACTTCAAAGCCGGTGAAAAAGAGCTACGGGAGGCGTTCGCAGTCATGTCCCCTGACCTCCAGTCCCTCCTGGCACCCTACAGGATCCACTTCCACTTCAACCCTCCCGCTGCTCCACACTTCGGAGGCAGGTGGGAGCGAGAGATTCGCTCAGTGAAGAGTGCCTTGTACACCACTGCAGGCGCTCAACCCCTTCAGGAGGAGGTCCTCCGCACCGTCCTCATCGAAGTGGAGGCGATCTTGAACTCCAAACCGTTGGGGTACGTTCCCTCCGACGTTGGTGACCCAGACCCGGTCACTCCCAACTGCCTGCTGATGGGGCGGCCGGACGGGTCCCTCTCACAAGTCGTCTACCCCAGAGACGAGCTCCTCAGCCAGCAGAGGTGGAAGCACGCTCAGGTGCTGACAGACCACTTCTGGGCTCGCTTCATCAGGCTGTACTTACCTGGGCTGCAGCTCAGACAGAAGTAGCAGTCCTCCTCGGCCGACATCACAGAAGGCTCTGTGGCAATGATCGTGGACCCCCGGCTCCCTAGGGCCATGTGGCCTATTGGGCGCATCGTCAAAGTCCACCCCAGCCCTGATGGTCACATCCGGTCCGCGGATGTGAAGGTCAGAGACCGCACCTACACCCGACCTGTCGCCCGGCTGGTGATTCTGCCAGCTCTTCCAGTTGGTGAAGAGAGTCGTCCCCCTTAGAGTAGCCTTTTCGTTGTTGCAAATGTACCACGTACATTTGAGGGCGGCTGTAGAAAAGGCTATGGACTTTTAGGTTTACAAGTGGTTTTCCCTGTTTATTTAATGCACTTCCTGAGTTCAGCCTTATGACTCTTATTTTGACATGGTAGTTTCAGGATGTGACATCACGTATTCCTCCATCATTGTTAGTTCCGATGCCATGATTCAGAGTTACCTGACTTCAGAAAGTTTCCTTCATCCAAAGTAATCCTGGTGTTTGTGTGCATAAATGACCAACAATCACGCAAACATGCGAACAAACCTGTAACTATGTATAAACTGAAGTTTAATAGAAGAAAGTCAAGTTTAATCCACCCGTCTGGCGTCATCCTTTCCAACCAAACCCCCCCCCATTCAACATCTTCAGGGCTTACGTAGTGCTCCAGCCGGCACTCCTTGATTGTGTTCGATGGAAACTGAACGGCGCAACCTATCAGTTTAATATACAGTCCAATCACCTGCTATCTCCCCTACACCACCAGAGCCCATACATTGAAAAGTTTGTACTTCCTGTCTTCTTCTGCTGTTCCTGTTAGTGTTTACTTTCTTTCTTACTTCTTATGCTGTTCTCATGAGTGTTTGCTTCCTGTTTGTCTGCTCATTGGCTCATGAAGACAAAATGGCATAAGTACCCATATGTAGCTCATACAGCATGCACAGTTGAGTTTTCCCTTAAGCCCCGCCCCCGATCTCAGCTCTCGGTTCAGCAGAATGAGAATGGTAAGAAAATAAATCTGGATTCTGCTTTTCAACTTTGAGACCCTAATGATTAAAATAAGTGTTATAAAGGTGTTCTTGGTGGGTAGTTTTTTTAGTTTGGACTGATACGGAAGTTACAGTACCTCCCGTTGTCCCCCACACATATTTGTCTCAGCATCCGGTGCATTTCCTGGGGGCGCAGTCTTCTTCTGCTAACTGTTCACTTCCTGCATGTCTTATACGGCACTGCCTGTTAGTGTGTACTTCCTGTCTGTCTTCTTCTGCTGTTCCTGTTAGTGTTTACTTCCTGTCTGTCTGTCTTCTACTGTTGTGCCTGTTAGAGTTTACTTTCTGTCTGTCTGTCTTCTTCTGCTGTTCATGTTAGTGTTTACTTCCTGTCTGTCTTCTTCTGCTGTTCCTGTTAGTGTTTACTTCCTGTCTGTCTTCTTTTGCTGTTCCTGTTAGTATTTACTTCCTGTCTGTCTTCTTCTGCTGTTCATGTTAGTGTTTACTTCATGTCTGTCTTCTTCTGCTGTTCATGTTAGTGTTTACTTCCTGTCTGTCTGTCTTCTACTGCTGTTCCTGTTAGTGTTTACTTCCTGTATGTCTGTCTGTCTGTCTGTCTTCTACTGCTGTTCCTTTTAGTGCTTACTTCCTGTATGTCTGTCTTCTTCTGCTGTTCATGTTAGTGTTTACTTCCTGTCTGTCTTCTACTGCTGTTCCTGTTAGTGTTTACTTCCTGTATGTCTGTCTGTCTGTCTGTCTTCTACTGCTGTTCCTTTTAGTGTTTACTTCCTGTATGTCTGTCTTCTTCTGCTGTTCATGTTAGTGTTTACTTCCTGTCTGTCTTCTACTGCTGTTCCTGTTAGTGTTTACTTCCTGTCTGTGTATCTGTCTGTGTGTCTGTCTGTGTGTCTGTCTGTGTGTCTGTGTGTCTGTGTGTCTGTCTGTCTGTCTGTCTGTCTGTCTGTCTGTCTGTCTGTCTGTCTGTCTGTCTGTCTGTCTGTCTGTCTGTCTGTCTGTCTGTCTGTCTGTCTGTCTGTCTTCATCTGCTGTTCCTTTTAGTGTTTACTTCCTGTATGTCTGTCTGTCTGTATGTCTGTCTGTCTGTCTGTCTTCCTCTGCTGTTTCCGTTAGTGTATACTTCCTGTCTGTCTTCCTCTGCTGTTCCCGTTAGTGTTTACTTCCTGTCTGTCTTCCTCTGCTGTTTCCGTTAGTGTATACTTCCTGTCTGTCTTCCTCTGCTGTTCCTGTTAGTGTTTACTTCCTGTCTGTCTTCCTCTGCTGTTCCCGTTAGTGTTTACTTCATGTCTGTCTTCCTCTGCTGATTTCTCTAAGCAAAGTTTGTTCTAATATCTATCTACATTCATGCACATAATTCAAAAAGCAATGCCTAGACAAATAATACGATTGGACCTAAAATACATTATCATTCAATTTGATAATCATTAGTTGTGCAATTTCAAAATGTTGGCAATAGAACACCGTGAGGTCTCCTCCAACTACTTATGCTATTTTGTCATTCAGCACTCCCTGTTTCATTTCCTGTTACTTATCTCTTTTCAGTGTCATCACTTCCTGCCCTTGAGTTTTGAGTTTCCCTGTCTGTGTGATCATATCCTAGGTTTCCTAGTGTATTTAGTCTGATGCACAATCCCTTGCTGCCAATTTAGCTTAGTACCTCTGTGTCCAATGTTCCAGCAGTTTTTCTTAGTGATAAGTTTTCCTCGTTTCCTGAACCTGCTACGTTTAGCTGACCCAGCCTTTAGCCTACTCCTCGTTTGTTTTAGTTTGACTGAGCTCCCGTGTATGGAACTCTTCCACAACAAAACTAATTTTGTTTCTGAGTCATGCTGTTTGCCTGTGTTCCAAACAGCCGGTACAACACATTAAGTTGTCAGAGGACCTATTATCAATCTAGGAAGATATGTAGATTCATAGGTGAATATTAGGAAATTAGTCAGCATTGAAGTGTACCACTTTCGATTCCCTTGTCTCAAATTCATAGGTTTTTTTATAACACTTTTTTGGTGAGATACCTGAAATAAGGTCTGTGTTGTACACAAGCCAAGAGATGTTGAGGCTTTGCTCTACAGAACAAAATATGTCAGTAAATACCCCTCACAAATATCTGAAACTTGTGTGTCATAAAAAAGTTGCTAAAAAGTGACTAAATGAGACTTCTAAACATCCTCACATTAAGTCATGCAAACATGACGTAGTTTGTTTATAGCCTAGCATTAGCTTTGTACTTCTGGCGATTTCCTTTAAGCTTCAAAAATCATAAATATGGCGTTAACGTGTGGAGATTAACCTGCTGAACAAAACGTGTAAGTATCATAATCATGCATTTTCCCGAAGTATTTTTTGTTCAATATTCTAAAATCCAATAGAAAAATCCCTTTTTTAGTTTGCCTACAAAGATGCGTCATCACTGCACCACTCTGTATTGAACAGAAACTCTCTGTGTGGATTGATACGACCATGTCTGAATATGTCCTCTTCTCTGTTGGACTGTAGGAATAAACAGGAGATGAGTCATAGGATTTTTCTTTGTTGTTTTCTTTGTGTGCCCGAATAGTTTCTGATCATTACAGTGCTTCACGAAAACATATGCTTTCAGAGACATTCAGTCCTGAGTCACAGACTAGTCATCATTAATAATGGGCATGTTGGCTGCACTGACGTGGGATTGAGAGACTGATCAGACAAACAAAAAAAAAACCTTCCTGGATACGCAGGAAGCAGATAATGGAGGATGCATTTTTGCTTTGATTAATATTGTGAATTATCATTTTCTGTCTCAAAGGGGTCCGCTCCTTTTGGCTCATTATCAATCGCCCTGCAGCTAATGTTGTTAGTGATGCTTCCAAACCATTCATTTGTAATCCACAGTGTCTTTTTAATACCCAACTGTTGCTGTTTCCTGAATTCAGTGTATTTTTCTGTTTAGATACAACCCTGTGATGTGACAGCTTGAGTCACATTTGACTGAGGAGAGCGTTGCTGACAGCTGAAGCACATCTCTGCCTCTCCAAAGAGCCTGATTTCCTGCTTCAAATCTGCTCAAATGCTGCCCTCCCTCCCTCCACCCCACAACCTGTCTGGAGGAAACAGACTCTGTTGTTGGCATGGCAACCGTGTAGTGTAGGGCTGTGTTTAATTTCTACCCGATAAGTAATGCTAACAACGCTATGACGTAAAGGGAGAAAAATGCCTTTCAAGCTGCAGCCATGGCAATCACTGTAATTATGTAATTATGTTTCTTTTGTGGATTTGTTGTATGTGTACTATACAAATACCAACCTCCAGCTCCAGTAGAGGTCTTTCCAAATGTTTCTCGTGACCAAACTGTGATTCATTTTCAGGTTCTGAGACATTAAGGGAAGAAATGACCCCCCTAAAGTCTCCTGATGTCTACCTATTTGCCATGGCCACCGAGTCTTTGACCACGTCTGCATTGACAGTACTGCCAATGATTACAAAGAAGAAATTATGCAAATCTCCCATGGTGCTCGTCAGCACTTCTCCTTGGCCGGGGCCGAGCTCAGCGGGCTGCCCTTTGAGCAAAACTCATTCCATTTATCGTTAATTTTCAAGTTGCCGCCTTTGCAAATAAATAAATGTATCTCTCCCGCAGATGTATCTACAGGCACAGAGCTCTTTTTTTTGTTCTTCAAATTTTATGAAACAGGCTCCCAAATTTCCACCTCTTTGTCTAAATACATATCGGCATTAATCCCCCTCTGTGAAGTCACGGAGCGGCGTTTGAGCGGGATGTTTATGCTGTGATTTGGTGGATGCCCCGGGTCAAACAGCGCTGTTGTGTTTTGCCCTGCAGGCTGTTTTGCAGCTTTGTGGTTTCTATCGAGCAGTGCTGTGCATCAAGGAGCAGGTGGGGGGGGGGGGGGTGGAGGAGAGGAAGCAGCCTGAAATAGGAGCTGACATTCACCTGGATGCCCTCTGTTAGGAAAGGAAGGGAACAAAATAAATAAGAGAATGATCCTGAGGCTAGAGCAAGGTACAGAGCGAAGCCCGTGATTACGGTTACTAAGGCTACAACATGCTGCCCTGTCGGGTGAGGGAGGGGCTTGGAGGAAGGTCAGATGGGTGAGGTACAACCGGCTAAATCAGCTCAGAAGTGTGAGGTCCCCGGTGGCGTCGGGGTTGAGGAAAAATAGTTGTTTAGGTTGATCAGGAGGAACATAGATTCTCGCTTAGAACGGGACCTTGTGCACACTGTGGCTTATAGCACGCCCTCTGGGCTGTAAATCCCTTTGATACGCCACATAAAGAGGATAAAAGATGTAGAAAGAGATGAGGAGACAAGTATACGAGATAAGATTTATTTTTGTGAGTTGCACAACTTAAAAACATTCCCCCCGGGGATGGAGGTCAACGGGTATCTGTGTGTGACAAGATACCCCTCGGACAGCACGGCGGCCCGGTCTCCGACTTTAACTCTCAAATCCTCCTTGCCTCAGTCTCTTGATGTCTGAATCCCATGACGTCCTGGAAACAGACTGCCAAGCTCTAGCTGTTTGCAGAAAGGAAATGATGCAACATAAATTTCAAGGCGAGGATTCTGTCTTTCCTCCGCTCCCCACACAAACACGCTGCAGGATGGAAATCAATAACCTTTCAAGAGTGAGTCAATGCAGAAACTGGTGGCGAACAAACCCAATGCTGTTAAATCAAATCTGCTACTCACATAAGGGAGGGGGGGTAATGTAAAGACACTGTGCTTAAACACGCCGTTGCTCTTTGTCACCCATGTATAGTGTTTATATTAAGGGTAATAGAAGGGCCAGGGGAATAAAAGCAAGCTGGTTTCTGGAATAGAATGAAGCCAACTGCAGGGCCAGGCACCATCATACACTGTACACAGCATGGTGACAGGGTGTCCGTGTATCATTGCTAAGTCTTAGATTGTATTCATCAGGTGTCTGAGCACCAGGGTCTTTTTTCAATTGATTCCAAACAGAACAGAGCACATGCCGTCGGAAGTTGGCACATATCTGAGCGCTATAAATGCTTCTACTTTACTTTACTTCTATTTATTTAATTATCCTGTGTGGAACTATACTGTCCTGTTTTTTTTTTCATTCTTATTCTGTTGCTGCTTTAACAACTGAATTTCCCCACGGGGATTAATAAAGGTACATCTTATCTTATCTTCTACTGAAAAGTGCCACTGACGTCACAGTAGATATTGCATGGAAAGCTTTTTTTTTGGCCTTCTTTCATCTGTCAGATGGAAACTATCATAACAAAGAAGAAAAAGCCTTTTTGTCGAAGCAGATCGAAAGGGAGGACCCCATAAAAAAGAAAGCACATACAAACGTACGACCAAATCCATGTCTATCAACAGCGGTGATACTTTGTTGAGATATCGTTATCTTGAAAAAAATAGAATAGTTTTTTTGATGCAATGCTGGGCTCCCCAGTGCCCTCCTGCCAGAAAAAGCAGTAGGCCTATATGGTCACCAAATTTAAAGATAAGGCTTTAACTTGTATTGAAACGTCAATCAATTATTCAAACATCTTCAAATTCAAATTCTGTTACGGGAAGCAGGATTTTCAAGTGTTTTTTATTAAGGCGAAAAAGGCTTATGTGGGAGGGCCAGGGAGCACTGCTCGGGTCTAAGAGAAGTAAATGAAACAGGGAAACGCCTTTAACATGCATTATTTTAAATGGCCAGCAGGAGGCTAGTTGTGAATAAACAAATTGATCTTTAACCCTCATTATCCAGCTGAGTGTTCTATGTGTTCTTGTCTTGCAACTCTAACTGTGTGCTTTCAGTGCATCGAAGTAAATTGTAACATCTTGGGTCACCCCGTCCCCAAAAAAAAACAAGATTGCAATGGCCAGAACGCCAAACTCGAGGTAATATACTGAGTAAGTAAACCAGTAGTGACGTCCTCTAGAAAAAAAACACTTGTAAAACTAAATCTATGGCTGAAACTGGTACCAGGCAATGTTTACGAGTTGTTTATGATCATTTTGTCCAGGATCCAGGATTACACAGTAATTATGTTTTATTCATTCATGTTGGTTTTAGTAAAGTTGTCTCAAATGGACTTGACTGGAATAGAGTGGTCACTGCACCACTCCATTTTTGCTTCTTCCTGGAAATAAGCTACAAAAACCCTAAAAAGTCATAAGAACAGACAAACGTCCTCTCGTTGGACTTGTATAGAAACCTGGCCATCTTTCTCCTGGGCATTGATTGGGCTAAGCAGCTCCTCTTGAACTGTACGGCCACTTAATGGGCATCCACATCCATTCTGAGCCGGAAGCTTTGCTGCCCTTAAGGCTCAGAGCGCTGAACCCGTCACGCTGTAGTGTGAGGTGATGGAAATCTGAACAAAAAGGCAAGCCCCCGCGCAACAAACACAGTCTTTACCTCCTCTACGAACACATCGTCATCCTCGTCATTAGCATCATTCTCCATTAGGGTCGCTTACTGGATAAACAAGGTTTTTGCTTCTTCCTGGAAATCTAATTCATGATGCAGAAATTCCCAAACAAACTTTACTTGAAAGTCACTGACCACAAGATTAATTAAATTACACATGACATCATGTGCGTCATCAAGGCTTTTCTTTTAGGTTTGCCTTTGAAACATCAAAGCGTTCATTTTTATTTGGCCATGATACGCCAGTCGTAATTATAGTATCTTTTTTCTCGAGGTTCCCTAATGCATCTATTAAAGAGACAGGATATCAATCAATCTGGCCCACATTTTCTTTATTTTCTTGTCAATATATATATTTGTTGCATATTTTTGCCTTTAAGCTCCCGAAACAAACACAAGATGTGTTTACAGGTAATCTTTTGTAACCAATCGGCTTAAGGCACTACCTTAAACAGCGGCTCTGGCTTGTGGTGAAATGGGTCTCTCCAAATCAGAGGGTCAGTGGTTTGATGCCAAGCCCCTGCAGTTGCTGTAATATGTCAATGTGTCCTTGGGCAAGATACTAAACACAATGGTAAGGTGTATGTAGATAGCTTTGGAAGGAAGTACGATGATGACAAAACACTAGAATTGTAATCGGAGAGCTGTGCAGATTTGAAAAGAGGTATAGTGTTGAGCAAAAATGTGCAAAAAAAAAAATATATAACATTGAGCATTAACAAGATGTTTCCCAGCTTTGGTTATATAATTAATTAATGTTTAGGGATCCCTAAAACAACACTATTTATGATAACAATTTCTGTTTTTTTTCTAAAGATGATTTCTTCATTTCTTGCCTTTTAGCCCTGGAAATACATCTGGGAAATGTGGGGTACAAGCCATTTGGCATAACCAATCAACTCAGCTCATGTATGGCATTTTTGTAATGTAATAATGTATATGAAAATGTAGAAGAGCCACTCTAGATTTATATCTGAAATATTGTGCTCCCCAGAGCCTGTGCAGATGCATCACCTGATAGATGCGTAAGTGCACGGCCACATGTGTAGCCATTTTTCTGCTGACAGCACTATTTTGGAGGCTTTTTTTATTATTAAACTTAATCTTATGGCAGAGTTAAGTGCTGCCTGTCCTGAGTGCAGCCACTCGCAGTTCCACACACCCTTGAGCAACATGTCTGCCCACCAGTGGGATAAATCCAACTAAAGCTGCATGTGGCAAAGTTCATGCAGGCATTGTTGATGTTTTTTTAATATATCATTTATTGGGACAGGAAGTAACATGTAATGTTCAGTATGCAGAGCTGCACGGCACAGCTGATCAGAGGGATTGTGGCTCTTGAATGCAACTCTGATGGGACTTTTGGATGCACAGGGGATTGTTGGAAGGGATTGTGCTTGTAGTAACAGGAATAAGAAGCACGTTTACATGATTACTTTGCACTTGTTCTCAAAGATGGAGACACCTGACTATAACCAAGCCATGCCCCTTTTTTCTCCTAGAAACCCTTTCCCCCCTAAATAATGCCAGGGCTGTTTTTTGGTGTGTTTATAGTCGCTGGAAAGAAGATAAAGTCAGACCGGTTGTCTCTTTAAATCAAGCTGCAGTGTTGATGTGCCCTCAAGCTGAAATGGTAAGAACCATTTCCACCTCTGCGGCAGGGAGCCTGACCAAATAGGCGCACTAGAGCGCTTCAAACGTGATTCTCATTCCCTTGGTCACTTGTGGTCTATGGTCGCCTCCACTCCTGGAGAGGGAAATAAATCACCAGTGTTTTTTTTTCCATGGGAGTTTGTTTTTCCCCCTGCGCATCTCGGAGACATTATTTAATTTTTATTCTCCCCTCTTTTTTTTCTTCCACCCGCAGAACTCAGTGGCAGTCGCCTCAATCCATTTACCGCTGGCTGGTACGCCTATCTCCTCCTCTGCGTTGCAATCTGTTGATAACTCCACTTGCAAGCTGCAGTTTATTGTGTTTCGCAATGGGAAACTCTTCCCTTGCACGGGCAATTCGTCCAATCTCGCAGACGATGGGAAGCGTAGGAGCGTTTCGACACCAGTTGCTTTCACCAAATTAGGTAAGAGGAAATCCATTTTTATCATCATCATGCCCGTGATGTCAACGCTGCACTGTAATGCCGACATGCTTACACACGCACACACACATGCACTGTGGATCAGTTTTGGCTCTGCGCAACATGTCGGAGCTTCGCAGCAATAGTGTGCCAAAATATCTCAATTACTTCCTGTTTAATTCAAATGAATCACACACAGCATTTCATCCACTGATGCATTTCTATATAATAAAAATGTCACTTTCCTTAAGTTCACTTCGCACAACTGCAGTAACCTGAGCAATTACGCGTGTTTGTGCGCGCCACCCTTGTCCACGCTGCTTTTCCAGACTTTCCACTTGGTTTCCTTAATTGAATGTGTTTCTTGCAGATGGGTGCAGCCTGGGGAGCGCCGTGCACACCGTTACTATTGCTCTCAGGCACTTCGCACTGGGTGTAGACCCCACCGCAGCCTATTGGGATTTTGACCTGCTGGATGGACACGGTGGCTGGAGGGCAGAGGGCTGCCACATAACAGGCTCCGGGGGCAACACGACCACCATTCATTGCACCCATCATAATAACTTTGCTGTGCTAATGGTGAGTAGCCATACCCAGTGTCATTCATTTTTTAGCACCCCCTACACATCTCCCACTACTTAGGGCCTATTGTGGATCTTTTTTTTTTCTCTCACCATGGAATAACGCGTTTTAAGAGGCAGGGACCTCTTAAGGTTATTGTTGCTCCTCAGCAGAGGGGAAGGATTTGTCAAATGCGCTACGGGGATTTATTGGCTTTGGAGTAAGCGCTACGCTAAATTCCCTCCCTGTATCCTGGAAATGAGAAGTTGCGTGTGTTGTATAGTCTGCCACCTTTTTCCAAAAAGCAGCACAGCGATAGAAGCGAAGCTCGAGAGAAGGAGCGCCTTGTCAGGAGCTATTCGCCTCCGAGCGCAAGTGGTGTGCTAATTGGTTGCAACCATCGCACAGCAAAAAAAAAAAAAAAAAATGTTGGACTGTAAAGCGTAGCATCGTTTCTTCTGTGGGCTCGACGCCGCCGAGATGCCTTCTCCTCCTGACGACGTCCCCCTGTTCAAATTGATTTCATGAGGATAATACCAAAAGCGCTATGGCATCGCATCGCCCAGTCGCTCCATAGAGAGAGCCGCTGCGCCTGGTGGTGGTCCGCTTTTTTTTTGGATGAAAAGCAATCCTCCGGATGTTTACCGAAGAGTGGGATTCGTTAGACTGGGAGGTCAGTTTCTCGGCAGAGCATGAAAAGTGTTTGGCTTGAGATGTCGTTTTTGCTTTCCGAGTTTTTTATTTTTTATATACCTGCATATTTCATGAAACCGCTGTTCAATTCCGTTGTTGTGTTCGGGCTGCCTCCGGAGGGGAGGAAGGAAAAAAAAAAAAGCCGCATAGGAATGGAGAAAAGAGTGGGGTATACGTAGGGGGAAGAAAACATAGGGTGCTTGGGGGGGGGGGGGGGGGGGGGGGGTTGTGATGTGTGGAATACTAAGCTGCTCTCAGATGGAGAGCAGATGTCAGTTTGTCATTGTGCATGTATTTTGCTATCAAACGCGGGCTTTGGGGAGGTGCGCCGTCAATGGGCACCTGACTGTCGGAATAAAGCGAGATGTGTCAAATATTCCTGGCAGCACATGAATGATTTGAACTTCAACACACGTCCGATTGGTAGTGGTAGCTATGATAGAGAGACTTCACAGGGGAAGGGGTGTCCACATTTTGTGATATTTGGGAGAGTTCGCGCCGGGGATTGCGTGAATGCAGTCACCACACCCGCCTGGTCTCTGCAGTGCCCAGAAAAGGACCCTTATTTACGGACTCGTGACATCATTCTCCTGTTGTCCTCATCTCAAATACAGACTATTGTAAAAATGACCCTTGTAGCCTTTTACATAGGGTTCTGCCAGTACCAGACCTGTTGCATGATCTTTTCATGTTCAACTGAGAGGCATTTGGCTGCAAGTTCAGTAAAGGAGCCTTTTTTTCAGAATTTAAGGAGGCTTCTTGGTGAATTTGTTACATGAGTTGGCTGCTTTGGTGTTTTGAGGGGAAATCAGAGTTACAAAGTAAAAAGTTCCTGTGGCAATGCTACAAAAAGGTGTGTTTGCATTACTGAAGTTTGCTTTGTTTGATCAGTATCTCTAATATAGCTGAATCACCTTCCATGTGATGCAGCTGTGTTCCTCCTCAGATCAGCTGTCTGCGGGATACAGGGTGCGGATCCATCTCATGGTGCATCTGTGATGTTGAGCAAACTGACCGAGGGTTAGCCTCAAAGCGTGACAGCTTTGAAAGATGAATAATGCAACAAAATTATTTCAAAAAGCTGGGTTGGGGATAATGTTTCTTTCAATGTGAAATATCCAATTCCTGTTGATGTGGACCCTATCACATTCACTTCTGATGGGGCTGTGTTAAGTCTGCAAATAGCATGACAACCCCACACGGTTCTGAGGTGTTTGGGATATAAAAAGTACTTTAATGAGAGTCTTTAGAGTGGAATTACATGCCAGAGAGCCCTCCCCACCCCTGACTTTGTGATCAGAATGCGAAACGACAGACTTTGGATGAGATCTATGTGGAAAAAACTGGACAGAAAGGCTTTTGTTTGATCCCTGATGTGGATTTAGAAGTGTGATACTTAAATACAATTTAGATGTTCTCAAATAATAAACAACTACTGACTTGTTACACTAAAGCCAGATGCAGATTATCCCAGATTTGGGTCAGGTATTGAAAGACAGCATGCAAATGTATTTTTTCCTGCACTGAGCTGAACTTCTTCTGGATTTCAGCACCATGGACAGCTCCGATGCATTTCCTTGTCTCCTTCACCCGCCCCCCCTCCTCTGCCTGAAGGGAGGGCTGACTCACTGGTTTACAGCAATGCAGCCTCATCATCTGTCTTCATCACATTGACATGTCTCACCCCCCCCCCCCCCCCCCCCCCTTTTTAACCCCACCTATTATCAACCACGCTAGCTCCATTTCTTTATTATTTGATGTGATAGTGCATTTGATTGCTGCAACGCTCCCACTGTTTAATATGCAGGAGCAGACCTTTACAACGAAGGGGGGAGATAGGCCTTTTGCAAGTATCCAATCACATCAAAGGCCCTAAGGCCACGGTCCAATAAGGAAAGAGCGGTTCACAGATGTATTCCCTTACTTACACTCTACAGGATTTAATGAATATGTAAAGTGAGGAAACGTGAGGCTCCTCTACAGCGCAGTTACAGTAGAACAGGTGCTGGCTAAACTCCATTACAGTCAGGATGTGATTGTGGACTAAACATCTGTATCTGTGAGTGGATGGCTATTGTCAATTTTGCCATAGATTGCAGGAATTACGATGAAGAACACCGATAAAGTAGTTGTCAAGATAGTCCAGTGGTGGAAGTTAAATTATTATTATTATTATTATTATTATTATTATTATTATTATTATTATTATTATTATTATTATTATTATTATTATTATTATTCTGTTGAAGAGGCCCTATTCTGCTTTTTGCGGTTTTCCCTTTCCTGTAGTGTGTTATATAGGTTTGTGTGCATGTAAATTGTCTGCAAATACCTAAAATCCCTGTGTCAAAGGGGAGTTTCTCTCCCACACACTCCCCACCTGCCTGAAACACCTCTATTGTTTTCTTTTAACCTCCGCAACCTAGTGACATCACAATGTAAAAATCGCACTTCTATTGGCTAGGGCTTCAACACATTGTACGTGAAGGGGTGGGGACCAATCACTAAAGAGCTGACCTATTTATCACCGGATAGGAAAGGGAAAAGTACAAAAGCATAATAAGGCCTCCTAATTTCAAACCATGTGTGATTTGGTCATGGCTTTGCCAGCTGTAGTAATATCTTATTTTTGCTTGGCCCGGATTTTTCATGAAATCCGCTTCCAATGCACTAGTTAAATAGGGGTCTGCCCATCAAAGTGTCCATTATTTGATCCCTAGTCAACAGGTCAAAGTAGTCCTGGGCAAGATCCTTAACCCTGTAGGCGTGTCTACTGTTCCGTAACTTTTGATTACCTCAATATTAAATGCATTGCAAATGTATCAGTAAAAATATATCAGTAACAGCTTTTATTTCAGTGTATTATGTTACACAACAGAAAATGTGACCTTAGAAAAGAAGAACTCAAGAGGTTTAGCATAACAAATGTGTGCCCTAAATAAAAGTATAATAACTGTCATTATTCTGCATTTAAAAAAGGATACTTGTAAAAATAATGAAAGTAGCCTAAATGAAAACCAAAGACATAATTCAGGCAGTAAGTGTACTTATAATATTTTACTATTTATTTTAACAGTACCATAACATTGTAATTCCACTCATTGTAATCTCATACAAAATATAATAACAGTAATCAGAAAGTGTTTTGATGTAACTGTAAGGGAATTCAGTTTCCTTTTGTTCCATCATTATTACATAATCATGTTACATGTAATCCGTTACACCCCAAGTTTAGTAATATAACAATTTAAGTATATAAAATTGTGCTCAAACAAAACACAATTGACTTGTGTGTGCTGCTGCTGCTGCACCTCCAACTTGAACTCAACCAACCAAGACAGGATCCCATCTAGATGCATTAGTTCTCATTGGCTGAGCCTTCCATCAGGCTGGATGACATTACTGCTGACTGCCGGAGCTGACCACAAGGTCTCCAGTACAGAGGGACAGATTGTGGGAATCCATCCGTTCATTCTCCATAGAGCTAATCCCTATGACCACGAAAACACAGAAATATCCAAGCTTCACTTTACAAACAATACATCAGCTCTTCTTTTAGACGCTGAATGTGCACTGCCAATAAAATCTGAATGAGAGTTAGAATGAATACATGTTAGCAGGGTGGAGGAGATAAAAGTCTTTCAGTGGAGAGGAATTCATTGTGATTGCAAAACAGCCTTTAAGAGAGTTGTTTACTCAAATCCAATCCCCTTTGGTGCCTTTCTTGTTGAGCAATTATGGCTAATACACAAATACTGTAAGTTGTGCAGGCAGGATGTGTGCTGCTAATGAAAAATAACCTCCTGGCAGCTTTCAGATCTTCTGCCGCTCACACACACTGTTTTCTAGTTTGTTTCTATTTTTCGGCATATAGCAATCTCAAAGCCATGTGTCCTCATTAGTCCTTAGTCCAAATCCTCCGTTCGCGGCAGACGTAATGAGACAACAAGCCGGTTTCCGTCGATTCGCTACCAGCAGGCCCCCCGCTTCGCCCGGGGTTAACTTTATCCCCCTTATGCCCTGGACTACTCTATCTGGGAGAGATGTTTTAATACTAAAGGAGCTTTGGCTGTGTGTGTTTAAGGAATTGAAGGGATTTACAGTGATAATGACGATGACCTGTTTAGATGTGGAACAGTGTCTCACGGCACCGTGTTGACATGTTCTGTTGATGTGAGAGGGTAAGAGGGACGGGGTGATGACAGACTGTGATACCGACAGGGGAGGAGGGGGGGGGCGAGGCCTTGTGGTTGTGGATTATAAAAGAAGTATAGCGCGACGTACACTATGCACCTGATAGATTATGCAGGGAAACAAATGGTGATACAAACAGCAGAAAATTCGCAAATTCATTTGAAAAAAACACATTTATTTAAGTACTGTACTTTAAGGGGGCCTATTGTTCATTTTTTGGGGGGTTCACCTTTCCATAGTGTGTTTTATAGGTTTTTCTGCCATTTAATTTTGCACTAAGATATAATTTGATGCCAATATGTTTGGATATTTGCTCGAATACAATTCTGAATGCATGACTTTTGCTTGTACTTTTACAATTTGATATAGCTACTTTTACTTACATTTTTTATTAAATCTGAGTTCTTCTTCCACCTCTTGGTTTTACCATAGACAGAAGTAGATGCAGTCACATGGCTTTACCCACTGGTTTGTGAATTATGGTTTTTGGCAGTTTTGATCTAGAAGTAACACAACAGGGTGCTGGAAACTACAACCAAATGCTGAATGGGTTCAATTGACTGATCAGCTTAGACCATTGAGTGATTAATCAGTGCAGACTTACTATTTACTCATCCAGTCGAATATACTATGTATAATAATTACACATAGGTATCATGAAGTTAGCAGGCATGGGGAGTAACTGAAAAAACATCATCAAACACAGATTACAGTGACATCTCCCCAAAATGGTGGATTACTAGCAGGATAACAATGTAAGTAAAAACCTAAAAAGATCATATAGTGTTTTTAGTAAAGGATCAAATGTTGTCGCTCATCTGTAAACTGTTCTGAATACTTTAAGAATGAATCTATATGTCTACTGCCTGAATCTGCTTTATGGTTTGACTTTCTTTGGTGCATTTGTTCTGTTTTTAATTCAGCAGGTGAACCTATATGTTCATAAAATAGTGTGTTAGCTCAAATGTGTGTGTTAAACTAAAATGGGTTTTTGGCTACTGCCTGAGAAAAAAAATGATGCTTTTATCTTTTGAAAAGCCTTGAGTGTGATATTTTAGCTGTCACCCTCTTGTTTTTTTAGGGGCCAGAAGTGACTCGAGAGGGTAGTGCAAAGTACAAAAGAACACTGAACAAACAAATTCTTATTTTACGTTTAGCTTCAAGAACTGAAAACACTCTGTAGTACGGTTAAACCAAACTGGACAATGTCGCGGTAGCAGCCTTTCAATGACCATATCCTGAAGCAAACCCTGCTTAATAGTCCATTTAACTCTAAATGGGACCATCGTTTATGAAATGAACATCATGATTTAAGACTTGTAAGGAGTTATTAAGACCATAAAGTAATGTTTACTGAGGAAAGAAATACAATTAGAAGTAGCATTCATTCTCAAAGACTTCAATACAACTCGACTCCATTGTAAAAAAAAATGTATTACATACTATTGAATTACTTTTCTTTTTGAAATGCTTCACAATACTGTGTATATCATATTGCTACTAGTGAAAGTGTCCCTGCTGGCCATTAGAAGGAATAAAGTCACTTCTTCAATGACTGTTTTTTACTTGTGTACAGATTAAACAGGCAATATTTCATGGCAAAAGCTTTACAGGTGCTGGTAGATTGTGTTACCTTTTGAAAGAGCCAGGCTAGCTGTTACCAGTTTATGCTAAATTAAGCTATCCGTCTGCTGGCTGTAGCTTAATATTTCAACAAATAGACAAGCCAGTAGTATCCATGTTCTCATTAAACTCTTAGCAGAAAGCCACAATGTGATTGTCCTTAAAAGATGTTGCTTAAAGACATGGATACACATGTAACTAACAGGATGTGAGGGATCGGTGTTTGTGTTGGTGTTGAGCTCGCTCATAATTACGCAGCTTAAGCTAATTCTCAGAGTAAAGGCTAATTATTTTCAACCCACTTAGCATTGGTTACCTTTCACCCTTTACCTGGCTTGCACTTGTTCCAAACATGGCATCTGACAGAAGAGCACTAATCCTCCCCCTCCTCCCCTCCACACACTGAGGCTTACTTCTGTGCTCTGCCGTGTGAACTCGCAGCACATCAGTCAAGGTTTATCTAAGGTTAATATTTAATTCATTTTTTAACTTGTTGTACAGATTAAACAGGCAACATATGATGGTAAAAGGTAAAGCTTTAGAGGTGCTGGTAGATTTTGTTACCTTTTACCAATTTATGCTAAACTAAGCTATCCGTCTCCTGGCTGTAGCTTGATATTTCAATTAATAGACATGTCTGTTGTATCCATTTTCTCATTAAGCCGTGAATCTGATTGTCCTAAAAAGATGTTGCTTAAAGACATTGATACACATGTAACTAACAGGATGTGAGGGATCGGTGTTTGTGTTGGTGTTGAGCCCGCTCATAATTACGCAGTTTAAGCTAATTCTTGGAGTAAACGCTAATTATTTTCAGCCCACTTAGCATCGGCTACCTTTCACCCTTTACCTGGCTTGCACTTGTACCAAACATGGCATCTGACAGAACAGCACTAATCCTCCCCCTCCTCCCCCCCACACACTGAGGCTTACTTCTGTGCTCTGCCGTGTGAACTCGCGGCACATCAGTCAAGGTTTGACTAAGGTTAATATTTAATATGTGCACTCGTGTTCCACTTGTGAGCATTTGCTTATACTTGATGTCGGGCGTGATTATGTTAGCGCGTTGGGATTGCTTTGTGTGTGAGCTCTCTGAAAACCACATCCCTGCTGCAGACTGCTGCCTCTGTTCCCGTTTAACCTCAGTGTTTGCTGACTGCGGGCTGGTGTGAAAGTGGAAAGGTCTGGCTCATCCACCAGTCGCCCTCCCCACCCTCCCAGAAAACATTGCCGTTGGCCAATAACCCGACAAGTGATGCAGATAGTTTTCTCCCTGACTAATGAGTTCAGAGCTCACAGACCACCATTTATCTCCGACATCAACAGCTTTCCCCCAGCTTTGCTAGAGCGAGCCAATACTTACTATTGGCTCCTTTCCCTATTGGACACTTTATTTCCAATGCATCCCTCTTTTAGCCTGGAAACAAATTGCATTGCTCTATCCTATTGTTATTGAAATTATGTATGCTCCTCAGCTAGGTGTGTGACAGAGTATAATAGTGCTGCTGCCAGCGGAAGGGATTACTGCACATAATGTGTGTGTGTGTGTGTGTGTGTGTGTGTGTGTGTGTGTGTGTGTGTGTGTGTGTGTGTGTGTGTGTGTGTGTGTGTGTGTGTGTGTGTGTGTGTGTGTGTGTGTGTGTGTGCGTGTGCGTGTGTGTTTTTTGTGTGTAAAGCAAGTCATTTGATGTTTTGAAGTATACAGTCGCTGATTAATTGGCAGCCAATACTGTGCTTTACAGAGAGGCACACTGCTTGAAATGTAAATCTTCCCATGCTGACAACAGTCATTATGAAATATAATCATTTAGTAGCAGTTTGATTTTATCCCCAACTTGATGATTTTGGCACACAGTTTCTCATCTTGGATGGTATAAATTAGTTTTTTATGGCCATTTTTCTTACATCTGCTGCACCGTCTTTGATGATTCACAGATGATTCAAATCCAACAGGTCCTGCTTGTCCTTTCAATGGGACAGAAGCCATCTGACATACATGACTCATGTCCGCTGCCGGTACGCACAGACTCCACCAAACAGTGCTAGAAAAAAACTCTTTATATGGCATCTGATCTGAAACAAGGCTTAGCAGGGTTCCTTTAAAAATAACTATATTACAATAACACATTACCAGTTAAGAAATGGAATCAGGAAACTAATTGTAGTATCAAAATATAAAAGTAATGTGACCTGATTACTTTCCCGTAATTTTTGGATTACCTCAAATGTAATGCAAATACACTTACCCCAGAGAAAAGAGGCCCTATTGTGCTTTTTGGGATTTGCTCTTTCCTGTAGTGTGTTCTATAGTTTTTAGTGCATGTAAATGGTCTGTAAAGGGTTAAATCCCTGTGTCATCTCCAGAGGGAGTTTCTCTTACTTTAACATTTTATTTCAATTAGTGAGATTTTATGGTAATTTGTATATGATTTGATAGTCACAGAATAGAAATTCAGGATGTACAAAGGGGTTGGTGGGGGGGAAGGTTGGGGGAATGATTTATTTAAATGCTAAGTAGTCAAAGAGGAAACCTAAAGCACCAGAAACATACATTTTGGTAAAAGTTTGAGATATGATTATTTTCTTGAGGTTTAAACAGCTGGGGTCAAATTGAGGGTGTAAAGCAAATCTTAGGATAACAGGAGGGTTAAAACATGGAGACATGTCACAGTGTCACAGCAGAGACACTAAATAGTTTGTTTTTTAATTCTGATCCAGTAATATCATTACATTTTATCTGTTACTCCCCAAACCTGTTTAAATATCACCCCCCCAAACCCAATCTCTCACCAGCCTTTCCCTAGCGGACAGTGCGACCCTCTCTGAACACCAGAAGCAGCTTGGTAGAAATGAGGGCAGGCCCTATAAACAGCCTCCCTGTGTGTGTGTGTGTGTGTGTGTCTCTCTCTCTCTCTCTCTCTCTCCCCCCCCCCCCCCCCCACCCCCCCCACACACACACTCTTCCTCTGTTTGAGTTTCTGTCACTGGCTTCCAATTGGCATGCGGTATTTGAGCGATGCATTTAACGGCACCGGACAGCACCTCATTTGCACAATGCTAGGCAGTCTAGACAAACACATTAAGAGCCTGTCCTTTTTTTTGTTGTACCTCCATTAGGGCGGTGTAGAGAGTGATCCAGCCCTGTGGCATGCTGGCTGGCTGTCTGCATGTCAACCTCTGTTGTCAGACAAGAAAGCAGCTCCCAGAATGCCCCTCTCCGGCCCTCCATTACACTGCTGCTACTGCTGCTGCCAGGCCCTGATTAGCAGAAGTATATCACCCAAACCACAAAACAAAAAAAAGGTCGAAGCTTAACAGTCATTTTCTGAACAGACTGAAACTAAGCTATTGCGAGTGCCTTATTATGCACCATGGCCTTTCCCGCCACAGTTAATCATGATCACCACGACCTTTGACGATTAACCTCATGACCATATCGCTTTATGAAAGTGCATTGTTCTCCTCCTACGAGAGCCCTGCAGTTACTTCTTTTTTTTTGACATGTACTGTTTGTTAGACTTGAAATTAGAGAGCAGATATTGATGCAATATGCCCCCCCCCCCCCGTGCCTTGCTGACTGGGGAAAGATAAAGACAGCAAGTTTTATTCAAAGGGGAAGTGATAACATGACAGGCAGAGGGGTATATCTTTAGACAAGGTTTATTAAGAGCCCTTCATATTTATACTTACAGGTCCCACAGTTTGGAGTCTCTCAGGCTGAGATATGGAAACATGCATTTTATTTTCCATGCAGGAAAGTGTTAGCTAGGCTACATTGGGCCTGCCATTGATTAGAGCCAACATTACACATTGGTCACAATTTCTCATTGTTGCCATATCTCAAACTGTGTGGCACAATGGAGCGGTGCAGGGATGACGTATTTTTGTAGGCCGACCCAGAAGTAAGCTGCGCATGGGTTCCCTCGACAAAAAAACAGTGCGATTTTTCCATAGGATTTTGGAATATTGTAAAAAATACGATCTGTGGAAAACAAACCTGATGGATAAATGCACGTTTTGTTCAGCCAATTTCAGCAAAATGCTAATGTTATGCTATAAACGAACTACAGAGGAGTACAGAAGGGTCGCACGACTTCAACGTCACGCCAACTTAAGATCCTTTCAACTGACTTTCGTGCGCTTGCATATTTTAACAAAGCTTTTCCTTTTAGCCACACTGAGTTTATCTAAAAAAAATTCAAGCAGAACAGGGGAAGACAAACTTAGCGGGAGTGTTTACGTGTTCGGCGTAATGATGTATAACATCCTCGACAACTTGTGTAGTCCTGTTCAGCCACTTGTTAACAACCATCGTTTTTCAGAGACGTAAAATCTTAAAAAATCTCCAGTGAGGGGGGGGGGGGAGTGGTGGTGGTGGGGGGGGGGGGGGGGTGTCACTGATGATGTATTTAATGTCTTAGAACAAAACGTGTTATTATTATTATTTCGAGCTATTTTCCAAAATCCTATGGAGAAATCGCATTGACTCTGAGACGAGGGAACCGGAAGTTGTAGAATGCTAACTCACTTCTGGGCCTTAGGACTTGATCCTGCGGGACTCTAGTAGAAGAAACCATGAATTTTAACGAGTAGGCAGCAGCTTCAAATGATTGTTTATCCTTCTATCAAGTAGGTATCTTTGCTTAGCCAAAGCCTAATATACCTGTGCCACATTCCTATGTGCCATGGAGCTCTATTATTGTCCAAAAACTGTGTAAACACATCAGTGAGACCCTATTTAGTTGGTTTCAAATTCAGTATTCTAGACTTTTAAAATGGGTAAATATTAGAGAAGACAAACTATGCACATTTTCAGGTTCATATTTATATTTTGTGCCACTTCTGTCACAGGTCTCCATGCTTTAATGTTCAAACAGCTCTTTATTTTTCTCATACTGCCTGTGCTGCAGCACCTATTTTCACCCTCTGTCTGAAACCAGAGCCCAGTCTGCTCTGATTTGTTAGCTGGCCGGCTCTGATGTGATTGGTCAACGAACTAGAGATGTCCACTCCTTAGCCTATTAATGTGTACATGTACAATGTGTTAGAGTGCTTGCCAATAGAAGCGCGAGTGTTACATGGTGATGTCATTATGTTACTGCAGTGAACAAAGGAGACCAATGGAGGTACTTCAGGCAGGGGGGGGAGTGTGTGAGTGGGGAAACTCCTTATGGAACGAACACATGGATTTTAGCCTTTGCAGACCATTTACATGCTCAAAAACCTGTAGAACACACTACAGGAGAGGGAACACCACTAAAAGCACAAAAGACCTCTTTAATTATTGATAATTATAGTTGACTTGCATTGCATCTGATATTGAGGTAATCCAAAAGCAATGGAAAGTAATCAGGACTCATTACTTTTATATTGTGATACTAAAATGAGTTTCCTGATTCCATTTATTAATTGGTCATTTGTCATTGTAGCAGAAATCATTTATAATGAAGTAAATGGCAGAAAAACTATATAACACACTACAGGAAAACACCAAAAAGTATTATAGGACCCCTTTAATCTGCAGTTAAAAACAGTCCCCATAAAAGCAATATTTACTCAGGTTGAGTAACAAGTGCTTGGAAAATAAAGTTTCCAGCTGTTTTTGGACATCACAGGGTTTTACTGTGCAGACTTAAAGATTTATGTCCTCGTTAGAAGCAAAAGAACTCCGGGAATCAAATTTACTGTGGTTTTGATCTTTTCGTGGGATTTGTTGGCAATGAAAATCCCTAAATAATACAGCCTCATCTTTGAAGGAGGATTACAACTTGCTAAGCTCCATGTTTATTAACTATATGATTGATCATATGTCAATAGTGCTTCTGCGTTCAGGAATGTAAATTGGCCATGACAATGTTTTGGACTCATATGAACTCTGCAGATTGTCCCCTCTTCACACATACAGCACACACAGGCGATGTTTTAGTCAGAATTGTTCTCACTTACTGGAGATACTCAGTTTGGGAAGGGCAAAGGGTGGGGTCTGGGTAGAGAGTGCAGAAGGCAGGACATGACACAGATATCAGATCATTAATTGTCTCATAATCAACCAAGTCTTTTGCTGTTCCTTGAATTCTTTCTGACACTTTTGCGGTTGCTAAGATTTCCCTGATATCTCCCAAGTTAGACATCTTTGTTGGCGTCTTTGTGTCTGACCCTTCTTTTTCACCTTGGTTTTTGTATACGTTTGTTTTGTTTTCATCATGTCGTCTCTATTTACATTGGTTCAATCTGACAGTACTGGCATGATCCCTGGTACAACCGTCTAGTATTGTCTAGAAAACTTCAAAGCAGTACATGTGTGCAGAGGTAGAGGTTTTTAAAAGGAAAGTAAAGTGGAGAAACTGTCTGAGGCGTCAAAAGTTGTATATGTTTGCATAGCCCAAAATCACATGCATTCTCTCGCTGGGCTTAAAAGGCCCGAGACAGCAACAAGGAATATTTCCTCAAATAACCTAAAGAAACGAAAGGCAGAAACCTCAGGAGAGTCTATTTCAAGATATTTTCCTCCCCGTTGGACAGCTGTGTGTTCAACAGCGGCTTAAGGTGGAAAAAAATGTTGTATAAAAGATATGGAACAATATTAAAGAGGTCCTATTTTGCTTTTAGGGGGTAGCTATTTTTAGTGTGTTATTGGTTTTAGTGCATGTAAATGGTCTGCAAAGGCTAAGATCCCAAAGTTCTGTACAGAGAGAGTTTATCTACCACACACTCTCCTCCCCCCCTGCCTGAAATGCATCCATTGGACTCCTTTGTTTACTTCTATAACAAAGTGACATCACTATATAACACTCTGCCTTCTATTGGCTAGTGCTAACACATTGTGCATGATAGGCTAAGTGGAAGGACATTTCTGACACATCTCAAAGCGGTTGAGCAATCACAACAGAGCCGGCCAGCTAACCAATCAGTGAAAAAAGAGGTGCTGCAGCTTTTTGAACATTAAAGCATGGAGACATGTCCCAGTAGAGAAACTAAATACAAATATGAACCTCAGCATGAGCATTACATGTCTTCTTTGATTCAAAATTGTTGTAAAATCTAAAATAAGAAGTCCATGACTGATCCAAAATGAGTCCTATGGGGGCAATTTGAAAAAAAACTTTTAGAGATGATTTATTGATGTTGCAGAACACTACAATGTCAGAAAGATGGATGACAGTAGAGGTTATTTCAAACGATATGTCTTCCCATTTTGGTTTGTTGTGTGGCGTTGTATCCTCAAGCGTGTCCATCTTGGTAAGAGCTCATGTGTACTGCTGCTACGTGTGTTTGACAGTGAGGGATGTCTGACAAATCTGTATATGTGAGTGAATAACTCATCCATTTCTGAGGCTGGTTGAGTGATGCACTCTGGTATCAAAGGTGAAAACTAACCCCCCACCCCCTTTGACACTTTGCAACCACCTTACAAACAGCACTGACGAGATGCAAACATGTAAATTGCCCGTGGAGGATATGGAGCGACCACTTACGTCTAAATGGCACAGATAGCGCCACTGTCAGATGGGAAAATGGAACCAGGCTTGGATCACGGCGTGCAATCTATAATCAAAAATGGAGGAAAATTGCATCGCGGTTGGGGGATGGAGCAATGGAGAAAAAAGGTTTACGGTTCATATAGTATCTTGCTGGGTGGAGGGAGTAATGATTTACCTGTCTGTCCTTCTCTGTCTCCATGCTTTTTGTCCGTGTAATCATCATCTTTATATCTCCTCTATCAATGCTTTTCATATTTGTCCCTACTACGAGTTGTTAGATGCGTAACATATTCTTCCTGCATGTATTCTTTGCACGGTTGACTGCTTTCATTCAACAGCCCCCCCCCCCTCCTCTCTAAGGGTGTAAAATGCTGCCAGTTAGAGAACATGGCAGTCCAACACTGGTAACACTTCCCAACGAAGGCGTTTATTTCGGTGTTTTTTCACAGATTGGTGACCTGTGAATGCACATTCAAATAGAGCCAGTAAATGCCCGACACTACACAGAAGCTGTTCATGACATCAGCCAGCACTACGGGCTGTTAAAGGTTTCAACTGGACACAGAGGTTGCGGTCAAATTGTCAATTTTGCCTGCGATGGTTCCTAAATGACCCGGATGTACCTCAGTGGCAGCCATGATAAGAGCTGTTTGAATTCTCTAGATGATAAGAAAGGAGCTTTGAAACTTCTTTTATAACCTCCTTTAGCCTAGGCAACTCTGGACCATCCTTTAAGAAAGGACAGGAGAAAATGCTTTCCCACAATACCTTGCGGTCACAACATTTGCCATGACAAGACATTTGGCCGTTCACAGAAACAACCGATCGTGCTTACTAAACATTTTACATCGTTGTAACTTGCCAAAGTGCTTTGTTTTAATCAAAAGGAGAAACATTAATGAATGATCAAATAAAGTCGACATGTCATAATGTTTACAGAGCTGTATGGGGTTTCAAGTATTCAGGTCACTTATTATACTGTATTTCAACAATATATTATAGGTCTCAGATGTATATAAAACATGTTTCTGAAGTTTTTGGGCTCAAAATACCAAACAAAACAGGATCTTTTACGTCACGTATGAACCAGAAACCTAACTTTCACATACTTTGATCAGGAGGGAAAGAGAGAGAGAGCCTTTTTTGCTTTAACTTTCTGAGTCTCTTAGCCAACAGGGGAGACTTACTGTATATATGTATTCATGACATTTCAAAAGTGCATTCTGGGTAATAAGGGACCTTTAAGAACACTTTAAAACATGTTTGAATGGTGATATATATACAGTGATAGATGTGGAGGCCTATCAAGTAATGTGTTCAGTATAAAGTTGTATTTATTTTTAAATATTTTCATACAATCAGATGTATTGGGAGTCATGTGGATTAGTGGCCGCAGGGTGAGGGTGAACAGCTGTAAGTTTCACTCTCAATTATTTCAATTCCAACCTTCTTAATCAAGAGTAAAAGTCTCAATGTTGTCCACATTCATAAAGACCGCATAAAACACCATCAGAGCGCACAGTGCAAAGGAGATGCTCTTACAGTATAGTCCGCTGTATAGAAAAATGATAGTTTCCCCGATGACATTCACTGGCGCATCATAAATACGTTGGATGGTGTAAGTGCAGTCTGACTCTCTTGGAGCGCGGCTGTCTTTTCCTAAGTCGTTTTGAACTCTCCTATCATCTTTCCTTAAAATAGTGATGTTTCTCACACAGGTTAAGAAATAGTTGATAGGAAAAGATGATAAGAGTTCATTTTTGGGGCATTCGACTGCAACCAGAGACAGAGCATGTGAAAATGGTGGACAGCAACAGTGTGTTTGCTATCACACAGGCAAACACATGCTTATTCATCCACTGAGGCCTCCATTGCAGAGAGCATTGCATCCTGTTAGAGAGAATGTTTGCATTGCTTGTGTGACAGCATGCTCTCTGCCGTGCCGTCTCTAAGTGTTAAAAGAGCAGAACCTGTGGAGCGCTGCTCTATTCTCATCGGGGGAAAAAAACGACATGTTGTGGCACGATGTATCGACCGGCCAGGGAACGCGGTGCGGACCAGTGTAATGTATGCTGCCGCTCTGTGTGCAGAACAGCATGCTCTCCCAAGGACCTGGGAGCAGAGCGTGAGCGGTGTGTGTGAGACAGCCAAGGTGTTTCTGTGAGCTACGTGCACACATGTGAGCGCACACACAAAGCACTGGGCTATTGAGCATTCTGTGGCGTGCAGCGATTGGAAGAGATGAGTCACCCTCTCAGACAGCAGCCTCCGACCATCGCTCTTTCTCTCCCTGTGATACACACACACACACACACACACACACACACATGCAAAGACAATGAGAGATGGCAAGCAGTTACAGGCATGTTAATACAAAACGCTGTTGAAGAGGTGTGTGTTATTCCAGCCTATATGCTCTACATTTTAAACAATCTTCTCCCAGGTTTTTATTTGTGTTCTCTCAAGGTTTTTTGACGTATGAGCAGGATGGTGGCTGGATTTTGGATTTCCAGATTGGCAAAATAGCTGAAGTCATTAAAGACAGAGGCTTCAACACATCTGTCACTGCTAGCTTCTTTTTATATTCACAGAAACCAATATGCCAAACATTCAGTCACATGTTTTTTAGCTGCCACTCACTGTAGCTTTGTCTGCTGAAATGACAGATTGTTACAGCAGTAGCTTATTTATGCTTTAATCAACTTACAAAAATGTATAATAATAGCTCACATTTATCCCATTTGTTCTTACATGAGCATGTTGTTCCGTTATTAACCATATTTCATATGATAAACCTCTAGATATGGGTCAGTTTTAACTGTGTAATACAGTACATACTATAATGTACTGGATTTATTATGTCTGTCAACGGACAGATATCTGAATCATACAAAGGAGTCCAATGAAGGCGTTTCAGGCGGGGGGGTGGATTTTGGGAAAGAAACTCCCTCTGGAGGGAACACAGGGATTTGAACCTTTGCAGAACATTTAAATGCACTAAAACTTATAGAACACACTACAGGAAAGTGAATCCCCTGCAAAAAAGCATAATAGGGTCTCTTAATGAGAATAAAATGTATAATTTTTTATTGAGTCAGCATTAAAAAACTCACCTGTTCACTATGGCCTTCGACCCCAGACCCATCACAGTCCCTCCTGTTTCTAATATTATTTGCCCTACTGTTTATTGTCTGTCCCTACACCATGGAAAGCGGCCTTAGGTCCTTTGAAAGGCACTTTATAAATTAAAGATATTATTATTATTATTATTATTATTATTGTTTTTTTTATTATTAATTGGATAAAGTTAAGCAAATAACCGTCTTCAGTCTGTAATGCAGCCTGCAATAACAAGAGAAGAAACAATATTATCCACCTCATCTCTAAATCGTTTTAAGAGATACTGACTGTTATAACCTGGAGGATTTATTGCAGCACTGCTGCATTAGATTGCGTAAAGTGAACCTGATAAACTGGCAGTTTAGTGTATGCTCAATAAGGATAAAAAGCCCAATCCTACATGAAACATGTCAGTGTGTCAGGGAGCTTTGGAGTTGACATACTCAGCAAACACCCATCACTCTGCACTACTATTAGCTCTACTGTGTTTACATATATGTGAAAGGAGGCATCAGGCTCAGTGAATTTTCCCTGGATAAATATAAAGCTAGAAGGAAGACAGAGATTAGAATCAAGCCGTGTCTCCTTCTTATATTAAAAAGTGTTCTCCTCCCTGCCTTCACAATTTGTTACTATTGATTCCCTGTGTTGGTAGCGGGCGCCAGTACGTACGTCTCTTTGTTCCAGTTTTGGAGTGCCTACAGTGAATTGTGATCTTGTACTCTTGTTTGCAAGGTTGAGCAGTGCACAAGACTCGTTTAATTGATAGTCACGCTTTGGAATATCTCCACAGAACAGTGATTAGAATAACTTTTGTGCAGGAATTGATGTAGCCTAAAGCTCAATGCGACACTTCTTATCTGAGGAATTAATGCTAATGAAACAATGCCCCCTTGATGTTTGAGGAGATAAATTCAACTCGACCTAGATCTGAGCCTCATCTGGAGGGGGCTTCATGTTTCACAGCAAGAGAGGGTCTTCATCAGCTCTTGATGTTTGCTGGTTTGATTCCACGCAATTTGATTGGTCGTTTCACGGAGGGTTTTGTTTGCCTCTGTTGTCGAACGTTCACCGGGGCGAGGCTCTGAATACAAGCAGAGCGGCGAAGTGGTGAAATAAAAATACTTAGTTACTGTATTTACTTTCTGGTATCAGTACTTTACTCTTTACTTTTCTGACAACTTTTTACTTTTACTCCTTATATTTAAGATAAGATAAGATATACTTTATTCATCCCAATTTCTTTTCTTTTGTTTTGTTTCAGCAGCATGTTAGAACAAGGCAATGCACATCATTTGAAAAATAAAAAGTGTACAAAAGAAACAAACATAAAATAGAAACATCTCAAAAAACAAAACTTAAAAGTAAAATACATTCAAATTGACGTAAAAGATACAAATCTGTAAACTATCCCACAAATAAACACCATGAAGGGCCGTTTTCAGTCAAACAAGAGAAGAAACAATAGCTAACAAAATGTTGATATAATTTAATATAATATATATATTATAACAGCCTTACTCTAAGTCCCTCCTGCAGACATCCTGCAAAGAGAAACAGAGGTGCTGTGGACGGGATTCAGCTCGAGACTGTATATTGCGGATGATAGGTTGGGACGTGTCACGTGGGCGTGACGTTGCCAGGAGTTCAATGTAAAGCCAGCCCACACACACAAACGAACTGATCCAGATTTGCTTCGGTTATGTCTGAATAACCGAAGCAAATAAAGGGGCAACAGGGGACAGTGTCCCTCTAACACTGAGCTTAGACCCACCTGTGGCCCCCCCTCCAAAAGCAGAAACTACAATGATATAATTTGTGATAGAGTTACAGCCTAAGACCTGTTTTTTCCAGTCATGTAATTTACAACAATTGTTACTAAGTTACTAAAACAATTACCAACGAATATTAAGAAATAAAAACTAAACAAGTGTTGCTGCATACATAATGTATTTATAACCCCACTATGCATTAATGTTCATGGGCTGCAGCAATGACTGTGCCAAAGTAACTTTAAAAAAAGTTGAAGAAGTACAATTTTAACTAAGTAATTGACACACGTTCTATTACTAACGCACATGTGTTTTTAATGATGAACAGGTACATCCTACAGGGTCACAACGATACAAGTAATGGTATTGTATGTACTGTATCTGTGTATACTTAGCAATGTGTTGAAAGTGTTCAAATCCCAAAACCATCTTTAACCTGTCCCCAAATGTGCCCCTCTCATTAATTAACTGGCCCCTGCACGGCCCCTCACCAGTAACATTGGTCTTCAACCACCTCTGGTGACAGCCACCAGGTGCAGGTGAAACATTGATGACCTGCATTAATGGTGCATGACTGTTTCTGACTCCCCCATTATCCGGTGGTGTGAGGGCTTGATTTGCACACTCACTCCAAGTTCTGTTCCAGCGGTCACGCGGCCACTCAAGGGTGATAAAATACGGTGCTGGATGGGAGCCGGGAGCCCCAGACTGTTCACCAGAGGATTTTAATTTAGTTTCACTCTCACTCCCTATTCCTCCCCTTTTCCCCCACACTGTTTGCGCATTCTTGCATGCACCAATATGATTACAAACAGCACATTTGCGAGGACATGCTCTATGTTACAGATTGGCTTCCAGATTCTGAGGTTTTAAAGGCATCAATTAAAAGCTAATTGTGTTAATTTGGAAGAGTTTCTACAGGTTGTGCGGTTCTGCAACAAGACTCTGTAAATCCTCTCGGATAAAAAACATATATTATCAACATGAGTCTACCTTATTTAAGTTTCTTAATGGATATTTCAACCTGGTAGTTTTGGACAGGAAGAGACCCCTTTAGATATTTTGACTCTGAACACAAACACAAAGACTCTGAACAATGAAGGAATCCCATCCGGTAAAAAGCTGCCTTCAAAAATGGCAACCATTATTATCAGTGCTTGTGGGCTATTTGCACAAAGTTATATGATGTGATATGGGCACATTTAGAAAAAAATACTTTTTCTATGCAAATGAGCCTCATTTATCCTATTCACTAAAATGCACCAATGTGTTTGCGAAGACAATTGTCACAGATTGGATTCGAGATTATGCAGTTTTAACAGCATCAATTAAAACCAAAATGCATTAAATTCCAAAGAGTTTCTACAGGTTGTGCAGTTCTGCATCAAGGCTCTGTAAATCCTCTCCCAATTTTTTGGGGCTGATAACTTTGTACCCACTGTGCCTGCGCGCTGAGATTATGGATCAAGTTTAATTGACTCTTATAATCTGATTTTGGCATGGGGAGGGAGGATCCCGGATTAAAGTCGTAACTACAACACTAACAGCGGATCAGAGGCTTGTTTAGCTGCAGAGGCTAGAGGACAATGGAGGCATGTTCAGACGTAACATGCCAGTGTTAATCCAGCATAGGCTAAACCACCCTGCCCTGTATGCTGGTGTTGTCGCCTCTTTGTAATGAATTGCACTGTCAGAGGGCCGGTCACGTTGCCCTGCCCCCCCAACGCAGTTATGAAGTGGCCAGTGGTGCTGTGATGTAATATGATAGCAATAATGATAATAACTGGAGTGGAGGAATCACATTTGAAGCAGGCTGCTCGTGTCCCCAGCTGGCTTTCTGCTATTGGCTTCTGCAAGAAAACAGTACAACAGGGAAGAGGTGTTTTAGATCCAGCCGCAAGCTACGCCAATGGCCAATCAGTCATCCTGACAGCTGGGTCGGCATGGGAATTGCAACTTTACAATGTGTATCTGTTGCACAGCACAGTAAGATCTATGCATAACATTAATGTACAGGAGACAATGTAACACTCAAATAAAATAGCTTTTGATGGGGCTTAGAGTTGTTTGGTTCAATTTGTCTGAACCAAAGGGGAATATGATATGTTCATTAGTAGAATATATTAAGGCACTGTGATGATATTATATGTCTTTGAAACCATATTAAAATCACATAACAATCCTGCGGTTGGTTCACTTACTTTCATACCACAAACAAAAGGCATTAAAGTCCCAAAAAAGGCCTTAACTGTATAATACTTTTTGGGGTTTTCCCTTTCCTGTAAGGTGTTAAATAGTTTTTGTAAATGGTCTGCAAACCGTAAATCCCTGTGGACTCCTTTGTTTATTACAGAAAACAGAGTGACATCACAAGGGTTTTTTCTAGAGAAATACAGTATGAGGGCGCTAACGTCACTTCCTGTCAAAATTATGGCCCCGCCCACTTACCGGCCGAAAATACTGCATTCGAGCGAAGCGGAAAATAATAGTTTCTTCTTGTCTTAAAGCTGCTGTCATATATTGCACATCGAACAACAAATAAATCCAGAGTTACGGTTTCTTTACTTCCTCTACAGAAAAAAAGGAGAGTAAAAGAAACAATGTAATTCAGAAATCTCAGTTTCAGTGTCAGCCTGCTGCCTGCCACTCGTCCCCCGGCAGACCCACTGGACATCCATCCCCTATTTATTCTCCATAAAAACAAAGCTGTTCTGACGTCTGACGCTCTATACGACACCATCTTCCTATTCCTGGAGTAATTATCAACCTTTTTACGGGGAAAATCTGCATTTTGGTACGAGGGTGCACGCCCACAGTAAGAGGGCGCAGAGCCCCTGTTACCCGGTTTAGACAAAACCCTGCATCATCATATAACACTTGCCCTACTATTGGCTATAGCGCTCCAACACATTGTCCTCTTTAATATAAAGCTCAAAATGGACTTCTATTAAGAAATCAAAGCAATTTCTAAATAACATCATGTGGGTTGAGTAAGCACAATAATGGTAGTGCTTTACCTACATTGGCTTTACATTGATTTCAAGTACACAAGTGGGTTCCAACTCAAAGAATGGCAAAACGCAATGGACATGAGCAGCCCTGTGTTGTCAAAAAGTTGCTGGGTGAGCAATTTCAAATTAAAAGTTGTACAAATGTTTTTTTTCACTCTTTGATAAACGCAACCGCACTACTGTTGTCAATGAAGTCTTTGTCAATTTCATTGGGTTAATTGAGTCTGGCATATTTGGTGCCGCGAATGACGACGACAACAGCTGTTAGCTAGGTAGTTAGATATTTAGCTAGCTAGCTAACTCTGTGAAGTATATGGAAGTGTGCTAAGGGAAGTATCCGAATCAAGACCTAGCATAAGAGACCCAAATATCTGCCAATGCTTTGAAATATATTGTTAAAAGGTTGATAATAGCAACACTTTCATATGTTTTTGAATGTAAATACAGTACACCCAAACCTTCTGGACTGGATGTGCATCATCAGTTTGCCCCACATCCCCCCATGAGCATAAACCCTGCTTCTTGGAGCCATATGAACAATTTGTTCAGTGCACCCTATGGTCCATCCTCCAATTTTTCTTCGGGCCCATCCATCTGCTGAAAGGGACAGTCTCCCCTTCATCCTTCATCCTTTTTTCTCTCTATTCTCTCCTCACAGCTCTGCCTGCTTTAACCTTTATTTGTCTGTTGGAGTGTTCTGCTGAGCATGCAGAAGCTTTGCCCTTCTTTGCTTTCATGCATGCCCCATAACATGGCAGTTGCTCCATTGTTGGACTCTGAGCAGCTGTTCAGCACCTTGCACAAGGGGGCCTCTGTAGTTGTGAAGAAAGGGTTGTTTCTTATTCACTTTCAGCAAGCTTCTTTTAAAACCTCTATGCTACTGCTGTCCTGCAGTGGCTGGTCTGGAAACTTTCAAACTTATTTTTGAAATGTCTGTGTGATATGCTGTGTCTCTATGTGGATACCTCAGTTCGTTCAACTTAATATACTACACCGAAATAAGACAAACCTTTATTTATCCCCCTAGGTGTCTTAGCAGTAACAGTAATAAGAGTAAAGCCTAGGATAGGACAGATAAGAGTTCAAACAAGGGTATTTAGAATGACAAATAAAAAAAATGTAATTGACAGTAGTAGTAAGTAGTAGTAAAAAATGGTTCACATGTGTACAGATATGATTAATTATGACTATGATAAATATACAGTAAATTTAGGAACTGCAAGTCCAGATATGAACTTTGCAAGGTAAAGGTACATATGGTTTAGGATGTTAACAGGTTAGTTTTAAGTAGGAGTCACTCCTTGATAATGGCTATTTGCAGGAATGTCGGAGGCGTTTTGTGGAGTGCAGAGGAGGGATGAGTCCGAATCTGAACATGCTCCTCGTCTTCACTACCTCTGCATGGCGGTGAGCTTACTTGCTTAGCATCTGAATTCCAACGGGGAAGTGTGGCATCAAATCAAGCATTTTTTAAACAACATTTTCTTCTTCCTTTTTATGATAAATTGGAACCGCACTAAGCATTACCACGATTATACCACCGTTTTTGCCTGTTAAATGATCTCAATTGACAATTGCAACGACTGCGGCTTCCTCTACTTCCATTTTCACCCATGTGGTGGCCATGACCCTTCCCCATGTAGCAAAGATGTTGACCATTGAGGGTCAAATTCATATTTTGACCGATATGAAGACACCATTCAGGAACTCATTACGCACTGAATTTTGCCATACTTGTCTGTGTGGATGCACTAAAAGAGCAACTGAAGGTATCAAAACACAGCATTGGCCTCTTGCATAGCTGTTGTGTTTTTCATCTTTTTAGTAGGGCTGCCGTTAAACCATTAATTAATAATATATATACATTTATTTAAGGATTTCAACTCACTGTTACTAATTGTCTTTCCATTTAATCAAATCTAATACAGTTTATATTTAAATATTCAATAATTTGATCTGTAAGCAGAAAATGTAAAAAAGCAGCATTGGCCGTCAATACATTGGCCAATGAACCACCTGAAATACAAAAGTATGCAAACGTTTTCAAATAAATAAAAGACAAAGAAAACCAGAAAATAAACTATATGAAGGCCGGAAGCAGATCAGTTTTGCCATTGTCGGTTATGAAATGCTTATAATGAATGCATTATCAATATTGTTGTTGATTGACTTATTAATCTTTTATTAGATACTGATCTGGTGCCAATTAACGCTGTTAGCAGGTCATGCAAAAAAAAAGTATTGAGTGATGCATCTCAAGACTTTTTTCATAAATGTTTAAAAAACTATTGATTTACGTCAGCCTGTACATAATGTTTGCATGAAGCCAATATTTCAGGAAGCCTGCAGGGAATTTATTGATATCTGCCACAAATGTCTCAAGGTTGAACTGTTAGAATTACATTTTTGGCCATAACAGAATAATCAATATGTGCTAATATTGATTATTCAGCACAAATCCAATGGAATAAAATTGGACGGTCATGGATGTAAACTACAACTTGACTGTTTGTTGGATGCATAATTCTAGTTTGCTTATTATGATAAAACCTCCTAAACCGGTGTCCCAGGATTCTAGGTAGGCCACATATAATTGAACCTATCATGTATGGACTCACGGAAAGAGTGAGTATCTGCTATAGGACTCACTGCTCCTATAGCAGTGAGTCCAGACCCCGGCCCTATGTGTGTATGTCCGGTCTTAGTGTTCAGCTGTGACGACCTTGGGTGAATTTGAACTCCACTATCTCCCACTCAGTGAGGATGGTGGTGTAAGTAGGTCTTGCTTCACTTGGATCCTGGAAACAGAACATGTTGGTGTTACACAAGGCGTTACAACTTTTCATACGGTCAAAAAGTGTTCAAGTATGTAATGCAAAGACAGTGAAAAACCTTAAATAAAACATACTTAAAACATCAGCATGCATAATCACATCGCTTGATTTTTTTATGTGTCCCTAATGGACACTGCTTTCTAACAGTGTAATGTTTGATTGAAATGGAGGAGCTACTAGAAAGTGGCAAAGAGTGAAAATTGGTATTAAGTGCTGTGAATAAATAATATGAAACAAAAAAATACTGTACCTTTAAAAAAAAGAAAAGCCCAGTGGAATGTTTTTAATAGCTTGAAGTGCAGCGTGGTTGCTGTCTGTCAGGGCAGAATTGGTACATACACATTTCTTTTATTAAAGAGGATATATTATTGGTATTTTGTGCCTGTACTGTGACATGTTTCTTGCTTTAATGTTCAGAATGGTCTTTGTTTTTATCACGCTGCCTGTGCTGCATTACATATTTTCACCAAGCCTCAAGGAAGTGCGCAAGACGTTGAAGCTAAGTGGCTTTCGTAGTGGCCAAGTGGTGGTACTACAACTTCTGTCAGCCCTTGACGTCATTGGACCCAAAAATATTATTTCTCCCATGAATGATATAAAGAAACGTCTGTGAATCAACAAATAACTCGACGCTCAATAAATCAACTACGGAAACTTGTATAGCTCTTTTATAAATTAATTAGAGTCCAAAAGCTTTAAAATGTTTTAATAGACGAATCCAGAGTTTATTTTCGCTCTCCATTCAATCTGGCAAAGCCAAGCCAAGACTGGACGTGACGCTCTAGTTTTGGAGGCGGGGCTTAAGCTATATGCAAGTGGGCCGAGATAAGGGAGTTTATGCTCTCTGTCAAGCCATATTGACTTCATTCACCACAAAGGACATTTCATAGGAATGAACGGGATCCTTCCTCCCATGCTGCATCCAGTCCTCTTTATACATCCATGCTTTTCACCCTCTGTCTGAAACCAGAGCCCAGTCTGCTCAGATTGGTTAGCCGACAAGTTTTGATTGGTCAATGCTTAGAGACGTCCCTTAGCCTATCACGAACAATGTGTTAGAGCGCTAACCAATAGAAGCCTGAGTGTTACACAGTGATGTCACTATGTTTTGGAAGTAAACAAAGGAGTCCAATGGAGGTGTTTCAGGCAGGGGGGTAGAGTGTGGGAAAGAAACAGATTTTTTTAGCCTTTGCAGATCATTTACATGCACTAAAACCTATATAACACACTACAGGAGAGGGGAAACCAAAAAGCATAATATTGTCCCTTAACTTTTTATTAACAAGACTGTGCCACACTTACAGTTTTGTGACTAACCTCTGAGGTAGGATGCATGACGCGTTCTGGATTGGGATGAGAGCAGCTTGACTCAGCTTTATCTGATATTTTCAAAGACTCTGGAGGCTGGCAGCTGACATTCTCAGCCAACGTTATAAGCCCAGTGATGATCATAATGCATCCCAAGAGAACAGTCGACATACTCCCTCACTCTTCCAGCCATTTAACCATGGCTGCCGTCACTCATGTGCCTCGCATCACACCAACCAGCTCAACATGTCTAGTCACGCTTTGGTTTTTACCTGTGCTGTCGCTGATTCGAGACATGTTCTCTTTGACCTTTGGTTATTATGATGTTTGTGTGGGGATATTTTTGATGATCTAAACCCCTGTGAAGTGTGACTTTCTCTTTAAGTATATACATCAGCTTAGTGACTTAAAAGCTTCACTTCAGCAGGATTTCTTGCTCATGCTTCAGGCCTTGATTTATTTTTACCAGCGACATCAATTCATTGAGCTGTAATTAACACCAGTGTTTATTGTCCTTCCATGACATCGCTCCGGGGACAAATACAAACTTAATAATTCCCAGTAAAACAGTAGCAACCAAATTAAATGAAGCTGTTAACAATTTTAGAATGTGTTTGCTGTGTGGTTTTCCCCACAAGGACCAAACCATTGTGTCCTTTTCTCTGTCTGTCTGTCTGTCTGTCTGTCTGTCTGTCTGTCTGTCTGTCTGTCTGTCTGTCTGTCTGTCTGTCTGTCTGTCTGTCTGTCTGTCTGTCTGTCTGTCTGTCTGTCTGTCTGTCTGTCTGTCTGTCTGTCTGTCTGTCTGTCTGTCTGTCTGTCTGTCTGTCTGTCTGTCTGTCTGTCTGTCTGTCTGTCTGTCTGTCTGTCTGTGTATCCAGAATGATGGTGCATTTTATTTCTCAGGTCTACAGTCCTCTTTACCCAGCTCCCTCTTGTCCTCTTTGATTGTCTACAAGCTGCCAACTCATGTCGGTTTTATTCAAAGATCAATTTTATTTTCTTCCAGCACCTTTTCAGGAGGTAGTTAGTATTAAAACTGCTATAATCATGTTTAGGGTTCTTTTTGTCAGTAAATGATCAAATGACTTTTGCCATCCAACAATTATCAACCGACTGTAGTCCCCCTCCTCATCTCTGATTGACTTTTCCCAGTGATGATTTGACTTGGTCTTATTGGTACCATTCTGGGTGACTTAACATTTCGTCCCTTTCCAAGATGTACTGTATATGCACTGTGTTTTTTCCTGAAACAAATGAAGGGTTTCTATTTCTGATGGCACATTTGCAGTTCACTATGATAGCGGCGGCCGCTTTATCCCTCAAAATGATTAATCATTCTTTAAACAACGTCTGATTTCAGAAGAAGACCAAAGCTGGCTTCTGGTCTCTAGAAAAAGATTGTGCCGTCTGACATCACTATCAGCTGTAGCTAACTAGCTTATTAGACTAGATACCGCCATGTGCAGGCTTGGGGAGTAACCGATTACATTTAACAGGGTTACGCACCAGGATACAAAAATAGTAGCTGTATTCGTAACGGTACTAGCAAAAAGGATCATATTTTAATTCTTCTCTGTAAGCTGAACTGTTCTAGAGGCTGATACCTTAAGTGTGAATCTATACACTTACTGCCTTTACCCTGTCCTGCATTAAAATATTACTCAAGTGTAAAAGTGCTCATTATGGCCCATTTCATCATAAATATATATATATATGTACTGTGGCTTGTGAAAGTGGAGCTCATTTACATTTTTCTATATATTTCTGTGTTAACCTATGTATAATAATATATCTTAATGTATTTATAGTGATTATAAAATGCTAATTAGCAAATACATGCAGGGGAGCAAAAGATACAATATTTGCCTATGCCAGGTAACAAAGTACAAGTATAACATTTGCATAAAAAGGAAAAATACTTAAGTCAAGTATCTCCAAATGTTGTTTATTTTCAGTACTTAAGTTAATGCACCTGACACCAATAGAGTAGTATGTGATGGATTGACAGATGGATAAATGGGTGGGGAACTTGAAATTATGTTTTTGATTAGTTTACATAAATTGATCTATTGGAAGAATGTACATTCACCTAAAAATGTAATAATTAAAAAACCCCTCTTAGGGTTAAATTGTGAAAACATCTCTTAGAAACTTGGATGGATATCCACTTTTCTCACTAAAAACAGAAGGGAGTGTGTAATGGGCTCAGTGCTGAGTGTTGGACTAAGTGTCTGCACCACAGCTCTGCATCTCCCCGGCGTCCTGTCCCCAAAGCTTTAACTTCATCTTGTGCCACTGCTTTACAACTGTGCTTTTAAATGCTCGGGGTCAAGGTTGCGACCCCTCGCAGGCCCCGGCAGGCTCATCAGCCTTCGGATAAACATGCAGAAAATATCCCACTTGGCTACGCACTGAGGCAATGATAGAGTCAGACTGTGTGTGTGTGTGTGTGTGTGTGTGTGTGTGTGTGTGTGTGTGTGTGTGTGTGTGTGTGTGTGTGTGTGTGTGTGTGTGTGTGTGTGTGTGTGTGTGTGTGTGTGTGTGTGTGTGTGTGTGTGTGTGTGTGTGTGTGTGTGTGTGTGTGTGGATCACTCTCACAGACTCAAACTCAGTGATCTGGCAGGGTTATGGAGATGGGAGGGTGGGGTGGAGAGAGGTGCTTTATTTAGCATCACTGCTGGCTCCACACATAGATGCTAAATGGGTGACCACATTTTAAAATAGCTTGTTTTGCGTCTAAATGCAATTCCATACATGTTGCAACACACTACAGGTGAACATGGATAAAACAGGGGGATTGATTAAAAACGATAAAACTTCCACAGTAGACGACTTTACATTGAGACAATATTTTGTCTATTCATGTTTCATCATTTAGTTTGCACATTTAGGAAGCAATCTTCACATGCAAACTGACAGACTTAGTAAAAGAAACACCTTTACGTGACCTGTTTTCTTTCCACTAGTATGAACAACACGCATATAATGTAAGCAAAATGCTCAAAAGAGTGACCAATTCCTTAAAACTGCATTAAAACTTGCGTCTGCTTGGAGTTGTCAGCTGTTTCTGTCATGCTGTGAAAGTGTGTTGTACACTTTATGTAGAATAAATCACAAACCAAACGGACTGTGATGTTGATAAGAGCTTAATGAGCGTCTGTGCCACAAAGAGAGACTTAGGTTTGTCTTTCTGCCTGGCTGCTATCCATTTTTGTTTTGCTCTTTATGTTGGCAGACTAGGCAGATTATGCTATTGTTGCACTGAGAGTGTCAGCTCAACGCCTGAAATGCAATATGGTAATGCGGCGAGGGGGGGGGGGGGGATATTCGCTCCACAGGGTTGTTGTTACTCTTTTAGGCTGATTTGGAAAACATTCTGACTCCATTTCCTTCAAATCTATTAGTATTTTCCTTGCATATGTCACAATGTACTGTTCCTTTTCACATTGGGGACACATCATCATTTTTAAGGTGTTTTTTAAAAATGTCTGCAGCTTGTTGTCCGCTGATTATTATCATCGAACAAGAACAAGTACTGTACTGAAGTAGAAAATGGAAGTACTTGTACTTTACTTGAACATATTGTAATTTTACTCCACTACATATATTATACAGTTTTAGTTACTTTGCAGATCTAAAATATGAATACAAAATCAAGTAATTCATTATGATATATAATTATAGGTTAATCTACCCAATATTACATTCAGTAATTCAAATAAACCCCTTTTTTACCAAGTGCAACATTGAAGAGATGAACACATTAATGGATCGATCATTTCAATAGGATAATATAAAATATACGGGGCTTAAATGGGTAATTCTGCATAATGACTACTTTTACATTTGGTGCTTAAAGTATATTTTGATGTTAATACTTTCAGTAATGAGTACCATTTTGAATGCAGCACATTTACTTGTAACTGAGTATGTTTACACTGTAGTATTGCTACTTTTACTTAATCATTTGCGTATTTGATCAACCTCTGCTGATTATGTTGATGAAACTATAGGTATTCTGAGGGTTTGTGCAGGGTTAGGGATTTATTTGTTAAACTTAATGCAAAAACAGACATGATACATAGGGTTTAAAGCCATATCCATTGGCATGAGGTAAGAAAGATTGCCCAAACCCTTAAATTAAAAGCTGTTTATAAAATGATTCTTTAAATACTCAATGTTAATGCTAATCTATGCTGATTGTAAAGTATCACAGTTATTATGTTTAGGTAATTCATTTCAGTTCTGTTTCAGGGACACAGGAGGTAAAAGGTATAATAATACAAAATAAAATACAACAAATAAATACTGATCAATCTCAGTCAAATAAAGGGAGGCATAACAAAGATCCTATGAAATATAACAACCTATAAAATGAAAATTAAATAATTCAAGTAGAAACCTATGAAATAAATATGAAAATAAATCAATAATAAAGATTAAATTAGCATTCAAAAGCGGTTGTTGCGGTCATGAATGTTGGACATATTGTGTTTGTGAAAAAATCAAACATAAAGTTGTTTAAAAAAAAGGAACGGTGGGTTGTTGCGTATAAAATCTATTCTAAAAAGAAGTGTCTCAAGCTTTTGTTTAAAAATGTAATGTTGATGAATCAACACCAAAAAAAACTGAACCGTTGACTTTAAATAAATGTATTATCAATTTATTCAGTGTATATTTAGCAGGACTTCTGTCTCATCCCCACTTTGTCCTTGTTTCCTCAGGATCTGAAGAAGGTGCTGTCTTTCCCCCCGTACCCTGGGGAGTTTCTGCACCCGGTCGTGTATGCCTGCACGGCGGTCATGTTGCTCTGCCTTTTCGCCTCCATCATCACCTACATAGTGCACCACAGGTAAAAAAAATGCTTTAAACTTTAATCCTTCAACAGTTTTTCCCTTCATGGTTTAATTGTTGACTCCTCTGTCAGAGATCCTGGGTGTGAGTCAGATTCTTTAGGCTGGGGGGTAAAGCACTGCAGCCTGTCTGACTAAGAGGATCTAAAACACAGATGTGTGTGTGTGTGTGTGTGTGTGTGTGTGTGTGTGTGTGTGTGTGTGTGTGTGTGTGTGTGTGTGTGTGTGTGTGTGTGTGTGTGTGTGTGTGTGTGTGTGTGTGTGTGTGTGTGTGTGTGTGTGTGTGTGTGTGTGTGTGTGTGTGTGTGTGTGTGTGTGTGTGTTTCAGAGCGGCTTTTAATGGATTTCTGAGGGGCATTTAGGCCACCTTTACTCCTATTATTCCATATGGAGATGAAAAATGTACTGTGGCTTTGCACTGTGGCATCTTTCTGCTCTTCTTCTGCTGTGAAAGCAGGGGTGTGGCTGTCTTGCGCATTATTCCAGCAATGCAAATTTTATTCTCTGTGGCATTAATTCGGTACCATAGTATCCATTTTTGACCCTCCTGTCATGTTCAATTTTTTGGTGGTGTTATTTTTGGTGATGGTGTTCCTGGTCTAATTTTACTGGTATGTTTTAACTGCTCTTAGATTAACACAGAAACCTTTGATTATCACCAAGTTTGATTTAACTCACATTTAAGCTGTAAACAATGTCTCAGACTACTGGTCTGCAAAAATAACTGTAGTGAATATAAAAATAATAGACACTGAAAATGATTTCCAAAATTAACATATTGTCTTACCCATTCACTTCCTATGGTGGCCAATTTTCACTGGGAACATTATAGGTGTTACAAAGTTGACTAAACCGCTTTAAATCCAATGAAAGTGGTGATCAGCAATTGTATTTGTTCATAATCACCGGCCTTGAAGCAACCAAATGTAAAACACAATATTTATGATTGATGAAAGTGGTAAATTGGTGACATTTGTCCCAAACACGACAGGAGCACTGAATAGACTGAAACGTTGACTTTAATAAATATATTATGTCAACAGATTTCCCATACCTGTATTACGTTAGTTGAAAGCACTAAAATCAAATTCAAAAAATTAGGTTCAACGTTATATTATTGCTTTCAACTAACCTCATACAGTTATGTGAAATCTGTTGACATAATATATTTAATTAAATCAACGTTTCAGTTTTTTTGGAATTTTTTATTAGTTTTGTTCATCTAAAAGAAATGTTTCATAAGCGGCAATTTTCTTAGAATAACACAATATTCTGAGACAGATGTTTTTGTTTCATTTATGTCTGTGAATGAAGCGCAGACATTTATTAAAGTGTTTGTGTGGATGCGCAGCAGCATTTGCAACCATGTGTGACACCTGGGACGGAGACAAGTTGCGTCCCTCTGCAGTCAGACAGCGATGACAGCAGCTGGGCTCCGAACAGCGGCAGCATCACTTACTGTCGCCCAGCACTGCAGTATTGACTGGGGGGGGGAAAGATGAAAATACAGACAGAAGCAATTTTGGAAATTGCAGAAGATTGAGCTTTTTGATTCGAGTGGAATGTAAACAGAACTCAAACACCAATGGATGTCTGAGGGTTTGTGCAAGATTAGAGTATTATTAGTTCGAGTCAATGCAAAAATATAAATATGACACGTCGGGTTAAAAGACCCATTAATAGGAATGTGGTAAGGATTTAAATCTATTTAAATTAGCTTTTTATTAGCAACACCCCAACGGTCATTTAATATTCACTATCATTTTATTTCTTACCTAGAGGGATCAATATTAGTGCTATACTAAGGTGGCTGTAAAATAACAGTGTTGATTCTATATATGAAAGATCTAGTATTTTACTAGACTTGTAAACATATTTCTAATCTGAAGGACAGGACTCTTGATGTTTTTGTAAAATGGATGAGTGCGATTTCCAAATCTCTGTGAGCACTAAAATTGGTAAAGTAAAATGTATGAAATGATCATACAATATGATCATACTTCATGGTCAGATCAACAGTGACATTTTTCTTGCGCCACAGCTGCGGCATTTGTAATATCAACAACGACAAATTGAAGACAAGATACAAGGAAACAGACATTTAACACAGCATCATAATCACTGGAAACAAGATGCTCAACACTCTTTAACGAACGTTTGACCTCTTAGTAACTGTGTACTTCATTTGAGGATTGACTGGTCCTTCCCTATAACATTGAGAATCACATGGCAATTTCAATGTCAGTCAAACTTATCGCAATCAGTCTTTTTTTCCGAAATTGAGCAGATCTATTGTTAAATGCTGTATAGTAAAGCACCTGAACAGGAAAGGGAAAACCCCAAAAAGTATAATAGGGCCACTTTCAATGTGACGGAGAGAAACTGCAATTTGGTTTGTTCTGTCAGTAGGCTATATAATTGATTCAGTTACTACCAACACTCTGCAGACGCTTCAATTTGACTATTTGCACAAAATCTTTCAGGAATTGAATGTTTTGTACAGATGGAAGGATGGACAGACTATTAGACAATAGAGTATCTAAAGAATTGAAAATCTATGAATCTAATTTGCATAGAAATTTGCTGATTGTGCACAACATGTGAGCATGTTACCATATTTAAATATGTGCATCTAACACAGACATTCACTGTTTGCTTGGCAGAATAATAAGGTTGCATTACAAAAAAATCTACAATTATTCCATATCTATGTATTTTGTATGATTTGTGAAGGTTTAGGGGCTGCAAAAGCGGCACAATCCTTTTGAGGATGTAAATCCAGCCCTAAGTATGTTTACATGCACATTAATGTCCCAGTACTACCCCAGTCTTGTTCATCTTTTCATGCAACATTCTCCTGATTTCTATGACAATGTTCCGGCTAGCACTCCACTGTCTTCCAAAAACAGAGTAAGGGCTTAACCGAGTTTCTATAACCAGGATCAGATGTTTACATGGGTAAAACATAACTGTCTTCTTCCAAAATACAAAACTTGTGTGCCTGTAAGCCCACTCATTCTTCAAAAAGTGCTTTGCAGAGCAGAAACACATTAATTCTAGTCCAAACCAGAGAGAAAAAGCCCATGTTCAAGAAATGAAGCCGGAGCTTTTGTGGTGTCTGTCGCACACAGGGGAGAGTTAGAGGCTTTTTCTTTCAAAGGCACTCACATTAACAAAATCCAACACCTCCTCGTCCTCCACACCGCCCTCAAGGCACTCCCCAGCACTAAAACACATCTCTGTTTAGTAACACTTTGGTTATGTAGTATCACTCCCGCTGACTGACAGTATCGGAGCGGAGACGCATTGGGCGGCATGTTAAATGGGCAGAATGTGAGGGAGGCTGTTCAAGGATAGGCACAGTAGATTGTGCATGTTTAAAAAAGCCACTTTCTCGCATCATCCATAAAAATATGCTTGCAATTGCCCGGCCCTATTGCTGCCAGGTAGCGCACTTTTCTCAATCATGTTAGTACGTACCCACTTCCATTTTCCTATCTAAAGGTGCAATGTGTAAGATAAAGCACAAATTTTGGTTTCAAACGTCCAATACATTCACAAAATGATCAACGTGAAGAGGATACAGTGTTGACAACATGTCAAAGACATCTTTGTTTTGAGTCAAAGAGATATCCACTGAAATTAGCATGCTAATCTACTAGCCAACAGCCTGTCTTGTATAGTATTAGTCCATGTAGCGCTAGTCTGCTCAGTTAGCTGTTAGCAGTCAGCTTGAAATCTGCGGGAACGGCACCCAGCAAAGGCCAAAAAAACAACTTGCGAAATTTACAGTCCATATTTATTGGTACATTGAACACAAAGATGGCTAAGATGAACAAAAAAAGGCACCAAAAGTAAATATTTTAAGTAACCAGTGTAATTTGAACCTGCTCAAGCTAAAAAATGGCCGTTTTCTCTTTGCTCAACGCTAGGTTTCAGTGCACAGCCTTGTAGTCAAAACAGCTAGTTAAGTTTTGTTTCTATGGTAATCTTAGTTTACACCGCTTCATACAGCTGTCATTTCATTGGTTTTGCGTTGAAAAGTCAGAGGTAAACAAGATCAAAGTTGAATCTGTCCTTGAGCACTCAAAGTAATTAGTACTTTGAGTGCTCAATGACAGTTTCAAACAGTGAGCAACTCCAAGGGTAGCTTTTCCGCCTAGTTGGGCACTTATCGTGTGAAAGTAGCTTCAGAGTTCCATCAGTTAGATGGAATTTAGCTTATCCTTGCCCGGTTGTTAGTTAGTAGTCATTTTTTTTAGACTGATGATAATAAATGTAGTTTGTATGATTGGCAGAGTTGAAACACTGCCTCCACCTCTTTGCAACCTGAGCAGCCCTGTTACCTTTGCTTTATGGCACTTGTCAGTGTGTGTGTCTCCCACCAATGATACCTACCCATTATATAGTGTGTCATTTTATACTGTCCATAGCTTAATCGTTTTTTACAGTGTGCCCAGGAGTGGGTGCAGGGGTGAGGGAGCAGATGCAGAGAGAGGATCCCCCCACCGCCATCTTCCCCACCTTCTGGGAGATGGGGATGTGGAGGGTTGCCAGGTTAATGTACTTGACCCAATGAAAGCCCAGAGCAGAGCCTATGAAAACCCTCTTCCAGGGAGGCCAGGAGCCGGCCTGATTTATGGCCTCTTTGCTGAATGGAGTTCAGCACTTGCACCGCGGCAAAGGCATCGACGGCAGCAGCTTTTACTCCCCCCCCTCCGGCCCCAGACACGCCTCATAGCTCACTACTGAGCCACTGCTTCATCTACAGTTGGCTCACGTGCAGCCGGGGCTCCGCTCCTCCATTTTGGGGAGTGGAGATTTCCAGCACAAGGTTATATAATTTGAAATGGTGACAGTGTCTGTACGGAATAAAAGGAACGGGGAGGCAGAAAGAAAAGTAATTAAAAGAATGGATGGTCTGTTAATTCACATCGTTGAGACAAATATGTTAGCATTGTCTGACCTAGTTAGCCTATTACCTAACAGCTGAATGGAAAATGGTAATGTGGGTTAAGTGCCCTGCCCAAGAGTGTGTAACCCCCCTGGCTAATGCCATATTTCACAGAGTGGATATGAGTGCATGGTTTTACATCATGAAAACTTCAATTGGCCCAGCCAGCTGGAAGCAATCTCTTTTATTTCATCATCAAACCAGCGGAGTGAGTCCCATTTGTGTGCATTCACCACAAATACAGGAAGGTTGTGCCCTGAATGACACACTGAACCCTTATCTGATGTGAACTGTGATTTACCCTCGTCTTGAGGTGCATTTTACATAAAATAGCATAACCATTTAGGTTGACATGTTTTTGGTTTAAAAAACACACAATGGTGCTCTTGGAGGAGATTCAGGTGATAAGGTGGGTGGCTGTTACCTTAGTTGGTTATTGGCTAATGGTCGCACAACCCAAAAAACTCTGAAACGGTGAATGTAGTAAGACAATGAGCGGTGATTGACGATGCTACCCAATTGTTTTTGGCAAGAAATCATGGTTCTCTCTGGTGCCACAATATTAGACTTCAGTATACTAATATTGTGGCATAAAAAAATAACCAAACAATGGTATAGCCAACATTTTACCAACCATTAAAACATAATGGCCTATACCAGTTTTAAATAGCAGCTTACAATTGTTGGTCTTGATACAAAAAAACTGTTTTCATTAAGTGAATTACTCTCTGTTAAAATATTGAATGTTGAGTCAAGGTTGAAGTGTTTTCAGTATAGAAAATATTATATTATTCAGCACATGTATTGGCATAGGGCATGTAAAGACTTGTTTAAAAGTCTTAAACTCTGCTAGCAGCTTCCCCCAGGCTCTCCTGTGGTTGTTAATCTATAACGCAGAAGCAAGGTAAAACATGTATGCAGACCTTGGAAAAGCCTGGTTTAAATCACATTTGAAGTGACTGATACATACACCTTGAGAACAGCATCTAAATGAGATTCATGATAAAACTCTGTGATGTCTGGTGTTTACCTGCTAATTCTCGGTCTCTCTTGGCAGCGCAATCCGCATCAGTCGGAAGGGATGGCACATGCTTCTCAACTTCTGTTTCCACACGGCGCTGACCTTTGCTGTGTTTGCCGGCGGCATCAATCGAATCAAATACCCCATCATCTGTCAAGCAGTAAGTGCATTCCCTTTTCATTCATCCACTCTCCAAGCTTTTCAGAAAATTGATTATGAATGTCTACTCAGGTGTTGGCAACCAGATCCTCGAGTGCAGTATGTGGACAAATGGTAACCCTGCATTATGTGCCTTTCATGCTTCAGCTGCATGAATGATCTGTTCCCTCTCATGGTTAACACATGAGATGACACAAGGAGCCACTATGGTACAGGATCTTCTGTCATGAATGCACTTACTCTCTGGCCCTCTATTGTCCATGTTGTTGCCTCGGGTTAATGGTGGGCCATATGTTATATCATTGTTCTGGGCAGTCACGAAAGTGGTATGTAGAATTCAATACCAAACAGTTGTCCATGGCATAATTACCTCTATACTGATTATACAGTACAAGGGCTGTCAATAGATTAAATGATGTTTACTTTGATTAATCGTTTTGACTTCCATAGTTAATTCATGATAAATTGATTCAATTCAGTTTTTAATACTCACTTTCAACATGGGAGTAGACAGAAGTGATTGACAAATGTGATGTTTATGCCTATTGCGACAATGCAACTGGGGAACTGTTCTATCTCCATTTGCGGCTTTTTTCTGGCGTTTAGTTTAGTGGATTTAAAAGGAAGTTGTGTTAACACATTGTTATCGTGTTAACTTTGACCGCCGTAGATTATACATTATATAACTTATTTGCTTGTGTTCACAATCACCTCCACAAGTTAGTGTTTGAGGAAAGGATTCTAGAGATTATGGTAAATAAAAAATTGGATCAGCAACCTTCTCCATATCTGTATAGACCAATTTGCTTTACAATGCTAACATACAACGCTACAAATCCATAAAATAAGCGTACACTGTAGTTATATTTATGTTCTATATCTACAGCACCTACTTTCTCTCGTGCTGCATAAGTGCAGATTACTTATTGCCCAGAAGAGAATCTTGAATCTTGTGCCCGCTCTGGTGTGATTGTTCAGGAGATTTAAAATCCAGCCTTGGACTGCAGTATCTTTTCAAAACTTTTAGAAAATAAATCAATATTGGTAAATCCTACGTTGAATCTTTTTAGTGATTTTCATCAAATTTTCAAATGGTAAATGTTATGTAAGTTGTAATAGTTGTTCATTTATTGTATGCAAAATACTGCATAAAACATAGCTTTCAGGAAAAGTGCAACACATGATTAAAATATATCAAAAACTAACCTGACATTAAAATATAAAACACATTTTAAAATGATTACATTAAAAAAAGAAAGTATAACAAAGGGCTTCTGACTTTTTGTGTAAAAAGTATTAGTCAATTATGTAAATTCATTTTACTTTTCATTTATTTAAGAGCTTTATACTAGCAATTCTTAGTATCCTGAGTCTGTTGACCAATCAGAGGCTGCGTCTGGATGGTCTGAAATATTTCAAAAACTGTTGGATTACCAGAACGTTAATCCTCCCCAAATATTATTCCGTGAAACATCTCATCAACTAGCTAAAAATAGTCATGGCTTCAGGATGTATTTATTGAATTGTGTATTTCACCAATCATCAGGTCAAATATTGTATAAACTAAGAGGGTATATGTAGCTCAGAGTGTAAATGGGTGTCAATCAAATGGTCAGTGGTCAATATTGTGCAGTCAACATGACTAGCTGTCCTTGGGCACATTTTCTCCCTCTTCAAGTACCGTTTTGTGTGAAAATGTATGTTAGCGTTTGTATATGTGACATTATACCTGCTAAAGTTCAGCATGTTAGCATTGTATTTGTTAGCATCCACTCACATTAACATCTGCTCACAACAGTATTGAGCTCAGACCATCACCTCAACTCACCGCTTGTTTATTTTCTATTGGTTGCAGATGAGTATTCCTCTAGGTTTCATCAAACATCCTCAACTTGCTTACATCCAAGGTCTTTATACACCTTGTATCGAAATCCTCAATGCATGTTTTCAGCTGTTTTGTACATATTGATCTGCCTGAGAAGATAGATATTCCATTACAGCAGAATGTCCCTCCGGGCGGACTTTCTGACCCTTTGCAATCACTGTGTGGTCACACGGGTGCTGCCTCCATCTCTGCAGCCCACAGTTAGGAATGAGTAAGAGAAGTTTTGCAGAGGGTCTTGGAGATTTGGGATGTCAGGATAGATGTGAGAACAGGTAAGAGAAATGCTGGCATCATACTATTTTTAGTTTGTTATTGATCAAGAAGGCAGGTGGAACAAGGTGGAATTATAAATGGTATTCAGAATGTTTATAATGTTGTCAAGGAATGGTTACAAAAATATAATCTTGTTTAATTAGATTTTAACGGTCAGTTAATCTCAAACCTTTGTATCGATCCAGATGTTTTGGTGTTAGCTATAGTGTTTGAGATTTCAAACATAGAGATTTCTGTCTCTTGAATATAAAGTCAAAGTCAAGTCAAAGTCCACTTTATTGTCAAAGTTCCCACATGTGTTATACGTACAGAAAATTGAAATACCGTTTCTGGCAGTCCCACAGTGCAAATATAAAAGAACATATAACATAACAACATAAAAAGATAAGAGCGTAAAAGAAAAGCTATAAAAGATCTAGCTGGAACTTAGCTTGATCTATTATATGTTCAAAGCTCAAAGAAATACATAAAAAGAACTCAGTAACCACACTCTGTACAGAGGAGTGTAAACCCTAACCCTGTTGTAATCACTTTCATATAGGAACTCTTTTTTTCTACGGCACCACACCCACCAATCATATCATTGTGCATGAATGCAAGCATATATGCGTTTAATAAGAACCTGTCATTTACATGATCTGGGTTTTGTCAATCACATTTGGTTGTTGTCGTGAAAGGCAGGATGTTGGGTCACTTTAAATGTAGCAGTCATACTGACTAGTCAGCATGGAATATGTCCTTTCTGTTTCAGGAGTATTTTCAAGTGTATCCCATGCTAAAGGAAATAACAAGGGAAGCATTGCGGCTCTATTCCCCTTGTCTCTAGAGAACTCAAACAGCTCTTAAAGGCATTAATATAACAACTATCATCTAGAGAATTCAAACGTGTTCTATCATGGCAGCCACCTCAGTACTTCCGGGTCATTTCACTCCACTAGGAACATTGCTGTGCAAAAAAGACTATTCCACCAAAACCCTGATCTCACCGGACCTAGCTAACGCAACAGCTCAGCCAAGTGACTACATTTCGTATCTTCAAAAGCTTCTCAAGTAAGTGCGGTCTAAAATTGCCATCTGCCGTCTAGTAACTTTGAACCTTTTCTTTGGGGTTTGACATGCGAACCAGGATACAGCTGGATTTAGGTATTATAAAACTATGTTTTGTGCTTGGTGATGATTCTTTGTTTTCAACAGGAAAGTGGGCTGGGCCGTCATTTCACTAGGCAGCAACATAGCGCTGCTCTCATCTATTATATTGGATGGAAGCTGAATATTTTTATGGAAAATCATTCCTATCTCCAGCAACTCGTGGCAAAACAATCTAGGATAAATATATATAGATAATAAATACAGAATATTTACATTGTGAAAATGTAAGAGGATTAATTATTATTTGTGATTTTGGGGTGTACTGTCCTTTAAGGCAGTAGAGACTCTCGTCAAGATAGGGTGTAGGTGTCAAAAAGAAAGTGAATGCAAAATAATGTTTCCTTTTTCTCATGGGTGAAAAGCCATATTTACCTGGTAGATTTCCCTTCCATGAGATTGATGGCTGGCCTTGTTCAGGTTTTGAGCATTAAACATTAGGTGGGACAGAGCATCTTCCACTGCCAGCTCACCTCAGCAGGGGTGCATTTACTGTACGTAGGCGCAAAGAGATTGATGTACACTTCTCCTTTTCACTCACAGTTTCAAATGCCTTCACTGACTCCCTGTTCTCCATCAATGGGCCGTGTTCGCTCCCTTTACTGCAAGCTGCAGTGGGTTTGGGCCTCAGCTGCGTCTTCTGCTGTCACAAGCACTTTAGGTGGCCCCTTTATTCCATAGAGTAAAGACTCCGACTCGCCGCGTTGAAACGGAGAGCGTCATTTTTCGTGTCGGAGCTGCCAGGCACAGGTGACAGGGAAGTCTGTAAGAAGTCACCATATGTGTCACAGCCGTCAGGTCTTCCTCCACTGCTGCTGACAGTCATATTGAGGCTGTGGGTTTTTACTCAAAATACTTCCTACCACTCCAAGATCGAAAGACAAAGATGCCAAAATTCAGTTTGAACAGTGTATTGATACTATGAATCATCAGCTGTTCCTAATCAGGCAAATTTAGTTCATGGTTTATCAATCAAACAATCAAAATATTGTATTAATCCCAGGGGGAAATTCAGTTTTGTGACGTGGCACTACATTAGAATAAAATGGGCTTATTTTGAAGACATGATGAAGCTCTCGGTTATGTTTTCAATGGGACATTAACATATACTCACTTTCACTTAAAGGTCTCATATTATACTCTTTTTAGGAATATAATATAGCTTTCAGATGTATAAGAAACATGTCTCTGGAGTGTTTTGTTCAAACTGGGGACACATATTTATGTATAAGAGACATCAACAAGTGCATTTTGCATAATAGATGACCTTTAATATACATAGCTAACACTGTAAGGTTGTCCGTCTGACTCCTAGCTAAAGCTGTTAGCTCGTCCATCCAATTAGCTAGTGACCTTACATTGGCCATAATGATAGGGGAGAGCTGGACTCAGCTCTCCTCATTTTCTCTTCTGTTAACCCCTGCATCATCTTTTTCTTTCTCCTGATTTCAGTGGTGATAGAAGTGTTCTAAACACTTTGCTAGCAGGCATGATTAACTTCACCCTGGTATAAACAAGTGAGCCATGTGGTTGCTGCGCAACAACGGCGTGGCTACATCAACAGCAGGAACATTTCTTATGGAAGTTACTCACAGAAAAATAACAATTAAGATCAAATAAGAAAGCTGAAAAGTAAAAAAGAAAAAAAGGCGGAGCAGCTGCAACAAGATGTACGTTTGGCACTGAATCTAAAATCTAAAGAAGCAGGAGATAAGTAACAAGAAGTTGCCACACAGAAATGTGTGCGTGTCTCTGTTTGTTGTGTAGTGGAATAATGACCAAAGTGGGTCTAGTTCAAACTGAATATTTACTGGTCATATTGTAATCCTGTAATATTTACAGCAGTTTCTAAAGGTAACGGTGATAAAAGCTGAACATGAACTCGACATCTCGTATTCTTATTTTTTGTTCTCTAACCGGAAAACACAGCCACAAGCACTTCAAAATAACAGCATTTCCTGTCAAGGACTACAACATAAAATCAGTTATTAAGTTACAACACTGTTCAATGATTTGAGTTTCACAAAACACTCTGCTTTATTGCGTCATGTATAAAGCTTAAAATATATTTCTTTAATATGAACATTGATAGTGTGGACCAATATAAAAGATTACTCGAGCTTAAAACACCACACAGCTGCCTCCCATATTAAATAGGCAACTTATGAGGTGGGGGTCATTGGGGGGCCAAGCGGTTTTATCAGTATCGGTCACTTATCGGTTTCATCAATCAATGGTCATCACTGCCATTGACCCCTAATGGAAATATCTGTCTCTTAAGCAGCAGAATGCTCCTGTATGTTCACCAGCTAGTCGCTAACTGCTGCCGCCAGGTGTTGTGCAGGTGCAGCTTTCACTGAGAACAGCTGTGTGCTGCTGCAGCTGAAAAGAGAGCAACACCTCGAGAGGCAGAGTGAACAGTAAACAGAGAAGATGTGAAACAATGAGCCGCAGCTCACATAAACAGCTCCATAAAGCCGAGGGCAGCTGCAGCTCCAGCTGATCCTTCTCTATGAGTTTATCACCAGGGTCGGGACTCGGGTTACTTTGAAAATGTAAAGTAATCTGCTACGATTGCTAGTTACATTTAAAAAAGCTATGTAAACAGTAATCACAATATAAAAGGTAACCTGATTACTATTTGTTACATTTTGGATTACCTCAATATTAAATGCAATGCAAATAATTACAAGAGAAAATAAAGATGTTTTTAACTTAAGGTTATTATGTAAGACAACAGAACAACGTGACCTTAGAAAAGAAGAAACCAAGATATTTAGTATGCACATTTAAATGAACAAATGAAATGCATGCTCAAGGACTATGAAAACAAGTGCAACAAACAACCACAGTCTAAATCTGAGTATCTGTGGGTTTACTAAATACTGTTACTGTGAGCTGATTCTGACAGAGTCTAAAACCATGTAATGCTTAGTGGAAAAGCGCTACTTTCTTATGAGTTTTCTAATTATCAAATATATTAGTTGACTATGAAAGTAGCCTTATATTACAAGCTGGGATTTGGAGTTGCTGGTAATGACAATAAATTGTAGAAGAAGCATGCACATGAGACCTTAAGGGAACATGGGTCAGTTGTTGAGTCTGCCCATGTAGTTCACAGTGGTATGGTGACCAAAAGTTTTGGGGAAGGCTTGGGGCCAGTGTCCACATAGCGCCTTTTTCTGAGCGCAAGCATCTTTTTTTTATTGATTACAATAAATGATCTCTGTTAAAGAACAGAGAGCATGCATTAACATGTGGTCGTCTTCAGAAGAGGCTTTTTGTCCCAGTACTCGATTTGAAAATATCTCAACTTTTCTCAACAGCTCAGATGAAGTCACTGGAGTAAATTGGTGGAGAAGCTTGTTTTTGTCCTAAAGATAGAACCTATTATAACAAAGACAAAACGCCCATCTGTTGGAGGAGAACGTTGGGTGGAAACTATGTCAAACACACGTATAGAAGCCTAAACTTAAAAAGGGGGCAAGGCTAGTCTGTCATACAACAGTGGTGCCATGTGGACACATGCCATTAGAGTTCTTTAGCCTCCATCGAGCTTAAAGCCCTTTCTTTTTTAACTTACTTTTATGATCTTTGGAAGGAATTATTTATTTCCTATGAATACATCCAATAGTTAGTGATGCTGGACCCTTCCTGTCGAGCAGGGAGGGGGCAGGTGTTGTTGACGGATCCCTGCGGCTCAGTTGGCTCTGCTCTGGCTCTTATTTAGCATTTATTCATTTATCTAATTTCATCCTGGGGCCTTTGACTGCTTCTTGCTGCTCCTCCTTTACCCAATCACTGCTAACAGGACGGCTCTCTGCAGGTTTGGGCTGGAGCCCAGATTGTCTGATGCTCCACCGGGATGCAGGCGGGCCCCAGCAGACACAATTTGGGATAATTACAGGACTGCTTCAGGAGATGTGTAATCGCACAAGGACGCAAACACACGTCTAAATTGCACCCGCAGTGCCTTCTGGCGTTCTCGCCCAAATCATCCCACCTCCCCACACACACTTTCTACCCCCTCCCTAATCCCAGGTGGGCACATAAGTACACGCTCTCCCTTCAACAGAGGGAACTTCAAGGAGCTCTGAAACTAGCTTTGGCAGCTCTCGCAGCACTTCAAGCAGTCACCAGCCCACCTCCTCCTTACCACATCCACCTGCACCCCTTTGCTCATCTCCTTGCTCTCCATCAGTCTTGCTCCGTGTCGCCACCCACCGCTGCTATGCAGCATCCGATGTCTTTACAGCCTCAAAGTCATCTCTGATCTCTATTTCTATCTTTTCCTCCAACGAGGCTCATTTCATCATTGATTTGAGCAACGCCCCGGCTGTCACACCGCATCTACTGTTTGTGCGTGCATTAACGGCAGAAAAACACACAGTTTGTCCTTGTTTTCCCGCGTCTCACCTCATCTTACCTTACACCATCATAATTTAGGTTAGACATCTCTGTTGACTGTTCAGCGAGTGTGACCGACGTTAAATAAGCTAATAATTGAGCAAAGAATTTGGCTAAGGATGTGACCTAGATCTGAGGTTACATCCAACTGTCAGCTTAAAGATGCTTTACAGAGGGTTTCCTCATTAGTGTGCCACTGTGAAATTAGTTGTGACGGCAAATGCTGGCAGGAAGAAATGAGAAAAATCAGGCTGGAGACGTTACAGTATCTGCACTGATTTGCTTTGTACTTCCATTGGGTCCAATTTAAATTTTCCTGGGCTCATTTCCCCCACATGTTGAAATACTTCCGATAGACTGGTTATTACTTATGAATCAAAAACAGCGGGGAACCGATATAATGAATATGCCAATAGAAGAAAGCTTAGAACGGCCATTGAATTTTGCTCCGTTAGCATGTGCTTAAATTGTTAAAATACTCTCTCTAACGGTGGTTTCCTTACAAAAAATGCTAAAACATGGATGTCCAACTTACCGCCTGACAAAACGTCCACTCCGGCCCACTTGATGACTTTGCAGAGTATAAAAATAGTTTTTGTCAACTAGAGTTGCATTGTCCTAATAGGACTAGCATTTTCTACTGTATGCTAGATTCATTATCGTGAATCCTGTGTGTTTACTTAATAGTCTATGCAATATAATACTTTCAAGCTCAGGCTAATATTAATGTAGATATGGAATGTCAAAAATGGACAAAGTGGATACACATGTTTAGGTATTCCACTGAACAATGTTTTTCCTTACAGAGCCACAGAACTTTATTTGGTGCCACTATCACATTTTTGTATTTGCCGCATCTATATCTCCATGCTTTATTGTTCAAGAAGCTCTTTATTTTTCTCATACTGCCTGTGCTGCAGCACCTCTCCTCACCCTCTGTCTGAAACCAGAGCACAGTCTACTCTGATTTGTTAGCTGGCCGGCTCTTCTGTGATTGGTCAACTGCTAGAGATGTTCTGCCCCTTAGCCTATCACTTATAATGTGATGGAGTGCTAGCCAATAGAAGTTTGAGTGTTACAAAGTAACTACGTGCTTCTTTTACACTAAAGGTAAAAAATGAATTTTATTACGTAGTTATTATGCAAGTGTCGTCCTTGTCTGGCTCAGAAATTACGCCGTATTAGGCTCATGAAATAAAATGAGTTTGATTCCTTGTGCTAAAAAAATCCATTTTAACTCGCTTCAGAGAAAATGCTGAACATGAGTCATTAACACACTTCATTAACTGAATGAGTAAGTTACTCACTGTTTGAAAAGCAACATATTAAGGCCAGAAAGAACACTGGTTTGTTCTTGATTTGATACATGATGAGGTTTACGTTCCGCACAGTATTTAGAGTAAATACATTGTAAAGCAGTGTATGGGTTCGGGTTAGGGTTAGTACACAGGTTCACAGCTTTATTTTACTTAGCTCTATCCTTTTAGTATTCTTCTTTGTAACTACTTTGTACTACTGTTTTTGTAAAATGTTACCCTGCTGTTAGTGGTTTTGTAATGGTGTACACTGTCTTACTGTCAAGTTGCTTATGTTTTATCTTAACACTGCTATTTGATGTCAGCTGACACAATATAGGGTTAGGATTAAGGTTGGATTGTGAAACCACTGGGAATTTGGTACTGGCAAGAATGTTTTTTTTTTCTATTTTTTAGACACAACAAAACAGGAACTTCTGGAAGGCAGAAGGAGAAAGGGACAGGTAATGCTAAAACAAAAGCATATGATTGGTTGAGACCTCACTGGTCATTGTAGAGCTCGATTTGTAGTGCGTCACACAGCGACGCAGTGTATCAAACATGACATCCTTATTTTGCCTCATATTTTTCTTGTCACTTCTGTTCTGTCATCATCATTTCACACAAATGACCTTGAAGGTGCACATAACAGCACTGCAAAACTATTGTCGGGACAATAATCTGAGTACTTTGTATTGTCCTGAGGTGAAATTGGGTTTTGTGACTTATAAGAATAATAATATACAAATATTTATAAAAAGCCAAGAGTTGTAGGTACAAAGAAATTCGACTGAAGATAAATAAAGCTGAATAAATATTTATATAAATATATATATATAAACTATTTTTTTAATTTGCATTTTATGAAATGATTCATATGTAGCAAAATAAACACATCTAGGTACCTAAAGGAACTACAACACAGTTGACATATCCTATATGAAATCATAGTAATAATAATAATATAAATAAAAGAATGGATACAATATCAATAGTATAACTCTTCATTATAGTGTTCCATACTTTACCCATTTTCAAAGACATGCATCTGGTTTTTATTCTCATAGTTGTTTTCTCCATTCCATAGATTTCATTTACTAGATTCTTCCATTGTGAGTTAATAAAGTTAAGTTAAATTAAATTTAAACACCAATTAAAAGAAAAGGTTCCTACCTATTTGTTGTGATAAGAATAGCAATCATTAAACAAATAACTATGAATTGGCTAAAAGAGAATAACTTAATTAACTCACTATATAAACTATTTAAAGTAAAGTGTGCCCACTGTAAAATATATAACACCAGTACATATAGAAAATAGTTCATTAAGATATATTTATCGGTGTATTAGTAATAGTACTCGTAGAATTTGTTATATACATATAGTAGGTGTGCTGTGTGCAAAGTCTTTTACTTTGGTGAAATCAAATATGCAAAATCTAAAAATATATTTCACTTTTCAAATTTCACAGGCCTAACTAAAGATCCTTTTCTTTGGGTGTGCAGTGTGGTTAATTCATGCATTTTTGACATCAATCCTAAGTGATGAAAGAGGGAGTTTGACGTGACAGAAGCGCTAGCTTTTCAATTGTGACACATTGATCGGGGTTTCTGGGGTATTCCAGCTGCTGCTGTGTTAACTGTGTGATCACTGTGCTGCTCACTGATCCGATCACTGACTGGAATTTCCCCAGATTTCCGGCCAGACATCAGGTGATAGCACACAAACACTTTGAAAAGTAAAAATGGAAGTTGGTTTATACGTCTCATCTTAACATGCAAACTATAACCATGGCTGTTTCTGAATCTGCTTTTTCTTATTCATTTTTGAATGTTTTACTTTTGAACAAAAATTGACAACAGAAAAATATATTAGCCTCAGCAGTGAGTAGAGTATTTCCATATCAAATAAATCTTCTGCTGCTTACAGTGTAATGTGGAGTCGCTCTGTATTGTGTGAATTTGTTTGGCAGTTAAGGCAACTAAACTCATTAAGAATACATCTTTGGATACATGATTTTCACTGGACAGGAAGGAGAAATCATAATCTGCAATCTGTCAAATCAATGTGTTGGAGTAAAAGTGCAATAGTTCCCTCTAAGATGCAGCAATAAAAAGAGGCATAAAACGGCAATACTTCAAGAATAACTACCTTTAATTTGTACTTTAGTACATGAGTTGAGTGAATGTACAGTACTTGGTAACATTCCACCACTGGTAGTTTTGACTACCTGAATGGCACTGAATGTCTCTCTTCTGAGATGGATCCTGCTGTTATGTTGATTTCCCATCTGTTGTCCTGGTGGATAATCTGCTTTTGGATTTACCAGCCTAAAAGTTTTAAGCTGACAGCCATAGTTTTGAAGAACTCCCATAAATTCATCGTCCCTGAAATTGTACTTATACAGTATATGCCTATATCTATAGTCTGAAAAATGGGATTAAACCTCCCACCTTTACCGTCTCTGTTAATTTGAGAACCTTCGCTCTTCCCTTATTTCCCTTTTACAAACACGTTCTCTTTCTGTATGTTCTTGGCACTAATGAAGCTCTGAAGCGTGTGGACTCGGCATTAGTGATTGACTTCCCACCTGCTCTTTGCTCTCTGTAACTATCTCAAGGACAATTCCAATTAGCACCCAGGCTTTGGTACGCTAGGTCGGCTCCCTAGACCTACCAGGGCCTCGGAGCATTTGATTGTCAGTACCTCATGAACACACTGACTGGGTGGAGAGAAGCCTCAGTGCATTTAAATTTTCCTCCCTCCTTTCCTCCCGCTTGTAACTCTCATCTCTCCAATCTTTCGACAAACTGGCAAAGCCTTTAAACAAAGTTAGATCAGTTCCCCCATTCCAACATTATTCATGAATATTAAAACGACGACGAGCTGCGATATACATACAGCGCATTTCGGAACACAGTCACGCGCCGGTACTCGTCAACGTGACTATCATTTACATTCAGATTTGTTATTCCCCGTGCACACCTCGTGTCCTCTAACTCAACTGATAAGGAGCTGCTCAGTATCCGGCTGTATAACCTCGCCGTAATGCTCTTATCCCAAACAACCTTGATGATTCAATGGCACTTTTTGAACCTGCCTTTCCATTCATTGTCTTTAAGTGTAAGATGAGACAAAGCAGTCAGGTCTTGAAGGGAAACTTCTGTGGAGACACCCTTGCGGTGACATTGATGATGAGTTTGCAAGAGCTCTTCCTGAACCTCTTTTTTCTTTGACTTACAGGAATACATTGGTTTGTCACATGCTGTACCGTAAGCAAAAGTTCAGAAAAGTCAAATAAATAACTCGATGTACCTTCTTTCAACCCGTAACAGGTCGGGGTCGTGCTGCACTACTCGTCTCTGTCGACCATGCTGTGGCTCGGGGTGACGGCGAGGAACATTTACAAGCAGGTGACCAAGAAACCTCAGCAGAGCCAGGATGGTGACCCACCTCCGCCCCCTAAACAACCCCTGTTGAGGTAATGTCTTCACAACACTTCTCAACCCATAAAACGGACATAGGCTGCTGTGTGTATATGTGTATTTGTCCCAGTATATTTTTGGGTGCTTGCTGTGTGTGTCTTTAGAGGGCAAGGACTGGTTCACTGCGCTATTATTTGCTTCCCTATTTCCCTCAGCCTAGACTCTGAGATGCAGGTGAAAGCCGTGCATGATGGTAAATGGTCTTCATTTATATATCGGGCTGTTGCAGTCTTTGCAACACCTACAAGTCAACATTCACACACATTTAAGCAGAGGCTGCCATACAAAGTGACCGAGAAACTAACACAAATTCACACATCATGGGCCATAGGGAGCCATTTTAGGGTTAGGGTTACGCCATTGGAAGTAATGTGGGGTACCTAAAGACACAACAACACGTTCACTTGGGATACAATCACTCATCTTTCAGTTGGTGGACTACTACTATATCCCTGAGCCACAGTCATCCTTCAATCATTCCTAGCCCACGTTGTCCCTATGATTCGAAGCATTGATGAAAGAAGTGTTCAAATAAAAAAAAATACCCAAAGAGCATACACATTTCTGCAAAGAAAGGGCCACTGCAACTAATTATGTTTAAACACATGTTATATTATTGAATTGTTGATGCATCAGTGTAAGAATAGCATTATAATTGAGTTTTTCTATACCTAGTACAGTGGTTAGGGCCTGGGGAGGGTACAAAATAATTAATAGGGAAGGAAAGAAAATCCGAGAATGCACCAAGTTTAAATGCCATATTCATATCAAAGATAATGTTACGAAATAAAATATAACATTTAAAATAATTGGCTACACCCATCTTGCCAAGCCAGACAAACTTTGTTTTATTTTTTTGTGTTTATTTGGAGAATGTACCTATTTGATCAATCATACCTTAAATAAATATATTAATTAATTGGTGAAAAAAAACCCTCAAGTAGATCATTTAGGAAAACAACGGTTGTATGCAGTCACAAGACAAAGAAAATGGAAGCTATCGATTGATCTGTAACAGTGAAACTCAATTACCGATTCATATATTCATACCGATTAGTTTTTGTTTCTAATAACACATTTTAAAATGGATGTGGGGTTAATTGAAGGTATTGTATTTAGTCGTGTGTATTAGAGCGTATGCCTGTTGATTTATGCTACTTTCTCTGTGTGAATGTGTTTTTCTTTGGTGTTTGCCTGCTCATGTTTTCTTTAGATGACAACAAAAGCTTTTCACAGATGAGTTATTGCATGCTTTATCTGCGGGGACATCCACAGCTAGTTTGCATTCTTTCAAGCCCCTGGCTTTGTTCACTTTGCAGTAAAAAGCTGTCAGGTCTTCCTATTTGTACCGCTTTGGTTCTCCTTGTGGATTTCCCCCACATTTGCTCATGATGAGAAACAGCATCTTTAATCTGAGTCAGTGTCAGCCGTGAGGAAAAAGAAGTCTATGTTGTTAAGGGTAATGATTCTCTAAATGTGAAAATGAGTCTGAGAAATGCCAGAGATAAGAGGAGCCAATTGAATTCTTTTTAATCGCTTAAACGCATCAGCTGTGGCATGTTAGCTTAAACTCACCTGTTGAAGGTGATATTCAGGCTGAAAGCTGTTACTATTTGAGGGTTCTCATTGAGTAAAAAACAATTAAAATCAAGACATTTAAACAGTTAGGTAAAAGGACTAACTAGGGCCAGTTTAAATATAGCTTTTTTTGCTCTAGTCCCAAACAGCTGTGCTTGTACTTGTAGGTGTAAGTAAGAAAATAGCAATTATGCTATGACATAAAATAAACTGGAATTTAGTCCCGTGTTCCAGAAACTGTTCTTCGTCTTTGTGTTTTTACTTTTAAATGTCATTCTCTTTTTTTTAAAGCACCCTTTTTACCAACAGATATGAAATACCCGGGCATTTCACTAGTTAAAAAGCTTGAGTTTAGATCACTTCACAGAGAAGCTGAGGATTAAACTGGGCACTGTACAGGATCGATAGCAACCTTTTGGGGGAAAGTAACATATACGTTTGAGATCCTTTTTTTATTATTTAATTTAGTTTTTACTTTAAATGTTACATGTTGCTTTTGCTGTTCCTTCGTGGCAAAGATGCAAATGAAGGCTTAGTTGCCAGCGTAATAGCTACAAGGTAGTTTTTGGCAATGAAAATCAGGCTCCTCAAACAGAACAACATATCATATACTTACAACATAAAATGTAAAAGTACAAAACTGTGCAAATTAAACAAAGATTTAAGTGAGAGGAAGTAACAAGTAAACTATGTACACGGAAAATAGCATTAGATAAACCAAAAATATCAAATTACATTCATCAAACATATTTAAACCTCTGATTTCCGCAGTTTTCCCATTAGTAATGAAACACATGCATTTGTTAAAGTAAGATTATTGTTTTTTTATTCTTGCATTCACTCGTTTATTTATTTTAAAATGTAACAGGGACAGTGTGCATTAATTAGCATTGCTGTGAAGGCACCAGAGGTAGCCAAGAGGCTTTTTTTTATCTGGAGTCGCTGGACAGATGTTGCAAATTCACCCAAAAAAGACATTTTAATATTAAAAAATAACAATTTAATACAATAATTTAGAACCATGCAATAAAGAGGCTCGCAACATAAGACAAGTGAATACAAACTCAAACAAATGTACAGTACATACAATATGTTTTGTTTCTTGTTGAGGTTTTGTTATACCCTGCAAAGCAAAGAGACTGAAGGTCAGATGAATGTCAGGAGGAAGAAGGACGAAGAGGTGACCGACTTTAAACAACCCGTTACCATGGCGTCACCCCCATGCTATAACTAATTACCTCAATCACCCAGGAGGCTGCAGAGCCGGGAGCCTAATCACAAATCTAAATGCATTTAGCCTTTTGACCCTTTAAATTGCTATTTGCTCAGACACACATCAGATTAATTTCTGCTTTTTGTAATTTCCTACTCATTCTCCATCCCTTTCCTTTTCTGCACTGTCACCACATTTGGCATGTTTAAGAGGATCAGCTTTTGAACCCACACGGTGCTCTTCCTCTGCGGTGAGAAGGTGCTGTGTGAGCTCTTCTGCACACTGCGTCTGCTGCAGAGCTGAACTCCAGAAGCTCCGAGCACAAATCCTTTTAAGGGAAGGTTTGAGAGCCAACCGAGGGCGTGGTGTAGCGAATGCCAGTTGGTAATTTTAAACCTTTTTATTTGGTTTTGAAGTGTCATTTCCTCAAAGCTATTGGAAGTTCCATGTATTATAGTTCCAATATTGTGAAATCTTTTGAAGATGACAGCGAATGAACCAATACAAGAAAATGTTTTAAACGCGTGGAGTCACTGCTTATGAACCCTTATGGAATACTTACTTTTAGGTTTGCTTATTTCTACCCCTATTCCACTGAAACACAGTTATGTTTTAGTTACGTACTAGTACTAGTTTTCCAAATGAGTTTGTCAAACCATTTTCAGATCGCTTGACTGGTTCAACGCTCGTCCACCGGCATTTAGTACCAGCGCCATTCACTGTCTGACTGTCAAACACATATTTCCCATCAAGTTAATATATATTCAGTTTTGATTGTCTATGAGACAAATGAACTTACTTATTTATTTATTGGAGTTTCTCCCCCCCCCCCCCCCCCTCCTGCCTGAAACACCTCCGACTTCTTTGTTTACTTCTGTAACATAGTGACATCACTTTTATTGACTAGCTATGACACATTCTACGTGATAGTCTAAGGGGGGGGGGGGGGGGGGGGGGGGGGACAGCTCTAAGCGGGAGACTTATGATCTCAACAGCGCTGGGCTCTGTAGCGTCGTTAGTAAAGTTTCTCGTGTATTACATTAGCATAGCCACCGATGATGTTACTTTTCGCCTTACTGGCTATGAGCTGTTATTGCTCCAATATATATATATAGCTTTGGAACACCACTGTGTTTTGATGGTAATACTTTTTTAATTATACTAAAGTCAAATTTAGAATACAAGACTAATATCTATAAATGTGAAGCATCATATGTCTGTCATTATTGAAACTTCAAACCGCTCAATAGTTCTTAAAAAGTCAGTTAGTCTCAGAGGATGAGGATCTCTCAACTGTATAAGCAGCACTCTCTTCGAAAAGCAAATCCTCAGACACTTTCGTGATCGGGGTTTTTAATATGGAGCATTTTCGAGGCTCTCTCATCATGCACTGCTTGTGAATGAGATAATTTGTCTGGGTGCAGGCAGGGGGGTGGGCTTGTGTGGCTCGGCAGGCGAGTTGATCCACAGTGATTGACTGTAATGCTCCCTGTCAGACAGGCTCATGCAATGAGACTTAACAGCTGGAGACAAATCAATTTCTCCTCTTAGACCCCCCCCCCCCCCCCCCCCACTGCAACCAACCTATTCCTCCTCATCCACCGCTCTGCCTGTCGCTCCTCTCCTGACAGCAACCAGTGGCGTATCCAGCAGACCATCACACTGACCTCTGTCAGAAAATCTGCTCCACTGTGTTGGACCAAACACCTTTAACACCTCTGTTAATGCTATTAACTGACAGTCATCTGCAGAGACTGGTGTGGATAATTCTTACGAAGAAACACTTTACCTCCTGGTAGAGAACATCCAACATCTGTTGAAGGCCAGCCTTTCCTGCCAGCCTTTCCTGCCAGCCTTTCCTGCCAGCCTTTCCTGCCAGCTTTCAATATTGAAGAGGACATACAGTGTTCTGGTCATTTATAGGTTCATATTAGTATTTAGTGTCTCTACTGTGTCATGTCTCCATGCTTTAATGTTCAAAAAGCTCTTTATTTTTCTCATACTGCCTCTACTGCAAGACCTCTTTTCACCCTCTGTCTGAAACCAGAGCCCAGTCTGCTCTGAACTGGCCGGCTCTGTTGTGATTGTCGAATCGCTTAGAGATGTTGCGGAAATTCCTAGCTTATCACATACAATTTCTTGGAGCGCTAGCCAATTGAAGCCTGAATATTACATAGTGATGTCATTATGCTACAGAAGTAAACAAAGGAGTCCAATGGAGTTGGTTCAGGCAGGGGACGAGTGTGTGGGAGAGAAACTCCCTCTGGAGGGAGTGTTGGGATTTTAGACTTTGCAGACCGTTTACATGCACACAAACCTATATAACACGCAGGAAAGGGGAATCCTCAAGAAGCATAATAGGGCCTCTTTAAGAATTACAAACAGGCCAATTCACTGCCTAGAAGGCAGAGTAAGAGATAGACTAAAATAATATTTCATCAGCTTTTCTCTGGTTGGGAAAGCTATGGAAAAGCTATTCTTAGATATTTAAAAGGGAATTGGCAAGTATCAATGACTGCTGATGCATGAACTATGAGATATGTGTATTAAAAATGAAAGGGTCTAGTGAAGTAGAATATCTAACTGAAATTAGAAAATGACCCAAAGGAATGAAGAACCTGAAATGAATGTAGCCCACTAGACTGCAGTTGAAAAAAAATGTTGCAGCTCAACATTTTTGGAAATGAATTGGAAGACTGAAACCACTCTATGTGTCCGTTTGATATAAGGAGTTAGCGTAGCTGAAAAGGGGGAAAACAGCTACCTGTGCTCTGTCCATAGGAAAACCAAATTTGCCAGACCAAGAAATAGTGAGCCGCATAACTCCTCATTGAATCGTGACCTGTTTTTGATTGATTTTAATTCAATATAATGTGTTATGGGCATTTTAATCTGTTGTTACCTTAGGACAGAGCCAGTGTAACTCTTTCTCTCATTAACAGTTTGCTGCTACTCTAAGCTAACCTGCTATTAATGCTTTTCTCATATCTATCTGCGATGGTATCGATCTTCACAATTAACTCTCTGCAAGTAAGCAAATTACTGTTTTTCGCAAAAATGGCACGCTCTTGCGATAGACAAAGTAAGTTGTAAGTAAGTAAGTATACATAGGTAGTGTGATGTCAACCGTAGGTTTTTGGACTACAGTTTTGAAGCCACGAGTTCAGAATTTTGGCCAGAAATGACACAAAAGGGTGGAGCTATCAATACACGTTTAGGCGACTAAACTTTTACAACTAAACATACACTAAGAAATGGATATAATTGTGAAGTAAAAATTGAATTGAGATTGAAGGGCAGAGGAATGTCAGGATGAGGTGGAGGAAGAAGTACGAAGGCTTCATCCCCATGGACAACACTGGTAGCTACCTGTCAATCCAAAAGTACTATTATGGTTTGAGTAATACCCTGCTTTGTGATCAATTGTACTCTAACTCAGACTGCAATTAGGAAAATGAACATCGTGCTGTTTTGAATAGGTCTAGAAAAAAACTAGTTGACACCGTAAAAGTAACTGGAAAATGTTTAAGAGGACATATTATGGACATTTTAAGATCTACTGTGACATGTCTCCTTGCTTTAAAGTTCAAAAAGCTCTTTATTTTCTTCTTTTCACCCTCTGTCTGAAACCAACACCTAGTCTGCTCTGATTGGTTAGCTGGCTGGCTTTTATATGATTGGTAAACTTGCAGATATCCCGCCTCTTAGCCTATCACTTACAATGGGTTTGATCGCTGGCCAATAGAAGCGGTAGTGTTACACAGTGATGTCATTATTTACCAGAAGTAAACAAAGGATTCTAATGGAGGTGTTTCAGGCAGGGGGGGGGTGTGGTAGCGAAAATCCCTCTGAAGGGAACACAGGGATTGTAGCCTTTGCACCGTTTACACAAACCAAAACCTATACAACACACTACAGGAATAAGAAAACCCCGCAAAAATAATACAGCCTCTCTAACTTAATTTTCTGATAGACTTCATAAAAATCTGAGCTTTTACAGCCAGTGAATATTGCTTGGAGAAAAACTGACTATAAACCTACTGTTGCATAGTCCAGCTTTAACCATACGCCTCTGGTCTGTGCCGGAGCTATACGACCATCCGTTGTCCCCATCTGTGCTATGTATATCCTGGTGCAGGAGAAAGAAAAAAGGACAGTGCAGAGGAACAAGATGGGTGGGGAGCCGCTGTGTAGCTGCTGGCTAAAAGGCACTTCAGGGTCTATTTATATCAGATGATTGCTGTTCCTAAACTCACTCAAACTCTGCATGCACAGACATTTAGCTTGAAGGCCTTTTTCGAATAGAATGTACAATAAAAATGTTTATGTCCAAGTCTGGTAGACTTTGTTATCCCACATAGTGAGTGCAATCATTTTAATGGGAAGGAGCACCGTTTATGCATAAAGGCATAGCGGCATGTAGATGGTAATTTGATCACAGGTGCTCTTTTGTTTGTGTGTGTGTGTGTGTGTGTGTGTGTGTGTGTGTGTGTGTGTGTGTGTGTGTGTGTGTGTGTGTGTGTGTGTGTGTGTGTGTGTGTGTGTGTGTGTGTGTGGTTTATTGGACATAGGCCTGCAGGAGACACAAGCTGGCTTTCCTGGAGGGGATAAAGGAGAATGAAGCTTATAAAGCACAGGGTGCTTTAAAATCCACTAGTTCTTCTCATTTATGCTTATCTGGCTGACGGCTGTGTAAATGGCTTTCTGTTGAAGGAGAGTCCCCCGGGGGAACCGTTCCACTCAGAGACAGTGACAGGCCGGTAATGCTGCCTCGCCAAACCCCCTACTCCCCACCTCCATCCACCCCACCACCCCTCGCCAAACCAGCCCAGACAAACATCTTGATTGTAATTGAATTTTTGGGACGGGTGCTGTGTGACGAGGACAGATTTGGAGAGAGAAGGGAAACTGAGGAGGAAGATGGAGTGGTGGAAAGGTTGGAGCAGTGACAGGGGTTGAGATTGAACTGGATGGAAGAGGAAATAGCATGGTGTTGTATAGGAAAGAGAACGACAAGGACAGAGAGGGGGCTGCTGGGGATGGAGTCTTTGTTCCTGCGCTGAATTCTTAAAGCTTATGAAATGTACATACCTGCCCCTGTCTATTGAGTAATTATTAAAGAGGCCCTGTTATGCTTCTTAGGGTTTTCCCTTTCCTGTAGTGTGTTTTATTGGTTTCTGTGCATGTAAACGGTCTGCAAAGGCTAAAATCCCAACTGTTACTTTTACTTATGTATTTTAAGTTGTAGAACCAAACAGGAAGTCTTGTAGGCTTGTGTTAACCAGAGACCTCATATCAGGCTTGAAACTATAAACACGTTAAAAACCATTGAATTCTACAGGGGAAAACCAAAATCATAAAATGCTGAGTCTCTGAGTTCACCCCAGCGTTTTACTCCTTGGTGCGGTTTGTTTGGGTTGGTGTGAACGCAGCCCAAGACCTTTGATGTGAACTAAACAACCGGAATCCGGTCCGCCTCAAAGAGGGGGACCAGAGTGTTTGAACGCAGTCCGCACCAAAACATAGGAAGCGTAGTATCAATAGGTTACAAGAACACGGAGGTCTTCAAAATCATAAGCAAAAGAATGAAGCAGAATAGATTTAACCGGAGTGTTGAACAGTGTTGTGTAAAAGTCAAAAAGCTCCGTCAACAATACATATATGTGTTCAACGCGCTGCAGAGAAGTGTCAGCTCCCCTGATATTTTAGACACTTTTTTAAATCTATGCTGTGTATAACATACCTGCCTATGCTTTCATGCATTCTGAAATCATTCAATAATTCACCAAGATACAAACAACTATAAACATAAACTAGGCTATATTTGCTTTGAAAATACCCACTCGATGATCCGACGCTACAGTGAAATTGCCAGGATTTGCGTTTTACCCGCTTAATGTCTGACCAATGGTTGAACAGCATTTCCGTGCACATGCTTTGTTCACGGTCAATGGTCTGTTTGAGGTTTGTCTGTGTCAACGCAAACCAAACTTTCTGAAAAATGAAACAAGGTCACAAACTTGCGTCTGGTGCGCACCAAAGAAGCCGACTATTAGGTGTGAATGCGACCACAACAAATTATGGAAAGGAACCTTAGGATACAATACACATATTTCTCTACGTTAGACTTATTCCGAGATCTTTATTGTCATGTTTCAATGACTTTTGAAAAGAGTAGTACCGGTGTTGTCAGAGTTTATTGCATTGTCGTAAAGGAAGACTATGCTCAGTGTCTAATAGAGTTACCATGTCAGGGTTGAACATGTAGCTTGTTCCGACAAAGTGAAAGCACATTAGATTTCAGAATGAGACTTCTTCTTGAGCGAGACTGGGTTGGACAGACCGGATCAAGCTAAATGTAAAGAAACATTTATATTTCTCTATAGGCTGCTTTCGATGTCTTCAGACACCTTTAATAACAATCTAAGACTGTCTGTGGCAAAAACAAGCACTTCCAGTGGATGTACATTGACGGTGCGCAATGGCCCAAAGCAATTACATTGCAGCCTGTTTAGCAGATGCCGTCCGCAGCGCTTTCCCTAAACACTGGACCAATTTTTAAAAAGTGGTGTCCCCATTAGTCACGTTGACACACAACAAAGTAAAATAGGGCTGAGCTTGAAAAATACCTCAGTAACAATTCGAGAGCATCTCAGAGAAATAGCAAACATATTCCTTTTTCATCAGAACTTTCTGCATTGTTCATTTATCATTTGTCACAGTCTGCTGCTCACCTTATCTTCACATTCTGATTCACTGCCCTTCCTTTTTATGTTTAATTGCATCTTGCAGATGTGTATTGTTGTCTGAAGGTATTCACAACCAACGCATTGAAGGAGAGTCACTTTTTTGCTTGCTCTACAGCAGTGGTTCTTAAACTTTTTGTCTGACGACCCCACAAAAAAAACTGGAGAGGTTTGGTGACCCCACTTTCCCAAAAGTGTGTAAGTGTGACGTCACGTTTCCGTAGCAACCGATTTTTTGTTCCAATCCAAACAAATTAACAATGTATGACGATTATTTTATGGAAAAGGAACGATTTTGTGTGAATTAATTTACGAGTTTGCGTCTCCAATGATTTGAGTGATAGTCATACATTTTGAAAGAAACAGCAATGCCATCTGCAGTTTGGTTGTTTGGGGGCGGGCTGTAAATCGCGTTGCCAGGACAACGTTATGCATTGCAAACCCATGGTAACGACTGTCAATCAAGCAAAAACAAATAGGCAATGTGTAAGAAAAGGCCTGGGCGGCAACAATTTATTAACGCAAACAAGAACTGGAACAAACAAAGCAATGAAACAAATGTCCAAATCAAACGGGAGTCAAGAGTCAACAGAGAGTGTGTATGATTGGAACGATCTCACTTCCTCTTATACGGACGCCATGTCAATGAGAAGGATGGGCCTGCTTCCGCGAGCATAGCAGGTCAATTCGGGGATCGATGCTGCTCACAGCAACACGAAGATTCTCCTCCATGCTGTTGAGACGACATCTGTATTTGTTCTTTATGTAGGCCAGGGACGAAAATGTCTTTTCGCACAGATAGGTTGATCCAAACGGCGTGAGGATGTCCATGGCAGCCTTGGACAACCCGGGGTATTCCTGCACAACTGACAGCCAGAATTCATCTAGAGTTTTTGAGGCAAACGACGCCTGCAATGTGCGGTCGCTGGACAGCTCAATCAGCGCATCCTCGAGCTCAGATGGCAGGTTGTTTGAGGAGCAGTTGGTGAATGGTTGTCGTACCCAGTCAAAAGGCTCTACATTCTCCGTGAGGAAATACTTATTGAATTTGTCGAGGAGACTACGAAGATGACAGGTTATTGACTCTTTCAATGAATTGGCATTCATGTCACTCTCCAAAAAGTCGTGCAGCTCCGAGAACATTTCAAAGTCCCCACTCTCTGCACGGGCTGCCCAACGCTGCAATTTTTTTGTGAAAGCATTCACTTTGTCTGAGAGGGTCAGGATGTTTGTGCTGGGGCCTTGTAGTGACAGGTTGAGACTATTTAATTTGTCAAATATGCACGCCAGGTATGCAAGACGTGATAACCATCTCGAGTCAGTGAGATGGTCTGCAAGAGGGGAATGCACGTCTGAGAGGAAGGTGCGCACCTCGCTTCGCAACTCGAACAGGCGTGTAAGAACTTTGCCCCGTGAAAGCCACCTTACCTCTGAATGAAAAAGAAGGGATTCATGTGCAGACCCCATTTCCTGGCAGAGAAGGGCGTAGAGTCGTGAATTTAAAGGGCGCGATTTGATCGAATTCACTATTTGGATTGCTGTTTGAAGAACATTGTTAAGCTCGGGTTCAAGTGTCTTGGATGCCAGGGCCTCCCTATGGATAATGCAGTGTGTGAACTTGACATGTGGTGCAACGCTAAGGACCTTGGCTTTCAGCCCTTTGTGTTTTCCCATCATAGCCCCGGCACCGTCAGTGCATATGCTTATGCATTTATCCCAATCCAGGCCTGTCTCCTCCATCCAACCATTAAGACAGTTAAAAATGTCTCCACCAGTACATCTTCCTTCCATCGGAGAGCAGCACAGCATGTCCTCATGCAGTTTCCCGTCATGACTGTAGCGAATGAAAACCATTAAATGGGCTACATTAGTCAAGTCAGTAGACTCGTCTAACTGCAAAGAAAACCGGCTGTTTTTCACTCTCTCGATGAGCTGGCATTTCATATCATTAGCGATGTCGTTAATGCGTTTGGACATGGTATCATTGGAGAGGGGAATCTGTTTAAGCACACTTGCGATCTTTTCACCATGCATTGCTGTGGTCATCGCAATTGCTGCAGGAAGGATGAGGCTTTCAGCAATTGTGTGTGGCTTTTGTGCTTTGGCTACAAGGTGGGCCACTTTGTATGACGCTGCCAAGGCTTTGGTGGGCACAGTAGCTTGGCTATGCACAACGGTCTTTTGCCCATGCAGCGCAGCTTCTTTTCGTAAAAAAAATGTCATGGGTTTCTGAGCATCATCTGGATGTCGGCTTTCGAGATGTCGTCTCATTTTTGTGGGCTTTAAACTTTCATGTGCCAGAACATCGCCGCAAATAACACACTGTGGGTGGTCGAGCTCATGTTTTACCTGGCACGTGAATCCATATTTAAGAAATTCTTTCAGGTATCGGCGACGCCTCGTTGGTGGGTCTTTTTTATTCTCACCACCGGCCAAACTTGTCCCATCTGAGGATCGCGGAGGAGTAGGTGCACAACTGGAGGTAGATGGCACTTCTGAGCTCAAATCATTGTTTTTTAGCAGCCACCTGTCCATTTTTGATGAAAGTTATAACTAGGCTAGTGGCTAAAAAAGTGGCTAGTATCACAAACGTGGCTAGTAACGTGGCGAGTTAACTATGACGTATTGTAAAAAAACCGGGAAGAAATTGAGTTTGAACAGTGGGCGCAGATTGTTACATTGTTTCTATCATAGGACCAATAAACGATTCGAAACGCCATTTAAAGCTGGGCAACTTTTTTTTTTCTCTCTCTCTCTCCCTCTTAACAGCGTGTAGGAATGAGAAAAAGGCAGATTTTCATTGTATTGACATTTTATTTTTCGTTGTTTCACCAGGTGTTATAACAGCTAATTTCCGACTGAAGTAACAAATAATTTTGCGACCCCACGGAAGTTTTTGCCGACCCCGTTTGGGGTCGCGACCCCTAGTTTAAGAATCACTGCTCTACAGAACAAATAAGTTTCTAATTCATCATATACTACTTTCCACTGAATCCAACAGATGTAACTGGTAATCAGATTTCTTTCGGTCCACTGGTGGCCTCACGGTCAGTGCAGCTGTGAGTTTCCATGTGTCACACAAATTCCATAGGGTTTATTATTTCCCACATTTACTTATAAATTAGTTGTTTTGTAATTCTTCATTTCAAACGTACAATGTGATTGGTCAATCACTCATATCCTCATACATATAGCCTTGTTATTTGGCAATTGAAACAATTGCTTTGACCATTAAATATGATGCCTTCCTCTCTGTTCATTGCATTTTCCCATTTCATATCTTTCACTTCATTTGAAGAGACCCTCTTATGTGTTTTAGGGTTTTCCTTTTCCTTTATTGCGTTATATAGGTTTGTGTGAATGTTACTAGTCTGCAAAGGCTAAAATCCCAAACCGGGTAACAGGGGCACTGCTCCCTCTTACTGACGGCCTGCGCCCTCAGACCAAAATGCAGATTTTCCCCGTAAAATGTTAAATTGATGCCAGAAACAAAATATTTCTGTTCTTCAAAAACGATATGATGACTCCAGAAATATGAAGATGGTGTGAAATGTGTCGTCAGACGTCAGAGACAGCTTACGGAGAATAAATAGGGGATGGATGTCCAGTGGGTCTGCCGGCGGACGAGTGGCAGGCAGCAGGCTGACACTGAAACTGATTTCTGAATTACATTGTTTCTTTTACTCTCCTTTTTTCAGTAGAGGAAGTAAAGAAACCGGAACTCTTGATTTATTTGTTGTTTGAGGTGCAAGATATGAGCAGGTTTAAAACAGGAAGAAACTATTATTTCCGCTTCACTCCAATGAATAATTTTCACAGGAAAGTGGGCGGGGCCGGGATTTGGACCGGAAGGGAAGTTAGCTTCCTCATACTGTATTTTTCTAGAAAAAACCCTGCGTGTGTGTATTTGTAATGTGTGTGAATACAATAATATTGTGGGAAACACTATTTCCCCTTGGAGATTAGTAAAGGGCCATTGTATCTTATCAATCAGAGCAGACTGGGCTCTGGTTTCAGGCAGAGGGTGAAAAGAGGTGCTGAAGCACAGGCAGTATGAGAAAAATAATGAGCTTTTTGAACTTTAAAGCAGGGAGACATGTCACATCTCATGAAAAGTTAATGTATACACATAAGCACTTTGACAAGATAAGGCATAAGATGGAAAATGCTGAATTACTGGAATGTAAGTGAAAGTAAGTTAGTTAGTGACGATTGGTTGTTTGATTTCACGGCTGAATGTTGCATCACATTAAATGTTGTGTTTGCCAAGAAAAGTGACACAGCATTATCTCCTTTTCTCTCTGAAAGCATGATCTGGTGTATCCTAAGCAAAAGGAGACTACAAGGAAAGTATTGAAGCTCCTCTCCTATCATCTAGAGAATTCGAACAGCTGCCACTTTGGGGTCATTCCCCTCCATAAGGAACCTTGCTGAGCAAAAAAAAGAAAGACTATTCTGTCACCACCCAGGTTTCTCCTCACGTATCAGGAGCTGTTATGATCAGCAGATGCTGTAAATCTCACCAATGAGTGCTGACAAGTCCATCGTGCTTACATCGACAGAGTAAATTTCGCACTTTGGTTTGTGGCAAAGAAAACAAACTGTAGGTGTGATCGCACCAGGAGAGTGTGATCACAAACACGTTGACAAGTCATATTTGTGGAAAGTATAAGGAATGGATATCCTGAAAGTATGTTCTTGTGCCTGTTGCTCAGTGTCATAGTTTGTTGTGTATAATCTTCTTTGTTTACAGGGGTTTTCTGGTTTTCTGTGTGTCTAAAACAATTTCTCAACTGACTGTTGTAGTCCTGATGTGAGCTACAGGATTTGCTATTGCCTTATTCACTCTAACTTTGATTTTCTATTTTCTCTGTGTGTCCCTCTGTCACCTCACAGATTTTATTTAGTCAGCGGTGGAGTGCCCCTCATCATCTGCGGGGTCACGGCAGCCGTCAATATAGACAACTATGGCAGCGGGGAGCAGGCGCCGTAGTAAGTCCTCCATTTGCTTCTGCTCTCAAGGTTAAATTACACACTCTGCTGGCAGCGGTTGAGAGAAACACAGTACATTCACTCATGTGTTGTTCTTAAGTGCTGTTTTGACATACTTGTACTTGAGTATTTCTTTTATATGCTACATATACTTATACTCCCAGGCAAATATTACACTTTTTATTCCGTAAAATTTAGAAGTGGGAAGTAACTAGGTACATTTACTTAAGTACAATTTTGAGATACTTGTACTTTACTTGAGTATTCCCATTTTATGCTACTTGTTACTTCTACACCACTACAATTCAGAGGTAAATGGTGTACTTTTACTCCACTACATTTATATAATACTTTCAGTTACAGATTTGGATGGATGATGGTAAATATAATCAGCGCTTAAATCAGACTTTAGTTCACCTGGAGTAAATTCAGCAGCTACCCTGCAGTATACAGAGTCATTCAAACTAGCCGCACCTTTACCAGCTCTGAGAACACTTTAATGATCAATCATTATAAAACATATCAGAGATATTATTCTGAAATGGACCAATCAAACAAAGACTACTTTTACTGTCGCTACTTTAAGTACATTTAGATATAAGCCAATACTTTTGTACTTTTACGTCAGTAAAATATGATTTTAGGCCGTATTGTACTACCCAGTATTTTACAAAGTATCTGAAATTGGCTTAACATTGTCAAACCACAACATTAAAACAATATAAGAGATGTTAGTGATAAACAGAATTTGAGTGTTTTATCATTCTGTTAATTTTGCCTATTTCGTACTTTTATCGTTGATACTTGAAAAACATTTGAATTAAATTCATTATGAATTTATACTATACTACACTACACTACACTATACTACACTACACTATACTACACTACACTATACTACACTACACTACACTACACTACACTATACTACACTATACTACACTACACTATACTACACTACACTACACTATACTACACTACACTACACTACACTACACTACACTACACTACACTACACTACACTATACTACACTACACTACACTATACTACACTATACTACACTACACTACACTATACTACACTACACTACACTACACTACACTACACTATACTACACTACACTACACTACACTATACTACACTATACTATACTACACTACACTACACTATACTATACTACACTACACTATACACAGTATTCAGTATATAACTTAAGTTAAATATCTAAGAACTTCATGCACCTCTGTCTGTTGCTGCTTTTAAAAGAAGTGCCATGCATGCTTTTACATGTGGGTAACATGTGCATTTTGGGGTCTTGTATGTTCATTTATTAAGTAATCGGATAAGTGATAATACAAAAGGATTCATAACCTTAAGGCAGGGCATTGTTCTCACTTCAGATTAAGGAGCTGCAAAAAGAGGTGCATAATTAACTAGTAATTAATGCACAATAAAGTAAGGACCGATGTAAGTAGACAGGAGTTAAGGTATGACATCATAGATCTGTAAGTTCAACGAAATAAATGTGTTGTTTTTTTTTGCCAGCAAAACAATTATAAAACCTACAGATATTTTATTACAGTTGTAAAGCAGTCTTTGAACATTATTGTTAGCACTTATAGTGCATTATAATCCAACAATAAACCTACTATTATGTAGTTTTTAACACATTATGATGTTAATAAGCATTTTATAAGGACTTTTAAGGACCCTATTATATATTTACAACTATATAACTATACATAATATATGGTATTCACTATATGATGCGTAACAAGTATATATAGAAAAACATGTAAACCTATGTCATTGAGTTTATATCATTCAGTTTCTTAGTTCTTTAAAACCAAATGGAACATAAATCAAAGTAATGAAATGCATGGATGTTCGTGTGTGTTGCAGCTGCTGGATGGCGTGGGAGCCCAGCCTGGGAGCCTTCTTTGGCCCCGTGACCTTCATCATCCTGGTGACATGCATCTACTTCCTGTGCACCTTCATCCAGCTGCGGCGACATCCCGAGAAGAAGTACGAGCTGAAACAGCTGACGGAAGAGCAGCAGAGGCTGGCCGCTGTCGACGTGCCCACCCACTGCCACCAAGGAGCCGAGCCTGGGGCCCTGGTAGCCCCGTCGGGTGGGGGCCACTGCCCCGCTGGCTGTCCGGGCGTTCCCATTAACCCCGCGCTGCTGGCCAATGAGCACTCGTTCAAGGCTCAGCTACGAACGGCGGCCTTTACCCTGTTCCTGTTCCTGGCCACCTGGACGTTCGGGGCACTGGCCGTGTCGCAGGGCCACTTCCTGGACATGATCTTCAGCTGCCTCTACGGTGCCTTCTCCGTCACCCTCGGCCTCTTCATCCTCATCCATCACTGTGCCAAGCGTGACGATGTTTGGCATTGCTGGTGTTCGTGTTGTCCCGGACGAAATGCCGATGGCCAAGTTGCCCCTCAGGCACGACCTAAAGTCAACGTGAATGGAGACACCCCCGGGCATGGCCACGGTCACAGCCACTGCCACCATGACTCGCCGTGTCACGGTAAAGCAGTGATAACCTGCAGTCATGGCGGTTTAGCTCACTGTAAACACGCCTCCCTCCCGTCCTTGCAGAACCACGTGACATGTCTGGCGCCGGTGACTCCGTGCTGCGCTGCACTGCACAGCCAGCAGTTGATGGAGGAGGAGCCCGCGGCGACGCACGTGCTTCTACACGCCGACCCGGAGGGGTACCGGCCGGGGATCCAGCTGCACCCCTGCCTAAAGAGCAGTACCAGGACTAAAAGCCGTCACTTTGGCCGCCGCACCGGGGCCAGTGCTTGTGGGGCAGCGGGGGAAAAGGAGTACGCCTATCACATCCCCTCCAGCGTGGACGGAGGCAGCGTGCACAGCTCACACACTGACAGCCCCCACAGCACACACGAGCGCCACGCCCACATCTGTCCACACCTTGCCCACGAAGGCCACCACGATGGGCATCAGACGTGCCACTGTGCTGCCACCACCGCGCACGAGGCCCTGGTGTGCCATAATCCCTGCCACAGGCATATCTGCTGCGCAAAGGCAGAACTTTTCCCCTCCCTGTGCCCAGCAGAGGCGGGCGACACAGGCATCTTCCTGTGCGGCTGCGGCAAAGTGGCCGAGCCGGACCCGATGGCGACACATCACCATCTGGAGATGCACGCCCCACGCAGACAATCGTTCCCTCAGAACCCACCTAATCAGAATGGGATTCTAAAGGGGGGCCTGCAAGAAGGACTCCTGTACAGCTCGGACAGCACGGGGAATATACGCACGGGGCCCTGGAAGAATGAAACTACTGTGTAGTGTGGGAGATGGGCGACTCCATGCCCAGTCCCGCCAAAATAAACCCTTTCTAGAATAAAAAAAAAAGGAATTTAACATTTTAAACATCACAATCAGCGTGGGATATTTTTATTTTAATGTCCTCATGTTTCTATGTGCTGTTTTACTGTACAGAAATCATGTAAATGCTCATTGACGGGCGTCCATACACAGAACAGATTCTCCTCCATAACACCATCAGATGTAATTGAAGGTTGTTCAATATCACTGCAGATCTCTCTATCTCTATAAATATATATATAGATATATACAAGAAAATGAATGGTTGTATGAATATGTGTGTTAGTGCTCAATGGCAACACGCTGCAAGATTTTCTTCTACACTTCCAATCTGAGTCCATCGAATACTTTACGATGACAGTCCTCCAGTACTTTAAAGAACTCTCTGCATCCATGTTTTAGACGACAACTAAACCAGCAATTTTAGAGTTCATTGGTATTTTTGACATCCAGTCAAGCTACTGTGAACATGTAGAGATTTTCTAAATAACATACAAAGATACTGTTGCTTGTAAGGGACGTGTGGATGCTAGTTTAAGTTGTAAAACAACAGAAAAACTGAAGTGAAGAATCATTTTTAAGGCCTGTATTGATGTCAGTATGATGTCTTCACTGTTGTGTTTCTTTTTTCTCTAGAGAAGTAAATAATGGCGGTATCAAAAGGAACAGCGTGGGCCATCGTGAATAGAGAGTTCGTTTCATTGGATCCAGTGCCATTTTTTCTTAACACTGTGCCACATAAAGAAAGGTCATTACAGACGGTTCATTGCCAAACTAGTGTGCAGGTTTTTTGTATCCTCTTTAGCTCAGTTGACATATGCAATCTGACATTATAAATTCAAAAATATGGTTCATTTTTAACAAAAAACTGTGTGAATATGATCATAGAAGAACCAACAAGCTGCTTTGGGAAACTCCACTGCGACCAATGTCTATTATTTTATAAATATCATGGAAACATTTATGCCAATCTCACCCACTATTAGCGAAAGCCACAGAATAACACATGGAAAAATCAGAGCAAATTTAGTCCATTTATATTTTATTTATTTGTCATTTCTCTCCTAAAAATCACACAGCATGCATGGCTTGTTTTACGGGCCAAGTCTTGGATTTTAATAGTGCAAATGAATGCACATCCATGAAATTATTATTTTCCTTGCAGCTTGCCAAATATTATTTTTGACATATTTGGGATTAAGCCTAGTCCCCCAAAAAACACTGTAATATTTGTACACTAGAGATCTCTATTGAACAAAATATGGCTGGGTTGCACCTACAGGAACACACTATCGAATTACTTATGGTCGGTTTTAAATGTGTAAATCCAGATTTTAAAGTGGGCAAATCTGTGCTGCTTAATTAAGATCTAATTTCCTTTGAGTAATTCTAATTTTATTGATCAAATCTAGAAAAACTAACCGTAGTAATTGCGTAGATGCTAACCTACCCACATTTAGATAAATACATTAATGTGCGTGCTGTCAGGACCTAGAAATTAGGCTATAAAAGGTATGTGTGTTATGGGGGGTAATGACTTTGTTTGCCAGCTAGCTAGCTAAACATCTCAAAAGTAAAGCAGCATTCACATGATACGCGAGTTGCTCTTTGCTCAATTCAAGGTTAAGCACAGATTTCTGCGGTAAAGACGGCTAGTTAAGATGTGTTTCTATTGTCACCTCCCTTGCTGGCACAGATATTATATCTATTGGTTGCAGCCAGAGCTTCTACAGTGTGTAAAAATGTTTTTGTCTGACTTCTCTGTGCGTCAGAAGTGTATGTCATACCCTAAAAAAGCTTGCTGACTCACCAGACGGCTGGTACGGTGACAAAAAAAACACATTTACAAGACTTTATTTATTTTACCAGCTAGTTAGCTAGCTAAAATGTTAGTCCGTTAGCCTTGTTTACGAGATTAGCCGTCTTGCTAACCTCATAATTAACAAGTTACAAGCAATTATCTTGTATCATGTGAATGCAGCTTTGGACTATGGTTCATGATGACTCCGCGTAGAAGCTCTAATTTCTCTTCCAACATATAACTCTATTTGGGTTCCCAGACAAAATGTACTATTTTGTCGAATATGTCTCAAAAAGACAGTCATTTCAAAAGGTATACCTTCCAAGTTTAAAGCTAATACTGGGGCACATTGATGTTGTTGATAGAATTCAATTTCATTTAGGTTCGAATAGGCTAAGTCGAAGACAATTTACCGTGTATCATCCGGTGTCAACACTGTCACTTGAATAAAAGCACTAGCGGCCGAAATAAAACTTTAAAATATATCTTTCTAAATTATTTGCTTGTAAACTTTTTATAAATAATATTATATAATTGTGTTTGAAAATGAATTCTTGTTGGTGCAACCCTGAATAAGCATATGCTATTGAGGCCAAGTTGAAGTATGGAATGTTTTTGTTTTTGTACCATGAAGCTTACATTCTCTTTGAAAAAGAGAGGCTCTTTATTGAATTTAAAGCACTTGTATTCTTTTTGAATGATGATGTTAAGTATGATGCTCCAGACAAAAGCCCACATACATATTGTCAGGTAAACTAAATCTATAAAAAAAAATGTCATCCAAGCAGCGCATATAATCTCACAGCAAACTCGTGAAAAACACTTGGCATGCACACCATCTCTTCATCTCGTGCACTCTCGTCTGTGTATATTGAATCAGTTTCTGATTAATTATTTTATATGAGATTTAAGATATTTAAGAATAAAATAAGTCTATATGTAATAGAAGTTGTATGGGGAAAAGAAGTTACCTCTCAATGTTACTGCTCAGTATCTGAGTTTGGAAATGTCCTTTTTGTTTTCTAATGCCTTTTTTTCAGTTTATCTCATAAAGTATGCAGACTCGCCATGTTGTTGTGAGTTTATCCTGTCATATCAGAAATAGAAAAATGCACTACCCATGATAACATTTGGCCGGCTAGAGTAGAATTTGTCACTTGCGGTGTGTTTATTATAGAAACGTTTCCTCAGAGAGAAATATTTGAACTCGAGAAAAGTGACAATTAGTATTAATGTGATACTCCCTTTACTTGGATGGCAGGAATATTGAAAGGAGGCCATAGTAGACATCGAATACGAAGAATGAACCTCATAGCTTTGCACAGGACCACAATTTATTTCCAAGGTCTGTGGTAAAACATATGAATCTCAGTAGTTATAAAACCGTATTTGATCTCACAAATATGGGCTTCATTGAGCCTCCATACACTGGCAGTTACTGAAAAAGGGATCTGTAACAGTATCACAACACAACTTTTCAAATCTCCTGCTAAACAAGGGAACATTAGGCTAGGTTAATTGCTGAGCTTGTGTATTTGCTGGTGGTGTGTCTTTAGGAGCAGCCGAGCTTCTTACAGTCTGTAAGACGATGTGTTTGGTGTCCGACTTCTCTGTGCGTCAGTAGCAGATGTACTGCCCTAAGCCCAAGCTTGCTGACTCACCGGACGGCTGCTGGAATATTCACCTGTGGTACTGTGACAAAAAAAACAACCTAAAGCCAGTTTTCACTTTTTTCTACATTGACACAGATTCCAATAAATGTATTTTTTCACCATGCAATGGATGAGAGCATTTTTGGCTTGTGTTTGTGTGTGATTTAACTTGAGTGAAAGAAAATGTGCAGTGGTTGTCAGGTGCAAACGTGCTGCAAGGGCCCAAAACATTTCAATCTGGAGAAATTCACTGCAGTTTCAAAAATTATGCAAATTGGAAAACCTAAATGTGCCAAAAAAGTTTGGGTATTATAAAGTAAGCCAACTGTCACTGTTAGCTTTATCATAATTATAAGTGTTCTGTCCGTATATTTAAAATGACTAGGTAGATATGCTGTAGCTAGCTAGCTTACAGATATGCTGTAGCTAGCTAGTTTACAGCATAACTGAAATAATATTGGGAGGAATCATGTGATCGCAATGTTTAAATAAGTCGATACAACTTTTCCAGTGACAGAGACAGTTGGCCAACTGTATAATCCCCAAACGCCAACAAGCGCTTTGGTCCCAGCTGTGTGCATCACCTTTAAGTGCCCCTGTTTCCATCGCATTTCGAGGTTCTTGCAGCGTCTTTTATTTGCACTGTTTTGTTTTTGCAGCACTTTATGTAAAGGCTGTGCATGTTTCGTCAAGTTTGTAAATATTTCTTAATTTTCTTATTTTTATGCCACATTTGTGTTTCTTACATGACTGCGCGTTTATATTAATGGGAGAGTTTTAGGCCGTTGTGACCAGTTTGCACCTTTCGGCCAATGTAAAAAAAACTGCATTTTAGTTTTTTCTCAATTCTTGTCGTAATGTCTTAATTTCTTATGACAGCATGATGGAGATTGAGATGCCTTACAGAGCCACCACAGGGGAGGAATCCAAATGATAGTAGGCTTGACTACCGCTATGTGTTTGACTGTGTGTCTGCACCTTTTATACATACGTGCACAGGCATCCACACACATTACCCTGGAAGTGAGACACTGTGTTTTGCCTGCATCGCAAATCACACCCCGGTTTGACAGTCCATAAAACGCCTGAGTACATTTAACATGCAGCTAGATTTTTTTTGCTTTTTCAAGGCCACACGCAACCCCCCCACGCACTCCTCCCTTTCCAACCATCAGATTACTCGTCTGACTGAAAGCTATGTGAAATGTCAGACCCAATCTCTCTTTTCCTATCTGATATGAATACGCAGTACTACACGGTGTCCATTTAAGGTGAGTCATGGACGTGTCTATTATTAAAAAAACAAACTGGATTTTTTGTGCTGCAGTGCCGAATGAGCTGCAGTGGTGATTATATAAAGTGTAAGGCTATGAGGACTTTAATTACAGAGGGTGTCTTTGAACCAATGAGTGTGGTTTTTCTTCCAGATAGTGCTGTCGCCTGCAGCTTAACCCCAGAGAGTCAGTAAAGCAAAAGGCTGCTTTACCGTACGGTTGTAGGACTGCAGGCCGAGGTACGTTGGTGAAGGTTGAAATTGGTCCAGGCTGGCATCTGTTTCATTAAAAATTAATCTGGTTTCAGTAACACAGATGTGTGTTTATGATACAATTAGCTGTGTTTTAATTTTCTGCTGTAATTAATATGTTTTTAAACAGAGTAACAGCAGAGTGAGATGGGGGACCGAATAAAATATAATGTGTGCTGCTGAGAAGGCAATCGACCTAGTGTAGCAACAACCCCTCAAATGTATTAATTAAGTGGTGTTAATACGTGGAGATTATCCTGCTGCACAAAACATCTTAAGTGTAATGAATGTGTGTTTGCCACAAAGCTTATTTTCTGCAATATATTGAAATCCGATTGGAAAATCCCATTGATTTGTGCCGAGGGACCCCTTGTGATGCTATCTTCAGGGTCAGCCTACAATAATTTGTCAACAATGCACCACCCTATTGGACCAACAATCTCTGGGAAATTACCACTGGTAAAATGTTCTCCCACCTTAAAGAAGAACAAAAAGACATTGGTGAATCACTGAAATCTGTAGATAAGAGTTTATCTTCCTGCATTTGGCAAATTACTTGCATGCATGTTTCGTTGTAGGCTCGAACGATTTGGAATAACAAGCAGGGATTCACACCGACAGTCTGATCTGATTGCACTGAAGGGTTTCATGTCGCGACGCAGGAGCTGCACATATGATCCGGGGCATGATTCTACAGTATCTTTGTTGGCCCATCTCTTGAGATAAATGCTTTTGTCTGTCATTGACAGGGAGGAGAGGCCTTCCTTAGAGTTTATAGATCAACCCGACAACATGAGGCACGCAAACGGCATATGTTGTGCTTTAATGTAGATGCTTTGTCTTACGTCATCAAAAATAATCTTCAATTTCTCATGTCCCTAAATGCCTTGGACTCCCCCTCATATTTTACATTTCGTACTTCTCAATCAACTCTAATAGCATAACGTGCTCCTCCAGCTCCAGCCTCGGCAGACAGGACTTGTGATAGCAGGCTGTGATCGTCATGCTAATGCCGTCCTTGACTTAAATAACATGCTGGAGAGACTCGTAGGGCGCGAGAAAGAGAGAGGCAGGCTGAGCTGCAGCGAGACAGAGAGGGGGGATTTAGGATGGATAGTTCGAGGCTTACTGGAAAAAAAGAAACAGAAGGAGTGAGGGGGAGAGATCAAAGAGGGAGAGGAGACAGCAAGAGGTGGGCAAAACTTCTTATTAGATATCATCACTTGGGTTCTTGGAAGCTACATTTTTAATGGGGCCTTTGTGTGTGTCCATAAAAGTGTGTAGAGATGTGTGTTCAGGACTACTGCAGTGGTGTAAGAAACTTAGTACAATTGGACATCAATTGTACCCATTAATGATAATTTACTTACCTTTGGTATTACTGCAAACCCTGTGCAAATTGTAGTGTAATTACTTCTGAAAAAATAACCCTGATGATGTCATTAGGGTTATCTAGGCTTGGAATACATACTTACATGGGTCTACTGAAAAACACTACTGCATTATGGGAATTTGTTTAAATTGTTTAACTTTTCAGGATTACATAACAACATATCCTTTCAGAATCAGAAACAGGTTTATTGAGAGTAAGGTGCAGACACAGAAATTGTAAGAAAAGCACCAGAAATATAACTATTATAAACTAGTTTACCATGAATACATTTAGAGAAATATATACACAACATATTCTGTAAATATAACAACAAAAATAAGTATAGTAAAATATGACAAAATACTTTGAAAATAAAAGGTGTGCATTATTGGAATTTAAAGCATAGAGCTGTGCAGATTTTCCAAAGGTAGCGTTAAACCTGAATCGGAAAAATAAACAGGGATGTGCGGGGCTAACATTATGGAGGGGGTCAGAGTGAGTGTCAGTGGGGGTCCTGGGCTTTGTTGATGATGCCAGTAGCTGAAAGGAAGAAACTTTTCTTGTGGCAAGATGTTTTTGGCCTGATGGAGCGGGTCAAAAAGTATCTGTCCAGGGTGGGAGGGGTCAGTCATAATCTTTCCTGCCTACCTCAGGCTCCTTGGGTTGTACAAGTCCTGGAGGGACTGCAGATTGCAGCGTCTCCAAACAGCGAATGTCACGTTGCAGCGACAGCCAAGGAAAAGGGCAGGCTACAGGGTAGACCCCGCTAAATGGAGGAGTATCCAATGGTGATGGAGGAGGAGAGGATGGACTTAGAGTTGTACAAGTTCACTATCAACTGTGTTGGTGGGTTAAAATGATTTGGCTGCTGCAAGAAGAATATCCTCTGCTGGGCGTTTTGGTGAAGTGAAGTCACCAGATGGTCCATCTCCCACCTGTAGGCAGATTCCTCCCCACCAGAGATGAGTCCGATGAAGGTGGTGTCATCTGCAAACTTCAGGAGCTTGACAGACTGGTGACTAGCACCAGTCTGCAAGTGCAGCTGTTGGTGTACAGGGAGAAGAGCAGAGGGGAAAGAACGCAGCCCTTAGGGGAACTGTCGATGATGATCTGGGGTTCTAAAACAGCTTTTCTCAGATGCATGTTCTGCTTACTGTCAGAAAGGAAGTCTCTGATCCAGGTAGCAGATCCCTGATAGGACGCGGGAGGAGGCGGTGTGAGCCTGGAGCTGTAGCTGGTGTAACAACTGTGCAGTTGATCTTTAAAGTGACAGTAAAATTGGTTTGGTGTTCAAGTTGTTGGTCATTCATGGAGCAGGGGCCTTTAGGCTTGTTGCTGGTGATCTTTCTGAGGCCCCTCCAGACAGAAGCACAGTCGTTATCTGAGAACTGGTGCTTGAATTCCTCAGAGAACAGTCGCATCACTCACCACCTTGCTAAACGTGTAATTTGACTCTTTAATACTCTCCTAGTCACCACTCCTAAACGCCTTTTCATTTGGCCACCTTAGTTATCTCCGGGATTTGAACCGGCAACATTTTGGTTCCAAAGACAGGTCCCTATACGGACTGATTCACCATTGCCTCACAAAAAGATTTCCTATACACCTAGCTCACATTATTTCTGAGGGAAATATTTATCTTTTCAGATACAGCGCACAGCTGTGGTTGCTTTGTAATTTAGGATTACACAAGCAAAATATATGTTTTGCCTTGATGTAATTAATGGTTTCAACATTGTATAATTTAACTCTCTTAAAATATTAGTAATTCTTTAATGGATCTATTATATCAACCCAGTGATATTTTGTGTGTGTATGTTTTTTTTGCCTGTACATTTTTTAATTATTTTTACTATAATTTTGAATTCACTCTGATCTTCTTTTTTACAGCATATATTTTGAAATGTCACAGCAGGAGAAACATTACTCCAGTGACTAATTTTATTTGGCTGTTTCAGTTTCTAGGTATTGTATTTGCTGATTCGCTTTTGACTCGAATCGAAAGGAGCCCTTATTAATGTCATAGGTTATATCAGCTGTGGCCAACATGTTCGCTGACAACTGTCCATCTGCACATGGAGCCTACGTGATTCACAGCCCGGTTTTCCAATACAACCAAACTGCATTATTGAGGGAAACATAATCTCCCCTTGATTAAGTACTTTTTTTTGACATATAACAAATATGTTTCTAATTCTAATTAATGTAAGTTGATGTATGGGTCAAACAAACACAGGTATTTCACATAGGACTGATGTTTGTGTCCCTTGTGAAACCAAAAATCAACAATGACTTGACATTACTTTGTAACTTCAATTGCATAACAAAAGTAAACATTCTCAGCCAAACCATGATCCACTACAAAACCAAACAACAAGTGTTTTTGCCTGAATACAAATACGTTTTTTCAACCATTTTTGTTTCATTTTGTTTCGATGCCAATCAGTCAACCAAAATACTTTATTGAGCCCAATTTTTGTGACAATTGAACCATATGCAGATAAAATAAATACATATATAAACATACTTTGAATTAAAGATGTGCAACACAATTCCTTGTAGCCACAGGGACACAGCTCGATAGCAACAGTGTAGTCTGATATATTATGGTGCAGCCATGTTTCTGTAAAGCAGATTAAAACACACTCCACATATTCTGTCTGACTCGGACTCCTACCTAACGCTGTTAGCTTGTCCATTATTACCCAGTGATCTTAAGAGGCGAGAAGAGGAGGGAGGCTTATATCTCCTTTTTTCTCCATAAATCTGGCCTCAGCTCCCTTCCTTCTTCTCCGCCAATAGCCATTGTTCTGATCATCATGCTAGCCCTAGGCTTTAGCACTATTAGCTTCTATCTGGTGAAAACAAGTCAGCCATGCATTGGCGTGGATGCACAACAACAGCAACTCAACTGCGAGGAAAACAACAAAATCTCTTTACAAGACAGTGAAGAAAGTGTAGAGCTTAATGAGTTACTAATATAATTTGTTAAAAAGAAAACAAGTAAGTCCAAGTTAGAAGGCTAAAAGTTGAAAATAGTACAGGAGAAACTGCCACCGGCTCCACACGCTTAGTCGCATTCATGGCCAGTAGATTAATGTAAGAGCTATATTCACTCTCCTATTTGCTCTGTTTTGGTCTCCACCAGCAATAAAGAATGAAAAAGCTTAATCTTCACTTTATCTTTAGCTTGATGAAAACTGCTGTCTGCTGTGTGCAGAAAAATAAGACCGTATTCATTGGTGTAGCTATTCTTAAAAACATGTGAACCCTTCAATCACTCTTCTGCAGCAGAAGCAAATCAGTAACTGATGGAGACGTATACTGTACGCCAACTAAGAAGGTTGCTCAGTCAACCTACATACTCACTTGGAAGGCAGTGCCTGTTTTCCTTACACAGACTTCTACTGTAGTTGTTTGCCTCGCGGGCAAAGCATGGGATGTATGCTAATGCAGTGCACAGGGGCTGGAGACATGGGAAAACAAAAACAGCTTTATTGGTTTCTTGTCATTGCTGTGTTTCTCTTCAGTATACGACTCCCTTTGCAAAGGTTGCCTTCTAGCCAATTTGCTATCTCTGAAGACATGTGAAGACTTACATCGGCTGTCAAAGCACATGAAAGTAATGAAGAAAAACCCCAACCTTTTTTACCAAACGCAACCCCATTCTGCTACTTCACAGTGGCTTACTGTCAGCACAACCGCACCTGATTTTCACTCTATGATGTGACAGTGCGAGGTAGCTTCTCAGTCTAGGAGAAAAGACGTCTCGGTGAGTGACACGACTGAATATTTCCCTTAGCTTGTTTTCTTGTCACAGTCATTGGCCCCTGCTGTGCTGCCTAATGCATCAAATCTTTTGCGAGTATTGTGATGCATGCCAAAGAGTCAAGTCAGGTAATTGTGAATATAACGGCGCTGTCTATCTCAAAGCTGTGTGGCGGAATACCTGCCAATCTGAGAAGATCCAATCCCCTCCCTCTCCCCCGCATTCCCTTCTTAGTTATTTATAGCTTCCTCAAGTGGTGACGCAACACGATACAAGAGAGCGAAGCATCATGTGATGGTTTTAATGCAACAATCCACTGGATTATGGGGGCCTAAGAGGCTGCAAACATCAAGGCGCGTACATGACAGCCAAGCAGGCAGGGCTGAATCCGGCCAGCTCTCCCTCTCCTATCCCCTCCTCCTCCTAGATAGAGAGCAGGACAGCTGGGGATGGCATGGTGTGCAGAGGAGCAGGGAGCAGGGGGGCGAACTGAGAGGACGGAGAGGGAGGAGTGAAGCCAGGAGGTGACGCTGCAGTAGCTGTCAGGTACAGGTAAAATGAGGCCCTATTCTGCTTTCTTTGGTTTTCCCTTTCCTGTAGTGTATTATATTGGTTTAAGAGCATTTCAATCAGGGGTGTCATCAGAATGGTTAGGCCTCTACATAGTGCTGAGGTATATTGCCTCACCACTAGTGTTAGCAAAATCAATCAAATGTAGGTGAATTATGCTGAATAATTCAGTATGATTTAAGGAAAAAAATAGCTCACAGCTTTCCATAGGGCTTCATTTATTTTGTTGGCAGCAGAAGCCTCAGATTGCTTATAATAATGTGAAATAGAAGGGTATAACACACAGATACTATGTGATTTATTTGTACATACATATTTAAGAAGTACAGTATAAGAGAAACACAGGTTTCAGGTGTGGGCCATATTCCATTATACTTTTGGACTCCTTTGTTTATTTCTGTAACATAGTGACATCACTATGTAAGAGTGGCACTCCAACACATTATACGTAATAAGCTAAGGGGTGGGACATCTCTAAGCGGTTGACTAATCACAACAGAGTCGGCCAGCTAACCAATCAGAGCAGACTGGGCTCTGGTTTCAGACAGAGGGGGAAAAGAGGTGCTGCAGCACAGGCAGTATGAGGAAAATAAAGAGCTTTTTGAACATTAAAGCATGGAGACATGTCACAGTAGAGACACTAAATACTGATATGACCCTGAAAATGAGCAGAATATGTCTTCTTTAAATGTGAGGAGGTGTCTGCCTCCCAAAAACAAACTCGGAACTGCTTCTGGAGAGTTCCCTGAAGGGTTAAAGCACCAACCATAAATGTCCAGCCAGGGCCTCTGTTGCACACCATACCACATATCTTACTCTCCTCTCATTACCTCCATTGTTACTGTCTCATATGAAGGAATACAATATATGTATGGTTAATAGACTTGATTATCTGTGAGTGGTACGCAGCATTTTAAAACTCAACCCTGGTTGCAATTTCTCATTTTATTCCCGATTAAGTATTCATAGTACTGACTGTATTTTGTAAGCTCTAGGAATATCATTTTATAAATGTGAACTGGCTTTAAGCATGTGGTTAAATGTCAGTTGTAACATGGGAAGCATTTTTCCCTCTCACTTTGATGGAAATCAAGTCCTCCCTCAAATTAAATCTATTGAGAAGAGCTACTAGCGGTCACCCTCGATATAAAAACAGACACTGATGTTAATTCATGATGTAATGTAGCTGCGAGTAGCTTCACATTGAAACTGCTAACGCCAGGCCTCTGCATTTTTATCTGTACAGGAATGCCACCTAGTGGTAGAAATTGCTAACTTGAGGTGTTAGGACGTGAGGGTGTCAGTTTTTACTTTCAACATGTGAGTGTTTTACTATGTATGCTTTGTACTATGGTACAGCGTGCACATTTACACTTTTTGGGTTCATAATACATTGTTCTATTGTAAATGATCTTTTATATGCTGTTAGCTTTATATAAACATCTGTGTTTTATTTTTAATGCACATTCTTACATGAAATTCTTGTGTTCTTAAGAAATATGTTTATTTATCTTTTTCTTATGTTGTTGTTGTTGTTGTTGCTGTTGTTATTAATATGTTGTTTAAACATCTTTACTTTCTTTTTCCTTCTATTGCTTTTTAACTTCTTATATTTTTATACATTTTTTTATTCTATTTTATTTCGATTTCATCTTTAATTGGACATTTTACTTTAACTTTATGTAAATATATTTATTTATAAAAAATGATTTAAAGCATACAGTAAATGTTACTTTTAATTCTTGTCTTTTTATTAATGTGTGTATTTTATTTATCGCACATTCTTAGTGTAATGTCTAATGGTACATCTTTTATCTATAATTTAATAATTTACTTTGACCGATACATCTTTATGAGAATATATTTTAATTACATTTTGTTTCATCTTTTTATTTTACATTCTTAATCTTTCTTCCATTGTTCTTCTATATTTTTTATTTGATCTTTTATCAAACAATTTACTGTAATTTTTCTTTTAACAATGATTTTTAAAAATATTATTATTGTTCTCACTTTAACGTCTGGTGCTTGTATACCTTTTTTTTCTTTTATTTAATCTAATTGTATTTTTTATTGGATATTTTAGTTTAACTTTATTTTATTTAAATGTGTATTTTAATCGCATATTTTTCCCTGAATTTCTTGTGTTTACTGCCATACTTTTATTTTACTTTATTTAATCTTTAATTGGAAATATAACTTTAACTAATGGTTCTATTTTACTTATCATTTTTTTGCAAACAAAAATACTGTTGTTCTTATTTTATTATTATCATTATTCATTTAACTTTTTAAAATAGAGCAACGTTCACATATCCCATTTCGCTCTGTGATAAATAGAGTATTCTAATTGTATTTTTTTTTTACTTAGTAATTGGAGAAGGATTTTTAACATGGAGAAAAATAGCTTATGCAAATGTTAAAGATTCAACATCAGTCACTTTGAAAGGTCCACATGTACATCTGTTTAATTACTTAATTGCAATCTGCTTTAAGCACAATATATTGTCTCAGCCAAGGGCAGCATATTACTTGGCCATTGATCCAGGCTGTCTAAAATGTGTTCTACTGATACCAGGTCAGCCTTATTTAATCGATTTTTTTAAAGTGAAAGATTAGCAAGCTCCAGTAATTAACTGTTCAGATGGAGGTGAAAAATGAGGGTCCCTGCTGAACTCAACCCCGCAGCGAAATGCGAAAACTCAACTGCTTCTTTCCTCCCTTCCTGTGAAGCATTATCATGTGGCAAGTCCATTTGCTGACTTCCTAAAGGTTTATTCTACTGTAACATATCAAGTCGGCAGCTATACCTGCAGGATTGTGACACAACTTTATTTTGTCTGCAAACCTCCCCATCAATATGCACTGACATGCACAGGGACACATTTGGGCGCAACACCAATCCACATACAATGTTTACAGAGCTTCATGACAGACATGAAATGAATACAGTGTGTGCTTTACTGGAAACACAGTTGTCATTGAATTAGTGACGTACATTCATGATAAAGGACTGTGGCTAAAGCTTCATATGGACAGCAAGAGTTAGCATTCGCCTTAACCAATGATCCAGACAGAACACATGGAAATAAAAATGTAAACTCAGATTTAAATTTCTCTAATATAACCCTGTTAGGCTTCTTGCTTGGAAACATTGGGGTTTGAGGGCAAAAGATGGGACATTTTCATTAAAATGTGTTGTTATTTTAACTGTATTTCCTGGAAATCTATGCATACAGTTGGGTACCAAAAAGTTATTGCAGAAGAAGAGGGCTCAACAAGAAGTTATATTAAATTAAAAAAGGTCAGTCCACCTTAAAGAGCACATATCATGCTCATTTTCAGGTTAATATGTGTTCTATGCCTCTACTCTGACCTTTCTCCATGCTTTCATGTTCAAAAAGCTCTTTATTTTTCTCATCTGGAAGAGTGACGTTTTCTTTTGCTGCTTCACCAACTTAACATTTATTTTACCTTTATTTCTTTGATTCCATTGCACCTTCTGATGAATTACTTCCAGATATGCCACAGAATGTTAATAAGATCATGTTTGTAACTTGGGGAACTAGTTCAAGGTGCACCAGCAAGCAAAAGCACTTTCACTGCATTCACTTACCGTCTTTTATTTATTGGATGTCTGCAGGTGAGGTGCAATGATGTAGCTGCTGCTGGTATAAATATGAAATGTCATCTTGAATCCCCTATAGAATGGTGGATGCTAACATTTGCATTAGCCTAGCATAACATTCATTCAGCAGACTACTTAGTGTGCTTTCATTGTTCAACACACCGTTTTTGCTCTTTTTAAAACACTACACATCAAAGCCTGCAAAACTCAGGATCCCAAAGCCTTTGCTAAGTCAGGTATTCTCCCAGGAGTCCCCCCCCCCCCCCTGCTGAGACACAACCCTGAGATGCACTTTAAAATAGTTGAATAGTCGACTCTAGGAACTTTAGATACATCACAGGTTGTTTTTTTGTAGGGCACCTAGTAAGGATGCCACCTGGGTGCCTCCCTAGGGAGGTGTTCAAGGCACGTCCAGCTGGGAAGAGACTGAGGGGTAGACCTAGGACCAGGTGGAGGGATTATACCTCTTCGCTGGCCTGGGAGCGCCTTGGAATCCCCCAGTCAGAGGGGGTTGATGTGTTAAGGGAAAGGAAAGTTTGGGGCTCTCTGCTGGAGCTGTTACCTCTGCGACCCTGACGGAAAAGCGGGAGAAGATGGATGGACATCTGCCAGTATTATCCATTCCCAAAGCGCTGTCAATAGTCCACATGCTTGACCTTCCAGTGTCTTCATAGTTCTGCCTTGTAACAATACTGTTCAGACTGCATAGGTCAGCCAGCCTGGAATACACACAGGATTCCAATAGAGTGGTGCGGTGATGATTGATTAGGTTGACCGACCAAGAATTTAGCATTTCAAAGTCTCCCTCGAAAAACAGCAATGGGATTTTTCAATTGGCATTTGGAATATTGCAAAAAAAGGAACAATACTGGCATGTTTTATTCACAATTGCTTGACTTGACTTCAAAACCACTGAGCTAAAGGTGGATTTGTTTGGCATGATGACATTTAGTAGTCTCATTCAGCCACAGAAACCACCATATTTTATCTTGTAGGAAATTTTTTTTTAAATCTCTTCAGCTTGTGTTAACCTCCGACCTAGTTTAGGCATCTTACCAAATATTAGTACAAAAACATTTGACTTTGAGATGAAGGAGCCTGGAAGTTTTGAAATACTAAAAAAATAGATGATGTCCAGTGCTTTGGTACCTGTTATCTCTGACTTACAGTTAGATCAATATATATTTGGACACTGACACATGTTTTGTTTTTTTACCTGTTTACTGAAACATATTCCAGTTATAGTTATATAATGGACATGGACATAAAGAGCATACTCTCAGCTTTCATTTGAGGGTATCCACATTCAAATTGGATGACGGGTTGAGGAGTTTCAGCTCCTTAACATGTGCCAACCTCTTTTAAAAGGGACCAAAAGTAATTGGACAATTGACTCAGGCTATTTCATGGGAAGGTGTGGGCAATTCCTCCGTTAGGTCATTATCAATTAAGCAGATAAAAGGCCTGGAGTTGATTTGAGGTGTGGTGCTTGCGTTTGGAAGATTTTGCTGTGAAGACAACATGCGGTCAATGCAGGTGAAACAAGCCATCCTTAAGCTGCGAAAACAGAAAAAACCCATCTGAGAAATTTATACAATATTAGGAGTGGCAAATCTACAGTTTGGTACATCCTGAGAAAGAAAGCAAGCAAGGGTGAACTCAGCAACGCAAAAAGACCTGGACGTCCACGGAAGACAAGAGTGGTGGATGACCGCAGTATAATTTCCATTGGGAAGAGAAACCCCTTCACAACAGCCAACCAAGGGAGCAACACTCTCCAGGAGGTAAGCGTATCAATGTCCAAGTCTACCATAAAGAGAAGACTGCATGAAAGTAAATAGAGAGGGTTCACTGCACGGTGCAAGCCACTCATAGTCCTCAAGAATAGAAAGGCTTGATTGGACTTTGCTAAAAAACATCTCAAAAAGCCAGCACAGTTCTGGAAGAACATTCTTTGGACAGATGAAACCAAGATCAACCTCTACCAGAATGATGACAAGAAAAAAGTATGGAGAAGGCGTGGTACAGCTCATGATCCAAAGCATACCACAGGCAGTGTGATGGCTTGGGCATGCATGGCTGCCAGTGGCACCGGGTCACTAGTGTTTATTGATGATGTGACACAGGACAGAAGCAGCCGGAGGAATTCTGAGGTGTTCAGAGACATACTGTCTGCTCAAATGCAGCCAAATTGATTGGGCGGCATTTCATAATACAGATGGACAATGACCCAAAACATACAGCCAAAGCAACCCAGGAGTTTATTAAAGCAAAGAAGTGGCATATTGTTGAAAGGCCAAGCCAGTCACCTGATCTCAACCCAACTGAGCATACATTTCACTTGTTAAAGACTAAACTTCAGACAGAAAGGCCCACAAACAAAGAGCAACTGAAAACCGCTGCAGTAAAGGCCAGGCAGAGCATTAAAAAGGAAACCCAGCGGTGACGTCCATGAGATCAAGACTTCAGGCAGTCATTGCCAGCAAAGGGTTTTCAACCAAGTATTAGAAATTAACATTTTATTTTCAGATATTTAATTTGTCCAATTACTTTTGAGCCCCTGAAATGAAGGGATTGTGTTTTTAAAAAATGCTTTAGTTCCTCACATTTTTATGCAATCTTTTTGTTCAACCCACTGAATTAAAGCTGAAAGTCTGCACTTCAACTGCATCTGAATTATTACATTTACAATTCATTGTGGTAATGTACAGAACCAAAATTAGAAATACTTTGTCTCTGTCCAAATATTTATGGACCTAACAGTATGTTTCATGTTTTATTGAGCAAGCTAAGACAAAGAAAACCAGGCTCTCAGAACAGGGCGCTTGGGGGCTTGTTTGTGTTGTATAGTCTCCAGTCAATGTAATACATGCACAGAAGCTGGTGCCAGTTCCTTGCTTGCTTTGCCTTTTCACTGCCATGCAATTAAAGGTTAAAATCTGCAATGGAATATTAAGAGGAAGTAAGGGACAAACTAGGTATTTTGATTAATTTGCTGTTTGTTTGTTTTTTTAAACGTAAAGGTTTCATTGACAGCCTTAATCTATTTTGTGCCACACAAAACTGTTTTCATCAGCTGTATAAGACAAACCAAATGCCAGGACACCAAAGAGATGCATCAGATTGAAAGAAGGTTCAAATTTGAAATAAAGAGTACTTTTTGCCCCAAGTATGACATCAAACTGGGCAGTCATAAAACAATCCGTTAAATTCAAACTGTTGGCTTCTTCCTCACTTTAAATGATTCAGCAGCTAGGAGCTGTGCAGTGTCTCCACATTAGAAACTAATCCTTTTCAGAGATGGAATTGCCTTCTGAATGAATGTCTCAGTTGGCAACTGCCAACAAGAAGAAATAGACTGCCTTGTCATTGAGGGGAAATGCCAGAATGAGTATGATGACATTAATCGCCCGGCTTCTGAAGTAAAAGTATTTTTGGCTATTATCTCAACATGTCGGAACAGTGCGCAGTCAACACATCTAACAGTGGTTCCCCTCTTTACGTCCAGAGGCCTCTCTGTCAGCAGCCTCAGGGCAAGCTCTATTCCTGCCCCCACCCCCACCCCCACCCCCCCAGTCTCAGCTGGCTCCCAGACAGGCTTACCATCATCTCTAGCACGCAGCACAAGATGATATTCAAATGGAGTGGGCAATTAAGATGGATCAGAGTTTGAACAAATAACATTGATCCAGAGCAAGTGTGCACGAGTGTGACTGCATTAGTAATATTAAAGCATCGCTGAGGAGAACTGGCATTATTCAGGGGAGTTGACATGCTTTGTACCACTGCAGTAAAATCAACTAAATCTGCAGGATGTGCAGTAGGCCTATAATGATCTCGCCATGGAACTAGCTTGTTTGACAATCATCCAGCATACAGTAGGTAACCATGTGACACAGCCAGAAATGCAAAGAAATATATGGTTTATAGTAGGTCTGTCAACGCGATTCATCTGGAAATCTTAACATGTAAAAAACAAATAACCAAAATATTCATACCACCAAGTTGGACCGCAACTTTCTCACGTTATTCCATCGTGGATGTTTTGCAAGGCAGTGAAAAGGCAAAGAAAGCGAAGACATTGGAACGAGTTACATGTAGATATGTGTAGCACTCACTATACAGAGGGTAATCACAGCGGCTCTCCATGACAGCGGCAGATTTGTCGATACTTTGCTATTGGTACACTTTCAGATTTCAGGCCAAAAATTGTGTGCAGTAATGAATCCTGAAACCCCAAAAAGACTAAGCACTTTATAACAATTTTTACGATTTGTTCTACGAAATTACTATTATGTAGTTTGTTTATAGCAACACATTAGCTTATTCTTGCTGCTGATTCCATTTACGCTTCAAAAGTCATAACGAATTGTTAGTATGTGGATATCATCCTGCTAAACACAATTCAACATAAAGCAGTATTGTAACAGAATGCTTATTATGTTGATGTTCATGGTTTTGTTGTTTGCAGCTGGTTTGCATTTTGCAGGGTGTCAGCGAAAGTGTCACTGGTGATGGACGGTTCTTGTGACTTTGAGTTGAGTGGGAGGGTACTTGCTGATTGGTTGGGTGTGGAAAGGGGCGTTTCCTGGAGGGAGAGACAGAGGGACACCAGGAGAAAGCTAACGGTAACGCTAATACAATCAATACAAGGTTTATTTTATTTCCTATAGCGAGACGCTACAGTATATTGTCCACAGAGCTTATTATCAGCAATATACCAAAATCCAATGGAAAAATCCCATTGCTTTTTGTCGAGGAAGCCTAGTGATGCTAACTTCTGGATCGCCCTACAAAGTATGTCATCCCTGCACCACTCTAATCATCAATCATGTTATATAAAGAAAATAATCCAATGGTTACTATTACCAGATTGTGATGCATTTCTTTATATAACATAGTTAAATACTAGTAATTTAACCTAGGAGAATAATCACAGATTATTTTAGTGATTAATGCAATTACGTCTTGGTAGCTACCACTCTCTCCCGCTGCTTTAGTTTGTCGCCTCCCACTAGGGATCAGGTGTGCTGTTCAAGACAGGTGTAAGGGGGCATGGCCGTGTGGACAAAGGGGAGGGGGAATTGTTTGGGAAAGGGGAGTTATTTTAGTTTCTTATGAGACAGAGAAGGAAGCTGGAAGCCTGCCAGCTTGTTAGAGGGAATTTAAGAAGCAGTTAGCTCTTTGCATGCTGATACCTCTGCATGAATAGCTTGAAAAGATGAATCTGAGGAAAAAGTTACAATTATTTTTAACAATTTTAAGAAAAAATTCTGACAAATCTCAGAACTAAAAAAAGGAAAATCACTTTTGGTCAAATCTAAATAAAATAAAAACGTCACCTGATGTGGCTCTAATGTCTTCCGTAGGTTAATGTAGGCTAACTAGTAACTGTAACAGAATACATTTTTTCAAGCAAACTATATCAGAATGGAGTCGTGATGGAAATGACCGCAGCACATAACAAAAAAAGAAAAGCATTCAGTGGAAGCCAGATCACAGTCTAAGAGCAGATAACATGGGATGAGTGTGAACGTGAGTCACTCAAACCGCACAGTGGGCGGAGGCGTGAAGCCAACTGTAGCATGTAGCCCCCTCCTCCCCCCACCACTGACAACACTGAGGAATCACACATTTGTAGCTCAGGATCGCCTTCTGTCTGTTCCTGTGGAGGTGTAGCTGTTATGACAGCCTCCAACAGCGGCCAGCACCCCCCACCTGCAGCCTCCTCCCTCCCCCAGCCTGCCTTAGACAGGGGACTCGGCGCATTGCTGTGAGCCCGCCTGTTTCTGCGGTGTTGTTTTTGACCTGCAGTGACCATCGACTGCAGGAAGTAGTCGGACCCCACTAGTCCTTGGGCTGCAGGGAGATTACAGGCATGCCATCCGTCTTCACTGGAAACACCGCTGCCTCCTCCCACGGTGTGCTCAGCACCTGAAGGAATCACAGCTTCTGCAATGGGGACTTCAGAGAGCGATGCTGCGTTCACATACTTCGGGAAAGCTGAGGAAAGATTTTATGATCTGGAGCATCTGCCTCCACTGCTGGAGGACGAGGTGAGGCGAGGCTTCTTTTTTTTGTTTCGATAATAGCTTAAAGGAGACATTATGTTAAAAAGGAAAACGATTTACCAAGTGTTGGCCTACTTTAAATAAACAAACGTTATGTTTCTATGGTATTCAGAGGTGGAAGTAGCCTAGTACTCAGATCTTAAGTAAAAGTAGAAATAGCCTACTGTCGACTTCAAATACTCTATTGCAGAACAACATGCTGAATTAAAATGTTACCTCAATAGAACTACAGTTCCTGTTATCAACAAAAGGACAGTAGAATGGTTCTGTTATAGACTTGGTTTGAGTCTCTGTCTGTCATTACAAAAAATGAATGTCATTTTTAGTTGTTGATGAATACAGATCAATAAAACATGAACGTCAACAAATGTAAGCTTGCATGTCAATGTGGAATCAATTTTAGATGCTACATGGGTAGATTATTAGTACTGCTTCATATCATATAAGCATGTGTTTTAGATGTTTATACTAATAGTATTGTATAAAGCTTCCTATTTGCGTCTGAATTGTGGTGCCGCGTGTAGCATAAATGAAAATACTGTAGTTTATTAAGTGTGTCAAAATAGCACTTAAGTGCAGTACCTGAGTAACTGTACTTTGTTATCCACAACTGGTGGCATTACATTACTGTCACATTAAGTTTAAGTTAGTTCATGTGAGGCCACTGAGGATTCCTCCTTCAGGAACAATGAGAGTTATTCAAACTGCAAAGTGATTATTTCAATTTAAATTATTCCGTTTTTTATTTTAGCTGCATCAAGACTGGATAAATTGAGTTCAAGTATACACCAAATCTGGGAAGCCAACACTATGATTTTTTCCCTTATCACCCCTGTTGAATGGTCCTGAAATGTAACTTCAGATAAACATAGTAAAGTTAAATGCACAATATTTCACTACATAAAGTCACATAGAAAGTATGTATTTAAGAGAAATACAAATATCTCAAATCCTTTATTGAGAAAATGCCCTTGGAAGTGTAGGGTTCGTACACATTGACTACTGACACTTAAGCTAAGCCTTTTTACCTTTATTAATCCCCTTGGGAAATTCAAGCGTTTATGCAGCAACAGAGAAGAGGAAAAACAGTACCGATTCACACAGGGATATGAAACACAAATTTAATACAAAATATATACAGATAAGTAACGGTTTTTAAAACAAACGGTTAGAACAGAGAATAACAAGTGATGTGGGCATATATGCATTTGAAGTCCATATGGTTAAATATATATACATCTATCTGTGCAGAATAAAAGTCAGAACCTTGGAGCGGCCAACTTATGTAGGACAGCCATTTTTAGCTTTGGGGGGGGACTTCCAGCTTTCCTCTGCACTGTTCTCGGGGGAAACTGCTATTTATGGGACTGCTGCTGCTGCTTCAAATGGCATTTTCTCCCCTATAATTGTGCTCTACCTTATCAGATCACATTGATACGCTTCGTTCACAATCTGCTGTAATGAACCTACAGAGCAGTGTTTTTGCTTATTGATAACTGATGTACCTGCGGGATTCTTACTTGGGTTTGTTTCTTTATGATTGAAAGCACTAAGTGTAAGTCACTTTTCATAAAAGCTTCAGCCATAAGAATCCTTTCCAAATGGCCAATTTTGTCCCCACACCTTTTTAAAAGTACAATTTATCAAAAATATTCTTGGAAAGAGTATGCCCAAGGAGACGTAATAAACAGGAAAGCATTGCAAAAGATTTATTTGCACAAGATGTACAATCTCAAGAACAGTGTTGTTTGTTCACACTTGGTGGGTATATTTCTGGGAACTCGAGTGGTGTCATTTAGATATGTGACACTTTTTATATTAGTTAACTTTGAATAGAAAAACAAACGACGCTCGTGTTTTACACAGGAAGCCCCACTGCACTAGTGTTCAAAACGCTAAAAAGAATTCCCCCTACCTACTGTTCCTAATAAGACCCTAAAACCTGCATGCATCGATCTGAAACTTGAACAAACTCTTTTCTTGGCCAAGTTTTCAGATGAATGTGTTTTAGGAAGCCTGTGTTACTGTAATAAGGGGACAACGATGGCATACTGTAAATAAAGGAAATGTAAAACAATGACAAAGTTGGGTTATTTTATCCCCAGCCTATGGAAGACGATTAGGGCCACAAACAATCTGAATACTGAGTTTCAGTCAGAACTCTGATTTTAAAGTAAGAATTATTTGAAAATCTCTGAATTCTGACCTTGAATCACGGACTTCTGAGAAAAAAGTTAGAATTATTTTTTCGAACTTTGTGTTTTGTGGCCTTTATGCTCTTCTGCACCAGACCCTGCAGTCAACATGTGGATGTGTCCTTAGGCAGGACATTCCTAAGTTGCTTCCAATTGTTTGGCTAACGGTGTGTGAATGTTGGTTTCCACTCACTGGTGACACCTTGCATTTTATCCTCTGCCTCTGAAACCCTTTGAGGGGTCACAAAAACTGGGAAAGCTCTATAATGCAGTCCATGTACCATTAACTTTGTGGGGAAAATAATGTAATGGAAGAAAAATAAGTTCATGCAGAACTGGATTTAGTGTTTGACAGTTGCCGCTTTGTGACTCCTCACACTTGCCACTTGTCTAGTTTAGGGCGGACTTTTGTGTCCTTGTAGAGCGAACAGAGGATCCTGTAATGATCAGACTGCAGAATGATGCTGTGTGGAATCTCTTCGATCACTGGGTCTGACACAGTAAACAAGGCCACTTCGTACGCTGTGTACTCTGTGTGCCAAATACCCTTGCTGCTGAGGAGAATTCAGGATTGCTTTTCTGAAAATTAGGGCACGTTTCAAGGTGATGTATTTAAAACAGTTTACCTAGGAAGCTGTTTGCACAGTTTCTCAAAATTAAGGTTTATTTAATAACTTCGCTCTCAGCGCTACCAGCTGTCATCCTCCCCTGAAGAAATGATTTTCACCTAGCTGAGATCTCTCGCACTGATGTCGTTCTTTTGATAAGATTAAACAAGACAAGATAAACCAATTCATTACTCCTTGGAAGAAAAGACCGTGTTCGATCCTGACTAAATAAAGGTTGAAGGAGTGGCTGTGTCAATTGGTCAATTTCTATTTGTGACAGAGCTTATTTTTCTTTCCCAGGGTGCGTTTGAATCTCAGATTTTAGAGAATAGAGAAGTGTGAAAACAACTCTAGTGACGAACATGTCAAGGTCATACATTTCAGGAGAAATAAACATAAGTATAGCTGTTTTATGATCAAGGAAATTGGGGATACACGCAATGGTTATTGGTGATTAACAACAGTTTAAAACGCTCTTTATTTCCCCAAAATCTCCAAAGGGCACCTTCAACTTGCTGGATTAGCTAAGAAATAGCAATTTAGTTTTTCTTTGCAAGAAGACACTCTGCTGCTGCTGATAACATTGCATTGTCAGAGTGTTATGCAGTATCCCAGAATCCACCTGTAGGAGTGTCACTTCAGGCTCTAGGGAGAATTTTATCTAACGCCAAGCTGTCACTTTGCACACTCTGTATTTACATTTTAATGAAGCCGTGCCAGACGAGTTGTCTGCCTGAAGTTAAGAGCACAGACTTGAAACCTCTTGTTTGGTGGTGCGTTCAGGTACTTGAGTTGAAGGAAATGTGAGCACTTTGCCTTGTCTCCTCTGTTGCTCAGTAACGTGTGTGATAGGCTCTGCAGAGATTCCTCACAAATACCTTTTTCACAAGAACTAAAGACCCACTAATAACATATGGCCTTTTTTCGATGAGAAATATTCAAACTGGCTTTTATTTCCAGGACAAATGACTCAGCAGTTTTCACAGGTATTTATCAGTTCCAGCTCCCAACAGCAGTGATTGAACCCTGTAGTTGACACAAGTTGAGATGATAATATAATAATATAATCAAAAGGGATTCTGACAATTATTATACCTTATTAACGTAAGGAATACATGCAATTCTTCCTCAAAGCACTCTGAGGACAGAAACATACATTTAACAAATTTGAAATAAAACTCTGACCTCTTTTCAATGCTCCAACAAAAAACAAAGAGACTAAATAAGAACAAAAAAAGATTAAGCATAAAAACCACAGAAAATGTTGGGTCAGTAGGCGTGTGTAAGGCACAACCATAATGAGTTATTGTGTTTTGCTGCTTTCTGACCTGTACAACATGGAATTAATTAATACTTTAAATATATATATATATTTCAATATCTAATTTACTTAATTTAATTATGTTCACGGGTTATTGAAGCACATTTCCATCTTAACTTTGTATTTACTTAACACAGTTATTGTGATTTACTGAACTCAGGTATTTACTTAACAAGGTGATTTCAGTTTATTTACCAGTTAGTTCAATTTACTAAAGACAAACTAGTTGTATTTATGTTGACTTTGTTTATTGTACTTAACACAACTCAATCCTCAGCATTTCACATCACCTGACTATAATGCAAACCATGTGTGTACAGTATGTATGCCCACCGGAACTTTTATCATATGTGTGTTTCCACAGGAGAATGTGTCTCTGGCGGACATCCTGTCACTGCGGGACTGCTGTCTGTGTGAGGACGAGGTGTGGGCGGTGTGTGCAGAGTGTGTCCTAGCGCTGCAGAGCATCCGACCCTCCCACCTGTTCCACACGCTGTGCATAACGCCGGACACTCTGGCCTTCAACGGTCATGGGAACGTTTGCTTCATGGAACAACTCAGCGGTGAGTCCACAGCACTGACACACTCAACTGCAATTATGAAACCCCTTTCAGGACTTTGTAAACCCCTTAGTTTGCACTTTTTGCCTTATATTTTTATCTGTTTATTTTTATCTTCGCCAAGGACATTGGGTTTTCATTGCAGTTTTTTGGTCAGAATTTTGTCAGCAGGATTACAGAAAGAAATCACTGCCCTGTCTTTATGAAACTTTGTTCAAGTATGAAGCACAGGCCATTTCGTTTTGGAGTTGATCAGAATCACAGAGCGGATACATGCCGACTTGTTGATATTTTTGGGATAGAGTATTTGGCTTTGGCAAAGGTCCACGCTCTCCAACTACTACAGTTATTTATATTTTTTCTAGCTTAACCCTTCATGGGCCGAAAAACCATTTTTGGTAACTTCCGCACACACCAAACATGGCGTCCCCCCGCGACTCAGTGAGTTTGAGAAGCATGTGGTTTTCTCCCAGCCAATAAGCGAAGATCATCATTCATTAGAAATGACTCCACACCCCACCCTAGTGATGAACATGCATCTGGTTTCAGAGCAGAGCTGGACGTATTCTTCCAAGGGAGGGTCAGGTTCTGAGATGTGTAGTTTCTCTGTGGCATTGTATATAATTGAAGTGCCTATGTTATGCTATTATGTTATAAAATGAATGTTTCTTTCACCTTTATAGGCATTTTTCTTGTATTTCTTATAAAAACACTTCTTGAAATTATTTTTACTACAAACAGGCAAGGAACCATGTATGGTAAATTCATTGACCTTGATTTACTACATGAAAATGAAAAAAAAAGAAAATTGTCAAACAAGTAAAAAGGTCTTGTTATGTCCTCCAATAACACTCTTGGGTTGAAATTTTGTATTTCAAAGTATTTCAACGACTGCCCTATAAAGGGCTACATGTTTGGTTGTCTGTAAATCAAAGTCAAAGTCAAAGTTCACTTTATTGTCAAAGTTTCCACATGTGTTATACATACAGAACATTGAAATAGCGTTTCTGTCAGTCCCACAGTGCAAATATAAAAGAACATATAACATAAAAAGATAAAGCCTAGAGAAAAAAGGGTGGGTAAAAAGGGGTACACAAAACAAAACTAAGTAATATATACATATGTTCGACACAATCAACACAGTTTGACGGTAGTGCAAGTAGTTCTTTAGTGCAAAAAATTGAGTTTTTGCTTGAAGAGAAGGCATCGTTTTCTTTCTTCTTTCTCCTTGATCTGTGTCAGTTTCAATTATCAAGTCCTTGCTCGAAAACACATCAGCGTCTCATTGGATCGATAAGGTTTTGCCCAGGTCTGTTCTGATTGCACACACAACATCTTCCTTCAGGCTTTTCCCCAACTAATGAAAAGCATCCTACCTAGCAATTATCCGTCACCTCTTGTTTCGTTCCTTTTGCCATTTCTTTCTATTTCTCATACCCTCTCTATAAATTCAAGCATCGATTGCCAGTGATGGAGGTTGCTAGGGGGGTCGTTGTTGTGGCAACTGCTTGGTAAGTCTATGCGCAGTCAACCTCCAAACACATATGATCAAATTACCACATTACACGGCCAGAATAGAATTAGTGTTTTATCCGTTTTTCTATCCAGGCACACATCTCCCACCAGTACTAGAGAGCCTTTGAAGAGATGCTTTGATTGCTCTGTCAGCTAAAGTCCTTCGCGGCTTCATCTGTTGTCACGCTGCTTTATCAGATCATGTTCAATCCTCCGGCTGTGATTCATCCTGTGGATAAAAACAGAGCCTACATTTACCCTTCTCATGTTCATTCTGAACACACAGTGCCTAAATCATTCATCACAACACTTTGCTCTCACAGTTTCCCGTTAATTCCATTTTAATTGAGCTCTTTGTGCGATTGGGATGACATTTCAGTCTTTCGTACTATTCTCTGGCCAATCCCGTGCTCGTACTGAAACACGCTCTTCATATGCGGCAGAATAGTATTTTACTGAGGGCAGTGAACGCATCAGCAATGTACCAATTGGCCAACCCAGTCTCACACATAAACGTGTAATAGATACGTTGGTCCACAGGGCAAGACGTACTCATTTAACGAATAACCCTCTCAAGACGTGACATGGATACGTATTTTTTTGGTATATATTTCTAATGGCCAGTTCCCATGTCACGTGATCGTCAACTTTCCCAGCGTAAAAAGAAAACAACATGGTGGACACCGATGGTAAAAACCAAATAATAATAACGAACACAATATAAGCTTTATTTTGAAATGGAAATGAACAAAAAAGGGACGGTCGGATGAGCTGCTCCAACTTTTTGACTCTCTTCCTCACTGATGGCGAAAAGTCCGACATTATACAATAAAAATTAAGAAGAAAAAACAATAATTGTGACGCTGAAGGGCTTCCCAGTGCGTTTGAAAGTAACGCCAAGATGGGATCCTGACCAAACGTCAATATATGACAAATTGGTAGTGAGAATATGTTACTTCCAGGTGTATGCAACGACAGCTGCGTCCTTGACAGCTGAAATCTAAGTGATAACTCCAAGACCGGAAATACCGTGAGAACTGACGAGCAGCGTGCAGAGCATACGTTTGCCTGGCGAGACCTGAAGTAATCTCCGTAATATCTATCAAACTATAGATCCTACACAGGACCAGCCCACTGGACTTAGATTCTGAAAGTAGAATATACACGTCTCGCCAGAAATGTAGTCTTGAAAGGGTTATTCGTTAAATGAGTACGGCTTGCCCTGTGGACAAACGGAGCTAGGTAGATAGAATCGGAGGATGAAACCCTCTTTATTGTCACATACATGCACACAGCAGAGCACACACAGTGAAATTGTCTGCATTTAACCCATCGTAGTGCTAGGAGCAGTGGGCAGCTATTGTGCAGCGCCCGGGGAGCAATGGGGAGGGGGGGTTGGAGGTGTCCGGTGCCTTGCTCAAGGACACCACAGCAGACACTAGGAGGTGAACTGGGACCTCTCCAAGTAGCAGTCCACCCTCCATATTTTCAAGTCTGTTCGGGGACTTGAACCGGCGACCCTACGATTACCAGTCCAAGCCCCTACTTACTGAGACGCTGCTGGACTAGCTATTACATGTTTATGTGTGAGACTGGGTTGAATTGGCGCAACATTTGGCCCACTGAGGGGTTTTCACTTAAAGATGACAAAAACAATCCAAAGCTGATCAATTTCTGATTCCATTTTGTTGATAATTATTACATTGATTATTTTTCCATTGATGGTAAAGAAAATGGTGTTTCCCAAATATGAAAGCTTTAAATGTCTTGTTCTGTCCAAAGATACTCCGTTTAATGTCGTCAGATAGTAAAGAGACCTGAAATTATTGACATTTAAGAATCTGGAATAAAAAGATGCTGTTTACCATTTTAAAATATACTTTATCTGATACATCGCCTAGCTGTTCCAATTGTAATACAAACTGGACTTTGTGATCAGCCTTTTTGGACAGTGTGTTGAATCAGCAATATTGCTCAGCTCATATTACCTGTTGTGCTGAATTGTGGAGGCATGCATGACTCACCACGCTCACACCATCACACCCTTTCTTTTTACTGTGCTGAAGGTTGTCCTGGCTACAAAGGGATGCAACATGTTTCAGCCTCTTTGGGAGGAGATAGAAAGCATTGGAGGAGTGGATAGGAAAAAAGTAAAGAGGAGAGGAAATCAGTAAATGAGAGGAGGTAGAGGTTAAGACAGAGGAGGAAAGGAAAAGATCACGGGAATAAAAGTTCACTTTTTAGAGCCAAATAAAGGGATGGAGGGAGGTTTGGAAGGAGTTGAGTGGAGATTAATTGGAATGGAAGGGTAAAGGGAAATGACAGGAGACTAGAATAAAGGGGATAAGGAAAATAGGAATTTAAGGAGACGTGGTGAAGGAAAGGGGAATGTGAAGGAAGTGTAAACTAAAAGGAATAAAGAGGATACAAAAGAAAAGAGGAAAGGAGGAAAGGAAGTTAAAGAATTTGCAAGAAGAATTTAAATGTTTGGGAAGTAAATTTAAAATAGAGGAGAAGAGTATAAAGGACAAGTAAAACAGATGAGTGGAAACAAATGGGAAAAGAGGAGATTAAGGATGCAACCAATTATCTCTTCTTCTGATGATTAATCTGCTGATTTTCTCCATCAGTCGAAAAGCTATTTAGTCTTTATAAGGTTTAGAAAATGGTGTTTCCCAAAGAGGAGACTTTAAATGCCTTACTTACTCTGTTTACTGTCATCAAAGAGTAAAGAGACCTCAGATTTTTTACATTTAAGAAACTGGAATTAGAGAATTATGACTTTTGTTTAAAAAAAACACCTGATCTGATACATCGCCTTTCAGAAAAGTTGCAGATTCTTTTCAGGAGTTGACCAGTGATCAATTTATTCTTAGCAGCTGTAGAGAGCAAAATAAAGAGAAGGAAACTGAAATAAGAGATGTGACAAAAGGACTAGAGAGCAAAACTAAAGGAAGGATAAGAAGGACAAGAGGAGAAGTGAGAAGATCAGTGAGAAAGAAAGGTGAAAGGGAAGGATAGAACAAGAAAAGAGTTGAGATAAATAAGGCTAAGGAGGAGAGGAGAAACGGAGATCTGCTAGCCTCACTACACCTGGGTGTGGAAAATCATAAATCCAGGCAAACCCAGATCTGTCATGACCCACTTTACCCCCCCCCCCCCCTCATCCTATAACTCTCAGTACAACCTCTCTTGCCTTTTGCCTCCAATAGAACTGTTCTGATACCATTACTAGAATCACTTCTGATTCAACGCAAGATCTGGTATCTTAGAGCTTACAAGTCTATGCACTGATCTGATAATTAGTTATCAATGATTAGCACATCACCGCTACCTAGAACACGTTTTACCTGTTACCTGATCTGTACATCTTGCCAGATTGGGTGCTGACCATGTACAGAAGGATGAAAAGGAAGTGACATGTTTCAGTCGTTAGCTATGTCCACCCTCAGTTCAGAAAAACAACACTGCATGCTAAATCAATGATGGAAGTAGCTTGTTAGTAGTTTCACGTGGTTGTATACAGAGAATTGGATACAGTGTTGGAGGCCAGGCCCTGTTCATTCCTATTCAAATTGAAATATGCCTTACTTTCAAGAGCAAAAGCACCTGCATATGGGCCCATCTACAGTAGAGTGGGCACCAGTGTTTTCCATCACCCCTGCATGCAATCCAAAGCATCATTGCAGATATTGGATCAGTCAAATGAAAAGAGAGGGAGAATTTATTGGATTAAGGCCCTAATGATTTAAATAAGGGATATTCAAGTGATCATAATGGGTAGTCGATTTACCAGACGCTTCTTTCCCATTGTCAATTGGAAAAAAATGTAATTAATTTTGGACAATGATGTCACAGACTGACACAGAAGCAGTATGACCATTTTGCAGACAGGAAAATTAGCTTCATCTTCCTGAGCACTTCCTGGGGGCTTAAATTGCACATGCCCAGCCCCAATCAGGCAGGTGCTAGAGGAGGGTGTATCGTTACCTAGCAATATTTAACACTGGAAAGTTGGAGGTTGATCTGAACCAGGCCATAGAACAATGACAGCGATTATAGCGTACTATACAGCTGTTAAACGAATGGTCGATGGAAAGGTTAAATGGACTGTATATGCAGAGCTTTTTTCAGTTTTTGTGACCTCATAAAGAGCTTTTACAAATACAAGATGGCATATACCATTGGCCATGCCATCAGGAGCAATTGGGCTAAGTATCTGGTCGATATGTTCACCGCATGGGGTGAGGTAAATCAATACTATATGGTTTTTAGGCAGGTATTGGTCAGGAAACAAAAGGTCAATGTCAGTTTTATGTACCCGTGTCCCCTGCTCATAGCCAGCATGAGCAGTGCCCTATTTGAGGAGGAAGACGAAGAAGAGGATGCGTCACTGCTCCTCCGCGGCTACTTCATCTTCTGATCCGCGGATAGCTCCTGTCTTGTCTGTCAGGGATTATCTCTGACACAAATTATGCCAATGAAGGAACACAGCTGCTCTATCTCACTGGACCATTGTTCTTTAGAATATCCCTCTGACTTTCATCTCATTACGGTAGATTCTTAGCAAGTGGGTTAAAGCACAGAACTGTCATGAACATACATCATAGTGCTCACATCAAATGCACTGCTAGCTTCCTTTTTGATGACTTCATAATATTCTTTTCAGTGCAGTTAATAGGTGTGTTTTCAACCTTGCAGATGATCCAGAAGGTTCCTTCGTGCCTCCGGAATATGACAACACGGGAAGCACGTTTGAGGTGAGAGATGCTAAGTCTTCTTATAGACCTTATTTTGGTCACAGTTGCACCACTACCCCTGGGAAAGTACAGCGCAGTCACAGGCACCTTGGTGAAGTTTGCTAAGAGTCTGTTTGTCCTCTTACCTCACCTATAATCATCCATATAAGCCAACCATCATTCAGCTACCAATTAACCTCTGTCACCTCTACCTGATAATAGGTAAGAGAAAGAAGGCAGTACTGTAACATGCATGGACTGTACTTTTTTGGGGTTAATAGTATGAAGGTTAGTACTTTTTCTGCATCTGTTTTTTGGATCAGGTCTATATCTGCTTGTTTTAAGCACATTAGGTTTGTTTAGGTTTCTTTTACGGTTATATTTCTAACTAAAAATGTTGACCTTCTGTAGTTAAGATAAGATAAGATGGACCTTTATTGATCTCCTTAGCGAGATTCAGCTGTCCTAGCACCAACAGAATGAGACAGAAACACAGATAGTACATAAGGGATAAAATAAATACTGAAAATATAATAAAATAAGAATAAACATGTAGTAATTTTATGAATAGAAATCACAAAAATGACATGAGTTAAACTCAGAACAGGTGAATGTACATATACACAGATATGTAGACAGGTGAAATATCTATGTAAATGATATCTTAGTTGATAAATTATTCTATATTAAATGTTTTATTATTTTATTTTATTATTTTTATTATTTTATTATTTCTTTACTGTCCTATTTTTCACTCTTTTAAATATATATATATATATAGATATATATTTACCCTGTTGCTGCTTGAAACTCCTAAAGGTATTTTATCTTAAATTTGCGGGCAGCACTTGCCAATATACTCAATAACTGACATCATATAATATTAATTTAGCTGACGCTTTAATGCAAAGTAAGAAAGTACATTGAACCATGTGAATTCAACCTGAAAAGTACAATTTAAATCAACCTGATGTATTCAACAAGCAGACAGGCTGAACTGCTTGAAGTATTACATAAATGCTGTGTCAAATAAAGATTACACTTTTAAAATGTTTATATTATTGTATGGGCCAACATTTTTAGACACTACATGTGTCATTTGAGTCTTGAAGGCAATCATTTTTGCTGAAGTTAATGGGACTTGTTTGAAAAAATTGTTGTTTCTCTGTACAAATGTACCATGAAAATAAATAAATCCAAAACGTAAATCAATCTGGAGTAGAGTTCTGCCACCGAATTTAAAATAAACCTTGCATTTTAATGTAGTTAATGTAACTTTCTGTTAAAATCCCCAATATGTCTAACAAACAAATACCGTCTTCTGCTTCCCGTGTTTTTTCCAATGTGTTTTTCCCAAGGGAGATATTACGGGTTGGCGAGGTAATGGTGAAAGCAAAACAGAGGTTAAGACCTTCAGCTGAGTGTTTACGCTTCTATTTTGGTGACCCACACTGGGATCCGTCTTGCACATGAGCTTACCACATAAGTACGGGTGCAGTCCACTTCAAATGTAGGGAGTGATGATTATGTGAACTCAGAAGCGCCTGGTTCAAATCCGCTGCTGCCTCACAGCTGACCATAATATCCCCTGTGGCTGCAGCAAGGCAAAACAAAAGCTCTGTCATGACAATTACTACCCAAAATGGTAAGAGTTCTGTTCTCCTAGCCTTTGCATGGATTCAGATCTCTGTACTTGACTGTGTTTTCTCCTCCTTTATCACCGGCTGCAGGGCCATGTTTACTCTCTGGGCTCCACGCTCACTGCTGCACTGAACTTTGTCATCGAGCCAGAGCTGGAGGCAGAGCTGGGGGAAGAAATTCAGAGGCTGCTGGAGCAGATGCAGGAGGAGAAGCCGGAGGACAGGCCTCTCCTGCAGGTATAAAAAAACACTGCTGACTGTTCTTAACTGCCAGAATGATTTATAGAAAGGTGTGAAGATGTGTGTGTGGAATAACCTCTTTCGAGAACTCTTTCGAGCAATTTGGTTGTCATGGTAACAAGAGAAAGAGGAGTGAATTTTCTGAAATATAATCGTTTCAAGTGTTTGTTTGGTTGTTCTGTTGGCTTCTCACAATAGGCCTTTTGATAAGAATTTAGTTTTTTACAGGTCCTTAACATTTCTTAAACACATCAGTTACAGGGGTTCCTTTTTTCAGTTAAAGCTTTTCAACTCTCGAGCATTTCAAGTTGGGATAGTGGTCTGTGTTTCTCAGAAAGTCAACAACACAGGAGACACTGCATCTGTTTCCAATCAGACTGTGTAACGGAGACGTTGACACATTGTCTGCCTGTTGATTTTTATATAAGGAAGTGGATCCATTTGCCTGTCCATATAGCATGAGCAACATGGCGAACGCTAGCTGCCTGGCTTACGTTACTGTCCAAATTAAGAAACAGCATTAAGAATCCGCGGGAAACTCTGATGTCAGTGCTGTGATAAGTAAGGGATCATTTGCAGCGAGGCCGTCATCAACGAAAAAAACGCCTGGAACGGCATCGACAACAACATAACTTAAACAGACAGCAGCACTGATCGAGGTTTTCTGTAACTGTCCAAGTCGGTTCACATTTTCTTTTCCATGAACCAGGCTTTAAACATCCAGTGTTCCTGTTATGTTTACTTCCTGCTCCTCTTCTTCTGCTGTTACCTTTACTGCTTACTTCCTGTCTGTTTTCTTCTGTTGATTTCTCTTTAACCTCTTTTCTTCTCTCCCTTGTTCCTCCTTAGCAACGGTCATTATTTTGATTAGCAGTGGTGTGTTATTGAGTAGTATTACATGGCTTAGTTGAATATTCGATTCTGATTGGTCAATTTGGACTTTTCAGAGGACAATATGACAGTAGCACAGACTGTTGTTAAGCACTATAATGACTGTTGCTATGGAGGATCAAGAGAGAAAGGAAAGAGGTTAAAAGACGGACCGTTCAACGTCAGATAAATGAGCAGAAGCAGACAGAAAGGAAGTAAACACTAACAGGAACACAGTACGGGCTCGGTAGTGTTTAAGGACTTGTTAGTTGAAAAAAAACTATGAACTGACTTGGAGAGTCACAGACAACTTGATCAGAGCTGCCGTAAAGTTGTTGTTATCCTAGTTCCAGCTGTTGGTGTGCCTTGGAACACCCTTCAGGAAGATCAAGATCCATCCGCTTCGCGTCAGGGTTCATGATCACCCTGTTAGGGGTTCTTTTCCAATAATGGCCGCCTCTCTGCACACTATCCCTTACCTAACAACCTCTGAAATGTCCAAATTGACCAATCGGAATCGAGTATTCAACTAAGCCGTGTAATAAAGGCAGAGTACAACAACCAGACAGTATTGATAAGTAGGCAGGTTTACTACTTATTGATGTAGCTTAGTCGGAAAAATGTTTCGTTATCACTGTTCGCCTTCACCTTCTCCATCAACGAGGCTCTTTTGTCAGGTAGAGTTTGTACAGTTCCCACAATTGCTAGCTGGGGATCGCTACTGTTGCTATTTTGTTGAGTTAGCAGTTAGCAAAATGCGCTCTGGAAGTCAGTGATGCAGTCGATGTCTGTGGCTAACCCAAACACAGACGCTTTAATACAGCCATTACAATGTGCAATCAACATATACTTTATAAAGATTGAAGCTAAATAAAGGGAACTCTATTGCCATTTTAAGACATTTAGCCAAGTAAAGGCCCATCTCTTTCCCAATGATTTTAAGAGATGCTTTTATTACCCCTTGATCAGAATACTGTAATGCTTTGTATGTGGGTGGAGAACAGTCGTGTCTTTGTTATCTGCAGTTGGAACATATTCCAACTGGGAAAGGAAAGTGTGATCACATAACGCCAGTATTGGCCTCCTTCCACTGGCTTCCTGTCAGTTTCGGGCTTGAATAAGATATTGCTTGAGAATAAAGATGTGGGCTGGATCCACCTTCTCGGCTAACCAGCTGCTTGTGGATGTTCAGACATTCGTATGAGGAAAAAAAAGGGGTGTATCCTTAACAATGGCTGCCCGCAATCCTTGGAATAGCGTATCTATTCATTTAAAGCTGAGACAAGCTGCTGCCATTCAATCTGAGTTCAGCTTCGAACCTTGACTTTCACTTTTGTGGAGCCGCAATTATTTTATGAAAAGGTTTGTTAATGACTTGTAATAAATAGTACCAATACACTTTATTTTAGCAACCACAAAGGATTTCCAAAATACCTTTAAAAAAATGGGCAAAAAGATACACCTAGTCATCCTGAGCAAGAGGATGGGGTCAGCCCTGGTAGGTAATTATGGATGAGAGACCGCTAGGGACATTTTCAGAAAAACAATTCACATACAGATATAAAACACCCTCACAAAACTGGAACAAATTCTCTCATTTGAAATGTGAAACGCTCTCATGAATACTCAAAAGATGTCAAACTGTCACACACATGTAAATGTCTATTATATACACAGAAAACCAAGAGACCACTACACAATTTATTTGTAAATCTTTATCTCTACATGTATGGCAGCCATTCCAGTGTCTGTTGAGTTCAACTCTCAGTAGTTTATTTAACTCAAAGAAATGAAATCGCAAAACCAGAGAAACTGATAATACTGAAGTGGTCTCTTAATTTTTCCAGAGCTGTATATGTAAGAAATGCTCTCGAATACCCATGTTAAAGGCTGTCATATTCACATGAAACACAATTATGTCTGTCTCTTTCTTTTAAATCTATTTTTCTCTCATGACTGTTAAATTATCTCATTGGCACTGTATGTAGTGAGTCAGCGCTCTTTAGTAACTTCGAGTTGAAATGCTGTGTCAGGGCAAATCACTCAGTCCTACACTACAACTTCTATCCTAATATAAACATTCGCATTATAATGTTGTTGTTTTTCTATTTCAAATATTACACATTTCTGATTAATACTCCCACAGGACATCCTCTGTCTGGCTGAAGCAAGGCTGTCTCATACCTCCTCTACAGCTGTGTGCCGGAAACTGTCTTCTGTTGGGCGGCGCGTGCTCTCCATAGAATCAGTGTCAACCTTTCAAGGTGCTTTTTATCATCTTAATTACCACGTCACTGTTTGACCTGTGCTGCGACTCCTCCTGGCTTTAATTGCTTTCTTTGCATATCCACAGACGGACAGGAAAGCTCCTGGGAGGCGAGGTGGCAGCATCCAAAACCCAGATGTCTGCTTAAGAGAATGAGCTCTGACGATAACACCAAAGACCAGTGTGTTGAGAGTTCTGTTAGAGCTAACGGACTGTCCAGGCAGCAGGTAGGTGTCAGTGTTTAGCTGTAACCATTTTTAGGAAGCTGCTGCTATGTTGAATAAAGGGTTTTAGTATTTGCAGCAAACAGTTGGGACTTTGTTAGACTGATCCATCAGCAAAGCAAAAATTGAAATCTTTTTTTTTTAGTTTTGAGACGGTGATACAAATTTGTTAATCTGGAGCCTACTGTACAATGTGTTCTCCTTTTCCTTTTGTAAGTTATACATTTATAAGATATATACTAGGAAATGATAAAGAATCAGATTATGATAATGCTTCAATGTCAGATCAAGTCAGAAATGTTTCTTGCATCACAGTAACTCCATTTGCAACATCAAACAAGGACAGACATTAAGACACAATACAAGGAAACAAACATTTAACATACAATCAAGATCTCAGCTCCCATCCTTAATAAATCCAACCTTTCGGGACAATAGTAAAAAAAAGTTGGTCTGGACCCTAATCTGTACAATATGCTTTCTGTTCCCCAGAAAAACAAGAAATCACAATCAATAAATGAATCAATAAATAATCAGATCAGTAAGAGAAATTGATAAAGGAACAGGGAAAACTGCAATATTACAACAGCAGATAAAGTGAGGGAAAAAAGAATGATGGATACAATATTTTTAACTCCCATCCGTAATAAATAATTGATAAGTAAATAATACTTTTTCGGGTGATGGTAAAACAAACAAAGAGTCCTGAACCTTTCTTTTTTCAACTCATCAGGAATCAATAAATACATCCTTTAAGTAAAATCCTTAATAAGTTCATGTATGTGGGATGTGGTAGAAAAAACTCAGGAGCCTTCAATATGTTCTCTTTTTCCACCCAATCATTGATCAGGAATCAATGATTGAATCCAGAATCCAGAATCAGATCCAAAAAAGGAATCGATCATTTGTATTGATCAAATCTTATTAATTCCAATCCATAATAAATAATTTCAGGGCCTTGGTGAAAGAATCGTTCATCTTGAGCTTCTATATGTTCTCTTGTTAAACCCAACTATTTATCGGAAAATGATAAATAGTAATAGGGTTCATTTTTGCATTCCGTTGAATTAAATGACTGTATTCTCACTCTCAATCTGCAGGTGTGCCAGGGCTGGGACTCCTCTTTGTGGGCGGAGGATATGGAAGGTGATGGAGACTGCATGACCCTGGCAGATGAGCTGGACTGCCGGTCCCACAACATCTCCCCGGTGCGGAGGAGAGTCCAGCAGAGGCAGAACAGAGGGAGGGGGGCTCTGAACCGCTCCTGCTCGGTCCCAGACTCCAACAACCCCCCCTGTCTCTCCCCTCCAACTCACGGAGATATCAGCGTACCCGTGTCCGACCTCACGGAGATCGGAACGGATGAACACTTGAGCTGTGAGTCCATGTGGAGCAGCAGAGGTCCGAGACTGGATCGGGGCAGGTCCTGTGAGTCTTACCCCCGTAGTTACACCGAGGATTACACAGAAGAGTCCCGAGGATCTGAGGACGCTGCAGAGACTTTATGCAGTGGGGAAACAAAGACCCAAGGGTGCAATGATTGTGATTCTAAGGACTGCACCCAGGATTCAGCCTCTTCCTGTACTTCCTGTCAGGAGCTGGACATGGAACAGGACTCTTCTGAGGAACAGAGCTCGTTGAACCACAGCCTCTACATTCCCAATAACTACATGACCAAAAGCATGCTGTGCCTAAATGAAGAATCCCAGGATGAGGTGAGGCAGTGCCAGGTGGTGCTCAGACCTTCGAGTCTTGTCTAGTGATTTAATACTATAGTGTTAGCATTTTATCACTCCCAGTTCCCTCGTAGCTACTGTCTGTCAAGGTTTTTTCAACATGTTTTGGGTTAGATGCCAGAAATAAGGTCAGTAATTGACACAACTTAAGAGATTTTCAAATGTTTTTCCACAACATAAAAAAACGAACATTTAGCTTAGCCTTTAGCTTAGCCTTTAGCTTAGCCTTTAGCTTAGCCTTTAGCTTAGACATTTGACTGTGGTGTTGTTTGTTTATAGTCTAACGTTAGTTTTGTTGATTTAAAATCTGGAGATTTTGTATCATAAACATTGGTTATGGCCAATGAGCTTATTTTCTGCAATATTCCGAAAGAGAAATAGAAAATCCCATTGCTTTTTGTCAAGGAGACATATGGAGTTCTAACTTCCAGGTCAGCGTACAAAAATAAGTCATCACTGCACAGCTTTATTGGAGGCCCACTAAAACGTCTTTCTGTTAATAAGAGTAGCTGTGAAAGAGAAACATAAAAACAAGAAGCAGTTTTTAAGGTGGTGGCCAGACTCAGTTTAGAATTGGGAAAGTTAATATTAACACGTTTATTTTTAGTCAGGTGTCTTCACTAAAATACCATCAGTAGTAGCTTGAGTTAAGCTAAATAAAAAGCTGTTAGACTGACAAAATATACGGAGGACTACAATCGGAGTGCATATTTGGAGTCCTATGTGACCTAAATATCAACATTTGGTGACTTGCTAACAGATGGCCACACTGTGGGTGATAGGTGGTAAGTAAGCCTATTAATTCCCTCAGGGCTGGGAAATATATTAACACTATCTGATGTAGAGGAATAAGGCTGCATATCACTTGGATTTAGGAGAACGTTATAATAGTGTATTTTCCTGGTTTTAAAGATCTATTACAATGGATGCATATATTTTTTCAAGTTCAAAATGGACATTGAACTTCTCCAAAAATGAACTATGCCCTTTTGTTATAGTCACCTGGAACAAACCTATTCAGAACACGGAATAGTGTTTCACTTCAGCATCTTGTGGCCTAAACGTGTATTAGAACATGGCAACACTTTTTATTGTTTTCACAGGTGAAAAAAAGCAACCTTTTTTTCTCGACCCTGCAAATGATTCAGGAAGATTACTTTGGCAAAAACCTAATTTTCATCTGTTCTTAAGTCATAAATGCAGTAGAAAAAACAACCTTCTTAATTTTCTCTCCAGTGGATCTCTCTGAGAGAGGTACTGACGAGGTGTGGACGGCGGCTGGCGGTTAACGAGCTCTGGGCTTTGTGTTACTCCTGCCTTTCCTCTCTGCAGACCTACATCGATTTTCCAGGTGATTAAACCATTTCATGAAATCAGGAGTGGTTAATATTTCATGCATTAATATCAACCAATCATTTTAGAACTCAACATATAAAGCAAGAGCACTCATCCTTTTGCATATGTTTCTACCTTGTGTTAACCTTAGCACGTTAACAGTCGTGATTCATCTAGAAAATTACGCAAATTAATCACAAGTTGGACCCCAACTTACTCCAGTAATTCAAGCGGGAACCATGAACCATTTTATGAAGTTGCTTAAGAGTGGGACAAAGCACACACGGTCACCACTGTAGGAACTGTACAAATACTAAATGATATTGATGAGCAGCAGTATACTAATATACTAATAAGCGCTGCGTAGCGCACAATATACAGAGAGCAATCCCAATGGCTCTCTGGCTTTATCAATTATCAAGCAAAGTTGCATAAAATGGTCAGACTTTATGACTAATTCAGAAATCATGTTTTGCCAAAGTAAAAATCCCTCTGAACCGGTTCATCATGCATTTCCTAACATAACCCGTGTATTGGTACTATCTTTATAACTCTGTACCAGTGTTCAATTTTCTTCTGTTCATCATGTGCAAGACTTACTTTGTGTTGCCAATAATTGTTCTGATTTATTTCTTTTCCATCAGCCTATCTATGCCTGGACACGATGCATGTGGGCTGTGAGGGAGAAGTACTTTTCTTGAAACCTAAAAACATAGGTGGGTTTACTTTATTGTCCTACGGTGTAGTCTTCGGATCTGTCTTTTGAAATGTTATAAAAGTAAATCACGTTTTTGGAGGCTGTTGTACCTTTTCCAATAATGGTCTTTGCAGGATCCAAAGATGAGTTCTATCTTGCTCCTGAGTATCAACAACATGGGATTGTGACTGAAAAGGTTTGTGAAGCCAAACTGCCTTCATTTATTTTACAAACTCATTTTCTCCGATCATTTGTTTTTGTTCTAAGTTTTCCCTCTTACATTCTCTTCTGGCTTGGCTCAGGTTTGTGTGTATGGGGTTGCTGCTATTCTCTGGGCTGCAGCCAAATACAGTTTATCACCTTATCAAAAGCTGGCGATGCCTCGCAAGCTGAAGAGACTGCTGCTGGAGATGGCGAAGAGGACGCCGATTGAGAGACCTTCCATCGCCATGGCTAAAAAAGTATTATTTATAAATTAACATTTTATTTCACAAACATGCGTTGTTCCCAGGCTGCAACTTTCCTGTTCTAAAAAGTGAAGAACAATTCAGACTGCATTTAACTTGCATTACTTTTAATATACAGCAGGTGGCGACTCCATCAATTTGATAGAAGTCTATAAGAAAATGATCATACTTCTCATTTGTGTAATTAATTTGTTAAACCTTTTCCTTTTGAGTTTTCAGTATGATGTTCATTTTTTAAATGATGGTCTTTTTTAAAAGTTAAAAAGACAATAAAGCAAAGTATGTGTTAGGGCACGTCTAATTTGGGATTGACAGGAAGCTACAATTTACCCAGAAAAGATTCTGCTTGGAATATCTAGATAACAGCTGGGGTGCACAAACTTTCTACCATGCTTGTCTCATCTAATTTTGATTCACATACTCTAACTTAACTCTGTGACAACTTCTCTAGCCAAAAGCTTTGCTGAGTTAATCACAATCATAATCTGTGACTAATCATAAGATGGAGATAAAAACGGAAGATGAAAAAAATAGTATTTTGTTTTGTTTTGGAACGAGATGATAATAATAAAGACATGAAAGATATAACAAGGTGGTAAAAGAAATCAGAAGTTTTTTTACTTGATCGACGAAGCTGCTGTGGTGACCCTCAAACTTTGCAATGTGATTAATTGGCATCAATTACCGCACAAGTTAACCCTGTAAGTCCTTTTCATTTTACATTGCAATATTAAAACATTTCCATAAAACCGAACAAAAAAGTGAAAACTCTTTTGTTTCTGCACCAGAAGCTTCCTACAACAACATCTGAAAAGGCAAAAAATTGTTTTTCTATATTTGGGCTTTACAGGGTTGACGGGGACAGCCCTTGTTTTTGTTTTAAGCTCCTTGTTATAATGCAGACAAAACAGCAAGCTTAACTGACATTTTCTCCTAGAAAAAGTAAAAGCACAAACGCATTTTATTCGTACTTTATCTTGCCCTTCTGTCTTTTTTGTTGTGCTCTTGAAAGCACTTGCAATTGCATATCATTTTAGAAAAAGTGCCTTATAAATACAACCTGATTAGATTTTTGCATATCAATGGGCACAACTTTAAAGAAGAGCTATTTTAAATAGACCTATTCTTTTCAGAACATCGCTTGCTATTTAAATAAAGAGAATCCAATTTGTTTAGTGCTTTTGTCAACAGAGACTCGCCTAACAACTTCCATGGTGTACCTATTGTTATGCTGTCACTCATTTTGTAAGAGACATTCATTATTCAAATACGAGATGTTTAATTATTGCCACACTTGTGTGAAGTGTGCTCTGTACTGTTATCACTATTGTTTCCCTGTGGATCTGTTTCAGTGCTGTCGTGACTACTTATCCTCTCAAGGGATAAATGCTGAGACTGTGTGGAACAACCTCATCCGCAGAGTTCACCCGGTAAACTTCCCCTTTTCTCCCCTACAGATACATTTACACATGTATGTTTATTTAATGAATAGTACTTATATGAGTTTGATTCTTTTTAATCATCCTTTTACGAGTTACAACATCCAAAAACATTTCCATTAGGAGAAACTCGTTTGCAGCTACAAAAACAATGCAAATTAAAAAAAACACAAATGTCACAAAACACATGCAAATGAAGAATACGCTATATAAACGAAACACTGCAAATTAATAAAGATCTGCAAGAAGCTCACAACACGGACACAAAAAAGTGAAGCACACAGCTGGGATTGGAGCGGTTGTTGAAGTGTGTGTATTACAAACTTGGCCCACTGTCACAAGTTACCTAAAATGTAAGTTTTATTGGCCTATTTGAACAATGCATGATCCCTTCTGATATGATTGCAGATCTGCTTTAAGCTAAGTATTAGTCATTTCAATTATACTGAATATAAAACCACTTCTAAAACAGACTAACTGTACCATCAGTGACAGTTGACCAACTTTACAATCCCTGAACATCAACAAGCGTTCTGACCCAGCTGTGTGCATCACTTTTTAGTGTCACATGGTTTCCATAGTGTTTTGAGCTTCTTGCACTTTTTTTTTTTATTTGTCTTTGCAGCATTTTTTGTTTGCAGGGTTCGTTTATGCAGTACTTTTAGTAAACGCTCTATTTAGGTTTCTAAATGTGCTTCGTTGCTAAGCTGCAGCTCGTTTGGCCTAATCAAAGTTGATTCGGCCGGTGCAGCACGTTTGCATCTTTCGGCCACAGTATACTCTTAATACCCGTACTGATCGGAAAATAAGATCTTCCTATGTTGTAATAACCAATTCTATTTTTTTTTTTTAGACAGCCTTAACATCCATTGATGCAGATGAGTTGAGTGTATCTGAAACCCAACAAAGCACATGTCAAGTGTTTTCACAGAACAGCGGTAGGACATCTTTACTTTGGTATCGATGACCCTCATGCAATATAGTTCACCTTTAAATGTACGGTATATTTTACATGTAATGTGTTACATTTTTGGAAGATGTTATAATCAAGTTAGTAGGCTTCAAGAGGCTTAATTTTAGCCCTGCCTAATTATTATCCTGGATCATTCCAATGAAGCAGTACGGAAGCCCACAGGGGACCTTATTAAATAATGATGTAAAATGAAAATGACATTCAACAACAGCAATTTACTTTCCCACATATGTTTGTGTTTGAGTAAAATATACAATGTTACTTCCCAGTTTGCCTTTTCAATTGACATTCTCGTACAGCAGTTTGTCTTTAAACATGAAATTGTATTACTTTAATAAGGCTTGGGCTCTTGTAAAGTGAAGCTACATTGGTTATGTGTTTTAGTTTATTATAAATTAGATTTCTTACATTTTAATATTGTCTACTGTAAAGAATAACATTTTGACTTAAGTGGTTAAGACGTGGGAAATAAATGTACAACTGCTTCAACAGTCATGCAAACTGGACTATTGGATTTAAATTTAAACTAAAGTAAAATATACATATATAGAAATTGTAATACTATATAGGGTTTATTTTAGTTTAGAGTTAAAATACTTAATAAAGTCCCTATAGATTCCATAGCAGCAAGTCTTCCAAATACTTCCACATCTTTGTGTAGTTAACTGAGGTGCATTGCATGAGACAATATCACAGATATTGTATGGCATTGTTGTAACTGTGTGTAGGATTTGTTCCCATGGCCACTGAGAGCCGTCTGGCTCCTGTGCCTGGCCCTGTTCCCCACAGCTATCCAGTGGACAAGGAATTTCCACTCCCAGAAGCCTTCACTTCCACTGCCACACACTTCACCCCAATCATCCTGACCGATGAAGGGTATTCAGAGGCTGAGAGACAACACCTTGGGGCTTCCATTAAAGGGTATATATTATATGAAAAAGATATCAATCAATCAATCAATCAATCAATCAATCAATCAATCAATCAATCAATCAATCAGATATAAATCTCCTTTTCAGTCATCAAACCTGGCAAAAAAAAAGCTTAATTGGTGTTGTTTATATTTCAGGTTTGAGGATGGATTCAAAGATGGCAGTGAGGAAACGGGCCCGGATTTTACTTCAAACCCTGAGCACCCAACTCGTACACAGACTGAACCAAATGTACATACACAGGAGTCGCCTGTTAATCACGCGAGTGTAACTAAAACCTCCAGCCACGAGACGCTGGACAAGTCTTCTTCTACTCTCCCTGATATTTCCTGTCTTGAAGTCTCTCTTCCTCTGCCGCTACCTGCTCACCTCAGTGGTTATGGTGTTTTCAACAACTATCTCTTCTGTCAGGATCCCATAACAGGACAGCTTTCCTTAGTACCTGTGCAGGTTAGAGCTCCAGAGTCTCTCCTTGGGTTGGATATAAATCTCTCCATGGTTCCACAGCCTTTACAGGGACTAGTCACACTTCCAAAGGGCAAAGATTGTCCATTTATTAATGGTGTTAATATGCCTTTGAGGCCTGAACCCCAGGATTGTTGCCCACCGTCATCCTATTTCAATGGAAGCTCCATTATTTCTGACAGCCCACTGGAGCACAGTATTCCTAGAGCTTACAATGGACAAACAAATCCAGAAAGTGAGTCCAGTAAAGTGCACCCCGCCTTACAGGAGGTGATTAACCTCCTCAAGGGAGAGTTTTCTGTTGATGGGGATCTGGACAATGGACATGAGGAGGATGTCACTATGGGTATGTATCTTTAAAAGACATGTCATATAATTCAATTACTGTTTCTTTCAAATATGTTTTATGTTTTACTGTTTCTAAGTCAAATCTGCAGGAGCAGCATAGAAACGATGGTTATGTGTTGCACCCTAGTTCTAATAGCACAAGTAGAGCCCTCTACTTGACACTATGGGGCTTCAAAAATATGCATGACTTGTCAATATGATTTAATTATGTAAGTCAGGGACACCACTTATATGTTATTAGTGCAGTGACTTCAACCCAGAAACTTGTACAGCAGTAAACTGAAAGCTGTGGAGACCTAAGTGTTTAAAAAATATTCTGTCAACACAAATTGGCTGCTTTCAATTTCTTCAATGATAAAACAAAACCCTGACCCTGACCTCGTCCTGCTTTGACCCATTAACACATTCATTTGGAAAATCAACTTTTTCTCTTTTCCGAGGGGAGTATATCTTCTCTTTGAAGGACCTCCAGTACCAGATGTTTGCCAGCGTTGTGAAGGAGAGGTTCAGTAATCTGTACTGGGAAGACGACTTGTTGGGTGTACTGCACTGCCTGGTGCACTACAGCCCGTCCACACTGTGAGTAGGACTTTGAGACACTTCATCTTCCTTCATTTTGAACACTCTTAGGAAAATGGCAATGGCAGTTGTTGTTTCTGGTCCAAGGCTCTCTTCAAGAACTGTTTACTCAGACCCTTTCTAGACAAAATAACCCACTAATAGCACTAGCACCTGGCTTTTATTTGGAAAATATTAGATTGATGTTCATTCTCCGAAAATGACTCTCATGGATTTGTGTTCCATGTCAGTTCCATTTTGCTTCTGGACTGAATATATATTATTAACAGTTAGACTGCATTAGGAGTTGTACAGATTTCCTGGTGTCAGTATATACTGTTGTAACTTAATAGCTTACAGTTTAGGATTGGTGATTTGATCTGTTTGTTGATTTGAGATGTGTTTTCTGTTCTGTTGCCTAACAAAGGGTTAAGAAACTACCAGAATGCTTAGCGGCTAAAACAAGAGTTACGCGCGTTTTTCCTTAGTATAAATAGAAGTGCCGCGTATACGGAAAACTACTAGCATACATGGAGCTGTTGATGATATGTTTTGTGAAGTTGGCTGAACGTGTAATGGTCGCTACTGATTTCCCTAAATAAAGAAGCCTTTGTTTCATATCCGACGTCCTGCTGTTTATTTTGGAGGTAGTTAATCTACATTTTTGGTGCCGAAACCCGGGATAAGATGAGCCAGGAGGACTCAATCGGAGATGCAGCCGGAGCTGCGGGAATGACAGGAGACGAACGTCGGACAGAAGCGGAAAGAATGAGACGAAAGCGAGGTACAATCAGAGGTGCCACTACAAGACTTATTAATCAGATTGACTCAGAAATGGCCAAGCCAGATCCAGATACTGATCACTTGAGTACTTTATTGGAAATGCTGTCGGCTAAGGAGGACAGTCTGTCTGAACTCGACCACGGAATAGAACGGCTAACTACGGTGGATGACTTGGAAACGGAGATCGAAGCCTCCGAGGAATACAAGGAACGTGTCATCATGTCCAGGAGCCGTGCGCAGCGCACGATAAAGAAAATGGAGGAGGTGAACCAAAGCGCAGCACATCTAAGAGTGAGTGACGCTTCAGGTAACTCAGTACCACAGAGACAATCAGTAAAGCTACCAAGGTTGATTATTGACAAATACAATGGAGATGTCAGTATGTGGCAAGAGTTTTGGAGCCAATATGAGACTGCTATACACGAAAATGATGCACTGTGCAAGAGAGAGAAATTTACCTATCTGAAAACCTACCTCACTGGTGCAGCTGCAAAGGCAGTAGCAGGACTGGTGTTAACAGATGTAAATTATGACAGCGCAATCACTTTACTGCAAAACAGATTTGGAAGGAAAGATCTGGTGATCAGTGCTCACATGTCAAAGCTACTAAATCTAAACCCTGTAAAGAAATCATCTGATGTGAATGCATTAAGGCGGTTATATGATGAATGTGAAATTCAGATTAGGAGCTTGGAGTCACTGGGTGTAGTGTCAGAAACCTACGGAAGCCTACTATGCCCAATCTTACTGCAGATGATTCCAGATGACATAGCTCTTGAATATAGTCGTCAGAGGGGAGTGGATGATGAATGGAAGGTTGCTGAAATAGTCACATTCCTACAGAAGGAGGTTCAGAGCAGGAAGAGCACTGCAAATGACAAATTCATATAGAACAGAACATAAAGCAGAAAACAAGCCATGGAAGCAGTCACGTTCATTCAATGAAGTGAAAATGAAAGGACCTAGCATGCAATCTGCTGCTGCACTGCACACAGCCAGCCAGAAGACATACAACTGTTTGTTCTGTGACAGTGCAGAACATAAATCTGAACATTGCCCAGATCACAACGTTCCTGAACGCAAAGACAAACTCAAGAAAATGGGAAGATGCTTTGTGTGTTTAGGACGGAAACACATTGCAAGATTCTGCAAGATGAAGGATGTGTCATGTGAAAAATGTGGAAGAAGACATCACATTGCTGTGTGCACGGGTGAGAGAAATGAGGTGCAGCCCCACACTGTTACTGAAGATGCTGTTGTTTCCTCAGTCATTCCTCATTCAGTGAGGATGAAAACAGATGGACAGAACACTGTGCTGCTCCAAACTGCTAAGGCGTGGGTGCAAGGTCCATCAGGCAGAAAAATAGCTCGCTGCTTACTCGATGGAGGCAGTCAGAGAAGCTTCATCCATGAAAACCTAGTGAAGAGCCTGAAGTTACCAGTAATCAGACAAGAGACACTCACTCTTCACACGTTTGGCTCCTCTGTCCCCACAAGGTCACAACGCAACACAGTTAAGGTAATCATGGAGAATGTCTGGGACAGCCAGCAGAGAATTGAAATAGAAGCTGTAGAAACCCCACAGGTGTGCTCAGCTGTGATGAAGGTTCCTGGTGACCAGATTCAACATGAGCTTAAGAAAAGGGGACTGCAACTAGCAGACTTCCCCGGCGATGACGGTGATCCTGAGCTCTCCATCCTGATAGGAGCAGACTACTATTGGCAAATAGTATCAGGAAGAGTGGAGAGACTCACAGAGACATTGGTTGCATTGGAGAGCACCTTTGGATGGTCTGTGCAGGGACCAGTGTCCATGTCAAGTGTCGCAGAGGCTGCCTGCATGTTCATACCACTTGATGAAGACACACTTGTCTCCAAGCAACTGAATGCATTCTGGGAAATTGAGTCTCTGGGTATCACAAGTGACAAAACACAGAACCCAGCAGAAGAGGAGGCTCTGCAGATGTTCGAAAGAACGACAACCTTCAAAAATGGACGATACCGACGTGGAGTTGCCATGGAAACCAGAAAGAGCAGAACTCCAAGACAACTACAGAGTTGCCAAAAAGAGGTTTGAAGGTCTGAAGAGAAGCCTAAAGAAAGATGTTACATTGTACAGCAGATACAATGAAGTAGTGGAGGACTACTTACAACAGAACATTGCAGAGGATGTGCCAAAGGACAATGCAAATGCAGACAATGTGAAATACTACTTACCTCACCACGCAGTTCTCCGAGAGGACAAGGTGACCACAAAATTGAGAGTGGTATTTGATGCGTCGTCCCATGAAGATGGCTATCCATCTCTCAATGACTGTTTACTCACAGGACCAAACCTAAATCCGGATATTCTCAGCATCCTGATTAGGTTCAGAAAACATGAGATCGCCTTCATGGCAGACATAAAAAAGGCGTTTCTGCAGATATCCCTCGCCGAGAAAGACAGAGACGCAGTGAGGTTCCTGTGGCTCTCGGGCCCACCAAATGGAGAACAGGATGAAAGGCTGCGGATGCTGAGGATGACAAGAGTGGTGTTTGGAGCCTCCCCAAGTCCCTTCTTACTCGCCGCTACAATCAGAAAGCATCTGCAAAATTATGAAACCGAACAGCCACAAGTTGTAGAGACAATAAGAGAGTCACTTTATGTTGATGACCTTATTGCAAGCTCACGCACTGTGGAAGAGGCTTACTATGTAACAACCACCGCTAAGCAAATGCTGTCAACCGCAGGCATGGACCTCTGCAAGTGGATGACCAACTCTCCTGAGCTGAAGAGGAAATGGGAGGAGAGCACAACAGACCACACACTGGCGCCAGAGACACACGGAGCAGTGCTGAAGGTGTTAGGCTTAGTGTGGAGACTAGAGACCGATGACTTCACGTTTGACCTCAGACCGCTAGTGAGCATTCTAAAGCAAAAGAAGAACACAAAGAGGAGCGTTCTACAGTCATCCGCACGTATCTATGACCCGCTTGGGTTCCTGACTCCCTTCACCATCAGAATCAAGTGCATGTTTCAAGAAATGTGGGAGAGAGGACTCTCCTGGGATGAGGAGCTACCACCCGATCTGACTCGAGAATGGCAACAGTGGTGTTTAGAACTGCCCCAGCTACACCAACTCGCCATACCAAGGTGGTACCGAACAGACTCGCAGTCAGAGAACAAGCATGCCCTGAAACTAAATGTGTTCTGTGACGCCAGTGAAAGAGCTTACAGGGCTGTAGCCTACCTGCAAGGTGAAACTCAAGACGGAGAACCTACAATGAGCCTAGTCGCGTCCAAATCCAGGGTGGCCCCTCTCAAGAAAATGACACTGCCACGCCTAGAGCTCATGGGAGCTGTGATCGGAGCGAGACTAGCAAACAACTTGATGATTACTCTGAAAATGGAACCAATTCAGATAAGAATGTGGACAGATTCTATGATTACGCTGCATTGGATCTGCAGCTCTGCTCAGAAGTGGAAACAGTTCGTCGCAAATAGAGTGACCGAGATCCAGTCACTGACCAACCCAGAGTCATGGTCACACATCGCAGGAAAGATAAATCCAGCTGACCTCCCCACCAGAGGACAAACTGTTGAAAACTTGAAACATAGCCATCTATGGTGGAATGGTCCCAGCCTTGTGACATCAGCCGATCAGTCAGAGGAGACTGATGATGATTATGTTCCAGAAAGGGCGAACACAGAACTCAAGTCGAGTCACCAAGTCACTGTACAGCTTGCTGCAAATGACGCAGACCTCACTGAACCAGTGCTGGAGCTAGCCAGATACAGCAAACTGAAAAGAGTCTTCAGAGTGACAGCCTGGATAAAGAGATTCATAGCAAATGCTCAAACAAAACCAAAGACAAGAGGAGAACTGACTGCTGACGAGCTCTTCGAGGCCGAAAGGTACTGGATCAAGATAACACAACAACAGAGTTTCAGTAAAGAGATCAAACAACTAAAGACAGGAAAGGGCCTCAGTGACTGTAAGATTAAAGAACTCAAGCCATTCCTGGATGAACATGAACTGCTCAGTGTGGGAGGAAGGCTGCAGCAGTCTGACTCCACATTCAGAGAGCAGCACCCATGGATCCTGCCCAGCAAGCATAAATATTCAGAAATGCTCATACAGTACTGTCATGAGAAGGTGATGCATTCAGGAGTTAGAGACACCCTCGTACAAGTTAGGGAGAGATACTGGATCATGCGCGCAAGGCAGCTGGTCAAGAGTGTTGTGGCAAGATGCACAATCTGCAAAAGATTCAAGGCAAAGGCTGGAAGGCAGATCACTGCACCTTTACCAAAGGACAGAATAACTGAATCCCCACCATTCGAAGTCACAGGTGTGGATTTTGCAGGACCGCTTATGTGAAAGTGGAGGATTCTGTAAAAAAGTCATACATCAGGCTATTCACCTGTGCGGTAACCAGAGCCGTACACTTGGAGCTAGTCTCAGATCAGTCAACAGAGACATTCCTGTTAGCGTTGAAAAGATTCATTGCTAGAAGAGGATTATGCAAGGTAATCTACTCAGACAACGCAAGAATGTTCAAGAGAGCTGATCAGGACTTGAAAGAGCTGTGGAAAGCCATCAAAGACCCTGAACTGCTGCAGTTCTTCTCAGAAAGGGGAATCACTTGGAGATTCATCGCTGAGCGAGCAGCCTGGTGGGGCGGATTCTGGGAGAGGCTCGTCCGATCAGTAAAAACATGCCTGAAGAAAGTTCTTGGAAGAGCTTCACTCAACTTCGAAGAAATGTGCACAGTCCTGACAGAGGTTGAGGCTACACTAAACTCTAGGCCTCTGACCTTTGTGCATAATGAAGTGGATGAGCCACAGCCACTGACTCCAGCTCACTTCCTGGTGGGTAAACGACTGACCTCTCTACCACCCAAGCCATTCCCAGCTGAAACACAGCACCCAACTGCTAACAAGGCAGAGATCACACGAAGATGGAAGTACAGGCAGAGACTCACAACCAGCTTCTGGAATGCCTGGCGCAAGGATTACCTACTAGACTTGAAGTCAGCACACCGCTGTGACACACCGACACCCACCCCACTGAAAGTGGGTGACGTCGTACTCATTGGAGAAGATCACACACCCAGACAAACCTGGAAACTGGGAAGAATCAAAGAACTGCTTCCAGGCCGAGATGGTCTTGTTAGGTCGTGCTCAGTTCGCACTACATCAGGGACTTTGTTGAGGAGACCTGTTCAGTTACTGTATTGTCTGGAGATTTAGATGACCAGAGTAGTTCATCGGGGGGAGAATGTTGTAACTTAATAGCTTACAGTTTAGGATTGGTGATTTGATCTGTTTGTTGATTTGAGATGTGTTTTCTGTTCTGTTGCCTAACAAAGGGTTAAGAAACTACCAGAATGCTTAGCGGCTAAAACAAGAGTTACGCGCGTTTTTCCTTAGTATAAATAGAAGTGCCGCGTATACGGAAAACTACTAGCATACATGGAGGTGTTGATGATATGTTTTGTGAAGTTTGCTGAACGTGTAATGGTCGCTACTGATTTCCCTAAATAAAGAAGCCTTTGTTTCATATCCGACGTCCTGCTGTTTATTTTGGAGGTAGTTAATCTACATATACAGTATACCTTTAAAGAGGCCCTATTCTGCTTTTAGCGGGTTTCCCTGTCCTGTAGTGTGTTATAGGTTTTAGTGCATGTAAATGGTCTGAAATGCCTCTATTTGATTCCTTTGTTTACTTCAGTAACATAGTGACATCACCATGTAACACTCGGCTTCTATTGACTACTGCTCCAACACATTGTACGTTATCGGCTAAGGGGTGAGACATCTCTAAGAACCTGAAAATGAGCAGAATATGTACTTATTAAATCGAAAATAGATTTTAAAAAATGAAAACAGCAAACAGGAAATGTGGCATCTTGTTCTCAGATTTCTAATATATTCTTATGTCCGGTCCCTACTGAGCATGACCCCCCCACTCCACACCCTTCTCATCTGCTGTTCACCCAGCATTCACTTCATACATAAACTTAAGCCCCCATCTGAAACGGTCCCTATGGTAACCGATAGTGCTGGGGAGGATGTCCGACAACATTGAAGATATACTATTACCGAGCAGCACTAAAGTGTGTGTGTGTGGGGGGGGGGTTCCACGGTTTTAACAGACATCTTTTTATCTATTCGTTTCCATGCTCTTATGCTCTGGGGCCATATGTGGAGGGAGCCTTTAATCTGCTGCAGGAGGAGGACATCACAGCCTTTTATACATGGACACTCTTCCTTGAGAAGTGCAGGGCTTGTTCACAGGGCTCAGCTGTCCACAGTTCTGTTCTCTAATAGAAGAAGGGCTGTAGCCTTTCCTTTATGATGTATAGAGAGGACTGACTGTGTGCTGCCCAGGCACAATGTCATTTTATGGATCTATCGGTGTGACTGCAAGAGTACGTATCTGCAGGATGTCAGCTGCAATATTTTAGAAATTATGCTTGGATGGATTTTTGTTTGTGATTGTTGCTATTGGCAATAAGCTGCCGTATTGTTAATGTCTAGCGTGTGTGGTGTTTTACGATGGTTACATGTTGTTATTGTGGGCTGCCACTGCACAATTTTCAAAAGTTTTGATTATTTTAACCGGTATTGCAATTGGGATATGACTCATGTTATTACAGAGAATGATCATTTTTGTAATGTTGTTCACATTATCTCAGATTTTATTTTTTACGATTTTAAACATTTAAATTATTGTATATTTATTAAAAGATCAAAGTGTCATTTTTATATATTTCTAGATTGTTGTAACACACATGTTATTATTATTTATTGTTTTTCATTATTTTCTATAATAATAATAGTTGTATTAATACAATACTTCATTTCGATATTTTCACATATTTTGCCATAACCATAATTAAATATCTCTGTGTAGATATCGATACATGCAGCACGATGTTATTGAAATGCTGTTTTTAAGTAAAGCAATTGGCTGTCGCACTGCGCACAAGACACATGTTTCCTTAGGTTTATTGAAATCTCTCTGTCTATCTTCCAATTGCATTCTTTATTACATGCTTAAATGCATATGATTATTATTGTCCTTTACATAAGTGCTAATTGTGGCTAGCTTTGAACTCACCGTGTGTTTCCTCCCTCCTGCAGCGGCTCGAATGAGCAGCCTCCATCAAAGGCTTGGAAAAGTGCAAATCTTACCCCTCCCCTGATAACTGCTGTCTGGGGAGGGAAGAGAGAACTTTGCCTGTGTGGTTGTCTCGACCTGAATGGAAATGTTCACACAGCCAGCCCCTCTGACGTGGATTCATGGGAAGGAGCAGAGGCCAGGCCCGTTCATGGAGAATATGAGACTGCATGTAAAGATTTAAAATTAGGATCAGAGGAGCATCAACACTGCATCTGTCCAGGTAGGAGAAAGACTCAATGCTGTTTGTATTGTTAAAGAAAATATGGAGGACGATTAGGGCCACATGGACATTTGGACCTGACCAAAAGTTTTTTTGTTTTGTTCTCGGATTATAGTCAGAATTTAGAATTGTGTCTCGGAATTGTGAGTTTTATCTAAAACTTTGAATCTCAAAGTCCTGGTCATACGTGAAATACATCTGTTGAGTGAGTCGAATAGCCAGTTCAATGTTGAATCCAGTTCCATATTAATAACGTTAATAGTGTAGCTCAAGTAGTCTAAATATAGATATATGAGGCTAATTTAGAGTTTCTTTTCATCTCTAACCTTTGTAATTAAAATGGATTTGTTACTGCACTGCAAGGGATCTTTTTTTTGTATGCTTTACTTAAAGGCATAGGTGCAATGCTTTAAGTTGAGTCGTGTGAGGTATTTGTCCATAGTCAGTGTATTAGATTATGGCTGGAGTGGTGCAGGGATAACATCCAGTATTTTTGTAGACCGACTTGGAAGTTAGCATCGCAAGGGCTACCTCGGCTAAAAGCAATTGGATTTTTGGAATATAGCATAAGATATGTCGTAAACACATGTTTGTGATACGTTTTGTTCAGCGGATAATCTCCACATACACTGCCGGTCCAAAAAAAAGGTTCACACACTCTAATATTCGTTGGACCGCCTTTAGCTTTGATTACGGCACGCATTCGCTGTGGCATCGTCTCCACAAGCTTCTGCAATGTCACAACGTTTATTTCTGTCTTGCATTAATTTTTCACCAAGATCTTGTTTTGATGACGGGAGATTCGGACCACTGCGCAAAGTCTTCTCCAGCACATCCCAAAGATTCTCAATCGGGTTCAGGACTCTGTGGGGGCCAATCCATGTGTGAAAATGATGTCTCATGCTCCTGAACCACTCTTTCACAATTTGAGCCCGATGGATCCTGGCATTGTCCTCTTGGAACAATCCCGTGCCATCAGGGAAGAAAAAATGCATTGATGGAATAACCTGGTCCTTCAGTATATTCAGGGAGTCAGCTGACCTCATTCTTTGGGCACGTTGCTGAACCTAGACCAGACCAACTGCAGCAACCCCAGATCATAGCACTGCCCCGCCCCCCCCCCCCACAGGCTTGTGACCTTTCTTTTGGCCGGGCAGTGTATTTGCTCAACATTTATTTAGATTATGAAGTGTATATGCAATTGCCAGAAGTAAAAAGCTAACGTTATGCTGTAAACAGACTACACCGTGGTCACATCACTTCATGTTACCATGGCTAAGCTAAAGGTGGCTAATGTTCAATGTTTATTAGAACTTCAGACATTTGCCAGTGATGAGGTATTTTATGTCTTAGAACAATACGCAACATCTTTTCAGGTTGTGTTAACCACTGATCTTATTCTAGGCGGCTAACCAAAGATATAATCGAAAATACGTTGACTTCACAACAAATCAGAAGGGGTAAAGTGCTCACTCATTGGCAGGTTTAACGACTCATTCCTGCACCAGTTTGACGAAACGAAAAGGAGTTAGGGCACGGAGGCAAATCAATGTCCTGCTGTGGATGGGGGGAAGCAGCAAAGTATATTTTAGCCACCTAAAAAAGACCCACTTAAAATTGTAATGAATATACATGTAAGTGTATGTTGGTGTTTAGAGACAGAGAACTCTAGTTGTTATCCACGCCCACCTCAAAGCCACCAGACCTCATTGATAAAAACAGAGATGTTGTCTTGCAGGAGACGGGAGTAGCTGCCTCAGTCATTCAGTCTGTTTGTTTTGTGTGATGAGTTAGTTTGGTTTCACCTAACTTGTCACAACTCAACTAAGTTTACATTATTTTAGGTTGCTAAATTGTGTTTTGCTAGTGCTCCATTGTATTGCTCCACAGCAGTTATAGCTGTCTGTTTCCCCTATCTGGGGGCGGGCCAACAGTTTATCTACTCGAAGTATTACACTGACTTTGGTAGGTAGTTGATAGAACAAATGATGTCTTTAAGTAGCAATAGCGCAATACGAAAATACTCCCTTTAAAGTAATAGTCCATCATTATAGTAAAATGCAGAATGAAATGTCCTCTGTAAGTGCAGAATCAAAATGCTTGATTAATCCTAGAGGCAAATTGGGCTTTGCGTTGCCCCATTAAGATAACAATAAATGGATATTTAGATCAACATAAGTTGAATTACAAAAAGTGACAATATGTCTGAATAGTAGTGGAGTATTTCCATTTTATTTTTCTTGTTTGCCCCCACTCAAAGTACTTGTGTTGTGGAGATGTTCCCATAAACACTCAGAAATAAAACACTCAAAGCATGTGACGCGTTTGAAGCGAGGAATATCATGCACATTACGTTTTGTAGAAATATGAACCACAACAGATTATAGAAGTTGTTTGTTGTTTATGCTAACAGCACATATCCCTACAAAGATTGGTTGTTTATGTGGCCTTAGTTTCCCCACCAATGTGTATTATTGTGGCCCATGTTGCATACTCAGCATTATATCACATGACTCTATGAGGTCGTTGTATAAAACCCTTCATCTCAGCCTTTGGTAAATCAATGCCTGCTTGCTCTTCAATAAAGTAACTGTCCCATTGTGTTTGACTGATAAGATTATTTTGAAATCAAAGTCCAACATGTGATCTACCTGAGGTGATGTCATGTAGTCTATACAAGTATAAATGCTGATTAATAATTTGCTCGTACCTTAAATGTGTAGTTACGGAAGAAGATTAGGGCCACAAATAATTCTGTGGAATAAATGAAAATTCTGAGATAAAATTCAGTAAAAAAAGTGAGAAATGCGAGGAAAAATGTCAGATTCTCAGAAATAAATCACAGTTCTGAGATTAAAGTTAGAGTTCTGAGATTAAAGTCTGAATTTTAAGGAAAGAAAGAGAAAGAAAATCACTTTGGTCAGATCCACGGCCCCTTATCCTGTTCTGTGTGTAGATACAAAATCAAAACCTTTTTGTTTCTAAGAAATGTTCCCTCAGCAAACAATCCTTTTGATGAATTGAATTTATAAACAGATTTGAAACTGTTTTCCGTTTTTTTACTATTTCACCCCAATCTAACTTGGCTGCTGCATGAAGTCATGAAAGCTGGGACTGGCTGTTGGACGCCATTCTTAAGAACTGAACCACATTCATACGAGTCCAAGGCCTGCTAGCTGACTCTAAAGATGTTCTTCCTCTCCTCTGGGACTCATTCCTGGCCAATGACATGCACAAACACACCCTTTGCATCTGTGCTGGTTGTGCATTTGAATCTTAGTTGTCTTGATTACAAACAGGCTAATGCGAGATACTTGAGATGAAGGGATAGCGGTGGTTAGGAGTCGCTTGTCTGTTAGACAGTGAGTGTATTGTGCACCCATGACAGGGTTAGCAAAAAATACCCTCAGCACCACCCCTGGATCTCTTTGAATATCTTTTGCTCTCCATGTGATTCCGTCCCTCTCTTTATTTTTCTCTGTGATCCCTGTTTACCGCTCGAGGTTTGAGCTCTGACAGTCTGGACGCAGGGGTCATGGAGGGAGGGGATCATTCGGCGGGGGGCAGTGATGAAAGCCCCTCTGAAGCTGAGTTTCCCTCAGGGAGAGAGGAAGGGCTGACCAACGACGAGCAGATGAGCCCGGACTGGCTGGAGGACATGGAGGACAGCGACTCTCTGGCGGTTGAGCGACTCCTCTCGCCCATGTCCAGAGCAGAGGTGCCTGGCCCCGGCTGCAGCCCGGCCTGGGCCCTGGCTCTCTACGGACGAGAGTGTTTCAGTGGAGAAGTAATCAAGTACGCAGTGAATCTGGGGCAGCACACGGGATCGCCATGTTTGGATGTGAAAACACAGGTGGGTAGCAGACGCTGAGTCAGATTTGACCTTAACCAGGCTTGTGGAGTAACAGATTACATGCTTTAATGGAATGTAATTGAGTACTCAAGAATATTACTGAAGTGTAATTTTGATGCACTTTTAATAAAGTATTTTAATTGTTTTCATTTTAGTTTCAGGTAATTTTTATATTTAGTATTATTATTATTTAGGTATATACCAGGGGTGGCCAACCAGTCAGAGACGAAGAGACATATATTTGACTGTGTTACAGCAAAGAGCCACATCATACACACATCGTGGATGTATGTCAGCCCACTTCTCTTTTGCCCTTTCTCTTTTGCTCTCACCCTTTCTGTGTGCTCCAGGGGCATAGCTGGTTTTGAAGTTTGAGTGGGGTGGACTTCACATCCTCTCGGGGGGTCCGGGGGCATGCTTCCTCGGGCAGATTTTTAAAAACACTTTAAAGTGAGTTGCATGCTTCTGGTGCACTTTGAGAGCAAAATTAAGAGGCTACACAATAGAACGGTGTGGTCTTGGTAAGGGGAGGGGGCAGAACTCTCAACACTAATGTGAGACATAAAAAATATATATATATACATTTTTCTTTTCAAAATGTTCATGGGTGGGATTTAATTGTTTTTAGGTGGGCTGAAGTTCACCTAAAATAGGTATAGCTACGCCACTGGTGTGCTCCCTCACTCTATTCCTCTGTGCCCCTCTCTATCTCTCACACATAGAAAATGAAAATCTAAAAATGTACAATAATTGACACACAGACACACACACTCAAAAACACACACTCCAATAGAGACACACTCTGTCACACAGACAGACACACATACCTCTGCTCAGCCAGACCTCTTGTAAATGTCACACACCATGACATTGACAGAAAGTATTAAGACCAGAGGCCAGTTATTTTCAGCCATTAAGATTGTGTGCACTGTTTCACACACACTCTCACCTAATCATGTGAAAACTACTTTTGTATTACTGCATGTTGCTTCTTTGAACTAAGTTGGCATTCATTGCCTTGAACAATCCTTTAATCTGGCTTACAATATTTAAAGGTTTGTATTTAAAACAAACGCATGACTAAGGTTGGTTCACATACTGCCTCATGACAGTTATTTAAATGAAGTGTATTTTAGTTAATTATCCTCTCATGATAACTATCTGAACTTTTACCCTGTGACTGGCAGAAGCTCTGCTGACAGAGATGCACTTTCTCTCGTATTTATTTCGTTATCGCAATTCAGCAACTCGGGAGTCCTAGTGTGTCGGTGGCCAGCTTTCCATGAGCAGGCCCTCTCACACACAACTACAACTGCAAAGTGTTACCGTTTTGATTTGACAACTTTGTATTGAGTTATTACGGTTTTATCTGAGTTGTATTTTTGCCGTTCAGAAGCAGATCTCTCCCTTCACTGTCACATCGCGAGTGCAGTAGAACCCGCCCCCTGTACTGCAGGATCTGCATTCTGATTGGCTAAAGCACTTCAGTGTCGAAAACTCTGTGTAACGATTGGCCTGGAGCTTGTGTGTCGTTAATCCTTTTTGAACTTGGATACATATGCGCAAAAAACCCACACAATTAAAATTCCATTTGAATGAATTATTATTATTATAACTATTCATATATACCAGGGGTGGTCAACCCGTTGGCCACCCCTGGTATATATGAATAGTAATAATAATAATAATAATAATAATAATAATAATAATAATAATAATAATAATAATAATAATAATACATTTGTATTTGTTGTCATTTCTACAGTAAGTATTGTCTACAGATTCATATTGTTAGCTAAAACAAATATTACTAGCGAATACAAATATATATTAACTAATAATTAAACATTGACATATAGGCTAAGATATCAAGCAGCAGCATTACAATCAGCTCCACTTTTACTAGCTGTGATTAAAACAATACATGCATAAATAATTATAATCCTGTAATTTAACATATATAATAATATATATATTCGTAGGTAAGGTATTCCTTTACTGTTAATGAAAAAACATGTTATCAGATTACTGGTATCTCTTTGGAAAACAAGGATTTCTGGCAGAATTACAATTTTAAAATACATTTTAAAATAAAGGAGGACATATTAAGAAGCCAACACTGTGGGTGCTCTTAATCCATTTACTGTTGTAAACAAAAAAGATATAGTGTTGGTTGTGAAATGATCAGATGTTATCTCTCCTCTGGTGCTCTATAATGAAGCGCATATTTATTCAAAGGGGCCCTATTATGTATTTTGGGGTTTCCCCTTTCCTGTAGTGTGTTACATAGGTTTTTGTGCATGTACATAGTCTGCAAAGGGCTAACATCCCTGTGTTTCCTCCAGAGGGAGTTTCTCTCCCACACACTCCATTGGACTCCTTTGTCACTTCCATAACATCATGACATCACATTGTAATACTCGCGCTTCTATTGGCCAACACATTTTAGGTTATCGGCTAAGGGGCTGGAAAAAAGTGATTGCCCAATCACAAGAGAGCCAGCCTGCATACCAATCAGAGCAGACTGTGCTCTGGTTTCAGACAGAGGGTGAAAAGAGGTGCTGCAGCACAGGCAGTATGAGCAAAAAAAAGAGCTTTTTGAACATTAAATCGTGGAGACATGTCCCAGTAGAGACGATAAATACTAATATGAACCTGGAAATTAGCATAATTTGCCCTCTTTAATAAGAGAGAGAAGAGGTTTTCTGCACAAACAAATATCTTTGTATATAGTCATCAAAATATCCTCTTATTTGTGTTTTATTGCTTATGGTGATAAACTGCAGCTTGTGTTCCAGAGTTTTCATTTACATTTTTGCAAATTATCTATTGTGTTTCATCCAAGTGATTATTAAATGCAGTTTCACTCCCGAGTATTATTCTCTTGCTGGATTATCAGAGCAGGATTTATTTTCCTATCTGTAATGAAGTGGGTCAGCTTTGGGCTAAATAAGACGAGAACATGTGGGGCCCTTTAAGATAATTGGCATATTATTCTCTCCAAACTGGATCTGAATAATAATATGTGAACTTGGCCCCCGGCAAAGAAAGTTAATGTCATTTGCAGAACAATATTAAGGAATAGTCTTTGTGTTAGCAAGCCTTTATGCTCAGCCGCATCTTCTGAAGATTTGTGTAACCGCTAATGACACACCTTTAGAGCCGTGCTGCTACGACTCCTCGATCACTTCACTTCAAAAGTGCCGTTGCCTTCTGTTGCCACGGTGAACAGAGAGAAATAAAGTGCTGCCGCATATTTGCTGGAAACAAAGCTCTTTCTAGGAAAAGCATGTGGTGTTATTTTAGGGCTGTGTTGATTTTGCGCTTTTTTATTTTTTACAGGAACTGCAGCAGCAGCTTTGGATCGAAACAAGGAATCTTAAGAAAACCAGAATTTTCTACCAGAAGCTGATGCAGCAAGAGAGAAAAAACAAAGGTACCCATATCATCACACTGACAGCATACAGAAGCTCCAGTGTGATTGATAAAACGCTATTACACCGCTTAGTTGAAACCTCGATTCTGATTGGTCAATTTGGACATTCAGCGATCTGCTCTTTTACGATAGTACACTGTTGCTAAGGATGCTCTGATTAAGAGCCTTCATGATCTTTTGATCCCCCAGGGGAAATCCAGTTGTTCAGTCTGTTATTATACCCAGTGCAGTACACAGGACCTATGCCTGTATACTACGGTCTGAATACATAAAAACAAACAAATGCATATTTACTATGGAGAGGTGTTGGAGCAAATAGACTGCCAGGTTTTCCACTGCCAGGTATGCCGGAGCCAGAGAGAAGTTGGGGTTTGGTGCCTTGCTCAAGGACACTGCGGCAGTGCCCATGAGGTGAAATGGCACATTTCCAGCTACCAATCCAGACAATGTATTGTTGGTCCAATCGGGACTTGAACCTGCTACCATTTGGTTCCCAAGCCATGTCCCACTGAGATACTGCCCAACAAGTCCGAAAATTGATACCAGTTGTGATATAAACACATGAATTAATGTTAATCCATACAAAAAACCGAATGGAGTTGTTTAAATATTCTTTTGAATATTTGTGAATAGCAAGAAACGCATCAAAAAGACAACTAAAACAAGGAAACTGTTTAAGGATAAGGAGAGATATTCAAGGCCACAGAAGGCCGCACTAAACACTAAAGCGAACAGCAGAAGAAGACAGACAGGAAGTAAACACTAACAGAAACACAGTGTGGGCTCTGGCAGTGTTTAAAAACCTGGTTAATGCAAAAGAAAATGTGAACAGAGTTGGACAGTTACTGATCAGTGCTGCTGTCGACTATTCTCTTCTTAGCAGAAGCAATAAAACCATGTTTGAATCAATACGTTGTATCCAATTATTCCTAAATCACCCTGAAGCATCACATACTTGTATGTGTCCCAAAGGTTCTGACAACAAACTGATGCTTTCCAAACTCAAGTCCCAGCTTGAGGAACTCCGATCCAAAGTGGTCTTCTTGGATTCGGTGAAGAAACATCTTGAGGTGCTTTCAAAGTATCACAAATCCCAACAATGCTTTTTCTCATTCATCATCTAACAACCTACGCTTCTGTCCTTGACATGATTCCTTGTTTTTCTGCAGATTCTGAGCGTGGATCAGTGGGGTCTGGAGGTTTCATTACTTCCTTCTTTGGCCTCCTGTGGACCCAGCTCTTTGGACTTCCAGTCCTCTGAGGACCCATCTGTTCTCAGCTTCAGCACTAGCAAAGGGAAGAGCACTCTGCAGGTTGGGTCTCCTCTAGGCCTCATGGCTTACCTTTACGCCAGGTACTATTGATGAGGGTTTAATTTTGAAGGGCTAGGTCCGTCACAATGCATTGTGAAATAAGGACTTCATGCCACTGATATAATAAAAATATTATTAATAATAATAATAATAATAATAATAATAATAATAATAATAGCATAATAATAATAATAATAATAATAATAGCATAATAATAATAATAATAATAATAATAATAATAGCATAATAATAATAATAATAATAATAATAGCATAATAATAATAATAATAATAATAATAATAATAATAATAATAATAATAATAATAATAATAATAATAGCATAATAACGCAACTACAAAAAAATAAAATGGCGGGTTGGTGCAGGATGTCCCCTGTTGGCTGAGTCTGTGACCCCGGAAAATCGTTAGCATATTCCCAAAATAAGATCTGTGGTTAATACAACCTTATGCAATGTTTACTGTTTTTCTACATGTGTATCTGCACACCTGTGTCTGTTCAGGGGACACATTATTTTCAGTGTTTTAGACACAATCTGTTAGTAGGGGAAGTTTGAAATATCTTAATAGAAGCCCATGTCCCTAATCAACATTATGTTATGTATGTACCTATGTTTTACTTTGTTGATCTCAATGAATACCCATTTGTTTGGCTCCTCTCATGAGTCCCTCAACCATTAACCATGGTGTTGTAGTGTGGTGGGGGGGCTTTGGTGTGATGCTCTCTCACACTGAAAGAGGCCATTTAAAGTAGGCACCTACGGACATACAAATGTTCTGGGTACAAATATGCAGGACACCTGGAGGTATTACATATCCCACATGCTCTGAGATTTCTGAAAATAAACTGTTTGTTACTTTCTGAACTTAGTTGAGTTGCTATTCTCATTTCCATGGCAGAGATGCAGCTGTGGAAGGCTATATCCAGCAGTTTCTGTATACCTATCGCTTCCTCTGCACTCCTGAGCAGCTACTGCAGTTCATTACAGATAAATTCATCACTGCTGCAAGGTACTGTACATCCAGCAATCTCCACTAAAGCTTCTGTAAATCCTCAAATGTAATCAGAATCAGAATACTTTATTTATGTTGGGGAAAATTGGGCTTTGTGACAGTTGCTCTATTTTAGAATGAAACAACTGTAGATATTTAAGATACTGTATATTAAAAATTAATAGAATCAAAATATGTATATAAACATGAGAAATTAAAGTTGGAATAATATGTATACAAACATAAGGAGTTAAATGTCCCCTATTATGCAAAATGCACTTTTTGCTGTCTTTTATACATAAATATGTGTCCCTGGTGTGTAAGGAGACTCACAAAGTGTCAGAAAATACAACCCTCTCTCTTTTCCTCCTTACCCACATCTATAAAAACGGGGGTACAAACCAGCTGATGCAGATTTGCTGCCACTATGACGTCATAATGTGGGCTGGCCTTACATTGAGCTCCTAGCAACGTCCCACTCAAGTGACACATCCCAACCTATCCTGTCCGCTCTATGCAATCGCGAGCTGAATCCCCTCGAGTGGCAGCTCTGTGTCTGTGTGTTCTGCAGGATGTCTGCAGGAGGGACTTAGAGTTGTTGTAAATATAATACATATAATGTCTCTGTTCTAGTGGTAAACACTGAGAAGTGTTTCAGAAATATTGCTGTATGTGGTTTGGAACAAAATATGACGTTTAATCCCGGCAGCTTTTAGCTGAGTGTCTGTTAGAAACTTCTCTCTTCAGACAGAGAGCTGCATGCACTCAAAAGGGGCGTGGCCAGCTTCAGCTCAAATTTAAAGCGACAGTCACAGAATCAGCACTTCAGGAACAGGGCTGAAATAGAGGGGGATGAGGCATGCTACAATGGGGATCTGTTTGGTATTTTGAGCAAAACAAATGGCCCTACAATATATTGTTCAAATATAACATAATAGGAGACCTTTAAACGAATAATGTCCAATAAAAAGATAAAATACTATTAAATTTAAAAAACGTTCTGAATGTTTTTGTTTTTTTTCCATTCCAGGCAAGGTCCAGACATGTCAGGAGACGCTGAGAAGATCTTCCATCGCAGTCTGGATTTGTTCCAGTTCTGGATCACAGACTGTAGACAGGTGGACTTCGCCCCTAAGTCCAGCCTCGTGGATAAATTCGAAAGCTTTCTTAACACTGAGGTTAAAGTTAAACATTTTTGCTGCTTTTCTAAAATGCCAATACTTAATTTAAAAAAAGAAGAAATCTGACCCCTGTTCTCCCTCGCACATTATCTTCACTTGGAAGTACCCAGTAATAAACAATATTAATAACAAAGTAAATTGAATGGATATAAAAGGCTTATTTATTGCTGACAATAAGTTGAAGTCCCCTTTTTGAAGTTACCAATAATGAAGAACCAAAGCTGTTATAAGAAACTTCATCTTACTAACGTGTAGAAACCCCCCATCATCTTTTGCTGGCCTGATTTTATCAAGTTAGCCTACATCAGGTTAGCCAAACTATTTAAAGTGTTGTTCTTGTTTCTTTTGGTTGGATTTGGCAGCCGATAGCTTAATGTAATACAAATACAAACTCTGAGCAGGCACAACCAGGCTGGAGTAATTATCAACTCGGCTAACTGAAAACCTGAAAGCTAGCTAAGCTGAAGCTGTTAGTGGCTTTATTATTACAGCTTGTCACTGTTAACACACCTCAACACTTGAACATGTTTCAACATGTTGTAAACATAGAACCATCTCCGTATTTTACACAATTGTAGGTATACTTTGTAGGCATACGTCCTTGAACCCAACAGTTTGAGCTGGATAGCGTTGACTAGCAACTTAGATGAGGCTAGCGCTGTGTTTGCAGCTCAACTTTCACAGCAGCTCCACAGTTAAACTCCCAGCAGTAGCTACAGTAAAATTGTTTGTTTCAAACATAACACATCCACAAGTACTAGTGTTTACTTACAGATTGTGATACCAAACTTACAATATTAACATTTGACAATAACGTACCGTTCTATAATATTTAACTGTGCTGTTACAGCAGCTTACAGTTTCCTTACCCTATGTATATGTAGGACCCCAAATAAAAACAAATGAATTCAAACTAAAACTTGCCGATCTGCCTTTAAGACTGTACTTAGGTTATCAAATATCCATACATCAGCTTGAAAGACTTGCAGTATATAAAATACAACAGCAATACCTATATTAGGGTGAACACCTATATAGTTTTCAAATCTTTGTTTTTTTCCTCAGGTGCTTCCTGTGGACAGTCGGGGGGAGGCCCTTCTTGCTGCTCTCCACACCCCTGCTTATACCACGTGGAGCCAAAGAAGCGAAAGCGTCCTCAGCCTCCTCAGCCTCCAGGAAGAGGATGATTCTGTGTGTTTGCATTCGTCTACTGAGGATCTTGGGAGAAAGGTCAGTATCTCTGTCATCAATTTTACAAAACAATAACTCTGTTCTTCAGTTTCTTTTCAGGTTTTCAACTGTGGTCAACTACAGTACCTTTTGCAGTTGGATGCAGCAGGGTGATCAGTCCAAGATTTACTGGACTCTAACGAGAGCATTTCGTCCTCTATTAATCTATTTAATCAAACCAAACGTTATCAATAAGTCAGGGTCCAGATAAAAGACAAGACAACACGAAAGTATAAATAGGAAAAAGCAGAATAAGTATTCAAGATTTACAGATAAATCTAATGAACGGCTATGAAGAGTCAATGACAGCAATGTGTCCACACCTCTGATTTTAAAATTGCAGAAAGTGCTTTTTACAGTGTCTAAATTAGGAGATTTCCTGCTCTGTTTTCTCTCATATTACGAAAGAAATTACAAAACATTTTGGGGGTTTTACTCCTCTCTTTTTCGTCTTTAATTTACTGTTTGACCTAAACCTAAAAAACAATTACATTTGTGCTACCTGGTGCATGAGGATAGTTTGCAGATTTTGAAGTATAGTTTGTAAGTACGCTGTCATAGATAGCAAATACTAAATGGATAAAATGTGTACAAATGCATGAACCTATATTTGAACTTTGAGGTGTGGTAAGACCCTTAAAATCATCACCTTGGGACGTTTTTCGCTATTTTCTGACATTTTATAAAAAGATCAAATGGTTATTTGATACCCCAAAATGATTGCTAGTTGCTGCCCTTTTTATTATTTGCTATGCCTCTGTTCACGTACTTCAGAGCATGCATCTTCTCTTGTTAAATCTCTCTCTTGATTCTTTAGTGGAGATTCTCCCGGGTGGTGGAGCCCTCTGCAGCCCTGTCAAAAGACAAGGCCTTTTCCATTGCTACGGCCCTGCCCATGCCCTGCTACGGCTCAATGGTGGATGACCTCTCCACCGCGTGCCTGCATAGCGAGGAGCGGATCCCCTTCAGCCAGAATGAGAGCAGTGCACAGCACGTCACCCAGCAGCTCACCCTCCTGCAGCAGGTACACAGCTCCATATCCCCATCCCTTATTTCTTTAACACATACATTTCCAAATTTAACATTTAATACATTTTCTATGTTGTTTACTTATTTCTGCTTTGACTTGCACTACAACATTGTTAATTTATTTCTTCTTCAACTATTTTATTTTCCTTTTTATTTAATTATTTGTATTCTATTACTATTTCTTCTTGTACTATTTTATATGTACTTTAGCTTTTATTGTTCATTTAATTAGTATTTCTTTTGCATCTTGCCTGACTTTACTTTTACTTTTAGTTTGAATTTTACTTTAATTTAATGAAATGTAATTTATATTTTGTATTTAATTGTTATTTGTATTTAATTGCTATTTCTTCTTGCACAATATTCATTTGTTTTGTTTCTTAATTATAATGAATGTTGCGTGATTGGAGTAGATGCCAATATTAGAGCCAAATCATGCTGTAGCTGTTGTGCATTTGAAAATCAAGGCTTAGAATCTTGAACATGACTCTTTAAGTTGTTGTTGCCTCTTTTCGCCACTAGAGGGAGACATGCCTCTATGCATACAATCACCTCCTGATCCTAAACTGAAAACTTTGTTTTGAAGGAAATCTTCCAGGGATGTCATCCAGTTCATTTCCTCAACTCCAGAATACAAGGAGTCCGGGACAAAGTGTCGTCCCCAAACAAGTGAGTATGATGTTCCAGCCTTACACATTATATTTCCTTTGCCCTTTCATTCAAAGCGACTAACAATAAGTGCAATTAACCTCCAAGCTTTTTATTATGTCACAAATCCCATAGTGCAACACAGAACGCACAATATATCTAAGAATCATTCTTTGCTAAATTAGTTGTTTTGTTTATTAAACTTTTAGTTGTGTTGTTCGTTAAACATTTATTTTATCACAACAATTTTAAATAAAAAAAGACAAAGAATCATAAGCAGTAGTTTTTAGTTGTTTAAGGTTGTTATTCTTATATGTATACATAGAAAAATAACCAATGGAGTGGAAAAAATAACATCTACCCTCGTATACACACAAAATAAATCTAGTTTATTCTTAAATAAATTAAAAGAAAGAAATGTGGTGAAATGGGAAGTATTCCATTATTAAATGCCATTTTATTTAGGACTGAACGATTAATTGCATTTGCGATAATATCGCGATATGACGAAACGAGATTTTCCAACCGCAAAGGCTACGATTTGACTGGTCACGTGATCTGGTCACGTGACTTGCGAGCGAGCCGAGCGAGCGAAGCCGAGCAGGCAGGGAAAGAAGTCAACGCTGCACTTGAACCTGTTGCACAATGGCCTCAGGCTCGTCAGAAGAGTGCACGGCTGGAAGTTTGGTACCAAAGAGTCACGTCAGTTGTGTGGAATTATTTTGGCTTTAAAAAGGAAGATGCTGCACAACGTCAGGTATTGTGCAGAACGTGCCTCGCTACTGTTGCTACCTCACGAGGTTCACGATTGTAATCACGATTGATTAATTGTTTGTGTTTGTTGAAAAATACATGAGAAGAGGACCTTGAAAAAATAATCGCATATTAAATCGCAATTGCAATATTGAGGGAAAAAAATCGCAATTACATTATTTTCCCAAATCGTTCAGCCCTAATTTTATTTGAAAAGAAATGCTAATATATTTTTACTTTTACTTGAGTAAAATATCTTCTTTCACCACTGATCAGTCACCATTTATAGTAAAAAGTTCCCACATCACTGTCCCCTCATCCCCCCTCCAGCAGAAATGTGTCTCAGCACGTCCCCCCAGCAGAGGGCGGTGGCCTCCCTGTGTGTGAGGACCCTTCCTCAGACAGCTTCCTGCCGCAGCTGCTCTCATACGCTGACAGTGTGGCTAACTGGATCTCTGCTGAGATAGTCCTCTGTGACTCGGCCAAGGTGAGAGGAAACAGAGCTCAAGGAAGTGATGGTAGCTGGGAAATAAAAACAGACAGCACCAGACCTTGGCCATGTGTCTCTCATCACATGGTTGGATAGTTTGTACACAGAGAACTGAACATATGAAACCTGGAACAAGTCTCTTTTATGTTATGTATTGCCGTAAAATGTGCAGATTTTTATTTATGTTATATAAATATATTTTACTTCACCTTTTATTGGACATTTTATCTCAGCTTCTTATGTTTCTTTAACTTTCTTTATGTAATTATGTTTTATTGGACATTTTAATTTAACTGAGGTTTGCATCAATATGTGAATCCATTTTATTGGAATCTATCTTTTATTTTATATGTTACCTTCCAATGTTCTGATATTTATTTAAATATTGTTATTCTTTAATGTTGTTTAATGTTTGTATTGATATTTTTGTTCTATTTTATTTTATATATTTATGCACATTTTACTTTGACTTCTTGTGTTTATATAAACATTTTTATTCCACTTTAAGAACAAATATTTATATTTTAGGTATTTTGTTCTTATATCGATTAAACTGTCTCTAAACACATTTTCTCATAGCATCGTGTTTATAGAATATTTTCCATGTGATTGATTACACTGCATTAACTTTATGTTGTGATGTCATAGAGACCAATCACTAACCAGTCTCTGTGACTTAATGATACTACCAAACGTCTGCACCACACATTAGCCACTTTTAGCTTAGTGGTGGTGATGCGCTGTCATGTGATTGTGATGTAGTTAGCCTAACCTTAGCTTTTTACCTCTTCTGATTGCATTTAAGCTTCAACTGTCATACATGTGGTTTTAATATGTGAAGATTATCCTGCTGAAGCAAACCTGTAAATATCTTAAATGTGTATTTGCCATAGATCTGACTTTCTTGCTTTCAGTAGCCTTGCGATGCTAACTTACTTATCAGCCATTTCTTGTCTTACCATAGTTAGTCTTTGGGCACATGGGACTACTGTTGCATTTTGCCTTGTTTAGCTGTTTTATCCCAAGCTCTCCTCTCTTGCAGACACAACTGGCCCTGCTCACCAAGTTTCTGTTGATAGGAAAACACTGCTACGAGTCGAGGAACTTCGCCACAGCCATGCAAGTCCTCAGAGGTCTGGAGAACGTGATTGTCAGGCAATTACCAGTAAGGCTGCAACTCATAAATCCCTCCTCACCAGAACTCTGCAATGCTGCAATAAGTCACATGCCCTGCAGCTACATGTTTTCTTCTGCCGTGATAGAATTGGCTGGTTTTTAATTAGTTCCACAAATGAGAAATTTGCATTAATCCGTGCAAATAAGATGTGAGAAGTGTGAGCGCAGCGAGGAGGAACGTTGAATAGGAATAATTTACACACAAAAAGCACCAGTGTTGGTAATATATAAGACATTTCCATATTTCCATGGGTCACAGTCATTGTCTCCTGTGTTGCGTTGAATCCAGCTCATAAGTGTTCCTTTTAGATATAAAACGTTCTCCTCTTTTGCCAACAGGCTTGGAAACATCTGTCTACCAAGGTGTTTGAGATCCTGGAGGAGCTACGAGCTGTGCAGGTGTGTGTGTAGTTGTGTTTCGGCAAGCACACACATATGTTGTTTGTAACCGATGGCTAGGCTGGTCACATATTGTGAAACTAGGCTGCAGGGCAAACAAATCAATAGAAAAACAGCTCCTAGCTACTCGCCCATGTGCTGAGAGCTTACAGCTGCTCTGCTGCTAAAAGTTAGCCCCAACAGAACCTGATGCATCAAACTAACAGTGGTGGAAGAATAACTCAGATTTCATGCTTAAAGCGGCCCTATTCTGCTCATTTTCAGACATTTGTATTCCCTGCCTTTACTGGGACATGTCTCTGTGCTTTAATGTTCAAAAAGCTCTTATTTTTCTCAGACTGCCTGTGCTGCAGCACCTCTTTTCACCCTCTGTTGAAAACCAGAGCCCAGTCTGCTCTCACAACCAAGCCGGCCAGCTAACCAATCAGAGCAAAATGGGCTCTGGTTTCAGACAGAGGGTGAAAAGAGGTGCTGCAGCACAGGCAGTATGAGAAAAATAAAGAGCTTTGTGAACATTAAAGCACAGGGTCATGTCAAAGAAGAGGAACAAAATACAAATATGAACCTGAAAATTAGCAAAATAGGGCCGTTTTTAACATTATTCTACAAAACGCTCCAAGTGTTGTCCCTAGAGGGGTCCTGCTATCCTGTTATTGTCTAAAGAAAAGATTGTTTTATAGTCATATCTACACACAGCTGTGGTTGAAGCCCAAGCACAGAGAAAGGGCCTGCCTTATCATAGCAGTGGAAAGAGCTCCCCCAAGGCCGTTTGCCTCGGCATGAGAAGAGAGGAGTGTGAGGGGAGGTAAAAGCTAAAATGATCAGAACATAAACTATAAACGGCTAAATGTAGTGCAGTAAAAGTTACAATATTGGCTTTTTAATTGTAGAGAAGTAGTATAAAGTAGCATGAAATAAAAAGTATTGATACATCACTAGATTCAACCACTGCAGACTACAAGTGTCACTCTCTTCCCTGTTGAACTTGTGAAAATAATTATGGGTGCTTTGAAATGTGAAGAGTTTAAATGTGTTGAAAATCCTCTCAGAGTCTTAATATCACTCCCCAACATTAGACATGTGTATAACCGCTTCAAGCTCCTGACACTCTGGTTTAATTGGACATTTTGTTTTTCCACTAGGAACTGATGCATTTATATGGAAATAGATTTGTCTCGATAAAAAAAAGTTCTTACGTACTCCCAAAAATATTTAGCAAATATAAAACCGATATGAAAAAGAAACAAGCAAACACCACAAAATGTGTGAATATATTATCAATCAGTTTACAATCAGGGGCGGATTTGAAGGGTGGTAAGGGCCCCCTCCCCAGCTGTGTAACTTTGTGTTCTCAAAACATTACTTGAAAAACCAAACGCCACTATGTCCACAAGCTTCTCAAAGCATTGAAATAAACAATGAATCGACTTTCTCCTCAGGTGTTTCTGAAGAGCGACGACATGTGTCTGATGGGGGGGGAGCACACGAAGAGGAAGCCCACCCTGCCGTCAGCGCACATCCTGGCCATGCACGTCCAGCAGCAGGAGATCGGAGCCTTCACCCTCACTACTGGAGCCTACAAGTGGACCAAGCTCAGGTGAGGGGAAATCCACCATCAGGTCTTGAACTCCTAAAAAGACATTTCAAATAAATATTTTGATATAGTAATCTGATTACACTTTTTCTTGCTGTAACTCTAAGGGAATACAATGTCATTGTTCGGTACCCTGAGTACGTAATCCTGAATCTGTTACTCCCTAAACCTGACCGTTTATTCTGTTAAATTAGAAACCACATATATTAACATATAGTACTAATGTATTATATGTTATAGCGCTTTTCTAGTCACAATATATTATATATGGAAACATTCACACATAGCAGATACCGGATAGAAACTGCAGTGTTTTACATTTCTCGAGCACTTATCTTTGCGCTGAGGGGATATAGAGCGGTGCAGGGATGACGTATTTTTGTAGGCTGACAGAAGTAGGCTGCGCATTGGTTCACTCGACAAACAAGCAATGCAATTTCTCCATAGGATTTTGGAATATTGTATAAAAAATAAGATCTGTGGAAAACAAATCTGTTTGATAAATGCACGTTTTGTTCAGCCGGATAATCTCCACATCAGGGTCTCCGTTAGCCGGTATTTACCGTTATTTAGCTGGTAAAATGTATAATAAACCGGTTATTTCAAAACCTGCCGGTCAAAAGCTCTGGTAATAATGCTCATACAACACATACCGTAGGCCATCGCTAGACATTTGTATTTTGACAGCTACATTACTGGTGCTGCGTCATGACATCACCGTTTACGTCGCTGATTTTCTCCCCAACGCAGCTCACAACAACAACAGTCGGGGCCTGCGTCGGGTCGATGATCGTGTTGCTTTTAGTCATACGAAGCCAGATTAAATTAAAGAACTACTTCTCAAACCTTATCCTTTTCTCCAAGAGCTGCAGGGTTCATTGTTTTATTAATGTGGTTCATCGGCATTTACCGCCCGCTGCACGCGCTGCGTTTAGTCTGCCGTTAGCTCACAGCAGCGGCCTCTGGAAAGTATTCACTGTCTGACTGTCACACGAGCAGCTGATCATACCCCTTAAATTTGTGTCAACCACAGACCTTATTTCGAGCTTTTTTCCAAAATCCTACGGAGAAATCCCATTGACTCTGAGACGAGGGAACCGGAAGTGGTAAAATGCTAACTCACTTCCGGGTTTTAGGACTCTTTCCTGCACCACTCTATTAACATGAAAGTATTTACACTGTAGTCACTCTGATTCGGCTGATCACAGAAGTGTTTACAGTATACACTTTAATACTGACAGAGAGAATAAAAATGAACCTCATCAAAAAGCCATGCACTTTTAAAACATCTGCTCCAGAATAATCCTGATGTACGGTACCTCTCAGTGATGCAATATATTAACAGTTAACTGGAAATTAGCTGTCTTCCCACATTCCAAAAATCCGTCTCTCACAAAGTCGGCCAGCTCGCTGTAAGAGGACAACACATTTTCCTGTGTCCTTCTCCTTCAATCCAATATGGCCGACCAGATGCTGAGGTCACAACAAGTGGCGTTCGGATGGTAATGGCACAGCTGTTGGATTTGGGTTGTTGGTAGGGGTGCCAGTGTTGCACCAGATGGCGCCCGTGGGATGGGGTTTGATTGGAAAAGACGTTTGGGTCCAGATGCTGAGAGGAGACGGGCTGCGGCCAGATGCTGGGGTCAGGAGGTCTGAGCAGGGAGAGGCAGGAACACAGCTGGTTACTGTGGACCAAGGGGTTCGCTCCAAATCAGGTCACAGGGAAAGCAGATGATGCTGCCAGGAGAGAAACTTGAGTGTAATTTGCACCTAGATAAAATCCCATTTCATGTTACTGTTCTTTATTCCCTCTTCATCCATCCGTCCTTGGCTGAAGGAGCATAGCAAAGGTTGTGAGCCAGGTCCACGCCTTCCAAGACGCTGTGTACCCCTACAGCCCGGACCGGGATTTGCAGGCCTACCTTCGGCGCCGCATCGCCCGGCTCGCCACTTCTGACATCCACCTCTTGGCCGCCGACAACGATGCCAACTTCCGGCAGTCCAGCGAACGACAAACGCGGAGGATCCAGAACACGCTGAGGAGGGTTAAGGCCACTTTCCAATGAGCCCTGCCACAGGCCCATAGCCAGTCACCAGCACCAGGTCAACAACTCATGACTGAGGCTCCAGACCCGGGTCCTGACCCTCAGATGCCTCTGTTGTCCTGACAGCAGAACCTTTTGGACTGAGAAACTGCCATATATCATATGTACACTATCTGTCAAAACACCCTTAAGTAAAGGATTATGTGCAGCAAAGCAGTCATAAATGAAAAACCTATTAAACGGCAACATACGAAATAAACCAACGACCTGACTCACAAAGAAACTAAAGCGTAACATTGGCTAGAACTGCAGTGACAGCAACCCAATTTAGAATGACGGCAGCACTGATTGAGGTTTGCTGTCACTGTAAAAGTCTGTTCACCTTTTCTTTTCCTCAACCAGTCTCTTTAGTGTTTACTTCGGCCCAATTCCAAACCAAACCCTACCCACTCCCACTCCGTGATGGAGTGAACTCCATCTGTAGTCTCACTCGCAGCTGAATGAGGCTCCCTCCTTTCAGGTGGAGGGTATGAATACAGCAGCATACTTTGGAACAACTCCCCTCTCTCCAGCAGAAACTGAAAATCCCATAACTTTTTTAACGGTCTCAAATCAGCATCTCTTGGACAAAGATTTGAAAATAATAACTCAAATAAAACTCCAAAGGTCTTTATAATTAACGTCTTTTTGAACATTTAAATCTGATATTTATAAGCTGCTTAGTTTTTGCAACAGTCTGTAAATGTACAAAACATTATAATAAAATGCACACATTTACAGTTTTCTAGACTAAACACAGGGAATATGATCCTTAGTTAAAAACAATACAAGGTAACCATGAAGTTGTAAACATCTGTATGTTGATATTAAATGTCTCTTGTTTGTAGACAGAGTGTTTAATGACGGACACGCACAGTGTTCGGTTCAGGTAGGGCAGCAGGTGAAGTCAGTTGTGATGCAGACCCGCTGTTGGAGGGCTTGATAACCCACTCCCACTCCAGTTGGTTTGGAACGGCACTTGTGGCGGACCCTATACTCGAACAAGTAAGTGGAGGGGGAGTGTGTAGGGGTAGGGTGTAGGGGTTAGTTTAGAATTGGGCCTTCCTGTCTGTCTTCTTCTGCTGATTTCTCTGAGGTCCATTGCTCTGTCTTTTATCCTCCTTCCTTCTCTTGGGCTCCTTTACAAAGTTTCCTGATCTCCACAAATATAAAAAATAATTTCCTCAAAGTATTCCGTGGTGTTTTCTGATGGAGAAAAGTACTGTTTGTTATCCACAGCTGATTTCTGCGGATAGTTTTGACTGCACAGATCCTCCCCTTGATTCTCCTAAGCAATGGTCTGTTAGGGAGAATTAACAACCAGAATTTGTCAAATTGACCAATCAGAATCAAGTATTCAACTTAGCCGTGTAATAAGTCGATATATCAGTTGAGACTACTTTATTTGTCAGTATTACACAAGTAGAAATATGTTTGGTTGTGATGTTAGCATTTTTCTTCCACATTGAGAAGAAACGGTTTAAACCTTGCAGTGATTCTTTCTCAGCTAATATTTTACACTTTTGTTATTATTTGTGAAATTAACCTGTTATTATAGCCTCATACACAGAGCATGTCAGCATTGCAAACTGCGTATCCAACATGAAGGCTAGATTACCAACATGTGCAAAGTAAGCACCATGGCTGAGACCCCAGGGCCCCCAAAAACCACAGAGTAACTGTGTATCAATGTGGTATCATGGTTATAATATCAATTTGTTTAGGAATATGCACCACTTAATCACATAATCAACTCAACCAAGAAGACTATTTGGTCCGGACTAAGATTATCTCAACTACTTCATCGAAGTCTATGAAATGTTGTGCAAATATTCACAGTCCCTTGAGAGTCATTCCAGATCCCGGGACTCTTCCTCTGGTATGCGTTTCACATTTGTGCTTTTAACCTGCATTTTTTCCAATGGAATGCAGGCAAGATTTTGTTGCAAAAAGAGTCCGATTGTATAGAAGTCTGAAATATGAAATAATGACCTCTCTATCTCTAGATTTGTTTACCTCAGTTAACATTTTTCTTAAGATTTGATGTGCTGAACCGCTAATTCCAAACCTTCTAACAGCATGATGTTAATTTTGTAAACTTTGATCCAATTTAGGGTAAAATAGAAAAGAGTAAAATATATAGCTTTAGAGTGGGGCTACTTTTTGATTTACAGGTGTCTGGTTTGGTTGTTTTTGCAACCATGTCAGACATTCAAATAAAATCCCTTTGATGTTGCTGACATGGGTCTGATTTGTAAGTCTACATCTAATATTGTATTAAATGTAATGAACGGTTTAATAATAATTTATGTTTGCTTAACCTGTAATGCGTAGTTTGTTTACAAATAAATTAATGTAAGCACAATGTGAATAATTGCATTTTAAAATCACCATAAAGGGCAGAAGCTAAACGTGCTTGACAGTATGGTACTATTACAGAGAAATGAAATAATGAGAAATCCATGTGCAGAATGTGATGGGAGGAATGATGTTCAGTATATTTTTCTATTTTTCTGCCTGCTCTCTTTCTCTTTTTGAATGTGTTAATTTAGCCAATAAATGACATTTTATAAGCCCTCCCTTGCCAAGGTGTATTATTGTCAGGCGATATCCATGACAGAAGAGCACACTAATGACTTCATAGTGATCTTTCTGGCATTTCTTTCTCTAAATTATGCCTGGAGGATTTGTTTTGGTGGGACGGTAACATCCTATTTTAAGCCGGAATTGAAAATCTGATGACAAGAACCCTTATTAACATTTGAACATTAAGTTTTCTTTTGCCTTTTGGCTTTGCTTTCTCAATATGCCTTGCACATTAGAGGAATAGTATTTTTAATGTGTTAAAGGGCCCTGTTATGTTCATTTCATCTTAATACTTGTGTTTGTGCTTTGTGTCTCTACTGGGACATGTCTCCATGCTTTAATGTTCAAAAAGCTCTTTATTTTGCTCATACTGCCTGTGCTGCAGCACCTCTTTTCACCCCTGTGTCTCTGGAGAGAAAACAGGGATTCTAGCCTTTGCAGACCATTCACATGCACAAAAGCCTAGATAACACACTACAGGACTTCATTAAGGACTGTTTTATTCTTTTTGTAAAATTGACAAATAAATGCACAGTATCTTGTCATTCCTATGATATTGTGGTCAAACTATTAAATATCCTTGAAAACATTGTAACAAAACTCCAATAACATAAAGGAAAATAGACTTCTTCATGATATAGGAGGAGTATTGCTTCCTAGTGATGAGTCATTGTTTTGCAAGTCACAAGAAAGATAACATAATTGCACTCAAATATCAAGTCCCAATCCACTAGTATGATATATAAAGCAGACACCCAATTAAACTAATAAAACTACTGATTAAAGTACAGGAGGTAAATCAAACGTATAAAAGGTGAGACACTGCACTGAGGATTCCATGACGTCTCTCCCAATAATGGAAAGAAGGTTAGGTGTTTATTTGACTTCCTTTCTCTAAATGGATCTGTATCTCTCTGAAATTCACCAACACTCAACTTTTTCTGTCTCAAGGTGGGAATATTGTTAGAGCAAAGAGGACAGTGCAGATAAAAAGACACACTTAATTAGTAGAGGAACATATTTAATAAAGAGGCAAACAAACTTTAATAAAATCCAAATGTAATATCTACACATCCAAGGTAGGATAAAATAATCAAATACAAAATAATTATTCACTTGCAATAAGATTTCAAAAAAAACCATTTCATAACTAAATGGTAATATGTTGCCTATTTGACAAATTTTCCCAAGCCTGCTTACAAACGACACAAACAATATGTATGGGATGATTGCCATCACATAGTGGGCAGCAGACATTAGAATACAGTGTCTCCTCGGACAGACAGCAGAGGAAATGGTCGCAGTGTGACGCTGTTATTATCTGAGGCATCGGGGCGCTTCTTCAAAGCCCCACAGATAAAGAGGCTGGAGCACAGCCACAGGTCCCCGATAAAGAGACCAGCAAACCGGCCCTTATCTGCTCTGTCATATAACTAAACGATCAGTTTAGTGCCATTGTCCCTGAGCTGCTGCACGCGGAGATCTCTCTGTGGGGGGGGGCTGCAAAACAAACAGGTCTGACGCTCCCTGGTGGTAAAGGTGTCTCGGATTATTGGCACCTAATGGAGGAAAGTTTGATCGTTTTAACAGAAAACGGTACTGACAAAAAACATTTGGTGGCTAAACCAGAGAGTCACCGGTTCATGTCCCAGAATGGATACACTTTGAAGGGTGCGCTGACACTTTGAGGTGTCAGTTCACCTCCCCTTGAGCAAGACACCAGACCTGCTGCTACAATATGTATACATTTCAGTGCATATGACTATACACGAGTAATTCTATAAATTCCTCAGTTTTCATTTTCGTTTTTTAATGTGACCATGATCTCGTGTGTTATTTTGTTCAAATGTATAGGAATAAGTTGATATAATTTGAGTGTTCTTTGGCCCCCTAAAATATGGGTCGGAAATAAGTTGATGTTATATGCTTGAATTACTTATGTTATTTATATTGTTCTCGTTTTTTAGCCCATTCCCTATCTTTTGTTATCATAAAAGTGTTGCATTACTGATGGTCAGGGTGGGTTGAATCTTTAATAAACGCACACCTTTTAGAAGCATTACATATTGTGTGTACAAACTAAAAACTAAATCTGAGAAACTTTTGTAAATTGCAATTGAAAGCATAATACTTCTTTTATCTCATAGCCTACTTAATAGTCAAATGGAAATATTTACTTTCGTCTCGCGTTACTTTAACCCGGACCTCCCCTATAGCTAGTCAGGGTTAGTCAATGAACACCGTATGCTTTTTTACTTTTACCTACCTAATTAATGTCTTATATCTGCAGCCTTTGGTGTTTGATGCAGTCAATTTAAGGATTACCAAATCCCTCTATGGGCTTGTTTGCAAAATAACCCCCTCTCGCTCATCCAGCAGCTTCCTTGCAGCTTGTTTAGCATATTTACATGTGAACGGCTCGACAATCAGCAGTAATTGTGTTGCTCCTGTAATACCTTTGATCTGTAATGTTTGAAGCGCCTGTGCCAAACGCTGGCTCTCAGGTCGCCGGCGCCACCACTCACCGGGGGATCAGAGGACATGTCAATACCGACCATCAAGGAAAACCTGCCCCCCACCCCTCAGAAGTATAGCAGAGATGTAACATTCCCCACAGATCCCATGTGTAATACCTGGATCACTATTAGGTGCTTAAACATAACGGTTTCGAGCCACGATAACAACCTTAACGATGAGATGGCAAAAATCAAAAGTCAAATTGAAGTGTCCTTGGCTTTTATTTTCTTAAATACGTCATTACTTGATTTTACATCTTTATTAGGTACATAAAAAAAACTACTTTACCAGTACTCGATTAGAAGACCTGTATCTAAACAAATGTACAGCAGTATTGGCAACACCATGCACATTACAGTGCACTGACACAATAATAATATTGTTGTTCATAAGAAGAATGCTGCAGATGGTCGAGCTATGCACCAAATCTGAACATATGATTTGCGTGCAAACTCATAACTAAGTAAGAGTACAAACTAAGGCATGTCATACAGTAGCAGAAACGTAAATACTCCACTAGAGTACAATAACCTAAAAATGTAGTATACTTAAAGGAAAACTATGGCTATTTTCAAAACGTATATGTTATTACTAAGGTCTTTAACAATAAAATATAAGAAAATAGGAATGGCTCTATCCTAAATCTAAATCCTAGATTAATTCAGCATAAATGAGTGATCTCATCAAATAATAAATTGAGAATTTGGTGAGATGTTATAGATGGCACCAAGGGAAATGTATGCAGACCTTTCCTGTTTTCAAAACGGACGTTTAGAAAGGGAAAAGAAAATACACCCATATTGATGACATCACAATGTTGAGAATGGCCAATCATGCTGACTTCTTTATAACAGATTTAAACAATGAATACAAGCATGGGAACTATTTTGAGACTTAGTTCTGAGATAATGGCTTTGAAAGAGATGTTCACAAATATTGACTGAACTCTTCTTGGTGTCAAATAACGAAAGGGAACTCGGAAATTAAAATGTATTACCATTTAATATATCTACTTTCCGCGTCATATTTCAGCCTATTCTGCGCACGGTTACACTAGATGAGTAAGAAAGAAATTTAGTTTTATTGTTTACATTTAAAGCCCAAACTGAGCCAGGCCTATGGATTTTGACACCTCTCTCGGAGCTACTGTATGCAGCAGCCGCAACATGAAAGCGCGTCTCCACCTCTGCAGGAGCCAGCTGTTCCTGCCGCCGCTGGTTTCAGTCGGGGCGGACAAATGTATGAGCTCAGGAGGGTTCTCACAGACTTGGCGGCGCCAGGTCTTCACACACTCACAGGATATGTAAAGACTTCAATAACGAGCCATTAAGCCCTAATCATCGGGATCGATCAGGCGTTAACAAGGGCCTCTACATATGCAAATTGAAGGCGAGGACCGGGGCCCTACAAAAGCTGCCTCTGGCCAGGAGTAGCAACACACTCTTCCTTTGACAGTAGGTGGATTAACAGGTCACAGAGCAGCAACATGGTGAAATACTTTTCAGTGGACTGGCTGGCCCAGAGCCATGAACACACCGCGTTAACGGAGGAAGCTGTACCGGCCTGCAGACCTCACATTCCCTGCATGGTGCAGCCGCGCCCTCCGACTTATGGCAAGGGTTACTTGCAGCCAAAACCCAGGGCTTCTAAGCCCGTTGAATCAGTGGAGAGCAGCGGGCAGGAGGTCAGCCTGTGCTCACCTTTCCATCCAACCATTTGCGCCTCACCAAGTAAGTTTACAACCCATGACGGAATGCGTCTCTTTGATTTTAAAGAAAAAATATGTCAAGCTTTGTGCACTAGAATGGTGTTTAACCAGCTGTTCCTTCCTTCAGTTTCAGAAACCAGCGGGTATTCCTCCGGGTATGAGAGCGAGGCGGCTTCTTCTGAGTGTCTCTCTGTGGATGAGGGCAGTGACGCAGAGAAGGACGCAGCACAGCGCCGAGTGCGTACCAAATTTACCCCCGAGCAGATCAGCAAACTAGAGAAAATCTTCAACAAGCACAAATACCTAGATGCTGGAGAGAGAGTGAAAACAGCACAGAAACTCAGCCTCACAGAAACTCAGGTAAGAAGAGACTCAATAACAACAATTTAATACCAAAATATGCCATAGCCTATTCCTTATTCCTTGATTGTTATTTGTTTGGAGACTAACTTTATCCTTGCCCTCTCTTAGGTACGAACCTGGTTTCAGAACAGGAGGATGAAGCTCAAACGGGAGGTGCAGGATTACCTGGCTCCCCAAATCCCCCCGGTGATGTTCCAGCGTCTTTCGCCGGTTCAGTACCACAGCATGGCCGGACAGCGACCCCACTTCCTGGCCAACGGCCCAGCGTTCTACCCGCTCCCCGTCCCGCAGCTGGTCCTCCAGCAGCAGATGCGTCCCTCCTCAGGTCATGATCCACAACCCGCATTACTACTGAAGAACTTACGACCAGAGACTTTTCCAATCGAAACCCTTACAATCCAGTGCAATTCAGAGTATTTGATGTGTGATTTATATTATTATGTTATATGAAAGTTGTATATAATTTACATAAAAAGTCTATTTATCATTGAATAAAAAAATGTTTATCTTCTAACCCCTGGACTCTGAGTTTCTGTGCTTTGCATACATCACAACTGTGGAGATAAAACTGATGATATTATCTTTATTGCAGGATTAGTTCACCATGCATAGATCATCCTGCCTTTAATCTTAAAGTGGGAGGAGGTTGTAAGAAAGGGATCTGATAAAAAATGGGAGTTGTCCATTAAAGCTATCACAACCCTTTGTATGGATCTGTCAATATATCAAAGCCCAGTCAAACCAATCCTTAAAAATAAATCATTATGAATGAAATCACTTGGGTCCGCAACATCAAATTGTTCTTGTCCCCCCTTCACCTGTCAACAAAGGCAGACCATATGCTCTCCTCAATGTGCCTTGTTTGTCCCAACATCTGCACTTCAAACGCCAGCTAACGGGGAGATCATGGTCAACAATTAGTCCTAATTAAGCTGCTCATTGGTGAGTTTACACTTACAGCCGGCCTGGCTCCACTGAGTCTGGGTCTTTGTGTGGCCAAAGAATCTGGTCTGTGGTTTGAAGTCTGAGGCCTAGAGATGATAAAGGTAATATTCATGTGTATTTACACAGCAGCAGCTGAAGGGGACTTGTTCTTATTTACAGTCAAATTACATGCTATGGGTGAGGCCAACAGATCCCAATCATTGCCAAGGAAATGTCTTAGTTGGATAATGGTGCTAAACAGTAAAAGGTCGTAAAAATGTAGGAAATATAACTTGTTTAAAAAGAATGTTGTTAGAAAAATTAAAGTAACAAAAAATGTAGAATCAAATTGTTATATCTACCTCATTACATTTAAGTTTTTTATTTAAAAGCTGATACTTCGCACACTTTGTATTGCATATCTATGTTTACACTTTATTTAGTTGTCCATAAGAATGCATTCTAAATGATTCTGTATATTTATATATTGTATCTGAATCTTCTTATATTGGTTTACTGTTAGTTTATTTTATTTTAAATTCGTGTTTAATACAATGTATGTTTTTGCATGCATCTTAACAAAATCATTTTTCATTTTTTTGTGTTTGATATACTTGTGCATCCATAAACACATTAAAAGGAATTTATTTTTTAAAAGTGAGAAAAATATACAATTTTTTAAAATAAAATGTATACAAAAATATATAAATACAAAAAGTGAATACAATAAGAACAGAACAAAAATAAATTATGTGTAGAAAATCAGAATTTAAAAGAAGAAAAGCTGCAGGAATTAAGAGGTAAAAAAGTAGCAAATACAAAACTGTTGCCCGCGGGATTCTGATGAATAACTCGTTCAGTGTGAACTGATTCCACACAGTATGACCACAAAAGGGTTTTAAACCAGGTCAGTTTTTATTATTTATGTTCTATATCGCTAAGGGTGTGATTTTAATGTATTATATATACAATATTTATTACCTCTAGTGTCGGATTTTGGAAAATTGATTTTGAGTTTTCTCATGGCAGTTAGAGTATAGGGGACAAACCAGGGGACTTATTAAGATACCTTACCGTTACTGCGCTCATAAAGAATGATAAGAATAAGAATAATGCGTATTGAACTGGTTTCATTAATTAGTGAGTTTATTTAAAGTAATTAGTTAGAAGCCCTATGGGCTTGGAACCAGAGGGGCGTAAGTGGCATTTGACAAACTTTACAGGAGAGCCAAAACAAAATTTTGACCACACTTCAATCAACTGTATTTATTAACCTTCAACCACAACATTGCAACCACATAAATACTTATATGAGTTAGTAAAACATATTATGGCATATTAACACAATGAACATATACTAAAACCTTGTAAAATCTTAAAAATGTGGCAAAAACCTCAGATACGCCTTTTTGGCACCAAACATTTCCAATTCTTCTAAAGACAAGGCGTATCTGCTGATCAATGCAGAAATGATTGGTCAAAACATTGGTTAAAAACACTGTCACTTCATAAGTAATTCATTTTTCATTTTATTTAAACTAGTGTATACAATACACACATTCAGATTTCTTACTATTTTCACTTTTCGATTTAGTTCCATTCCAATTTAGCCCGGCCATTGCTTTCCTACGCAATTCCGCTCGATTCTCATCTCCCTTCAGTGCTCATTCTGAGATTGGTGTCATTTAATTTCAAACAGTTTAATTTCAATTCTCATTCATGAGTTCACATTCATGTATTTCATTTCAAACAGTTTAATTTCAGTTCTCTTGTTTTTTACGCATTTCACTTTTCAGTTCACTTAGGCCAGGGGTGTCCAAACTTTTTTCACTGAGGGCCACATACAGAAAAATTTACGGAGAGCTGGGCCCCTTATAGAGGTGAATATTGCCTCATAAGTTAAGTTATAAGTTAGCAAAACTATCAAATGTAGTCGAATAATGTTACTCATTCCTTAAAACAGAAGCCTCAGATTGCTGATAATAAGAGTAAATATGAAGGTTAAATTTCAAGCTTATTATAGAAATAAGTTATTGTCTTTTTTTTTATCAACTCAGATTTGTTAGAAAATGTTTTAATTCTAAATGACTGAATTTATTTGAAATTGGGCTCATTAATATATTTTAACATTTAAATTTGAGAAGTATAATATAAGACAAGCAAAAGTTTAAATTGTGGGCCATATTCCATTATACATTTAGAATTTGCTGAGGGCCGTTTCAAAATGTCCTGCGGGCCGCATTTGGCCCCCGGCTATCTGTTCACTCACTGCCCACTGTCAGAGTGTTATAGAACTCTGCATAATAGTGAGGAATACTCCCATTGGTAGGTCTTTTTTCTTTAAGGCACTGATTCCTGGAGGACTTTCATACATTGAGCTGGGGTGTGTGGTTCTGGTGCCTCTGGTTGCCTGTAGTGCCACCGTCAGTTTTCGGAAGGTTGGGGCGGTGAAATCATACTTGAAGAAGATTGTTTTTGGTTCCTCTTTCGTGTAGCGGAACCATTTAATCTTCTGCCAATGAACTGCTTGTCCCTCCTCATCTTTTGTTCTGTTTTTGAGTATTGGAGAGGGACTTGAAGTCCAGAAAGTCCTTGTGTCCAATTTCATGTACACTGTATGGGTCGTTCTTTCTTGCCATTCTCACAAGAGTGTAGTAGCCATCAGTAGATATAAACTTTTCTTCTTGCAGTTTCCACTGCAGCATGCACGCTATCGCACTCCATCTGGCTGTGACCAGACTCCATGTATTTATGGTCAATAGTGGAGAGAGGCAGTGAGCTGACAGCATGCATGCACATCAGGCTAAAGGCAGCATTCCTGTTCTGTCCACCACAAGTATCTGAATAAAGAACTGCGTGTTTTACATGAGGACTACATTTTTTAAGGTGCTTGTAAACACATGTAGTGATCTCTGAAGATCCACGGCCACCTTCCCCCTCATGCCACATGTAACACACGACATCTTTACTGTCTAATTCATACACAGTGATGTTGTACATACTTAGCCTGCGTGAGTAGAACAGGCTACTTACGGAGTGGTCAACACTTGTTCCAGGTCAAAAGTGACAGCCTTGTATGACACATGTTCTTTTGCTTTCTTTTTATCATTTCCTTTTTGTTCTCTGGACTGGGTCTTTCTTAACTGGTGGGCATCATATTCATCCTTGTGATTAGTCTTCTCACTGTCTTCTAAACATTGGTACCAGAATATTTACAACAGGTTTTAAATGATAAAAACATACTAAGAGATCAGCACATGTGTTTACAAGTACCTTAAAGAACTTAGTCCTCATATAAAACATGCAGTTCTTTATTTAGAATATTTACAACAGGTTGTAAATATTCTGTACAAGTAGGCACCATATTTATTATCTCATGAATGACTATATATAACCTTCTCCAGTCTATTGGGACTCACAACAATCCCTGAATGCAGCCACAATCCATTCAGATGCACTGCACTAGTGCCCAGTTATCTTAGTATGTTTTTATAGCAGTAAAGAATGAAGTGTATATGTTACTTACATCTGATTCTAATAGCTCTGTTTAAAAATAAGAATATGTAAAATGTATCTTTGGAGACAGCTCCATCTTTGAACTCCTTGATAATGTGAAAAGGAGAACAGTAATAATGCTTTCATTATTTGAGCACTTACAACAATGCCTTTTAAAGAGCTCTAAAACATTATCTTAATTGGGGGGAGGCCCTTTTTCCCACAATAGCCCCTCCAAATGTCTGTGCACGTCCCTGCACAATGGTACATAACATATGACAAAAACATGTGTAGTATTTCAGAATTTAAAAGGTGGCATTTGTTTGATTTGATCAATAGTATACTTCCAATCAAAGCACGTTTCCCATGAAATATGAGGAATATTATAATATTTGACAGGATGTAGGGTCAATGGGAGGAGGGACAGAGTCTGACATACTTCATTGATGCAGTTTTGCTGTAAATGATTTATTTGATAACAATTTAATCCTCATTGTTCTCCCAGGTTACCTGTTGTGTGGGGTTTGAAGGGGCCCCGGGGCCTTTCAGCAAATGTCTCATTGTAAACAGGTCAACACAGATCAAACAGAACCTTCTCACTTTCTGATGCGAAGACACCCTGCCATAACAAAAGTTTCCACACCAGCCTGCCTCATCTCAGACAGACAGCTGTCTGAGATGAGGCAGGCTGAGGCTCATCACTGATTTGACAGTCAGCCTGGCAATCACACACACATCAGTCTGTACAGCAGAATAAAGGTACCCCTGATGCACAGTAAATGTCATCAGGCTTTATATTATCATGAGACATTTTATAAAGATTTATTAGGTCAAGTTTGATAACACTTTAGTTATTTTGTGTCACTACATGACATTGTTATTATAGTGTAACAGCATTTCCATAGGGGATAAAACTTTTACTCGTTTATAATAAATAAAATACACTTCTATAATGATTACAGTTTACTCTAAGTGGTTATTTTACAGCAATGAATGATCAATTATAGTGACTTATGACCAGCTTTATGACAGTGATTATTGCATTATTGTAATTAAATTATAGTTATTTAAACAATGTGGCCTATAATACACTTTCATCCTTGCAAAGCGTAAGTGAACAGCAATTATGAAACTTTTCATACTATCAATTATAAGATATTAAACAACATCGTATTGTAAATGCCATTTGAATAATGCTGATTATGCATTATAGGCATGGACGTCAGCCTATTTTCTTTATGTTGGTAATTTTTTGATCAATATATGGCTGATAGGACATTTTATGCGACAGGGAATATGTGAAAGTCTGAATGTGTTTGGTCGATGGCACAGCAGGACTGAGAGCACACTTGAGAGAGTTCTTAAATAGGGTTACAATCTGGTATTTTAGTTAACAGCCCTGTATTCATAGCGGATATCACCCTGCCTTACTTCATGCAGAGATCATTTCTGCCAGGTAGCTGATACTCAGACTCAGTGGCGCCGGGGCCAGCCATGGACGTGAGAAAACCCACAGCCCGGCCTCTATTAACCCCAATTACACCCACCATCAAGTTTCTATCGTTCCGCTGAGAGGCCTTTGCATATGCAAATAAATATGTGTGCCCCTCCCTCAAAGAGTGACATCAACACAAACAAACCTTAAGACCACAACATGGCAAACTTCTCTGCGGAATGGCTCTCCAAAAGTTATGATGAGGCAGCGCTCCTTTCAAAAGTCTGCAGTGAAATTGAGGAATCTACTAAGAAATAGTATTCCCTCTCCAAACAGTAAGTCCGCTGATAGACTTTGCACCGCCATGTCTTTGTCTGTTTTGACTTCGGCTGAATGAATGAAGGAATACTTCGGTTGACAGCGAAGGGGACGCCGCCCAGCAGCGGAACATGAGGACCACGTTCATGTGTGCGCAGATCAGCAGGTTGGAGAGGGTGTTCAGCAGGCACAGGCACCTGGGTACGATGCAGAGGAGGAGGATTGCTAAGAGACTGCACATCTCTGAAGCTCAGGAGGTAGTGGGGTCCCATGTGAAGCAACCTGGCATGTGTTTTTCATAAAAGGTTTTCCCTCAATCATAACCACTTACTTTGGTGTAAATAACACAGGGCAGATACAATAAAACAAGCCCTGCATTAAAAATAAATGTATAAGAATTGGCATCAAAACAATACGAATTTTTCCCAAAAGCCCATTGCAGAAGAAATATGCAATATATTGAATAATAATGAGGAATTCAGAAAAAGCACTATCACTTTATTGTGCAGTCTGGGGGTTTTCGTTGTATTACCTCTATGGGTGCCTTTCACTTATTACCTCACAATACATCACAGGAATGCTATGAAGCACATCTTTGTTTGAAATGTCATTGCACTTAAGCAGAAGTCTAGAGACCATAAAATGGCAACTCTACTAAAATAACTCAAGATTTTACCAACGTACAGTACTTGAGTGTATGTGGGAAGTTATTAAATACGTCTAGTCAACTTTGATAAGTACATATTTTAGGTAATTGTACTTTACGTGACTATTTAAATGTAATGCTATAATGTATGCTTTACTCCACTACAATTTGGAAGACAAACATGTTCTTTTTGCCCACCAAATGTATTTGACAAGATGAGTTGCCAGTTACTTTGCATGTTAACATTTTATTGCAAAGATTAAATTGACTGATGAATTATGAATATTATTGGATAAAATACCTGGGAGTATACAAACAGTCATTATAGGTATTGTCCTTTACCAGCTGAAACATCTAAATTGTTCTCCAGTGAAATCCAGTGATATAATGTATATTATTTAAAAATGGCCATATATCATACTGTTTGTTTTGGTACTTTCGGTTTATTTTGATGCTAACACTTTGCTATGACTTTAAATAACATTATGATGCCAAACTTACAGACTAATGCTACACCTTGGTATTATAATTTAGTAAAATATCTGAGTACTACTTCCACCACTGCTGAAATGTTCTGTTTTAGTAGTTTTTGAGAGGGCTCTTGATTGCATTATTCATTATAATTTTCCTAGCTGATCATATTTATCCCCCTAGGGAAAGACTTGGTTCCAGAACAGGGGGATGAAGCTGAAACGGATAGTCCCTCTCTGTTATTTTTCCTCCTTCCTACAGAATAGATAATGAAAGGGTAAGTTGTCATTTGTCAGTCTAGTCCTGATTCATAAACCCTTCTTATATACTTTATAACCACTAATACAACATAAATAAAAAATGACAAGTAATGATATAACACAATAGTGTATTGTTGTCATTTCAACAATACACTATATGTTTGTAATAACAGGAACACTCCCTATACCAGTAACTTTGTCCGGGATAGTCATACAGTCCCCAGAATCACCCTGGTGTTTGCTGTTCCCCTTTAGTTCATGCACAAAAAAAGCATTTCATTCTGGGCTCAGCAGGTGAAAATACAAAGGGGGGCTACCTGCTGCCTCCTCTGCTGTTTCAGCACCCCGCCCTGAGTGGACAGCTCTTCGCAGCCTGCAGCCGCTTCTACCCGCTGCTGCACAGGCTGCACCCAAGCAAAATATGTAGACTATCTGACAAATAAAACACTATCGACAGGCTAAGATATAGCTAACACAACATAGGAGTGGAATATAATTAACATTTAGTATATAGAATGGACATTAATTTAAATACAGATCTAAAGTGTGAAGTCAGTAGGTACTTGGACTGCAGCCATAGGGTCACCGGTTCAAGTCCCCAAACAGACCTAAAATATGGAGTGGGGACTGCTTCTTTGAGAGGTCCCAGTTCACATCCTGCTGTGGTGCCCTTGAGCAAGGCCCCGGACACCCTAAGTGCAAGTCTAAGTGCACTCCCATTCCCCCAAACATGCTAAAGAACAACAGTACAGAATACTGCGCAGGGGTAGGGAACGGTGTATTCTGTCCAAATAAGGCCTAATGTCTAATGACGAAAAAATGGAAAAACTTGTCGTAGCATATTATGGCTAAATAATGCTGAACGACCATTAAGAATACAGTGTAGTGGTAAGGCAGGGTGTACTGTGTCCAAATAAGGCATAATACAGTATGTTGTAAAGCTAAAATCTAAAATCTTGCCTAGGGCAGCAAATTGGTAAGGGCCAGTCCTGTATGGAGAACCTCTATTCCCAGCGGCTCAGGAAGAAACCCCACAGGATTATAAAAGACCCCCATCACCCTGAGCAACAAACGGTTCTGTTTGCTGCTTTCTGGCAGGCGATACCGCAGCATCAGGTTGTAAACCACCGACTCAGAGACAGTTAAATGGATCTCTGTTAAGTGCCTCTTTATTTATCTAAATAGTTTTCAATACACAGTATTTAATTTAATTTGACCCTACAACATTTAATTGTACATTTTGTTCTTGTATGTATTATATTCCATTTGAATGTATATAGACTACTTCTTGCACTATTTCTACTTTAGTTGTATTTACATTTTGCAACATTCTATTGCACTATTTAATTTCTCTTCTGTTATGTCTTTGACTATTTTATAGGTTTTATTTGTTTTATGTCCTATACATATTCATGTCGCTTTGTTGGAGCCTGGGACTTAAGATTTTCATTGCCATAACTAAACTGTAGATGCCTTGCATATGACTATAAAACCTTGAATCTTGAATCTCAAATGTAATTTTGAGTCACAAAGAATATCTGGCTTTTTAGATTGGGATCTGATTTGAATTTTTCCATCCAAAAGAAGCTTAATAATGTGAAAACATGAATGGCTGGCCCCAACAATCAAAGCCATTACTGAACCAGCAGATCAGTGTGTCACCATCTGTTGCAGCAGTGATATTACCTGCAACAAAAGCAACACATGGTGTCCCTGTTTTCACCATGCTCTGCTTTAATCTCACACATACTGTTTCTCCCTCTGTTTTCTTTATTTTGAAGGGGATCATAGTGGCTGTAGAGAATCATAAAGAAGGAGAGGATAACGCTTATGTGTCACATTATCTTTGGTGCAGGAAGTATTCAGATCCTGAAAAGCACTAATACCACACTAAAAATACGTAACTGTAAATATGTTTTTAAACAATCTCATCTAAAATAAAATAAAAGCTCAGAATTATTCTAAATACAAATGTGAACAGATGGCACATATTTTTTCTCACTGATAACTGATTAATTGTGTAATTATCCATCTGTTGTTGATCTGCCTTGTAAAAAATAATATTTTTTTCATCGTTTTTCCTAAATGCCAGGAAATGAATTATAAAAGAACCTAGTAAATAAAGCTTTATGGTATAGTGGAGTAAAACGGATATTATATCCCTTTGAACTTTAGTGGAGCAGAAGTATGAAGTGGCATAAAATACTCAATTAAAGTACCACTACTTTGCAATACAATACTTGAGTAAATGTATTTAGTAACACTCCAAAACTGCACATACATGCACAGACACATATGAAGGGAAATAAGAAAGAGAGGGTCAGTTTTGTGCTCTCTCCAGCCTGTCCCTCTTCTCCTGCAGCCGCTGTAATGACGCGTTCCTCGGCAGGTATTTCCCCCGGCGTCCGGTGGCATGGCTCCAGGCCGTGATGGCTCTCTCTGCTTGAAGATTTGCATCTTCAAAAGGGACTTCAAAGCCGATGTAACTGCTAGATGATTGAGCTCTTTTGTCTCCCGATTGAACTGTTCGCACGTAGTTGAGAGTGAGACGGAGAGACGGCGCCCTCCTGTCTGCCGGAGGTGTGTATTGCCTCACGTTAGAGTTATTAGTTGGCACCAGCTAAAGAGGTAACTGATTGAGTCACAAAATGCATTATGATTTGCAATCAGGAAGGGAAATAGCAGGTAAGCACATCGACAGGGATGGCAGGGTTATTTTAAATGTGTTTACAATTACTAGTTGCCTTGAAAAACAAATGTAACCTTATCTGAGTTTCAAAATAAAAAATGTTTCCTTATTACTTTCTGTAACTTGGATTACCTCACTATCATTTGGGAGAAATTACAAGAGAAAATAAATATGAATAACGATGGGTTTTTTTGTTGTGAGAAAACAGAACAATTGGACCATAAGAAAACATGTCCCCACCACTTTTGGACATGGCCAATTTTCTTCATGGCCAATTTGTCCCACGATGGGGAAATGGACATTATTACAGCAGCACATAAAGTGAGGATAGACTAATATGTATACAATGCATATATACAGTACTACTAGTTATTTAAATCCTAAATGTGTCCCCACCACCTTTTCTAACAAAGTGACGTCCCTGATTTAGATAAAAAATGTGTCATCTGCTTAGAGATTTCATTTATTTAATTCAAACCTTGGATAAAACATGTTTTTTAAGGAATTGGGGAACTTTTTTTTTTTTTAATCCATGTCCACTTACGTCTTAAGGGGCTGTGTAAATGGCTGTATATTTTGGGTTGGTTCAACTTTCATATTTAGTTTGCACTTTTAAAACTGTTACTTAGCTACAACTTTAAAACAAAAAATAAGGGAACAGTTTCCAAGCATTTAAAAAATGGTGGCTTCCAAAAAGATAGTAGTAGAACACAAGAAAACGTCTTCAAAAATATGTTCATACATAGCAAACCACATTTTAGCCAACTTGCAATAAGCAGAACTTCTAAACATGTGGAAACTGTTGCCTTTTTGTTTTAGTTTTAGCTAATTAACAGCTATTAGGGTCCAGATACTGACCCTTACTATAATAAATAAAAACTTCGGATACCTCCCACCAGGAGGCACGATTATCAGAGGTCCCTTTAGGAATCCATGCCTCAGTATAATGAGGGGGCATTGTTCAGTTTCTGGACCCTGTAACCATTTATGCATCACATCCACAGCACTGATACTTTGTGCTTTGTGGAAGTCTGCAGGGATAACAGGGAGAGTTCCTGCCTCTAATGGCAACAGGAGCATCAATAAATGATCCATTGTGAGAGGGTGGGGTCTCACTTGAATGACAATGAGTGCTTCACTGCTGCTCTGGATCAGGTGAGTGGATGCTGAAGAGGTGTGAACAGTCTCAGTGGATCTGCAGCTGGACGGCAGCAGACGGACTGGAGCCGGGGCCGGATGATGGTGACGGTGGTGTTTAAAGGGATGGGATCAAGTTTACAGCACAGTGGGATTATTTCAACGGTTGGAAATGGAAAGTTAGCATTTGAATCACTGAAGATTCAGGCAGTCACTTACTTCTGCACCAGCAGCCAAATCCTTTAATCCAACACAGGTTAGAGACACTTCCCATACCACAGACATCTCTCTGGGAGCAGTTTGAGGATAGTGTCTGGCCCAAGGACACTCTGGCTGTGGGAGAGGGATTCAACAGCTGATTTCTGAATCTGAGACACAGTTTCATATGTATTGTAAAATACATATTTGAATAAAAATATACATTATAGGTATAACATTATAATGACATTGTTTCATATAAATGTAAAATATGATTTAAAGTTTAATTTAGGTGAATTCAAGACTAACTTAATCGACAACACGTGTTTGTTTCTTTACATTTTCTTAACACTAGTCCAAAATAAGACTCAATGAGTTTTATTTTTGCCTTTAGTGTCTTGCATATTTTGATGGGAATGTTTTTGCACTCTCTGGAGTAAGATTTAAATGTACCTATTCAATTGAGTATTTCTATATTGTTGGAAATTTCACTTTAGGATCTGAGAGCTTTTTCATCCATGGTATTTAGTTTGAATCAATACATTTAGAGAGAAATAGCTGATTATACATACTATAGGAACATATATTGAGAGTCCTAGGCTTGTATAAGGACAAATGGTGGCTTTTGCAGACCCTAAGGTATTTAGGGAAACACTACATTTTTTAGAAACAAACTAATTGTTTTCAATAGTAAAGAAAAGGGCCAACTTAGTTAACATTGTTTTGTTTTTATGCGGTTAAAGCAGCAATACTGAGGCAATTTCCTGAGTACTGTTGCCCATCAGAGTTGCCCCCCAAAATGCCTAGTGTACCGCCACCATAAATCATTTATAGCATGTTAATCTGTTTCGTCTGAATCAACTTCCTCCACTTACATAACCCAGTCTAAAAAGGCAAAATGCATACATTCAATATTAATGCAAATATTTCTTTATTTAACAAAACAACAGAAAGAAATATTCACACAACAGTTATATAAAATAGAATATTTGAATATTTTATTTAGCCAATTATGGGATTTTTTGTTTTGTTACAGCAGCATTTTAACAAGGTATTGCACATCAAATAAAATAAAATAAAATAAAAACATTGTTAATAATAACAAAATGAGTTATCACTTCCCTCCACATCAAAGATAAATATGAGGAGTTGTGATCTAACATAATGACACATTTCAAAATAAACGCTATGTAGTCCTTACAATGAGGGGATGGCAGACCGGTACCCAGAGTGTGTGTGTTTGCGTGTTTGAGGTCATCCGTGCTGTAGAGAGGATGATGAAATGGCGGGTCGCCTGGTGGAAAACCTCTGCAGCCCCATTTTCCCATGCCCTATGCCTCTTTAAAGTGACATCTGAAAGAGGTATATGCATAGGAAAAAGGAACAGCGAGTGTAAAGACTCCTGGCTCTAACCCCCCCGACGCTGCATGCTGGAGACCTGTGGGGGGAAAGAGAGGAACAACACTGGTCAGTTACAAGGCTCACATACAAGACAATAGCAGATATGATTCAGCTGTTTGACTGATGGCTTCGATATGCAGAGGTAGGAAAAAAAATGAAAGAAATTGCAAATCTTAGCTGTATTTTACCAATATATTCAACGTTCTAGGAGTTGTTTAAAACAAAAATAGACAGAACACATTAAAAAGATCTCTCTCTCTCTCTTAAAATGGTTCAGTTTCATTTTCAAAAAATGTCCAAAATGACTAAAAAAGAAAGAAAGTGTAGGGACTAAATTAGAAATTGATTGAGAAAGTAATGAAAATTTGGAATCACAGACTAAAGCTCCTCTTTTCTGTTAAAGCTAACTTAGTATGGAGCTTAATCTGGGACAAAAGTGTTGATCATTTGAAAAAATGTAATGTATTTCAAGTTTCTGATCTTTAAAGAAAATGCAATAATGTATTCAAACTCAAAATAAAGTCTTAGGGATCCAGTTGAAAAATTAGAATGATAGAATCAAGAACTTGTGAGATATTCAAAAAAGTAAGGCCTGAGTTTGGATTGCCTTTCTCCAGTTTAAAGCAAGCAGTAAATATAAATGAGTGTATGAAATGTAGAGGTCTTACCCTGTGGAGGTCCAGAAGATGTCTCCTGGGACGGTGCCTCCTCTCTGCATTTATCCCCCAACAGGGACCTTGAAGATGTCTGAGACGGACACAGTAGCTGTTGTGTAGCTCTCTCAGCACCCGTCCTCCCTCCTTGGTTCCGAGCCACGGCGACACACCTGTGGACACATGAGAAAAACAGGAAATATCTGTGTGTGTGTAGAGTCATGGTGTGCCGCGCTAACAGTAAACTTATTACTGTTATCGTGTCTGTGGACGGGGTAGGGGCTCAGGACGGCGCGTTCCTGCTGCTCGAAAAGTTCCTTATCTGTTCAGGGGCCCCCGCTGCTTTACTGCACTCAAGGTCTCTGGACAAGGACTCTCAGGGTGTGCTGAAGGGAGACACACACGCACGCATGCACGCTAGCACGCACACACACACACACAGGCTGTTGGTGTAGTGGAGGGAGTGCTGTGGCATGTCAAGGCCGGTGTGCATCCAGGCGGAGATAAATCTTTTTCTAATTCAGAGCAGCAATCATATATCACAGAGTTCAGTAAAGGAAGACGTGAATTTAAATGTTGGCAATTTAAGAGGTTATACAAAATCCTACAGCTAATTCTGAACTCAGCTGCTAGGGAAAAAATTGGGATCAATAAAGTAATCTATCTATCTATCTATCTATCTGTCCGTCCGTCCGTCCGTCTGTCCGTCTATCCATCCATCCATCCATCCATCCATCCATCCATCCATCCATCCATCCATCCATCCATCCATCCATCCATCCATCCATCCATCCATCCATCCATCTATCCATCCATCCATCCATCCATCCATCCATCCATCCATCCATCCATCCATCCATCCATCTATAGGGTTTAAAACTAACAAACTATAAAACTTGAGCACATTACTCTTTATTACTCTGTTTTCTGCCATACTTAAAGAAACATGTAGTAAGGACTACAAATGAATAATAAAAAAATAGCTTCACTGATTCTCAGAGACATTTTCTTGTATCACAGCTTCTTTTTGACATTAATAAAGACACATATTTAGATGATATAAAAGGAAACATACATTTATCATAGTGGAGCAGTTTTGGCTTTAAAGCGCTGTTGCATCACATGGTGTATTGCAAATTCAGATCTCTGCTGCTCGGCTATAAAACGTAAAAATAGAGCACATTACTCTAGTGTTAGCTACACTGAATTGGTATCTTTTAGAATCAATCTAAAAAAAAGATTTGCCAGGGATTACAGAAGAAAGTTAACATATATGTCTAATAGTGGCACATGTACATAATGGACTAACATGGTCTTGTTAATTCATTTAAAAAATCCCGGAAAATATTGGAAAGGCAAACTAAGGAATCTTTTTAAAGATAGCTGAAGACATTGTTTTTTAAATAAGTTTTAATTAATTATTTGAGATAAAAACAAAAGATTTGTTTATTTATTATTTTATTGTATTTATTAATTTAGTCTTATTTCTGCCTGGCTTTTATTGAGCTGATTATCTGCTGTGAACATTTGACTTATTGTTTTAATGTATTCTAGAAAATCCTGTGTGTATATGTTCATGTGTGCTAATATCTTTTAACCTCTGACTTGAATTGAATGTATTATATTCTGTTGCTGCGTTCTGTGCATGAAATGTGCTATATTTATTTTTGATTTTAATAACCTTCAGCCTGTAAACGTCTCCGTATCTCCGGGTTAAATGATGGGCAACGTGAGGAGAATTGCATAAAATGTTCACAAGAAATGTTTTGACCCCAGTCTTCTAGTTTTCTTCAGCATGTTTTGTATCATTCTTACATATGAACATAACATACACAATCTTTATATGCAACGTTTGGATTCATATTAATAAGAATTATGAAAACATATATCAAACTGTGCAAGGCTGTAATAACGAAACATTATTCAAATGTGCAATAACTATATTGTGATGCACACGCCATTTCATTTTCAATATTTTGGTCATATGACAATATCTTTCCACTGCAGTGTAGTTACATTGCACTTTCTTCATTCATTTTGACTTAATTAATTAATGATTTAATTAATGTATTCTAATTTCCCTGGTGTTGTTATTACACCAGTCATGTTGTTAGGAACTTATACATTTATATGAACCTCTAAATAAACTTATAATAAATTGTTTTGTGACACTATGTGAACTGATTTCCTGGTGTTCTAGATATTGGTTTTCAATAATTTGTGGATCTTGAAGCCTGGGCAGAGCTGTATGCAACACAAATCATTATATAATTACTTTTGATATAATAAAACATAGTTTAATATATATTATCATATACTTTTTCATATATTTTATATATATTTATGGGGATTATTTTTAATATTTGATTTTTGTATCCAGCGTTTAACTACTTTGTTATTATTATTATTATTATTATTATTATTATTATTATTATTATTATTATTATTATTATTATTATTATTATTATTATTATTATTATTTTTATTATTATTATTTGTGTAAAGTCAAAAGTAGTTTAAAATATATTAAAACAAACAAATACTATATATTAATATTTCTATATTTTTACCATACTTTTTATTACTTGTATTTATTATTAATTATTATATTGTATCTTTATTTTTGCATGTGGATATACACTAATCAAAACTGAGATGATTGAACCTTGTTTTTTCTGAGAAGGAACAAGTGTCAGGGATCATAATTTCTTTAAAGAGTTTAAAAATTGTGATAAGACAGTGGCTTCATTAGTTGTATGCACAATTATTAAAATTCGTCATGCTACATACAGGCTCACACCTTTGTCAAAGCTAAATATGCACTTCTGAACCACCACTGGGTGGCAGCAGTTTCAAGGCCTGAGTGGCTGCAGACTGAGGTCAAACCAGTATAATGTATATATATTTGTGTTTGAGTGCTCAGAATAACATGCAGCCGAGGTTTACAGAGTAGAATAAGTGTCTCAAAGACTGAATGCAGTGAGTCTGATTCCTGAGCTGAGAGATTTGTGCGATGCTGCGAGCCGTGCCCTTTTGGTGCGATAAGCACAAAACTATTTGATCAAGGTCAGATGAGCGGGGGCATGTTTTAAGCTCTGACGGAGGAGTGAAGAGCCTGCACTGTGTACTGTACTCATACAGTAAATCCAACATGCAGCCTTCTCCCCCTCTGCAGACCGGCTGTAAAAACAATGGCAAACATATAAACGTAATGCAGCATTTCCCCCCTGCATCAAACTGCCCGACTCATTTCCTCCATGTCTCACGAGGGACTTTTAGCTTTTAATTGGGAACACTTCAACATGCAGCCTTAAAAGAAACGCTTTGCAGAGTGGTTTCGTTTGAGAGGGCCAAATTTGCAGCATTAAGCAGAAAACAAAGGCAACAAAAGCTGCTGGTTCATCTAAACACTGCTGCCACGGAGCAGGAGAGGGTTCACTCTGAAGCACAGTACAGGGGGGTCAGAGTGTAGGAAGGGGACAGTTTGACAGGGTGTCATATTTCCTCAATTTCAAACACAGCAAACACCTGTTTTTGTCTAAAGGCGGATCTGTTACGAGAATTAGCGGCAAACAGACTTTCAGGTTTTTACTCAAAACACTTGCGGGTAACCTCAGCTATATCATGGCATACTTAACATATTGTAATGCATTTATAGTACTGTGACCATGCTTGGGGTGTAACAATATTACATAATCAGGATTTAAAAAAGGTAACTGCATTGCCTTACAGTGACATAAAAAAAGACCTAATCAGATTACTAAGTCAGCTGTTCTGTTCTGCAGGCTAATACTTAAAGTGTGAATCTATACGCCTACTGCCTGAATCTGCTTTATGGTTTCTCTTTCTTTGGCTCTGTTTTAATTCAGTCGAGCAGGGGTGTCCAAACTGTTTTCACTGAGGGCCACATACAAAAAAATACTTGAGGTGAGGTATTGCCTCATAGGCTAAGTTATAAGTTAGCTAAATCAATCAAATGTAGGTACCTTATGCTTGATACTTGAATATGCTATAAGAAAAAGCCTACATCAAAGCTCTCCATAGGGTTTACTTTATTTGAACAGTGTTGGCAGCTCATTCCTTAAAACAGAAGCCTCAGATTGCTTCTAAAAGGGGACATATTAAAGGTATATTAAAAGCTTGTTATGCAGATCAATTATTGGCTTTTAATCTCAAGAGTTGTTAGAAAATGTTCAACTTTAAATGACAGAATTTATTTGTAACTTGGGTTTATTAACTCATGAATACTGTGTGATATACTCTACGTTTACATATATATTGAAGAAGCACAATACGACACCAGCACAAGTTTCAGGTGGGGGCCTTATTTCATTATACTTTTTGAACTAGCTGAGGGCCGAAAAGGGACACCCCTGCAGCAGGTGAACCTATATGTTAATAAAACTGTGTGTGTTTAAACTAAAATGAAGCATTTTCTCTCAGCTCAGATTTTATTCCTGCTTTTTTAAACTGTAGTATGTGCTCATGTGTTTCAGTGTTGGTGTATAGACTGCTGCCTGAAGATGCTTCATGAAAGACATCATTTCTGATCCTAAATACCTTGATCCTCCCAACCATGTCTTTCTTCACAGAAATACAACCTGCTTCCCCATGTTTAGTATGAAGAATAATTGTATGAATTGTTTTCCTTTCTGGCTCAGATAATGCTGGTAATAAATGGACATGCTGCTGTTATCTCTATCAGCATTAAGCTTCTGGGTGCTTTATATCACTCCGCTCTCTGAGTCATTACAGGTGATACACACAGCACCCATCATTGTGCTCTTCATTAAACATTATGCTGGTGAAACATGATCTGCTCTGCTATGTGTTTATTTGCAAAGCACTCATAAACAAATTACCAATTTACATTACAGGGCCATTAGAGCTCAAGGTAGGAAACGTGTTAAATCTACAGTAAATGTTTTCTTTGTATTTGTATTGCTGTTGCCTTGTTTAATCTCAGTATCATTAAACATGAGGGACCAACCCTAAGTGTTTCCACCTCTGTTTGTGTTTGTACAATTGCCTTTCTAGACAGTGTGTGAGGATATTATTAGTGATGCTAGCAGTTTAGCTCTCCTATTGTCTGTTGCTAGGTCCAAAATGTTGGTAAAATACATCAAAAATACCTTTTTCTCTAGTTAGAGTTCATCGTCTGTAGTCATAGTTATGGTTCCGAGATCAGAAAGCCTTTGGTGATCCATTGTTTTTTCTGTAATGTCCATCTTTAATGTCCACCATGACAATTGTATCTGTTTTTCTACTGCATGGTCTCCAGAGGATGAATCCGAAGGAGTTTAGTGATCATCTGATTTATCATATAGTCAAATAATTACCCTTATGTAGTGAAATATCTCGACATACACAAGATGGACTGGCACACAGTATTGTACACTAATTATTGGTCCTCGGAGGATACATCTTAAAGAGGACATATTGTGATAAACGTATAAAGATATCTAAAACTACAAGAGGTTAATTACCTGTACTTGTGTTTTTCTGCGTTCTCTTTCCATGTCTTTAAATATCAATGCCTCAACATCTCACGTTTTGTCCGCGCTCTCTTCTGACCAAATTTGGAAGTTCATCTTCCTTCAACTTCCTGCAGGTTCAACCTCCACGGGCTTGCTGGGGCTGAAGCTGGGTATTATTGGTTCCCGTTGGTGTTTACTTCCTGTCATGTCTTCTTCATCTGTTCCCGTTATTGTTTACGTCCTGTCTGTCTTCTTCTTCTGTTCCCGTTAGTATATGCGTCCTGTCTGTCTTCTTCTTCTGTTCCCGTTAGTATATGCGTCCTGTCTGTCTTCTTCTGTTCCCGTTATTGTTTACTTCCTGTCTGTCTTCTTCTGCTGTTCCCGTTAGTGTATACTTCCTGTCTGTCTTCTTCTGCTGTTCCCGTTAGTGTATACTTCCTGTCTGTCTTCTTCTGCTGTTCCCGTTAGTGTATACTTCCTGTATGTCTTCTTCTTCTGTTCCCGTTAGTGTATACTTCCTGCCTGTCTTCTTCTGCTGTTCCGGTTAGTGTATACTTCCTGTCTGTCTTCTTCTGCTGTTCCCGTTAGTGTATACTTCCTGTATGTCTTCTTCTTCTGTTCCCGTTAGTGTATACTTCCTGTCTGTCTTCTTCTGCTGTTCCCGTTAGTGTATACTTCCTGTCTGTCTTCTTTTACATTACATAAGAGCTATACAGATACTAAGAGTTGCGACACTCTCTGATATGCCGCCAGGGCCGTCCCGTGGTTCATGTAAGCCCTGATATTTCCAAACAAACGCTGCGCTGTCATGTTATTCTATGGGACAGACAGCAGCGTTTGCGTTATTGAATGGTAAATATTAAAGAACACACACACCTAAAGCAGTTTTTCAGCTGTTATTGCATTATTGCATATTTGTTAATGTCAGTTTTGCATTTGGAGAGGCAGGGTGACAACGGAAAGCTGTGTATTACTTAGATTAGTTTTACATTTTTTGGGGAAAAGCTTAGTGTTCATGTTAGCATGGGTCACACTACTGGCTTTAGTAGTTTTAACTCAACTTTTCCTTTCCATATCATTCATCTGATGATAGATGTCTCATGAGTTTCATTTTAACGTAACTGGGCTGTTTTATTGATTTGTGATTTTGCTTTTAAATTACATACCAGCCTCTGTCACAATCAGCTGCCGTCACCTCCAGCAGCCACCATTCCCAGCAGCAGCCACCGCTCACCGCCAGCAGCAGCCACCATTCACCGCCAGCAGCAGCCACCGTTCAGCGCCAGCAGCAGCTGCCTTGGTTGATATGAGGCTGAAAAAAGTGTTTATTTGGTTAAATTAAACTAGTTAACATTAAACTAGTATGTACATTACAATACAAAGTTTCCTCACAGTAAATGAGTAACTGAGATATATCACGGGAACCTGAGTGTTCACGCTTCGTTCAAGAGTGGACATCCCTTACACTAACTTCACCAATCAAGTGAACACGGAACAGTACAAAAAACCTAGAACAGTAAGTACAGTCAACATAATGAAAAGTTAGTATATCCCAAAATTCAATGAAACATTAAATGAAATAGTAATCACAACGCTGCTAGCAGTTCATCTTATATCATAGACAAAGCCAACTAATGATGGCTGACACTGTCAGGTTCAGCAGATAAAAGCCAAAACCCAAAATAAATGACCCCCCCACCCCCGATAATCAATCCAAATCCTGCTTGTTAGTTACCCAACATAGTTAATATAAAAGTCACTAATGATTCATTACCGAACTCTTACCTTCACAGCTGGCGATGTCGCGCTAGCTAACTAGCAGGCAATGCTTGCAAATTGGTTGTAACAACCAAGTTACAATATAGATAATTACGCTGTGCATATACACATGAAGACCAGTATAAGCATCATAAAGGGTCTGTGATACAATATAAACAGTTGTTGATTGAAAAGAGGTCAATATTTCAGCAAATTACCTCTGGGTCCAACGCCCAAATGCCAATGTTTGGAACTATCTCGATGTCCATACCAACGGAGGTCTATGAGAGTGTCGCAAGTCTTAGTATCTATATAGCTCTGCATTACATTACATTTCATTTGGCTGACGCTTTAATCCAAAGCAACTTACAATAAGTGCAAAAAACATAGAGAATCAAACTCCGAACAACAAGGAAAGCGCAGATATGTTGACTTCAAGCAAGTCCTCCTGGTGTGCTGGTGATTTAGTACCAAGGCCTGTTGTCCACAGCTGACGTTAAATTGACCGGACTTCTTTCTATGGATTGGTCTGACTGCACAAACTCCCATGATCCTCCTTAGCACGTGGTCTGTTAGCAAAAATGAACAACCTCTGAATTGTCCAAACTGACCAATTTAGAATTTAGTATTCAACTAAGCCGTGTAATAAGAGGCTTTAAAACATATACTAAAACGTGGCTTGGATCCAGCTATATTAGATACACAGTATGGGTGAAATAAAATAGCAGGTTAAGATGTTTTAATACAGACGTGAATGTATGAACCTAATAATTAACACAATAACAATACAAATACAGACCTTTCTCCCTGTGTTATCACGAGGGGCTTTAAATATGACCAAGATTAAACTGACTTCTAAAGTTTCTCGTGTATAAATGAAAACAATTTCCTCACTGCTGTTTATTTCCAACGTCTCCACTGAGCCATTCACAAACACCTTCCCTTTTCACGACCCGCTCTACCATATTATTACAAAACCACAAATTATAAGTCACATTTTCCTCTTTTCTTGTCATATGGAGCCACTGGTGTGCAGGTGTCAGTGATTGTTACCATAGCAACATGGGTCTGAGTCAGCTTGGGGAGTAGGGAGGCTAAACTTTTAAAATAAGTCCATAATTTATTTATGGGAAACTGTCTAGCTCATATTAAACTAACTTGAGAAGAAAATAAAGCCTAACTGACCTCTGTGTAGTTCCTTTTCACTTTTAGAGCCATGATTTAAAATTCCACAGTAGGAAAAACTGAATGTTAAAGGGGCCATATGATGGTCATTTCCAGGTTCATATTTGTATTTTGTGTCTCTACTGTGACATGTCTCCATGCTTTAGTGCGCTGAAGGTCTTTATTTTTCTTATACTGCCTGTACAATTTTGAGATACTTGTACTTTACTTGAGTATTTTCCTTTAATGTTATTTTGTACTTCTACTCCAATGCAGCTTAGAGGTAAATGATGTACTTTTACACATTTGAATACCTTTAGTTACTTTACAGATTTGGATTAATGATGAAATATAATCAGCCCTTAAATCAGACTTTAGTTCACCTGCAGTAAATCAGCAGCTACCCTGCAGTATACAAAGCTATTCAAACTAGCTGCACCTTTACCAGCTCTGAGAACACTTTAATGATCAATCATTATAAAACATATCAGAGATATTATTCTGAAATGGACCAATCAAACAATGACTACTTTCACTGTCGCTACTTTAAGTACATTTAGATTCCAATACTTTTTTACTTGAGTAACATTTAGCATGCAGGACTTTTACTGTAACAGAGTATTCCTACACTCTGGTACTTCTACCTGCGTGGAAGTAAACAAAGTCCAGTGGAGGCGTTTCAGGAAGCGGAGGGAGTGTGTGGGAGAGTAATTCCCTCTGGATGAAACGCAGAGATTTTAGACCTGGCAGACCATTACATGCACACAAACCTAGAGAACACACTACAGGAAAGATAAAACCCAAAACAGCATAATAGGGCCACTTTAAGGTGTGTAAATGTTATCAAAAACGGAATATTGCCTTCACTACAGTGCAACCTTCTGAACAACGATCAGTAACTGTTTTCATCTAGTATGTGAACAAGACAGCCCAAGGTCATTTAGACACAAACGGTGCTTTCAGTAGTTAGTACTTGCTATTATTCTAACTTTCTTTTCAACGTTGCTTTGTTGCAAACCTCTGTGAGTCTGGATCCTTGTGTGTCCCTCTTCCTCTTCTCCCAGCGGTTAGTCAATGTTATCTTCCCCTCCCTTCATTTTCCTTGAGCTGCGGTGCAGAATACTGGAGACGCAGTTAAACAGATGGAGATGAAGGGGGGGAGGGGGGGGGGGGGGGGCTTCCCTTGGCTCCTCTTGTAGGGGCCAATCTGCATCAGGCATGGGGGGGGCTGACAGAATAAGGCCATGGGGCGGTGAGACAAGCACCTCAACCAGGTCCTCTGGGGAGTCGGGCCACCGCGCTGGCACCTGCCTCCCAACAGCACGCTCACAAGTTCAGGCGCGTAGAGCAGAGCCGGGGCTGGGATGGTTTAAATAAGGGGGCTGGAGGAGATGTTGTTGGTCAGGAACAGCCGTCCAAACCAACATACAATAAGTGCATTAAAACATAAAGAAACATATTTTTTATTTAAAGAATCCAGCATTAGCTTTCAATACTTCAATCCTTTGTTTGTGCTACTGCGTTGGCTTTAAATAAACTGAACTTTACGTGTAGCAAACATCATTATTTTCAAAATGGTATTGGCCAAGGTACAAGCGTAAAGGGAGGGTTTTCAGTCCGTGATGTAAGATGTGTAGAGTCTCTGCTTTCCTGATATTAATGGGGAGCACGTTCCACCATTTTTTGTTGAGGTCCTCCTCGCAGTCAAGGCCCCAGCTAGTGAGCCATCCGAAGAATGACTTGTTTTGTAGTGGTAAAAGTTCTGTGTAAGTCTTTAACTATTTTGGGCCCCAGAACACTTTTTCCTGTCATCTAAAATGGGAAACAGATGTCTGTAAAGCAGCCTAGGATTTTTGCCTCCATTTTTTTCTGTATTATTATCCTCCTATGATTTGAAGGAATAAACGTTGACTTTGTTACAGACAACGCAGGAGAACATGACACAATGAGAAACACAAACCATGGATACAATGAATGTTGCTTCTTGCTTGAACACATATATTATTGAAGCATGTAATTTGGCTTTCAGAATATTACACTATTTTTGCCAAATCAAATAAGAAATGCAGTGTTAAACTGTGCTTGACAATATGTGTGTGATGTTAAAACATTATGATTCACTTTTATTTCTGTTGGAAAAGTAATAATAAGAGTGTCTTAGTCTCATAAATTCAAGGGAATCATTTATGTATGTGTGCCCATATACAGTACATGCATATATATTATGAATTAACTACATACTAAATCCAACAGTATTCAAATGCAGAGACAGTGATGTTGTATGATAAAGAGTACATCATGTATATATTAATATCATCTTAAAATTACAACTGGTCCTTTTAGGGCTACCATAATGCTAATGTGGCCTGGGATGAAATTGAGTTTGACACACTAGTTTTTAAACAGGATTCAGGGCATTTTTGTTGATGGTCAATACTGCAAAAGAGTTCTGAGGGTATGGGGCCCATGCTTTAGAAGCCGGCCTCAGAAGCTAAAAAGTTCTCCGACAACTCTTTTAGTCTGTTCTGCAGAGGTGTGTGTGAGAGAGGAGGATGTGGAAGAGAATGAAAGAGCATGATGAGCTGCAGTTGAATAAAACAATGATTACAGGAGCCAAGCTGAGCAAAACTGATCTGATCCAATAGAAAGCAATATTTCCTCACCACTTCCGTGCGACCTGAACATTTACAGTGCATAACCTCATTTTGAATTTTAATGCATGTCCCTGGCTTCATTTCCCTGCTTGTTTGTTTGTCTCTGCTCTCTGCAATGCGTAGGGATTTATTTGTTCACAGTCTTATCTTTCAAGGCTGTTGAACACCCCTGCAATCACCTCCTTCTCTTCCTCTTCTTCTCTTTGAATCCAGGCCTTCACTGTCTGACACTCAGTTGCTGATAAAGAGAGTGAAATCATTGTGAGCTTATGTTCCATAATTGTAGGCAAATAATTGTATGGTATGTGTCATTAGAAAAATAGATTCATCCTGTAGATCTTACTATTGAAGCTAGGACATGCAGTTTATACAGTATATAGATATTTGAAATTCATTCAAACCACAAATCTGAAATACTTAGGGAGAGACAGTACAGGTGAAAACTGGGCCTGATCTACCACATGGGCAAACTGGGAAAGTACCCATGGGCCCTTGAGCAAAAGTGACAGTGACAGCTCCGGAGGGAATAAATGAAATGATCAGTGAAAGAGCTTTTTATACTATTATTCAATAGTGCAGACTTATACCGTTGTGTTACGTGTGCACTCATTTTTGTCTTGCGGCGGGGTTGTGGTTGGTGGGCCCATGAGCTCTCAGTGCCCTAAAGGTTCTAATTCGGCCTTGGGTGAAAAGGGCACAAATCTTAACTAACAGATATCACCATTCAACGTCACCAGTTGATTACTTAGATACATTTAAATATTCAAACAAGGCATTATCTCATTAAACACACTGGCATACATTTTCAGAACATAAATGAGAACATTGGTTATAGCCACATTCATGTTGTTCCATTTATTTGACTTACTATAGAGAAAGTTCTTGTTATAAAAATGAATGATATATGAACAAACTATTCAGAATATAAATAGGAACTAAACATGTGATTTGATATGAAGGTGCTGCTGTAGTGGAGATTTCTGCCTCAGAGAGGACACACTTTAAAAATGTTTTTTAAAGACATGTATTTACATTTTAATTTAGCAAGACGCTACAGATACACATATGGTAAGATATGATATGACCCTACTTAATTGTCAGATCAAGTTTGAATTTTTTCTTGCATGATAACAGTTCCATTTACAACAAAGACCAAAATAAATATTTGATGAATAATAAAGACAAATAATGAAGACAAGACACAAGAAAACCTACATTTTACTTCCAGATTTGCGCAATCACAACATTTTTGCTGATAAATATCAATATGAAAACTCTGGATTAAATAAATAAAGACAATATCTAATATAGTCTGATCTTTTAAAAAGAGTGCATTTTTTATGTTTCCTTTCCAAAGGTTTCAAAGAAAATACATAATGGAAGCAAACTTACCAACAAAAATAAAAAACTGCGATCACAGGAATAACTGTGCTGCCCTTTTTAAAATATAAAACAGTCATCACAGTGAGATCAAAAGAAAATACATTCCAGAGGAAAGAATATATCTCCCCTTCTACATCTTGTTCTCCTCCTCTGTTTCCCTGAAGGGGGCTCAATCAGACGATAACGGTCGCTGTCTGTATGTGTCAAAAGACATTTCAATTTGGCGACCCTCCCTCGGGTCAGAGCAAATTACCACTTCAAAAGGCTGCGAGTCCCCTGGTCGCTCCCAGTGGGGTCGGCCACGTACGTCTCCATCTCTCACCCCGCTGCTCTGCAATGCTGATGAGGGCCCGGGCCCCCATGGGCATGCTTGTTCCTCCATACCAAACAAAACTCACTCCAGGAGAATCGGAGCGTGCTTCAGTATTCTTCATGCCGTGTCTTTAATTCATGTGAGGAGGCATGTGAGTGAGCATTTAAACCACTGGAAATGAGCAGACAGTGAATACATTACTAGTCACTTACTCGCCAAGATCATAGTGTATTATAATGCCTTAGTTATAATCTTTTACAACACATGTTAATTCTCCTTTACTCTAAGTGATTGTTAGAATAAATATATAATTAGGCCTTTTCACAAATTCACCAGCACTAACAATGGTATATCTGCACTTGTTGTTCGGAGTTTGATGTTTTTTCCACTTGTAATGTAATGTATAATGTAATCTATTTCACTTTTTCAAATTAATTTCCTAAAACTAAACATTGACAACTTATAGTAACTAATAATCACATTATAATGCATTCAGAATCAGGTTTATTGCCAGGTACGTTTACATATACAAGTAATTTGATTTGGCGATGCAAACATAAACAATCTAAGAAAAGAAGTTATAAAGTAGATCAAAAATATAAAGAACATTTAAAAAAGTATTTTAAAGAAACTATTTAGCATTAAAAAATAAAAGTCTAAAATAAAATTCAATTAAAATGTACACAAAATTGAAATATACAAAGAACACTTAGGACAAAAAATAAAGCTAGAAGGTGGTTAGCATAGTTTAGCATAAAGACTAGGATCAGGAGGAAACAGCTAGCTTAAGCAATTTTAAATTACTTTACAGAATGATAATTTCTTACTTCACAGGAGCTGTTTTTTACCCTTACCCATACTCAGGATAGCTGTTTTCCTTGAAACCTCTACGCTAAAGCTAAGCTAAGCTAAATGGCTTTTATAATATGCTTTTATGCTGAGAGGAATCTCAATCAACACTTGTAGAAAGAGTGAAAAATGATTTTCCAAATATTGCACTGTTGGAAAAATGTAATGAAATCAATGCAAGTGCAGCTTTGAACTAAACAAAAAATGTATTTACTTAAAGCAAACCATCACCACCTATAAGATAAGATAAGAGAAGATGGATGTAGCATAAAAACAAGGATTGCTCAGAAGTACAAATAAACAATTTCTACTCTATGCAGTGTGAGTCAATAGAAAAACGAAATGATGTCACAGACTAGAGCGTAGGTGCACTGTTTGGCCACTACAGACATTTGCAATTCCTTGGTCTATAACATCATACTGTCCTGCATCATGAATCTGAATTGTTAAAATTGAGACATGTTGATGTATGAGGCTTGAAGAGGTATGAATTTACATCCTACTTAGGCCATAACACTCCGAAGTTGCATGCATGAAAGAGACCAGAAACCTACCTGTGCGCTCTTTGTAACTCACTGTGAATAAAGCCATTAGCTAAGACCCTTGAATTGCAAATAAAATATAAATGAGCTCATCTATTATCTGCAGTACAAAGACGTGATCGAGCCCCCTTAATACGGTGAGAAGATCAACTCGTGTTAACAGAGATTTAAGTAATGTTTCGGTTGTTCCACCCCGTAAGTTCTGTTTCGTTGGGTAAATCATCGATGACAATCCCTCTCTCTGCACACGTGCTTCTCTTGTACTGCTGCAGGGATTGTAGTAAGCCTCTCAGTGAGTGAAGCAGACATTACGGAGCGTGGCCGGGAGTTGACAGAGAGTGAAGGCACGCTAAAGTTGCCTGACACTCACAGAGTAACCATGCATCACCAGCACTTTAATGTGCGCCTCTGAATGGCTCTGTTTGGTTTGATCGCAGCTAATGGAACACTAATTTGGCAATTAATGATCAAACAGCGTTTAATGAAATATTTAGTGTTCGCACATCGTTCAACCCTGCCTCTCTGGGTCGCTTCTTTGATTCTGCTGCGGTGCACAAAGGCCTCCATTAATCACATTAGCACAGAGCAATTGCAACACAAACAACGTGAGGCATTCTGGAACCCCGAGAGTGTGGGGCCCCTGGGCAAGTTGCCCACTTTGCCAAATTGGTGATCCTTATAATTACACTGTGACATGAGCATTCAAATGTAATCCAGGTACTAGACAGATCCTTACATGATTTATCATGTATCTGAACATCACTAGAGGCCCTATTCTGCTTTCTGTGTTGTTCCCTTCCCTGAAGTGTGTTATATAGGTTTCTGTGCATGTAAATGGTCTGCAAAGGCAACAATCCCTGTGTTCCCTCAAAAAGGGGGTTCCTCTCCCACACCCCCCCCCCCCCCCCCCCCCCCTCTATTAGCTAGCGCACAAACACATTGTAGTGGCAAGCTAAGAGGCGGCACATCCATAAGCGGTTGACTAATCACAACATAGCTGTAAATCATATTTTAAAATGTATTCTAACAACGTAATCCTGCTAGGAATACCCATAAAAAATGTAACAGTAATCTGATTATTTATTTTCTATGTGACTGTAAGGGAATACAGTTACCTTTGTATCCCGATTACGTAATCCCGTTACATGAAATCCGTTACTCCCGTTGTGTGGGTATGATGCAATTCAGACATAAATTGTGCAGCACATCAGAGCGGCTGATGGAAATGGAAATGTGGAGCTCCGACTCGGCCTACCTACATCTGACCCCATGCGGTGCCTGCTGTGCTGGGACTTCAGAGGGGAGATGTGAGGGTTGTCATGCTGCTTCTAGTCTCTGACATTTCTCCTTTTTCGTCTTTCTTTCTTCCTTTCGGGATTTATTTATTGATCTGCTTCACGGAGTGATACAAAGAAACACCAAAAACTTTTATAAACCCTCTCTGTTACATGTGAACAGATGAATAAAGAATTGCACATATTTAACAAGATAGGGCCGCATTTGCCGACCTTACAGAATACTTTTACCGTGATATCTAGATGTTTTACCCTTTCCATTAGAGGTGTCTCCCGTTAACGTGTAACTCATAAATAAATGCTAACGTATGGCAGACATGAAATGTACAGTTACACGGAGGTGGTAGAAGTATTCAGATCTTGTACTTGAGAAAAAGTAAAACTGCAAGAGTGTAGGAATACTCTGTTACATTAAAAGTCCTGCATTGGAAATGTTTCTCAAGTAAAAGTTCAAAAGTATTAGCCTCGAAATATACTTAAAGTCCAATCAGTTAAAGTACTTATTCTACTTATGTACAGTATTTGAGAATATTCACTTAGTTACTTACCGCAGGTATGTTATGTGTGCTAGCAGCCCAGAATCCACAGTATACATTAAATAAAGCAATGTTAATTCTAAAAATAACAAAAAGCACCAATAGCAATATGGTTAAGGTACCGGATCGATAGGCAGTATCGGTAATAGTAGTAGTAATGCTACAATTTTAACAATACCCATTCATACTCAATAATTAAATGAAATATACAGTAAACATATATACAGTATAATGATGATTTCTTAACCGATGACTACATGATTTAATTTGTGTGTTAATCATAATATATGGCGTAACTTAAACTGTCAAATTATAGTAGTGTAGTAAAAAGCACAACATTGATATCTAAAATAACTTAAAGGAGACAGTAGCATAATGAAAATACTCAGTTAAAGTAGTAGTAAAATTGTATTGTTGTACATTTACTAAGTTCTTACTTTTCTCTGCTTTTCTAAAGACTGAGCTACTTTTGCCCACATCCATCATTCTGTACACTGATGTAAATGTTATATATATAATGTATTTAATGTTTTATATTCTGATAGTGGTACTCTATATACTGTATATCTTTCACTGCCAATATGTACATTTCTTCTTGTTTATTTTCCATTTTATCTTTCATTTTTATTTCATGGTCAATGCCTTTCTCTAAATGCTGCTGTGACTAAAGAAATTCCCAACATGGGGTTATTGAAGTAAATCTAATCTAGTCTAATCTAAAATGCAATGCTAAATTGTTAAAATATGTTTCGAGTTAAAGTTCAGCATTCAAAATCATACTGCAGTAAAAAGTATTTCCACAAGTATTCCCTTTCTGCGTGTGTCTCTCTCAGACGTGGGCATGGGAAAGCAGGATTGTAGCCTCGCGCTACGGGGGCTCTCACCTCCCACACCACCCTCCTCCCACCTCCTTCACCCCCTCTGCGATAAAAGTCGTATGAAAGACCTTCGTTTCCGCCAGTGGTGGGAACCTCGGAGATAAGGTGGGTGCTGAGGCGACTGCTGGGCCTTCTCCAGGGAACAAGGAGTTCTCAGACTCCTCTGATACTGCTGCACAGAGCCACGAAGGCTGTGCGTCTGGCATTTCAGGGCTCGTCATAGCTAACACCCCTGAGTGCATGTGGCATTTTTCTCAGGCAACACTATCACAGTTACACTTCAAGTTGTCCTCAAACAAATGTGCGATCCCAAAATATTTATGATACATCGTTTCAACCTGCCGCATCCTTGAGAAACCTGTGGTGGCACAACAACACCAGTATCTGATGAAGGCTGAGCAAATCACGGGTCGTGCTGACCCCGTTCCGAGCAAACTGCCTCGGCCTTCACTCGCTGTATAACTGTAGCTCTTTGTCTTTCTGGGAAAAGCACTGCAATGTATTACGGCAGAAAAAATTGAAGATTTGGATAAACTGTTATGCAGCTTTGACCACTAAATAGCTCATTTGGTAAAGTATGGTGGCCAGCAGGTGCCAATGAAACTCCCCAAAACGCTCCTCAAACACATTGCAAAAACGATGCAAATAAAAATCAAAAAACACATGAAAATGAATCTTCACCAACTTGACAACACAAGCAGCATTTAGAAGACATCCACCAACTTGATGAAACATATGTAGCGTTTACTAAAATTGCTACACAAACAATAACTCAAAACCCAACGGAATAGAGGGGACACTAAAAAGTGATGCACACAGCTGGGACCGGAGCGCTTGTTGACGTTGGGGGATTATAAAGGTGTCAAGTTCTTTATTTGCATATATTTGTATTTGTTGAAAGTTCAGCACTTTTTCCTAATGTAACTGTTCTGGGCCTTTGTAGTGCAATGGCCCCTGGCCCAAAAATAATAATTGTGTTTTCTTTTGCAAGATGCAGGAACAGTCAGTGTAATTACTGAAGTCAGTGTGATATCATCAATCAAGAGTTCAAAGAAAAAAGCATGCCCTTGAATAACTGAGTTGAAGCTAGAAGAATGTCAGTGGTCTCTTTAATGGTATTATTAACAAAATAAAGAATATCATGGGAGGCTACTCATTAATCTTATCTCTTACCTTAACAGAATGAAAGTTACATAAGATAAAATCCAAGATATTTTCCACCCCTGTGCCCATGTCCCATGATCATAAAACTGAACTTGATTTCTCCGGCTTTACCGCTACTCTTCAAGGTTGTTTGTCCGTGTTAAGGGGAGGTTAATGAGCTGCCAATCAAGTGACCAGCTTTTGATTCATTGGTAGCTTCCAGGGAGTTACTGCTCCTGTGAAACTTGAGCTGCAATGACAGCAAAAAAAGAAACAAACAGACACATTTGCACCGCTAATAATTTCCTTTTTTTTCTCAGAGCTGCCATCACCTATTGAGTTTGACAGAAAATGTGATTATCTCTTCTCCCCCATGTGG